>NW_027555847.1:211654975-213033725 GCF_003287225.1 Phascolarctos cinereus
CCCTTTCTTCCTTCCTTCTTTCCTTCCTTTCTTCCATAGTACAAGGAATTATGCTAGGTTCTAGAAATAAAATAATGAAAACCAGCATAGTCCATATCCTCAAGCTATTTTTTTAAAGATAAGATAAATATATAGCTAAGTATAAGATAAAATATGATCACCCCTTCCTTGCCTTCCATGATATTCTTTCCTGATTTGTTTCTGACATGTCTTATTGCTCATTCTTTATCTCCTTTGTTGTTTCCTCTGTCTCCTTCTGCCCCCCCTAAGTACGGGTGCCCCCTATGGCTCTCTCTTCAACACTCTAATGTTCTCTCTTAAGAGGATGCCATGTAATCTCATAGCTTCAGTTATCACCTTTATGTAGATGAATTAATGATTTGTGTAGCTAGCCCCAACTACTCTCCTTAGCTTCAGTCCCATATTTTCAGTTGTCTGCTGAATGTCTACATCTAGATACATGACATAATAAACATATTAAACATCTACAGACAGTCCTTGTTCTCAAGGAGTTTGCAATCTAATAGAAGACAATACACAAAAGGAAGCTGTAAAGGTGGCAGATTGCCAGGTGGTGCTGAGCTGGGGCATCATCATGATGATGGAATTGAAACCAAGCAGAACAGCTAGTGGCAAATGAAGAAATGGCTGGAATTTTGAGCCCTTCGTAAAGGGAGGCTACAGGAAATTTTTTGCTTTGCCCTCCAGTCAGAGGGACACAAGCAACAGAGGGTACTATGAAGTGTACCAAGAGATAATGAAGACTTGAACTTGTAAATGGAAAGTAGGAAATGGATTGAAGAGATGCTAAGGAGATGGAGTAGAGAGGATTTAGTAATATTAAATAAAGATGAGAAAATGAGAAGAGTAAAAAATGATTTTCAAGTTTTGAGTAGGAAGGTAGTAGTTATCAATAAATATAGGAAAATTGGAATAAGGAATAAGGGAATAATAATATGGGAGGAAGATAATTAATTTGTTTGGGACTTGTTGAGTTTGAGATCCTAGCAAAATACCCATGTAGAGATTCTTTCAAGCAGTTGAAAATGTGGAAATGGAGCTTAAATAAGAGATTATAACTTTAGTAGCTTAAAATCATACAAGGACTGATGAAAATATAGAAAGAATGTGGAGAGCAAAGAGAAGAGGACTGAGGATAGAGCCTTAAAGGACACCTGTCTTTGGGTAATGAGAAAAAAGAAAAGGAATCAGTAGTGAATGTAGAGGCAGGGTCAAAGTGGTTGAAGAATCAAAGTAGAATATTATCAGAGAAGTCAAGATATAAGAGAGTATTTAGAATAAATAAATGGTGATCAATAGTTTCAGCTGCTGTAGAAATGTTAAAGAAAGACTTCCAGGTCAAGTCAGCAACAAGATGGCAGACTAGATATTTTCTCCAATTCTCCACAACCTCTCAGACGTCTCTAAAACAGAAATTATGTGCAAAAGCTAAAACAATTTCAGTTGTTTCCATGGTCTGGTACACCCAGAATTCAAAAGAAGTTAAAAAATACAAAGCCCAAACCCAGGGAACTGATGCTTGCTGACGCTGGGCTTACTCAGCACCCCTTCCCACCACCCATGCTACCAGCAATGATGCCTCACTAGCCACCAGAAGACCCAAGGATATGACACAGGCTTATATCAAAGCCCAGGCCTTACTCTGGTTCCCCCTTTCCTCTTTCCAGTGCCATAGAGACCCTGGTTCCAGGCTATGGAAGTTTGTTCAGGCTGTGAAAAACAGCTTGGCCACAGCCCTTCAGGAGCAAAAGCCAGTGGCAAGCAGGGAGGGTGATGGGTGTGGGAGTGGTGGTGGTCTTATAACTTGTAAGTACCACTGCTGCAAAGCTCTGAGCTGCCAGTGCCTAGGAAAGTAGGCTCTAAACTGCCGGTTGGGCTAGAGAGCTAAGGAACAGAGGGAGTAAGATAGGTCATCAGGGCAGGACACTGTGTGTGTGTGTGTGTGTGTGTGTGTGTGTAGGGAGGTGTGTAACACTCTACCAAACTTGAGGGAGAGGAAGCACAGCATCCAGATGGGTCCGTTTCTGACCATTCAACTGGCACAGAGACCTGGGCTGGCAAAATGTGAATTGCCCAGTGTGGGAGGAGCCTGAGACATTTTGAAATCCAGCCCCCAAGGAAACCACAGTTTTAGGGGAGGGAGTCAAGAAGGGAGTGAAAAGGAACATATGGGTATGTGTAGGGGAAGACTAAAAGTGCCAAAGATTTCAGGAGGAAAACAGTCTCAAAGACCTTGAACATAAACAGATAAATCAACAGGAAAAACAGTAACAGAAGGGAATATGGCCTTTAGATCTAGTAAACAAGTTCAAGCATCTATGAATAAAAACTGCAAAATGAAGGAAAATGATCCAATACTTGAAACAGAGAGCCCTATGGAATTTGAGGAGAACATAGAACCCTAATATGCTATTCCTGAGTGGTGTAAAAGAGAAATGAAAATTATGAAAGCAGAATTCATGTTCTGAATAGCAAAAATAATGAGCTGAATAGGAAAACTTGAATCTGCAATGGCAAGCCAAACCGCACCAAAGAAACAAAAGAGAGAACAATAGATTGGGAATCTAAATATGCAAGAAGTGAAAAACAACCTAGAAGGAGAGATGGAAAAGAAAAAACCATTAAAGAAAATATGTTCCCTATGCATGCAAAACATATAGATCTTGAATACAGGATGCACAGAAACAACCTAGGGATCATAGGTCTCCCAGAAGAACATGACAGAACAAAAAATCTTAACACTATAATGAAGGAAATAATGGAAGACAACTACCTAAAACTTCTGAACATAGAAAATTAAAGTCTAATTGAAAGAAATGACAGATTGCCTCCAGAAAAAAAAAATACCAAGGCTGCAAACTCCAAGACACTTAATAGCTGTTCAAGACACATAGTGGTTAAATTTACTAATTCATTTCAGAAACAACAGGTTTTTCAAGCTATCAGGAGAAAGGTCTTCAAATACAAAGAAAAGGACAGTTGAATAATGCAAGGCTATTCCACACCCTCTAGAAAAAGGGAGAGGGAATGGAATAATGTGTTCCAAACAGTATTGGAGCTCAAGATGCACCCCAGAATGACTTATCCTGCAAATCTGAGCTTAATTAATAAAGGACAAAAGATAGATATTCAATAATAAAGAATTTTGAAACATTCCTAGAAAGAAAACCAGAACTGAAGAGATTATTTACTTTTCAAATACCCCAAACAACAGAAATGCAGGAGTGAATAAATGCAGACATTAACTGCAACATTGAAAACAGAAAGACCAGTAAGAGATATGCACAAAGAAACAGGGGCAGAAGCAGAAATTTGACAGAGGTTAACAGTGAAGAGATGGACAGAGAGCATTGTGGATAGAGATTGACAATACTTTGCTTAGGAGTGAATGCTTCTTTTGTGGGACTGCATTATGATATGGGAAGGTACATGAAAGATGAGGGAATAGAGCAAGGGGATAGAGAGGAGTTATGCTGGAGTAAAATCAAGGGCTAGCAATGAAGGAAAGGTGATCTTGGTGGTCTCAGAAAGAGAAAAGCCTATAAAGGGGTAGGTGAGGAGGGGGTAAAGATTGAAAAGGTAGAGTGAAGGGGAGGAAAGAGCCTTACTTTGGAGGTGAGAGGGGTTCCACTGATGTATGCTTCTATGGGTGAAGGGAAATGAAGACCTTGATGTGAATGAGGGCTGGAGGATTTGATGCTTGATAAGTCAACTTGTCCTGGAAGTGGAGGAGTTGGAACCCTTGGGGGCAACTGGCACCTGGAGGAGCAGAAGGGCATGGACATAGGGAGGAGAGTTCTAGGCAAATGTAGGGGGGAAAAGGTCAACAAGAAAGGTTATAGATGAGTAGAGGAGAAAAAGGGAGGTGCCCTACCATGGGACACTGTCCTCTCTGACTTACACAATAATTGGCATTGATCTGAGAATGACTACAATGGAAAAGGGGAATCCACGAAGTAAGCCTTACAAGACAGGGGCAGAAAGTACCTATGGGCAGACTAGAATGGATACCTTGGAAATTTTGATTCTATGAAGAATACAGAGAATAGAGAGAGAAGAGATGATTATAGGAGTCACGAATCAGAGAATGAGGGTCTAGAGCAGCCTCTTAAACTATGGGTCTTGACCCCATATGGGGTCACTTTGTACTGTGCATGCCCTCAGGCCATGCAATGCCAACTAAAGCTGCCAAAAAACCGAGAAAAGCAGTCATGAGTGGGAAAAGTTTAAGAAGCCCTGGTCTAGAGTAAACAGAAAGAGAAGATGGATAATTCAGAGAGTGAGAAATGTTAAGGAGAATGAAAACTGAGAATTAATCAACACTGGCTGTATTCTGTTGGATTGTGTTAAAAATATTGTTTTTCATTGTATCTGTCTGTAAGTAACTTTTGTGTATGCAATTTTCTTTTCAAATTTTAAGCTCCTATTTAACCAGAAGAGCAGTAACTATTAGGGAACATTAATATTTCACTGAATTTCCTATTCCTATTTCCTGTAGATATTAGATTGTTGATTTTTTCCCTCTGAAACCAGTTGCTTGTGGCAGTTTATTTGTGTTGGAAAGACATTTACTACTCTAAGATATTAGCATGGTTTTTAGTGATGCTGTGTTTCAAATATAAAATTTACAATGAAGGAATTGTTGATATTTTATTGGGTGTAAGACATTCCAAAATATGCAACCATAGCACAAGGACCTGGGTTTGCATATAGTAAAAATTTATCTTAGGGTTACCTTGCATATGGATATAGTAAAAATTTAGATTTTAAGGATGCAAATTGAGTGAAATAGTTCATGTGACGTGGATTTAGGTTCTCACATTTGACTCAGGGTGGTGTGGATAGAGTTGCCAGGCCTGGAATCATGGAGACTCATCTTCCTGAGTTCAAATTTGGCCTCAGATACTTAATAACTGTATGATTCTGAACAAGTCACTTCACCCTGTTTGCCTCAGTTTCCTCATCTGTAAAATGAGCTGGAGAAGGAAATGGCAAACCAGTATCTTTGCCAAGAAAACCCCAAAATGGGGTCACAAAGAATCAAACATGACTGAAATGACTGAATAGCAACAGTAAATACCAGCCCTTTTCTCTTGGCTAAAAGATGACTATAGCAGTTTGTTGGAGCAATAATTATACTATTGCCTTTGCTTTAAGCATGTGCTGCTAATGCATGATTGGCCTTGTTAACAATTTGGATGTGATGCTTTGAAAATTGTTTTGTTGGTGAGGACAGTCAAGATGGCAGAGTGAGAGTCAGTATTTTTTCCTACCAGTCCCCACACATCTGCTCCGCAACAGCCTATAAAATACCCCAAACTGAATTCTGAACAAGAAAGCCAAGAAAAAGTCACAATGAGTCATTTTTCCAGCCCAGAGCAGCTTAGGAAGACAATCAGAGAGGTCTGTGGACACTAAAGTAAGGACTAGCCAGAAGCACAGTGTGTAATGTGGCAGCAGCAGCAAGATAGGAGCAAACACCAGGATAAAAAGAGAACCCAGGGGACCTCTGAACTAGTGCTAGAATAAGGAATAGATGCCATCTAGTAGTTATGTCACCCATTACCCAAGTCCAGGTCCTAGTTGAGTACTGAACACAAAACAAATTCCAGAAACTTAGCTGTGTGACTCTTGAAAAGCCAGAGCTAAATAGAAAATTTGATTCTCAAATTCAAGACTCAAGAGAAGCATGAAAAAGTAAACAAGGAAGAGAAATCATAAGAGACTTATTAAAGGGATGAGAGAGGATTGTACTGGGGGAAGGAGAAAGAGAGAGAGGTAGAATGGGGTAAATTATCTCACATAAAAGAGGCAAGAAAACACTTTTACAGTAGGGGGAAGAAGGGGAAGGTGAGAGGGAATGAGTGAACCTTACTCTCATCAGAATTGGCTTAAAGAGGGAATAACATACACACTCAATTGGGTATGGAAATCTATCTTGCCCTACAGGAAAATAGGGGGGAAAGGGATAAGAGGGGAGGATGATAGAAGGGAAGGCAGATTGGGGGAGAGGGTAATCAGAAGTAAACACTTTTGAGGAGGGACAGGGTCAAAGGAGAGAAAGAATAAACATGGGGTGTGATAGGATGGAGGGAAATATAGTTAGTCTTTCACAACATGAGTATTATGAAGTGTTTTGCATGACTACACATGTATAACCTATATGGAATTGCTTGCCTTCTCAATGAGGGGGGGTGGGGAGGGAGGAAGGGAGAGAATTTGGAGCTCAAAGTTTTAAAAAACGAATGTTAAAAATTGTTTTTACATGTAACTGGGAAATAAGATACCCAGGCAGTGGGGTATAGAAATCTATCCTACCCTACAGGAAAATAGAGGGGGAGGGGATAGGACAAGGAGGGGTGTGATAGAAGGGAGGGCAGATTGGGGGAAGGTGTATTCAGAACGCACACCATCTTGGGGTAGGGGGAAAGGAGAGATGCGGAGAAAATTTAAAACTCAAGATCTTGTGGAAGTGATTGTTGAAAACTAAAAATAAATAAATTAATTAATAATTTTTTTAAAACTTTCCAAAAAAAAAAAAAAGAGTTGGCCAAATGGAAAAGGAGATCCAAAAGCTCACTGAAGAAAATAATTCCTTAAAAATTAGAATGGAGCAAATAGAAGCTAATGACTCTATGAGAAATCAAGAAATTATAAAACAAAACCAGAGAAAATAGAAGACAATGTGAAATATCTCATTGGAAAAAGTAGATCCAGGAGAGATAACTTCAAAATTATTGGACTGCCTGAAAGCCATGATCAAAAAAAGAGCCTAGACATCATCTTTCAAGAAATTCTCAAGGAAAACTGCCCTGATATTCTAGAACCAGTGGGTAAAATAGAAATTGAAAGAATCCGTCAATCACCTCCTTAAAGAGATCCCAAAAGGAAAACTCTCAGGAATATTATGGCCAGAGTTCCCAAGGAGAAAATATTGCAAGCAGCCAGAAAGAAACAATTCAAATATTGTGGAAACACAATCAGGATAACACAAGATTTAGCAGCTTCTTCATTAAGGGATCAGAGCGCTTGGAATATGATATTCTGGAGGTCAAAGGAGCTAGAATTAAAACCAAGAATCACCTACCCAGCAAAACTGAGTGTAATCAATGAGGGGGAAAAATTGATATTCAATGACGTAGAGGAATTTAATGCCTTCTTGAGAAAAAAACCAGAGCTAAATAGAACAATTGGCTTTCAAGACAAGACTCAAGAGAAGCATGAAAAGGTAAACATGAAAGAGAAATCATAAGGGACTTATTAAAGTAGAACTGTTTATATTCCTACATGGAAAGATGATATTTGTAATTCATGAGACCTATCTCGTTATTAGGATAGTTGGAGGGAATATATATAGAGAGACAGAGGGCACAGGGTGAGTTGAATGTGAAGAGATGATATCTAAAAGATAAAATTAAAGGATTTGAGAGGAATGTACTGGGAAAAGAAGAAAGGGAGAGGTAGAATGGGGTAAATTATTTCATATAAGAGAAGCAAAAAATAAGCTGCTGCAGTGGAGGGGAAGAGGAGGTAGGTGAGAGGAAATGAGTGAACCTTACTCTCATCAGAATTGGCTTAAAGAGGGAATAATTTGCACACTCAGGTATGGAAACCTATCTTATCCTGCAGGAAAATTGGTGGAAGAGGATGGGGGTGGGGATGATAGAAGGGAAGGCCGATTGAGAGAGAGGGTTACCAGAAGGAGAGAATTATTAAAGGAGAGAATAGAATAAATGGGGGGGGTGGAATAGGATGGAGGGAAATATAGTTAGTCTTTCACAACATGACTATTATGGAAGTATTTTGCATGACTACTCATGTACAACCTATGTCGAATTGTTTGCCTTTTCAATGGCAGGGGAGGGGGGAGTGGGGAGAGAGGAAGGGAGAGAATTTGGAACTTAAAGTTTTAAAAAATGAATGTTGAAAATTGTTTTTACATATAACTGGGAAATAAGATACACAGGCAATGGCGTATAGAAATCTATCTTATACAGGAAAATAGGAGGGGAAAGGGATAAGAGAAAGGGGAGGGGTGACAGAAGGGAGGGCAGATTGGGGGAAGGGGTATTCAGAATGCTCACCATCTTGGGGTGGGGGATGGGAGAGATGGGGAGAAAATTTGGAACACAAAATCTTGTGGAAGTGAATGCTGAAAATTAAAAATAAATAAATTATCAAAAAAAAAAAGAAAAATCCAGACTCTCCAGATTTCTCTCACAAACAAGACAAAAATAGTGCCTCAGGGCAAATGTAGAGTTGTAAAAAGAAACAAGAGTTGAGGCAAAGCAGTGGTCCTCCTGGGACAATGGGAGAAGAATGGAAGAAAAATTGCAGGACTGAGGTTTGGTCCCTGTGAAGTACAAACGCCTCCAGGCTAGTTCCACTGAAACAGCAAGCAGCAAGCCCTGGAACTCACTTGGCTGGGAGTAGCTTCAGCCCCAGCTACAGGAATTTTCACCTCTTGGATAGTGTGGGGAGTTGGGCATCTGAGTGGGGGAAGATTGAGGGAACCTTTGCTGATAAGGGATGGCAGGCCCAGCTGTACTGCTGAGATGTGGCCCTGGGTGAGAAGGAACCAGCACAAGCCTGGTGAGTGCAGAAGCAGTAGGATGAGGATGTTGCAGGCTGTGGACACTTATAGTACAGCAGAGTTCTTGGTTTTGGTTCCAGGACAGAGGGGAGAACTGAAGAAGGACCTGAGGCCAGAAGCACCATCTCTCCATCCCCCAGGACTAGAGGTGATTACAATAAATTGTTATTTAAAAAAGAGAGCAGGCAAAAGAGAAATAACCCAACCATAGAAACTTACTATGGCAATAGAGAAGATCAAGCTCATCTTCAGAGGAAGATACTGAAGCAAAAAAAGCCTCTCCTGCCCCAAAGAGTAATGTCAAATGGTCACCTGCCTAAAAAGAATTCATAGAAGAACTTAAAAAAGACTTGAAAAATCAAATGAGAGGGATTGAAGAAAAATTTTAAAAAGTAAGAATAAGCCAAGAAAAACAAAATTATAAAAACAAAGTTATCCAACAGGAAAAGGAGATCCAGAATCTTAAGGAAGAAAATGACTCCTTGAAAATTAGAATTGGGCAAGGGGAAACTAGTGAAGTTACAAAAGACCAAGAAATATTAAAATATAAAGAAGAAAAAAAGAAAAGAAAAAGTGAAACATCTCATAACAAAAACAACTGATCTAGAGAATGGATCAAGAAGAGAAAACATAAGAACAATTAGACTACCTGAAAGCTATGATCAAAAAAAGAATCTTGATACAGTAATAGAAGAAATAAAGAAAACTGTCCTGAAGTGTTAGGTCAAGAGGGGAAAATATAAATAGAAAAAGTACACAGTGACTGTACACCACCTGAAAGAGATCCTACAAGGAAAACCTACAGGAATATCAATAGCTAAATTCTCAAACGTCAGCTCAAGGAGAAAATATTATGAGAAACAAGAAAAAAAATTCAAATATGGCGGATTTACAGTTAGAACCATACAAGACCTAGCAGCAGTGACACTAAGAGACTGCAAGGCTTGGAACACCATATATCAAAGAGCAAAAGAACTGGAGTTGTGGCCAAAAATATCACACCCAACAAACTTAAGCATAATCCTGAATGGAAAAAAATAGACATTCAATGAATTGCCAGACTTTCAGGATTTTATTGCCAAAAGATCTGAACTTATTAGAAAATTTGATATACAAGACCCCAAAGAAATATAAGGTAAACATCAAAGACAAATTATAAAGGACTCAATAAGTACAGACTACATTTAATATGAGGAAATGTATACTGTATGTCTAAGATTGTAATTGGGTAGTTAGAAAAAAAGATTAGGGTACAGCTGAGTATGATGTGATTCTAAAAAATAATACTGTCTAGGAAAATGTTAAAAGAGTAAATATCATACAAATGAGGTGTGAGAGGAAGAATTGATACAGAGGAATTAGATGGGGGAGGAAGGCTGGTAGTTCTTGAACCCTACTCTTACTGGGTATGGGTTAAAGAGGGAAACAATACATACAAAATTCAGAAAGAAAGAAAGAAAGAAGGTAAAGGGAATAGGGAGGGGGGAGAGGATGAGGGAGGGATTTTTAGAGGGAACTCTACTCACATTCGATCTGGGTTAAAGAGAGAACAATATATACACTTAGAAGGGAATAAATCTAAATTTACAAAGAAATAAGAGGGTGAGGGAGTAGGATAAGGGGGTATAGAAGGATGTCTGAGATTGGCAAGAATGGGATAAAGAGGGAATAACGTATTTGGAAGGCTATAAAAGTCTTCTAAATTCAGATAGAAACAAGAGGGTAAGGAAAAAGGATGGAGGAAAGAAGATAAGGGAAGGATCTTTGGAGGGGAGGGAAGGTTAAGTAATAGGAGGGCAGGGTAGCAGGTGGAAGTAAGTAGAGGAGTCAGGAGGGATAGGAAATAAGACATACACATAAACGTAAAATAGAAATCAGTAGTAGAATTTATTAGGGAGAAAAAGCAGGAGTAGTAATGATCTCAGACAAAGTTAAAGCTAACGTAGATTTAATCAAAAGAAAAAAATAGGGATACTGCACTCTATGTCAGCCATATTAATCAATATTGTTTTAGGCTATTTAAAATAACTAGATAATATAAGGTTGGAATGTTACTGCGGTATAGGAAATAATAGTTGGTGGACTTAGGAAAATATGGAAAGATTTGGACTCAATAAGGAAGATGTTTATCTACCCTCAGAGAAACAGAGGACAAACAAGTATAGTACAGTCTTACATAGGTGCATATGAATTTATGTACCTATATATGACTAGGATTAGAGATACCTAAGTATATGTATGAGTATGTAAGTATGTATATTTTCAGATTTGGTCTCTGTGAGGGGGGCAGTTCCTTGGGCTCCAAGGATAACCCATGGATTTTGATTCCTAATGCTCACAAGAGCATACCAGTATTCTTCCCATTGCTAATCTGTTGTGAGCATAATAAAAACAATAGGTAAAGAACATTCCCCCTGGAGACTTTCAGGGCTCCCTTTCCCATAAATACACAAATTTGTGGGAAAGAGTAGGCTCAAACATATAATTCAGTGGTCATGAGGCACACACATAGGGAATGTGTGGCCAAGGCAATTGACAAGTCCTAGTACTTCAGGACCTCAGTGTCCAGTTTCCCCTGAGTCCAGCACCTTTCCTGGATGGGTTGTTCAGCTGGGCTCCGAGGCTCTGTTTCTCCTTAGAACATGGCTTTCCGTTGCCAGCACTAGCTCATCTTGAGTCAATGGCCCTCTTTTCCGCTAGAGATTTTGATTCTTAGAATTGCTTCTCATCTGAATGATTGCCTCTGTGTTTCCAGGTCTGTCTGGGGTATGTCTCTGCTCCCACAGTTAGGTCTAGAACTTTCTTAAACTGATTCTCCAACTGGTATATAAGGTGTCTTTTTTGGGACAAATAGCAATGCTATTAGATTCCACTGCTGATGCAGGGGATAGAGAAGAGAACATCCTTTTTCTAGTCTCCCATGAGGTGAAGAGCTGCATTCTTCCCTGACTACTGACTCCTGCCTCTGCAGTTTGCAATTCTGGAACTGTATTGACTATCTCCTAGGCTTAACTGTCAAAATTCCTGAAAGGACATTGCCAATTCCTGCTTATCACAGTGAGATTGCTCCTTTTCAACTCTATCAGAGAGAGATGGTCATATTTTGTGAATACTTCGCTACCACATAAACACCTCCTATCCTATGACTACGTGAGCTGAACTGGGGAACCAAATCTGCCTCTTTACAATGATTCTGTAATTTTGAATTTTTAAAGTGATTTTGCTTCTCTGTTACTGATCACTTACACTGTTTAGGAATAATTCAGGCAAGCAAAGTCAGAATTATCACCCCATAGTTATATATATTATATGACAGAAAAGTGCAGAGATTTTCATTTTCTTTTTCTGGGATTTCTTTATTAAATTTGCTGAGGGAGGGGAGTTGCCGTGGAATGACAGTAATATTTAGCTCAGTGGCTCTTATCTCCCTGACGCAATCCATTTGGGAAAATTTTTCCTTGGAAGGAGATGGCATTTGGGAAGGATTTCAACAGGTGGAGTTAGTGGGAGTTTTGTGTCATGAGAGGTAGCACAGGTATAGGAGAGGTTGGGAGGAAAATGACAGATGGGAATAGTCCAGTTTGACAAGCATATAATAATAATTTACATTTACATAGCACTCTAAAGTTTGCAAAGCACCATACTCATAACAACTCTATGAAATTACTATATAAGTATTATTATCTCTGTTTTAAAGATAAGGAAGTTGAGATTTGGGGATATTAAGTAACTTGCCCATGATCACATAGTTAACAAGTATCTGAGTTAGAATCCAAACTTGAGTCTTCTGACTGAGTCCTAGCACTGTCACTCTACAACAAAGAGTAGTTTTGGGAGATAAGACCATCACTCAGTAAGCATTTATTAAGCACTTGCTATGGGCCAAGCAGTGTTCTAAGCCCAAAAAGAGGCAAAAGGCAGTCACTGACCTCAAGGAGCTTACAATCTAATATACAACAAATATATACAGAGCAAGCAATATATAAAGGATAAATAGGAAATAATTAACAGAGAAAAGGAAATGGAATAAGAGGGTTTGGATATGTAGGAGGTA
This sequence comes from Phascolarctos cinereus, assembly GCF_003287225.1. NCBI lineage: Eukaryota > Metazoa > Chordata > Mammalia > Diprotodontia > Phascolarctidae > Phascolarctos > Phascolarctos cinereus. The sequence continues at coordinate 211,667,644 of NW_027555847.1, forward strand.
GGATTTTATTTAGGATTTAAGGGAAGTCAGGGAGATCAGTAATCAGAACAGAGGAAAGAGAGTGTTCCAGACATGGAGAAGAACCAGAGAACCTGGAGCTGAGTGATGGAGTATTTTGTTTGTAGAGCAATGAAGAGACCAGTGTCACTGGATTGAAGAATGCATGTTGAGGCATGAGGTGTAAGAAGACTGAAAAGGTAGAAAGGGACTAAGTTATGACAGAATTTTAATGTCAAACACAGCGTTTTGTATTTGCTTGTAGAGGCAGTAGAAAGCCACTGGAATTTATTGAGTAGGGGAGTGACGTGATCAGACCTGCATTTTAGAAAAGTCATTTTAGTGGCTGAATATAGGATGGAGTAGAGTGGGGAGAGACTTGAGGCAGGCAGAACCACCAACAGGCTAATGCACTAATAAAGCTATGAAATAATGAGAGCCTTCACCAGAGGGATGACAGTGTCATAGAAGTGAAGGGTGGGGGGAGATGAAACCAGCAAGCATTGGCAACAGCCCAGATGTAGGGTGGGGTGTAGGGAGGGTGAGAAATAGTGAGAAATCCAGGGTAACTCCTAGGTTATAAGCCTGAGGGACTTGAAGGATGGTGTTGTCCTCTACAAAAATAAGGAAAGGTAGGAGGCAGGGAGGATTTTGGAGAGGGTTGGGGTAGGGAGAGGAGGAAGGAAAGATAATGTTTTGGACATATTGAGTTTAGAATGTCAGCTGGACATCCAGTTCGAGATGTCTGAAAGGCAGTTGGAGATTCAAATTAAAGGTCAGAGGAGACTTTTGGGTAGGATAGGCAGATTTGAGAATCATCAGCATAGAGGTGGTTTGGGAGTTGATGAGATCACTAAGTGAAGTAGTATAGAGGGAGAAGAGAAGATAGCCCAGGACAGAAACCTGAGGAACACCTATAGTTAGAGACCATGATCTGGAAGAAAATTCAGCAAAGGAGACAGAGAAGGAACAGTCAGCTAATTAGGAAGAAAACCAGGAGAAAGTGGTATCCTAAAAACTTGGAGAGAAGAGAGTTTCAAGGAGGAGAGAGTGATCAACAGTGCCAAAGACGGCAGAGAGGTCGAAGAGTATGGGGATTAAGAAAAGGTCATTGGATTTGGCAACTAAGAGGACATTAGTAACTTTGGGGAGAGCAGTTCCAGTGGAATGATAAGATCAGAAGCCAGATTGTAAAGGGTTAAGAAGAACATAAAGGTAAAATTGGAGCCAAATTGTGGAAGTCCTTTAGTATCTGGAAAAGGTTATTTTTATTTTAGTTGGTAGGCAATGGAAAACTACATAAGGTTGTTAAACATAAGAGTAATGTGATCAGAGTAGTGCTTTAGCAAATTACATGGCAAAAGGGACTCAGAACCTCATGATCATAGCCCAATTTTCCCACTTGGGAGCCACGAAAAATCACTACTTCCTTCTCTCTGTCTGTCTCTCTCTGTCTCTCTCTCCCCTCGCTCCCTCCCATTTTCTCTCTCATCCTCTTGCTCACTTGGTCACTCTCTATCCCTCTTCTCTTCCCTCCTTCCCACCCACTCTCCCTCCCTTTTCCATCCTTTTTCCTTCCCTACCTCCTACTGAAGCATAGATTGGAACAGAAAGAGACTAGTGATAGTAAGGACACTAATACAGTTGTTGTTAGTCCTTCATGCTTGAAGAGGACCAAAGTGATACTACAATGTCAGGTTCAGTCTACTTTGTATCTGGCTGTGGCTGATCGTAACACTATGAGCTTGGAAGGCTCTACCACAGGTGGGGCACAAATAGTCCATATAAACATTTGAGATGGAGATGTTTCTAAGTTTTCCCAATAAAATAATGAAATAGTAAAATGATCTGGGTGATGTCTTTTGACTTTAATGTAAATTGGATTTAAAAAGTGAGGCAGAGTTGCGTAAAGTCTTCAGCCCAGAGTCATTGAAATTCAGTGGCAAGACAAAAATCAAGACAGCTGGTAGTGGGTCGGGATGCCTTCGGTGACCTTGGTGTCTTTCATATCTGACCAAACTGTAAGTGTTCCATGGCACCTGCTTCCACCAACTTTATGGCCCATTGAAACAAAAAAAGACACTAATATAGTCACCCAGGGGAGAGTTGATGAGGTTGTGAACTAGGGTTGTAGCAGTATAAGTAGAAAAGAAAAGATGGATTCTAGAGCTGTTTAAATATAGATCAATAGGCGTTGGCAACTTATTCAATATAAAGAGTGAGAGAAAAGGAGTAGTCAAAGATAGATTCCCCAAATTTCAAGCCTGAGTGTGAGAATGGTGGTGTAATCAGGAGAAATAGAGAAGTTAGAGAAAGAGGAGGTTTTGGGAGAAAGATAATGAGTTCAGTTTTAGGTGTGTTAAGTTTGCATCAGTTGTTCTGGTGTGGTATTGTTATGTATTTTAATGAGTATTGAATGTGGAAATGAAATTTCAGAAATTTTTCTTCTATTTTTAAAATTATAGCAGTTTCAGTGAATCACTGGAGAAAGACTGGATGTTTATTTAAAAAAAGGAATGTTGAAAAATGTGTTAATGAGAAATCTCAATATTCATTCAGAATCAATACACTCTGATAGGAAATTAATAAAAAGTCTTTGGGTTACAATTCTGAAATAATACACAAAGATGTTTGAGATACCTGTTTTATGGTGGGTGTGAAAAAGGGGAAATATAATGAAGACTACATTAAATTTGTTTTTTTCTATTCTTGGTGACAATGGATATCCATGAGTACAGTGTGTAAGTTGTGGAGAAATTCATTCAAACAGCAGCTTAAAATCTCTTTTGTCTTAACATTTATAATCAAAACACGAAAGATATTTTGTTAAGCCTGTTGATCTTTTTAAGTGGAAAGAACAAGATTTAAAAACATATAATTCATTTATTTCCAAGAATAAACAAAAAAGTAGAAAAGCAATTGGAGCTTCATATTTAATAAATTATCAAATCACCAAAAATGGAGAAGTTCATACTATTGCAGAACAATTTATCTTTCCTTGTGCGAAAGAGATTATCAAATGCATGGACTTGATTCCATTAAGAAATTAGAAATGATACTCCTTTTTAACAGTATAATGTCCTGTTGGATACATGATATATCTGATGATGTTGAATCAGTTATTGTAGAAAGACTTCAAAAAGTGACATGTATACTTTGCAATTAGATGAAATGTACATTATGCTGTGCATGTTAGATGAGCCCTTTTCAGGGCTGCTTTTCACCTTTGGTGTCCATCTAATTTACCTAACTCCCACCTGTGATTACAAGAAGCTGTGGCGTCTGCAGTGGCCACACCCCAGCAAACTATTTTGGTAGATAGGCTAAGCCAGGTTGAGGGTAACTGAGGGGTCTCAAACTCATTGGTGAATTAGGTGGAGTGTCTACCCAAGAATGTGAAAACTTCCCCTGGTGAAATGGACAGATAAGAATAATTTGTTCCAATGTCCATGAAGGTGACTGAAGCAGGTGCTTTGATGCATTTAAGCTTGGTCAGACATAGAAGACTCCAAGGTCATCCACTGCATCCCAAGCCATTGTTAGCTGTCTTGACTTTTATCTTGCCACTGGACTTTGACGATTCTGGAAGAGAGAATGGGCTGAAGACTTCAAGGAACTGTGCCTCACTTTTAAATCCAATTTATGCATGAGTCAAAAGACATCATGCTAATCATTTTTTACCTACCTTAAAGTCCTGTGGCAACAGATGAGTGATGAAGCAGCAGGTACAGGTACACTGGGAGCTGTATTCATAACCCTGCACACAGCTGGCCCAAGCCATAGGGTCATCTTCTCACTGGACTGAAGCAGCTGCAGGATTCAGCACCCTTCTGGATGTCTGAGCAGCTTTTTTAAAGGACTCACCTCCTGGTGTGAGGAAGCAACTGGAAAAGGTGCCTTAAAATGGTTTGCTTCACCCAACCCTGGCCTGCTTGCCACAGCAGGTAGGGACCACCCTTTAGTCAAAACCCCCCAAAATGTACAAAAACTTTTGCAAAGATGATTCCACTCATCATTGGTATGTGGAATGTGTGCATGCTTATGGACAATACGAAATCCATATTAACAGCTGAAAGATGTACAGCTCTTGTTCCACGAGAACTCAGTAGGTATTGCATCCAAACAGTGGCCCCAGGGGGCACCTAGGTGGAGCAGTGGATGGAGCACCGGCCTTGGATTCAGGAGGACCTGAGTTCAAATCCAGCCTCAGACACATAACACTTACTGTGTGACCCTGGGCAAGTCACTTAACCCCATTGCCTATCCTAAAAAAAAAAAAAGACAAACAGTGGCCCCAGGTGAAACAAGGTTGGCAAATGAAGGCCAGCTTACCGAAGTTGGAGCTGGATACACATTTTTTTCTGGAGTGGTCATAGTGATGGGGACAGAGTGAAGCTGACATAGGTTTTGCAGTAAAAATTAAGCTAGTCAGCAGGCTTGTATGCCTACCAAAAGGAGTGAACAACAGATTCACAACAATGTGATTGCATCTTGCAGGAAAGCGCCAGGGCACCATCATCAGTATATATGCTCCCACCATCACAGACCTTGATGAGATCAAAGAAATTTTTTATCAAGTCCTAGAGACCCTCATAATCAGTGTGTTACAAGAGAACAAGTTTATAGTCCTGGGTGGCTTTAACTCCAGAGCAGGCACAGACGACCAGAAGACAATGTCAACAGATTAGTGTGCTTCTCTAAGCATGAACAGTTCATTGCTAACTGGGAGAGAAGTGGAGCACAAAAGGAATGGGCAGCTTTTAGAGATTTGGTGTACAGCACTACATTTACTGATCTGGGCTAGGGTACTTTCAAATATCAAGATTGGTTTGATAAAAAATGATGAGGAAATACAGAGGCTGCTAAGTGAAAAATAAGAACTCCACAGGATTTACCAGTAGGATAATCTGTCCATCTCTAAGAAGGCAGCATTTAATTCCATCAAAAGCAAAGTAGAAGGCAGATGAAACTCAATTTTATGCTGATAGTAACAATCCAAAGCACTTTTCCTGAAGGCTGTTTATAGGCCAAAGACCTATGGTGCATCTCAGCTACTTAGTGCTGATGGAACCTCATTGATTAGTGATAAGGACATGATCCTACAGAGATGGGCTGAACACTTCCATAGTGTTCTCAGCAGTCATCAATCAATCAATGCTGAAGCCACTGACCTCAGGTTAAAGTCAGTCCCTCTCCAGCTCAACTTCCAACTGAAGAAGAGACTTTGAATGCCTTTAGGTTCCTCTCATATAGCAAAGCACCTGAGAGTTCCAAGGCAGTTCATACAAAAACTGACTGAAATCTTCTACGTTATATGGCAAGAGGAGGTTGTCCCCCAGGAATTTAGGGATGCCTCCATTGCCCATCTCTATAAAGAAAAGGGAAATAGGTTGTTCCGTGACAATCACGGGGGTGGGGGGAAGAGGTGTCTCTCTTAGCCATTGCTGGCAAGATTCTGGCCAGAGGTCTTCAACTGGAAGATGGTCATCTACCTGAGAGCCAGTGTGGCTTCAGAAAGGTCTGAGGAATAGTTGATATGGGGTTTCCTGCTCAGCAGCTCCAGGAGAAATGCCAGGAGCAGAACAGAGGTCTGTACACAATATTCATTGTTCTGACCAAGGCCTTGATACTGTCAGTCATGAGGTCTTGTGGAAAATTATGGCAAAATTTGGTTGCCTAGAGAAGCTCATCAGTATTATATGTCAGTTTCTTTTTTTCTTCACTGTTTTTATTAGTTATGAAGGATCTATCACATGTGTGTGAATAATTTCAAAATAATAGGAATTTTTAAAAGTATCAAAACAATTATTTAATAGTTAAACAAATCCATTAGGATAAAATTTATTGAGTATCTCCTTAAGATACAGATTATCACCTTTTAAAAAATTCTGTACTTAAGAAATAAAACAAGCATTTCCATAACATAGTAGAATAGAAAAAAGATGATTGCACATAAAACTGCAAATCTGTTGTGTACAATTTACCATTCCCTTTAAATATATATTAAAGTTATTGTGTAACATTCTTTTTTCCTTCCCTTTCTCCTGTCCTAGAGATGGTTACCATTAGACACATATGTATTTATATGTAAAATCATTCTATAACTACTTCTATTTATCAGTTCTTTCTCTGAATGTAGTGTCTTCCTTCATAGGTCCTTTGTAGTTAATTTGAATATTTATAATAGTCAAAATTACTTAGTCAAAGTTGTTCTTAAAATAGTATTTGCTGTTACTGTATAGAACATTCTCTGGGTCCTGCTTATTTTGCTCTTCATTATTTCATTCAAGTCTATCCATGTTTTTCTAAGATCACTGAGCTCTTCATTTTTTATAGCACAATAATTTTCCATCACAATCATATACCACAACTTATTCAGCCATTCTCCAATTGATGGGCATCCCCACAATTTCTAGTTCTTTGCCACCATAAAGAGAACTGCTGTAAATATTTTAGAACATATGAGTTCTTTTCCTTTTTCCCTAATCACTTTTGGAAACAGACCTAGTAGTGATATTGCTGGGTCAAAGGGTATAGGCAGTTTAATAACTCTTTGGGCACAATTCTAGATTGTTCTCCAAAATGGTTGGATCAGTTCACAGTTCCCCCAACAATGAATTCGTTTCCAAGTTTTTCCACCTCCCCTCCAATATTTATCACTTTTCACTTCAAACATTTTAGCTAATCTGATAGGTGTAAAATGATATCTCAAGGTTGTTTTAATTTGCATTTCTCTAATCAATAATGATTTAGAGCATTTTTTCATATCACTATAAATTATTTTGATTTCTCCATTGAAGCACTATTCATATCCTTTGACCATTTATCTATTATTACTTGTATTCTTATAGATTTGACAAAGTGAGGCAGAGGTCTGGATCTGGACAAGACAAAGTGAAAGTCCACTTCTCAGAGCCTAGTTCCAGGAGAGGATTCCAATTTTCTGGTGGGAAGGAGATAGGGCAATAGCTAGAGAGTAGATGACTTGGCTTGGAGGTAACTAAGAAGAAATATATAATAATGAAATACTATGGAGTAGAATGTAAATGCAAAAAAAGAAAAAAGAAGAAGAAAACTAGTTGAACTAAGAGAAACAATCACTGAAGTAAAGTAATACGAGTGGGCTAGAGTAGTGAAGAGAGGCATGTCATACTCCTATCCACCTCAGTTCTCAGTTACCTCCAAACCGTGCCATCTATTCTCCAGCTATCACCTTCATCTCCATCTTCCCCTGGGTTCTGATAGGTAGGTTTTCACATTATCTTACCCAGGTCTCCACTTCACTTTCTGTCTTTTACATAGTCATTGTTTAATAAATGTCTTTATCCCTTGATCTTGCTGTGTCAGTCATCCCCTCTCTCATATACCTTCAGTCTCTCTCACTGTGTGTGAAGCATTGTACTGAGTACTAGAGATACAGACAGAAAACCAAGACAGGTTCTGCTCTCAAAAAGCTCACATTCTATTTGGAGAAGGCAGTACACAAAGGAGGATTCATGTTCATATTCAGTTCAGGGTAGATGGAAAGGCCAGGTATTATATGGGCAGGGAAAGTAGTAGGACTGATGGCAAGGACCAACGACTTTGGGGGGTAATGTCAGAGTAGATAATCTCCTTCCAAGAGGATGGTGAGACCAAAGGTCATGTTGAAGTGGGACTTCGGGATTTCTCCAACAGAGATATGAATGTGGGGAGTCAGCACCCAGCTTGTTGGGCATTTTTCTTGGTGACAAGGAGGCAATTGGACACCAAGGATTGATTGGTTAAAAGAAAGGTCCATGGCTCTCCTTAGTGGTATCAAGTTGTGACCAGTGGAGGTGCCTTGTCCCAAATCATGGGTGGAGGGTAGACTCATTGTGTTTGTCCCCAGAAGGCAGATCTAGGATTAATAGGTAGGATTTGCAGAGAAGAAGATTTCTAATTAATGTAAGAAAACCCCAAAACTTAGCGATTAGAACTATTCAAAAGCAGAATGGGCTGCTTTAGGCATTGGTGGTTTCCCCTTAATTTGAGGCCTTCACACAAAGGAGAGATGACCACTAGTTGGTTATAATTTAGAGTAATTCTTGTCTGGGTACCTTTTGGACTCCATAGTCTCTGAATTCCCTTCCAATTCTGAGATTCTGTGGTAAGTTTGCTGACAAATCTTGAATTTTTCTAGAGATAAAAAAGTAGATGAGAAATTATGATTCAGTGTTTTCAAAATGTTGTCACCTCCAGTGTGGTTTTCTAATGTGTATCTTTGCTCTGGTCCAGATATATCTCTCATCTTTGTTTACTATTTCCAGTTCTTTTTATTCAGCCTAGTGGAAAGTACCAAAGCACTTTGAGGTAAAGACAGGAGGCAGCAGCGTGCTAGGTGGGTGAAGCCACAGCTACCTTGGGCTGAGAGTTGGTGTTCAATTTGTTTTCTTGGTCTTTTGATTTCAGTGAACTGTTTCATAGATGATTCCAGAAATCTGTTTGACATGACAAATAGAAAAGAAAAGCAACAAACCCTAGTTGCCTTTGTAACCCTCTCCCCGCCAAGATATTGTGATCACTAATTTGTAAAGAGCTTTTGAAACTAAGAGATTAAAATTTTTACAGATTCTTTTTTATTTTTAGTGCCTGATGACCTCTCAATGGAGGAGAGAGAAGAACTTTTAAACATTCGTCGCAGAAAAAAAGAGCTTATTGATGATATAGAGGTAATGAATCTTTAAATTTCAATTTGTAAAATCTAGTAATCTTCATTAATATGTAAAATATTTGTCCAGTGTTTCTCCATATATAAATATACAAAAAGACAATGGGAATATGTTAAATAAGTTGAAAAAGCATAGAGCCTATATATTGCAGTGTATAAAGTTTAGTTTAAAAAAATAAGATTCAGTAATATTGTAAGGAAACTACTTATGACTTGCCAGTAAATTAATATCCGTAGGAGGATTGAGACCCATATGACCTTCAATCTGTGTAATCTACTATGGAAACTAACAAATAAAAGTCCCTTCATTAACATCATGTATGAATTGAAGGTAACAAAAGTCTGCCTAGGGGGAGAGTAATCAAGAAATAATCAGGCTTTCAAGAGAACAGCAATGTTTTTGCAAAGACGGACAACTTGAAAGACTTAAGAACTTTGAGCAATGCAATGACCAACTGTGATTCCATGATTCTAACCATAACTGATGAGGAGCTATGATACTTACCTCCTGACAGTGAGGTCACAGATGAACTCAAGTTGCAGAGTGCAACATACATTCTTGGACATGGACAGTGTGGAAATTTGTTTTGCTTGACTTAGTTACAAGAGTTTTGTTTTTTCTTGGGGGGGTAATGAGGAAAGAAAATAAATATGTATTAAAATAAAATTTTAAAAATAACATTTAATTGGGTTTTGATTATGCAAAATTGTTTGTCATTGTAGGTATTTGGAAGAGACAATAGACCCTAAGATGAATACTTTGAAATAGTTACCCCTTTAAGGGTGGAGAGACCCTAAAATAAGAGATATGGAATGCATAGCATTACTATATGATCTGATAATCTATGATAAAATAAAATAGCACCTGTTTTAAAGAAACTGGATCCAAAAACATTAGAAGGAATCAGCTTTGTTGCTATAAACTGTGTCTCAGGGAGCAATTAGAGAAAATTCTAGAACAAGGGGAAATGGTGGATCTCTTTTGGTCAGTGTACCAGGAAAGATTATCCTTCAGGAAAATTCTGTGGGCAGAATCCTAGGAACCTACAGAGTTAGGATGCAGAAGTTTTATGAACAACTTTGAATTAAAGAATTGAGTGTAAACTTGTGACATTAGAGCTATGAGAGGACATTCTAATTTGGACTGGGTATGGCAGATAGGGAACTGGAGGTGAATATAAAAGCTTTATATGTGAACTTGTGCAAATTGAAAGTGACTAACAAGACTGTACAGGTAATTATATAGATAAATATAGATAAAGGGAATTGTCAGTATAGTTTATCATCAGAGACTTCCATCACTATATAGGAGAAGTACAAGGAAAGGCAGTGATACCAGGAGTACTTACTTTTATAGAGGAGAGGTAAGCTACTTGTGTGCATACTTTTAATTTATTCAGTTTCCATATTATTCAGCTTAAGAGATGGAGAAACTTTTGCAGTTTAAATTAATCTTGATCCAGGAGTGGTAGCAGTAGATATTCAAAGGGCAGTCACAAGCCAGTAATTCCTCTGTTGATGAGCTTTCCTGAGTTAAGTTTCTCACACTAACTAATATAGAGAGAAGTCAAAAGGAAATGTTATCACTCCTTTCAGAAACCTCTTTGTTCCATAATAACAGATTGGAGTGCTAAATGTGCTATCAAACAAATTGAACAAATTAAAAAGTCCCACAGTTCACCCTAGAATTGCCATTCTAGGTATTGGTTTTCTTGGTACATAAAGTATCAGAATCCATAACTGACTCAATTTTGTACAAAAGCTAAAATCATACAATTTGTTTTTTCCAAGTTGTTCCCTCCTCTCCCTGAGAAATCAGGCAGGCTGGGATAGATTTCATTGTTAGCCATATCTTTTAATGATAATGGAACTTTTTCTACCTCAGTAGTAAGAAAGAACCTAACTGCATTCCCTTGCCATAGGTAAAAGTAAAGAAACTTTCTGTTGGTGAAGAATCTGTTCTTTCTAATTCAGACTTAGCTAAATAGTATGGATCATTTGTAAGATAAACCACCTCATTGGCTCTAACTCCATCTGTTGGTCTTGTGCAAATGATAGAAATTACCTGAAATTGTATCACTGAAATGGCATGATGGCTTACCTTAGAGGAATTTGACCTTCATTTTTTCTCCTAATCTTCCCAAGAACACAGTTGTAAATAAAAGAGAAGGGCAGTAACCATATCAAAACAGACTATTTTAGAAATAGAAGAGACCTTAGAGATATAGAAAATATGTTTAAGTAGTATAAATATCTTAAATAAGGACTTTAATCCAAGTTTTAGAGAGAGATTTCATCTGGGTTTTAGTGGGTCTTACTGTGAAGTTCTTGTATATTGGAATTATTCTTATACTTGTTGTCCTATTAGAAATTTCAGAGAAATTTGTATATGGAATGTTAAAATTATTCTGAGCCTGTATGAGTTAATTTTTCTTTCCCATTGATTCTATTCTTATTTTTGGCAGAGGCTAAAATTTGAAATTACAGAAGTGATGACAGAGATTGATAACCTAACTTGTATAGAGGAGAGGTAAGCTACTTGTATGCACACCTTTAATTTATTCAGTTCCCACATTATTCAGCTTAAGAGATGGAGAAAGCTTTTGCAATTTAAATTAATCTTTTCTCTTTTTCCCTCAATACCACTCTTTCTTATGCTTTCTGGAATAATCAGAGAATTCTTTCATTGAGTTGTTCCTTCTACTGTACTTTTCTAATTCACCATTCACTTTTATTTGTTCAGAGCTAAATACGTTAGGCATTTCAAGATCAACTAACTTTGGTGTGTCCTATTTAAGAAATATGAAACTGGTTTTTTTTTCCTCTTATTATATCACCATTAAAGTCTCTTAAGAAAATAAACCTGAAATTGTCAAACATTAGGAGCAATCCAAAATAGCCAAAACTTCTATTTACAAAGGACTTAGTGAAGTATGCTTTTCTTAAGGGCAAATACTCCTCCCTAAATATAAAACATCCTATGAAAATGTTTTATAATACTGATGACTATGCAAAAAAAATCCTCTAAAATTACTCTGCTGTATGAGAACACCTGATAATATTTTTTTTTTAATTATTTCAAATAAATAGCAAAGCTACCCAGAGGAATAAGCAAATAGCCATGGGAAGAAAGAAATTCAACATGGATCCCAAAAAGGTAAGTGCATCATTTCAAATTCTTTGAAATACAAATTTTTCTTTCTTTCTTAATAAAAAAGTTGTCTTGACCAAGAATGAATGGCCAATTATTATCTTTTAAAATTCTAAGAATTTATATAGAATTGGAATAAATGGTAGAGGTTATATGGAAATTAAAGGAAAAACCATATGAAAATGCTTCAAAACATTACTAATAAAAGACAAAGCCATCTCTGAGCTGAAAAGAGTGCAGGTTTTATAGGAACTCTGTGACCTTTGGCAAGTCACTTTATTTCTCTGGGCCTCATTCTGTGATCCTTTATATGACTTGTCAAACTGGCAAAGATGATAAAAGACATGGTCTGAATTAGAATAGCTATTAAAAGATAGGCACAGAATTATAGTATTGGTGGAGCTGCAAATTGGTCCAGCTGTTCTGGGAAGTAATTTGAAATTACGTGAGAAAAGTTAACTTACTATTCATTCTTCCTGATCCAAATATCCCACAACACTAGGCACAGATCCCAAGGATGTCAATGAGAGAAAGAAAGGTTCCAAAATATTTATGGCAACATTTATTGTAGTAGTAAAAAAAATGAAAACAAAGTAGGTGCTCATTGATTGGAGAATTCAAGCCATATACATTTTAGTGTATGAATTTAATAGAAAATTATTACACCATTAGAAAAGACTAATGAGGAATTCAGAAAAATGGGATGCTTGTATAAATTGATACAAAGTGAAGAAACAATCAGGAGAAGGATGTATACCACTGCAATAATATAATTGAAAGTAACACTAAAGTACTTCAAAATTCAGGTTCTGTTAATCAGCAAATGCAGTGACTAATCTTCATTCAGGAAAACCACTGATGAAACACACTCCCTTTGTCTCAAAAGAGGCTGTTGGCTACAATTGTGAAATATTGAACATGTACTATTAGATACTATATTGTTTGGTTTTGATTAATTGTTTTCCTTTGTTATAAAAAGTCTCTATTAGCAGAATGTTGTTGGGATGTGGTATAAAAACAAATGGCATTGTTAATAAAACATTTTTTGAGAAGGTGAAAGAGACTGGTAAAAAAGAAAATCTTCTGCTCTCTAGGGAATCTGGTCCCTGGACTGCTGGATGAAAAGATTCCAGGTAATTGTGTTCAAGACATGAAATCAGCTTATGCTTAAGATCCACCAATTGAAGATACATTTTGTGTATTTATACTGTGTCTCCTTCCCATTTTGAATAGGCATAAGAATAGTTGGACTAGGTAAATTTTCTTCCTACCAGAGTCAAAATCTCATAAAATGTTTGCATTTAAAAGCCATCTGTTCCAAACTCTTCCTCTCCCTCCACTCCTATCCCAAACATCACTATATTTCAGATCAGAACCAAAGACCCAGAGACAAAAAATGATTATTTAAGGTAAGACAGTTAGTAAATGATAGAGTCAAGACTCAAACCCAGGGTATGTGAGTACAGTGCTTTCTCAACTATACCAGAATTTCAATGGCCATACCTAAATATAACCCTCCTTTTGTCAAGGCTACTATTTGAATGCTGTAATTGCCATAGGAGTTCAATAGCACAAGTGTTCTGATTTGTCTGCTTTTATGAAGTCAGGATTTTCTTATGAACTTTACTTATAGTGCTGAGAAGAAAACTAATAATGTTTAAATGGCGCCAGGTAGATATTTTAATTATCTTTATACTATTATGTGCCTTTTCAGATGGTATAGATATTTATAAAGATGTTAATTTTACATTACTGACCTTTTTCCTTTTAGTGTACCTGAATGAATCAATTTCATTGTACTCTATTTTGATGTTAATTTGTGATCCTTATTACATACATCAAATTGACATAGCACAGAAGCCTGAAAATAATTTTTATATGCCTAAAAATGACTTAACTACTACTTTGATGCTTTCTTCTTTGTAATTTTCACTTTCAGTACACTAATTTATTCATAATCATTTGTAATAAGTTTTACATTAAGGAATAGTATCTGATTTCTTTTGGTTTTTTTTGTCTCCTCTTATTATTAGTTTTTGGTTTCAAACCTTTTAAAAATATTGGTTTCTAAGTAATAGTGATTAAATCTTTAACCACTACCATGGTCAGTAGAGAAGAGCTTTCCTGCCTATTAGCATCTTTCTGGTTACAACTGTCTGGGTTTAAAAGGGAAGTAGTATGACTTGGAATCCCTATTGCTTACATTTTAATACTCTTTATTAAGACTTGTATAGGAACCCATCGAAAGGGCTTTGATTAACAACTGGTTGTAACTAAGTAAACATTCTTTTTCTCCAAGTTTAGGACTGCTTGCTCCACCCCCCCAAAAAAGCACTATTAAAATGCCACCTGGGGCAGCTAGTGGCGCAGTAGATAGAGTACCAGCCCTGGAATCAGGAGGACCTGAGTTCAAATCCTGCTTCAGACACATAACATTTACTAGCTGTGTGACTCGGGGCAAATCACTTAACTCCAATTGATTCACAAAAAAAATAAAATAAATTTTTTAAAAATGCCACCTGCTACTTGCTCTGGGTTTTATAAATGTAAATTAGGTAATTGAACGGTATGATACAGAGAAGAAATTGGTATAATTTTTAGCTTCTATCAGAATAATATTCATAGTTTCTATCAGAATAATGTTAAAAATATTTTCTTTTTCTTTTTTCTTTTTGTTTTTAAAAAGATTTTATTAAAGATCTTTACAGAAGAGCTTTGGGCACACCATTCCAGGTGTCACAGAGTCTTGTTATGCAGGGGCATAGCTGGTTGCTCTGCCTTCCCATTCTTCTGCTCTGAGATGGGGGTGGTAGGAAGAATCTCATCCTTGGGCTCTATGATGCTCATGTGGTCAGGCAGGGCCCATCTTACCACTTGGGTCCCAGGGCAACATGATTTTGACTTTAATTCCCAATACACCCTGTCTGAGGAGGACGTGGTAGACAGCTATGTCGACATAGTAGTTGACGGAGTCTCCACTATGGATCATCAGGCCATCCAAAAACTTCATGGACTTGGCCCTCTGGCCTCTGAGCTTACCAGACACCACCACCTCACATCCCTTTGTTCCACTCTCCATGATGAAGCGGAGGACACCATAGCAGGCCCTACGCACAGCAAGACTTCCCAGGAGTTTGTACCACAGAGACTCGGCCTGGGCAATAGCACAGAGACCTCTGGTGGCCACCTTCTCGGCATACAGTTCTACATTGCCTTCAAGGAAGCCAAACCTCTTCTGAAGTACAGCTGTCAGTTCACGAATCTGGTGACCCTTCTCCCCAAGGACATTCTGAGTCCTGGTGGCCAAGATGATGATTTCTGCCCTGGTTGGGGTAACTGAACATCCACCCCAGAATAGCCATCCTCAGCCAGCTCTCTGGTGAGAAACTCATTGAGCTCGGCTTTGAAGATGCCATCAGCAACAAACTTCCTCTTCTTGGAGATCTGCACTGCCATCTTGCACCGACAGGAAAAGCAAAATATTTTCTTTTTAAAAATGAATTTATTTTGGCTTAGATTCTTACAATCTAGCCAATAGCTTACTAATGTTCAGACTCCTTAAGAGTCTGCCCAATATGACGGATGTTCTAATAAACCTTGTCTTTGGCTAAAAGAGGCTTTGGTCAAATTCTTTCAGGCAGGACCCACATATTGTGACTTTGGGGTCCCAGGACCCTGAACCCCTAAACTGCATCAATTAGGGGTGGAGACTCATGTGGGGAAATTAGGCACTTCAGATAGGCTGTAACCTCTATAGTACTGAGCCAGTGGGGAAACAGGGGAAGGAAATTTGAATGGGAAATAGGGAATAAAAAGGTTTAAAAAAAAGAATTTATTTTTAACATTCTTTTTAAAATTTTGAGTTCCAAATGATCTGCTTCCCTCTTGCCTCTCCCCCACCTATTGAGAAGGCAAACAATCTGATATCAAATATACATGTGCAATCATGCAAAACATTTCCATGTTAGCCATATGGCAAAAAAGAAAATCAACAAAAATAAAGAAAAGTGAAAAAGTATACTTCAGTGTGCACTCAGAGCTCATCAGTTCTGTCTCTGGAGGTAGATAGGATTTCTCATCATGAGTTCTTTGGAATTGTTTTGGATCATTGTATTGATTAGAGCAGTTACATCTTTCACAGTTGATCATCATTACAATATTGCCATGAATATGTACAGTAATCTTCTGGTTCTGCTCAGTTCACTTTGCATCAGTTTATATAGGTTTTCCCGGTGTTTCTGAAACCACCACCCTCATCATTTTTTATAGCACAATAGTGCTCTATCACAATCATATGCCATTCCCCAATTGATGAGCAGTTCCTTGATGTCCAATTCTTTGTCACAAAAAGGTGCTATAAATATTTTTTTACACATAGGTCCTTTTCCTTTTTCTCTGATCTCTTTGGGATATAGAAGTAGTAGTAATATTGCTGAATCAAAGGGCATGCATAGTTTTCTAGCCCTTTGAGCATAGTTCATGATTGGACCAGTAGTTGGACCAACCCATGATTGGATCAGTTGACAACTTCACTGACAGTTCGGTAGTATAACTATTTAGGGTACTCATCCTCTCCAGCATTTGTCATTTCTGATAGGTGTGAGGGGGTGCCTCAGAGTTGCTTTAATCTTCATTTCTCTAATCATTAGTGACCTAGAGAATTTTTTTTCATGTGATATTGATAACTTTGATTTCTTCTTCTGAAAACTGCCTATTCATATCCTTTGACCATTCATCAATTGGTGAATGGCTCTTATTTTTATAAATTTGACTCGGTTCCCTATGTATTTGAGAGATGTGGTCTTTATCAGAAAAACTTGCTGTAAATTTTTTTTCATATTACTTCATTCCCTTTGGGACCTTTTAGCAAAATACAGTTTCCCTTATCTCTTTTAATTAGCTCTGATTTTTACTTTTGCTTTGTCTGATATCATGCCTTTTTCACTTCAGCTGAAGCCTAATAGATTCTGCTCCATCCCCTTATTTTAACTCTATGTGTGTCTTTCTGTTTTAAATGTGTTTCTTGAACACATATTGTTAAATTCTAGTTTTTAATCCATTCTGCTGTCTGCTTCCATTTTTTGAGTGATCTCATCCCATTCACCTTCCTATTAACTGTATTTCACTCTCTCCCAGTTTTCTTCTGTTTATCTCTCTCTCTTTTAATCCTGTTCCTCCTCAAAAACTGTTTTGCTGCTGATCTTACTTTGATCTTCTGACCTTTGCTCTATTAATCCACACTTCCTTTTAAAAAAAGAGTTTTTCCAATCTGAGCTCTTTTGGCTATCTTAACAGTGTAATAATCAGGACTTAATATTCAAGGACATAAACAACTTCCAACTCCAACTGAGGTCTCTGTTGAAGTGAACAGAGTTCCCTGTTTCAGTAATAAGCAGGACTTAATATTCAAAGACATAAACAACTTCTAGCTGAGGTCTCTGTTGAGGTGAACAGAATTCTTCATTTCAGTGGCTAAAAGGCATAGAGTAAAAAGTCCTTATTCTTCACAGTTCACCATATTGAACCTAGTTTCTGCCTAAAGAACTTCAGAGTCTATGCAAAGACTAGGAAATCTCTGGAAGAATCAGTTCAGTGTTTCAAGTTTCCAATCAAGTTGTGCAAGTTGGGCTTTCTAAAAAAGAGAAGGAAAACTCAGTTAATATTGAAACTTCAAATTGCTTGACTTTGGTATCTTAACTGAAGAATTTAGCAGATTCCTGATTTGGATAATTTTGTATATTCCTGATTTGGATAATTTTGTAAAGTCATGATTTACTTATGACCTTAACTTTTAGCTTGTACTCTGTTGGCATAACAGAGAACTCAGGGTTGCTTTCACATCTCAGTGAGTGGTATGGCATCTAGGCATTTACCAGAAAAAATAAACAATTTTCAGAGAGAAATAAACAATAACTAAAATAGTTGAGATGTTCAATGTACTCCTTTCAGACATAGACAAATGTAAGAAAGATAAACAAGAAAGAATTTAAGAACTTGAATAGATTTTTAGAACAGTTAAATATGATAGAGCTCTGGTCATTATTGAAAGGCATATACACATTCTTAGTTGCACATGACACCTTTACAGAAATTGATGATGTATTAGGGCATAAAAACCTGACAAAAATGCAAAAAAGCAGAAATATTGAGCAAATCCTTTACAGAACACAGTTTGGTAAAAGTTATGTTCAATTAAAGGCCTTTTAAAAAAGCATTAAGAATCAGAGAATCATTTAATCCTAAAGAATTCATGAATCAGGGGGCAGCTAGGTGACGCAGTGGATAGAGCACCAGCCCTGGAGTCAGGAGGACCTGAGTTCAAATCCAGCCTCAGACACACAGCACTCACTAGCTGTGTGACTCTGGGCAAGTCACTTAACCCCAATTGCCATGCACGTACACACACACACGCACACGCGTGCATACACACACACACACACAGAATTCATGAATCAAAGAATAAATCACAGAAACAATAGATAATTTGATCAAAGGAAATGGCAACATTGAGACCACACATCAAAGTTTTTGTAATGTAGCTAAAACAGTCCTTGGGGGAATATTTAATCTCTCTAAACACTTGCATCAGCAAAAGAGAGAGAAAAATAGATCAATGCATTGGACATAAAAAAAAACCTATAAAAAATATCAAACCAAAGCTGAACTCCAAAATAGAAATTCTGAAAAACAAAGAAGAAATTAATTAAATTGAAAGCAAAAACAATGACGTTAACATTCAATTGATAAATAAAACTAAGAACTTGGATTTTCAAGAGCCAATGAAATAGAAAAATCATTAGCTAGTTTGATTTATTTAAGAAAGAAAACCAAATTTCTAGTATCAAAAATTAAAAAGAAATCACTAGTGAAAAGAATAAAGAAAATATCAGAAATTCTCTTGCCTAAGTCTATGCCAATAAAACTGACAAATGAAATAGGTGAATATTTACAAAAATATAAAATACACAAATTTGAATAAAATGTTAACGAAGAGGCTACATCAATATATCAGAAAGATTTATACACCATGACCAGGTTATCTTTATGCCAGAAATGCAGGTTGGTTCATTATTAGGAAAACTATACTAATAAAAACAATAAAAATCACATGATCTTAGATCTTAGATGAGAAAAGTCTTCTGACAAAGTACAGCAGTCATGTATGTTTAAAACACCAAAATACATTGGAATAAATGGACTTTTCCTTAATATGTGAATAGCATATATTTAAAGTGGAAAGTCAGCTTTATACATGAGAGATAAAAATAAATAAGAGGCCTTTCTAATTAGGCAGGATGTCTGTTATCACCACTTTAGTTCATTAATGGTAGATATGCTAGTAATAGTGGCACAGTGGACAGAGTACCAGGTCTAGAGTCAGGAAGATCTGAGTTTAAAATCTGGCCTCAGATAGTTACTAGCTGTATGTCTTTGGGTGAGTCACTTAACCCTGTTTGCCTCAGTTTCCTCATCTGTAAAATGAGCTAGAGAAGGACATGGCAAACCACTCCAATATCTTTGTCAAGAAAACTCTAAAAGGAGTCTGAAAGAGTCAGACATGACCAAAACAACTTAACAACAACAACAAAGAAAAAAGAAATTAAAAGAACAAGCATAGGCAAAGAGGAAACAAAGTTGTTGCTTTTTGCAGAAGTGATGATGCACTTAGAGAATCCTAGCGAGTCGACTAAAAAGTAATTGAAATAATAACTTTAGCAAAGTAACAGGAAATAAAATAAACTCACACAAATCACCATCCCCTTAGCAACAAAACTGAACAGAAAGAGATAGAAAGAGAAATGCATTCAAAATAACCACAGAATGTATAAACTCTTTGGGAGTCCATCTACCAAAACATACACAAAAACTACATGAATACAACTATAAAATATTTTTTACAGAAGTAAGGCATACCTGAATAATTGGTCAGATGTTAAATTGCTTATGGTTGGGCTATGCTAATATAATAAAAATAGCAATAGTACCTAAGTCAGTTTGTTTACTTAGTTCTATATAAATCAGACTGCCAAAGAATTATATTATAGAGCTAAAAAAATACATAAAAATTCATCCAGAGGAACAAGATGACAAAAGTCTCAAGGAGATAATGAAAAAAAAAAGTAGAAACTGTACTACAAAGGAGTAATCATCAAAACTATTTGATACTGATTAAGGAGTAGAAAAGTCAATCAGAAAAATTAGGTGTACAACATATACAGAGCAAACAAACATAGTGGTGAAGTGCTTGATAAATCTAGAGACCTCAACTACTGCTAGAAGAACTAATTTTTCTACAAAAACTGTTTGGAAAGCTAGAAAGCAGTCTAGCAGAAGTTAGGTTTCAACTAACATGTTATGCCATATAACAAGTTTAGTATTTATTTTAGATGTGCAACTTAGATATAAAAATTAACATCATAAACAAAGGAGCAAAGAAGGAAATATCTATTGCAACTCTGGATAGTGGAAAAATTCATAACCAAACATGGGATAGGGTAGGGGATTTAATATTAAAGGTTTTTCCACCACTGTCTTGTAGGATTATACTAATTTTTGCTGAGTAAGTTATTATTGTTAAGCCTGTATGATTTGCATGCTTTGGATTTTGACTATAATATTCCTGGGAACTTTTATTTGTAGTTTCTTTTAGGAGATAACAGATGGATTCTTTCTGTTTCCACTTTACCCTTTGGTTTCAAAATATCTGGATGTTTTTTCCTCAAGATTTCTTGAAATATGATATTTGTTCTCTCTCTCTCTCATCTTGGCTTTTTAAAATTATCTCTCTGTGATTTGTTTTGTTTCTCAGGTCATTTTATTTTATTTTTTTCAGTCTTTTGACTTTGTTTTAATATATTTTGTTGTCTCATAGAGTCATTGACTTTTATTTGGTCTATTCTAATTTTCAGGAAGGTTGTTTCTTGTGCAAGGTTTGGTACCTCTTGTTCCAAGCTGTTAATTCTCTTTCTATTTCTTTCTTTCATAGTTCTCATTTCTTTTCCAGTTTTTTCTTCTAGTACTCTCATGTAATATATCTTTTTAAACTTTTTTCTTTCTTGCTTCAGCTCTTGATAGAATTCTAGTTGAAGTTATGACCAAGCTGTTTTTTTCTTTGAGGCTTTGCTGGTAGATGTTTTGGAGTCAATATCTTCTGGATTTGTATCAAGCATCACTGTCACCATAATAACTATTTAGGGTAGGATTCTTTTTTGCTTATTATTCTAGCATACTCCCTAATTTGGGACTTCACATTAGGATTTGGCAATTCCAGAGGGAATATCTGAGCTGGCACTGCTGCTCCTTTCTTGAAGTATTGAATGTTGAGTTATTCCAGGATCTCAGAGATAGCTCATGCTGGGGACCTACAAGCTTTCAGTGCTCTTTCCCTGGCTCTGCTAGTTCAGAGTGACAGAACTTAGGACTTTTCATTTTGTCTAGTATTCCTGCCCTACTACTCTTCTTCTGGGGTCAGAACCACACAATTGTTGCTTCCTTATGAAATTATTCATTGGTCAGTATTCAACCTTTGTTCCTCCCCACCCTAGAAAACTACCCCTGAGGCATAGGTCCCATCCTTAGTCAGCCCTGGATCTGTGACCTGGAACTGGGTAATGAGTGACAGAACTGCCAATTGGCATCCATTCCTGCACCCTGCACAAGATTGGATACCCCCTTTTGCTGTATATGGAACTTCTTACCCCCCATGATGCCTTCTTGCACTGGAATGCTCCACATGGTCATTCCTGGCTAGACACTCCCCTCAGCTCACTTCTGTGCCCCTCATCCCATGCCACTCTGTAGACCTCTTTTTATCTCTCTCTTTGCCAGACCTGGGCTGGAAAAATGATTCAGTGTGATTTTTTTCCCCTTGGATTTCCTGATCAGGGCTGGTAAGGTACATTTTCAAGATCTATTTTGAGTCTTGGGTTTGTTTTTATTTTATTTTTGGTGGAAGGTGGAGAGCTTTGCTCTTGCTCTTCCTACTACTCTACCATCTTGACTGAGAGAAGGCAAAGTCAAAGGCAAGTCATTTAGGTGGGAAGAGGGAAGGTAAATATCAAAGAGAAGCCAGACATGTTCCTGTTCCTATTCTACTTGGGTTTGAGAGTAGAGGAAGAAAAGTGGTCTTTGGCCTCCTCACCTAGGGAAGGTTGGAAAGGGTGGCATGCAGGGGTATGGGATAAGATAAAATAAGGTAGTCTGGAGGGAATGGAGTGTGGGCAAGGAGTGGGAAGCAGATCTAGTCCTAAAAATATAGAGGAATCAAAATTCTGTTTACATGGAGGTGGCAGTAGGAAATAACAGGGGCTTCATAACAGATTTCATCAGGGAGAATTGGGCAGTTTGGGAAAACCCATCCCATTCTCTGACCAAGGGCCATGATTCCCAGGACCATACTCCACCCAGATAGGTGGTATCCAGCATCCAAGAAAAATGAAAGGGACATAGTTCCAGTGGTAGGATGACCAAGTAGTGAATATAAGAGCATGGATCAGAATTAGGTCTCATAACTCAGGGAACAGAACAACTTCCCCCCTGCCCCCACCTCCCTCCTTTCTGAATTAATATTTCTGGGAGCAAAACTCATGTGTAGAGGCCCCTCAAAAAATTTTTTTACAGAAGTGGGTGAGATTTGTCATTGAACTAAAATCTGAATGATACAGAGGAGCTTTTGTATTCTAGAAACTGTCTCACTTGAGGCATGTAGAATGAATAAAGAAAGGATGTATAAATGTATAGAATTTCTTTATCTTCTCATTTTCTCTAACAGTTGTTGCCATATAAGCCACAGCTGTTTTCATAGTGGTCTTTTTGCAAATATTAGTATAAGATGTTATATGAAATTAAGCTTTTTTATAATAAATTTATTTTTAGTTTTCAACAATCACTTCCATAAGCTTTTGAGTTTTAAATTTTCTACCCCTTCCTTTCTACCTCCTTCCCCAAGACAGCATACAGTCTGATATAGGCTCTACATGTACATCCCTATTAAACATATTTTCATATTAGTTATATGGTAGAGAAGAAATAGAATCAATAGGAGGAATCACAAGAAAGAAGAAACAAAACAGAAGGAAAGAAAAGCAAATAGTATACTTTTATCTGCATTCAAACTCCATAGATCTTTCTTTGGATGTAGATAGCATTTTCCATCATGAGACTTTTGGAGATATCTTAGATCCTTGCATTACTGAGAAGAACAAAGTCTGTCAAAGTTAGTCATCAAACAGTGTGGCTGTTATTGTGTGCAGTGTTCTCAGCATCACTTCATACAAGTCTTTCCAGGTTTTTCTGAAGTGCCCTTGTTTGTCATTTCTTATAGCACAATAGTATTCCATTACATTCATATACCACAACTTGTTCAGCCATTCCCCAATTGATGGGCATTCCCCTCAATTTCCAATTCTTGGCCACCACAAAAAGAGCTGCTGTAAATATTTTTGTACATTTTTATGATCTCTTTGGGATACAGACCTAGAAGTAGTATTGCTGGGTCAAAGGGTATGCGCATTTTTTATAGCCCTTTGGCATAGTTCCAATTTGCTCTCCAAAATGGTTGGATCAGTTTACAACTCCACCAACAATACATTAGTGTTCCAATTTTACCACATCTTCTCCATCATTTATTATTTCCCTGTTTTGTCATATTAGCCAATCTGATAGGTGTGATACCTCAGAGTCATTTTGATTTGCATTTCTCTGATCAATAGTGATTTAGAGCATTTTTTCATATGAATATAGGTAGCTTTAATTTCTTCCTCTGAAAACTGACTGTTCATATCCTTTGACCATTTATCAATTGGGGAATAACTTGTTCTTATAAATTTGACTTAGTTCTCTATATATTTTAGAAATGAGGTCTTTAGCAGAGACACTGGTTATAAAAATTGTTTCCCAGCTTTCTGTTTCCCTTCAAATCTTGGTTGTGTTGGTTTTGTTTGTGCAAAATCTTTTCAATTTAATATACTCAAAATTATCCAATTTTTCTTTCATAATGTTCTTATAATGTTCATAATTCATCTCATAATGTTTATAAATTCTTCTGTTCTCCATAAATCTGACAGGTAAACTATTCCTTGCTCTCCCAGTTTGCTTATAGTATCAGCCTTTATATTTAAATCATGTAGCCATTTTGACTTTATTTTGGTATGTGGTATAAGATTTTGGTATGTGGTATAAGATTTTGGGCTGTGCCTAGTTTCTGCCATACTATTTTCCAGTTTTCCCAGTAGTTTTTGTCAAATAGTGAGTTCTTATCCCAGAAGCTCCTGAGGTAATCTACTACAGTCATTGACTACTGTGTGAAATTAAGTTGTTGTTTTTTTTAATGAACAGTAAAACCACCTGGCAATTCTTTTATTTCTTCCCAAAGAAAACCTATAACCTGCCTTTCATTAATTTTTTATCAGTTGCTTTTGGTTTTATACCACAGTCATTTCTCAGTATACCTTCTCCGTCACTGTAACTGAATTTTTTTGTGAAAAAACCTTACTTACTTATTTATTTATCTAATTAATTTTAGTTTTCAACATTCACTTCCCCAAGATTTTGAGTTCCAGATTTTCTCCCCTTCTCATCCCTCCCCCACCCCAAGGTGGCATGCATTCTGTATACCCCTTCCCCTAATCTGCCCTCCCTTCAATCTCTCCCCACCTTTTCTTATCCCCTACCCCTTCTATTTTCCTGTAGGGCAGGATATATGTCAGTACCCCATTTTGTGTATTTCTTATTTCCTAGTTGCATGTGAAAACAATTTTTTTACATGCGTTTTTAAAACTTTAGGTTACAAATTTTCTCCCTTCCTCCCTCCCCACCCATCGTCATTGAGAAGGCAAGCAACTCAATACATGTTATACACGTGTAGTCATGTAAAACACTCCCATAGTAGTCATGTTGTGAAAAGCTAAGTATATTTCCCTTCATCCTATCCCACCCCCCATTTATTCTCCTCAGAAGTGTTTGCTACTGATTATCCCCTCCCCCAATCTGCCCTCCCCTCTATCATCCCTTAAGCCATCCTCCTTAAGCCAAATCCTATGAGAATAAGGTTCACTCATTCCTTCTCGCCTTCCCCCATTTCCCCTCCACTGTAAAAGCCTTTTCTTGTCTGTTTCTACCTCTCCCTTTCTCCTCCCAGTATAATCCTCTCTCATCCCTTAATTTTATTTTCCAGATATCACCCTTTCATCTTCAACTCACCCTGTGCCATCTATCTATCTGTCTACCTACCTACCTGTCCATCTATCTATCTACTATCTATCTATCTACTATCTATACATACATATAATTTTTTCCCTCCAACTACCCTAATACTGACAAAGGTCTCATGAGTTACAAATATCATCTTTCCATGCAGGAATGTAAACAGTTCAACCTTAATAAGTCTCTTATGATTTCTCTTTCCTGTTTACCTCTTCATGTTTCACTTGAGTCTTGTATTTGAAAGTCAGATTTTCTGTTCAGCTCTGGTCTTTTCATCAAGAATGCTTGAAAGTCCTCTGTTTCACTGAATGACCATTTTTTACCCTGAAAGATTATACTTAGTTTTGCTGGGTAGGTAATTCTTGGTTGTAATCCTATCTCCTTTGCCCTCTGGAATATTATATTCCATGCCCTGGTCCCTTAATGTAGAAGCTGCTAAATCTTGTGTTATCCTGATTGTGTTTCCACAATACTTGAATTGTTTCTTTCTGGCTGCTTGCAATATTTTCTCCTTGACCTGGGAACTCTGGAATTTGGCTACAATATTCCTAGGAGTTTTCCTTTGGGGATCTCTTTCAGGAGGTGATCGGTGGATTCTTTCATTTTATTTTGCCTCTGGTTCTAAAATATCAGGACAGTTTTCCTTGATAATTTCTTGAAAGGTGATGTGTAGGCTCTTTTTTTGATCATGGCTTTCAGATAGTCCAATAATTTTTAAATTCTCTCTCCTGGATCTATTTTCCAGGTCAGTTGTTTTTCCAATGAGATATTTCACATTGTCTTCTATTTTTTCATTCTTTTGGATTTGTTTTACAGTGCTTGATTTCTCATAAAGTCACTAGCTTCCAATTGCTCCATTCTAATTTTTAAGGAACTGTTTTCTTCAGTAAGCTTTTGGATTTCCTTTTCCATTTGGCCAGTTTTGCTTTTTAGGACATTCTTCTCCTCATAGGCTTTTTGGACCTCTTTTGCCATTTGGGTTAGGCTATTTTTTAACGTGTTATTTTCTTCAGTATTTTTTTGAGGTCTCCTTCAGCAAGCTGTTGACTTGTTTTTCATGATTTTCTTGCATCATTCTCAGTTTTTCCTTTACTTCTGTTACTTGCTTCTCAAAATCCTTTTTGAGCTCTTCCATGGCCTGGGACCAATTCATATTTTCCTTGGAGGCTTTGGATGTAGGAGCTTTGACTTTGTTGTCTTCTGGTTGTATGTTTTGATCTTCTTTGTCACCAAAGCAAGATTCTGTAGTCTGACTCTTTTTGCACTGCTTGCTCATAATCCTAGCCAATTACTTGAGTTATAAACTCTTTGTTAAAGTAGGGGTCTGTTTCTAGTGTGGAGAATGTACTGTCCCAAGCTTCGGGTTTTGTGCAGCTGTTTTCAGAGATACTTCTAGGGACCTGTAAATTTTCAGTTCTTCCAAGGTGCTATGGTCAAGAGCAAGGTGTTTACTCCTTTCCTGTCCTGTGGTCTATGAGTGACCACAAGCACTCTTTTCTTTCTTGGAACTGTGAGGAGGATTTTCTCTACACTGCCACTATAAGCTCCACCACGCCAGCACTCCTCCTTGCCCCAGGACCACCACCCAGAACTGTGACTCAGATGCAAGCACAGGCAAAGCAAGAGAATCCTGCACCAGCAAAGAGATCTCTGCAATCCCCCTCTGATCAGCCACTCAATCCCCCCTCAGTCTGTGGGCTGGAAGCTCTGGAAGCAGCCGCCACCCCGGGGCCAGGCTCGGGGACTGGCGCTGAGACCACCATGGTTCTCTCTCTCTCACCGCAGACACATACTTTTCCCACTGACCTTTAAGTTGTCTTTGGCGTTTGTAGGTTGAGAGTTCTGGAATCCATCACACCTGCCTGTGATTCAGTCCTCTGAGGCCTCTTCCAGGTTCACTGAGGCCTGTGAGCCCACGCTGCACTGCACTTCTCTCCCAGCCCAGCATGATATAATTTTCTGGTCAACCGTCCAGGTTGTCTTCGGCTGGAAATTTGTTTCACTCTGTCTTTTTGTGAGTTCTGCTGCTTTAGAATTTGTTTAGAGCCACTTTTTATAGGTATTTGGAGGGGTTTAGGGGAGAGCTCAAGCAAATTACTGCTTTTACTCCGCCATCTTGGCTCTGCCCCCCCAACTGAATTTGTAACAACCAGCTAACACAATGAAGGTGGCTGACCACATATATCATATTCCATGATCAAAAAAAGAGCCTGCACATCATCTTTCAAGAAATTATCAAGGAAAACTGTCCTTTTAGAACCAGAAGGCAAAATAAAAATGGAAAGAATCCACTGATCACCTCCTGAACAAACAAACACAATAGGAGACTTACAGTCTCCTATATTTCTATCTTTGTTGTTGTTGTGTTGTTTTTAGTTGTGTCCAACTCTTCTCGACCCCATTTGAGGTTTTCTTGGCAAAGATACTGGTATGGTTCACCATTTCCTTCTCTAGATCATTTTACAGATGAGGAACTGAGGCAAATATAAGAGACTTGCCCAGAGTCACACAGCTAGTAAGTATCTGAAGCCAGATTTGAACTCATGAAGATGAGTCTTCCTGATTTCAAGTCCAGTGCTCTATCCATTGAACCACCTAAATGTCCCAAAATCATGTTAATAATTTAGATCAAAACCATATGGCTATTTCAATAAATGTTGAAAAAGCTTTTGACAAAATCCACTTGGTTTTGTTAAAAACTCTAGAAACCATAGAGATAAAATAGATCTTTCCTTAATGTCATCATTAATCTATTTAAAGTCCAAAGCAAACATTATATGTAATGGAGAATAAGATCAGAAGTAAAACAAAGATGTCCGTTATCACCTCTAGTATTTAACATGCTAAAAATGCTAGCTCTAACAATAAGACAAGAAAGAGAAACTCAGGGAATTTCAGGGAATAAGCAAAAAGGAAAGAAAATTTTCACTTTTGATATAATGGTGTAGTTAGAAGACCCTAATGGGTCAAATAAAAATTAATTGAGACAATAACTTCAACAAAGTTACAAGTTATAAAGTAAATCCACAAAATCATCAATATTCATGTATGTAACCAGCAAAACACAGCGTGAAGAACTAAGGGAAATTCCATTCAGAATATCAACAGAAGGTATTAAATATTTGAGATGTACCCAAGAACTATATGAATTCATCTACAAAATACTCTTTGGAGAAATAAAGAGAGACCTAAATAATTAGAGAAACAATTAATTGGTTATGGGTAAGTAGAGACAATATAATAAAAATGACAGTGCTTTATAAATTAATTTACTTATTGAGAGCTGTACCAATCAAACTCCTAAGGGAATCTTTTATAGACCTAGAAAAAAGTAATGTAACTCATATGAAAGAAAAAATGATCAAGAATGTCAAGGGTAGGGGGCAGCTGGATGGCACAGTAGATAGAGCTCCGGCATTGGAGTCAGGAGGAACTGAGTTCAAATCTGGCCTCAGATAATTGACACTTACTAGCTGTATGACTCTGGGCAAGTCACTTAACCCCATTGCCTAGCCAAAAAAAAAAAAAGGAATATCAAGGGTAGTAGTGAAAAAAGGAAGAGAATGGAAGGAGGTCTATCAGTACCATTGCTCAAACTGTACTAAGTAGTAATCATTAAAACAGTTTGGTACTGGTTAAAAAATAGAAAGGCTGATCAGTTAAACAGATTTGAATACATAACAGGTGGAAGCAAACAAACACATTAGTATGGTTTTTGATAAACCCAAAGACCCAATTACTAGGTAAAGGACTCAATATTTGACAGATATTACTGGGAAAACTGGTCAGCAGTCTGGCAGAAATTAGGTTTAGACAAACACCTCATATCATGCCAAGCTCTAAACAATCAGTACTTTCTCTCTTATGTTCCTCTTCAGGGAATTCAGTTTCTTATAGAAAATGACCTGCTGCAGAGTACCCCGGAAGACATAGCCCAGTTCCTTTATAAAGGAGAAGGACTAAATAAAACTGTAATTGGGGACTACCTTGGTGAAAGGTAAGTGGAAGAGAATGAAAAGTCATTTTTTTTTCCAGAAGTATTGCCTGCAGTAGATACCTCATTTCAGGTTGTGTATAGTATACATTATATGATGGATTCTGGAGTAGATATTGCTTCTCTGTTATTTTTGCTCTCATTTGACACTTAAAAAAAATTTAATTACCCATAGATCAATCTGTTAAATCTAATGACTCTTAGAATCTCTTGCTGGCTATGTCTCAGTACCCTGAGTGACCTGAGCAGATTATTTTTTCTTCTTTGTCGTCAGGTGAGTAAGGAGTAGTGGGGATGACCTGATGGGTGTTCTGGGGCTTAGACAGAATATCATTAGTATGGTATAGTATACATGTAACATACTCTCAGTGTTGCAGCACAGGCTATTTCGCATTAATTGTATGACATTTGTATAACTCTAGAAATTGAATTAATTGTATGTTAATAGATGTGTTACTATTTTTAGAATGGCATTTTTATTATGAATAATCTCACAGTCCCAAGCTGGGAGTAGAAACAAGTTTTACATTCAGGTTCCCTCTACCAAAACTATTTACTAAAGTAAAACTAAGCAAAATAAGTTTTCAGAGTTAAAACTCTTTTAGGTCTAAAGGATTGCCAGTGCCTTTTCTTGAACTTCTAGCTCACTAAGTAGCTCCTCAAAATCCTGTAAAAGTTTTGTAACTTCGGGATAATATCATTCAGAACACAGTATTTCACTGATGTCAGTAATATAAATATATAATTCCTGTTGAGAAGACCAGCCCCTACTTTTTTTTTAACTTAAGGAGCTTCCTGGAGACCTTCCTGTAAATGGTTATAATGAGGGAGCCAAATCTAAAATCATTACCATAAAATGAATAAGTAGTCTGATGAAGTGCCAAGTACTTCTTTGGAAAACTGAATGAAAATGCAAAGGGAGTATTTTCAGGACCAGTATGGCTGTGGTTTGGATGCACCTGCAAAGGCAGAAAGGGAGAGTCAAGGTAAAGAAATCTGCTGTTTTAGCCAGAAGTAAGAGATGATAAGAGGTGAAATTGATACCATTGTGCTTTCATCACTACTATTAAATCTTCTAGTTCTTAATTGCTTATTTGAAGAGGGACAGGCTATGAGCTGGGCTGTGTTCCAGCCTTATATAGCTAATATGTCTTTAAACCAATCTTTATTAGAGATATGGAAAGAGGGAATAAATACCCAGATTTGGGTGCATTTCTTTTAGTTCCAAGTGAAATAGGTTGCCTTTTAAGGTAACTGATTTGAGAGGAATCCCACTAAGAGACTGCTGAGTTTTCTGAAAATGCATATTTAAGCTTTGTTTGCAGAGTTCATCTCTCCCTTCCCTATTCATTCTCTTTTTCATCAATTTTCAAGATTTCCCCAAAGCTTTGTATTGTAAGGATTTTTCTTCCAGTTAGTTTTGTGGTACATTCTTGGGAGACAAGCATTAAGCAAACCAGAAAAGGTGAGAGCTGGTATGTCCAACTTACAGGAAAACTGAACTCCTAAGATATGAAATCTTACCGAGTGTTTTGTCTTCCTTTTGAACATGAAATGCAAAGAGCAGGAGCTAGAAGATGGAACTGGGTACATAAGTGCACTATATGAAGGATACTAGTTATATGGAGCTCCTGAATAATATACATGTGAATCTGATTTTTATACTCTAAGTTCATTTTTATAGAGCCATATATAATTCATATACCCTAATGCTATGGCTAAAGCTTGGTTTCTGTCACATTTCCTGTAGTACACAGGGAAGGACTCTGCTACCCTTATTCCTTGCTATACCACAAAGCACTTTGAAGTAGTTCTGTCTCTGATAGAGAGATTTCTTTACATTCTCTTCTTACAGATTGACTTCTGAATAGACTCCCCTGGGGGAATGTCTGTCAGGTAATTCAGAACTCTAAACCACAGAGTTAACAAGCTGGACTGAGCCCCTAAACAACTCTAAAACCAACATGAAACAAAAGTGAAGCCCTATGTAGTGTTACAGTAATTATACCAACAGAAATAGTATCAAAATTTCTTTGTGAGACACAAGAGTCTTATTTAAATAATATTAGCAGAAAACTCTAGGTACATTTCTCTCACCCCATATAAATATGTTTTACCATTTTTAAGGCACTTTACTGTTATTCTGTGTGAGTTAAATAATTAATTTTGCACCTTGACATGGTTTGTGTAGTGTTTACAGAAAAAAATCTTGAATGTATTCTAATTAGCAAGCACTTTGTTTTAAGGTGTTGATGCCTTGTCTAGTATTCTACTGAATGTAAATTACAGGGTTTTCTGCTGTTAAACTATTTGAACTTGGATTTTATAGCTTGTATCTCTTCCATATTGCACCAGACACTCTGTAGCCTTTAATTAAGGCCAATTCCTACTTTGGTGTAGAAGTGGATCTGCATTTTACAGCTCTGATGTGTCTGCAACATGCCCTAATTGCTATGAGCCTAAATGTAAGGTGCCATCTTCGGCCTCAGGCTACATACAGCAATAGGTTGAAAATCTAGTTTAGTCACCTGTTTCTGTTCCACTCATTTATATTTTGTCACATTAACATAATTTTATAATTATGTCCCCATCTTGTTTGAAAAAATAAATTAACTTTAAAATGCTGTTTTTCTTTTAGAAGTCGATTCACTTCAGAAAACATTCCTACTAACTAGAGGTTGAGAGGATTTGGGCATAGTCAATGCATCAAGGTTTTGTGATTTATAACAACTCTTTATCTGATCTAAGTTCAGTTATTTTTAAAGAGAAATAAACATTAAAAACCATGATGTACAGTAAGACAAAACTTTTGAAAAATATTCATGAAAGTTTTGCCTGGTGAACAGAAGCTGTTTTCATTTCTTTCCTACTTCTAGACACATAGAAAGTATACTTTCAAAGAAAAGAAAAAGGTGAAAAGTCTTAGAACTACTTTCTTATCATAGGCTTTCTTTCCTAGAGATGAATTTAACATTAAAGTTCTTCAAGCTTTTGTTGAACTCCATGAGTTTGCTGATCTCAACCTTGTACAAGCTTTAAGGTAAATATATGATTATATCTTTAAATTATTCCAAATGCAATGTTATCAATTTTCTTTTTAGGATTTCACTCTATCTTCAGTTTTGAAGAAAAGTGTGGAGATTAGTAGCAGAAAAAATGTTTCTTTTTTTGGTTATTGATTTCACACAGGAAGTAATACTATTTTTAGAAAATATGTATGGTAATTAGGGAACAGCAGAGATGAAGTAGTGTGCTTTGCTAACGTGTTATTTTGTGCTATCTCAGTGCACCTCCCCTAAGTTAATAGTTTGTTTCCAGGTAGCAGTTTATATTTTGTGAGCATGTTATTCCATATGACCAAATTTGTGATCTATGCAAAAAAAGGAAATCACCCAAGACCCCTGGCCTTGTTTGTTTCTGATTCTGATAATACAGAAACTAAGATCACTGCTTCATTTCATGCCAACTGCCTTTGAACCATCAGACACTAACATCCATTCAGCCTCTACTAATAGGGTGACTGGATTCAGTTTGGAGATTAAAATATCTCCATCACCCTGTCCCTGATCACTCTCCCCCAGGATCAGTCATCTCAATCATGTAACTTCAGTTGAAAATTCTCTTTTGATTTGGATAAAATTAAATAATAAATTTTACAACTTTTTTTTTCAACCAGTGCTGATTTTCAATTCAATTCAACGTATTTTTATTGAGTAGCTCCTTTGACCCAGGCAAGAGAGGCAAAATAGTGTGGTGGATAAATTGCTGGCCTCAGTATCTGGAAGACCTGGGTTCAAGTCCTACTTTTGTCATATACCATCTGTATGACTCTGAGCAAGTTACTTAACTTCTCAGTGCCCAGGAAACTTTCTAAAATTATATGTTAGTTGTTGAGAAGGTGCCAGTCTGCATTGGTAGGAGAAGTTCTTCAGTGCGAGTTCCATAGGGAGCTCAATGAAATCACAGATCCAGTCAGGAAAAAAAAATACCTCTCTACCTATCTAAATATATATATGTGTGTGTGTGTGTGTGTGTGTGTGTGTATGTATATATGAATGTCCAGCATTGTTTTAGAAGCCAGAAATACCAAGACAAAAACAAAACAGTCTTTGTCTTCTTACGTTCTATTGGAATACTCTTCCCATTCTGGTTTCAGTGCTATCTGGTCTTTTGAACTTTAAGTTCACTAGGGCCACCTCAAGAGCAGAACCATAATAAAGCCACTTTTCATCAAGTAAATGAATTCCTGAAAATATCAGAGGAAAATAAAACATAGGTGGGAAAAAGTTAAATGTGGACACTTGTTCGCCCACCATAACAAAAGGCACCCACACACCGTAATACTTGTAAGTTTTATACTCCTTTCCTTACACATACTGCACTAAAATATATGTTCAGTGTTCAAAAATGCATCGCTGTGCCATGTTGTCCACCAGTTTTTAGCATTCACTGTATTGTCTAGTGGATGCTTTTGTTTTGGGGCAGGAACACAGACTGAATCCTCCATCAGGGTTTGTTCCCAGGCAACAGAGGCCACTATACAGGATTCTGCTGTTAATGATGGCTCTGCCTTACCACTGATATTTCGGTAGATCCTTGGAATAGGCACAGCCCTAAAGCTGTTCTCAGGCTGAGAAAAATGTAAAAATAATTTAATCTAATATTTTACTCTCTTATACCATCTTCCTGTACCCACTGTATTTTTTCCCACTATAATCATCTACTGTGCATCATCTTTTCTCTGCTTTAAGTCTTGCTTTAGTTGAAGGCTTGAAATAGTTCACTTCTTTCTAACATTTGTGTTATTCTTAAAATGTTTGAGCTTTGAGTGGAATAGGTTAAATATGCGAGACACAGTAGTCAATGACTATAGTAATCTATTATTTGATAAACCCAAAGACCCCAGCTTCTGGGATAAGAACCCACTCTTTGAAAAAAACTGCTGGGAAAACTGGAAAAGAGTATGGCAGAAACTAGGCATCGACCCAAATCTCACACCATATACCAAAATAAAGTCAAAATGGGTTCAGGACTTAGATATAAAGGCTGATACCATAAGTAAACTGGGAGAACAAGGAATAGTTTACCTATCAGATCTATGGAGAACAGAAGAATTCATGACCAAACAGGAGATAGAGAACATTATGAAAAGCAAAATGGATAATTTTGATTACATTAAATTGAAAAGTTGTTGCACAAACAAAGCCAATGCAACTAAGATTAGAAGGAAGGTAGAAAATTGGGAAAGAATTTTTACAACCAGTCTTTCTGATAAAGGCCTCATTTCTAAAATATATAGAGAATTAAGACAAATTTATAAGAACACAAGCCATTCCCCAATTGATAAATGGTCAAAGGATATGAACAGCAGTTCTCAGATGAAGAAATTAAAGCCATCTATAGTCATATGAAAAAATGCTCTAAATCATTATTGATTAGAGAAATGCAAATCAAAACAACTCTGAGGTACCACATCACACCTATCAGATTGGCCAACATGACAAAACAGGAAAATGATAAATGTTGGAGAGATGTGGGAAAATTGGAAACTAATACATTGTTGGTGGAGTTGTGAAATGATCCAACCATTTTGGAGAACAATTTGGAACTATGCCCAAAGGGCTACAAAAATGTGCATACCCTTTGATCCAGCAATAGCACTTCTAGGGCTATATCCCAAAGAGATCAAACAAATGGGAAAAGGACCCACATGTACAAAAATGTTCATAGCAGCTCTTTTTGTGGTGGCAAAGAATTGGAAATTGAGAGGATGCTCATCAATTTGGGAATGGCTGAGCAAGTTGTGGTATATGAATGTAATGGAATACTATTGTGCTATAAGAAATGATGAACAGGCTGACTTCAGAAAAACCTGGGAAGACTTATATGGTCTGATGCTGAGTGAAGTGAGCAGAACCCAGAGGTCTTTGTATACAATAGCAGCCACGTTATGCAATGACTAAGAATGTTAAACTGAACCCTTCTCAGCATTATGAGGATCTAAGACATCTCCAGAGGCCTCGGGATGGAAAATGCTGTCCACATCCAAAGGAAGAACTATGAAGTCGAATCGCTCTCACTTATTTTACCTTGTTGATTTTGTTTCATCTTTCTGATGGTTCCTCCTATTGGTTTTAATTTTTACTTACAACTTCACTAATGTGAAAATATGTTTAATGGGTATGTAAATGTAAAGCCTATGTCAGACTGTGTAGCGTCTTGGTGGGGGGGGAGAAAAAGGGAGAAAAAAAATTTTCAACTCAAAAGCATATGGAAAAAAAAATTTAAAAAAATAAGTGCTTACAAAAAAAATGTTTGAGTTTTGGGGTTCAACAATGCACTGAAAGACATTGGGCATATGCAGGTACTTCCCTCTTAATTCCACTTTTGAAAAATGCAGATCTCACAGAGAATGAGACAAATCAGGGCTGGTTTTTGAAAACATGAATCATTGAAAAACATTTCCCCTTAATTGCTTATTTCCTAGAGCATATTCACTTACATCCCAGTGTCTGACAACTTATTAGCCTCCTGGACTGTTCTTTATTTGTCCTTTGGGCAAAAACTTGGAATCCTTGAAGCACTGGAACAGGGGTTTTTTCCTCTTGTGTTTGGCTGCCTTCTCTTTTCTGTGCTGCCTCTTGTTAGAGCTGGTGAAACAGAATGAATGATAAGGTGGTTGGACTATATGTCCTCATTCCACTAATTTTGAAATGATCGGGTTACCTCTCGTGCATAAGTTATGTTGCTCCTCTTATGAATCAGTGCTTGTGGCATCAAAGTCAGAAAGAACAATCTTTTTGGGTTCACCATTATTAGCGTTACTCCTTCTTCATGTCTGATTGGCAGAACATTTGTATTTTTCTTCTACATGCGAGGCAGTACATACAACCATCTGTTGATCAGATTGGGACGTGGTGTGTACAGTGGAAAGAGCACTGGTTCTGGAAATACCTCTCATGGTTACTACTTGCATAAATTTGAGCAAGTCTCTAGGCATGTTTGTTTGTATATTTTTCTAAATATTTCAGCAGGATCATTTACTACTTTGTGTTCTTTTCAGGCAGTTCCTGTGGAGTTTCAGGCTTCCAGGGGAGGCTCAGAAAATTGATCGCATGATGGAAGCTTTTGCTTCGCGCTACTGTCTCTGCAACCCTGGAGTCTTCCAGTCTACAGGTGAGTGATAGTGTTTTTTAGATCTTCCTCTCAGTTCCCCTGTTAAAGTTAATATAACTCAACCTAGAAAAGATTGAGCTAAATTCAGTTCAGCAATGCTACCTGTGCCCTGTGGCCCATTACTGAAGCTCACAACTCCAGGTTCAGTCTTGAG
This sequence comes from Phascolarctos cinereus, assembly GCF_003287225.1. Lineage (NCBI taxonomy): Eukaryota > Metazoa > Chordata > Mammalia > Diprotodontia > Phascolarctidae > Phascolarctos > Phascolarctos cinereus. The sequence continues at coordinate 211,704,008 of NW_027555847.1, forward strand.
GGTTTCTCCCACAAATATGTCTTTGGCTTGGGTCTTCACCCAGAGTTTCCCCTAAGAATATCAGCATCAGCTTTTGTCTAGATTGCCACACACGTAAAAAGGCTTCCATTGCAAACACCAGACTGAGAAAACATCAGCTAAAGGATTTTTTTTTTTATTCAACAGAAAATTCAAATGACTTGTACTTAGGCCCATTAGCAGTAAAACTGATTCCCTTTCCCTGTATGGCATTTAAAAAGGTTCAAGAGACATAGTTTCTGGGTAATTTAATCATTCTGTTAATAATGGCAGCATTTTAATAAAAGGATGGTCATTTGTCCATCTGCCTTAGACCAAAGACCCTTTGTGGCGGTGGGCTCACAGCTTCTGTGCCCTTGGAAGAGCAGGTTTTCCACAGGGTGGCAATCAACAACTGATAGATTAACAATTACTGAAGGAATAAATATTACAATGAGAGAGTGGGTTATATTACAATCAGGGTCTGGGGGTACATGACTTGGGTCACCCAAATATTGGTCAAAGAGATTTATCAATTTCCATATCACCTCTCTGACAAAAGGGAGGATCCACATTTTCCCAGACCTGTCTAAGCAAACGCACTGAGCAAGAAGGCAACTATTAGCCTAAACTTAGAATTTCTTTGTCTGTCTGATTAGATCTTGGCCTGGGTAAATCTCTACCTAAGATTTCTCACACAGGTTGATTTCTGGATAAGGAAGTAGAAAAAGGGAAAAACCGTGGTTCTGATTCAGTAATTAGTTATTAAATACAAGCGAGAAATAATCATTTAATTGATAGGCCTCTGCCCTCTGTGGAAGAAAAATTCAGCACACTGCTCTTTTAGCACAAACCTGTCAGAGAAGATATTATTAATTATCCATCCAAGTAGAACTGAGAGAGAAAAAGAGAGAGAAGGAGGAAGAGAGGGAGGGAGGGAGGGAGTTGGAGGGAGGGAAAGGGAGGGAAAGAAAGAAAGACAGACAGAGATAGAGAGAAGCACCAAAAGGTGGGGTTCCTTCTTCTTTGTCGTAATTCACAATGGCGCAGTAAATACCTGCCTCCTAGGGCTGTTTTGAGGATCAAATGAAATATGTGCAGGGCACACTGAAAATTTTTAAGTGCTATTTAAATGCTAATCATTATTCACATTATTATTATTATTTCTACTTAAAAGTTGTAGTATTCAGTAGTGAAGCAGAAATCCAGAGTTATGATTAAAGTAGGGTACAAAGTTCAATTTGGGTTTATCAAACAGAACTCCAGAAACGTTAATGTTGGGAGGCACACCGTTAGAGATGATCTGTCGTCTTTGAACTCTTCAGTATGGTCAAGTGTAGAGAACTAGGAACTTTCCTTAATTAGATTATTTCCTTATTTAGATCATTTGGTCACCCCTCTAATTTATTTTTCAGGATTCCTTTCTAAACTTTGACTTAGCTTTCCTTTAGAAACTGGTTAGGCCTTGGATAAGGATCACAAAAGCATTTGAGAATAACATTTGATTAAGTACTGATAGAACCAAATAACCTTTAGACCAGTAACTCTCAAGCATAATCTGTATTAATTAATTCTAAGATCTCTGTACCTGCTCTTTCGGTTTCATGTAATCAGGAGCAATATGCATTTTTCTGGTTGGTTCACTATAAATACTATGTTCTTTGCATTTTACTTCAGTACAGAGAATGCAGGAAAGCAATAGGAGGAAGAGCATACCTGTTCCCCATGCTATAATAGTATGCCAAATGAGCCAGGAAATCTGAAGATTCTCTCTTTTATACCAAATACCTGCTGTTATTCCAGGAGCACTTATGAATCATCTATACTCTCTTGGACACTTGATCTCTCACACATCTTGGAGGACTCCCCAGTCCCACATGTATACTTCTGAGGATTTCTGAGTAAGGGCTCAGACTCCCTTAATGAGGCCATAGTCATGGACATTACATTGTGAATGGCTGCATTTGCAACCTGAGACCCTCCAGAGGTAACTTCATAGGTCAGAAGTAATGCTTCCACCTTTCACCAAGAACCTATAAACTTCCCCTGATTTATAGTACTAACTTGGGTGGAATTTCCTTACTATATTTGGGGTTGCTAGTGAGTTGAGCAACTCCCCCCACTGGACTTCCTCCTCCCTGGGACCTATACATTTCTCTGGACTGCACTATTGTGGTACCCCCTAGCCCTTATTCCTACACATACATACATCAGGGTTGCTGTGACTCATGCAACCCATACTTATGTTAAGTCCCACCTTCCCAAAGGACCTACAACAGAATCATAGGAATTGACAGCGAGAAGGGACTTCAGCAACCATGTAGTCCAAACAATACACAAAAGGAAATCTGTACAACTGCTCCAGACGTGTAGCACTGTCCTAGGGTTCTTCTAATTCCCCCAAGCAAGTAAAGAACCTAAGGTCACTAGAGAGTCAACTCCAGTTCTGCATATCTGAAAAAGCCACAAGTCATATTAGTATTGAAGAACAAAATCTGGGTTTGCCCCTCCTTATCGTGGTTTTATGCTTGTTGAGCCTAGTTTCTGGTCCCTACAGCTACCCGCTTGAACCAGGTTCTTGGCCTTGGTTCAGGAACTCCTTGCCAGCCTACTGTTGCCTCCATCCACTGCCATCCTTGGGGCCATATGGTTCCCTGGACGAGCCACATGATTGCATTGGCCTCTCTCCAGGGAACTGACTTCACGTCTATGTCTCTTCCCTTTCAGTAGTCCGTTTAAGCACTTGAGTAATCTCCTTTTAAAGTCTAGGCTCTGTTTGTATAAAATATCTATGAATTTCAGTCAGTACCTAGAACAAAGGCCTCATCAGTGGGACAGTGAGAACTTTATACTAAATCTAAGGACTTCACATCTTGTCCAAGAGTCACAAGAGGAAGGAAAATTTACCATGCTCTTCTTGCCTCTGGCTTGTCTGCTATATACTATGCTAGTCTGAATATAAGCTACCCCTAAAACTATTCCACATAACTAAAATGATATATCATTGAAAGGAAACAAAAAGTTAGACATACGCTGAAAAACAATACTGATTATAGACCATATTCTGGTTTTAAAGAATCCAGATTTGGCCAGCATTTTGGGGTAGGAGTAGGGATGGTCTTCTAGGTTCCTATTTACTTTTGAGCCAGGCAGAATACAGAACCTCAACTCCCAATCTTATATCCCACAAGATATGAGGGGTTTGGCATGTGTCCAGTTGAACTGACCCTTCTGAATTGATTTTCCTCTAAGCCCTCTTCAACATTCTGAGACCTTGAGCTCTTCTAATGGGCTGGGTCCAACAAAGGGAAGAAGTCTATAGAATCAGCACATTTGCAGGTTCTGGTAGTCATCTAGCTTTGCCAACAAGAATGGTCTTTCTCATTTGAGTCACAACTAAGACTTGTAAATGGTTTTATTCTTCTGGGAACCTAACTGCCTATGTGGACATGTAAAACTAGCTGCAAACTTTTTCCCAGCCTTCCACCTCTGATCTCTCTGGTTTGCACTGGATTTGTTTCAGATACATGCTATGTGTTGTCTTTTGCAATCATCATGCTAAACACCAGCCTCCACAACCACAATGTGAGAGATAAGCCAACAGTGGAGCGATTTATATCTATGAACCGAGGCATTAATGAGGGTGGGGATCTCCCTGAGGAATTATTGAGGGTAAGTTGTACTAGAACTGTGAAAATGACACCTTAAAGTCAAGTCCTTTCTATGTGTCTCTCTCACCTTTAAAACAAATGTTCAGCTGTACCAGTTTCCATGTAATTGTTAATATTCTGTTATTTAAAAAGCAAATTTAATATGTGGTTAACACAACTGTCCTCAGTTTCTACCTTTCTTTATTTTGTATTCCATTTTTCTAAGGGCTAATAAAGAGGAGACTGTGTTTTTGATTTTTAATGAATTTACCATTTTCCCCCCTTACAGAATTTATATGAAAGTATTAAAAATGAGCCATTTAAGATTCCAGAAGATGATGGCAATGACTTGACACACACATTTTTTAATCCAGATAGAGAAGGCTGGCTATTGAAATTAGGTTAGTATGAGAACTGCTCATTCTGCTGCACTGCTTTTTGTGTTTCATCATTGGTTGCTGCCCCCCTTTAGCCCATTGCTGTAGAACTAATAGGAATTACTGCTAATTCAGCCCTGTTAAATGCTCCCTAATCTAAAGGCAGTACCTTTTTAAAAAAACGTAGTTCAGCCAAAATAATACTCTTGATGGTTGTACTTCAGAGTTAGTGATCTCTTGTTTGAATGGTGGCATGTCAGAATTGAGGCTTCAGCAGAAAAGGGCATTTTAATCTCTTAAAGTCTCCATGGCAGAGAAATAACATGCTAGGTTACATTGATCCATCCCAGAAAACTGTTAAGTAATTTTTATAGATAAAATTTCAACTCAGTTTTCTGTAAAAGAAGCAAATGCATTTGATCTCCAAATAGTTCTATGTGTGTCTTTATTTTCCCATATTATTTGTGACTTTCTCTTGGTTTGGTTTGGCTGTGATTTTCTTAATGAGTGGTTTAAATGTGCCTTCTTGTTTTCCTTCTGGCCTATGACTATCACCTTTCTGTTCTGTGACTGGCTGTCTCTGCTTATTCTGCATTTAGGAGGTACGTACCCAATGGCTTCCTGCTCTTCTTCAGTTGCTCGTTTCTGCCTTGATTTTCCTTTCCCCTTTGTTGGCTTGTGCAAAGCTTTACTTTATGGCTGAGTGATTCACTTGATCTCTACTTCCTCTGGACTTGCTTAGTAGTCCAACCTTGGAGATTCCTGTGCAAGTAGTCATTGGAGGAAATAAACCCAAGCAATAGGCTTGTCAGTAAAGTAATTCAGGTCTTTCTGAGTCATGGAACTGAAAGCCAGACTAGTTTCACCTCAAGGGAGTAAAAAGCCTCTAGTTTTACTATTTATTTACTAGTTTACTGTGTTCCACATTATATTACGCCTTAATTAAGATGTTTATTTAATGGTAAGGTGATTAGTTTAATAACCTTATTTCAATCTGGCGGCTATGAGAATAATTTTTTTAGCACATAAAATAGTTATGTCCAAAATAATTCCACTGATCTTTTACTTATGGGAAGATAAAATATAGCCATAGTTAAAAAAAATACTTAGGTTAAATTTTCCTCATTTTACATAAAATGAAGGATTGAGCTAGAAAATCTCAAAGGTCTCTTCCATTTTTTATTCTAACATATTTGTCAGTTCCTAGTCACTTGGTCTCAGCCCCTTTTGTCTGGACTCGTGCCTGATTTGTCAGATTGCTCTGATTTGGGGAACTGTGGCTCTTTCTCTTTCTTAAAATCTAGCATAAGATTGTTGAGACTGAGTACAGGTTCCGATACTGGCTTTTCTTCAATATCTATTTAATTTCATAAAAGGATAGGAACCAAAGTGGTTAATAAGCTTAAAAATGCCCCATATTTTAGGACCTTCTGAAAAACCTGTAGTTCATAAGGAAAGACGTAACTTAAAATATTAAGAATTATATTTACTAGCTGTGTGGCTCCAGGCAAGTCCCTTAATCCCAATTGCATCATGCCCCCCCCAAAAAAAAGAATTAGATTTGGGACCTAATTAAGGGTTAGGATAACATGCTATCTAATGACCAATAAAGACACAGTTTTCACAACTTGCTGTATGGTTGAACTAGGAAAATTCGTCTGGAATTAGAAGAACCTCATGCCTTTGTGGAAGGATGGAGAGGCAGTGTGGCCTTGGGAAGGAGACTGGATGGAGAAAATGAGGCCTGGAGCCTAAATGCCAGCTTGATTGCTAACTAAACCCACTAGACAGAGAAGCATTCTTTTGGCTTCTTTCTCATTGACTGCTGTTAAGCCCTTCCTAAAGCAGGGCGGGAGAGGGTGTTTATTGTGTTACTTTGTGTTTCTTGACCTGTGGAGCCTGTTCCACTGAGGAATTCCTACTCAGTCTCTGTTTGTAGGAGTTTAATATAGTACCAAATCCATTAATATAGTACCTAATCCATCAGTGCATATGCATTAGACAGGTGCTGATGGACAGTGAGATTAAGACCAGAATTGAATAGGTGGAGCAGATTGGAATGGATCACATTTGGGATCTACCCAGTGCTTTCAATGATCCTACATTTCTATCTTGAACATTGTCACAAAAGTCTGCCTTTGCAATTAATGCCAACATGGGGTTAGAATAACCATAAATGCAGGTGATCCAAAAGGGCAGTGGTTTTTAGCATATTGCCAGTGATGATTTGTGCACAAGAAGTGACATAAAAGGAATTACCAAAGAAATGTAAAGGGGTGGGGGGATAAGTAATGCAGCAAGAGAATGGATGGCCCAAATGTAGCACTGGTATTCACAAAGTGATAAAAGAACCAAGAGAAGGTATTGAGCACATTGGGTGAATCTTCAGTGGAGGATTTATGAAAAGATATATCCAACCATTGCACAGAATGAGAGGGATAGGTTGCAGTTTGTACCAGTGAAGGCAACGCTCATACTGGTAAGATCACAGATCCATTCAAATAGCAAAGCAGGTCCCTTACCATTCCAACTCTTGCTGCCTGTCCAGTTTTGATCGCCCTAAGGCAATTCAGCAGTAATAACAGCAATAATAATTATATGAGTGAAAGATCTGTCTCTTCTTAAAAGGACCACAAGGCAGCAAGTTTTCAGCTGAAAATGATAACTAATAGACTTTTGTTATTAAAATATATATGTATATATAACAATGGGCATTTTAACATAGATAGAAAGACATAGTTCTTGCTATCAGAGTTTCCATTATAGGGATATAAAAATATGGATCCACATAAGGCATTTTGCCAAATTTTTCCAGAGGCATTTGAGAAACTAAAACCAGAAATTTCTCTTTGTAAGCATAGTCAGTTGTGCAGGAAATCATTTGCTTATTTCACAGATATTATATTAGTTGGCTTCATCTTAATATCAAGATTAATTTTGAAGCAGGTGCCAAAGGTAGTTGTTTTTTTTTTAAACATGACAGCTTTTCCAGGGTATATGAGAAAATTTATGGAGAAACTGCCCTTCTGCATTGTGTTAAAATATTTTTAAATGACTATTAAATGAATAATTTATAGTTAACAAGCTTAAGAATGAATTGTGACCAAGACAGAGATAGGAGGACTTCTGCTTGTCTGAATGGAGCTAAAAGGAGTCAAGAAAGGGATGTAGACTTGGGACAAGTCATAGGAGAAGGGAAAATTCTAAAGGGAAAATTTGGAATTCGTTTTGTCTTGGTGTTTTGGGTTGTTGTTGTTGTTGTTTGTTTGAGACTAGGTCTTCCTAACTTGCTCAGGCTAGAAGGGCGGTAGCCGCCTCATGGGCCCAATTCCATTACTGATTGGCAAGGGAAAGTTGACCCTGCTCTGTTTCTGACCTGGGCTGTTTTGCACCTCCTTAGGCATCCTGGTGGCCCCAGCTGCTGGGGGCTTGGACGTAGTGCAAACAGCTGACCAGCTTTAGCTGACAGCACCTCAGAACTCCCAAGTTCAAGTGATCCACCAGCCTCAGCCTCCCCAGCAGCAAGGCACTACGGGTGTGCACCCCAACTCCCAGCCAACTCGTTTTGTTTTAAAGAAACCACGAGCAAAGACTCTTTGCCTTCTTTCTAGAGATTGTTGTGGCTCCAAGGCAAAGATGATGATGATGGTGGTGGTGGTGATGATGATAACAACAATAACAATAGTAAAAATAATAGTTAGCGTTTATATAGCACCTACTATGTGTATTATGATTGTTATCTCATTTGATCCTCACAACAACCCTGGGAGGTAGATGGTATTATTATCCCCATTTTAGAGATAAAGAAACTGAGGCAGACAGCAGTTAAGTGACTTCCCCAGGGTCACACAACTCATGTCTGAGGCTGGATTTGAACCCATGTCTCTACTGTATTCAGTACGCTAGCCACCAGCTGCCTTGTCTGGGAGAACTGAGAAGAGGTTCACAAACTACAACTAAATTTGGAGGGTTGGGATCTAAAAGCCTTTCTAAGTACCATAACATTGACATATGGAAATAGCTCCCCTGAAGTCATAAGTCCCTAGAGTTAATTACCTAGAATTAAACTCATTTGGTTTTCACTTCCTCTCTGTGGATCATCAGTAGCTTCTGTTTGCTGTGGGCAAACCCTGCCTTCCTCCATCCACCGGTCATTGGAAGGCACAAGAGAGATCTTCTAAAGCACCACACTTTTGTCTCCATCTCCTTCTGCCTGCTTCCATCTGGGAGGAGAGAGACAGAATTTAAAGAGCTTACGCTGAGAACACAAAACTTCAAACGTGATATTATTCCAAAGGCTACAATACAAAATTATTACTATTATGTATAAAAATTTGTATTTGCAATTATTAATCCGTAATGTGAGGCTAATGGCCTATGTCTCCACTTATATTTGAGGAAACAGGCAGAAGGAAGAGGTCATTTATTTTTCCCAGTTTCATAGAAGGCCAGACAGGATTCAAATCCCTAATCCCTCCCTCTTATACTACTCTGCTTTAGGCTAGAGCCCCAGCTCCATCTTTTCAATGGCACGAAGCAGGGGCTCCCTGACTGGCTGCTATTGGGACACCGTAGACCTGATCAACCAAGGAAGTGAAAATAATAGATGACTTTAAGTAAATTGCTTACTGGTAGGTAGTTTGTAAGTCAAGGTAGGAAAGATATGATAGGCTGGGCAATAAATACTCGAGGTGGGATAGAACTATCAGTGGAAACCTCTCATCCTTCTATTGTCTAGAGTTGTTTTAGGCCTCTCTGGTTGGTCAGTGATCATGTAGGATTAATCCAGGCTGAAATGCAGGGTAATCAGAGATGATTTTTCCCTCATCTAGAACCTTGGGCTTTTTTTTCAGACTTAAAACTTTTTCTATTCGCCTCTCTCACCTTTTAAGAGAGGCCTTTTACGGAATAGAACTGTACAATGAAGCCAAACCAGTTCTGTCTAGTTTAACTGTCCTAGCACAGGAGAATAAACTCCCTTTTTATGGAGTATACCAACTTCAAGCCACCAGATCAGCCTATACGGTGCAGAGACCAAGAGCAGAGCCAGGCCCAAGTCTTCATCTGCCTTTCCACTTCTTTACTTGTGCCCTTCCTTTAATGCCCTTCTCCCCCAGCCAGCATTTTCTCTTTCATTCCATCTCCCCTGTCTCTGTTTCTACATCTCAGCACTTGCTTCTGCTTGCTTCTTGACCATGTACCTCATCAACTCAGATTCATACATTAAAGCCATAGTCACCATGCAACGATTTGTGGCTTAAGCCACTAAAAAGATACTGCCAATCTTAAGTAACTATTCCTTCTGCCAAAACATGCATGTCAGAAGCAGTGGGATAAAGAGGTGGGAACACCCCGACTCCACTCCTTTGCAGATGTGGGAGGGCCACATTGCATATATTGTATATACATTATATATGTTTTCAGACTTTTTTGATGTATTGCTGATTTTTTTCCTCTTTTTTTTCTTTAAAAATATATTTTGCAATATGGGATGGCTCTCTTAGAGGGGGGAGGAATACTAGGAGAAATTCTGGTGAGATAAAAATAAAAGATATCAATAAAAATGTATTTTTTTCAAAAGAAGTGGGGACCAATTTGGCCATGTCTGCCTTTATGTTGAGTAAAAGAGGTTTGGTGTTTTGGTTTTTTTTTTTAAATTAAAAAAAACTTGATAAGTGAAATCAACAGATAAATTATATCCAATTGTATATATACTGAGATTTAGTTAAATGATTTATTCAGTCTGATAATTCTGGGTAAGGGAATAATTATTTCTTTTAATTTATTCATTTTTATTTTCAGGCCCACATTCTCTCCCTCCTGCCTTCTCTCTGCCACTCCCACCAAGAAAGCAAGAAAAACAAAACCTGTTACACACATGTATAGTCAAGCAAAACAAATTGGTCATGTCCAAAAAAAAAAAAGTCTCAATCTGCATGTTGAATTATAGGGATAATTGTTAATAAACTATGCCAGTTCTGCTTAGAGTATTTAGTAATGAGATACCATCCTGATATAACAAAATTAAAACCAATAAATCCAAGATGAGCAGGCAGTGACGTCCTTCTACAGTTGTTTCAGTGTGAGAAAATGAAACCAAATCATGAAGATGGGATTTTTCCTGGAAAAGGACAAAAAAAAATTGTAAAGGATTACCCACCCCAACCTCAGACAGGGCAGTCAGGAATGAAAAACAGTGCCTGAGACTTGAGAAAGATCCACTTCTTCATTTACCAGGTCTTTACCAAGGTCAGAGTTCTGTTTGCTCTGAAACGTGACTCATGGTGGGGCCTTAGCTCCTCAGGCACAAACCTTTCTTTTTAGTATCTTTCCTAGTGTTAGGCTGTTCAGTGCCCCTGCCCACTAAGACAGAGGTGAAGGTGAGATCAGTCCAATAGCATTTCTCAAGGTCAGTAACACTTGTAAAAACTCCAAATGCCATTGATGAGATTCCAGCACCAAATCAGTTTTATAAGCTAATGTCCTGTTTGCTTGGTGGGCTGGACTCAGCTGACTCTTTGTTTTTATAGGTGGGAGAGTGAAAACCTGGAAGAGACGGTGGTTCATCCTGACAGATAATTGCCTCTATTACTTTGAATATACAACAGTGAGTATAGTTTGAAGTCTGCTGAATTCTCTTTCCGACAGTAACAGTAATCCTTTCCATCACACTCTGCTTTGAATCTGTTCCCCAGTAGTCATTTCAAATGACTAACAAAGTACTGTTATATCTTGTAGGATAAAGAGCCCAGAGGAATTATCCCTTTGGAAAATCTTAGCATAAGAGAAGTAGAAGATCCCCGAAAACCTGTAAGACATCTCTTTTGGAAATTCTACTTTTAATGAACTAAATAATAAGCCAGCAAACTAAATAAACTTTGAAGCAAGCTTCTCAGCATGCTGAGATCCTGTGATTTATGAAGATATCCCTCTCTCCCTTTATCTTGTCTTTTTACCCAGAACTGTTTTGAGCTTTATAACCCTAGCCATAAAGGACAGGTCATAAAAGCCTGTAAAACAGAGGCTGATGGCAGAGTGGTGGAAGGCAACCATGTTGTATACAGAATATCTGCTCCAACCCCGGAAGAGAAGGAAGAGTGGATCAAATCAATCAAGTAAGTAATGGGCTTCAAATAAAAGCCACAATATTTTCAGAAGGTTCTTATTCCTTCATTTTCTGACAAGTATGGACTGGGAAGTAGAACAGTTGTCATCATTTTTGACACCTGAAATCTAAACAACATTGGTGGGCTTATACGTAGACTTCTCAAGAAGTCCATTTAAGTTTTTAAAAAGAATTTTCTTCTAGTCCAACCTCCTATTGTAATGGGAAATTAAATGAACTTTGCCAAACCATAACTGACCTGATAGATTTTTTTCCTCTTTCCCTTCACCAGAGCAAGTATCAGCAGGGATCCCTTTTATGATATGCTGGCAACAAGGAAGAGAAGAATTGCCAATAAAAAATAGCACTCTGCTGTTTGGGCAGTGATTCACCCAAGTTCCATATTTAAGGGGAGCATGAAAACAAGAATACAAACAGGTAAAAGTAAAATTTTAAAAAAAGCTAAGGAAAAAACTGATTAACGAACACTCTTGCATCTACCGTTGGGAGTACAGATGATGCAGAAAACCTTCTGCAAGATACTCACCAGGAAACAAGTACTTTAAATAGAATACTGCAGACAACTTCCCAAGGATGAATGTATGGGAATTTAATTAACAGAAGACATGGAAGCCTTATGTATGCTTTGGATATTCAGTAACCTAGAGAAAATAATCAGGCTGATAGACATGAAATATTTATCCCTTCCTGTTTATTGAGCATATTGCCCAGGATGGGAGATGTTAGAAAATACTGTTCTTATGATTTTTAGCCAGTATGAATTCTTTGTAATACAGCCACCAGAACTGGTGCACAGTAGGATTCAGAACTTGTTTTCTCTAGATGAAGACCTTCTTCATGCCAGTTGTACAACACGTGACCATTAGCGGTAATGCAAATCATTCCAAATTCAATTGTTTGATAAAAAAAAAGCCACCACTTTTTTATTTAGAACTTTTTTCCTGTGATATATAGGAATATAGCTTTTATATACCTTTTTTATATTCTGAAATTATAATGAAATGAACTTTTTCTTTCTAATAATAGTATTTTTAGAATGGCAGCTATAAATTTAATTTAACTCCTGGGCACAAGTACAATGTGCACTGAAAATATGCAGCTCCCAAAGGTAAGGGCTTTGGAAAAGAAAAAACTAGTTTAAGTGGTAGCTGTAGACAATTGAGATAGTGTCAAGTCTATGCTTACTGCTGCCATAGAGACAGAATTGGATGAGGTATAAGGTAAAAGGCAGCATTTTCCTTTTATCAATATACTTAATTTGACAAGGACTAGATTCTGTGGGGATAGAATATATGGAACATAGAAGAAAGAGGTATCCAGGAATCTTTTAAAGGATTTTTAGTATTTTATGGGGGGGAAAGTCTTCCTTAATAGTGTCTAAATCTCTCAGATCACACACACACAAAAATTATTTGGCTTTAATTTGCCCCAGGAATTAAGCATTAAAATACTAGTAAACAACATAGAAGTGAGATAGAAGAGGGAACTTTTCCTTTCTAACCTTAGCTGAGAAGGTGCCTTAAACTTTTATGTGGCATTTTTTTGCCCCCAAGTGTTTTCTAAAAAAACAATTTATCATTGTTAAGGACATCTGCCCCGGGGTGTTAATACTGTAATTGCTGATTCTCCGAAGAGGGAAATCCTCCAAACAGAAACATGTTACACATGTATCTGACTGACCATAGGAAGCATGTTCTTTGCTGTCTGCACTACAAAATCTTATGGTGAAACAGAGTATTGCTTTTATTCCGTGACCTTATAAGGACATGACCAAATTCCTTAATAGAATGAACTAGAAATAATTTGTGAACCCTCTTTCCTCTTGCAATACACTTTTAGGCCTGTTTTGAGATATTTAATATCCCATCATATGAGGAACAAAGCAAACTGTGGGGCAAATACATCGTTTTAGATTTTCTTAATTGCATGGCACTGAGGTTTATTTGTTTTAAACAGTTCAGATTACAAATACATCACCTATATATTAATGGAAGTTTGGAAGTTCCTTAATACAGAGAGTTTTTAGAGCACTTAATACTCAGCCTCATAATATAGCACAGATGATAATTGCAGAAATATATTAGAGGCAATGGGGTGGATGTTTTTGGTGTAGGTATATTTTAGCCTGGAATCACAAAGAAAATCTAAAACTACAAAAGCCTAGGAAATGCAAAATAAGTTACGAGGCTACAGTGGTGCCAAGTTTAGGATTGGGCCAGTTAATAGATTTCTAATCCACTTTTATTTATTTCTATGACTATACATTTAGATGCAGGACATACCGTTATCCTTGGGAGTCCCTCTATGAATATGACTATATTGATTTAGTATTAGATGGTAACACTGTTCTTGGTGTTATCTCCTCTTTCACAAGTGAAAATTAGAAACCAGGTATCTTCTCCAACCAGAAAACTCACTAAATTTGTCTCACCTGCACAGGCTATGTGATACAGGCACAGCACAAGGATCAGAATATATAATGGTTTTAATTACTTCCTATTGCAAAGTCTTAAGTCAGGGAAACCCTCAAATTTCAATTTCACTTTTTATGCCCTTGTTAAACTCAAAATGGTGGAAGTAATTATTTATGTAATCTAGATTTTAGTGATGCTAAGACTTGGTAATTGTGTGGAGGCACTGATCTAGGCCATTGAAAGGTAGAGATACAATATGGAACAGATGTCATCCAAAGGTATCTGAAATCACTATTGCTACTCATTTCTCAAGTTGATTTTTTCCTGGGCTTTTGGGCCTCTTAAGTGGTACCATAATCATATAATAAATTTTAAATTTTGGTTTTGAGAAAGGCACTGGTACCTACCTCAGATATCCCTCATTAGTACACATGCAACTTTGGGTTTCAGCCTTTCATGAAAGTCTCATGGAATACACCAAACCAAATGTTGCTAATGAAGATTGATTATAGAAATACTAGTCAGCCTAGGATTGGGTGTTCTCATCCACAACAGCAGTCTGTTTAGTGGTTCATTTTACTGAAAACCGAGAGCACTTAATTTTCCATGTTTTTTCTCTCCTTACTTCTTAGAACCATTCTTTTAAATAAGTCCTTGGTGCAGGGGTGGGCAGGTATCTTTCTGGTTTTGACCTCACAACCATGTTGGTAAAGGAAGCATGAAGGAAATGCCTTATGAAAGTACATGTGTTCTTTTGCCATAGTAGTTTGTAAAAGAACTTTACCTATGTGGATGTTTACGTGGAAAATTATAGTAACTTCTATAACTAAAATTATGTTGTGATAGCAAAAAGTAGCAGACTTCTCTGCATTTAAAAAAAAAATCAAACAGTAGTTAGCTTATTTCTCTTCTTCATCCCACTTGCCTTTCGAGTGTGGGCAACAAGATCATGTTGTACTTAGAATTTTTTAATTTGCCACCAAAGGTATTTGTTATTTTAAATTAATGTTAAACATTGTGACAGTATTAGCAGGGATGGAAATAAGGCCAGCATTTCCACTAAGCCATCAATTAGGCTTCTCAAGGAGCAAAGCACCTCAGTGTCTATAGGGGAAAAGTAGCTGGAACCCTGGGCCAGATAAGGTATTGTTCACAGGAGGGTGAGGACCTCCAACCCACCCCCACCCCACTTCCCCTTGCACTTGGCGCTCCTCTTGTAGGTTCTGGCTGGAGAGATCTTGGAAGACAAAACAGCCTTTTCCCCTGTGAGGTGCCATAACTTTTTTTTTTCCTGAGCCCAGGGAAGTAGTTAAGTGTTTTCTGTTTCCTCCATCCCAAGATTCAATCTTCCTCCCCTCCCAGTTGCTTTCAGGGCTTGCACTTTGCCCCAACTTCTGGCCAAAGACTGAAAACTTACTTCAGGGACAATACGGAGGGTAGGGTAGTGTGTACGCAACCAGGGACACTGACTCTAGGTAAGCTGCTTCTGTTGCACTTCTCCTCCCTGTAATCTCCTCCCCCAACCAAGTTTGGCTGTGGTTATAGACAGATATCAACCCAGGGAATAGTGTAATTCAGAAAGCTTTTCTCTTAAGCTCAGCTGGACTGACTACAATGCAAAGTAACCTAGCTCTTTAGGGCAAGTCAGCTCTCCTCAAAGGTCACAAACTTTTTTGAGCAGTTTAACATGTGTGGTACCAAACTGGGTCAAAGTAGAAGTAATTTATAGATGGAGCAGCATCTCATGCTTCATATAAAGCAATGCATATTTTTAAAGTTATAAATGCATATATCTAAATAGATATGCTTGCTGAGAAGTTAGGTCTGTTGTAGACCAGAAGCTACAGTTATAATTTGTGAATTATCAGTTTCTTATATTTTCTTGGAAAACATTTCTATTTACAATTAAATATAAAGTTACTGTGTAAATAATGTACAGATCTGTATTGAATTTTGAAGTGTTTGTTACTCAGTGTACAACCACAATTTGCATGAAGAAACATTCTGTATCTATTCATAATACTTTGCTGTAAAGTGGATAGGATCGTTGTATGGCTGTAAAACCCTACTGCAAATGTTGTGTTCACTTAAAATAAAAGTCAAAACTATTGTTAAACACAAGTGTCTAGATCTGATTCTTTAGATGCAGAAGTAACAGGTAAGTACATTGGAAAGCCCTTTAATCATTACTTGTATTGCAGCTGGCTCTCCTTTCCTAACTCTCACCAACTGAAAGTCCAGCCCTGATAATAGCAAATTAGCCTCCCCCCTCTAAAAAAAGATATCCTTCTCAAAGAACGTGTATCACCCACTTGTTTACTTAAAATAGTGCAACTCGGAAGGAGTTAAGTTCAAATAAGCAAAGCTAGAAGGGCTAAAATAAAACACAAACAAGCTGTTTTGACTTTGCTGTATTTTATATACTATATAAATTTTACATGCTATATATTTACAGTGGGGCAAGTGCTTTTATAATCTTTAAAAAAACAAAGATCAAACTTTAGACATCTCTGAACAACACAGACTGTATAAACCATACAGATTATTCAGATATAAACTGTATTAAATACAGTTTTCCCCACTCCATCTCCTGATGCAGGACCAGTGAATTATAAGTATATCACAGTTTGATAGCATTTCCATATTAAAAATAAAATCACAGTATGAATTTGTCTGTAACTAGAAACTTTAAGGGACCAAACTGACAACTCAGACTCCAATATTGTATAGTCAAGACAAGTGATTGTATAAAAAAGTGTTACGTAATAAAAACATACTGTAGGCTTTACAAATAAAGTTTGGGTTATACATTCATAATGTAAATGCTCATCATAACTGGTAAATTGATTGGTGTGTTTCCACAAAGTTCAGAAACAGAACTTGTCTATAAAATACATCTTCAAATCTTGAATACAACTAAAATGTGAAGCAAATTAGTTTCTAGTATCAGACATCACAGAAAACAGAGAGCTCTCTCTCAAAATTCTAAGTAAGAGCTTGTGAATCTTTAAATAAGTCTTTAAATTAAATATACACAGTTTTTTCTTTTTTTTTTCTTCCCTTCCCACTTCCCTCCCACCCCCTCCTTTTTAAATAATTCCATGGTTTCCTGGCTTGGTCTTGCACCAGATGTCTAACTTGGAGTAACATTACATGAAATACAAGTAATTAACCTGAGTCTGTAATTAAGCAGCATTTGAGATGTTCTATTCCAGGGCATTATTTTCAATGTGATTATATACACGGTATTTTACAACGGTCAGCAGTTGTAGAAAGTTTTCATCCATTTGGATTAAGGGTAATTAAGAAAAAGTCTCAAGGTAAAAATTAAAAAAAAGTTCTTCCATGGTAAAATCCTGTACAGTATTTACTGAAGAAGCACCACTTATGGATTTGAACAGTTAATCATTTTCTATATTTATAAATATAATTTAAGCTGTGTTGGGGATGGCTTCAGTTGAACACTCTGAATCTGAAAGACAAGATATACTGTAGATATTAGTCATTCCAAAGACAGGAAGTTTTAGAAACATAGAGCTTAGCTGGCTTAAGTATCAGCTCTCTCTCCTTAATACTAATGACTTATTCATGTAGTTTTTAAATTAGAAAAATCCCAAAAGACTTGGAAGAAGCTTCCCTCATTGAAATATTTCATCCTTCTTAGCTGTGATAACAAAAAACGTGTCTAAGTTTTAGACAAAGAAAATGGGTGATCTTAATGGCCCTGACAGTAAAAACATTAGGGGGCAATCCATGCTCTGCTTTTTAAGGTCTCTACTGGCAGACTGGGAAGTGTCGGCTGTCGTTGTGAGGAAGTAGAAACAATGCCACTTCCCTGTTATACACCGTGCTACTCCAACTTCCTTGTAAGAGACCGAAGCACTTTTACTCCCATTCAAGAGCCACCCTAAACTCAATCCCCAAACCCAGTTACCGCTTATGTTTATCTTTACACATATAATCCAATCTTATCCTCACATTAGCCCTGTGAGAGAAGAGCCTGTTTTACAGATGCTTAAACTGAGGCTTTTGCCTCCCCCCAGCACTTAGCTCAGCACCTGGCATACAGTAGGTATTTAAAAAATGTTTTTTTAAATTTGATTTTTATATGATTCAGAGACTTCCCCAAGGTTACATAGAGGTAGAATTTATCCCCAGCTCAAAGTCCAATACTCTATCCATTATGCCTCTCTGTTATGAAAATTTTTGAGGCATCTTTCAAATGTCTCAAAAGAATAAAACTTAATGTTTATGGATTTTTCACTTAAAATTTCCTCGTTATGTTTAGATGTTTCTGTTTTTGGTCTAAATGTCAACTTCTAAGTGGGTCATTGTCATGAATGCTGATGAACTGCCTAGAATTCTAACATTCCTAATATTTCCTCTGGAAGAAAAAAAAGGACCAAAAAACCTCATTTTAAAATGTACTTTAATTCCAAAGAACTCTTTGCTGACTATCATTCTACCCATCTGGCAGATTTGGGTAAAATTCATTTTCATCTTTTATACCATCATCTCATTAGCTCACAGTTTAAATTTTGGTTTATGTAACCTCTATCATCCTGGGAAACAGAAGTACCCCTCTCCCATCCCTACACTAAAATAAAAGTCAAAATTAGAGTTGAAGATCTGAACACAAAACTGAGCTCTGCTGCCATCCAGTGCTTTTAGAAGACTAACAGCTATCCTGGGGATGGGAATAGGGGAAGGAATGTGAGATGCAACCATTTGGTCTCTGGCTGAGAAGTGCTAACCTAGATGTGTTAGGCTTTTATAAGGATGCTGCCCATGTGTTTGTTGAGTGATCCAGTTCTCTGACAGACGGTTTTCCTCTGTGACTGTCAATGTCCAATTCTTGGAAATTCAGTGGAAAATAAAGGCATGAACTAGTTTTACTCATTGCCTTTTTATGGCCTCAAAATGTTTAGTAACCTCGTAAAATGGATAATATCCTCTGCCAGTTATATGCAGCTAAAAAAGCAGCCCCTCAGACCTAATTTTTGACAGCCCATATGCATCATCTACCTTTTCTAGCGTCATAGTAATAGCATAACAGCACATGTAAGTAATATATATAAATGAAATCAATACCACCACCTGAGCTACCTGTCATCTTTAGAGTCACAATGAAATAACTCTAATTATCACCTTCCTCATTATAGTTTTATCCTTATTAACTTCAAGACAAATAGCCATATACAAATATGAAAACAGCTTACCGGTAACTAGTGTATTTTTTCTTTTGAGGATGAGTTTTCTTTCACCTAGGGAAAAAGTAGGGGGTAGGAAACATTTTTATAATTGAGTTTTATGAAGTCTTAGTCATCCATGCTACACATTTATGTGCAGTGATAACATTTTCAATCAATCAATCACCTAGCTTAAAGTTAGCTGCAGTAAATAAACCCTTTAAGTTTTTAAACAAGTAATTACTGACAATTAGTAATCTATTTTATAAAACAATTTATTTCCTCTTTCAAAAACAACACAAAGACTAAAAATCAAAACTTTGGCTTGATAGTTTAGTGGCTTTGGAACCAAAATTTGATTGCCCCCCAAGGAAGAAATCAGACACAGAATACACATTTAAAATAACAAATGGCAATAAGTTGTGATAATACAAATCCTAGATCAAAAGTCATTAGAGAATCAGTTTAACGTACTCAGAGAATGATTCAAAGGAGAAAGGCAAAAATGGTCCATGTACCAGAATTTAAAAAGTATGAAAGATAGATAATGAGAAAGAGAAGGTCCATCCTCAGCACAAAGAAAAACCTTTGTCACTGCAAGGCCAAACTGGCACACTCCCTTCCTTTCCCTAGTCTGGATAGGACCAGGAAAGTGGCACTGGTGTCTCAGTCTGGGTTCCTACCTAAAGCTCTTGGTTACAAACCAATCACCAGTTGCAATCAGATTAAGGATAACATAAGATTAACAATTTAGAAGAAATGCAAAAAAAATTCTTTTAAAATGCTCTGATCCATGCTACTAAATAAGAAACAAAATATTTTTGTTAGTATTTCAACATACTTTCCATCTAGATTCATCTGTACTTGCAGAACTGTCATCCAACTGTTTACTGGAAACCTTCTGACTGTAGTCCTTATGAGAGGGGAGGTCTTTAGCTGAAACATGAACATTTTTACATTGATGTAGAATTCCTTTAAGTCAGTGACATGATAAGCAGATGAACAAACTCATCTCCCTGTTTCCTTTTAATACTGGCATACTAAATTGTGGGCAAGAAAGGAATCAGATGAGTTCCCTGATCACTAACATTTTACATCTTAAAAACTCAACAATTTGTTTTTAAAAGAAAAAAACCTGCTTCAGCTTTCATTTTTCAGCTAGAGATTGTGATCTGCCATATGCTCTCCATAAACTTCTCTGTAATAATCCTCTTGAACATTGCCAGGCATCTTCCCAGGAGAAGTTAACAGTGAATTTCCTGTATGTTATGTACTGGTCCTCTGTAAATGGATCAGGTTGGTTTGTTTTTTTGTTACCACCCTTTGTATTGTACTACTCAGTCATCAAATCTTCCTAACTGGACTGCTAATCCTCCTCTTTGAGAACAGGGAAATATGTCTTCTATTTATTTTGTAACAGTCCCCTCTCCCTCCACTCTCCCCTTCCCCCCGCCCAGCACACAAAGCACACAGTACAGCAACATATCATCCATCTGCAGCACAGCTGAAAGCAGAAAGAAAGCAAAAAAGCTCTTGAGCAGCCAAAATAGATATCACAAAGTTCATGCATCTTGCTCATGGAGAGGTACCTCAGGCCCACACTTGAGCCTATTTATTGTCAAATTACATATACTGAAATTCTAACAAGCTTCGTTAAATGGTTTCTAAGCCACCACAGAACAGAAGCAGCAACTTAAAGGGGGTAAAGTGGGTGTTACAGGTAGACATATTGACAATATCGAAAAGTGGGAGCTAATAGCATGGGGAAAAGGAAAAAATATATAACAAGCAGATACAGTAAATGAAAAAGCACAGCAATCTGGGCCCATTAATATAGCAGCAAATAACCCTACACACCTCAACAGGCCCTGGTGGCATCACTGGAGCACACCACAGTATAATTAATATAATGGTCCTAATGGTAAACCATTGTCACCAAGAAATGGTTTAAACACTGGTTACTCTGCTTTGGCAGCAGTGATAGAGTTGGCTTGCAAGCCAGGAAGATCTAGGTTCAAGTATCATCTCTGCCTCATGCTGGCTGAGTAGCCCTGAGCAAGTGCCATTAACCTTCTAGGGCTCCAGGTGACTCTAAAGGCCATATGTTGTTGCAGAGAAGGTGCCAACCAGCTTTGGTGGAGCAAGCTTCCACCCTGAGGAGTTCTCTATGCCAATGAAATCACAGATCTGATTCCTAGTCTTACACTCTGTTTAAGGTGGGAAGGAAGCATGTAATTAATATACTTCAGAAAAAGTGTTCTTCACCTTTTTGTGTGTCACGGACCTTAGGGCAGTCTATTGAGGCCTCTGGATGCCTTCTAAGAATAATTTTTTAAAATTCATAAATGAAGGGAATGATAAATTTCAGAAAGAAATTAATGAAACTAAAGATGTAATTTTTCCTATCAAAGGTTACAGAGCCCCTGAAATCTACAGACCCCAGGTTAAGAACTCCTACTATAGAAGAACTTTCATCAATAATATGACTAAAATTTTGAAAAGATCCTTTAAAGGGGTCTGCAGACCTTCAGCTATCTAGAAATATCTTTTACTGAGAATTATTCGATCCATGAAGGTTTTGTATAGCTGAGGTTTTGCTACACACAGATTTTCAGTAATTGCTGCTTGTTTAGGAGTGAAAAGTAACCATACACAGCAAGTATTATATTGTACAACTCAGCAACAAACAGGTTAAAATCACAAAAGAAGAATCTCTTCCATGGAAAACAAATTTAGTGTGCCAAAAAGGCCAGAGAGATAAACTAGGCCATTCCAACAATGGGCATATGAGACCTAATTGATTAAGGAACCTTGAGGCCATAATTCTTGGTTCAAACCCCAAAGCAGTGATCTACCAAAGGTATAAAGTCCAAAGAGTAACAGGTACAATAGTAGTTCCAGTAATCAGGAAGAAAAAAAAAACCATACAGAACACTGAGCACAGGCTTAAAGCAATTTTTAAAAGGCCAATAGCATTGTCAAATCATTGTGTCTTCCCCCTCTCTACCCACCCCCCTTCTCCCCGTGACTTTGTTGAACACACATGCTCACATGACAGCTATACATAGGCATTAATATAATGATGTGCTCCTTTACAGCTAAGTTATAATCTAAGGAAACGTTGCTCCAAAGAACTCTGTTTTATTTCAATGGTTATTCATTTAACACTACTGCTATAGCACCAGGAATTGTTAAAGAAAGCACAGGAATGACTGGAGAAGGGGAAAAGACTTCTAATAGCCCACATTATTAAAAGTAACTATTTAGTTTTTCTAGATCTATGAAATGTCAAGTCATACAGATACCTAACACGAGCACTTTCTAAACAGCTATAGACTTTTCTTTAATTTAAAATAAAATTCTTCATTCTTAACTCCTAATGTTTCCCCTTACCCTGGCCATACTCAGCTGGGTGATATTTATGATCCTGGCTTTCCATTCTTAAGTGTTTGGTTTTCTCAGGGTGATCATCATCTTCCTCATGAGAACATTTATTAGATTTCTGGTAGTCCTCAGATGGCAAGCCATCTTTGATGGGAGATTTGTCCTTTTTCTCCCAGGTTTTGTTATCAGTCTCAGAGCAGGAAGCCTTGAGTACATGAAGATCTGAATGTTCAATATAGTCCTCTGATTTTTTTGCATGTTTCTTCTTTTTCTTCTTCTTCTTTTTGTGTTTGCGAAGGTCAGCTTTGGAGTTTGCTACTGAAAGATCCAAATCCTGATGATGCCTGCAGGAATTAAAAGCCAGAGTGAAAAAAATCACTTCAAAAGAACATGGTGTATTGAGGGTGCTATACCATATTAGGGACACTAGCTGAATATGGTGGGTAGAATACCAATTGTATTAAGTGTGCTTTCATAATGATAACTTAAGAGCTAGTTGGGATAGATAAGGTGGTCTGCTAGGTACACCAAATGCAACTACTAATAAAATCATATTCTTCTTAATCTTGGTTGCTATGTTATATGCGTAACAAAATCCACCCCACCAAAGGTTTTGATGCTTTTTCTTGAAACTAATGGTTACAGAAGACAGGATTGAAGGCTGCTTTGCCCTAATGCTTCAGGTATATCCAAAGGCATTATTACTTTCTTTAACACTACCATGTTCTTTCATCTATCTGCCCTTATTTGCGATTATCTCTTTATAAGGTTTCAAGTTTAAAAGACAATATTAAGTCAAAAATGAAGCAACTCTTTCGCTCTCATCCATTTAACAAAATGCATGAAAAAGTCATTTTACACTTTCAAGAACTGTACACAGCTAATGAGCTATTTTTTTAAAGCCTCACATTCCTCAATTAGATGTCTCAAATTGAGAGAGAAAAAAATAAACAAAAGGCCAATGAAATAAATGACATCTCAGATCACAGTTTTGAACCACTAAACAAATGTCAAAGATACATCATGTGCCTTCCAAAAAAAAAAGTTTGCTAACAATGTAGGTTCCAAGACTTCTCTCCTAGTTACTAAACATTTAATTTTTGGATAAAATTGAAGAAAAGAAAAACAGGAACCTTTGGGAAAGAAAATATTCACTTAACATACCCACAGCTGAATAATAAAGACTTCAATGCTATCATTCCAGTCTCTTTATAAAAGTTCCAATTTTTCAAAGTAACCTGCACATTTACTTTCAGTGGAGTTGCAAAATAGCAATTAAATCAAATAGCCTATGACATTTCTGGAAGGTGTTTTAGCCTTCTCTGAAATAAGATGGCAATATTATTTGAAAAAATAAGGTTGCCAGGTTCAAAGATTATCATAACGTCAAATTTGGTTTTGTATAGTTTAAAAGTTTGGGATTCCATGAAAACATACCAACATCAAATTTAGTTGAATGTGGCAGGTTCTTTCACCTTTTGTTAGGTCAGAAGAGGACAACTAACCCCAAACTAATTAATAAACTTCACTTAAAGAAAACTCATGGAAATGCAAATTACAACAACTCTGAGATATGACATCACACCTATCGGACTGGCTAACATGACAAAACAGGAAAATGATAAATGTTGGAGAAGATGTGGGAAAACTGGAACACTAATGCATTGTTGGTGGAGTTGTGAACTGATCCAGCCATTCTGGAGAGCAATTTGGAACTATGCCCAAAGGGCTATAAAATTGTACATACCCTTCAATCTAACAATACCAGTACTAGGTCTGTATCCCAAAGAGATCACAAAAATGGGGAAAAGACCCACATAAACAAAACTATTTATAGCAGCTCTTTTTGTGGTGGCCAAGAACTGGAAATTGAGGATGCCCATCAATTGGGGAATGGCTGAACAAGTTGTAGTATATGAATGTAATGTAATGCTATTGGTCCATAAGAAATGGTGAGCAGGTGGATTTCAGAAAGACTTGCATGAACTGATGCTGAGCGAAGTGAGCAGAACCAGGAGAACACTACATAGTAACAAGCAACATTGAGCAATGACCAATATTGTTAAAACTTAGCTCTTCCGAGCAATGCAATGATCTAAGACAATTCCAAAAGGCTCGTGATCGAAAATGCTATTCACAACCAGAGAAAGAACTATGGAATCTGGATGCAGATCGCAGAATACTATTTGTTCTTTCTTTAGTTATTTTTTGTTTTTTTCTTTCTCATGGTTTTTCCCTTTTGTTCTGATTCTTCTTTCACAACATGACTAATGTGGAAATGTGTTTAATACAATCATACATGTATGCCTATATCAGATTGCATGCCATCTTGGGGAGGGGAAATTTTTAAACTCAAAATCTTATAAAAGTGAATGTTGAAAACTAAAAATAAATTAATTAAAAAGAAAAAAGGAATGAAAATTTACACCACTAAATACTTACTTGCAACTTCGAGCTTTGTGTTTGTCTTTGGATTTCTTTTTCTTTTTCGATTTTTTGTGCTTCTTTACTTTCTGCTCTTCTAATGGCTCATTTTGCAAGGGTTTGGGGATTTTCTTTTCTAAGTCACTGTCATTTTCTATGCTATCATATTTCCTTTTCCTCATTTTTACAATTTCATGCTCATGAAACTGACTACAAAGATTTGAACTGTTTTCTTCAAGTGCAATTTTGTCATGAGAATATTTCTCAGGATGCTGAGGAAGAGATGAACAATGGGACAGGTCTACTTTATTACTGTTCGAGTGATGCCTTTCTTTCTCTTTAGGTGCTGGCTCATGAACCCATTTGCTTTTGTAATAGTCCTTATGTGATCTACTACTGTACTGACTTGCTTTGTCATATTCTCGATCACTGTGAGATGGCTTCCACTCTCTACCATCCCTTGAAGAATAAGAATAATAATCATTGTAATATCTATATTTGTCCCATCTTCTCATTCCTTCTGGATAATATTTCTCCCGACTCCAAGACTGCTCACTTTTAGAATAATAATATCTACCCCTTTCCTGATCAGATTTTCCTCTACTTCTGGACTGATAATGGTTATGTTTTCCTAAGGATCTACTGTCAGGGCTGCTGCTTTCATTATGAAAATTTTTATATTTACTTCCATTACAGTGTTCTGATTTGTGGCGGCCCTTTTTGGTCCTCTCTTTGCTATAGGAGACCCTTTTTTTGTAGTAATAGTTCTCTGTTTTGCTCCTGCTTTGCTTTGTTCGTTCTCCACTGGAAGAATGATCTCTTCGGTGATGATGCCCTTTGTCCACTTTTCTGGGGCTACCACCTTTTTCCTTAACTGGAGAATTACTTTGAACTTTCTGTCTAACTTTATTTTCTTCACATTGTTCACTATTACTTTGTTCAGTGCTCCCTTTTGAATAATGATTCTCTACAATTTTATCTAACTGGGTAGCAGACAGTTCACTAGTAGACATGTCTATGCTTTTAGAAAGGTCCTTTGTTTCTTTGCATTTTTCAGTACTAATAAATACTAAGAGTTTATTACTATCACATTCAGTGTCAAAATTATTTAAGGGAGTTTGGCTCAATTTTTCCACTGTGTCCAATGATGCGGAGTTCAGTGAATTCTCCTTTACTGTTCCCTTTATTTCTTGGGGTAGTGTGATCTTTTCATCTGTGAAATTCCCAGGATCACACTGTTTGGGAAACTGATCATCTCCAATGGCTTTCTTGTTAACATTACAATGACTAATGATATTGGGAATAGATTCTTCTGGTTTTGCTATAATACTTTCAGGAATTTCTTCTTTGGTAGCAATGATGTTAGGATCTGAGGGCGGAAAAGTATTCTTTATTTTGCAGCTAAGACTTGAAGTAACTTTGTCTAGCTGTTCATACGAAGCTGAACTGTTGCTACCAACCACAAGTTCTGTACCATGTTCTTCTTCAGGTGGTTTCTCATTTCCAGTTGAACTACACCAAAACAAAAAAAAGAAAAAGGAAAGGAAAAAGAGAAAAAAGAAAATCAGTTTGAAATGAAGTTTCTATAGAATCAAATATGAACACATACATTCAAAAAACATAGGTATACTTATGTTAGTTTGAACTAAAAATTTTTTTGTGCCCTTAGAAAAAAACTATTTAAAAATATCTATTTATAAAATATATTACAGTAAAATATGCTTACATTCAATATAAGGGCTATCATCTTTAGATACTTCAAAACACAACATTCTACTGAGTCCACCCCAGTTTTGGCCACAACAAATTCTAGAATTCCACTACTTCCAAATTATCCTTTTTTTCCTACTCAGATTATATTCAATTTGTTAAATTCTGCCTATCAGAAAGGATCAAGTGGCCTGAGGTGCAATTTTTTTCCAGTTTCCCTAATATCCTAGGGCCTGTGATTTTTACCAGAATTTCAGAGATAAAGTTCTCTCAATTAACAACAGCTTATATTTCAACGGATCTACAATCTCATTAATTTGGGTACCCCTTCTAATTGGGTAAATCCTAAGCCATCAACATCTTCTCTTCTTGTATAAATCCTAGGACTGAATTCCGTTAAATTTTTATAATGTTCTTGGGACCTTCCTCTATATTTCTTGACATCATATAAATACAAATGTATCACGTGGGCTATTATCTTGCCCATGTGGGTAGTTACCCCTCACATTTTGTTTTATCTTTAAATTTCATTTTTTAATTAACAAAAAGGAGAAAACCAGAACCAAAACCCTTGTACCAAACATGCACAGCCAAGGAAAACAAATTCCTGCTTTGGCTATGTCCAAAAAATGTCTCAAGCTGAACACTGAATCTATTTCTTCTGTCTTAGTAGATGAATTGTGCTTTGTCTTCTATCTTCAGGAATTACAGTGGACCATATGCATTGATCAGTTTCTGAAGACTCTTAAAACGGTTTGTCTTTACAACATCGTTGCGGCAGAAAGTGTTCTGGTTCTGCTCAACTCTGCATCTGTATATCTAATCTTCCCAGGACCCTCTAAAACTACCGCTTTCATCGTTTCTTATAACACAATAGTATTTCATTACATTCATACACCATAATTTGTTTAGTCAATCCCTAATTGATAGGCACCCTTTACTTTCCAGTTCTTTACCATCACCAGAACAACAATGAATATTTTTGTAGATATATAATAATAATAATTGCTGACATCTGTATAGTTACTATGTGCTAAGCACTTTCCAATTATCTCACTTGAGTCTCACTACTCTGGGAAGTAGGCGCAATATATTATTACCCCCATTTTACCAAAGAGGAAACTGAGGCAAACAAAGGTTAAGTGACTTGCCCAGGGTCACATAGCTAATAAGTGTTTCAGGCCAAATCTGAACTCATGTCTTACTGATTCCAGGCCATTCTATCAACTATACCACCTAGCTGCTTCCTACTGGATCCTTTTCCTTTTTCTTTGACCTCTTCAGAGTACAGGCCTTGTAGTGGTACTGCTGGGTCAAAAATCATACACAGTTTAGTGATTATGGAAGCAGAGTTTCAAATTGTTTTTCAGAGCGATTAGACCAATTCATAGCTCCACCAACAGTACATTAATGTGCTAGCTTTCTCACAATCCCTACATTAGTCATTTTCTTCTTTGCTAATTCTGCCAATCTGAGGGGCAAGAGAAGGAACTTCAGAGCTGCATTATTTATCTAATTAGTGATTCTGAAGCATTTTTCATATAGCTATTGATTGTCTGGATTTCTTCCTTAGAAAACTATTTATATCCTCTAATAATGTATCAACTGAGGGAATAGCTTACAAATTTGAATCAGTTCTTTACATGCCTTAGAAATGAGATCCTTATAAGAGAAACCTGCCATAGGATTTTTCTCTCTACTTATCTGTTTTTCTCCTAATTTTAGCTGCATTGGTACTATTTGTACAAAAATTTTTTAAAAAATTTATGTAATCAGAATTGCTCACTTTATCTTCCATGATCCTCCCTATGTCTTGTTTGGTCCTCCCTAACAACAGATCTGACAAGTTTTTCTTCTTTGCCCTCTGTGTTGACACCCTTTATGTTATGTGAGCAGCACCCCTTCTCAGATGACATATCTATAATACCACTTCTCTGGACAATTCTTCACCAATAATGGGTTGTTCATTCACATTCACCATATGTGCATGCACGCACACACACACACCCCCATTACCCTTTGGATTATATAAACTTTAATTTTTCAGAGACTGAAATGTTTCTACTCTGGAAGCCACAGAGTACCACAAAAAGTATATTATTGTTAAAAAAAAAAAAGCTGAACCTGTGTTTCAGGGAAAAGCCTGGATTATTAAAAGCACTCCAACTTTTCCAAAGGCAATATACACACACACACACACACACACACACACACACACACACACATACATATTTCACTGTCCAATTTCGAATTAGACTGTGAGCTCCTTGAGAGCAGGGAACATTTGCTGACCTTTTTGTATCCCTGGAGCTTAGCACACAATAAGGTGCCTAATAAATGCTTGATGATTGACTCCAGCCCCCAATCACAGTGTTATCCAAGATATCCAGATGTATGAGCTGCTCATCCCATGGCATATCACTATCTGGGTACATACTCTTTACCCACTTGGTTTTTTCACTGCAGATAATCTGAATGAGTAGACCTCATTAAGAAGGTAATGGAAATATACCAGGACTTCTTACAATCAGCACAATGTCATCTGCAAACAAGAGCACTGGGAAGACCTCACTGTGCTGGATATTCTCCATGATAGTGGCAAACTTTTTCAGCAATCAGCTCTCTGACTTATACCTTGCATGATCATTACTATCCAGCAGAGGGTAAAACAAAATTATCTCTGTTGTTACATCTTCCAAGGAATCTTCTAAAATTCTGACATATGAATTGCAGTAAACTTGCTGAAGAAGAGCACTTAAAGTAGCATTTTATTCAACCAAAACAATAGTCAATAAGCAAGCTTAGTATAGGCAGCGTAGCGCAGTAAAGAGCAGACCTCAGTGCCGAGACCTGCCTCTGAATACTGACTAGAAGAACTTGGACAAGTCTTTTACGCCTCTTAGTTCTCTAGAGCAGAGGTGTCAAATAAATGCAGTTGAAGCACATTAAAACGTAATTTGGCATCACTACTCCAGACTATAAATTACAGAGAAGGTGCTGACCTGCACTGGTACAGAGTTTTTTCATCATCCAGGGGTTCTCTATATCACTGTAAATCACAATTTCATTTCCTACCCCTATCTTAAACAAGTACAGTGAGACCTTATAGTATTTGCTCCTTTGTGACTATAAAGATATAATCTGCTATAGAATGTCATTTGCAAACGCCTGCCTATTCCCCAAAGCTCTGTCTTGGTTCCTCTTCTATTCTTTTATTCTTCTGTGGTTCCTCCATTTTCTCTTGGTCACCTCATCAGCTGCTATGGATTCATCTATGCAGATAATTCCCTGCCCCAATTGCCTATTGGACATTTCAAACTGGACGTCTTGGAGACACCTCAAACTCAACATGCCCAAAACAGAATTCATTATTTTGCCTCTCACCCTATACCACCCCTCTTCCAAATTTCCCCATTTTCTGTTAGGACATGAGTGGGGATTGTTTCATTTTTTTTATACTTGTATTCCCAGCACCTAGCAAAGTACCCAGCCTTGACTCTTCACTCTTACTCACCCATAGCTAGTTAGTTGCTCACTCTTGTTGTAGAGGTAGAAACAGCATCTCTCACATCCTTTCCCAATCTTTCCATTCACATAGCTACTAACTTAGTTCAGGCCTTCATCACCTCTCACCTAAATTATTGCAACAACCTATTAATCAGTCTTCTTACTTCAAAATCTTTCTTTCACCATTCCAGTCCATCCTACATACTGCCGTAAAAGTAATTTTTCCTTAAGCCCAGACCTGACTACATGACTCCCCCATTCAATCAATTCTAGTGGTCTCCATTAATGCCCTCCAGATAAAATATCAACCCCTCTGTTAAGCTTTTAAAATCCTACACAACCAGGCCCCAACTTGTTCTTCTAGTTGTGATTAAGCCAAACTGGCCTTGTCTGTGTTCTTCAATTACACCAGCACATATGCCATTCCCTCATGCCCTCCACCTTAAAGAACACATTTCCTTCCATCAAAACACAGCTCAAGTACTACCTTTTGCATAAAAACTGTACTGATTCCTCCAATTGTCTAGTGTCCTCCTTCCATAACTACTTGTACTAGTCTTTATTCTCTTTATATTTATTCCATATATATTTATATGAACAGCTAGGTGGCACAGTGCATGGCCTGGAGCAGGAAGATTCATCTTCCCAAGTTCAAATCTGGACACAGACATGTACTAGCTGTGTGACCCTGGGCAAGTCACTTAATCCTGGTTGCCCCAGTTTCCTCATTTGTAAAATGAGCTGTAGAAGGAAATGGCAAACCATTCCAGTATTTTTGTCAAGAAAATTACAAATGGGGTTAAAAAGAGTAGGACATGGCTGGACAACAAAAAATATTTATAAATGTATTTGTCTCCCCCATTAAAATGGTAGTAGCTCCTTGAAAATAGAGATTTTTTCCTTTTTTTTTTTATATATCTCTACCATGCAGCAGGCATTTAGTAAATGCCTGATGATTACTGGTTAATGATACCTCTATCAAGGATGACTTGACCTATATGTGTAAAAGATTCTCTCTTACCAAAAAAAAGTGCCCAGAATGTTTTCAGAGAATATTATCTCGATAAGATGTGTTCTTTATATTTCATTTTCCTTTGCTATATTTTTTCCAAGATTCCTATGCTAATAGTAGGCCAAGAAAGTATAAAATTGACACATTTCTTCATGGCATCACATGTAAAATTCACATATACATGTTTCATTATTGGATTTGCTACACATTAAGCACAATCAAAACTCAATAATTCAGACATTATTTCAATATTTATGATACTGCCTTGCATGTGAATAATTTTTACAATTCATGAAGCATTTATACACACACACATTTTATTATCTGATTCTCATAAACTCTGCAAATCAGTGAGGGCAAATAGTATTATTTCCAATTATAGGCAAGGAAACTGAAGCTTAAGGATGCCAAGTGGTTTGTCCTTGGTTACATGGTTAGTAGCCAGCTAGTAACTAAGCTCCAGATTTTTCAACTCCTCTTTCCATTTTACTCTGCTGCCTTAGTTTACTTGAAACTAAGAAAATCAACCACACAGATGACTAATAGGCACATTCATCCTATCCAAAAAAAGAACTGTGTTCAATCCAAAAGATAGTTATGATGGACCTACCATATGCAAAGCACTGTGTGAGATCCTGGGTCTCAAAGGCAAAAACATCTCCTGCTATAAAATAATTTACATTCTATTCAGGGGACACAAAGCATATTCACAAATACTAAAACCTAGGAAGTAAAGGCTGCAAAGGAGGGATAAGGTGAGTGATCTAAGAATATTTGAGGAGGGAGGGACAGTTGTATGAGTGAGGCCAAGGTCGGCTACACAAAGGAGGCATATGAGTCACAAATATTGGTTTCCCACTTTTTTATACCTCTACATCTGCTGAGAAAACTGAAGTTTAAAATCCAAAGTCCGAGTGTCACAGTCCTTGAGCTATGGACACCCTCTTTCCATCTCAGAATGGCCCCAGAGCCTCCAGTCTCCAAAACCATTCCAGGCCAGTAGACTGGTCTTCCATTTATTTTTCTTTTTTTTAAATTTCTCCTCAACATCCTTCCTCAAACCCCATCAGATGAAGGCTGACCAGAGTGGGGAACAGGCAGCTCCTACAATGAGCAGATCAATTCTGGAGCCTGTGCTCATTCCCATCTTGTGCCTGATCAACAGAGAGGTAATACTGATTTTCTGATATCCCCATTCAGGTATTATGGATATTACTCTACCCAAAGCCACAGGACTCCTTTTTGCCATGGGGTCCTTAGGCAGAGCACTCGGTTTGAGGCTTCTGTATCTCTACTGTTGCTAGAAATTTGCTTAACAATAGCACCTCGCACTAGGTCTCCATCCTTGCTAGGACTCTGACTTCAAGCTGTTTCAGAGCAAGTCACCTACTTCCCATCTCAGGAATTAGCAAGGATACCACAAAACATCTTTGGGTTGAACCTGTGATTTCACTGTTGTAGAGAGCTCCCAATAAAGATCCCTCAAGTGATGTAGATCTATCAACTCCTCAATAATTTATAGTCTTAGAGACATGCCTGGCAGCAGTTACACATTAGCATTTTATATTCATCACAGAAGAATCAGAACCCTCCTGTTTTCAAATCCTTAGTTATCGAATCAACATCACTGATATGGATGTTGCTTCTAATATTAGACCAAAAGTTAGACACATCTTTTCAACCTATAACTCCTGTCCATGTCTTCTCCATAAAATCCTTCACTGAGGGTCCATCCAATGTGTTGGCTGAGAAGCTTACTCTGGGCCTCTTGATACTATGTCAATGAAGCAGGAGGGTTCCCCACGACTTATCTCATTCTTAAGTATCAACCAATCATGCATCTAACTCTATATCATAGCCTAGTCAACAGGCAATTTTCCTGTTGTTTTTTCCTAAGTGGATAGTTTTGAGTAATCATGCTTCATTTATGAGGTTTTAAATGTGCCAAGGATTGCTACAATAAGTACAATGTCATCCACGAATAGGGGAATCTAGAGGACTATCAGTATTTAGAGGAAATTCCTTGGACTCTGCTAGCTCTCATCCATGAGGATGGCAAACACTTTTGGAGAGCACGTCTCCCTTGTTTTATGCCACACTTAATATTATTAAGTGGAAGGTCAATAAACAAAAGTTCTCTGTTATTTCTTTTAAAGAATTTTGTATTATACTTTGATAGATACATGGGAAATACCTTTCTGAAGAAGACTTTAAGGTGGCTTTGCTCTGATTAAAATTCCTCTTTTAAGGTCAAACAGCAAGCATAGTAGGATTTGATGTACTTTTCAATCATGTGACCCTAAATATTTGGTCTGCTATAGAATGTTGTTTGCTAAAGACTGACTGCTTATTTCTCATACACTCATCATGCCTGTCCTTGGTGTATATGGAGGTTATTTTTGTAAAAGTTTTCCAAAGCTAGGAACATAAGCATACGAGTTAGTCAATAAATACTATTTTTCAGTCACTTTTTAAAAAACAATGTCTATAATTTCTTCTAAGCACTTCTCTTCTCTCAGATATCTGGAACATCAATCTCTTAATTCCTTCAAAACTGAATCATCTCCAAAATGTACCTCTACTTGGTAAACCTGGTTTAGTCCAGTTGCTCTCCCTATCTTTGTTTTATTTTATGCCATTTCAACTTTTTTTTTTTGCTTTTTAGGCAATTGAGCTTAAGTGACTTGCCCAGGGTCACACAGCTGGTAAATGTTAGGTGTTTAGTCTGAGGTCAAATTTGAACTCAGGTCCTCCTGACTTCAGGACCGGTGCTCTATCCACCGTGCCACCTAGCTGTCCCCATTTCAATTTCTTTAAGCAATACATTCAAGAGTATGATGTTAGAGTACAAATCATTGTCACTGATAGAGGAAAATAAGTTTATTATAGAAAATGATTGATCTTTTCCATTATTCATCTGTTCACTACGCTTCAAGCTTTATTCTTAAAGGCCCTCAGGATGATCTGGCTAAGCTGGATCTGTAGTTATGCTTTCTGTAAGTGTTTTTTCTCCCATTACTTCTTGCTGCTTTATGAGGCATAATCTTCTACTACCCTCCTTACAAATGAGTTCATATTCTAACCTGGTATTGCAGTTGGTTGCCACATATCTCTGCTTGGCAAGGAAATCAAATGTTTGCTGACAGGATATTTTTGGTTTCTTCTGGTTTCCTTGGTGAGAGGAATGATTTTTACATTGATTAACAACTTCCTTAGGAAGTAGGAATACTCTGTGTCAATATCTGTTCTTTTATCCATTTTACAACATCTCATCTGAATAGATTAGGTTGGAGTTACCTCAGTTTTATGCCACATATTCTAATTTTTATTTTTTCCTATAATTAGTATTGATTTTGATCTTTGTTTTATTAAGTAGAAGATAGTTTGATTATACATAGACAGCTGATTCTGAAGTGACTCCAACATCAGTAATGAGTTGTTTCTTGTCAATTCAAATAAATGCACTGTTTTTTGAGTCAATGTTACTTGCTTCTTTGCCACATCAAGCACCTTTCCACTGTCTTAAAGGAAGTATTCACTTTATTCATGAGACCTCTGTATCATCAACAATCCTCTGGCCTCTCTCATGTCTTATTCTTGAATCATGTTTTTCAACTTTTTTTTTTGCTGTCCTTCCCTATGTCATATTTATATTGAAGTCATTAAGCATTAAAGCATATACTCACTTAATGACTGAATTATTTTATGTTGTGTTTCTCTACCTTCTCCCCTGCAATAGTCACAAGCATATGAACTACAATTATCTACAGTGGTCTTTTTTGCAAATGCTGATTATAAGCACTGCTTATCATTTGATGACCAAGTATTCCATGAAATGATGTTTCTTAATGCCTTAGGATGTTGGCTAAAACCCACACTATCAACTCTTTTGCCTTTCCAAGAAGAACTGATAAGCTATCCTTTGAATTAGCTGGGACATTTTTTTTGTTTTCCAGTTTCGTTTATAGTAAGAATGTTATGATTGAGATGATTTAGTTCACCTAGTGTTATGTCAATCAATTACTGGGCCAAAGATTTTACATTTCATACAACCAACAGACAAGTTAATGTTTATAGAGGGTCTAAAGACTGTAATTCTTAGCATACTCCACCACTTTTTTCTGCAATTGTCACAATCATGGCAGAAGCAAAAAGGACTGCACAACACTATTGTGTATTTTTGTTTCATGGATAGCCATGGACAAGTTTCTTCCCCAATTGGCTAACTTACTTATGATGAGACTTTCTGAATGTCCCAAAGTGCTTTTTTAATAAATGAGATGAGCTATGTGGTTCTTTTTTCCTTTAGGGAGAAAATGAATATATAACCACAAAGCAAAAGAGATAACAGGGGAAGGGAAACGGAGACTCAAGACAAAGAACAACCAAAGCAATGTTTGCAACAATACTTATTCATAAACAATCTGGCTAAGACTGTTATTCCAGGAATTCTTTTTGGACCAGTGATGAATTCATATGTTTCTTTGAAGCCTAACTTCACTGTCTTCTTCTGAGTTTGTGTTTTGATCTTCCCTATCACCATAATAACTTTCTATGATCAAGTTCTTTTTTTGTTGTTTGCTCATTTTTCTAGGCTACTTCTTGACTTTCAATTTCATGTTGGAAGTTGCACTCTGCTCCCAGTATGGAGGGGACACTATCCCAAGCTTCAGGTTTTTCATACTACTATATTCTGAACTAATTCTAGGGGTCTGTTTTCACTTCTTCCAAGGTGGTGTGATCTAAGGAGAGGTGTTTATTCCTCTCCTGGCCTGTGCTCTGCTCTGTGAGTGACCCAAGAACTCTTCTCTACCCTGGAATTGTGACCTAGGCCCCTGCTGCTCGGTGGCTATAAATGCTTTCACTCTTTATGACCCTGGATTGTGACTCTGGCTCCTGCTCTCCTGTAGTCACAAGCCTGCGCACTCCTTTCTGCCTTGGACCTGAGATTAGGGCCTCTGCTCCTCTGTGAGCAACCACAAGTACTCTTCTCTGCCCTAAAGCTGTGACCAGGAACCCAACTCCTCTGGGGCTGCAAGCACTAGTGCTCCTCCTTATTCTGGAACTGCAACCCAGAACTGTGTATAGGCAATGCAACAGGGTCCTGCACCCAGTGTCAGCAAAGAGTCCCTGTAATCTCTTTCTGACCAGCTGTCCAACTCCTTTACCACGTATAGGCTGAGAACTCCTGAAGCTGCTGCCACCACCGAAGTCTGCTGCTGGCTTGCTAGAGCGCAGCCTGTGCTACACTGGGGTTCAGGCCCAACTACCACCTTGGTGAGACAGACCTTTCCTGTTGACTTCCCAAGTTGTCTTGGGCTAGAAAATTGTTTCACCCTGACCTTTTGTAGGTTCTGCTGCTCCAGAGTTCAATTTGAGGCATTATTTTAAAGTTGTTTGGAGAGAAATTTGGGAGCGCTCAAGTGAGTTCCTGAGTTTACTTAATCATATTCCTGAACCATGTTATATTCTATGATGTGCTCTGGGGAAGGTAGCCTGGGGTTGAGTGAAAGGAAAGTCATCATTATAAGTCATGAAACAAGTACTATTATTTGTACATTCAAGGAATATATGATTGTCCTAAAATTTATAATGAATGTTCCTGATAACTTTCCTAGTTTTAGGTGGGAAAATGAATGAGATACCATGCCATAATCAGGACAACATGGGTGCTGGCCTAAAATGAAACCCTAAAACATTAACTTGTAGCATTAAAAACACTGGATGGTGTTAGAACTAGTTTGCAAAATTAAAAGAATTATTTGAGGGAGAGGAGTGGCTTATAAGTACCTTAGCTGACAAGAGAATTACTGAAGGTATGTACTAGTTAAAGATAGAAAAACAATTACAGAACCCACTTCACAAACAAGGCAGACTGAAATTAGAATCACAGCTTTATAGAAGCAAAGAGGTAGAAGGGACTTTAGAAGTTATCTAGTCACACCCCATCCCTTTTGAATGAACCTCCTATACAACATCCCCAACAAATGATCGCCCTAGCTTTTCTTGGAACAGTTCCAGTTCCAGAGACTACTCATTATGTTTTCTGACATATTTAATTATTAGTAAGTTCTTTGTTAGAGTGAACTAAAATATTTCCCTATAGTTTCTACCTAGTAGTCCTAGAGAGAGAAAAATTACACAGAATAAGTCTAATTATCTTCTATATGACAGCCTATTAAATTTCTGAAGACAGATATCATGACTCCTCTAAGTCTTCTCTTCTACAAGCTAAACACCCCATAACTCTTTCAACTATTCTTTATACAACAGAGTTTCAAGTTCCATCACCATTCTGAGAATGAAAAAACATTTTGATTTTATTCTCCACCAATCTTACTTCCTCAATCATACTTCCAACCCCTCTCTCAAAAAATCTTAAAAAGAAAAAATGAAAAATCTGTTTTCATTCACAGATCCTTTTGGGAAGAACGAACTATGTTCATTGAGGGAGATGATGCAAAACTGACTAGAAAAGCATACAAAGAAATATGATAGTCAGACCTCAAATTTTCTCTCTAATATTGGCTGTAAAATATTAGAAATAAATATTCTATTTCTTTCTTGACGAAATACTATCATCATTTTGCCCAAAGGACCCCCAATCTTCCAGAAAGTAAAGCAAGTATTTTTGTCTTAATCCATAATCTTACTAGCTTTATTGGCCATTACTAATGGGTCCTTTTTATTTTGGATTCTACCTCCTCCTTGGAAACATAATTTAATATTTGCCAGAATTCCTGCTGAGCATTAGGGTTCTACAATTTAGTTTCGACTCTCTGGCTATGTATACTACATTCATCTGAAGAAAAATTTAAAATCACAGAACATCAGGTCTGGAAGGAACCTCAGAACCAATTTTGTCTGACTCCTCTCAAACTCCCAACATAACAGAAATGAAGAAAAAGAAGCCCAGAAAGGCCAAGTGACTTGCTCAGGGTCACACAGCTAGATGTTAGGCACTAAAATAGAGACTAGGATTCTGTATCTCCTGACTCCAGTCCAGTGCTTTTTCTGTGATACCCCTGCTTGTGGAGGTGGAAGGATGGATTAACAACTGTCCTTGGCTTTCTGAGGAAGTGCTAGTGATAAATGCTGAACCTGTTACTTTGACTGATTACAATGTCTCCTCTTCTCCTAGGTATATAATTTACCAGCCTCAAGCCTAAGGAGTCCATCTTTGCTTAATTCTAACAGTTGTTCATCTAACTTGTTGCTTTTTTACATACAACTCAGCCTTTTATGAAGTTCTGTTGCCTGAAGAATGCTATTCTACCAGTATCCTCTTAGAAACTCAGTATAAAAGCCTTAGGTTGCCCTAGAGCACCAACTAACACCATTAACCCTTGAAGTTTGGGGCCTCTTTTAGCCTAGACATTGGTTCCCCCCAGTACATCTTTAACTCTGCTAGAATTAGGTTAAATTTATAAGGAAGGTTTTTAAAGGTGGAAAAAATGGCCTCAGATTTGATATATCCTCTGGGCTAAATAGTCAACCTATGACTGATAATAACTATCTTCAATCAATTAAGCTGAATTTTTGTGAATCAAAAAGCAGAAATCATCATTTTTAAAGTCCAATCTGGGGGTGATAATCATTATTAGTTAGAAATTCAATACAAAAGAACAAAGTGAATAGAATACCCTCCAAGTAAAGAGGCAATAAAAAAAAAATTATATGGGAAAACACATGTGACCAGGAATGAAGAGATATGGATTCTACGCTTAGCTATAACACAGCACCTCTGGTAAGTAAATGTAACCTCTTGATCCTCAATTTCTTCATCTCTAAAATAGGGGGCTGGAGTAGATCATCTCTATAAAGGCCCTAACTTCCTGAGCTAATATTCTATTACTCTAAATAACGTAAAAATGTGAAATAAGTCACACAGTACTGTTGGAAGTGGTAATTTACCCTAAATCAAAGACCCCTTTACTTCCAAGAGGAAATGTATTTTATACCGTCATTATTAATTACAAGATATAGGGTATAAATATTTACATTATTATTCAAAATACCACCCCAGCTTCTTCAATATTTCAATTAGTACCAGCAGTCAAGAAAAATGTTTGCCTCACATAATTCTCCCTCTTCCACTTTTTCTTTCTGCACTGAAACAGTAATCACGAGTAGTAGCAGAGGCTTCTTCAGAGCAGACAAAGGGTTTGAGGTGAAGTCAACACCTTACTCATGACTAGGCTTGGAAAATTCACTTCTCTTTTATGGCTCAACTCCTTACTTCCCACCCACCTCCCTCCTAGGGAGTACAGGGCTATTTTCTTCCCAGTAATTCTCCAGCACTGATGGAAACAGTAGAGCAATGAATTAGAGCTGTCGCAGCTTCCTGAACCTTTTCCCCCTGGATCAAAATAGCTTAAGTTTGAAAGGCTATTCCAAAAAACACTGCCTTTAAATCATCAAGTAATAAGGATACTGAAAAGAAGTGTTAAGATACCTATACTTGACTACTTGGTCATTGCGTTATAGGCTCTAGAGACAGATTACACCTCCTCTATGACTAAAATAATCTTGAAGAACTGCTGTGGCCAAAAAATCCATCACCCTGTGATGAATATGCCAATGTTTCTGCCATTGACTGCTGTGTAACTCTTTGGCAGTTACACACACAGGGAAATCTCAAATAGCAGGCAAAATCTCAAAGACTAATAAAGAATGGCAAGCCTCACACTCTTGTCCCCACTGTTCAGAGTGAAAATACCTAAGAGAAATTGGGGGAAATTACACAAGTACACATGGTACTTAAATATATAAACATTATTATTATTGTTATTATTAACGATGAACTGTGAAGTTATAATCCCCAAAACAAGGACAGCAACCACAATTACAACTGAAAAGAGAAGGCTATTTGAAGGAAGAACACACTAGCCTGAATAAGTCTAATTTAAATGGACTGTCAGACTCATATATTAAAAAAAGCAGAAAATTTGGCACGCAAAAACTACATTTTTGAAAACTTTTCCAAGTTATTCTGTGATATTAAAAGATCATTTCAGGAAATCACATGCAGATCAGTTAAAATGCAGAAGTAGTATAGTAATAGTAATTAAGTGAAAAAAGGCCACTAACATTTGTTTAAATGCTACAGAGCTTTAGTAGCCAATGAGATTCATGACAAAGGACTTTCATTAAGATTATTTATTCTTGTATTACCTTATATCATCAGTCAAGCTTTTTAATTTGTTGCTGAATCTGAAAGACTCTACAATTCTGTCTTCTGGGAGTGGAGGCAAAGGAGTAGCCATCAACTAAAATAAAAAAACAAAATACTTCTTTAAATATACCAGTGGTACAATTTTTTTTCTGTTGGTGGCTGTTTACTATTACTGTTAAATTAAAAGCCACCCTTTTAAAGTGTGTAAACTGATAAGAAATGCTTACCTTTCCATGTAATCCATTTGTTTTAGAAAAGGGATTTTCTGAATGTTTAGCAGGCTTGACTTGGCAAGTGGGATCATCAAATGACAGTCCATTTTCTTTAGGTTCACTATTCTCTATACTATTAGCACCATTTACTGTCACAGTTTCTGGCAGTTCACGATGAGAAGCCTCATCATCTTCAGCATCTTGACAGGAAGAACAAGTGTTTGGGAGTATACCAACTCCATTTCCAGTCAGAAGTCCATTGAGAGGTTTTGCATGGCCATTCTCCTTACCCAGTCCCTTTGACTCCTCATCAGATTCTTCTGAAGACTCTGCACCATAAGGGACCAGCACACTGGAGGTGAGCTTGGACTTGCCATTCATTACTGGCTTAGAACAAGATTCACTAGGTGTGATCTGTTTTGATACTTTAGTAGCAACTGACATTGTCGATGCATTTGAGGTAGATTGTAATGCAGAAGAATTAGTAATGGTAGATGAGGGAATGGACTTGCTGAGGTTTTCTAAAGAACTGTTGTGAAGATTAGGTTGAGACTGACCTTGTCTAACAGGCAGCTTGTTATGAATACTGATAGTGATTTTTTGCTTCTTGGGAGGCTCAGGAATAACTGAAGGTCTGTTAACTGTCCAGTTTTGAATAGAAGTTGAAGCAGGAGCAGGACTTGCTCTGTTTAAATTAGAATTACTAGCACTTGCTACAGAACAGCTTGGAGTTTCTTTCAATGGTCCGGTCCCATTTAAGTGATTAGAATTCTGCAAGTAAAATATCATAAACTACTGTGATATTTCAGTCACACAGACACATACACAGATGCACACATATACATGCAGGTACAAAGTTGTATCCAATTACACATTTTTTTTTATCATACATACTTTTAAAAAACTAACCAGAAGCTTAACATAACAGATAACATTATCTTCTCTTCCATCTCTCCCTCTTAATCTCCCTCCTCCCCATCTAATTTCCCTTTCTTCACTCTTCTCCCATCTAGCACCCTTCCTTTTTACCCTTCCTCCCCCCACAAACATTTACCCATGCAGATACACTTACAATCACTAAATACATTTGTTTCCTTTGGATAAATGGGTTTTTCATTAGGGAAGCCAGCTATGGAGGACCAAAAGAATCAGACTTTTTTCCCTGATACACACACATACACACACACACACAGGACAAGTTCTCAACTTTGACAAGAAGGAAAAAATGTCTCCTAACATTTGGGCCCCCTAGGGGGACCTTTCCTGTCTACAAGTAACTTACTTCCACTCATCCACTTAATCATACCACTAACACATGACACTGGGGAAATGCCACTCAGTTATAAGAGAGACAGTTTGTGCTCCTCTATTATAGTTAAAACCTAATTTTTTTTCAGAGTTGAAAGGGATCTCATTGGCCATTTAGTTCAGCCTATAAATTAACAAACTAACAGCAAGGAGTTCGTACTCTACCTATGAAATGTTACCTTTATCATATGAGGAGGAAGTTGTGGTCCAATAAAGCCTGACACAGTCTGTTTATTATTGACTACCCGTTGATTGATCACTGGTCGAGGAGAAGACTGTCCTGGAGTATGAATGGAATGAGTGTGTTCACCTCCATTTTTCACATCATGGGACCTAGAAAAGGGAGGCTGTTTATATTAAACTGCCAAGAACAATACAAAAAGCTTCTCCTTGGAAATAAAACTACATATCGCTATTCAATTTGTACATAAGAAACCTGGCTCAACAGTAGAATATGGAAATCTTCTAAACTATTTATTCAGTTGTTGATTCTTCCAGTAGCCTACTAAAAATTCTGATAACCTTATTTCAGCCTTGGTCCTAGTATCTGCCAGCAAAAAAGTCAGTATTTTAAAGTCATTTATTTCAGTGAGTTGATAAATGGATATTTTGTTTATAATCATAGTACCTGATATAAAAGAGGACATAAGCTTGCTGATTAAGCACTGATCTGATGTCACTGGTAGAAACAATGGAATCATTCATCTGGTACCATTGTCCATTACTAGCCTGCAAAAGAAAATGAATGAAATCCTTACAATGGCTATAATTGGATAGGAATAAAATACCATAGACAGGATAATTCACTTTAAAGTAATAGTCAGAGGGAAGATAAGACTAAAAAGATCCCTAGTAGTACTTCAACTTTTTTAAATGATAAATTTGAATGTTTAAGCACTCACCTTTATGTAACAGTAGTAATGACCAGCATGACAGCTAAAACCAGTATGCACTAACACTGCATACAGAACATAAATAATTGGCTCTCCATTAGGTTGAGACATATATGGTCGAATATCAAGATACTCAGGATATTTCACATCCTAAATAAAAGTGGAAGAAAGAAAAAAAGTCATTTCTGAATGCACATTTTACTTAATAGCTTTAGAACAATTTTCAAAGGATAGCTCTCATAACTCACTCAATTAAACGTACAGTGAAACCCTTCCACAGTCCTAAAGTAGGGGGTTCCCTTATAGGCTGTGTTGTTATATCAAGGGTTTAATAAATGTAATTGTGTCTCAACGAACATGATTTGACCTCTGAGTTTATGCAAATCTATGTTAAGATATAATCCTACTACATTTATCCCCCCTGTTCCAAAACAGATTCCATAGAGATTAAATGAATTCTCTGAAGAACAACGTTATAGTCATGATGAAAATTCCTGTGTTTCAGTCTCCTAAGAAGTGGGTGGTCAGAAATTAGGTAACAATGGCAATAAATTCTTGATTATTCATAAACTAATCATTTTCCTTCTCCCTCCTGCTGCCTACCTTTTGATCACTTTATTGCTCCTTAGCACGTCCACCAGAGGGGTGGGAAGGAGAAGGGAAAGAAAGTGAAACTTAAATCAGTCAATGTTGCTACTATTGAGAAACTCAAGTAAAAAAGACTTTGGAAGGGAAGTAGGCTTAATTAAGTATGGGCATTTTCTGTGAATTTCACTTATCCAAGCTCTCCCTGTCTTCTCATTACCATGTATAATGGAGAGCTAACTATAGGCTGAAACATAGATGATACATATTAGTTCTACCATAAGTAACTATCAAATAATCAAGTTAACCAACTGAATAAGCAATTATTTAAAATATATGCTAAAGGAAAAATAGCTAGCTGGTATTGTGGCTAGAGCATGGGACCTGAACTCAGGGAAACCTGAATTCAAATCCTGCTTCAGACACTTATCTAGTGATGTGACCCTGGGCAAGTCACTTAACCTCTCTCAGCCTTAGTTTCCTTATCTGCAAAATGGGGATAACAATAGCACCTACCTCCCAGGGTTGTTGTGAGGATCAAATGAAATAAATTTATAAAGCACTTTGCAAACCTTAAAGCACTATATTATTAGCTATTATTGTTATTACTGTTTCTTTAATACTGTTTATTCTCTCTCTCCCAGTAGTCTGCAATGAATCCCCTACACTATAGGGACAAAGAAAGGACACAGAAAAATCAAGAGACAAAACAGTTTAGTTACATATTACTGGTAGTTTGGAGCTACTTACG
This sequence comes from Phascolarctos cinereus, assembly GCF_003287225.1. Taxonomy (NCBI): domain Eukaryota; kingdom Metazoa; phylum Chordata; class Mammalia; order Diprotodontia; family Phascolarctidae; genus Phascolarctos; species Phascolarctos cinereus. The sequence goes on from NW_027555847.1 coordinate 211,747,722, forward strand.
AAGTGCTAACACTTAAGATCTGAAAATTTTCAACATAAAGATGGGAAATACGTTCTACATACCTTGGCAATTTTTCCACCACTGAAATTTGCAAAACGTTTCAAAGATAAGGTAAGAACATTAGATGATCTATGTATAGTAAACCTCTTTGAAGCTGGAACCATCTTTTTACACCTTAAAAGAAGCACAAACAGTTGGTTACACTTGAGATGAATGTTTTCTTTGGTATTTCATGTTCTTACTTGCTCAAAAGATATGGCTAATATTTTCTTCAAACATTCCAAATTAGTTTCCAAAAGAAGTTTAGAGTTCAGGTCAGTGAGAGACAAAGCTCAGAGTATACGATGAACCCTAAAACAGACAAAATCATAATGAAATTAAACTTGAAACTTTTCAGAATGATTTTCTGAAATGAGCATTTAATAGAGCCCTGTAGATTTTTCATCAGGACTTCTTAGATCTGTGACCTCCATCAATGTGGGCACTGCCTGCAGTGATGCAGATCATGAGCTATTCCTTCCCTCTCATCCTGTGCAATTCTTGTCCACGTCCTCCCAAAATTTTCTAAAAGGTCCCCACTCAGCATGCAAGGGGCCCTTCTTTAGGTTTGGCATTTCATGCCTCATTGGTCTTCACATAGGCTTTCTATCAATTGTCTTTCACTCTCACTATAAGACTAGCTTATCTCCTTTTCTAGTCATACATCTTTCTCCGATAACATCCTTTACATCATTTCTTTTGCCCAATTCTTTGTGGATAATGTGCTACAACTTACTCATGCCCACCAGGTACCACTTCACTGCCCTTTGGGTAAGACAACTTTAATTCTTCAGAGACTGATGTTCTATGACTTGAAGCCACACAGCATCACCAGAAGAAAATACTGTTAAAAAGATGGGCCTTTGTTTCAAGGAGATTCTTGGTGGGGAGTCTTTAAAAGCACTTCCCAATTTCCCCAAAGGCAATCCTGTCCACTGCTCCCCTCTGTTCAATTCTGGGCCCAGCTCAGCTCCAGGTTTTTAGGAAACGTAAAAAATCAAGACACTCCAGATCTTGGTCAAACAATGTAAATGTTATTGATACATTAATTTTTTTTACTTCTTTCCTAAAACTAACAGCAGGGAATGCAATATTTTTTGTAACTTGTAACAAGATAGAAAGTTAAAATTTTCAAAAATCCCTATAGTAAGTTATAAAATCAAGTAAGTTGAATTACAGAAGAAATGAAGGCTAGATGTGAAATGGTCTTCTGAAATGTAAATAATATTCACTCTACTGAAGTTGGGAGGACAATGGGTCTGAAAGCAAGAGGTATGCCTGGGTTCAAATTCTAGCTCTGATTCTTATTTAGCTATGTGAACATGATTAAGTCATTTATCCTCTGAGTCTCAGTTTCCTCAGCTGTAAAATGAGAATAATACTTGCACTATCAAGCTTACAAAACTATTCTCAATAAATGGCTTTGTAAACCCTAAAACACTATATAAACTTGAGTCATAACTATCTTCAGCAGTACTCAGTCTATTATCATTTACATAAAAGTATTCACAAACAGAAACAAGTACCCCAATTATGAAACTATTTCATTATTGTCATTGTAACCACAATCTCCATTAAGGAACTCATTTTCTAAAATCATGAATGTAGCTCAACACTAGGAAAGAATTAGACACACACACACACACACACACACACAAAATGCTGTTGGAATATTATTGGCTAACAAGTATAACAAAGGAATTTTATCTGGGGGCTACCTATAAGGATAGAATAATAGAAGGAAGTTCATGCATCAGCTCTTGGCCAAATAATTCAGGTCAAGCCAAAACACTGGCTCTAAATGCTAGTGTAAAAGTATCTGCTGATCTTCAGAGTGTTATTAAAACTGCCCTGAGAAAATCTATATAATAGCCAAGAAAAGCAGTGCCAAAATTAAAAGAGAAAAGAGAACAGGACCTCTCTTCTAATGAAGGATGGAAGGGAAAACAAAAGATAGGTCCTAATTTTGAATAGATGGAAATCAGACAAGTAACTGGTTCATCTAAAACAGGTTGACTACAGTCTTCCTTCTCTCTTCTAAATTAAACTCAATCAAATTAATAAGGTCAAGAAATGTCTCAAAAAGAATTTTTAGGCTACAACATATTCTGTGTCAGACAGTGGCACCTAGTGACAAAGTACATATTACATTCTAGCTCTAAGATAGACAATAGCAAGGAGGCAGAGAGAGAACACAGGTGTTTAAAATGGGCTTTTGCAGCAATGAAAAGCAATGGGAATCACTGAAATACAGACTATCTCAATTAGCTAGCAACCCAATTGCATTTTGCAATCTGTGCAATATGTATTTTTGATTCACTTTGTTTTTCCAGGGTGGACTGATCTCTTTTGAGCAACTATGACCCTCACTGATTAGACCTATAATATTTCAGGCTCAATTCAGTCAGTACAGTGTCATCAGTGAACAGGCAATCTAGGAAACCTGGCCAACGACAGAGAATCTTTCTATTTGGACTTTTACACTGGTGAACATCTTTCACGAGCATTTTTCTCACTATTTTACATCTTATTTGATATGAATGTTTAGTGGACTGTTTAAAGTTATCTCTGGTTGAACTGATTACTGATTATTTATAACTTTGACAGGTCCTGGAAACACCATTTAAGGAGAACTTTTAAGTCTTCATTTTATCCTAACAAGACAAATATTTTTTGTAATAAAACAGATTAAACAATGGGATCTTATATTCTGTATCCCTGTCAGCTGTGTTGAAAGATGTGGTCCACTATAGAAAATTTCGGAGAAAATATTTTTGCTCTTGGTTATATTTTCATCAAAGTAACTATCCAGAAATGACAATGATATAGAAACAAAAGGCATAAATAAAACTTACTGGAAAAAAAAAAAGAAAGAAAAGAGAGTAGGTATGTGGGTCAAGAATCTCCTTGATGCCCCTCCCTCACCATCCCCCTTTTTTAAATAGCTGCTTTAGGAAACCAAAATAAGATGACAATGTTCATCTTACTTGCTACATTTATAGGAATTTTCTCCATCTAATTGCTCAGGCTTCACAAATTGTTCCAAGGCTTTGTTGACACTCTGGGCAGCCTAGAAGTCAGAAAGACAGTATATATGTTATTTCAAACACCACTACAAAAATAATTGTAATAGTACTATAAACACCCAACCATCACTGTAAGTCCTACTCTTGACACCTTCATGTAACATAAAAGTGACCTTGGGTTCTCAAAGACTATGCCAGGCCCTACCCAAGTAGTAAGACTGCAAGTATAGCTCAGTGATGGACTATGTCTGTTTCCTGACAACTAGACTTAATAAGTGATGATGATAAGAAACTCATCATCAAGCCAGCCACAGGTCAGTATGTTTTTCAGTCACAGTTACTCTTGAGAATATCTACTAAAATGTAAATGTGTGTTGAACTATGCCAATAAAAGAATTATTCAGAATGAAGAAATCACAAATCCTTGAAGTACTGCAATACAAAAACTGAAAAACATGAAAACTTATGTAAACCACTTGCCATCCATAAAAGAATCTTTTATACTAAAAATGAATAGTACTGAATTTTACCATAGACAGTAAACTTTTCATTTCTGTATACTATTCATTATTTTATTCACTTTTTAAAATTAGAGACTGTATAAATTCTGAGTATTTTTCGCCCTAAAAGTATAATAATTGAATTTGGAGTTTAAGACACTGACAAGCACATTTTAGACTCTGCTAGAATATATTGCTTTGACGGTGGAAACTTTTATTTTTATTTTTATATATCCAGCACCTTGAACACAGCAGGCATTTAATAAATGTTTGCTGAATTAAATTGACTCTTTCCCAAATGAGGCTAATGCAAGCACACCAAGGAGGAAGAATTCTGGCTTTAACAGATCTCACAATATCTTTTGGAAAATCAAGTATCGCATTAGGCAAGGTATAATAGGACTTATGCCAAAAAAAAAACTTGAGTCTAAGTAAACTATATCAACTGAGGCCATGGACTAAACTTACGATTATGTCTTTTAGCTCAATTTAAGAAATATTTACTGAACGCTAAGCACTGTACTCAGAGATACAGAGGGTATAAAAGCTAAAAAAGACCCACTCTCTACCCTCAAAGAGTTTATAATCTAGTTAAAAGGATATTAAAAAAAAACAAATAAGATAAATGCCATAAAAGTAAAAAAGATCTAGGGCAGTTCAGAGGAGGGAGAAATTGTATACCATTGCAAGAATGTAGGGAAAAGGAATCTTTTATTTGAGGAAAGAAAAGATTCAAAACAAAATGGTGTATTTAGGAAACAATGAAAAATCCAATTTGGCTGGACATAAGAGAATGCTAGAGAATATACAAAAAGATAGACTGGGCCATAATGTGGAAGATCCTGAATGTTGAACTATGTAATAACTTTACTTGGTAAACAATGGGGAGCCACTGATTATTTTGGAGAGAGAGTAACATCACCAGGACTGCATAATAACCTTACTTGGTAGGCAAGGGGGAGCCATTGGTTGACTGGGGTGAGATTAACACTACCAGAGATACACTTTAAGGAAAACTAATCTGGAGCATGGTGTAAAATGGATAGGCAAATAGAGTAGAACCAGGTCTTTGTCTTATATATGACAAACACAGCTGAGAATCTTATGAAAAGATCTGCACTGAATCATCTGAAAATGCATAAAGCTTTCCTAAACAATTCAACCTTTCATTTCAGTAGTTTTAGTGGTTTCTATGGAGCCCACAGGTTGGATTACAGTTCTTACTCTGTCCGAGTGAGTACAACACTATTCCCAGGAGTAGTCATATAATTTTGGACACCAGAGAATATCAGGCAAAAATAGGCAATAACCTATGGGGGTGAGGAGTAAATGGTATTTATCTAAGTAGTCAAGCATAAAAAGAGGGATTCTCTCACAAACAGAATCAAGAAAGGACATAACTAATGCCATGTGGCAAGGAGTTTTCAACCTAGCACTGGCATGATTCCCTGCTCTTTTGTAGCTCCTGGAGGTACTGACCAATATGGTAGATTTCCAATGATATACTACTGCATACAAGTACAAGGCAGAGGGAAGATTTTAGTTATTATAATCAATGAAATGCGATTTTTATTTCTCATTAGGTTATATCTCATTGTGCTATCCTGCACTGGAAGACAGTAGTGTTAAAGAAATAGCAAATGTGTGTACAGGTTTTCTAATTTTCCACCCAACCTACTACATTAAGTCTAAGCATCTTAGATTCATAACTTATATGTAACCTTACATAAAGCAGCTAGCTATATTGCATGGAGAGTCACAATGGGCATTACTAAGTTTCTTTATCCTTGGCTACTATAACAAACACATAATTTACCTTTATTTCCAGTGGAATATCAAGGTATGGATCGAAGGTATCAGAAACTCCTTTGCAGTTCATACACTTTACTAAAATCAAAATGAAAAAGTTTAGCAAAATACAATCATTACGGCAAAACCAACTGTTAAGATGGCTGAACACAAACGCAATATCATAATCAAACACTAAATTTTAAATCCATGAACTATATTAGAATATACCTCGAGATCTCAGGTAGCCTCCAAATATTTGACAAACAAGTGTGGTAGCCTGGGAGTGCCGGTCCAATCTGAAAATAAATTAGGTATACTGAATTTTTTTTTTTAATAACTAGATCACTTTAGATAAGAAGAGTTTTGCTAGGTCTAAGAAAGTCATATCTATACATGCCTAGGAACATCTATCTAAATCAAAGGACAAGTTTAAATACTATAGGAATTCAGAAACCATAGATCATATGGATATCAGTCATTAACACAGATGTTCTGAACAATGAAAAATATTTTGTACAGCTGTACTATCAATAAAATTAACGGAAATACCTTTAACTTTCAAAGCACCTTTGCAAATATCATCTCATCTGAGAGGTACAACAACCATATGAAATAAAGCAATTGTGTTATCCTCACTGTACAGATAGAAGAAACTGATATTCAAGTTGACCCATCACAGGACTAGAAACAGAAATCAGGCCTTTTAACTGTCCAGTACTCTTTCCCCTCTACCACACTGCTGTTCTCGTGAATGAAAATGTTCAGAATCTAAATGCCTTTCCCATTACACATGACTTCTAATATCTGATTCTCCAACTTGACTCACCAACTTTCACTCTATCCCAGTCTCTTCTATGACTCAATTATGTTCAAATAGCAAGACTACTGAAATCTCTCTTTTATACATGAATCTCTAAGTAGTGCAGTAAATAGAGCACCAGGCCTGCAGTTAGGAAGACTCATCTTTGTAAGTTCAAATCTGGCCTCAGACACCTACTAGCTGTATGACCCTAGGCAAATCACTTAACCCTGGCTTGCCTCAGTTCCTCATCTGTAAAATGAAAGCTGGAGATGGAAATGGCAAACCACTCCAATATATTTGCCAAGAAAACTCCAAATGGGGTCACGAAGAGACAGACATGACTGAAAAATGACTGAACAACAACTCATTACCTTTCTCGTGTTTGGGTTACTGAAGTTTGTACTGTTTAGCATAAATAGGAAGTGTTTTCATCTTGTCTTGAATGGAAAAGATTACATGCTATTCTAGCAGTGAAGTCAAGATGCTTAAAATTTTGCCAGGAAGACAAAATAATAAAACATGTAAATGCTAAATTCTGTGATACTGACTATTAAGTAGGATAAAATACTCAGAGATGGGAGAGATCAGGGTAGGCTGAAGCAGATTTAAGAAAAAGTAGTATCTTAGGGCCTTAAAGGATCAGGAGAATTTAGACAGAGGTGGGAATAGAGGACATTTCACTTAGAGGAATAAGCAAAGGCCCAGAAGCCCAAAGGTGCATGGCACAAAGAATAGTAAGGCTTTGGGAAATAGAAGAAAAAGAGGAAGGATGGGGCTTAGGGAAAGACTTGAAAGACAAAGGACTTTGGCCTTTGCATGCAGTAGGAAGACACAGTAGGTTCCTGAACAAGGAGTAACATGATGTACATTATGGATTAGAAAGGAGAGAGACTGGAGGTATGGACACCAGTTAGAAAGTCATCAAAGTAACACAGGTGAGAAGTGATATAAGAACCCAGACTTTGGCAGTGGCAGTGAATATGGAAAGAAAGGGGTGAATTACAAATATTATTTCAAAGGAAGAAATGACAAGAATCAGTCAAGCAGGCATGACAGACTGGATATAAGGGACAAAGGGAAGGCAAGATAACACCGAGGTTTCTTTCTAGCTTTGGGAGACTGGAAGAACAGCAAAAATGACTAAAAAGGAGAACCAGTTCCATTTTCAAAATCTTAAATTTGAAGTAATAATCAGAGTCAATAAAAGCACTACAGAAATCCATTAACTCTGATTTCTGATTATATAGAACAATATTAAATTATAGCAAGGAAAAGCATGCATATTTGGGGACTGATAACTGAGGGCGTATTCTTTTCCTTAAACATTTTGAAGTTTGAAGGTAATCTCAGCAATCAGCATAGATGTTTTAAAAAAAAATATTGCTGAAAGGTAAAGCAAACTATTTGCTTTTCAACAAAAACTGGCAAAAAAGTTTAATTACACAGAGGTACAAGTAAAAGAAAATATTGTTACAGTATTTGCACTTACTTAGTGCTGCCATTCAGGCATGCTTTCTGCATTGCATCAACAGTGTATCGAAGAAATTCATGGGCATCTTCCTGGTTTCCAAAACGGAAGTGTTTAGCTATACCTATGGAATCAAAATAAAGAAAAAATTTTTCTAATCACATATTATTTTGTCAAAGATCCTGTCAGAATGCTTTGATTTAATAACATGTGCATAATTCTTTCATGAAGTAATGCTAATAACAAAATCAATGAGTATTTATTAAGCAACTACTATGCATCAGGCCTAAGGATACGAAGAAAAAAAAATAATCATGGATTTAACATTCTATTAGGAGAAACATGTACATTTAAGTAAATATAAATATAAAAATTAAATATGTAAATTAAATACAGGGTAATTTTGGGAAGGGGAGGTAGGCAGTAGGAAGCTGGGAGGATTAAGAAAGGCCTCTTTTAAGGAGGTAGCACTTGAGCTGCACTTCAAACAAAGCTAGGGATTTCTAAGAGGTGAGAAGGGAGTACATTCCAGGTATGGGAGAAAGCTTGTGCAAAAACACAGAGATGGGAGATTAGAATGTTGTTTATAAGTCATCCAATTTGGCTGGAACATTGAGCATGTGAAGAGAATAATATATAATAAACCAGGAAAGACAGGCTGAAGCCAGATTGGGAAGGTCTTAAAATGCCAGAGGAATCTTTGTTTTATAATAGAAGTAAAAAGGAACTTCATGAGTAGTAGAGTAACATGGCCATACTTGTACCTTAAGTATAGTACTTTGGCAGCTATGTGGAAGATGGGTTGGAAAAGAGAGGAACATGAGATAGGGAGACCAATGAAACAGAAAGCTATTTCAATAGCATAGGAAATAAGTTATAAGGACCTAAACTATGATAGTTGCATGAGGGGAGAGATGGGGTTGTACTACGCCAGATGTGTTGTGAAAATAGAAAAGACAAGACTTAAAAACTGGATACTGGGAGGTGAGGGAGAATGAAGGAAAAATGATCACTCCGATTTACTGAAAGTTTAGTGGTGCTCTTGAAGAAAACAGAGAAGTGAGGAAGGAAGAAAAGTTGGGGAAGACAGACAATGAGTTGTTTTGGAGAAGTTGAGTATTCAATGTGTAAGGGACAACCAATTCCAACAGGTCATTAGTAGTGAGGACCTGGTATTCAGAAAAAAGACTAGGAGAGGGAGGGAGAGAGAGAAAGAGAGAAAGAGAGAGAGAGAGAGAGAGAGAGAGAGAGAGAGAGAGAGAGAGAGAGAGAGAGAGACAGTGAGTGAGCGTGTGTGTGCGTGTATGTGTATGTATAAATAAAAAATACAAATATTATATATATACACACACACACACACACACACATAATGTATATATAAATAGTCTGGGAATTATTTGCAGAAAGATGACAAGTGAGCCCAAAGGAGTTGATGAGATCACTGAGAAAGAGTAAAAAGAAAAGATAAAAGGGCCTAGGACAGAGCCTTGTGGTACATTCACAGGTAGGGAGCAGTTCAAGGATGAGGATCCAGCAAAAAGGACTGAGAAGGAATGGTCAGACATAGGTAGGAAGAGAGAAGGACGTGTCACAAAAAATCCAGAGAGAGAGGGAAAGAGAAAGAAAGAGTAGTCAGAAGGATCAAATGCTACAGAGAGGTCAAAAAGGATGAGGACTGAGAAAAGGTCACTGATTTAGCTGTTAAGAGCCCACTGATGAGGCTGAAAGCCAGACTGCAAGGGCATGATAAGTGAGAGGATAGGAACAGACCGCAGGCTGAATGATGATATTGAGGATGATAGCTTGAAGGAATGGTAGTCAATTGAAGGGGTTTTTTTAAGAATGAAGGAGATCTGGGCATGTTTTTAATGAAGGTTTTTGAGGTAGCACCAACATACATAGTGAAGACTCCTAGTAAAAGGGCAGGGATTCGAGTGTAGAGAAGACTGTGAAGCAGGCACTGGACTCCTTGGCTGGAAAGCAGATAGGAAATAAAGAGAGAATAAAGATCAGAGCAAAGGTATGGCTGTAGGGGTAATTTGACAGAAAAGCTGGGAGAGCCTAAGATCAAGTGTGTTAAAGGAGAAGGTGGACTTAGCAAGTAGTACTACCTCTTCTTCATTGACTGGAATGAAGAAGAGAATGAGGATTATGTTAAGGATTTTTTAAATACAGACTAGGAGAAATGAGGGATCTCATTGTGACTTGACTCTGTTTTCTTAGTAAAATAGGAGGCCAGGCCTTACACTGAGAGGAAGAGGGCCAAGGGAGGTATAGGATATCTGAAGTGAAAAGAGAAGTCATAGAACAGTTTTTTTTTTAAGGCAATTAGGGTTAAGTGACTTGCCCAGGGTCACACAGGTAGTAAGTGTCAAGTGGTCTGAGGCTGGATTTGAACTCAGGTCCTCCTGCCTTCATAGCCAGGGCTCTTTCCACTGCACCACCTAGCTGCCCCATAGAACAGCTTTTTTGAGGAAAGAGACAGAGTGACTTACGGAAGACTAAGTGCCATGCAGCAGGGACGGCCTGACCGAGTTTAGATAACAAGCTTGTAGTAGAACCATTCAATATTACTGTCTGACTTCCTCTGGCACTGCTCAGTAGCACAAGAATTGAAAGGAAAGAGGCAGTTAGTGATAACAGAACAAAGCGGCAAGGACTTGAGAGAGTGTGAAGTCGAACTGGTAATTCCAGGGTCGAGTGGAAAAGTATAGCCAAGACAAGGATATTAATTTAGAAAAACACAGAACAGATCTACTAGAGGTCATGATGAAAACAAAGAGTAGGTTTGGGAGGAATGAGGTACAAGGAGAGATGAAGTATAAAAAGAAGTTATAATCAGAAAGAGGAATTTCATCACACTTCATTTATAAAAGTAGAACATTTGTGGAAGATGGTGTGAGAGTCACAGTAGAACTATCCTTGCGTGTGGGGGTAAGGAGGAGGTCACAAACTACTGTGAAGATAAATAAGATCAACTAGCCAATAAATACTTACGTCGAAGATCATTGATGACTGGCATTGGTTTGATGACATTACCAGGATTATTGAGTGCCTGGGTAATATGAGCCTGCATGGTACACATCATACAGAATCCTTGCTCATGGCCTGAAAGATCATGAAAGAAACACTGAAGTTAGCAAAAATTATGATAAATGAATGACAAAAAACCCAAAAAATCCAAAAACTTTTTCCCATACTACAATTTATCCTAAGTATTGAGAGAATATTTTCTGCTCTTTTAGAGGGAAATAACAGCAGGAGATCTCCTATGTGGCGAAAGGAGAAAGCTATAAGACACAGTGATAGGAATATACTCAGTTTCATTTTGAATAAAGGTAGATTTTTAATTTAACTGTAATTCCTCCTGAGGCAATACATTATTGTGCAGAAAGAGTGCTGGATTTGGAGTTAAAGGATTTGGGTTTAAATTCTTAGGAAAGTCACTTTCCCATGGGGAGGCAGTGAGTGTGGTATAATGGATACAATACTAGACTTGTAGACCTAGATTCAAATCTCACATCAGACATTTATGATCTGTGACCATGGGCAAGTTACTTACCACTCTGGACTTCAGTTTTCTCAGCTGTGAAATTAGGAAGATGGACTCAACATTTCTGAAGGTCCGGCTCTAAATCTACGATCCATGGCTTAAATTCTGTGAGTCCAGTTTCCTCATCTACAACAGCCGACATTTAAAGTGAAGGCTCTGGATCAAATGACCTCTAAGGCACCTTTCCTTCCAGTTCTTACTATCTATAATCCTATCATTCCTACTGGACAGGTTCTACTGCAAAGTTTCCATTCACATGCTGCTTTCAGTAAGAACGGAACTAGCCGTGAAAATATCAATGAAGAATTACCACCTACAGTAGAGAGAGTATAAAGTCTAAAGAGAGACCTGCCAGTACCTTAATACCCCTTAGTTAATAACAAAAGGAATATGTATTGGAAAAAAATCATCATCAAAAGCAAGTTCTACTCTAGAGAAATATCATGATAGAATTTTTTTTTCTTAACCATGGTAGTAAAATAGAAAAATGTTAACTAGGGGGAAAAAAGGGATGGGCTGATCACGTCATGAAGGAAGACCAACCGAGAGTCTGAATGCTCCATTAGTATTCTCAAAGTGTCAAGAAGATGAGAGGAAAGATCCTAATACACTAGATGGATTTCTTGTTTTAGATTTATGGGCATAGAGACAAGAGTCACACAAAATGGAGAGGCACGGATGGCCTGGTGCATGGAATATTTACATGGATGGGGTGTCAAACAATTAAAAACTTGAGAATGAGTTTGTGCCACATGTTATATAAATTTACAGGGATAAAGAACTTTAGAAAGCAGGTTTAACAGACAGAATGACAAAACAAAAATATGTTCAAAATTGAGTAATAAGTTCTTTACCTATTATTCTGCCATTGAATATCTATTAATACTACCAGGAAAATATAGTCCAAGAGAATACAGGTTTGTTTCCATATATATTAATATTGGTTTAAGACATCACACAAACTATTCTTCTTGATCTCCAGACTACAGATTTACATGAGCCAGAGACAAGATAGAGAAGGGTGAAGGTAAACAGAGGGAGAAGGAAGAAAGAAGGGGGGGACGGAGAGAGAGACAGAGAAGAGAGGAGGAAGATAGAGAGAGAGAAGGGATAATGGAGAGAGAGAAAGAAGGGATAAGGAAAAGAGAGAAGGGGAAAAGGGGAAGGGACAGGTACAAAGTAGAGAGAGAAAGCACAAGGTAAAGAGAGAGAAGGCACAAGGTAAAGAGAGAGAAGGCACAAGGTAAAGAGAGAGAAGGCACAAGGTAAAGAGAGAGAAGGCACAAGACAGAGAGAAGGGGAAAGGCGAATTAGTCTTCTCCTAACAAAAGAACCGAAGGGAAAATTTTTCTCTTTCACTTTTTCCCCCTCTTTTAATAAGGCTGAGAAGAAGATAGGTTACTCCTTGGTACAGTGGCAACAGCATTGGCTCTGGAGTCAGACAGCATGAGTTCAAATACTGCTTTTGATATTTACTACTGGGAACCTCGGACATATAACCCTTCCCTATGCCTTAGTTTCTTCATTTATAAACTAAGGGGGTTGGTCTAGAAGACCTCTGAGATTAATTCTAAAACTATGCTCCCATGATTCCTGTTCCATGTTGTTTGTGTTATACATCGTTATTTGTTGGCAAGATAAAAAATGCCAACTTGAGAAACGCTAAATGATCATTAGACATATTACTTTCAAATACACTTCAGTCTGAACTAGATGCAAAATGATTTTTGAGCTGTTGGATTTCAAATGTTGTACACTAAAAGCCCTCCCCTTTCCATTCCAGGCTCATACAAGAATCCAAATCAAACTCTTCACACTAGTACTTCTTTTGGTATTACTGTTCACACAATAAGGGTTTAACAAATTCTTGTTGACTGTTCATTCTAACTTTCCTGAAGAAATAAAAGTACATATAAAAATAATACGAATATGTATCACCAAAGAAAAACTTACATATTTTGGAGTGTTCATGAGACAACATATAATTGGCAAGAGGTGGCGTATATGTTAAACACTGCAATGCAGCATTGACAAAACATGTATTGCCTAGATTTTGGAGCCCAGCTCCAACTCTGTGAGATTGTTGCCACTTTAGGCAAATTTTTTCAGCTGGAAAAAGGACCTTCTGTGGAGGTGCAATGCCATCACCTGTAGCTGTTAAAAAACAAAATACATAACATTTCAAAATGTCACCTTTGAAAAAAGGTTTTGACCATTTAAAAAAATAGATTTTATTAGTTATACTACTCTATATTACACTAACTGGTAATCATCTCTGAGTTAAGTTCTCAGAATAACCCATACTTTGTAGACATTTTTGAAACTACGGAAAGATTTGCACATTTCTGGGGGTCAAATATTAATGGAACAATAATTGTTAGAAAGTACAGAGGGAGTGAAAGACTTGTCCCATTTCCCATATTTAAATAAGTATCATCAAAGCCCTTACATTAATATGTTTCACCAAAACTACTCAGGTTCCAATCCAAAACTCTTAATATTAATAACCATTTAAATGTAACAATAATAAATTTACAGTAGTGGTAAACCAGGACATCAGGCTCATTCTGTACTTGAATTCCATAGGCTAACGTGGAAGATTACTGGTGCTAAAAAATAACATTTTAAAAGCATCTGGGATGTGAGAGCTAGAAATGCTACCTTAAGAATTTTTAATCAGAATTTTACCTAGTACCTTCTCCATCTTAGCATCTTAGACAGCCTTAATATTTTTATATATTTATTAAAGTTTGAAAGTTTTTTGAAGGTTTTGTTTTATTTTTGATAGGCAATACAGTATAGCAGATAGCTAGCCTTGAAGCCAGGAAGACCTAGGTTCAAATCTAGCCTCTAACACAAACTGGCTGTAAGACCCCAGACAAGTTACCTCTCGGTGCTCTTGGCAACTCTCTAAGAATGCTGACCTTCACTGGTAGAGGAAGTTTCCTCACCTTGGAGTTCCCTATACCAATGCAGTAACAGGCCAAGTCCCTATTCTTATCCTTGCTGTTTTGTTTTGTTTTGTTTTAAATGTGAAACTGATTAAAATCAGGTTAATGTATTCTGAGTAAAGGAAGGTTCCATACCACAGAAAGGCAACAGTGCTGGATAAAGGGAATTACTTTTAGGTTGAGTAGGTGGCACAGTAGATGGAGACCTGGGCCCAGAGTCAGAAAGACCCAAGTTAAAATCTGGCCTTGGACACTTACTAGCTGTATGACCCTGGGCAAGTCACTTAACCACTGCCTCAGTTTCTTCAACTGTAAAATGGGGATAATAATAGCAGCTACCTTCTAGGATTGTTGTGAAGCTCAAATGAAATGGTATTTGTAAAGTACTTAGCACAGTGCTTGGCACATAGTAAGTGCTTAATAAATGCATGTTTTCTACCTACCTACCTGAAAGATCTTAAAAATTTTTTCTAAAGAAAAATTAGAAATAGACAATTTATACACATCCTGTGGATTTCAGAAAGGGACTTGGTATCAGACTCTTCGGAACAGCAGGGAGTAGGCAACAGGGTCTTGGAAAAGCTGAATGATTAGAGTAAGTGAATGAGGACAATGGATAAAATCACTAAACTGTGGAAGAGCAGGCATGATAAGAGATATTTAAGAGAAGGGCCCCAACAGGTAGTAGCTTGTAAAGAGGAAGAGGTTATATTTTGCCCATTATTACAGAAACCACAACTAGACAGCCTGGGTCTTTTGTTTTATTTTGTTGGGAGCTGTTGTTTAGAAAGAGACAGAAGCAAACTACTGACAGGGCCATCTTAACTGGCTAGTTTCTTAAGACATTAATCAAAATAAACATATACTTGTTAGATTCATAAAGATTTCATGATATCTATCTTCATTAGGACTAAAGAATGGAATGTAGGCTATCTATAAACAGGAAATACATTAAATACAATGACCTTTACATTTGTTTTAAGTCTCTCTGGTTTATCACAGTCATTGATAATAAGACATAATTACTTCAATTTCACAACTGCATTATATCTGAACTGTATCTCCAGAGTGTCTTATCAGGTAGTCCACTTTTAGTAAAAAGTTTTATGAAATGCCAGTCCTCAGGGAATTCCAGGACCATAATTAAAGCTAATAAATTATCTTTCATGGAAGAACTATAAACAGGACTCTGGTGTATTTTGTAATAACTTTCAGTATTTAAGAGAGTAATCCAAGTTGAGTAGCCTGTGCTTCAAGGATAAAGACATAAAAATAATTAATATAGCAAGTGTCTTGTTTATGCATTTATCAAATCTAAAAATACACAATATCTAATAGGGAAGCAGTGTGGCATAATGGATAAAGAATCAGCCTCAGAGCCAGGAATACATGGATTTAAGTCCTGCCTGTGACACATACTAACTATGAGGTGCTTGGCACCTCACTTAACCTCTCAGTGCTCTAGGCAGCTCTCTAACAGAGATTCTTAATCTGGAGTCTGTTAACTTTATTTTTAAGTATTTTGATAACTATTTCAATATAATTGGTTCCTTTGTAAATCTTACGCATTTTATTTTATTCATTTTAAAACATTATTGTGAGAAGAGGTCCGTAGGTTTTCCCATACTAAAAAAAGAGGTGAGTGACACAAAAAAAGGTTTAGAAGTCCTGCTCTAAGACCATAAACTGAAGAGAAAATGCCAGCCTGCATTGGCGAAAGAAGTCTCCTCACCAGGGAGTCTCCCACATCCATGAAATCACATATCTGGTCCCTATCCCTAATAATGTATATGCCTGAACTAACTCTCCTATCCAGTGGCATTACACATTTTAATAAGCCACAATACCTCTAACTTCCTTAAGAAAACTTAAATTTGCCAATATGTAGGTAATTTATATTATGGCAGTAATTAATACTTATAATCCAAGAATAGGGGGAAGCTTTACTCAAATAAAGAACATGCTACAATAATTAATGAAATGCTAACTGTTCTTTCCCCCATCTCCTTTAATGAGTATTTGCAGATAAGTTCACTCTCTTGAATGGTCAAAAGAGTCCTGGCCTATCAGAGCTGACTTAGAGCCAAAGCTATTCACCTTTTTTCTATCATGGACCCCTTTAGTAGTCTGGTGAAATCTACAGGCCCCTTCTGAAAAGAGTGTTTTCAAATGCATAAATTAAAATACACAATATTATACTGAAACATGGTTATTAAATTTTTTTTAAAAGTTCAAGGATCACATGTTAAGAACCGCTGATGAAGAGCCATTAAAAACTAACCACAGTTCCAATATGTTGGAAAGTAACGCAAATAGCAGGTTATCTACAAAAATCTTTCCAAGTAGAAATGATTGCCTTTCTCTTCATTTCAAAGGCATCTGAGCAAAGTTATCAAAACCTGCATTAGACTTATCTCCTAACAAGTTTGATGTTTTGTTTAAACTACTTTAGCTCACTCAATTAACTCGACATTTTCATTGCTATTAAAGCATTTTAACTTCACACTAGGTTAAGTGGTTCTCCAAACTCGGCCAAGACTCATCTGGCTACTGGAAGACAGGTATGACAGAGACAAAGAGACAAAAAGAGAAATTAACATCTAGAGCTAGGAAAGCAACTACCAAGTTTGCTGAATGTGACAAGTATTACTTGTTTCATTAAAATTCTTACTAGGAGAAACTTTATCCTTCCAAGAATTAGGAATAAAACTACAAAAAGTCACATTAAAAACATTCTGTCAATATAGTTCAAAATATTTATTGCTCAATTGAGGTATATATACATCACAAAATAAGGAGACCTTTGGTGAATTTAAAACATAAAACATTATGCCACAAAACCAAAAGCAATATATCACATAGAACTTTTTTGGTTGCATTTTTCTCTTCAAAGAAGAAAAATGAATACTCACATTGATCTTTCTGTGCTGATGGCTTTGGTTTGTCAGATATAGATGAATTAGAATAAATTGCAGCACCAGGTACTGGTCCTAAAGAAATTTTGTGTTTGGGGATGTCTGTCAAAGAAGATACAGCTCCCCAGCTTGCAGATCCTGAGTCCATGTCTCCGAGTGAAGGTGCCACAGAGCTGCCAGGTTGATTCTGACAAGCTGATGGGTTGGAAGATTCAGATACTTTGTCAACTATAGTCATTGTTCACCTCTGGAAAAATATAAAGTTAGAAATGCTATTCGTAAGTAGATAGAAAGGGTGAAGAGTCATTTGTCCTATCATTGAACTATTCTGGTTTTCTAAATTCTCTTACCCATTTGTAAGTAAACATTTTCAAATTAATCATTACAATTTCAAAGCATGTTAAATACTATTTCACAACTTTCCTTGCAACATCAGCTTTTTAAAAATGCCACTTGAGAACACATCAATTAAATTTTAAATACCCTAAAATATTGGTGGAGTATAATATTCCAAATTGGACTCTAGCATTTACTTACTCTACCTAGTCCATCCACTCCCTTCCCCCGCAAAAATCAGAATTTTACATTTAATAAGCATTTCGATTTTGCACTTCTTCCTGCCAAAATGCAAGTATGGCTTTCTTCAATACTTGAATGAATCTGTAAATTCAACCTAATCTTTAATGTGTACGCTCCCTCCAACAAGGGAGATGGTAACTTACCTAGCCTTTCATTCTGTGCAGCTTTTGTCCAGGTCATCCCTTAATATTACCTGGGGGATAGTTCAGCACCCATGTCCAGATATTATGTCGTTCACTATTACTACACAAGCAGCCCATCTATATTTTTCTATCACACATAGTTTTGGGCAATATATTTAATGTACAATTTATTGTTGGTAATATGCTATAGGACACTACCTGTCTTTTTTCCATTGCCCTTTGGATTATATGAAATCTTGATTCTTTGAATGATTGTAATATTCCATGATTTACAATCACTGAAACAATACTGGTGTCTAAAAGATGTTTTTGTTTCAAGGAGAAGAGTGAGGTCATTGAAAGTACTAGGAGTTAGCCAAATGCAATCCTGCCTATTTTCTCCTTCCTATCTAATTCTAGACCAGATCATTGTCCATTTGCAGTGTTTGTCCCAGATATATGTAATGATGAACCAACTCAATTGGCCATCTCTCCAACTGCATTTCATAGTGTGGACATCAGGCATATTTCATCTACTATAGTTTTCCAGTGTCAATTCTTAAGCCAAACCCTTCTGAATGATTGTGAATCTAATTCAGAAGGCTCTTAAGTGTTCTAGCACATCAATCAGCTCATCGTCATCTATAAATATGTGCACCATCTGTAGTAAATGCCTTTTACATTTGAACTCTCCTGGATATTCTCCATGAGAGTAATAAACATCTTTGATGAGTATGTCTCTTCTTGTTTTATGCCTTACTTGCTATCAACAGTCAGGATTGACAGAACAAAATTGTCTCTGTCTTTGTCAAGGAGTCTTGTATGATTGTACATGAGTATGGGGGAGATGTTATTGGAAGAGAGCTCTTAAAACTACATTTTATTCTACCAAGGCAAATGATTTTTTTTATAGTCAACAAACAATAAGCACAGTGGGATTTTATATTTTCTGTACCTTCTAGGCAACTGTGTGCCTATAAAGATGTGGTGTGCTATTGGATATTACTGTGAAAGCTTGCCTACTGCTTTCTTATACCTTCATCAAGACATGCTCAACATGCGTGTGATTATTCACTAAAAAAAAAAATCAAAACCAACTTTATAAATTGGCTCATGTAGAAGAAGAACCTTTGCATGTGACATTTTAGATGGAGTCTGAGGGAGAGTATGGTACAGGGGAAAGTGTGCTGGATTTGAATCTCAATCAAATCTCATCTCTGTAATTTATCAGCAGCATGACCTTAGCCTCCTCGTACCTAGGTTTCCTCATTTGTAAAGTATGGGGCTCAGACTAGAGGGTTCTAAGGTCCTTTCTAGCTCTTAGTCTATTACCCTACAAAATAGAGCAAAAGTATCAAAATAGAGTCACACTGAAATATTTTGAGTAAATTACTATTATAACTATTTTCCCTTGGAATCCTAGAATTTTAGAACTGAAGTTTAAAAGTTTTTTCTAGTCCAATGCATTCCTTTCTACAAAGTTTCCTCAATGAAACACTCAGTAATACCCATTCAGATTGGGAAAAACAAAGGAGATAAGCATTGTTCAGAAGACCAGAAAGACCAGCTTGCCCATGGCCACACAGCTAGCTAGTTGGTGGCAGAAAGTAGAACTCAAGTTTCCCGATTCGACTATATCAAATGGACTCTTAGGGAAAAAAAATCACTAAGCATTTTCAGAAGTAGTGCTTAAGCACTTTAATAAATGAAAGCTTTGCATTTCGTAAAAGGAATCCCCTCACTCACCTAGATCTGGCAACTTTATCTATCTGGACAACCAGAAAAATCCAAAAATTCAGAGCCCCACCCTAGGCTCTAAACAGAAAAAAAAAATTTTAATGGCACATATGCTAAAGTTTACACATTTCACTTATATCAGAGCCACATGCCCTCACTTAATAAGGTCTATCTTTTCTTAGTTTACAAGTAATTTTAACAAATTCAGAAAACCTAGTTTTCAAGCAGATTAAAAGCATCAAGGCAGCTGAGAGAGGAAAGCATACAACAACACAAGAAGCAATAACTGGACAGATTGACGGCAAGAGGAGTATAGAAAAAGAGTATAAAAAGCACATCCATAAATTTAAACTGGAAACACGATAATTTTAGAAGTACTTAGGAATCAATTCTCAAATTCTCTTTCAAAAGGGAATGATTCTAAAGAGAATGGAAAAGATCACTACAGTACTTTAAAAAAAGTGTCAGAAAAGACAACTACCAACTTAACTGCTAGATTTCTCAAAATTCTCTCAAGTCTTTATGAGAAGGGGCCTATGAATGCACAGAAAGCATTCTCAATGAAACTTGAAAAAGGAACACGCAGAGGGGCAGCTAGGTGGTGCAGTGGATAGAGCACTGGCCCTGAAGTCAGGAGGACCTGAGTTCAAATCTGACCTCAGACCAAACACTTGACACTTACTAGCTGTGTGACCTTGGGCAAGTCACTTAACCCCAATTGCCTAAAAAGAAAAAAAACTGCCAAAAAAGAAAAAAAAGAAAAAGGTACACGCAGGTTTCTACAGGCTATTATTTTTTATACTGGACCTTTACATAACTGAAAAAGCCACAGAAAATAAAAAATGTCTGGGGTTTTTTTAAGAAAGAATTAACTCATTCAGGCAAAGTATAAACTTGAAGGCTCTCTTCAGACTTGACATCTCTTACTCATGTGTCCACATTATGTGAAACTCTATGAGAAACACACCTAGAAAGGGATTACTTTGTTCAAAAATTCCCTGAGTTATTAACATCAAGTGAATATTGAACAGGGAGGTATAGTATCTTCAATGAAGATATTCTTCAACACTATGGAAAATGTCCAAAATGAAAAAGGATTTCTTATTAATTAGGTTATCCAAATGTTCCTATTCACAGATGCAATCTGTATGATGACATAAAGCACTGCTTACAGCTTAAACTTCCTTGGTGAAATCCCCAGTAATGCAATTGGTTTAACCATTCACACTGGAAAAACAGTGAAAAGAAAAACATTCATTGTCCAGATCAGGGACATGCAACTAAACAATTAGCCTGTAACATTTTCACTATGCTGCAGTGTGAAGTTTCTGGGCTGGGTTGACCAGATGTGTATGGGGAAACAGCATGGAGATGGAGACTAGAAAACTCAATTCCAATGCAGACTCTGCTTCCCAGGAACTTCAGGACCATTCATTCTTAGGAATCTCCCACAGAATAACAGAGTAGACACACATAGTAGTGGATATGGTAGTTTTATGTCCTCAGTATGACCTTTGACCTGCTTACCTTCCCCTCTGTATACACCTGAATGGACTGTAGGCCTACAGGCAGCCTGTAGGCTGCACTGGACTGTATGAACGCAGCTTTCTCTCGCACAACTAGAGAGTCCTAAAACTCAGGAATGCCTTTATTTCGAATACGTAAAATATGTGCACAAGCATGAACAGTGCAAAAACATATTACTGGTAAAATCACTTGAACATCAAAGGTCTGGTCAGTATTTTCCTGAGAGTTCTGAAGAACCAGAGCTTACTCTCTGCCAACTTTTCTGCTGCATCTGCTCTTATCTTCCCATTCCATTCAGCTTTTTACTTAACTTAGTTCTAGTACACTGCCTTGGGTTTCTTTTACCTATAGGGAAGTTGTGTAGAGTTGTCTACTCCAACACTGGCAATAATACGGGCATTATTTAATGATAACTGAGCAACCAAAAGTAATTTCTACTCAAAGGCCTCTGAAGAATGGTCCTAGAACTGGATCACTAACCCACAAGCACTTTCCCTTCTGCCTTGTGCTTTATATCATAACTTCTGTTCTCATCAATGTGGCTACTTCCTCCAGCAAAGCAGATTTATTCACAATTCCCTTTGAAAACGGGGCTATATCTAGCTATTTCACCTTCCTTCTAAGGGCAATTCCCAGAAATCTTCACTTCCCTGATTTTCCAGCCTACCTGTGACTTTACCTCACTGGATGGGACTAAGTTTTCCTGTCTCTTCCCTTGCCAGTACAGTGCTTCCCTCTCCATTCCCCTTTTCCTTTTCTAAAACTAAAAAAAAAAAAAAAAACAATTCAAACACCAACATTCAAACACAAAAAGGAGAATTTATGTGAAACTGTAAACTATGGTTATGTTCATTTTTTTCAATATTACATGTTAAATTTGAAAATTTAGGGAGAAAAAAAGACAGCCTATACTAACAACCTTCAATGTGTGTATCTTGAGTCAATGATACAGATGAACAGTGATCTGGGCCTAGAATTGAAAAGAAAGATCAAGCTGGATCATATTTAGGAAACTGTAATGCTTTCAAGGATTGCAAACTAATCAGCACTGCAAAATCCTAGGTTTTTAACATTAATACTATTCCTAGCAATGCCATATAGCTGGGTATGATATAATTTCATAATCTTGAAAAACTAAAATTACAAACAGCTTAAAAGGCAATAGAAAGACACACAGTAGGGATAAGTAGATTGTAGCATGTTACAAATGAGGAAATGCATTCAAGAGATGGTGTAAAAGACATTAATAGAAATACGTACTGGTAAGAAAGGATGTGGGTCATGTAGCAAAAATGAAAGACAACAGTGGACAACCCAAATACATAAATACCCCCAAGAAAATATTAAGGGTTATGCCTACAGTATGTTAGGTTTAAGAATCATAGTGAAATTCAGAAATATGTAGAGTCACAACCTATCTAGGGGCAGCTAGGTGGAGCAGTGGATAGAACACTGCACCCAGACGGGTTCAAATCTGGCACTAAAGTCGCTAAACCCTGTTTGCCTCAGTTTCATCTGTAAACTGAGCTGAAATGGCAAACCACTCCAGTATCTTTGCCAGGAAAACCTCAAATGGGATCACGAAGGGTCAGACAAAACTGACACAACTGAACAACAAAAAGGGAACTGCCCACACACATGCGAAAACACAGATCTATCAAAATAAGAACTCAAAAATATAGCAGTTTAGGGCCATTTAGCAAAGGGTCAAACAGTACTTCATAGCTCAATAGCAGAACCAGCACTAGGAGTAGTAGGCAAAGTAGATAACCTCCAAAGATGCAACACATAGGGAAGAGGGCTAAATGAGGGACACTTTTTAGTATTACTTTTTATAACTACACATTTCTATGCCAAAAAAAAATCCACTTACCATGACAGATAGGTATTTATTTTGTGATAAGTAAATTTACATGAGTTACAGTGAAGGTTCAAAGTCTCTGGTAACCAGTAACAGACAGGGATAAATTTTCCAAACTTTGTTTAAGGCATACAGATGCCTTTTTACTATTCTGCTGAAAACCCCTGAGAATATCAGTAGATAGAACACTGCACTGACTTATGGTTATAATGATCAAAGGGACCTAGTCTGTGATTTCAACAATCTTTATAGAGAACCCCCAGTTAAAAAAAGTCCCTCTACCAATTCAGGTTAGTAAAGAGTTTCCTAGGGCACTGAAAAGTTGAGCGATTTTCCCAGGTCGTGCTGCCAATATATGTCAGAGGCAGGACTTAAACCAGGTTTTCCTGGATCTGCGAGGAGCTCTCTATCCATTATACCACACTGATGTGATCATAGTAGCATCACATAAATCTGAGTCTGGAAAAGTCCTTTAGAGAACACATAATCCAAACCCCTAATTTTACAGATAAAGAAACCAAGGCTCCAGGAATTTAAGTGATAACAGAGTCATCCCGAAAACATCAAATTATTTTCATTATGTCTTAAAAAAAAAAACCCAAGACATTATATCAAATATCTCTAGTGAAGGTCTGATATTCAAGACATACAAGATTCATTCCCAATAGATAAGTGGTCAAAAGATATGAATGAGAAATTTTCAAAAAAAGAAATTAAAACTACCAAAAACTAGATGAAATACTGTTCCAAATAATAAAAGAAGCACAAATTAAAATCACTCACCTCACACCCATCAGATTAACAAACACAATAAAAGATGGAAACAGTCAAATCTGGAGAAGCTATGGGTTGACAGGCTGTTGGTACTGTTGGTGGAACTGTGAATTGACTCAACCATTCCAGAAAATAATTTGGAACTATATTAGAAAAGGGAGTTAGTTCCTTATGCCAATGAAATCACAGGTCCAATCCCAAAGAACAGTCATTAGAAAAGTCACTAAATCCTTTCACCTCTTAATCCCATTAGCAGGCACATATCCCAAAAGGTCAAAGACAGAGGAAATCCAGCCTGAGACAAGAACTGCGTGACCTTGGACAAGTCACTTAACCTCTGTTTGCCTCAGTTTCCTCATCTGTAAAGTGAAGACAATAATAGCTCCTACCTCCCAGGATTGGAGGTATATGTAAAGCACTTAGCTCAGAGCCTGGCACACAGTAGGAGCTATATAAATATTAGCTATTAGATCGTATATATGCAAAATTTTATAGCAGTACTTTACATGGTAGTAAAGGGCTGGAAACAAAGAGAGTACCCATCAACTGGGGAATGGCGGAACAAATTGCAGCATGTGAACATAAGGGAATATTCTATTACATTATATGAAATGAGAATTCTGAGAAACCTGAGACGACCACTTTGAAAAACATTAGAACTCTGATCAATAAAATGACCAATGTTGACTACAGAGGCCTGATAGCTAAACACAGTTCCCACCCTTGCCCGAAAGTTGGTAGATTTTAGGTACATAATGAAACATATACTGTCAGAATCGTCAATGTGTTGGTTTATTTTGCTTAATTACACTTCTCATTTGTAGAGAAAGGTTCTATTGGGGTGGTAATAGGTTATTAGAAGTAGCAGGGATGTTAAATAAAAGTAATAAAACTTTTTTAAGCAAAGAATATATATACATATATATTTATAGACACATTGTAAGAATTACTATCCAAAATGGTTTTTAAATTTTTTTAAGTTTTGTTACACAACAGAGCAAAGCACTACTAGGAAAACTTACTTGTCTAGAACTAGATCACTAATTCCCAAAGGGTCCCAGATATTGATTTTTACTGTACTTAACTGAAATTAAAGAGAAACAATTATCAAAGAATATACACGATTTTAAAAAACACATAAGTGCTTCTCCAGAAGCTTGTTGTTGCGAGGGGAAGGGGGGGAGTAGGCATTAGCTTAACTGGTTGATTAGAAAGAATGAATTGAGATTTAAAACTCATTCACTTCTCATAACCAATAAATTGCCAAGACCTATTGATTCTATCCCCCAAATTTCTCTATGTGCTTCCCCACATCTGCTGTAACTCCAATTATCCTTGTTCAAGCTCTCATTTTGATCTCACTGGAGCTATTTTAATAGCTATCTAAATTGTAGCTCCTTGCCTCCAGAAGTTTACTCACTTCACTGCCTGAGTAATGTTACTCCTCTGCTCAAAAGCTTCACCAAGCTCCCTATTCATGGTACTCCACAACCTGGATCTCACCTTGAAAAACAGTGTGAGTAATAACATTTGCTTGAAAAGTCCCTTTCCTCATTAAAAAAGAAAGAAAGAAAAAGAAAAGAAAAGCATCTAGTAGGAGATAGATGGATGCAATTCAGTTCAGGTAAAGGAAAAAGTACAATAATAATAATAATAATAATAATAATAATAATAACAATAATAATAATAATAAAAAGATGTCTGGTTTTATTTCAAAAAACAAACTAGTAGCAAGAACTTTTTAATTTTTCCTATATAAATTTCCAGTTACAAGTCAAACATAAATAAAAGATCAAAAGAATCCACTTTACTTGGTCTAATGAGTAAAGAAAATATTACTTAGTTGACAGTATCCTCATCAATTCCATATCTGGGGAGAAAACAAACCTAATTAATATGAATTCTTTTTCTCCTATATACATACTTTCAGCCAATAATTTCTTGTATTCCTAAAACTGTTACAGTAAACTAAATCTACTTGACATACTTTCCTTCCTACAACGCAAATAACTGTATGTTAAATTTGTCATTACTCAGGATTAATAAAGTTGAACTTTCCTTAAATGATTGAACATTTTATCACTTATCATCAATAGTACTTGTAAGCCATGACCTCAAAAAGTTACTTTTTTTCCTGTCAACATCTACTTTTGACAAAAGGCAAAGTAAAAACAAAGTAAAACAAAGCCATTCACCTTACTATCTATGCTCTTCCCCTACTCCCCAAAAAAGGTTGGACACAAGTAGGGAAGTATAAAATGAAGAGTCAACTTTATACATGTTTTTCTTGGAGTGAGTGACATATTTTCATCAGTGGTGATATGAATAGGTATTAGTAATCCATCATACTTTTTCATGCTTAAAAAGAATCATTAAACATTGTGGCAATCCACATATATCTAGGTAAAGATGCAGAAAAGAAACAGTTACATGTCACTTTTTTTTATAAACAATGTAATTTCATGATGTAGCAATTTTCTTTTTAAAAACAAAAAGCTTGGAATAAAGTTCAGGCCCCATGCAGGAGATCTGACAGATTACATTAAAAAAAATGTATTGCTTTAATTCAATAAACAAATTGCCTGATTTTGAATAGTTTATAATCCAAACACACTTGGATAAGTAATTACAAAAAGAAAGTGAAAGTAACATTAAGTGAAAACATAAGGGAAACTGATGAGTCTATTTTCTATGAGCACTCAATGAATAAACAGTAAAAGAACAGAACTAATTCACCTTTCGATAATTAAAAAGTTTATAGTTCCAAAAAAATTATGATGGAATTTCTCATTTGAAAATCCCTCAAATACAAATCAGAAAAATTAACTACATAATATTACCTTTATCTGGAACAACAGTCCTAATGTAAAGATGAGTGACCAATACAACACTGCTGTACGACTAGCTGACTTTGAAATAACTACATTAAAATAGCATTCCTATAGTAGTCACCATGCTTTCTCATAAACAAACAAACACTGGATGTCAACATAAGAACTTGAAAATAAACAGAAGTGTTCAGCAAAAGAGCTGAAATTCCAATTGCTCTAATCTTATGTAAACTTGTTAAATTCAAATACAAGGACCCAGATTACAGATTTCTATTCTACAAAGTCTCCATTCCAAATCTTGGCTTACATAGAGCACCCCTGCACCTTTTTCTGAAGAAAAATAAGACAATTATTATTATTCTCCTCCGTATGACTTCAAATACTATAAAGAACAAGGCAGATAGATTGCAGATGCAGGCGATGCCCGTTTTTTTTTTTTTTAACAAGGCACAGCTAAACAAGGTGTGTGGTGGTGGTGTTCCTAAACACGCGCTTTACACTCACCCGTATAACATTGCTTTCCTTCCCTTTCTCCATCTCTTCTTTTCTGCTGCCGTTGGAAAAATTACATACACAGAACCCGGAGCAATACAAGCAGGGGCTCTATAGTTCACACAAGGGCAAACTAGCTTAAACAGGGGAGGGCCAAGTGATAAAGGTGGGGAATTTTTCCCCCTAGAAAAAATGGAGGGGGGTGGAGCAGGAGAGAATAGAGCTGAGAAGAGGGGGCGCGTTGGGTCGGGGGAGCACACGCGTAAAGGAGGATGGCGGTAAAATGGGGGGGGTTAAAGACAGAAATAAGAGACACTGGGGAGAACGTGAGGGGAGGCATCAAGCCGAGCAGAGGAAGGAGGCGGAGCGGACCTAGCGGGGTGCAGGGAGATGATGCCCCCTCCTTCCTCCCAGCTGCTGCCGAAGCTACTCCAGCACACGCCCACCCTGGGGAAAGATACCGGCTCTGGGGCCTAGCAGCAGCCGCCCTGCCGGTGAACCTAGCCAGCCAGGGGGCGGGCTCAGCCTCCTCCTACCCATCCCAGAGCCCGGACCCCGGGTCACCCAGCCCCCCAGGAAAGAAGTGTGTACATGAAGCGGGACGGAGGGAGTGGGGAGGGGGGCAACCATTAAGGAGCGGTGGCCATGGCAACGGAGGGGGAGGAAAAGGGGACGGGGTGCGGGAAGGAGAGAGATTTCACCCTTTTCCCCACTCGAGCCCCTCCTTGCAACGCCCACCCGAGTGGCGGGAGGGGGAGCCCCCGTCCCCCTCCCGGCGCCGGGGAGAGGGGGCGGTGGCCGCGCTTCGGCCGGAGCCGGGGCTCAGGCGCCCCCTCCCCGCCCCACACCTGGGCGGGGAAAGGCCGCGGCTGCCCCAGCCACCACCATCTCCCCTACGTCTGAGGGACAAACGGCGGGACCCCGGCCGGGCCGGGGCCGGGGCCGGGATGGAGGCGGAGGCTGAGGCTGAGGCGGCCGGGGTGTCCCCCACACACGCCACCCCGCGCCCCGACCCCACTCCCCGGGGAGTCCCCTTCGGCGGGGAAGGACAAACCACCTAAAAGCGGAGAGAGAAAGCGGCTACGACTACCTGGCTCTGTTCCTCACTCCCTCCATCCCCGTCCGGCCGTCGCCTCCGCCTCCTCCGCTGCTGCTGCTGCTGCCGCTGCCGCTGCCGCCGCTGCTACCGCCGCCGCCGCCGCCGCACACAGCCTGAACCGCCCGGCGGGGGACAATGACGTGCCTCCATCCGGGCACCGCCGCCGCCGCCGACGCCTCCTCCGGGTCAGGAGCCGGCGCCGGCGACAGTGCTCCGCGCCCGCCGCAAGGGGGCGCCGCGACCCGCCAACTCCGCGCTCTAGCCCGGCACGCCGCCAGCCCCGCGGCTGAGAGGCCGTCGCCCAGAGGCGCTTCTAGTACCTAACGGGCCGGCGCTTCCCCGCCTCCACCCGCTCCCAGAGGCAGGGGGAGGTCGCCAAAGTGCAGGAGCCCTCGGGAGGAGAAGGTGGAGGGAACGCTGAGCAGCCTGCTCCAGGCGCCCTCCTCTCCTGGGGTGGCGGGGGACGTGGCGGAGAGCGGGAACCAGTGTCCTCGGGGTCTGGCCACCCTTTTCGGACGGCGTGCCAGGATCGCGCCTTTCCACGCCCCGGCGTCCTCCAGCTTCGTTCCTGTCCCCGAGTGTGGGTGCGTACGTGTGCGTGTGTGTTTGTGTGTGTTTCTCTTCCCACTTTAAAGTTCCCTTTAAAGAGCAGCTGCGTCGGCCCCGGGGCCCTCCGCACGGTCCCGGGGAGCTGCACCGCGAGCGCCTTTCCTGATTCCCCCGTTGCCTCGATGAGCCCCCCACTCCCCAGGGCTTTCCGCGGGCTCCACGAGCACGGACGGCTGCCCTTCATCCCCAGGCCCAACTTAGAAACGGCCCCCTCGCCCCCCGCGTTCTTTGTTTCACACGGGGATCCCACCCACCCTTTCCAATGGGGCTCCTAGGAGAGTATCCCAAGGAACAAAAGGCAGGGCGTGGGAGAGGGGAGTCCTCCCAGCGCCCCCACGCGCGAAGCCAAACAAACCCACCTCCTCCAGAAAAGTGCCCCGACCCCCTTTCCCTCCACCAGTGGGCTCCGGCAGAACGGAACGCGTGAATGCACTGGCTGGGTCAAAACCGAGGCTTCTTTGAAAACCCGCTTAGTAATATTTTCTGCACCTTTTCCTATGTATCAAAGTTTTGTTTGAAGAAAGGTTATTTTCTGTGTAGTGTGTCAAAGACCCATGAAATGTTTGGGAATCGGGAGATTCCGTGGAAATAGTTGAGTTCAGGAGTTCTTAAGTTTTTTTGTGTGTATCCTGGGAACCATCTGGCAAAAAAAACAACTATGCTCCCCTTCTCAAAACAATTGGAAGAAATGCTGAATTTCAATTTGAGGTTAATGAAAATAAAGATGTAGGATGTTGGAGGGGGTATTCCCCCCCCCCATTCAAATTCACAGACTCCGGGAAATCTATCTGTGGATTGAGGACCCGAGGTTAAAAATTCCTGGTATATGTAATCAGATGCCTTCATTTTACATCATTCCAAATCATTCCCCAGCAAGTCCTATGTTTGTTTGCAAAGGTTTATCCCTTGGAAAAATCCCTTGAAGTCTTGAAGGATTTGGGAAATGACTGATTTTAAAACTAGTAGATTCATTGGCATCACCTTGAAATCAATACACATGGAATACAGAAATACATATGGAAATAGCAACATTTGCTTTACAGTTGTTATCTCGTGATTTAGATAAATCACTGGAAATTTCACATCTACAATAATCACTCACATTTCAGTAGTGTTTTAAGATTTGCAACTCTGAGGCAGGTGTAATAAAAATATTATTTGCATTGCTAATATTAACTAATGATAATTAATACTAATAATATAAATGTTGCTATTTTTATTTTAAAGATTAAGAAAATAAGGCTTAGAGATTAAGTGACTTGCCCAAGGTCAACTTCAAATGAATAAAGGAGCCAGTTCCTCTGATTCCAATATAGTCTTTCCCATATAGAATTTTCAAATTGCATGTTAAAGAGGATAGATGTTCCCAACTAGTAGAATTTGGATTTTGGAGCAGGAACTGCCTATGTGTCCCTTTCTTTGTTATTCCAGCACTAACCACAGTGCTTGGCACATAGTACGTGCTTAATAATTGCTCATTTATTAATAATAAGTGTCATGCACCTTCTAAGTTCAATCAATAATTTATGAGATGGTAGAGGAGAAGGAAGAAGAAATACCTCTCTCAAATTGCACTGATGCTAGATTTTGTACATTTGAATTATCCCTTAATGGACTCCTCTTCAAAACCTCTTTGTTGTTGAGGAGGATAGCATCCTTCCAGTTTCACACAGATTCATTACCTTAGTTTCATCTTCAACTGGTTTCTCTCTTCCCATCTACCCACATACAATCATTTACTTCTACCTCCACAACAACTCTCACTCATTTCTGCCACCTTCTCACTACTCACACAACTCCCACCTTAGTTCAGGCCTTATCATGTCTCACCTGGATTATTTACTATAAGAACCTGCTTCCATTTTCTCCCCCTGCCTAATCACTCTTCCACATAGATGACAAAATAATATTCTTAAGACACTGTTCTAGCCATGTCACTTTCCTACTCAAAGTGTTTCGGTGTTTCCTATCACTCTCACAGGAGGGTTCTTAACCCAACAGTCTGTGAATGAGTTTCAGGAGATCCATGAACTTCAATGGGGGAAAAAAATCTTTATTATTCACTAACCTCTAACTAATAGATAGCACTTCCTTTAATTATGAATGTTTTTCTATATTTTTTAAAATATTCCAAGAAAGGGTCCAGAGGTTTCACCAGACCACCAAAGGGGTACATGACACAAAAAAGGTTAAGAAGCGCTGTACAGAAGACCTTCCACAATCTTGCTCCACACTGCCTCTTCAGCCTTTTTTCACATTATACTCCTTTACACATCCTACATTCTAGCCTTGCTGGATGTAGCTGTTCTTCAAACCCAGCATGCTGTCTTCTGCCTCTGTACGATGCAGTTCACATGCCAGAGGTCAAAAGCTGGATGAGGAGGCCAGCAACACTCCCCAGAGTGAACTGAACCAGATTAAAATGCAATTGGGAAATACTGTATTTAACAATATTACAAGAATACAATAAAATATAGATAATGGTAATTTGTGGTTTTCTTAGTTACTATGCAGCCTGGGGGGCCTTACCCACCCCACGTCTACACCACTTCCGGTGTGGGGGAGGGGATCCCTTCCTCCAGACCTCTTATCTCTTAGAATCCATTTCCTTCTAAGTTTAGCTCAGGTGCCTCTCCTAATTCCCTCAATTATTAGTGTTTCCTCCTTTCTCAAATCACCCTCAATTACACTTACTGTTGTTTCATGCTTCCCAATGGAATGTCAGCTGCTTAAGGGCAGGGAATGTTTATTGTCTATCTTTGTTTCCCCAGGTTTAGCATAGTGCTTTTGTACATTGTAGAGCCTTAATAAATGTTTAACAAACCTGCAAGAAACTGGATAACCCAGGTCTTTTGAGTGCTTAGTCTACTGCTGTTTTTACTTCCATTCCAGTAGAAATGCTGAGTTACCAAAAATGAAAAGTAAAACTCAACAATTAGAAGTGTCAAAAAGTGGAATTGGCTACCTCAGGGAGTAATGAGTACTGTCCCCACCCCAGCCTCTCTACTCTGGAGCCTTCTAGGGTTGACCAGATAACCACTCATCAAGCACATTGGAAAAAAGATTCTTGTTTAAAGGTATATTTGGACTAGATGGTCTCCAAGGCCTTTCCAGCTTTAAGATCTGTGATTCTGAACTGCATTTTACTATAAATCAAACCAAGGTGTAAAGTAGAGATGGGTTGTAAAACTAGTTCGACAATATGAATCAAATAAAAACCCCATTCTCACATTCCACCAAACTCCAAATTTCTTGAATAAAATGGCACCACCTATAATGGTTTTTTCCTTGGTTTATTTAAAAAACTTGAGTAGAGGGTGTAGTGGAGTAGTATTCTTAATAGTACTGTCCAATAGGCACAGACATTTCAGTAATATGAAGCCACTTTTACTTGGTTAAAAGACAACATGGGAAGTAGAATGTAGGAATCAAAAGCTATTCATCACACTTGTTAAACTGAGGTAGGATATTCTTGTGAATTCAGTAGTCCATAAAAATGTTAGTACTATCAAGGATTGGGATTGTTTCATTCTTTGTATTTGTATCCTAAGCACCTAGGGCAGTACTGAACACAAAATCAGCTCTTCAATTCTTGTCAATTGATGGATCCAGTTTATTATAAAGAAATTAGCCCAGAAGGGTTTATATTTCTTATCTAAGATCACATAGCTAGTTAGTAGTTGATCCTGTAACTTAGGTATTCTGTCTTCTAGTCCAGCCTTCATTTGCATCATACCACTGCCTTTTCCTTCATTTATATCATTATCCGCACCATCCTATGCAGTCTAAGAAGACTGAAATGCACAATTCAATATTCATTAAGAGCCTACGTTATTTGAAGAAACTCATGCCAGGTGCTGGGAATATAAAAAATGAAGAACAACAGAGCCCTTGCCCTACAGGTACTTACAATTTAGTTTAAACTATAAAACATGCAAGCAAATACATATGATTAAGGCAAGATGTGATGAATGCAAAGAAGAGTTCTAGTCAAAGTGCTTTAAGAAATTCATGGAGGGAAAAGATCCCTATCAACTGGGGAGATAAGAGAAGCCTTCAAGAAGGAGGTGGTACCCAAGCTGGGCCCTGAAAGGAGAGAAGGATCTCAACCCAAAGAGAAGAGGAATGGAAGACATTTGCAGCCTAAATTCCAGAATGCTCAGAGAAAGACAAAATCAGCACTTGGCCTGGAGTGTAAATTTATTAAGCAAATATTAAGCATATCTACTGTGTGCAATGTAGGTGCTAGTGACAGAAACACTGCAGTACCTTTCCTTCAGGAAACTTAAAATACAGTGAGCAGGTTACCGTTAGGGCTGTCATGGTCTCAAATGGGGAGTACAAGAGAAAATCCCCAAGTGTAAGTAAAGTATTTTAAATGTTACCCATCATAAAGTGACTTGGAGCTGGAAAAGCTGAAGTATTTTCTTTCCCTTTTGGTCAATACCATTAATTAATTCAACAAACTATGCTAGATTGGGGGAGGAATACAAAGAGGAAAGCAAAACAGCCTGTGCCTTCAAGAAAGTTACATTCTATTAAGGGGAACCAGAACAAACATAGAAAAGTAAACTCAAAATATATACAAAGTAGTTATAAAGTTTTGGGGCAGTGGAGAGTGCTGTCTCTGGAGTCAGAAGATTTGAGTTCAAATGTGGCCTAGCTCTGTGACCCTTGGGCAAGTCCATTAAGCCTGTTTGCCTCAGTTTCCTCATCTGTAAAATGAGCTGGAGAAGGCAATGGCATACCACTCCAATATCTTTTCAAGCAAACCCCAAGTGGGGTCATAAAGAGTAGGATACGACTGAAAGTGAGGAAGTAACAACAAAGATACGAAATAAATTTCAGGAGTGCTACCATCTGCTGAGATCAGTACAGCCTTCCTCTAAGAGTTGACACTTGGGCTGAATTTTGAAGGAAGCTAGGGATTCTACAAGAAAGTGGCGGGAGATGAATTCCCTGAGCATAAGAGTCCTGTGAAGAGGACTAGAGATGAGAGAGCAAACATTTTCTATGAGAAGCAGCAAGTAGGCCAGAACTGGCAATATGCAATGAGCCTGGAAAGGTAGGCTAGAGTTGGCTTGTAAAGGGCACTAAAATCCAAGCGGAAAAGTTTATATTTTATCCTCAAAGCAGAAGGGAGCCACTGCAGCTTCTTGAGCAAAAAAAAAAAAACATGCTCAGACTTGTTCTTTAGGAATATCAATTTGTGAGCAAAAAATGAAAAGATTTTTTTAAATACACAGAATAAAAGTCCAGAAGGGGACACAACCTAGGCAATGTTGGAACGAATATGTTAAACTGAGAATATATGCTTTTACAAAATAACTGCATGCAAGAGATTTATTGCTTCATATACAATTCTCTTTTGTTCTTTGTATATGAAAATTCTCATTTTTTGTCAAGTTCATAATAAAAATTTTTAAAAGAAATATCAATTTATATGTTTAACATGATTGTACATATCAGATTGCTTGCTGTCTTGAGGAGAAAGGAGGGGAGAGAGGGAGAAAAATTTGGAACTCAAAATCTTACAAAAATGAATGTTGAAAACTATCTTTATAAGTAATTTGGAAGGGGGAAATACTATTAAGAGAAAAAAAGGAATATCAGTTTTATCCAAGACAATTCTGAAGGATCCATGATGAAAAAAGTGCTGTACATCTCCAGAGAGAGAACTGATGAATTCTGAGTACAAATTGAAGTATAATTTTTTCACTTTATTTTTCGTGCTTTTTTGGTGACATGGCTAATATGGAAATGTTTTGCATGATTTCACATGTATAATTGATATATTGTTTGCCTTCTTAGTGAAGGGGTGGGGCTGGAGGGA
Organism: Phascolarctos cinereus; assembly: GCF_003287225.1. Lineage (NCBI taxonomy): Eukaryota > Metazoa > Chordata > Mammalia > Diprotodontia > Phascolarctidae > Phascolarctos > Phascolarctos cinereus. The sequence continues at coordinate 211,782,231 of NW_027555847.1, forward strand.
AGTAGAGAATTTGGAGCTCAATTTTTTTTAAAGATTGCTAAAAATAAATAGTAAATTAGAAAATAAAATAAAGGAATGTTAATTTGGTAGCTGTGGAGGACAAATTGCAAAGGAGAGAGACTAGACCAATTAGGAAGCTATTTCAGTAGTCCAGATGACAGGAGATGAGAGCTTGAACCAGGGTGGTGGCCATGTGAATGGAGAGAAGGCAGCATATGTGATATATATTGTGGCAACTGATTAAACATGAGGAGTGAGAAAGAGGGAGGGTTGAGGATGACTCAGCTCCCAATAGAAATGGGGAAGTTAGGAAAAGAAGAGGGTTTGGGGAAAAGGAAAAGACCTTGAATTAAGCTGCTTTTTCTCAATGAATTCTCATATTGCTAGCTTAGCTTAGGTGTGAAATTTTATCACAGTTAATAGTTTACCTACTAACCAGTCCTTCTGAACTTAGCTCTGGGCTTCTTGCCAGGACATTTCCTGGGAGCTGTCCACCAGTGCAAGTCTTTAAAAACCAAACCTTCAAAAAAGAAACTAGTTTGAGAAGTCTGGTCATCTTAGGGAGAAGAGTTTAAAGTTACATATTGTATATGAACTTTAAGGTTCATAAAAGCACTTTCCTCACATTGACTAGGAGATAAATGAAGAGGTATTATTATTATTCCTCTTACAGATAATTAAACAGAATCTCAGAGAAGTTAAATAATTTACCCAAGGTCACACAGTTACTAAGTAGCAGAGGTAGTACTACAACCAAGGTCTTACAGCTGCAACGCCAATACTCATTCATGACTCCTCTCTCAGTATCTATGTCTGACATTTCTTTTTTCACAAGAAAAGGTAAGACATTTTATTGTTTTACTTTCACAATATTTCAAAAAGTATACATAACTTACAAATAGGTATTGAAGGGAGCGCTTTTTCAGTGGGGCTTGAAAAGTTAGAAGAAGCAGTATCTTGGAGGAATTGAAGGTACTCTGAACAGACAAACTCACCTCTGCTGCAAATTCATTCATTCATCTATTATTTACGTATTATTCATTTGTTTGTTTTTGTGCCATGACTACAGAACTAGGGAGATTTGCCTCTGGAGACATGTTTCTGACCTGGTGTGCTACAGCCGCAGATTTGACAAGGCAAAATGAAGAAGCCTAAATGCACATTTAGCCAGGACCTGTGCTGTGCTGTATGTGTGCTTGAAGTTTTAAGGAGGCAGTCCTTTTATACTGGGTTTTCAAAAGCCCTCTAGTGGTCTACTTAGAGTTCTGCACTGAAACACTTAAACATAAGGGATTCCAAAGAGGGGTATTTGCCCCGCCTTCCCCAATTTGGTCCCCACCTTTGAGGCCATCACCCCAACCTTCCCCCCTCTACCCTTGGTAAGAAATTGAAATTTTGAAGGTTTCAAAATTTACAACTCGTCAACACTGCACTTTCATTTTCATTGACTTCCAGGAGTATTACAGGTGCAAAACAGCTGTGGGATTGGAACTCAACAAAATATTATTTGCCTTTTCTGAATGGCTTCTTCAGATGATTAAATGCAGAATGAAAAAGGTTTTACAAAGCCAAACCATACAGGCAACATGAAAAGTGCCTGCTATTGTACCTGAGCACTACAAAGAATCTTCCCAGCTTTCAGGCTTTCTCTTTCGACTTTTTAATATTCATCTGAGGTTTGTGTAGCTTGCCAGCGTTTCCCAATTGAATTTACACTATTTTGATTCTAATTTTACATTTCATTTCACTTTCCATAGATGGCTTCCCTCTGCAGCAAGCAGTCTGAACCTCATTAGAGTGCTCAAATAGCTTATGTGGTAACAGCACTCTTAGGACATCACAGAGAAGTAAAGAGAGTATCTTCCTGTCATGTTTATTAAGGGGTAATGGGAAAGAAAGGGGACGTCTGTGGTTTTTCTTTTGTGAATATATGATGTGTATTCCTGTGTCACCTGTTCTCTGCATGACACTAATGAGAGATAATGTGGCATAGTAGAGAGAGCTAGCCTTGAAGACAGCAGGACCTGTGTTCAAATCCCACCTTTCTGTAAACTGTAAACCTGGGCAAGTCATTTTATTTCTTGATCCTCTAGTCTAAGCAATTCTCTAAGGCAGTACATTGTAGAGAAAAGTGTCTTCCAATGTCTGTTGGCATTAGTAGAAGGAGTTCTCTCACCACTAGGCCATGGTCTGCCAGAAAGTCTCTTAATACCCCAAAGGAGGCGTTTTTGAAAGAAAAAGCCTCATGAATACCCATATATATGTTCATACACTGATCCTTGGGTAGAGTTTCTTTGTCTACTTTATTTCCCCCCAGCTATAGCTATGTGTTTAACCAAAGAAAACAGTGTGTTTTACTTTTCAGGGTAAAATCAATAATTGATTTTTTTCTGAGTTGCACATTGTTTTCTCTGCCCTTCCTACATCTAGCAGATTAGGTAGTCTGTTAGGACCATTCTGTTGATTTATGTTCCTCTTTGTGTGTTAATAATATAGGAGGACAAATGAATCTTTGCATTTGTTCTGTGATGATTCACAGATGCCCCCAACCAATACTCTGCATTTCAATCTATGGAAATAACAGGGAGGAGGGAAATTTTACTTTCCTCCAAAATCCTATAATTTTCATATTCAAGATAATTCTGGCATCATATTCCTCCAGGGGATGTGTTCTAAGTTAATATCAGTTATGAAAAGAAAAAAAAACCTAAATTTAAACGTGATCCCTGTCTCACAGTAGAGAGCACCAAAAGAAAGTTATTTGGTTCATTAGGCTATATACAAAATTAAGATTTCCACAAGGCTGAAGCCTTCACGTACATGCTATGTTGTGCTGATGTGCAAGATAGCATAGTTTAAAATCTCTGGGGGATAAAGGCAAACTTGAAATACATGAAATCAGGCTTCAGCCTTGGAACTTATTCACAATCCACTAAATTTTATGAGGCAGGCAAAAATGGGAGCCGATGGGATAGCAAAGGATAGATTCTTTGTAAGGTAAAAAGAAATATGAAAACATATGAAAAACAAATTACTGAAAATACAAGTCTCAAAAATTGAAAAAATTTAATTCATATCACCTAAAGATTCAAAGTAAATGAAAATGATGTCAATGATATGTTTACTTTTAGGTGACAGATACCAACAAACAGAAAATGAAAAAACTTGCCCCCATGCGTCTACAACAGTTATTCCTTAATTAGCTGTAGAATATAGTGAGGCAGGTGACTGCGCACAGCCCTCCCTCACACAAATCAAAGTCAATTGCAAGTCACGTCGTCATCATCTCCCTGCTGTCATGGTCCTCTAGGAAAACCAAGGACAAACCACAACCACACAGCTACAAGCCACAGAACAGCAGAGAACCCTCTGCCTCAGAGGGAACATGCCTAAATTGAAATCTGATCTAGGATCTTTTTGTTAGATTCCAAGATCTCTCCTCATTCTCCTGGTGTCCTCACATCTACAGCAAAATAACTGGCAAAACGAACATTCTGAGGGACTCAAGGGAGCAGCATGTATGAGACGAAAGGTAGAGAGAGTGTCTCAGCATAGGGCTGCAGGCATTCCAGGGGAGTCACCAGGAGATGACCTGAAGGGAAGTACTGCCACGAGACATACATTTCAAAATACATCCATCCAAGTAGGGACATCACCTTAAAATCTAAATAAAACCCTTTTGGGCAAATGACATGATGACAGGAAAACTTCCTTCAATACAATCAAACCCAAGATATAGGTGCTTTGAAAGAAATGAGCTCTTTACATGTTGCATAGGGGGCATCTAGGATTTAGGTATTTCAATACAATGACTCCTGTAGGTATAAGGAAAAGCCAATTCTGTGTCTTAACTTTTTTGTCATTTTCCCTGTCACGTAGACATGGTTACTATCCCAGAGATAATCATCACTAAGAGTTTGCTTTTGCATTTCTGATTTTTTTTTCCTTAAAGAATCCTAAAGTCTAGTAATCCCCTTCCAGAAGTCAGTTTTCTTCATTATGGCATAAAGAGGAGATACTCTTGCCTCTATTCTTCTTAGTACAATCGCAAATGCTTTATGGCATTGTCGAGAAGCCAAGAAGCTGAGGCATTTTGTGTTTTCTGGATGAATGAATAATACAAATGTCAACAGAGGGCAATCTGTATCCTTAGAGATGTACCACATCTCTAAGGGTGGTTAAAGCAACCCCTTATTGCAAACTCTGATTAACAAAATCAGGCATTACTGGATTAGCTGTATATAAGGCTAGCAAAAAAAAAAAATTAAGCCAAAGTGGGTAATTCACTATCTTTACCATACCACATGCATTTATGTGCATAATGTCTATAACAAATTCATACCACCTCCTGTAATTAAAGTAATTAACCTAAAGGTAGAAAGAAATCAGTCAATCAATAGATATTTATTGTTAACTAGATTTTAAGTACTTACCCTACCCATACTTGCCCATTCTTTCAATTCAACTCTCTCTAGATTCTAGCCCCTTGTCCTCACCTGCCACATTATTGCCCCCAATGGGTACCCTTGATTCCCCTACCCCTCACCTTTCCAGCACACCTATATGTGTTATCTTTCTCGATTAGAATATAATTTTTTGAGGTCAGCAACTGTCTTTCTTTTTGTTTGCATTTGTACTCCTAACACTTAGCCGGTGCCTGGTGCTTAGTAAGTGCTTTCATTGACAAATAAATCCTGACTAATTGATGATCAAAGAGATGAAAAGCCAAAGCCTTGAGAAACAAAGACCTTCATGCTATCCCTGCAGCTTCCAGCAGCAAGCAAGAATTACAGGATTCCTGATTTTCCATCCTCTTCCTCCTCCAGTCCTTGAAGCAGAATTCAAGGAGTTCCTCAGATGAATCCTACCTAGGAGGCTGTGGCTTCACTGAACCTCAGAGAAAAGTGAGAAAACTACTGGGGAAAAGAGAAACTTGAAGGGAAGACCTTGGAAAGGTCAAGGATGAGAGAAAAGTGAAATGGCAGCCCTGCTGGGGCCCAGAGGATGACCATTCCATACGCTTTTCCTGTCAATGTGCTGGGCTTTGCTTTAGGAAATTAACTGTAGGAGTTTGCTTTAGGAAAATTAACTGTGTGATTGTAAGCTGCCTTTCACTTAACCTTTCTAATAAACCAGTTTCCTCATCTCTAAAATGGGGATAACAACACTTATATTACCTATCTCATGGGGTTCTTTCAAGGAAAATACTTGATAGACATTAAAGGGATGCTATTATTAAGTAATAAAGCTGAGAGTTAGGAAACCTGGATTCTAGTCTGGTCTCTTTCTTCCTTCGTTTAGTGACTTTAAGCAAATCAACCTGTTTGTGCCTCAGTTTCCTAATGTGTGAAATAGAGTTAGATAAAATGATCTCCAAGTTTCCTCCCAGCTCTAAAATTGTATTATTCTATAACGCCAGGAAAAGGATCTGATTTGGCTGAACTGTTTCTGCCTCCCTCAGTATTATCCTTGGGAGGAACTGAGGACTTTGACTGTAGTCCTGATGTCTCCTTTCCTGATTTCTAAACTTCTCAAAGCAACCTTACTTGGCTGCCTGTGTCGGATAGCAGAGCCACCTGGGCCTAGGATTACTGGTACCCCTTCTTAATCTGTGACTGCCTTTCCCACCTAGGTCTACATGGTCTCCGCTCTGAATCTACTGACCTGCCTGGTTTAAACTGCAAGAAACAAAAATGCCCCTCACAGGATAAGCTCATTATTTCTAAACTTACCACCAAGCTTCTATTTCAAGCCCTAATTGACCCTATCTCCCTGAGCTCCTCTCCCCTCAGATTGCAGGACTGGAGGCAGGGAGACCATACTCCCGCTCAATGGCTTCCTTTATAGAGGGCAGAAACTGTACTTCTCAGCTCACTCCACTTTGCATCTGCTACTCTGCCTGGTTTCAACGCCGCAGAAGAAAATACTCCCACCGGGCACCACCTTGTATCCTATTCTCCCACTCCTGCCTCCTTCCTTGTTTGTCTCCACCTTTAGATTGTAAACCCCTTGAGGGCAGAGATTGTCTATTTTTATTAATCATAGCCCCCAGCACTTAGCACAGTGCTTACCTAGTAGGTGCTTAATGAATATTTATTGGATTGGTGAGTCCCTTACAAAATCTGAACCATCAGGTTTAAAAGCAGGGTTACTTACTTGCAAGCAAAAGTAAAAAAACAAATTCAGAAATAATACACCAGTCAGGGTAAAGTTAATCAGAAATGTATATCTTAAGCTTGCTAATTAGCCTAATCTAAACTGATTTATGACTCCACAGGCCTGGTTTTGTCCAGGATTCCCTGTCCCCCAAAGGGCTCTCTTCATCTGGGTTTCAAGAGTGTAGTCTCTCGCCCCAAGAAGTCCCCCTTTGAATTAGAATTGGTCCACCTGGGTACTATAATCCAAGCTCACTCTCAGCCAGTGAAGAACTCTCCCAGTTCCCTGTAGAAGTTTTTGGTGCTCCACCCACATCCCGATCTAATCTCTGGGCTAGCCACCTCCCTACCCTCTGCCAGAATCAAGGAGGAAGTAAAAATAATGAACACATAGAAGGGGTAAAGGGAGAGAAGGGAAGGGAATAAACATTTACATAGCACCTGCTACCTGCATGACACTGTGCTAAGTGTTTTACACATGCCCCATTTTATCCTCACAGCAACCCTGGGAGGCAGGTGCTATAATTCCAGTTTTACAGTTGAGGAAACTGAAGCAAAGGTTAAATGACTCGCACAGGGTCACATGGCTAGTAAGGGTCTGAGGCTGAATCTGAAGTCAGGTCTTCCTGACTTTAGGCCCAGAGCTCTATCCACTGCACCACCTAGCTGCCTCAACTAGAGTGAAAGTCATTAGGTCATTTTAACTTTTTCCGTCATCTAGGAAGGCAGAATAATTCAGCTTCGCATTTAGTTCACTGTCAGAAGTCACAAAAGACAATCTTTTGCATTTATACTTCAATAACAAAGACCAAAAGAAACAGCTCGCCTAAAGTCATCTCCAAAAAAAGTCTTATGAACCTATGAATTTATTTCTCTGAAATTCAGTGAACTCTCAGGCAATAGAAAAAAACTGTTAAAATCTCTCTGGAAGAATTTTATAAATGATCATCAATGTGGTGAATAGATGGCTATGACACGGTAGAAGCCTGTTACTCCTCTTCAAACAGCAAGTAAATTGTTTAAGGAGCAACTAATCTTCAAAAATAAATAATGTACATAATCTTCAAAAACTTAGAAAAAATCCCACATCTTCAAATCCCTCATTGAAATTTCATTTCAAAGAACCCTAGAAAAAAGAAACTATTTTAAAAGTTCCCACTTATTTTTATGCAAAGTGTACTACAGTAAATAGAGAAAACAACTCTTCTGCCCTTACTTACAAAAATTGTACCTACTGTTTGCCCCAAGTCCAAAGAGTCTTAGCTCTAACTTACCAGAACTGCTCTTTAATTACATATACTCAGAGTGAACTATTGCCAGAATTTATTATAATGTGTTTTAACTCCTCTGTAAAGTATTCAAGTAACAATCTTTTGCAAATCCTGTGTTTTTCTCAGATTGAATGATGAAAAAATCTTGCCTCTGGCTAGGAAATAGCTAACTTTGACTTGGGGAAGTGGGGAGCATGGAAATTGATTTTGAAGGGGACATGGTTAACAGTCAAAAAGAATGTTGACTTTAGAACCAGAGAAGCATTTGAATCCCTACTCTGCTATTCATTGTGTGTATAACCTTGGACAAGTCACTCTCTTCTCAGAAGCCTGGATTTTCTCCAAAAAAGATGAGAGACAAGATGACCTTCTAAGGTCTTTTGAAACAGAAAAATACCCCTCCCCCTTAACACATACTGCTATTAAAAACTATTAATTCCAACCTGTCTTTTTTTTTTTTATAACTAGACCAATTTGAGTTCTAAAATATGGTCATTCTGCTATTGCCTCATTCCTAGAAGTTCTGGTGAAAATAAGAGGCTGCTATAGCTATGCCTCTAAAGTCATAACTAACCCCGAGTCTGAACTCGACTCAATTCAATAACATTTAAGACCCTTTTGTGTGCAAGGACCCCAGATAGGTTCTGGGAGTTTAAAGATGAAAAAAAACACACCAGATCAGAAATAGATCAGTGAAACATCCAGTTTACCCAGAGGATATCACAGTGTTATTACAATATATCTATCTCCTGTTCCCTATAACCAACTTACCTCTGATGAACTCTTCGAGAAGTCACAATTGTCTCAAAAAGGTATGTCGGGTTTAGGGTTGTAGAATCAAAGAAAATTGAAGGGAATATAAATTCACTGTAGGTCAGGAGCACCTCAGACCATAGTAACCACAGAGAATCAGTTCTCCTATAGCAAAGGTAAAGCCACAAGGATTATCAGCAGACAGATCTTATGTATACCCTCAGTAACTACCCCCTACTTGTTAAGTATGAACTCCAGGTTTTCACCTAAATACCTGGCCATTAGTGATGGGTTTTTTGTGAGGCAATTGGGGTTAAGTGACTTGCCCAGGGACACACAACCAGTAAGTATCAAGTACCTGGTCTGAGACCTGGATTTGAACTCAGGCCCTTCTGACTCCAGGGCTGGTCACTCTATCCACTGCACCGTCTAGCTGCCCCTCACCTAAATACCAATGGCAATTAGGGAACTTTAATTAAGGGGACAGAAACATTAGGGAAAGGAAATTCATACCCATGAATTCACAAGTCTGTACAAAGAATGAATGAATAACTTAAACTACTTAAATTCTCTAGTAAGAGCAGTTAAAGGAGAGAAATAAAGGGAGTAAAGAGTGAAGGAGAGTTGAGTGAAGACAAATATAAAGATATATAAAGATACAGAGAAATACAGGGAAAAACAATGGGAAAGGCAAAAGAAGGTCAGGGACACAAGCAGATAAAAGATAAGCCCATAGAAAGCTATGTAGACAGATGTACTCAAAAATTCTCTGTGGATGAATACCTAATGTAGACATAAATGGTGATATAAGCAAATAAGAGAAGCATGGAAGAAATTATCTTCAAGAGAAGGGAAGAGTTCATCTCTAAACAAATGAGAGAAAGGTAAACTGAAAATGAAATTGCCAATTTTGATCATATAAAATTGAAAAGGCTTTGTACAAACAAATCTAATGCAATTAAAATTTGAAGGGAAATAGGTAACTGGGAAGAAAATCTTTGCAGAAAGTTTCCCTGATAAAGGTCTTATATCCAAATTATATAAGTACGTGATTTAAATTTCTAAGACTAAGTACCACTTCCCACTAAATGAATGGCCAAAGGATATGAACTAGCAATTTTCAAAGGAAGAAATCCAAGCTATCAACAACTCTATGAACAAAAAATGCTACAGATAATCAATATTGGAAAAATACAAATTAAAACAACTCTCAGGTTTCACTCCACTCAATCACATTTGCAAAGATTAAAAAAAGGAAAATATCAAATACTTGGGGCTGGGGGAAAACGATAGAATAGGAAAGACAGCTTCTTCAAGAAAATTAGAGGTATTATGGGAATGTTCATGCAAAGAAAGGATTATAAAAGACAAAAACAGAAGAGATTAAGAAGAGGTGGCAACACACACACACACACACACACACACACACACACACAAAACTATGGAATTACAGCTGAGCTATTTATAATCCTAAAAGATAAAGCTGTTAAAGTGCTGCACTCAATATGTCAGAAAAATGTGGAAAACTCAACAGTGGCCACTTAATTGGAAAAGATCAGTTTACTTCCCAATCCTAAAGAAGGGCAATGCCAAGGAATGTTTAAATTACCAAATAATTGCCCTCATTTCACGTGCCAGAAAGGTTATGCTTAAGATTCTGTAATCAAGGCTTCAGCAATATGTGAACCGAGAATTACCAGAAGAGCAGCTGGTTTTCAAAGAGGCAGAGGAACTAGAAACAAAATTGCCAACATTTGCTGGATTATGTAGAAAGCAAGGGAGTTCCAGAAAAACATCTAATTAGGCTTCATTGACTACATGAAAGCCTCTGACTGTGTGGATCACAACAAAATGTGGCAAATCCTCAAAGAGCTGGGAGTACCAGATCATCTTACTTGTCTCCAGAGGAACCTGTATGCAGGCCAAGAAGCAACAGTTGGAACCGAACATGGAACAACTAATTGGTTTAAGATTGGGAAACGAGTATGACATGGCTGTATGTTGTTACCTTATTTATGCCAGGCTGGATGAATCAAAAGCTGGAAATAAGGTTGCATATCTAAGATATGCAGATGATACCACTTTGGTGGAAGAAAGTGAAAAACACTTAAGAAGCTTATTGATGAGGGTGAAAGAGGAGAGTATAAAAGCTGGTTTGAAGCTTAACATAAAAAAAAAAACACACACTAAGATCTTGGCAATTGCTCCCATCACTTCCTGACAAATAGAGGGAGAAGAAATGGAAATGGTGTCAGATTTTATATTCTCAGGCTCCAAGATCTCTGCAGCCATGAAATGAACAGATGTTTGTTCCTTGGTAGGAAAGCTATGGCAAATCTGTATATCATACTAAAAAGCAGAGACATCACCTCACCAACAAAGGTCCATATAGTCAAAGCTATGGTTTTTCTAGTAGCAATGTATGGCTGTGAGAGTTGGATTATGAGGAAAGCTGAGCACCTCAGAATCAATGTTTTTGAACTGTGGTGCTGGAGAAGACTTTTGAGTGTCCCTTGGACAGCAAGGAGACCAAATTTGTCAATACTTAAATTAATTCAGAGCATTAACTGGAAGGTCAAATACTGAAGCTGAAGCTCAAATATTTTGGCCACATAATGAGAAGACGAGACTCACTGGAAAAGACCCTGATGTTGAGAAAGATTAAGGCAAAAGGAAAAAGGGAACAGCAGAGGATGAGATGGATAGATAGTGTCATGGAAGCAACGAACATTAACTTGGACAGACTTCTAGAGATAGTGGAGGATAGAAGGGCCTGGTGTGCTGTGGTTCTAGGGGTCATAAAGAGTCTGTCACAACTGAACAACAACAACAAAGGGGGAAAACAGGCACACTTGTATGATGTTGCTGGAGCTGTGAATTGGTCCGGTCATTCTGGAAAGCAGTTTGGAACTATGCTCAAAAAAGCTATCAAACTGCATTCCCTTTGACCTAGCTATAACACTACTAGGTCTATACTCTAAAGAGACAAAAGAAAGAGGAAAAGGACCTGTATGTACAAAAATACTAATATCAACTCTTTTCATAGCAACCAAAACCTGGAAACTAATGGGGTGCCCACTTATTGGGGAATGGCTAAATTGTGGTATATGAATGTAATGGAATATTATTTTGCCTAAAAATGACAAAATGGAGAGATTCAGAAGAAACTGGCACGACCTCTGTGGACTTGGGCAGAGAGAAAAATGACAACATTATAGAACAAAATACCTTTGAAAAACTTTAGAATTCTGGTCAATGCAATGAAAAAACATTAGTCTAGAAGGCTGAAAATGAAATATGACACCCACCTGCTGCCAGGGGCGTGATGGGACTTAAAATGAAAATAAGATACACATTTTTGGATATGGCTAATGTGGGAATTTGTTTTGTTGGATTATGCATATTATGAGAGTTTTATCTTTCTTTTTTAAACTTTTCAATTGGGGAGCAGAGTAGGAAGAAGAGATAATAAATACTTTTAAAAATAAATGCATAAGCAAATATGTAAGATTTATTTTAAAAAATTAATGTGGAGAAATAGACTAAGGTAAATGGAAGAACATCAAAACCTTATAGTCTTCTAGGACAGAGGTATGAAGCTTATGAGCATGGCCCCAAATCAAATTAAAATGTAACAGAAATGTTTAACAAAATCAACAAAAATATAATGCAACATAGATAATGTTATTTTGTGTTTTTCTAAGTCAATATGGAATCTGCAGGTATCTGCTTCTATTTGAGTTTGACACCATTGTTTCAGAGTGTGGCTATCAAAGACTTGTAAAGCTTATGTTTTCAAAACCATAAGCATAAGGGGCAGCTAGGTGGTGAAGTGGATAGAGCACTGGCTCTGAAGTCAGGAGGACCTGAGTTCAAATGTGACATCAGACCAAACACTTGACACTAGCTGTGTGACCATGGGCAAGTCACTTAACCCAAATTGCCAAAAAAAAAATTCAAAACCTTAAGCATAAATGGGAATATCACCATTTGGCACTTGCCCCTAAAGAACCTTGGCTGGGAGTTTGGTGCTGGAGTTTTCATTCAGGATCTAAAACCTTAAATAATTTTGATCCAAGAACTGTAGTGACCTAATCCTGAAACTACTCAACATCCTACACAACATTTGGCTCCAATCTACCTTTCCCACCTTATCACATTTATTCAGTAATTCATTCTACAAACATCATTAAGTATCCACTGTCTGCAGAACCACTGGGGTACTAGGTGTTGGGGGAGGGGTAGAAAATTTTACATAAGACCTAAGGAGTTTATTATCTATTATGGTAATAAAACAGAAACAATGATATCTTTAATATTACATGACAAGTGCATCAGAGTTATAAAACAAATACATCTTCTTAATATACAATACTGCCCCCTCCTCCTTTTTTCTATCCAGTTCTAAAAAAAGCATAGCCTTCCAGATTCCTATTTTAGTCATGGACCTTGTGACTGGACCGATATCTACTAAGGCTCCTCCCTCCCCACACCATCCACAGGGGTTAGGAAAAGGTGAGGAGGGGAAGGTAGAGCTAGATCCATCTTGATGCAGAATTCTAGTGTCCTTGGCCTGGGTTGACAGAGGGCTTCCTATGCTCACCTAGGGGTACATAAAAGGTCTCAGTATGTGGGATAGGGTCAAGCCCTTCTGCCCTGCTGACTAGAGGACAGTTATATACAGTGGCTCAGGGCCACTGTATGCTGCCTGCATATCCTTGTTATGTTATTGGTTAGTAAACTTTTTTAAATCAGTTCTATGACCTGCCAAGTGCCTCACTGAACTAACAGGGCTTACTACTACTAACAGGCTTCTATCTTCTACCCAGATTTAGAGGTGAAAGGGACTTTTGGTATCGATTCATTGAACCCTCTTATTTTACAAAGTCCCAGAGAGGTTAAATGATTTACCCAGTTACACATGCGGTAAGTAGCAGAGCTGAGATTTGAACCCAGGTCTCTGCCTCCACATCCTTCTCCCTACACCACACTGCCTCTTCTCTTCTTTTAACAACTAAATTTTCTGCTTCATGATGGCAAGCATTGTACTTTGTGCTTTTTTCTATCTCTCATAGCAGCTTGACACAGCGAGAGCCCAAAGCAATAATAACTGGCATTTGTATAGTGTTTTAAACTTTGCAAAATACTTTACGTGATCTCATTTGGGCCTCACAATAACCCTGTGAAGTAAATATTACAAATATTAACCCTATTTAACAGGGAACTGAGGCAAAAGGGGTTAAATAAATGGTTCATTATCACTCAGTTAGTGTGAGGCAACACTTGAACCCAGGTCTCCCTAATTCCAAACCTAAATACCTTATCCATTAGGTCACAATGCCTCTTGAGTATGTAGGTACTCAATGAATATTTGTTGAACATAATTTCATATTATCAAGTAAGGGAGACAGTCCCTGAAGAGAAGCAGTTTCTTCCCCTATTAGGTAACCTTCCCCTGTCTTTCTGTCTGTTCAAAGGGTCCTGCTCCTTAACAAATGCACTGTCTCCAACTGGTCCAGTAGCTCCCTTCAGAAGTTATATTCCATCCTACCCCTCCTCCCAATTCACAACGTGCCCCACTCTCAAACACCTGAAATTCATCCAAGACAGCCACAGACAGCTTCCACAGGGCTTGGCCGATTCATTTGCTCAGCTAATTCACCTCTTGATCAGAAAAGCATTTGTTCTTCACAAAGGATCAAGGAGTAGAAGGGCCTTTTACAGTTAGTTTAACACTTCATTAACACCTTGTGATTATATTCAGGGCCTGGAGAAGGCCACTGAAGTGAGGAAGGGAATCCTTCCTTCATACAAATAAATCATCATAAACGTTATTCTCATTATGTGATTCCTTATTTGCAATTCCCTGTGCACCAAGGTGCTTTCAATCAAGGGATAATTCCCTGTATACTTTATACCATCAACATTAGCTAGTTCTTGAATAATGCAACTACTCTATAAGAAAAAGATCATATTAAACATAACATTGCCCAATATAGTTAACATTGTGCTTTGTACTTATATAGCATCTAATGGAACGTGTGTGTGCATGGACTTTCAGGGGCCATCCCATGGAGGGTGGGCTGAGTTGGCCTAGCCACTTGTAGAGAAACACAAGGTTTCAGAGGTACTCACATTTGAAGAACTTGGAACTTTGGGAATAATACAGCAAGCTCTTGGTTGCCCATCTTGCAGGGAGTACAACCAAGCTACAGCAGATAGCACTGGTCACTAAGCCAGGAGAAGTGGCTCATTCAGTGGACCTTAAAAAGAGAGTGATTCTACCCTCTACAACTACTCTCCAGCTCTCCTGGAATCATCATGTTTAACTATGGGACTTCCTGTGAGGAGCTGGGGGAAAATGTCTGCCTCCACTCCCTCCCATTGGGCAGCTAGAGAAAAGGCTGGGCCTTGGAGCCCCTATCTGCCTTTTCAATTTTGTGTTATCTTACCCCAAGCAAAGGTGACAAAACAGCAATACTGAGATGGATGTATCAGGCCTTGGAGGCAGTCTGGTGAGTTTGAATGGTTGGCAGATCCTGGGTCCCAAAAAGGAACTAGCTGCACTGCAGAAACTTCCCTTTCCACACTCACTACATAGACATCTCAGGATGCTCAAATTACATTTAAACTATTATCTAATTCAACCACCCCAAATTCAGAGAATTAGTTTTTGTAAAATGACTTTCATTCTTGCATGGATACATAAAGAAACATTCGACAAGTATACACACCCATTGTTATTGGGCAATTACAAGAAAAAATTTTAATATATTAGAAAACCATCCAGATTGGGGCCTATTTTGGCAGAATTCACTGAATAACTTAATTCTTCAATTTTAAATGTAGAGACTTTAAAGGAAGAAAACAAGAATTTATGAAGTACCTACTATGTGCCAGGCACTTTACAAATATTATCTCATTTGATCCTCACAATAACCCAGTAAAGCAGATGTTGTTATTATCTCCATTTTACAGGTGAAGAAACTGAGAAAGACGGAGATTAAGTGACTGGCCCATATTACTTGCTTGGCTAGTGAGTGTCTGAACCTGAATTTGAACTCACAGCTTCCTGACTCCTGATCCACTGCAACACCTAGCTGCCTCTTTGAAATAGACAGGAAATTGCTAAAGGTCATAGTGTAAAAAATTGCCAAAAGTGTAACAAGAATTAAGTCTCCTAGTGCTCTAGTATCTTCCCTTTACCCCCACTTTGTTTAAGGTGTTATATTCCTTCAGGGTTACCCTGAGAACATTGTAGCTTCTCAAGTTTATAAAAAGGTATTCCCCAATTAATAAATGGTCAAAAAATATGAACAAGTGGTTTTCACATGAAGTAATTGAAGCTATTTATAGTCATATGAAAAAATGCTCTAAATCACTATTGCTTAAAGAAATACAAGATAAAACAACTCTGAGGTACCACTTCACAGCTATCAAATTGGCTAATATGTCAGGACAGGAAAATGACAAATGTTGGGAGGAATGTGGGAAAATTGAGACACTAATGCACTGTTAATGGAGTCGTGAACTGATTCAATCATTTTGGAAAACAATTTGGTACTAGGTCCAAAGGGCTATAAAACCATTAGTGCCCTTTGACCCAGCAATACAGTACTAGGTCTGTATCCCAAAGCTCTTTTTGTGGTGGCAAAGAATTCAAAATTGAGATGTCCATCAATTGGGGAATGGCTGAGCAAGTTGTGGTATGTGATTGTGATGGAATACTATCGTGCTATAAAAAAGGATGAGCAGGATGCTCTCAAGAAAACCTGAAAAGACTTACATGAATTGATGCAAAGTGAAGTGAGCAAAACCAGGAGAACAATGTACACAGTAGCAGTAATATTGTATGATGATCAACTGTGAATGATTTATCTATTCTCAGCAACACAATGATTCAAGACAGTTCCAAAGGACTTAGGATGAATAATGCTATCCATCTCCAGAGAAAGAACTGATGGAGTCTGGATATAGGTAGAAGCATAATTTTTTAAACTTTTATTTTTCCTGAGGTTTTTTTTTGGTCTGTGTTTTCTTTCAGATATGACTGATATGGAAATGTGTTTTACAAGACCGTACATGTATAACCTATATCAAATACTTGCCTTCTCAATGAGGTAAGAGAGGAAGGAAAAAAGAAAATTTGAAACTCAAAATTTTTTAAAAATAAAAATTGAAAATTATTTTACATCTAATTGGTGAAAAATAAAATATTATATATATATATATTTTTTTTTTTAAAGAAAGTTTATGCAAGGGCAAAACATCTGCATACAAGTGGAAAGCATCCTATTGTAGGTCACTGCAGTTTAGTCATAGACTATGACCAGAGAGCCTGATCAATTTGATGAGGTTAAAGGACGAGGCCTTTGTTTTGGACTTTGATTATTTCTTCTTAATAGATAAAACATCCCCACTGACACATGGAAATATTGATTATTGATCTTAGCCTCAGTGGCAAGGGGGAGTAAAATTGTCCTGTGTACTTGCTGAACCATTCGGCCTCTTTGAGGATGACTGATGGGGTGCTAGTTCCTGGGGATGATCTAACTGGGTAAGACTATTGTAGATTTAAGTCTATAAAAGGAAGTAGATAGATCTCCTATAATCAGTTTGGGAGATTCAGCAAAAACTAATATAGACCAGAGATGTAAGAGTGGACTTTGGTCCCTGAGTGGGGGCAGAGTTAAGACAGAAATATCAGCCATGGAGATATGGTACCTAGGACCACCTAGGAATGGCAAGAGTTCTTGGATTTGGTCATGGAGACAAAATGTAAGAACCTCTTAGCCCAGAAATGGCAGCCACAGAGAGAAGAAATATGTGGCCAGAAGAGTGACAGCAGCTGGAGTATTGCAGTGTAATGGAAATGATTCTGGAAACAGAAAGAACAGGAGAAAATATTGGCTAACTCAGA
Organism: Phascolarctos cinereus; assembly: GCF_003287225.1. Taxonomy (NCBI): domain Eukaryota; kingdom Metazoa; phylum Chordata; class Mammalia; order Diprotodontia; family Phascolarctidae; genus Phascolarctos; species Phascolarctos cinereus. The sequence continues at coordinate 211,799,330 of NW_027555847.1, forward strand.
GGTCCTGGATCCAGTTTCCTAAGAGAAAAGAGCTGGAACCATGGAACCTCCAGTACCACTGTGAGTTATTGGACTGTACAGTTTCAATTAATGAGAGTTTTACTTTGAACAGATGCTAAATACTTTCTCTTCAAATCACAGGGTATACTATGTAGGTCCCTGGATTATAGCAAGACTCACAAGGGAGGAAAGAATAATGCTTTTTTTTTAAAAATTATGAGTGGGTTATGGTGACTCCTTTATCTTGGATTTTCCTTATTTCTGTGAGGTAAAATAAAGGCCGATAACCTATCTGAAATATATACTGGAGTGGTTTGCCATTTCCTTTTCCAGCTCAGATGAAGAAATTGAGGCAAACAGGATTAAGTGACTTGCCCAGGGTAAACACAGCTAGTAAGTGAAATTGAAGTCTTCCTAACTCCAGGGCACAGCACTCACTGTGACACCGGCTTGTCCAAAACATATTGTGAACAGAGTTCTTTTCTAGGAACTGAGGGATCTTTTACCCACATCTATAGAACCTAGACAAAAGCAATATTCTGAGACTTCTAGGGAAAATTCTGAGGTGCGGGGGTGGGAATGAGTCAAAGAGATACAGATTTTTGAGAAAAGCCCCAAAGTGAACCCAGTCCACATAAATCCAAAGTTTAGGATTTTAGATTACAGGTTACAGGGAGAGAACTAGGGTCATGGGATTTAAAGTTGGAAGGAATCTTAAAGAGAACCTAGTTCCTTCCTTGCTCATTTTTTAGATAAAGGAAACTGAGGCCTAGAGAAGTGAAATGATTTGCTTAAGAGGCCACAGTTATTAAGTGATAGTACCAGGAATCAGGCCCTCTGATTTCACATCCATTGCTACAAACTTGGTATGTCAGAGTCTAACCATATCTATAGATATAGGGACCCTACAGCCCAAATGGAAACAATTCCAATTTCAAGAATAGAGCATATACTTTTAATGAGATTTTGAAAAAAGAATATCCTTTGTTAAACCATGTGTCCCAATTTCTGGTTAGAAAAAACACGACCACCATGTGCAATGAGATTTCAGGAGTGTTTTGGGAAGGTCCTTTCCGAATAACAAAATAATCTCTACCACCAACTTCCCTCTGATGCCTGAAAATGTAGCATGAGAGATTCATTCATTTGAATGCAAATGATCATTAACACAGTGCTTGACTTGTAGGGATAGGGACTGGACCTTTGATTTCATAGATAAAGGGAACTCCCAGGTGAGAAAAAAATCCTAACAAAGAAGGCTAGCACCTTCTCTGCAACTAATGGTCTTAGAAAACTGCCTAGTGCACTGAGAGATTAAGTGATTTGCCCAAGTTGCTCCAGCCAGTACAGTAAGTCACAAGAGATGGGATTTGAACCTGGGTCTTACTTGCTTCTGGGCTAGCTATATACCATAATGATATGGTACCTCTCTTCTCAGCATATGGTAATAACTTAATAAATGCTTTTTCATTCACATATTCATTCATGGGAGAATTTATGCCTTACCAATGTTAACCTTAGCCAAAAGGAGTTATCAGATCTTTCTTACTTTCACTAGAAGCTGAGACCAATCTCTCTACAGAATAAAAAAAAAGTAGTAAGGTTAAGTTTGGATCTAGGATCCAGTGCCCAGAAAAGGAGGTCTGCTGGGTGGATTTTGAAATGCAAATTACCTAGGATCAAAGTAAGGATAATATTAACATGTGTGCATGGAAATAACATGTGTGTAGGGAAAATTTATGATAACAACTATATTTTAAAGATAAACAACTTTGAATGACTTAAGAACTCTGATGAATGTTTACTGTTTTAGTTAGTTTACTAATTAATTACTTAGTTTAGTTTTAGTTTACTAATTACTAACTGTGATTCCAGATGACCAGTGATGAAATATGTTACTCACCTGCTGACCAAAAAGTGGTAGACTCAAGGGGAAGATTGGGACAGTTATTTTTGAGATGTGACCAGTACAGGAATTTGTTTTGCTTGACTTTTCATAGTCTTACAAAGCTTTTTTTCTTTTCTTTTTCTTTTTTTAATTCATCAGTAGGAGTGGGGGACAAAATGGATGGGAAAGAAAATAGATTTTTATTCATTAACAAATGAAAGTAAAAAGTAACAAACAGAAGATGACTAGAAAGTTAGAAAGGGGCTAGTTTGTAAAGAGATTTAAATGCCAAATGGAGGAGTTTGTATATAATCCTGGATTAAGTAATACCAAACCACTAGAGTATACTGAGTAGGGGAGGTAACATGGTCAGTCCTGTGTTTTAGGAGAGCTGCTTTGTCAGCTACGTGGAGATAAATTGGAGTGGTAAGAGACTTGAGGCTAGGAGACCTAGAGGGGATGAAGGCCTAAACTAGAGTGGAGCTTATGTGACTGGAGAAAAGAGAAATTATATGAGAGATGTTGTGAAGATAGAAAAAAAAAAGAGGTTTGTCAAACTCAATGCATATATGGAGTGAGCGAGAGTAAGGGGTTGGAGATGACACTGAGGTTGTAAATTTGATCAGTTTAGAAAGAAGATGGTTTCCTTGACAGTAATAGAGAAATTCAGAAAAGGAAGGGTTGAGGACATCTAGTTCAAAATATCTAACAGGCAGGACTGGAGTTTGGGAGAGAGACTAGGGTCATAGATGTACAGATCTGGGAATCCATTGCATAGAGAGGATAATTGAACCCGCAGAAGCTGATGAAATCACTAATTAGGAATATAGAAAGAAAAAAGAAGAGGGCTCAGGACAAATCCTTGGTGCACATCCACAGTTAGTGGTTGTGACATGGATAAAAATTCAGCAAAGGATACTGAGGAGTAGTCAAATGGGTAAGAAGAGAACCAAGAGAGAGGTAAGAATTGTGGAAACTCAAGGGAAACAGTTTCCAGCAAATGGTCAACAGTGTCAAAAGCTAAAGAGAAGTCGAGAAGGAATAAGATTTAGAAAAGATCATTAGCATTGGCAGTTGAAAAAGCATTGATAACAATGAAAAGAACACTGTCAGTTCAATTGTGAGACCGCCAAAGATGCAGAAGAAATGAGAAAAGTAGAGGCACTGATGGCTTTTTCAAGGGGATTAGCTAAGGAGAAGAGAGATAGAGGTCAATAACTAGTGGCTATAGTAGGATCTAGTAAGGGTTTTCAAAGGATGGAGAAGACTTGACATGTTTGTAAGCAGGAGGGAAGGAACCAATAGATTGGAAAATATTGAAGGGAAGTGGAAAGATATAAGTATTTATATAGAGCCTACTATGTGCCAAGCAGCCAGGTGGTACAATGCCTAGAGTACTGGGCCTGGAGTCAGGAAGACTCATCTTCCCGAGTTCAAATCTGGCCTCAGACACTTACTAGCTGTGTGAGCCTGGGCAAGTCACTCAACCCTGTTTGCCTCAGTTTCCCCATCTGTAAAATAGTCTGGAGAAAGAAATGGCAAACCACTCTAGTACCTTTGCAAGAAAACCCCAAAAGGGGTCACCAAGAGTCAGACACAACTGAAAAATGAAACAACAACATATGCCAGGCACTATGCTAAGCATTTGATCTTCACAAAAACAACCCTGGAAGGTAGGAGCTATTATTACACCTCCATTTTACAGTTGAAAAAACTGAGGCAAACAGGTTAAGTGATTTGCCCTGGGTTACACAGCTAGTAAATGGCTGAGGCCAGATTTGAACTGGTCTTCCTGTTTCCTGAAACTTGTTTCCTCATCTGTAAAATGATATAGAGAAGGAAATGGCAAACTACTCCAGTATCTTTTCCAAGAAGATCCGAAATGGTATCACGAAAAGTCGGACATGACAGAAATGAATGAACAACAATAACAAAATGACTTCCTGACTCCAGGCCCAGTATTCTAGAGAGAGGAAGGATATCAGAGGGAAGATGCTGGAGAAGCTGAGAGGGTATGGAATCCAGGGTACATGTAGCAAAGGTGGCCTTGGTGAGAAGGGCCATATCTTCATCAGACTGGAGTAAAGGAAGAGATAAGGAGGGTGGACTCCAAGGAGTTTGGGGGGGGAGGTGGAAGGGGGATGGCTTGAAGATTGAGGAAGAGGTAGCATATAGAGAATGTCCTTGACTTTCTTGTAAAAAGCAAGGTCCTAAAAAAGGAAAAAAAAAAGCAAGGTCCTTAGGAGACAGAGTAGGGGAGGCCTAATGAGAAAAGTGAAGATCTGGAACTGTCATTGTGGTCACTAGGATAGAGCATCAATTAAGAAGCTGTAGAAGGATTGCCTTGCCATACTGAATGTCCAGTCAACATTAACAAATCTGGGGTGGGACCAGTCAGCACAGTTGTATGACTTCCTACAACTCTACTGAGCAGCATAATGGAAGTAATCCAGAACTGAGATTTGGTAAGGCATAAGTGACGATCAAGCAAGGGAACAGAGGATTTTAAGAGTAGAAGATAGTGTAGCATTGAACTGGTTCCCGAAAGGGTTGAGACTGGGAAAGGATGAGGGTGTTGCCAACAGGGAAAGTAATAAGGGATAGAGGGATTCGAGGCCATGTTGATAATAATAGGAAGATGGAGGTGATGATTAGAGAAAAAGGAACTTCAGAGTTCTTGAACAGGTTAAGTAGAACATTAGTGGGTGATGGAAAAATCCCTGTGTATAACTAAGATAGGGTGGAGGAGTCAGTCATAGAAGGTGGAATAGATTGAGGAAGTGGGAGGTTAGAGTATTTGGGAGAACATCAACATGTATCAACAACAATGTTGTCATTCCACCGCTTCCTCAGCCTGCAACTCACAAACCTCTTCTTCATTCTCACTGTGATCTGTAACCACTCCACCCCTCAGTTCCCCCCCAGGCCATTACCTTTGCTTTGGCTAAATTCTCCCCCCTTCCCAGTCTTGACCTGTTGATGAACCAATTCAACTCTGCACTTTCCTCTTAAGTGCCTTGCTCCTTTGTCCTGTTGAAGATTTTGGCCTACTCCAATGAACCACCTCCATGCCTATTCCTGGACAAAGGAAATCACCAACTTGTGCTGAATGAATCCACTATAAATGTGTTACATAATCCCTCGATGAGGAAAGGCAATCATTTTCTACCTCCCTAACTGACTCACCATACCACTATGCGCCATGGTGGCTTTTCCAAATTTTCTCATGCCTTCTCAAAATTTCCAAGGCTTTCTCTCCCCCGACCCCCACCCCCCATCCTTTTGGCTAAAAACATCGCCGCATGTTCCACTGAGAAATCAAGGCCATTCGCTAAGAACACCTTTTTGTCCCCTCTATTTTATCTCATATCACTGAGGTGCCTTCAACTACTTTATTCTCTTTCACCCATCTCACACAAAGAGGTGCCCCTTCTCCTTGCCAAGGCAAACCAGTCTACCTATACAAGTGACCCCATTCCATCTCGCCTTTTCCAGCAGATTTCACCCTCCATCTCCACTCTCTTCAATCTCTGCCTACCGACTACTTCCCAACTTCCTACAAAAACTCCCACATCTCCCCCACCCTCAAAAAATCCTCACTTGAGCCATCCATCCCTACTAGCTATTGTCCTAGATCATTTCTCCCTTTTGTGGTTAAACTCCTTGAGAAGACTACCTATAATTGATGCTTCCACTTCCTTTCTTCTCACTCTCATCTGAATAATTCTCTTTATAATTTTCTTATCATTCTCTTAACTGCCAAGTCTAATGATCTTTTCTCAATCCTCATCTTTTTTTTTTTACACTTCTCCGTAGCCTTTGATACTATCAACCACCCTGATCTCCCTGATAATCTCTTCTCTCTCCTGGTTCTCTTCCTACCCATCTGAGCTATTCTTTTCAGTCTCCTATGATGGTTCTTCGTCCAAACCATGCCTATCAACTGCGAGTGTTCTTTGCTGTGGGCCTTCTTCTTTTCTCCATCTATACTATTTCACTGGTGAGCTCATCACCTTCCATGGATTTGATTTTCCTCTCTATGCAGATGACTCTCAGATTTATTTGTCCAGTCTTTACCTCTCTCTGGAACTCCAGTATCACATTTCCAACTGACTGCCTATTTGATATCTCAAACTGGATGTCTGATCTTACATCATCATACCCAAAACTGAACTCATTCTCTTTTACGCTAAACACTCTTTCTGTAGAGGGCACCACCATCCTCGAAGTCACCTGGGCATGCAACCTAGGTGTCATGCTTGCAAGACTCCTCACTCTCCATATCAGTTTCCAAGTCCTAACATCTCTACTTTTGTAACATCTCATGTATATGCTACCTTTCCTCCTCTGAAACTGCCACCACCCTAGTGCAGGCCCTTATAATCTCATGCCTTCACTATTGCAATGGCCTGTTTATTGGCCTCACTGCCTCAAGTTTCTCCCCACTCTTGTCCATCCTCCACTCATCTATTAAACTGATCTTCCTAAAGTGAAATCTGACCATGTTATCTCCCTGTTCAATCAACTTCAGTGGCTCCCTATTGCCTGAAGTATCACATATAAAATCTGTTTAGCTTATAAATCCCTCCATGGCCTGGCCCCTTCCTAGCCTTCCATTCTGCTTACACCTTACATTCTCTCCCCTTCATGTACTCAGTGAGTCAGTGACACTGGCCTCTTTGATGTTTCTCAAAAATAAGGCTAAATCTCCCAACTCTGAGCATTTCACTGGCTATATCCTGTAACTGGAACTCTCTCCCTCTTCATTTCTGTCTCCTTGCTTCCCTGACTTCCTTCAAGTCCCAGCTAAAATCCCACCTTCTACGACAAATCTTTTCTGATCCTCCTTAATGCTAATGCCTTTCCTGTTGATTGTCACCAATTAATCCTACATATATATCTTGTTGTACAGAGTTGTTTGCTTGTTGACTCCCCAGTTGGATTGTAAACTCCTTGAGGGCATGGATTGTTTTTTGCCTTTCTTCAAATCCCCAGCACTTGCACAGTACTTACTTACATAGTAAGTATTTAATAAATGCCAGTTGACTGACTGACCTTAGAATGAGGGCAGGAATTTGGGTGGAGGAAGAGCCTGTAAACAAAAAGATGTACATGCTGAGAAAGGAAGAAGAATACTATGGCTTCCTGAAGGGGAGGTAAGCCATCCAGTTTCTTTATGCACACTCCAGCAAAATCTTGAAGTTTGTATGACTGAAAAATAATCAAGAGATTCAATGAGAAGCTTTAGTAAGTGACTTCTTCTGCCCCAGAATTATGCAGGAGGTAATCCAGAAACCTGAAGGCAATAGGAAAGGGGACCTCCAGCAAAGCTAAAAGAAAGAACTAGAAGTATGATTTAGAGGAAAGAGCAGAAAACCCTTCAAGAAGACTCCCTGAAAACTAGAATAGAACATACAGAAATCAATGATTCCATATGATGGCAAGAATTGTTAGGACAAAATCAAAACATTGAAAAACAGAATAAAACATAAGAAATAAAAAACAACTGACCTAGAAACAGGTCAAGAGATTATTTAAGATTCACTGGACTCTATGGAAAACCATAGTTTAAAAAAGCATGTATGCTATATTTCAAGAAACCACAAATCAAAACTGTCCAAATGTATTATAGAACTAGAGGCAAAGTAAAGGTAGAACCTGATCTTCTAAAAGGAAGCCTTCCCCCCCTCCCCAAAACGAGTATTAGGAATATTACAGCCAAAAGCCAAAGATCCCATGCCAAATTAAAAGTACTGCAAGCATTCTGAAAGAGGTTCAAGTACTAAGGAACTACAGTTAGGATCACATAGGACCTGGCAGCTGCTATTAAAAACCAGAGGAGATTTTGGAATACACTATTCCAAAGGCAAAAGAGATAAACTTACAACCAAGAAAAACTTGCCCTACAAAGCTGAGTGTCAATTGGGGGGGTGGGGTGAATAGACCTTTAATGAAATAGAGGACTTTCAAAGGCCAGAGCTGAGTAGGAAGTATAAAGACAAGAACTGTGAGAAACACGATATAATGGGGTGCGGCACAGGTGCAGAACACTCGGGATGGCATCTCTCCATGGGAAGAGGCTAGCAGCCTGCTTCTAGGAGAGTCGGGATAATGGATGAGAAGTGTTTGGAGGGGCTGTGGAGCATCCACAGACATCCTGTAAGTGACTCTAACCAACTAATAATATGGTGAATGGGAGGCTTTCCAATTCTCTCATTCCTCAGCCCTTTCAGATGCTCTCTTGGATCATCTGGCGGCTCCTTTGCTCACATTTGTCCAGTCAGAGAATGTGCTGCAAAGGGACAAGCCTTCGGTGGGGGCCTTTTCCCCTCTGAAGCCATGCGGCCCTGAGAAGTAGGCCTTAGTCCTTGGCTTTGGCACTTGTTCTTTTTCACCTTGGGTAAGGGGAGTATGGCTTCTGACCTTTTGAGTTCTGAAGGTCAGGTGGGCCTCTCATCATCCTGGCATTCCAGAATTCTGGGTTACAGAGACTATACAGCATTGATGACCAAAGGAGCAGAGAGAGACCTTTAGGAGTGACCCTTGACATCCCACCAGTGGTAACTGAGACAAGGATTCATCCAGCAAAGATATTACTTTTAGATATGAACCTATTAGGATCAATGCTGTGAAGAAACTGAGCTAAGTTGAGCCTACTCCCCACAGAAACTGAGGTGGTACAGGGAAGAGTATGCTCGTGAAGTATTAGGGAAAATGTTTGTGTAGTTGTTCTTAACTATATCTTTGAAGTAAATATCTCTTTGTAAAAGTTAATCAATGTTAAATGGTTAAAGAAACTGGCGTGCTAGTCCCTGGCCCTTAGCAGTGGGTAGTGGAACATAGCCAGTGGGGGCTTAATCTGATGGCATTAGAGAAAAAAACATAACCCTGAAGGGCAGCAGGAGAAGCCTTTGCTCTGAGAGAGTGGGCCAAAGACTCAAAGCTACACTCAAAAAGTAAAGTAATTTGAGCATTTAGAAGGAGTTATACCATGACAGTGTGCTCACATTCTAATCAAGGGAAAAGAAATATGTCCTCCAAGAATCTAAATGTCTTCAAAAGTTATTGATAGAGCTCAATGAAAACAGAAGTCCTGGGGTAGATTGGTTTTATTCTGAGGGTTTGAAGAGAGGAACCAGAGGGGAGGGTAAAAGGATTACTGGTATAAAAAGAAGGAAGGAAGAAGTAGAATTTGCTCTCATAATCAAGTGCTTAGTGCCTAGCACGTGGTAGGAGCTTAATACATGTTTATTAATTGACTGATAATTGAGGTGGAGGAGCAGAAGAGTATAAATATGGAAGAAGGGACAGGGGGAGTGAGCATCAGTTGAACCTCACTCTTATCTGAAACAAAGAAGAGTTGGAGACACACACACACACACACACACACACACACACACGAGTTTGTGTGGAAATACATCAAACTCAACAGGGAAACCAGTGGGGATAGGAATGTGGGTGAGAAGGAAGATAATACTGGAGATGGAATAATCACAAACAGAACAAATTTCCTGATCCTGAAGTGGAGAACAAAAAGGGGGCAGGGGAAGAAAAGCAAAGAATCTAATGTGGGGAAAGGAGTGTCTTGGATTGTCTCTTAAACAATTGGGGAATGACTGAACAAAGTAGTATATTAATATAATGAATTATTGTATGGTATGAAATACAAAATAGACAATTTCAAAGGATTTGGGGTAGTAAGAACCGATTTAGGGTGAAGTGAATAGAACCAAGAATAATTTATACAAGTAACATACACAAAACTTTCAAAGACTTCAGAGCTCTAACCAATGTAAGCACCAATCATGTCTCCAAGAATACCTATAATGAATATTTACCTACCTCCTGACAGAGAGGTAATGGACACAAGATAGAAAAGGAGACACACACTTCTGGACATAGCTACTGTGTGAGTTCATTTTTCTTGACTATATTTTGTTATGAGGGTTTTCTTTCTTTTTCAAAGCTTTTAATTGGGGAGGATGAGTTAAGGGGGAGGAGTGAGGGCTAGTAATAGTGATGCCAGAAATAAAAAGAAGGCCTTTGAAACAATTTTTAAAATGCATGTTAATTGAAAATATAAGATAAAATGAAAGATTAAAAACTAAAATGCACCAAAGAGAACAGAGGAAGTTCATAAAGAAACACAGACAAGATGGTTTTGAAAACAATGTGTATGATTTATTATATTTTTCTTTTTAAAACAAGCATCACAAAATGTCAATTCATAGTTTTATTTATTTTATTTTTGTGTTCTGCTGTATGTTTGGACATGTTCTTCTTTTAGTGCTTAAGTTCATAATGTTTAAAAGTTTAATGCAAGAAGAATGTCTTGTAGGTTGGAAGATTGAACAGATCTAGATTAGGTGATAAATTTGAATAGAGTGATCTTCAAAGCATGAGAGGTTGCTGAGTGATGGTGGCAGAGGGACAGAAGTGGCAATGGGGAACAAAGAGTATTCCAACTACCGCACCTGAGCCAGTGTATGTGTTAGGGTATGTGTTAGGGTAGACCTCATGCTGGAAAGGATGGCCAGGTGTACACTACCATGTGGGGTTAGCCAGGATTCAGTGAGTGTCAGAAGACAAGAAGAGGTTTAAGATGCAACTTACTAAGTACAAATCTGCCTATTGGCCCTAATTTATTCTCCTTAACTATTTATGCCTCCCTCCTTTATTAAGAGTATAGTGGGCCCTGGAGATCAGTGTCCTCTGGCAGACAAAGTTCTCATTGCCTACTTACGCTTTTAGGGGCTTCAAGACCAAGACCAATGAAATGGCTCCCTCCTTTTTGTTGCTTGTCCTTCACTCTCAAAGAGGACCATGACATCAGGAAAGTGATGCCATGACTTGCAAGTGAATTGGATTTAAGTGAGGGAGGGCAGTGCAAAGTCACCTGCCTCACTTTCTCATCTGGGGCCGTGTGAGTCCCATGGTGAGACATAGATCAGGATGACTGGAGATGCCCCCCCCCCCCAGCTCCCTCCTAATGTTGTTGGAAGTGCAGAAAAGCTTACACTTTGCCTAAGGTTAGAAGTGAACAAGTGAACCCAGGAGAAGTCATGAGGACCTCCAGGGAGTGTGCATGCTACATGAGGGAGAGATGATGGGAATGAAGGCCACCAAGCAACCTGACCCAGATGTTGCTGGTGCCTCTCTCAGAGTGAGGCACTGGAAAATACTGTAGCTGAACTAAGTTTAGTTACATGGAGGCTCCATGGAGCAGGACGCAGAATATCTATCCATTCGTGCCTGCAAAAAAATGGAACTGGTGATGCTCCTACTTCCGTGTCCCATAAATTGCTATGGCTGTCATACAAACCTATATCCTGAATCTTCAGTTCTTTAAGACTATTTTCCTTCTGTAGTTGGCATGTGTTTTCAGAAGAAACTGGTTTCTCTATGACATCATTTACTGTGTCTGTTCTTGAGGAACTAAATGCGGTTGAGAAGGGAAGCCATGGTTGGCCAGATATGCAGAGAGAGACAGACAGAGACAGAGAGAGACAGAGATAGAGAGACAGAGAGACACAGAGAGAAATAGCCTGTCTAACCTCAGTGAATATCAACTGAGTGCTTGAGCTGAACAAAACAGATTTTATTGATACATATTATTATAGTTCCTTCAAAGAACGGACAGTCTGGTCTGTCCTGGATGGAGCCAGTAGTTTTCTGGTGGGAGGAGGTTTGCTAAGTGAGTGGGAATAAGACTAAGGGGAGGCAGTGGCCTCAGGCAACTTTTCTCACCTTGGTTTCTACCCAGGCTGGATCGCTAATAATAGCTGGCAAGGATATAGCTATTTAAAGTTTGCAAAATCACTATAAATATTATCTCATTTTATCCTCAGGACAGCTAGGTGCTGTAGTGGATACAGCACTGGGCTTAGAATCAGGAAGACTCATCTTTCCTGAGTTCAAATCTGGCCTCAGACACTTACTAGTGGTGTGACCCGGGGCAAGTCACTGTCTGCTTCAGTTTCCCCACTGTGGTATGTTTGCCAAGAAAACCCCAAATGGGGTCATGAAGAGTCAGACATGGCTGAAATGACACAACATTTGATCCTCACAAAAACCCAGAGAGGTAGGTGCTATTTCCCATTTTACAGATAAAGAAACTAAGGCAGACTAAGTGACTTGTCCAGGGTTACAAAGCTAGTAAGTGGAGATCTGAACTCAGGTCTTCCTGCCTCTAAGTGTAGAGCTCTGTCTCAAGCCCCACTTAAATGCCAAGACTATAAAGAGTCTATCTTTCTGAGGGTACAATTAGAAAGCCTTTGGTGCCTCTAGTTGTGCACACACCCTGTCAAAACATTTGGGCAAATCAGTTAATTCAATGAAGCAACGCAAATTCATTCAAAACAATAGATGAGCAGATGTTGTCCAGGAGACATTTGGTCAATAAGACCTTTCTTCAGTGACTGAAGGCTTCTCTCTTAGGGGAAAACATTCCCAGTGACACCACGTCTGACACTTTGTTCTAGCATTACACATCTCTCTGATGAGGTGAAGAGCCTCCTTTCCTTTCCGCTCTTCCCGCTCTAACCACACTAAAGATAATGAACAGTTTCAGAGTACCTGGAACTAAGCCTTTAAAAAGGAGTTGTAGGAAGAACAAAAGCTGAGACAGCCAGAGAGATACTGGTTGTATACAAAAAGATTTCCTGCACAGCCTGTGATCCCAAGGTCCCTCCAAGGAAATATATGCTTCAGGGGGCCACGTAATCCACTTCCCCTAAGATAGGAGGGAATCTTGAGGCCTCAGAGATGGGGACAGATAGAGGCAGTAGCAGAGTAGTAAGGAGTTTCTGGGGGTAAGCTGGGAGCCACTGCATTGCAAGACAGCATCAGTGGAAAAAGTAGTGGTGGGACAATGGAGAATATGTTGGACAAACAGAGGAATTCTAGGACTAAACCTCCTGGATGGAGAAGGAGTTCTTGTACAACAGTGGGTTCCTGGGCTAAGCAGGGAGCTACTACCTCAATGCAAGCTGGCAGCAGCAGTGGCAGATCAATGGAAATGGACCAGGTATTAGAATTCTCGGTCCATGAAGGAGCCGAAGCTGAGCTTTCAGGGAATAGGGTTGAACTTTCTATCAACTCTTTTGTTTTTTCCCTCAAGGTAGGCTGGACCCAAAGGGTAGTGCTGTAAGTTTGGGGCACCTGTATTGACCCTGGGAGAAGTAGGGCTCACCAATGGGATGCTTGACTCTAGCAACCTTGAATGACACTCAGGGTAGTGCCCTAAGTCTCCAGGGCAGTGGAGACTCAGAGGAGAGAAAGAAAAGAGAGGTGTTCTGATTTCCTAAAGACTTGGGTATAAGACTTCTTGTATTTTTTTGTTGGGCCAAATAATTTCTCCTGTATTTGATAATGCTGTTACCTTGCATGGGATTTGAAGGCCCTTTACCTCATTTTGTGGAGACCTAGACCCAATTCAAATTCTGATATTCACAGGGGCACAAGTCAAAGAGTATAAGGATACACACACACACACCCATACATATATACATATGTGTACATATGTAGTATAAGTAAATATATGTATATAGTATATAGTATATATATAGTATATAGTACATAGTATAAGTATATAAGTATACATAATAGTATAAGTAGCCCTCAAGTTTAAGTATATAGTATATGTATATGTATATGTATATAGTATAAGTATATAAGTATACATAATAGTATAAGCAGCCCGCAAGTTTAAACCCATGTAAAGCAAGAGCTTTGGTTCTCAGTCCTGGAGTTGCAGATAAAAATATTGACTTGAAACCACTAAAATAACTGTATTTATGGTCCTTATAAAGATATGAAGTTACCATTTTGCTTTTTAACTGGGTCAAGAGAGCATTATCACACAGTGTGAGTAATTTCCTTTTCTTTTCTGAAAGGTGAGTCCCCATAGTCTACTAATACCCCCTGTAGGTCTCGGAGGGAGAAACAGGAATCTTAAAATTAAACTTAGGACACCTGCTGAGCTCCAAGAAAAGGATCTTTCCCATAAACTGATAGCAATGTCTTGCTAACTACAAAGTTACTACACATGCCTAGAATTGTACTAATTTTATTCAATAATGGGCAATTAAACCTAATTACATAACTTCCAATACCATTTAAGTACTTTTAAAGTAATTTCTAGATGATAACATAATTCCATAAACTATATTTGTAAACTCCAATCTAATCGGGCTGAAATAGTCCTCACTTGCCATTGTATCAGGAAATTAAAAAACAAACAAAACCCCAAAACAAACTAACTTGAACTGCAAGGGTAAACCTTCCCAGAAGATTAAACTATATGGTGTGTGAACTGTGAGTGTGTAAGTATTTATGTATTTCCCCCTTTCCCCACTTCCCCCCACTCCACACTCCATGCTGGTCACTTTAGGAGCTACACCAATTCCAAAGGAAAGGAAATCGCCATTTCCTAGAGAGCTTCAGAATCAGAATTTGGTACACAATGCAGGCTTTCAGCATACCTGCCTTTGGGGAATAAGCTTCTAGCTTGCTGCCATGAGGCAGGGCAACAAAGGAGCCTGTAAGAGAGCATGCTCACTAAATTTCCATTTGAAACTGTCCTGCATTGTTATACCTGGCAGCATTCAGCAGGAGAGTGAATAGCACCCAAAGAGACTTTACTCCTAAGGAAGATCATTATTTAATTTTAAACACTGACTAGGGGTTTCTAAGCTATCCACCAGAACTTGGTTTTCAGGGTTGCTTTATTTGTTTTTGCGGTGGTGCTACTGCCTGCTGATATGAAAGAGAGATATGCCCGCAGTAGTATTTAAAATTCCCTGCCTATATATGGTTAGGGGGCGTGGTGGTGGTGGGGAGATCTGCTGGTTCTTTTGTAGACTGCTTCTAAACCTATGACCTCCAACAGGAAGGCTTTACACTTTCCAAAGCTTTGATATCGATCCGGAGAATCGCATGCAGCCCTCGCGTGACTGAAACTCTCTGATTTTTAAATTACAGTAATTTTCCAAGTAAAAATAACACATAGCAGGTGCATAGCTTGAAATCCAAGGCTTTCTGAGTAAAAATGTGAAACTATTGGGAAGACAAAGGAAAATGATATTGCCGTATAAGAACATTAAAGTGGATTGGGGGTCCTATTCTGGACTTAAAATGTACCAGTAAAGCAATCACAAACATTGGAAAAGGATGGAACACAATCAGTTTTATAATTAATTATTCCTGGATTTCCTAGCCACTAACTTCCTTAAATAACTAATATCCTGGGAAAACAAACAGCCTTTTACCCATTGAGAATATTATAGCCTTGCACATACTAGTGACTCAATAAATGTTGGAAGGGAAAGAGGATAATTTAGGCAATTTCTAAAAATTAGACAAGGTCCTACTCTTTAGTTGCAGGGCATGAAGTATCCACTTTAAAAAGTATATCAGTGTTTTCTCTACTATTAAAAAAAGTATATCAGGAAAAGGTGAGGGAAGATTTCTACATGTTTAACATTTTTATGAAGGCCATGACCAACAGATAGCCAAATGAGTGGGTTGGGGTGTATGTAATAAAAAGCACTTTTAATATTTCTTTTTAAAAATAAATACACATAATTTTAATGCCAGAAAACTCTCCACGACACATATTTTGTGAGAAGTTAAACTCGAGTAAGCAATAACAGAATAGCATAATTTTCAAATCTTGCCTCTGATGTATAAAAAGCCTTGTCTTGGCTGTTTTCCCTGTCTCAATATGTTAGAGAGTAACTGATTTTAGGTTAAATAGTTGTTGGTTGAGCAGCATTTCAACACTCTTTAATGCAGTTGTTTGGTTTGTCCTCAAAGGGTGGCCACTTGTTTTTAAAAAAATTGTAGAGGAGATTCCTATTCAGACATAAGTGGGACTAAATGACTTCTGAGGTCTCTTCCCAACTTTGGTATTCTATGATTATAAGGTGTGCCACACCCTCCAACACCTCCAGTCAAATAATGGAAATTTTCCTGATTCCTGTCTCTTCCTAGAGATGTTCTCTGTGTTTATGTTTTAAAGTAGGAGAAGTGGGAAGAAGTCATTGTGAACGAGGTCTGGGATTTAATCCTGACAAGCTTGAGACAGGAAGACCAATCAGGAAGCTGTTGCAATAATCTAGGTGAGAGGAGATGAGGGACTGAAATAAGATATATGAGTGGACAGAAAGGATGATGCAAGAGATGTAAAGTTAAAAATGGAAGCATTTGACAACTGATTGGATATGTGGGGTGAGGTACACTGAGGAGTCCAGTTTAATGCCAAGATTCTAGGAAATTGAAGGGAGGGTGGTAGCTTCACCAAAGGCAGGTAGGTGGTGGGGTGGATAGAGTGCCAGGCCTGAAGTCAAGAAGACTCATCTTTCTGAGTTCAAATCTGGCCTCAGACATTTTACTAGATGTGTGACCCTGGGCAAGTTCACTTAACCCTGTTTGCTTCAGTTTCCTCATCTGTAAAATGATCTGGAGAAGGAAATGGCAAAGCATTCCAGTATCTTTGCTAAGAAAATCCCAAATGGGGTCATGAAGAGTTGGACACAGTTGAACAACAGTAACAAAAAGCTTTACCAGAAATAGAAAAGTTTAGAGGAGAACTGGTCTTTTGGGGAAAGGTGAGTTTAGTTTTAGACAGGTTGGGTTTGAGATTTCTGTGGGACAGTCAGTTTGACACATCAAATAGATGAATGGTGATGAGGGACTAAAAGCTCAGGAGACAGACTGGAGCTGGATATATAGATGTAGGAGTCATCTTATAGATATTAAACCCAAGACAGTTGATGAAGTTACCAAGAGAAATAGTATACATAGGGAAGAGAAGGTGGCTTAGGCCAGAACTGTGGTGAACACTTGTAATTAGGGGGCACAACATGGATGATGATGCAGCAAATGAGACTACGGAAGAGTTTAGTAGAAGCAGAACCAGCATAAAGCAGTGTCACCAAAACCTAGAGAAATGATCCAGGAGGAGAGGATGGTCAATAGTGTTAAATCCTGCAAATGGTTCTAGAAGGACAAGGACTGAAATAAGACCATTATGTTTGACATTTAAGTGTAACTTTGAAGAGAGCAGGTTCAACTGAATGATGAAGTCAAAAGCCAGACTGTGAAGGGTTGAAGAATGACAGGAAATGGAGGCAATGAATGTAGACAGCGGTCACCCCTCTCCCCCCCACCTTAGGAGTTTGCTGAAAAAATGAGGAGAGACATAGCACAACAGCTTATGAGGAAGGTAGACTCTGGTAACTTTTTTTAAGGATGAAGGAGACTTTGAAGGCAGTAGGGAAGGTACTAGTAGACTGAGAGAGGGCCAAGGTGTGTGTGTGTGTGTGTGTGTGTGTGTGTGTGAGAGAGAGAGAGAGAGAGAGAGAAAACAATGCCATTCCTAAGAAACAAACTAATAACAAATCAAACTAAGAAACAAATCTAACAACAAACAAAAAAAAGTCTAGATTTCCTCAGACAGAGTCAAGCAAAGGTTAGATTGAAAAAAAAACAAAGAGGATTAAGGATACAATCTGCTGAAGAATATGGGAGGGAATGTGATCAAGCTTACATAAGAGATTGGCTTGGCAAAGGGAAAGGCTATCTCTTTGTCATATTAGGGTAAATGAGGAAAGATTGTTAAGATGATGTGAAAGGTTTTTGAGATGAAGATATTAGGAGAAGACGCTCAATTTCCTCAGTAAAGTAAGAGGCAAGGTCCTTAGATGAAAGAGAAGAGGGAATGTGAGGCTTGAGGAGTTTAAAGATTTCAGTCAGGAGTGAAACAGGGAATAATTAACAGCATGGCTATAGTGAGGGTCCTGTTGAAGTTGGGTAACACCAGTTTGTAAGATACCCAATGAGTACAGTTGTGAGATTTCTTTCAGAGGCATTCAATGGCTCAAGAGAAAAATAGAAGTGGAGGAGACTAATAGTGGAAGTAATCCAGGGTTAGGAAAACAGGAGGCAAGAGAGAATAAGGGGGCAAGGGATTCAACAGCAGAGATGAATGCCTAGTTGAAATGCCTAAGTATTAAGTTGATGAGGGGGTGGGGAGGAAGTAAAGTCAGAGCAGGGGCAATGGTCTGAGAAAGCAGAGGCTAGAGGAATTGGAGGTCTCAATGAGAACAAATAATAGGTTTCGGAGGGGACATAAAGATAGAATGATAGGAGGTTATGGTCAGATGGGGATTGCCAGAGTTTCTAATTAGGGTAGTGGGCTACTTGTGAGTAATAGTGAGATATACTATGTGAGACCATCCCTGTGTGTGGCTGAGATGGAGTGAAAGAATAGATCTTGGGATTTAAGGGAAGTGAGTAATTGGGACAGTAGGAAGTTTGAGGGGGAATACATGCTGATCTTAAAGTCTCCTAATAGGGGGCGGAGCCAAGATGGCAGAGTAAAAGCAGTGACTTGCTTGAGCTCTCCCCCAAACCCCTCCAAATACCTTTAAAAAATGACTCTAAACAAATTCTAAAGCAGCAGAACCAACAACAAGACAGAGTGAAACAAATTTCCAGCCCAAAACAACCTGGATGGTTGATCACAAAGGGATATCGCACTGGGCTGTAAGAGGAGTGCAGTTCAGCGTGGGCGCACAGGACTCAGTGAACCTGGAGCAGGCCTCAGAAGACTGAATTGCGGGCAGCTGTGGTGGACTCCAGAACTCTCAACCCAGGAACACCAAAGACAACTTAGAAGGTCAGTGGGAAAAGTCTGTGTTTGTGGTGAGAGAGAGAAGCATGGTAGTCCCTGAGCCTGGCCCCGGGGTGGTGGCTACTTCCTGAACTTCAGGCCCACAGACTGAGGGGGAATCAAGTGGCTGATCAGAGGGGGATTGCAGAGATCTCTCTACTGGTGCAGGATTCTCTTGCTTTGCCTGTGCTTGCATCTGAGTCACAGTTCTGGGTGGCGGTCCTGGGGTGAGGAAGAGCACTGGCATGGTAGAGCTTGTAGCGGTGGTACAGAGTAAATCCTCCACACAGTTCCAAGGCAGAAAAGAGTGCTTGTGGTCACTTATAGACCAGAGCACAGACCAGGAGAGGAGTAGACACCTCGCCCTTGACCATAGCACCTTGGAAGAATTGAAAATTTACAGGTGCCTAGAAGTATCTCTGAAAACAGTAGCACAAACCCCCCGAAGCTTGGGACAGTACATTCTCCACACTGGAAACAGACCCCTACTTTAACAAAGAGTTTATAACTCAAGTAATTGGCTGGGATCATGAGCAAGCAGCACAAAAAGAGTCAGACTATAGAATCTTACTTTGGTGACAAAGAAGATCAAAACATATAACCAGAAGACAACAAAGTCAAAGCTCCTACATCCAAAGCCTCCAAGAAAAATATGAATTGGTCCCAGGCCATGGAAGAGCTCAAAAAGGATTTTGAGAAGCAAGTAAGAGAAGTAGAGGAAAAACTGAGAATGGTGCAAGAAAATCATGAAAAACAAGTCAACAGCTTGCTAAAGGAGACCCAAAAAAATGCTGAAGAAAATAACACCTTAAAAAATAGCCTAACCCAAATGGCAAAAGAGGTCCAAAAAGCCAATGAGGAGAAGAATGCCCTAAAAAGCAAAATTGGCCAAATGGAGAAGGAAGTCCAAAAGCTTACTGAAGAAAACAGTGCCTTAAAATATTAGAATGGAGCAATTGGAAGCTAGTGACTTTATGAGAAATCAACACACAGTAAAACAAATCCAAAAGAATGAAAAAATAGAAGATAATATGAAATATCTCATTGGAAAAACAACTGACCTGGAAAATAGATCCAGGAGAGAGAATTTAAAAATTATTGGACTATCTGAAAGCCATGATCAAAAAAAGCCTAGACATCATCTTTCAAGAAATTATCAAGGAAAACTGCCCTGATATTTTAGAACCAGAGGGCAAAATAGAAATTGAAAGAATCCACCGATCACCTCCTGAAAGAGATCCCCAAAGGAAAACTCCTAGGAATATTGTAGCCAAATTCCAGAGTTCCCAGGTCAAGGAGAAAATATTGCAAGCAGCCAGAAAAACAATTCAAGTATTGTGGAAACACAATCAGGATAACACAAGATTTAGAGCTTCTACTAATATTAAGGGACCAGAGGGCTTGGAATATAATATTCTGGAGGGCAAAGGAGGTAGGATTACAACCAAGTATCACCTACCCAGCAAAACTGAGTATAATCCTTCAGGGGAAAAAATTGTCATTCAGTGAAATAGGGGACTTTCAAGCATTCTTGATGAAAAGACCAGAGCTGAATAGAAAATTTGACTTTCAAATACAAGACTCAAGTGAAACATGAAGAGGTAAACAGGAAAGAGAAATCATAAGAGACTTATTAAGGTTGAACTGTTTACATTCCTGCATGCAAGGATGATATTTGTAACTCATGAGTCCTTTGTCAGTATTAGGGTAGTGGGAGGGAAAAAATTATATGTATGTATGTATAGATAGATAGATAGATAGATAGATAGATAGATAGATAGATAGATAGATAGATAGATAGATGGCACAGGGTGAGTTGAAGATGAAGGGGTGATATCTGGAAAATAAAATTAGGGGGTGAGAGAGGATTATACTGGGAAAAGGAGAAAAGGAGAGGTAGAATGGGGTAAATTATCTCACATGAAACAGACAAGAAAAGGCTTTTACAGTGGAGGGGAAATGGGGGAAGGTGAGAGGGAATGAGTGAATCTTATTCTCATAGGATTTGGCTTAAGGAGAGAATAACATACATAATGGGGTATGGAAATCTATCTTACCCTACAGGAAAATAAGGGGGGAAGGGGACAAGAGAGCAGGGGATGATAGAGGGAGGGCAGATTGGGGGAGGGGTAATCAGAAGCAAACACTTCTGAGGAGGGACAGGGTCAAAAGAGAGAATAGAAATAAATGGGGGGCAGGATTGGATGAAGGGAAATATAGTGAGTTTTTCACAACATGACTACTATGGAAGTGTTTTGTATGACTACACATGTATAACCTGTATCGAGTTGCCTGCCTTCTCAATGAGGGTGAGTGGGGGGGGGAAGGGAGAAAATTTGTAACCCAAAGTTTTAAAAACACATGTTAAAAAATTTGTTTTCACATGCAACTGGGAAATAAGAAATACAGGAAATGGGGTATTGACATATATCCTGCACTACAGGAAAACAGAAGGGGTAGGAGATAAGAGAAGGGGGTAGAGATAGAAGGGAGGGCAGATTAGGGGAAGGGGTTTACATAATGCATGCCATCTTGGAGTGGGGGGAGGGATGAGATGGGGAGAAAACTTGGAACTCAAAATCTTGAGGAAGTGAATGTTGAAAACTAAAAGTAAATAAATTTTGAAAAAATAAAAAATAAATAAAAATAAAGTCTCCTAATATAAGTGAAGAGTTAGGAAGGAGAAAAAGATGGTAAGGCACTGAACTCCTGAGAGAGACTAGGGAAAAATAACTTTGAAGGTCTTAGAAATCTGATCAATGTATAATAATAAACCAATAGTCCAAAAGAAATAAGATGAAATATGCCACTGACCTCTTGACAGATAATTGATGAATTTAAAACGTGGAAAGACATATATTTTTAGACATGGCTAATGTGAGGAGTTTTGTTGGACTATGCAGTTATGTATCAAAAGATTTGTTTTTCAGGGTTTTTAAAAAATTCAATGAAATGGGGGGGTCAGGGTTTGGTGGGAAGGGACAGACTAAAAAATACTCTTTACTTGAAAAATAAAACTGATAAACAATTTAAAAAATAAAGGACCTTAGGAAGGAGACAGAGAGAGAGAGAAAGAATGAATATGAGTGGGTAGATATAGCAAAGATGAGGGAGTAGGAGAAATTGGTAAAGTCCATCTCCTTCCCATGACTACTCCAAGATCAAGGAAGAACACCAGACCCAGTGATGATTGGGAAACCCAAAGAGAAACCACAATCATTTTTTTCCAGCTTAAGATCACAGATTTAACCCACAGGCAAGTATCTAGGACAAAGGCTGTGGACCAAGGATGGGCTTACAGCTCTGTTGCTCAGGCCTCTGAGAAAAATTGAGGATTTAGCCTGGACACAGGGATGTAGGGACTGTGATAGGGATAGGGACTGTGAACTAAGGATGAACCTACAACTCTGTTACTGTGAACCTCCAGAGCCATGCTGGTGTCAGGAATTGGGACCAGAAACTATATATTAGAGCTCCAACTAGCAAGCAAGACTGCACCCCAAATTCAAGCTGAGGTCAGGAACCCAAAGAGCACTTAGAGAACACAGTGGCAAGACCCCAGATAATTCAAAATAACAACATATATGACTCCAATATTCCCTCCAAAACTGTGCAGTGCCTGGTCCTAATATAAAGTCCCAATTCAGGAAGTAGTGTTAGAAGAATGAGTAAGTAAAAAAAAAAAAGATACTGATGATAAAGAGCTATTATATAGTTAGGGATATGGAAGACACAAATTTAAAAAAAAGGAATAACTCTAAAACAGAAGTGTCAAACTTACCCTCCATATGCATTCCACAAAACTCTCAAGTATGGGCCCCAGTCAGATTAAAATGTAACTGGTAAATGTTTAACAAAATAAATAAAAACACAATACAACACAGATAATTTTAATTTGTGGTTTTCTAAGTCAATATGCAGCCCCCAGGGATATTTCTATTTGAGTTTGATACTACTACTCTAGAGAAAAAAATTAGAAAAGAAATGAGAGGCCAAGAGGAAAGACTTTTATGAAGAATTAACTTGGAAGGTTAATACAAGAGGTACAAAATTTTACCCAAGTAACAGACTAATTGAAAAGCAGAATGTATCAAAGAGAAGTCAATGACTCTAAGAGACAATAAGAAATATCAAAAACAAAGTCACAGATTGAAAAATAGAAGAAAATATAAGGTATCTCATATCAAAAATGACTGATCTGAAAAACAGATCAAAGAGAGATAATTAAAGAAGCTTTGGACTACCTTAAAGCCAAGACAAAAATGAAAAAGTCTGGATATCATATTTTAAGAAAACATGAAAGAAAATTGTCCAAATCTATTAGAACAACAAAAAAAGAAACCTTGTAGAAATGTCATAGCAGAAATCCAGAACTTCCACATTAAAGAAAATTATTGTAAGCAGCCAAAAAGAAAGAGTTCAAGTACTAAAGAGCCACAGTGAGGATGATACAATGGTATTTACAATTGATGATATAATTGGTAGCTACAATGTTAAAGATAAGAGCCTGAAATATGATCTTATTTATTCTTTTTTTGGGGGGGTAGGCAATGGAGTTAAGTGACTTGCCCAGGTCACACAGCTAGTACGGGTTATGTGTCTGAGGCCAGATTTGAACTCAGGTCCTCCTGAATCCAGGGCCAGTGCTCTATCCACTGTGCCACCTAGCTGCCCCGAAATATGATCTTCCAAAAGGCAAAGGATATAGGTATATATTCAAGAATAACTTACCCTACAAAACTGAGCATAATCCTCCATGGGAAAAAATGGATCTTTAACGAAATGGAGTATTTCCAAGCATTCCTGATGAAAAGTACAGAGCTTAGTAAAACCTTTGAAAAGCAAACATGGAAGTGAAGAGAAATATATATATATATATATATATATATATATAATATATATATATATATATATATATGTATATATAGTTGAAAACAAGTGACCAATCAGAAGAGACTATAGAATAATTAAAGGTTTGCATTATAATACAGAGAGATGAAACAAGTTTACCCTTAGAAACTTAAGGTTTATAGAGGAAGTTAAATAAGAAGGTGGCCTGGAAGTACTTTTGTTATGTATTGATGATTTTAAAGAAGAAAGGAAAGGTAAATAGAAAAAAGTAACCCAATAGGAAGAAAAAGAGAAGAAGGATTGAGGGAGTATCTTGTCTTATATAATTGTGGTGCACAAGTTAAAAAAAAAGACTATACAAACTAGGAAAAAGGGGGGGAGGGGATAGCAGATGTCACTTGAATGTCACTTTTATCTGTACTAGTCAAAGGAAAGTAGAACACATATACAGTTTGTTTTGGAAATGCATTCAACTCAAAAGGAAAATAGGAGGGAAACAGCAGAATAGAGAAAAAGAGAGAAGGTAGATTTAGGGAGGCATTGATCATAGGAAAAAAATAACAGCAATTAGATTATAAAGAAAGGAAAGAAAGAAAGAAAGAGTAAGATCCTGTGATTAGGGTCTGGGTAAAGGGAAAAAGAAGGGCATAGAAAAGTAAGAAAACTGCCTGAAGCACAGAATACTGGTACTGAGCAAATTCATTCTCCCTTATAACCCCCTCCCCCCTTTTTTTTGAAAGAGGAGGACAGGGAGCAAAGAGGGAAAAAAGTATAAGAGAACAAAATGGAAGGAAAAACACAATTAATAATAATAAACTATGAATATGAATGGCATAAACTCACCCATAAAACATAAGAGGATGGCAGAATGGATTAGACAGCAGAATCCAACAATATGTTGCTTATAAAAAACACATGGGAAATATAAAACTTCATAAATAATTAAACAATAAGGAGCTAGAGAAGGATCCATTATGCTTCATTTGAACTCAAAAAATCTGTGGCAGCAATCACAACAGAAAAGACAGTGGCAAAAATAGACTTGATTAAAAGGTATAAACATGCAAACTATCATTCTGAAAGGCACCAGAGAAAATAAATTAATTTCAATACTTAACAGATATATAACCAAATGGCCTCTAAATACCTAAAGAAAAAGCTAAATAAATTAGAGGGAGTAATAGACAGTAAAACCATAATAGTAGGAGACCTCAATGTACCCCTTTTAGAAGTAGAAGGAGGGAGGGAAATGAGAGAGGGAGAAAGTGAGGGAGGAGCAGCATTGCCCAACTGAAACTGGTCAGTTGGATCCCCAGTGGGGCAGCTACTATTACTCACAGATTGTTGCTTATCCTGCATTCTCAAAAAGGACCGATGACATCAGGAAGGTGATGTCTTGTCTGGCAAATGAACTGGATTTAAGTAAGACAGGGCTGTACAAAGTCACTAGCCTCACTCTCTCCTCCAGAGCCATTTGGGTCCAGTGGCAAGAAATAGATCAGGATGACTGGAGATGGCTCTAGAGACCTTGGCCTTTTTAAGCTAAGGTCTTTCCCAGTCCTAAGTTTGTCTGAGGCAACCAGCAATAAGATGAGAAATAAGCATAAACAAAAAGGAATGAGAATTATCACTTTTTGCAGATGACATGATGGTTTACTTAATTGTCTCCAGAAAGTCATCTAAAATTAATGGACACAACTTCAGCAAAGTTGCAGGATATAAAATAAATCATCAGCATTTCCATATATTACTAACAAAATCTAGCAGGGAGAGAGAGAGAAATTCCTTTTAAAATAACTACAAAATGTACTCAGAAGTACATTTTAGTCATACATAGATTCTCATCTCCTCAAGGGAAACCTGTTCAGCTCAATGTGTATGTAGTGGTGGGGGGTGAAGGGAATGGAGGAAAGGACAGAGGCCTTCAGGAAACCTTGGACATTCCCAAGAACTCGTTATCTCCTCAGGCAATGCAAAATATTTAGCCAGAGAAACCGCAGGGACTTGGGGCATTAACATAGCAATCAAGGAATTCCTGGACAAGCTGAGAAATTCCTAGACCAAACTTCCTGGACAAAAAAGGAATTCCTAGATAACACCAAATTCCATAATTTTATTTTATATTTCATATTACAAGTAATGGGGAGTCATTGAAAATTACTGTCAGTAGTTTAATGAATGGATTGGAGTGGGACATAGAAGAGGGAGAAAGAATTTCTAGGATTATAATAAATTATGTGAAAGTAACGAGAATCTCAACTAGGACAGTGGTGGTGAGAGTGAAGAGGAAGGACGGAGAAGATGTGAGATATAGGACTAGAATCAATGGGACTGGCAGCTTATTGGATATTGGGAATGAGAAAGAGAGGAGTCAAAGGTGATACCCTGGTTTTTGAACTTGAGTGACTGGAGAAAATGGTGGTACCATCAGCAGAGAAGTGGGAAGTTAGAAATAGAAGCAGCTTATATGAGCGGTGGGTGGGGGGTGGATGGGGCAGATGGGGCAGAACACATTGTGTTCAAGATAATGGTATGGACATTCAAGTGGAGATGTCTAACAGGTAACTGGAAATGGAACACTGGAGCTCAGGGGAGAGGTCAGGATGAGACATACAAAAATAATAACAAATTATTTTTGTGTAATGATTTAAGGTTTGCAAAACACTTTCCTAACAATAACTCTGTAAGGCAGAGAGCATAATAATTATTATCCCTATTCTTCAGATGAAGAAATTGAGATTCTGGGAGATGAATTACCATCAATCAAGGATCTCATAGAAGAAATTTCTGTATTGGGAAGGATGTTGGATTAGATGTTTTCTAACGAGTCTTCTAATTCTTTCATTCTCTGATTTTACTGACAGTCTCACTTTTCCTCCTCTGTCCTCAATTACTACTTGATGCATTTCTTGGGAAGTCATTCGTATCTAGTAAATGTGCTTGGAGTTAAGATAATTTAAACTGTTCTTTTAGGATCTCTTTCATCCCTAAAATTTTGTAATACCCATATAAATACCTATATAAATCCCCCTCCCTCCCAAAAGACTAATTTAATATTATTAACCAACATTTACTGAACACTACCTGTATCTGGGCACTGTGCTACTGGCTACACTACTTTGGACATCATCATGTTTACAAGAACCTCATCATTGGGCAGGATCAAATTAGCCTTGTTACTTATACCTTCTCAGAACCTTCTATCCCTGGGATCCCTCTGAATGGAGGAAGGAGCAAAGAGTTTTTCCCAAAACTTCCATTTAAAGAAGGGCTCCAGGCCATCCATTTCTATATTTCAACTGCTTTGGATTCACCCTCCCTCTCCACTGAGTAGTACCTTCCCTCTACACCCCCATCCTTTTCAGCCTCTTTTTGTGTGTTGTCTTCTCATATTAAATGAAAGGGGAAGGGAAGGTAGAGAATGGGAGGGGAGGGGAGGAAAGAAGAAAATGAAAGAAGGAAAAGAAGAAATGAATGAAGAAAAAAAGTAAGGAAAGGAGGGAGGGAGAAAGAGAGGGAAGGAAGGAGGGAGGAAGTAAGACCTTTATCGTAAACAGGGCTAGCAAAACAAATTCCCATATTGGCTATGCCTGAAATCATGTTTCTCTCTGCATTATTACATCCCTGGCAGGAAGAGAGTTGGATAATTCATCAATACCTGCTTCTGTTCATTCAGGAAGCCTATGAGATAAATGCTAACAGCTCAAGATGCTACACAGGCTTTCACTAGTAGCAAGTAATCCTCCTCCCTCCAGGCATACATACACACACAAGTAAAGAACAGCATGTGCCCATGTTGGAAGGTCCCCAAATGGGGTCGCTGTCTATGAACTCTTTAGGTATAGTAGAAGGTACAGACTGTGTTTCTTTCTTTTTCATATTTGCATGTGCTTAGCATAGTACCTGGCACATAGCATGCGCTTAATAAATGTTTATTGACTGACCAACTAAGGGACATAATTTACACATAAGACTAACATGATAAAATTAAAAAATGAAACTAAATAACAATACTTAGATACAATGAATAGTGACTAGCTAAATTTAGCAGGAATACAGGGTCCGTGTAAAAAGAGTAATGAAGGTAAGGCTTCAAAGGTTGACTGGGGTCCAATCATGAAGGGTTTGGACTTCCAAAGCAGACTGGGGAGTCTGGATGTTTTCCTCAGGCAATAGGGATATTGAAGGTTTTTGAGAAGAGGAGTTATAAAGAATCAAAGAATTCTATACTCTTAAAGATCATTTAGACCAGTTTTCTTATTTTATAGAGAAGGAAACTGAGGCCCAAAGAAATTAAATAATTTGCTCAGTGCCAAGCTAGTTAGTAGAGTTGAGGCTGGAACCCTGTTTCCTTGACTCTTAATTCAATACTGTTTTTATTACATGATCATAGCAGCATTTAGGAAGATTAGATATTCTGAGGACTAATCAGGGTAGTTAGGTTTCTGCTGGGTTGTTTTATATGTTTTATAGTCTTTTCACTGTATTCTATTTACAGAAGAAAATATTTTTTGTAAACACCAAAGTGATGGCATGTAAAGTGGGGCCAACACTTAGCATGGTACTGGCACATAGTAGGTGTTTATAAATGTTTATTGGCTGAGTGACTAGTGTCACTCTGAATGTGTAATAAAAGTATCAGATTGACTAAATATACTCTTTAGTAAATCAATTTTACTTACTAAGGATTTTAAAATTTCCTCTTAACATTTTCTTTCATTTACTTTAAAAATTTTTTATCTTCATATTTTTTTTTTTTGGTGAGGCAATTGGGGTTAAGTGACTTGCCCAGAGACACACAGCTAGTAAGTGTTATGTGTCTGAGGTTGGATTTGAACTCTGCCTGGATTTGGTCTCAGATCCTACTGACTCTGGGGCCACTGCGCCACCTGGCTGCCCCTTTGTATTTGTTTTTTAAATCCCATAGACTGAAATGTAATAAAACAATTTACAAAAATGCTTAGTTAAATAATAACTCACATTTACAAAGCACATTACAATTTACAACTCATCTTCTTTAAAATAAGTCTTCGAGGTATATAATACAAACAATATTATCACATCTTGTGCAAATGAGGAAGCCAGGGCTTCAAAGGAAGAAAAATTATTTGCCCAGAGTCACATGGCTGATAAATGTTAGGATCAAGATTTGGGCCAAGGGACAGATCTCATTCTATGTACTACATGCTGCCTCTATCAAACTGAGATAAGACTGAAAATAGCCATGGTGTTAAACATATGTGCATCTTCACTTTTTTAGAAAACCTAAAGAAATCAATTTGGGTATGATTATTCCTATTAAAATAGTCTCCAGGAACTTATAAAAGTTTTCTTTTACATTGAAACTCCCTAGTTACTGCTTCTTAATTTTTTATTTTCACAGGTCATTTAAGTAATTGTTAACAACTCATTAACAAGTTCTCGGCTAGGAGGCAGGGAACTACTTTGTTAAAAAGAACTACTAGTTGAAAATCAATCCAAAACAAAGATAAACCATATCCGAAGCTATTCAAACAACTCTTTTTCTTCTTTAAGATTCTTTTCTTAAAAATAAAGGTATTTGCTTATTTTACATGATCTGTCCCTAGCCATACCCAACTTCCAAAGGAAAGGCAAGGAGAGGAGAAAGGAGAACTGAAGGAAGGAAGGAAGGAAGGAAGGAAGGAAGGAAGGAAGGAAGGAAGGAAGGGAGAGAGGGAGGGAGGGAGGGAGGAAGAGAGGGAGGGAGGGAGGAAAGAGAGGGAGGGAGGGAGGAAGAGAGGGAAGGAGGAAGGGAGGGAGACCCAAATCATAAATGTGCATAGCAAAACAAATTTCCATGTTGGCTATGCCTGAAAACATGTTTCCCTCTGCATTTTAAACTTATTACTTCTCTGGTAAAAGGCTAGTCATCCAATTGTTCTACCAGAACCTGTTCCTGTCCATCTAGGAAGATAGATGCTAATCGCTCATGATGCTACATAAGCTCTCCTGGTCGCAAGTAATCTCTCTCCTCCCAGGCAATTAAAATGGAGTTTACTGCGTGAATATGCATATACACACACAAGTGAAAAGCAGCATGTACCCATGTTAAAGGCCCCCAAAATGGGGTTCTTGCCTATGAACTCTTTTGTTGTAGTAGAAGGCTGGACTTGGATTCAGGAGACCTGGGTTGAAATCCTGTGCTGGCATTTATTAGCCCATTAGAATGTAAGCTTCCTGAGGACAGAGACTGTTTCATTTTTGTCTTTGTATTCACAGTTCTAGTAAATTCCTGGCACATAGGAGGTACTTAATAAATGCTTGTTGAATTGGATTTAATTGAATAATGTAAATCAATGAGAAAAGAGAAGTTGATTTACAAATCTGATTTACACACGACTTTTCATCAAGACATCTGTTTTATTTACAAAATTATAAATAGATATATAGCATGGAAAAAGGGAGGGAAGAGTGGACCCTGGTCAATTGAGTTACCCAACAAACTATCACTTCTCACAGCTGGGAAAATAAATGGCTTAATCCACTTGATTGTAGGTTGGCTCTTCCTATCTGCTTCCAAGAAAAAAAATACTATCAGTGTCTATGATTAGTGGCAATGTTTTTGATATGGTCAACAGACATGTCATTTTCCTTCAAAGAAGAACATTTCAGTGACTGGATGGGGAGGCAAGATTTGGAACCATAGGAGTGGCAGCCTAGAGTCTTCTACTCCGCCATTTCTGGAGTTCTCCCCTACCACAAATATTTTAACCATGCCCTGTACTGTACTAGGTAAAGGGAAAAGCCAAATATAGATGAAAGAATTCCAAGCTCACAATTTGTGAGCTCTCTTATGAAAACAGCTCAGTTTTTAACTCAAATTTGTCCATGGTTCTGCTCCCTCCCTTCAACCACCCAACAACATAATTGTTATTTTTCACTATGAGCAGAAGAGTAACCTAACTACATAGTTTCTTGGGTACAGAAGTATAAATATAATAACTCAAATTTATAGGACCAAAACAAGGAGAATATAGCCATGTGGTCCACCTTCTGTCTGACAGAAGGCAATCTGCTTTGAGCACAAGTTTTGTTAATATCTAGATGAGTCTAGCTAAGGGAGTGGGTTGTAGAGGTATGGGGTGAGGAGAAAATAAAGGAATCAGTTCTGGGTTTTCAGTAGTTCCAGGGATTTCTACTTCATATAATCATATTTGGAAGAATTTTGGGAATATCAGGTTGTTTTCAGAGTTATCTTAATCATTTCCTGATTGACAAATCTGTACTTTATTTGGAAGTAGTCCAAAACAAAGATAATTATATGAGTAAATATGCTCACCTGATGATTCTTTATTGATCTAATCTAGACCAAGTGGGGTAGACAATAATCCACCAAGCATTCATACAGAATTCTCCCGACATCACAAACTCTCCCTTGTTACCACGCCAGCATCAGCAGAACCTCCGAACATTCTTGGTCTAGGTTTCATCAAGGCTCTAAGATGAATCAAAATCACCGTAGCATGATATTTCTCTCATCACTCTTATAACTGACAATTATTGCCTGAGCACCTACAAAATGTCTGCTATTGTATTGAAAACAGTAAATGAAGTACTTAGGGAAATGTTATATGGAGACTTTGTGAGGGAATAACAACTCCACAGGCCCCATTTGAAAACATTTTGACTAGTCTTATCAGAATTTTTCCATGGTCAATGTGCAAATGTAACTATGGCTTCATATTTGGCAGTGGGCATGGAATGGTTTGGTTCACAGGCCAAAACTAAGGCAGCCAAGGTATTTCTCTATGCTGTATGAATTTCTGTAGATAACTGTGAATTTTATGTTTTTGTCTTGGTAGGAATATCTGTCACAGCTGAAGGAGATACTCCACAAGAGAAGAAACCAGGTCTTCCCATCATCTGATCTAATCCCATGGGCTTCCCTTAACTCTCCAAACCATAATTTCTAATATAGTGCTAGGCATCTTCCGGGTGTTCAAGCAATAACTGTCAGAAAAAAACAGTTTAAAAAGTTAGGGCTTTGTTTCAAGGAGGAGCTTGGGATGATTAAAAGCACTAAGTAATTTCTTGAACAAGCCCTTCATTAAGCATTGGGGGATACAAAGTCAGAAGTGAGACAATCCCTGTCCTCAAGGATCTTACATTCTATGAAAGGGGAAGGAATGGACAACATATCCATATAGAGTGGAATGGGTGCAATCAGGGAAGCCTCACTGATCAGCTCTGGCTAGAGGACACCCATGGACTGTGCTTGGAGTTGGGTTTCCAGTACCAAATGCACTATTTATTGTCAAAGCTGGGTCTCTTATGGTGACACATTTACCCTGGCCTTTTCTGGTGGGCCCTGTGATAAAAGACGTGAACAATCAGAGCTTTCTGAGTTGTGTTCTTTGTGCTTCTTTTACCCTTCCTCCCCCTCTTACTCTTCCCCTCTCTCCCATCATCAAATATAAGATTGGCTATTGAGTCACTCAGTAGAGTTTAAACGTAGTGTCTTTACACTCTGGTGCTCACTCTTCCTTCCTTTCTCCTGAACATGTGTGTGGAACTCTCTGCAGAACATCTTGTAATGGGGGTCAGGGATGGGGAGTTATGCTGCCCTTTCTACCCTCCTGAGGAACAATGGTGATTGCCAGTACATAACAACTAGAGAGCATGTTATGTCTATTATGTTATGTGTACACCCAGTCTACCTCTTCTGCTTTGTCTTTATTCTCCTGTGAATAAGTGACAAAAAAGTGACAAGGAGAGATGGACTTTTCAGGAGTAGCTGCCTCAGGAACTGAGAGTTCCTGGGCTCCCTCAGTTGGTAAGGAATGCACCATGGAAAGTGCTTCCTTCAGGTACTACAAAACTTCTTAGAAGAGAGTACTACCACCAATAGGAGGACAAGCACAATCCCTCACTTTGCTTGTCAGAAAATAGGGACTTTGAGAGAATTATTCAAGACAGTACAAAGCCAAGGTCAAGATGAAATGTCTACCCAACAGTCCCATTAAGTGCTTCATATTTTTCAAAGTTTTAAGTCAACCTTTCAGGAGAGTATAAGAATATCTGTAGTTACCTCCTTATGTTTAAGTCTTTGTGCATGTTTACGCCTCTTGTATTTTTAAGCAGTTTTGCCAAGAGAGGAAATAAATAGCTATCCTAAACCTGATTTACATTGTAAAATGAGTACCTTTCTACTCCCCTTTTAGGAGAGATCCTAAAAGTAGTTACTTAAGGGTACTAGCAAACTTCTGGTCCCTTGCCTTGCCCATAGGTCAAGACTGAAGCCTAGCATGGGGAGAGGATAAGGGGTTTATGATGGGGTGCTTGGGTGCTTGTGTTTGGGTGCTTATACTTGGACCCCAATTTCTCCCTAGCCTCAGAAACACTGTTCCTGACGGTTTCTCCCCCAGCCCAACGACCCTGTGCTTAGCAATTACTCATGAGTGGGCCCCAGCAAGACCCTTATCTCTCTCCGTGGTGCAGTTCCAAACAGCACCTGAAGGATTTATTAGTTTAAACTGGCTTTGCATTGGGTCATAAAGACATTCTTACCCACTACTATACTATGCTACTGCCCTACCTTATTATCTACATCCTGGGCTCCTCATTAACTGTATTCTAGACTTAAGACATATGTATACTCCCTACATCTATCTTGTCTAACAAGACATTAATTGGTAGCAGACTGGACAACTCTCAGTTACCCTGAACTCTAGTTGACTTAGTGACGTAGCAGGCCTAAAACCACACCTCCATGTGGTCCCCCTTGTGGGCTTTTCCTAGTGAACTCTGGGTAAAATGCCTGCGCAGTAGGTACAAGAAGTGCATGTTCTTTTAAGAACTGACCACTCCTTAACCACTCCCTAATCCCACCCTGAATCTCCTAGTTAGCATATTTGGCACATGTTTTATTGTATTTTATCCTATATAAACTTTAACTGTACCTCTCTAAGGTTGTAGGATCCTTTAAGAATCCTTGCCCACGTAACAATAAACTTTGACACCTTGGCTTAAATAATACTTGAGTCTGTGAATTCATTCCAGATGACCCATGTACTTCAGTCTTTGAGGGGTCACAACCTCTCAGCCCTCAACATCTGCACATGTATGAATGAACATTGATGAGACTGCTACTAGCCAGTTATCTTTATTTTGGTGCTCAAGAACATCTGACTTTATTCATGCATTTCTCTCCCCCCCCCAGTAAGGAGGCAAAATATATTAAACATACTCTTTATAAATCATAACACAACAAAAAATAGTCATAAATACAGATGTAGCGTATAACTGTATCAGATTGCTTGCCATCTTGGAGAGGGGGAAAGAGAGAGAGGGAGGGAGAAAAATTTGGAACTCAAAATCTTTTATAAAATGAATGTTAAAACTATCTTTACATGTAATTGGGAAAAAAATGCTATTTGAAGGGGAAAAAATACAGATACAGAAGGGAACTCCTGATCAAACTGGATGCTCCAGATAACAGAGATAACCTTGGTTGTATTTAGAGTTTATAAAGGTAGTAAAAACTTTAAAGAGCTCACAACCTTAGAAGACTATTAAAGATTGTAAATGTGAAAAATTGGGAGCGGGCCATTCACAGCTTGTGAAGTAAGAATAAAGAAGTGGAACACTTCTTTGCTCCTTAAGGATACACACAAAGTTCCTCAATTAATTTGATAGAATTACAAGTTAGCTAGATACTGGTTGGCTGGAAGATCAAGCACACCCTTCAAGGCCTTTAAAAAGCACATGTCAGCTCTAGTTCAGTAGAATTGTCTCAGGAAGTTGAGAAAAGTGATAGAGGAAAAACCTGGCCCATGAAAAGGAATTGCTTTTCTCCAGTTTTCCTTGAGTCTCTTCCAAAGTACAGTGAATAGAGAAGGGATGATTTTCTCTCAATTCCATGTTATCCTGCAGCATAGTAACCCTCCTCATGCTAGATACCATGTTTATCAGAAAGCCTGTCCAACTGCAGAGTCAAGTTGAGCTATAGAGAGGAAGGAGCAAGTCCAGGAAGCTAGTAAAAATGCTGTCTGAGGGATAAGCAGCATGAGAAAAAAAAATGGATACTTAATAAAGATATCCTGAACAATGAATGGCTAAAGAACAAATCAGAGAAACAGTAACTGTGAAAAAGAATGGCAACAATAGAATAACAAAATTTCTGGCATACAGCTAACAATACTCAGAAGAAAAATTATAGCTCTAAAAACCTACATTTACCAAACAAAAAAGGAAAAGCTTAATGAAGTGAGTATACAATTTCAAAAACAAGAAAATAAACAAAGAAACCCAAAATAAGCACACAAGGAGAAATTTGAAAAATGAGAGAAGAAAAAGATAAAATGGAAAACAAAAATACTATAGAAATGGCAAAACGAAAAGCTGGGTCTTTGAAAAGAATAACAAA
Source organism: Phascolarctos cinereus (assembly GCF_003287225.1). Lineage (NCBI taxonomy): Eukaryota > Metazoa > Chordata > Mammalia > Diprotodontia > Phascolarctidae > Phascolarctos > Phascolarctos cinereus. The sequence goes on from NW_027555847.1 coordinate 211,834,130, forward strand.
ACCAATAGAACTTTAGCCCAGCTGATTTTTAAAAAGAGGAAAATCAAATGACCAAAATAATAAATAAGGTAAAATAGCAACAAATAGGGAAGGAATGAATTTGCGGAATATAAAACAGGGGTAATAGGACTGAGCATTCACACACCCTCCTGCCTGGAGATCCCAGTTCAGACCCTTTTTAAAAGCTAAGTAGGTACTTGGCCATTTCTAGTAACCACTTGTGCCCTAGTTTTTTGCTAAAGGATATGTACAACTTAGAGGCTTCTAAATCATCACCTGCTCCCTAATAGAGGCTCCAGGGGACTGGGGGAGAATCTGTCTCAAAGAAGATTGACAAAGCCATCTCCTCTCTAGGCCAGAAGGATAAGGAGGTAACAAAACTGTAGAGAGTCCTAGAATCCCAATTTTAGGGCTGAAATGGACCTAAGAGATCATCTAGGCCAGGAGACTCATAAACATCTAAAAGAAGAAATAAAAACAAATAATACGGCAAGCATTTCCTGAAGAAACTTGAGGACAAGAACCCTCTGTCTCAGGAATCCTTGGCCCTACAAGTGTTGGTTCTCAAAATTTGGAATGAAGAATATGGCTTTTAGACCTTCTACTGACAAGGGTACATCCTGGGCTCCTGGGAGCTATTGTTCCCCTTCTTTATTGGAGCTTGATTAAGTTTAGAAAACTAGTAATTCTGGATGTCAGGGCCAATCAGTTAATTAGTGAGCACTTGTTAATCTCTTAGTAATGTGCAATGCACTTTGCTAAACTTTGTAAATACAAACTCGAAAAGTGAAACAATTCCTGCTCTCAAGAATCTTGCATTCTAATGGAGGTAGAGACATATAAAGCATATACAGAAAATACACAAAATGAGTACGAGATAGTTTTGTAAGAGGGTACACTAGCAATTGAGGTAGGGGAATGAGGGACCAGGCAAGGCTTCATGTAAAAGGCTTCACTTACGCTGAATCTTGAAAGAGACCAGGGATTCCAAGAGGCAGAAGTAAGGAGGAAGTATATTACAAATGTAAGAGACAGTGAATGTAAAGGCAATGGAGTCTGGAGATGGAGTGAAGAGTGATGAACAGGAAGTAGGCCACTATAGCTGGATGATGGCCACCCTTTCCAGTACTGGCTGCACCTTCACCCATTCCCCTTGGCCCACTGGTTGAGTGGAGGAATTGGAATACTCCTTGTCCCCCACTGCCACTTCCAAGTACTCACCCTACCTCTACCATTCAGTAACCTCTCCTCCTTTGAGGTTCATTCAATCCATATTTACCACCGAATCAGAATTCTGGTAGCTATTGTCTACACACCTCCAAGTCACTCTTCTTCCTTCCACAACAAGTTCAGGACCTGGCTTACCATTTTTCTCTCCTCCCCAAATCCTGCCCTCATAATAGGGGAGTTCAACATACATATTGATTCTATCAAACATTCAGTTCCTCAGCCTACTCACTTCCCATGACCTACTTCTCCACCCTACCTTAGTGTTAGAGTTAGAAGGGCTTATGTTTCCACAGGTAGAATAATGCAAAGATTTAAAGAACAATAGCTCCAGGAAGTAGTACACTGTAGGTGGGCTCAGGCTTAGCCAATAAAAAGCAAGTGGATTGTTCCAAAAAGACTCCAAAATCAAGATAAGGGTCGAGCCAGATCAGACCAGTTAGGGTCAACCTGAGGACACCTGAAAAATGTTAGTGCGCCTGCTTAATAAGCTTCATTACTATTATCTGACACACCCCGCATAAAATTAGAGCCTCATTAACGAGTCATGGGACATATGACCAAGGGAGGGGGAACATACTTGAGCATATCAAGGGGAAACATGGAAGGAAAGGTGTAACCTGGGAAGGGATGGACCAATCCCGGCCTGGGAGATTTCGCGCCTGAGTTCAACTGCATAAAAGCACACTTGCCCTTAAACTCAGGGCCCACCCCTCCTTGAAGAGGGGTGGAGCCCGATTCTGGCCAGAAACATCTAAATCCTCTGGACTTTCTCTGTAATGAATTTTCTTGATACTAAATTTTTGGTGTCAAGTCTATTTCTAACACTTAGCCACACACAAAAATGGTCATATCAGATCTTGCCATCACTCATAAATACACTACTTCCGTGTTCAAGAATTCTAAAAGTCCTTTTTATCTAATCTATTGGCTTTCCACCTCTCTCTCTTCCTTCCCTTACCAAACTCTCTTTGTCCACACTCTCTCTAATTTTCTCTAGGTTGACCCCTTGGTGAACCAGCTCAACTCTACCTTGTCCTTTTGACAAGCCCCTTATCATATCACCAACTGTGCCCTGCCAAACTTTAGCCTTGGATAATTCCTACCATTGATTACCTTTGCTCCTATATATGTATTGCTGAATGAAGATGGAGAAAATCATGCAACCATTCTGAGTCCACTACAAATTTATGTCATACAACCTCAATTAGAACCTCATTTTGACTAGACAGTCCTACAGTTCCCTTATCAGCTCGCTATCCCACCCTCCAGAATGGCTCTTCCAAACCTTTTCATCTCTCCTCAAACCTCCCATGGCCCTCCTTTCCTTCAGCCTTTTCTGCTAAGAACCTTGCCTCATATTTTACAGAAAAATATTTAGTACATTCACTATGAACTCTATCACAACAACAAAAACCAAACCAAAAAAAACCTCTGGCCCAGATTCATTTACAGGTAAATTCTATCAAATTTTTAAAAATGCTACCTATAGGGGGCAGCTAGGTGGCACGGCACAGTGGATAGAGCATTGGCTCTGGATTCAGGAGGACCTGAGTTCAAATACAGCCTCAGACACATAACACTTACTAGCTGTGTGACCCTGGGCAAGTCACTTAAATCCCATTGCCTAACAACAACAACAAAAAAAAGACCAACAAAAATGCTACCAATACTACACAAATTATTCTTGAAAATTGAAAAAGACAACAATTTTACCAAATTTCTTTTGAGATGAATATGTTATTAGTACTTAAACTGGTCAGGATAAAACAAAGAAGAACTATACACCAATATATCACCACAATATTGATGCAAAAGATTTTAATAAAATCTTAGCAAAAACACCCAACAAATTATTCAGTATGCCCAAGTTGTATTTATTCCAGGAATGCAATGATAGTTCAACATTAGGAAAATAATTAACATAATTAATCATATTAAAACCAAAATCAACTAAAATAACATTTTTTATAATATTAGATACAGAAAGTCTTTGGCAAAGTAAAATACTCCCTTATGCTAAATACTTTGAAATGTTTAGGTATAGAAGGGATAGCTTCTAATATGAAAAATAAAATAGCTAAAATCAAAAGCTGTCATTATTTGCAATGGGAAAACACCAGAAGTTTTCCCAATAAAATCAAAGGTTTTTAACCTTTTTGCATGTTATTGGTCCCTTTGGCAAGCCGTTAAAAGCTATCAACCCTTTATCAGAATGTTTTTAAACAAATAAAATGAAATGTGAAGGACTACAAAGTAAAACCAATTATACTGAAATATAGTTATAAAAATATGTAAAACAGCAACAATTTAACATATCCGAGGTTAAGAACCACTATCATAAATATGGGGGTGAAACAAAGATGCTCCTTCTCACTATTATTTGGCATTGTTCTAGAAATGCTAGTTTAAGCAATAAAACAAAAGAAAGAAATTAAAAGCATAAAGACCAGCAAAGAGGAGAAAAAATTATCATCATTTGCAGACAACATGTTGGTTCATTTAAAAAAACCCAAAGAATCATCAAAGAAACTAATGTGGCAATTAATAGCTTCAGTAAAGTAGAATAATACAAAATAAATCCATAAAAATCATCAGTATTTCTTTATAATAATGACAAAATCCAATAATAAGAGAAATCCTATTTAAAAAACTACAAAATGTATAAAATACCTGGGAATCAATTTATCAATACACTCAAAATAAATAAATACAATTACAAAACACCTCTTAAACAAAGATTTACAAATAATTGGAAAGATATTAATTGCTTATGGTTAGGCAATACCAATATAATAAACAATGATCTTACTAGCTAAATTAATTTACAAGCTAATACTATAACAACCAAACTACCAGGAAGGCATTATATAGAAATATTAAAATTATAATATTATTTGGTACTTCTTAAAAATAGCAAAGTAATACAGTGGAATAGATTAGAGATTAACAAGGAAAAAAAACAACTGAACTCAAGAGCTCACTGTTTTATAAGCCTGAAAAAATGAAAATTCATTTTGACAAAAATGTTCTGAAAACTAGAAAGTAGCTTGGCAAACACACACACACGCATACGTGCACACACAAATACACACACACAGCATATACTACAATATACTGCAAATGGCTACTTAAGTTAAGTGTACAAAAATCAAATCATTAAAAAAAATTAGAAGGAAAAGGGCCATATATGTATATTCTTAACCAAATGAGGAAGAAGAGATCATGAAAGATAAAACAGATAATTTCAATTATATGAAATTGAAAGGTTTTTGCATGAACAAAATTGATGCCACTAGAATAAGAAAGGAAAGCACTGATGGGGATGGAGGAAATGTTGTATCAAATACCTTATAAAAAATTTGATATAGAAAATATATAAGGAATTAACACAATGGTATAAAAAAGAGCCATTCTACAATAATTGGTGAAAAAATACGAACAAAAAGTTCTCAGAAGAAGAATTACAAACTGTTAAGCATATGGGAGAGGCAAGTGTGGTACAGTAGACAGACAGCTGGCCTCACTATCAAGAAAACCTGGATTTCAGTCCTGCCATTAACTGATATTGGCTATGTGTGAAACTGGACAAATCATTTGCCTTCTTAGTTCTTGAGGCAACTGTCTTAAGACTGTAGGTGTCCATCCATATTGGCAGAGAGGGATTTTTTAGCTTACACCAATGAAATCAACAGTTCCATTCTACCTTCCCCATTCTCCAAAAAAACAACCCAAAAATAAAACCAAAACCACTAAATGAAAGACAATCCAAGTCAATAATAATAAAAGAAATACACATTTAAGCAAGTCTGAGATTTTATCTCAAACCCAATAAATTGGCAAGAATAGCAAAAGATGGAAATACTCAAAGTTGAAGGAAATGTAGAAAGACAGTTACAGATGTAGACTTCTGAGGAACTGTGAAATATTTGGTCAAACCATTCTGGAAAGCAATTTGTAATTATGCAAAAAAAAGTTGAAAAGACCATACCCTTTGAACCAAAGATTTCACTAATAAATATACATCTTTATACTCCATGGAGGTCAAAGATAGAAAGGTCTCATCTACACCAAAACATTAATAGCATTATTTTTCGGAGTAACAAGACGTGAAAACAAAGTAAGTCTATTGATTGGGTAATGGCTAAATGACTATATTCATAGTACATGACTATGCAGGAATATTTCTGTGCTATAAGAAAAGATGCATATGATAAATCCAGAGAAGTATGGGGAGTCTTATGGGAACCGATGCAAATTAAAGTAAGCAGAACCAGGAAAACAAGATGTACAATGATTACATCAATGCAAATGGAAAGAACAAGAAAACAATCAAAACTATACTTGGCAAAATTATGAGGACCAAGTCTGGCTCCAAAGAAGAGATAGGAGAGGGTAGCTCCTCAGTGCTTCTTTGCAGAAGTGGAGGAATATGGGTGGGGAAAATTAGCCTTTTTTGATATATTGTGGTTTGCTGTACTGAATTGTTTTCTCTCTCTTTTTTAAATTCTTTGTTATGAGATTGCTCTTTTTGAGAGGGAAAAGAACCCACTGGAAAATATAGGTGATGTAAAAACAAAAGATATCAACAAAAATTAGTTAAAAATATATGCCACACAAAACACACATTTTAGCAGAGGCAGTGTGTTGTAGTGGATAGAAAGCTGTCTAGCTGGAACTAGAAAGATCGAGGTTCAAGTCTTGCTTCTGACTTGTTGACTTCATGGTCCCAGTCAAGTCACTTAACCTCTGGATACTCTAAAGAATGTAAGTTGTAGATAAGGTGCAGGCAGATCTACATTGGTAGAAGAGCGTTTTCTCATCTGGAGTTCCTTACACTGATGAAATGAGAGGTCTGGTCCAGAACCCCAAACAAGAAAGCATATGAAATGACCAACAAATAGTAAGAGAAATGCAAATTAAAACAAGTCTGAGTAGCTGTGAGTGAATTGATGCAACAATTCTAGAAAGCAGTTTGTAATCATGCTAAAAATGTGAACAAAATGTTCACGCTCTGATCCAGAGATCCCTCAAGGAAGTATAGCCCCATGAAGGTCAAAGACAGAAAGAAAGGTCCCATCTACCCCAAAATATTCACGGCACTTTTTTAGGAGTAAACAACACAGCAGGTGCCCATTAATTGTGAGACTGCTAAACAAACTGTGATCCTTGAATAGAATGAAATTTAAGAATCAAGAAATGTAAAGAATTCAGAGGAACATTCAAGGCATGGGAACTCATGCAAAGTGAAGTTCATAGAATCAGGAAAACAATATTCACAATGACCATAGGGATGTAAATGGTAAAGACAATGAAAGAAAATGGAATATTTTGGAACTATAACAACCAGGCTTGGCCCCAAAGAACAGACGAGAAGGTGTGTCTCCTTCCTTTTCCTGCAGAGGTGGGGGACTAGAATGTGAAATTCTGCAAATACAATCAGGAATAAATAATTTGTTTGTTAGTTTTGCTGAGTTGTTTTTTCTGTATTTTAAAATGTTTGTTAGAAGGAGGATGGTTTGGTAGATGCAGGGGGGCAGGATATATTTGGAAATTAATATTATGCTAAAAAGAGGCATCAATACAAAAATGAAACAAAAAGGAAACACTTAGAAAGCTCAAAAGTGAGATAGGAAAGTGAGAAATGGAGGATAACATGTTAGAAATACAGCAAATTAAAGTATAAAAACACTAAGACACAGCCATTATGTATGGCGGCCTGTTTACTCTGTGATCAGACTATTTTATATTTTTATCAAACACATCTAAGTCTTCTGAATCCTTGAAAACAAGACAAAATAAAACAAAAAAAAAACCTCATTAGATTCTACCACCCATCACAACTGTGGTTTCCTTTTCTCAACCAACCTCCTGGAAAAAGCTGGCTCAGTGGCATCCATTTCCTCTGCTCATACGCTTCCTAATCCCTCCCAATTTGGCTTCCAACCTTCATTCAGCTGAAACTGATCTCTTCACATCATAAATTATCTTCACTTTGCAACTGAAGGCCTTTTATATAAGTAGTCTTACCTTCCTTGACTTCTCTGATACTGTTCTTGGATACTCTGTCTTCTCTGGGTTTTTTTGTGAGAGTTCTTTCTCCTGGTTTCCCATTGCCATTTAGGGGCGTAGAGTGTATTCAGGGAACACTAGTACCTCAGGTGTGAGGGCTGTTGAGCCCTTTTCAGGGCTGCTTTCTACTTTTGGTGTCTACCTGATCCACCTAACTCTCACCTGTGGCTCTAAGAAGCTGTGGCATGCGCAGCAGCCACACCCCAGCAAACTGCTTCAGCGATGGGCTAAATCAAGTTTGAGGGTAAGCAAGGGGTCTCATGGATGGATGAGAACAATTTGTTCAAACAGCCATGAAGGCAGCTGAAGCAGGCGCTGTGGAGCTCTTTGAGCTTGGTTAGACATCGAAGATGCCAAGGTCATTCACTGCATCTTGAGCCATCACCAGTCGTCTTGACTCTGTCCTAACATTGGACTGTGTCGACACTGGAAAAGAGAGTGAGCCGATGACTTCCTACAACTCTGCTTCATTTAAATCCAATTTATGCATGAATCAAAAGACATCACCCATGTTATTTTACCATTGACACTCTCAAAGTCTCTCTGAAGAACTTTGGAATTGATTGCGTGACATGGGAGACATTGGCACAGGACCACCCAGCATAGTGTGATCCCATCAAAGAAGGTGCTGTGCTTTATGAGCAAAGCAGAATTGAAGTAGCTCAAAAGAAATGGGAAATGCACAAATTTAGAGAAGCCATCCCAAGTGTTCACATGGGCTATTTGTGTCTGACCTGTGGTAGAGCATTCCTAGTTCGTATTGGTGTGATCACCCACAGTTTGACACATTGTAACTTGACTATAATAGAGTGAGGTCTTTTGGTCCTCTTTGAGAACAAGGATGACTCCCAAACCAATTGCTGTTTAGAAGTGCTCGTCACCCCCCCCTCAACATTTGGTAACCTCTTTTTCTGTGAGGCTCATGAAATCTCCATCTACCACCCAATCAAAACTCTTGAAGCTGTTGTCTACCAACCTCTAGGACAGAGGTGTCAAACATGCCACCCTCTACACTTTCCAAGTAGGTCTGAATCAAGCAGATTAAAATGTAATTGGAAAATATTTAACAAATAAACATATAACAAGGTTAACATGTGTCTAAGTCAATATGTGCATGAAAGGATCCTCATACACATTTTAGTGGCTGCTTTTCTATTTGAGTTTGACACTACTGCTCTAGGACTCTCCCCTTACTTCCTCAATGAGTTCAGTACCTAGTTCACAGCTCCTGCCTTCACATTAGAGCGTGCAACCTCCATAATGATTTCTCTCAAACACATACCTCCTAGTTCCTCAATTTACTCATTTCCCATGACTTGGATCCCTTCTCAGCCACACACAAAAGGTCATGCCTTTGATCTTGTTGTCACCCACAAACACACCACTTTCATGTTGATGAACTCTCAAATTCCTTTATTTGATCACAGTCTATTGATTTCTAGCTCTTCTTTTGCCTTCCATCCAATACTAAATGCTGCTCTTCATCCACACCATGACCTCCAACCCCTTTCTCCCTCAGTTTTCTCTCAGGCTATCATTCCTGCACTGGCTATACTCTTCGCCTTTCATTATATGACCCGCTGGTGAATCAGTTCAATTTTATGCTGCCCTCTTCTTCTGAGTCCTTTTCCTTTCTATCATATTCCTGATTGTGTTCTGTCAAACCTCAACCTTGGGTCATTCCCACCATCTACTATCTTCACTTCTACATATATGCTGCTAAACAAAGGTGGAGAAAATCATGCGACTTTCTTCACTGAGTCCACTACAAATTTTGTTACATAACCTCAATTGGGCCCACAGTACTGCCAGGCAGTCTTTTTATACCTGATAATTAACTCACTATCCCACTCACCAAAACTTCCCATCTTTCTCTATCTCCCTACTCTCTCAGATGAGAAATTTGCCTCATATTTTATTGAAAAAATTAAGGTCATTTACTGAGAGCTCCTCCTCTCCTCATCTCACATCACTCAAATGCTTTCTGCTACAGTCTTCGCTTTGATGAGATAGCCCTTCTTCTTGCCAAGGCCAGCCCTTTCTACATACAAGTGATCCCATTCCATCCTGTCTTCTCTAGCAGATTGCTTCCCAACTCTCTTACTTACCTTCAATTTCTCCTGGTCTGCTGACTGCCTAAAAACATGTCCATGTCTCCTCCATCTTGTAAAAACCCTCACATTTCCTCTAACTCTTGTCTGATATCTCTTCTGCCTTTTGCAGTTCAACTTCTTGAGAAGGCTCTCTGTAATAGGTGCCTCCACATTCTCTCTTCTCACTTTCTTCTAAACTCTCCACAATTTGGCTTCTGACCTCTTCATTCAGCTGAAACTGCTCTTTCCAAAGTTACTAATGATCTCTTGATTGCCAAATCTAATAGCCTTTTCTCAATACTTGAACTTGCTGCCTCTGACTGCTGATCCCTCTCTTCTCTTCAATATTCTCTTCTCCCTAGGTTTTCAGGGCATAGCTCTCTCCTGGTTCTCCCCTAACTCATGTGACTGTTCCTTCTCGTCTCCTTTGCTGAATCTTTATCCAGGTTATGTCCACTAACCATAGGTGTCCCACAAGGCTCAGTCCTGGGCCTCTTCTCTTCTCCTTCTAGACCTCACTTAGTTGTTCCATCAGCGCCCATGGATTCAATGATCATCTCTATGCTGATGATCCTCAAATCTACTCGTCCAGCCTTGCCCTCTCTTTTGTTATTGTTCAGTCACTTTCAGTCATTTCTGACTCCTCGTGACTCCATTTGGGATTTTCTCCCCAAAGATACTGGAGTGATTTGCTATTTCTTTCTCCAGCCTTAACCTCTCTACTGAACTTTAGGCTTAAATCTCCAACTTCCTATTAGACTTCTGGAACTGAATGTCCTGTAAACATTTTAACCCAACATATCTAAAACCGAACTTATTGGCTTTCCCCAAATCTTCCCCACTTCCCTATCACTATGGGGGCACCACCATCCTCACAGTCCTCCAGGCTCCCAATCTAGACATCATTCTCACTCCCCCTATATCCAATCTGTTTCAAAGGCCTGTTAATTTTACTTTTGTAATATCTCTTGAATACACGCCCCCCTCTTCTGATATTACTGCCACCCTGGTACAGACCCTCATCACCTCACACCTGGACTACTATGATAGCCTGCTGGTGGGTCAGCTTATCTTATTAAAGTCTCTTTCCACTCCAATCCATTCTCCCCTTAGCTGCCGAAGTGATTTTCCTAAACTGAAGGTCTGCTCGTGTCACCCCATCCCTCTACTCAATAAACTCTAGTGGCTTCCTCTCATATGCAGGATCAAATAAAAAATCTTCTATTTGGCACTCCAAGCCCTTTATAACCTAGCTCTTTCCCAAACCTTTTCAGCCTCCTTATACCTTCTCTTCCCACCCCGCCCCCAATACTCTTTGATCCAGTGACATTGGCCTTTTGGCTGTTCCTTGAACAACACACTCCAACTCTTTTAGCTCTGAGCATTTTGTCTGGCTGTTCTTCAATTCTGCCCTCTGACTTCCCCCACCTGTTTCAGGAAACCTTTCCCAATCCCTTTTATTTCTAGTGCCTTCCCTCTGTTGATTATTTCCTATTTATCCTATATATGGCTTGTTTGTACATATTTAAACGGTGAGTTCTTTGAGGACAGGGACTGTCTTTTGCCTTTCTTTATATCCCCAGGCTTAGCACATAGTAGGCACTTAATAAATATTTATTGACTGATTAACTGACTGGTTCTCTTCCTACCTGTTTGACCAATCCTTCTCATTCTACTTTGCCAGCTCATTATCCACATCATAAGCCCTAACTTTGGGTGTTTCCCAAGGCTCTATCTTGTGCCCTCTTTTCTCTCACTACACTCTCTTGGTGACCTCATTAGCTCTCATGGGTTTAAATGATCACCACTAGGTAGATGACTCACTGATATGTGCTCATGTGTGTAAAACACACATACACCCTAAACTATATGTCCCAGAGACACCTAAAACTCAGCATGTACAAAATAGAACTTATCTTTTCCATCAAACACGTGTTTTCCAGACTTAGCTATTTGTATCCAAGGCACCTTTCTTCTTTGATATCAGGTTAGTAACTTCAGCATTTTCCTTGATACCTTATTGTGTGACACCCCATATATCTAGTCAGTTACCAAATAGTGCTATTTCTACTTCCACCGCATTGCTTGAACAAGTCACTACGCTTTAGTTCAGGCCCTTAATCTCTTCCAGCCTCTCTCCCTTAACTTCCTTAATCTTCCTCCCAAATTACTGCAACAGCCTATTAAGTCTTTCTGTTACTGCTAACAAAGTGATTTTCTTTAAGCACAGATCTGACCACTTCACTCCTCTACTCAATAAACTCCAGTGGCTCCCTATTGTCTCTGGGATAAAAATATAAACTCTGCTATTTACTTTGTAAAGCTCTCCACTACTTGGCCCCAATCTATCTTTCTAGACTCCCAATACCCTACTCTCTACTCTTGCACTCTGTGATCCAGCCAAACTGACCAAATCTCTGTTCTTAACACTCAATCCTTCACCTCCTATTTCCATGCGTTTGCAATCCCCCTCTGCATTTCCTCCTCATTTCTGCTTTATTGAATACCAGTACTTAAAATACATCTCAATTATCACCTTCTACATGAATCCTTTCCTGATTTTCCCAACTGCAAGTGCCCTCTCTTATCTATAATTTCTTTGTGTTTGTTTGCATTTGTTCCCTTTATATTTATATTTATTCTCTTTATATTTATATTTGTACTTGTTATCTCCCCCAATAGCATGTAGACTCATTGTAGGTACTGTTTTGTCCATTCTTTGTATTTCTATTCAACAACAACAACAACAACAGCGACAAAAACACAGTGCCTGGCACATAGTAGTAGCTTAATAAATGCTTGTTGATTGATTGATTACTGATTACCACAAAAAATTGGAAATCACTTGAGAAACTGAGTTGTCAGGTTAGCAGGGCAAACTTGGCTGGTCAGAAACTCCCTTCAATTGCTTATAAAAATCAATAAACATCTCTGATAGATTTTAGCTAAAGAGGGAAACCACTTTTTTCCCCCTACAACACATGTTGGTTCTTGATATCAGTTTCCTCATCTGTAAAATGAGGAGGTTGGACAAGATGATTTTGACAGACTATGCTAGAAATCTGAATAACAGATAATGGCCACAAGAGACTGATCACTTCTTAGATCCCAAGGTACTATTTTTCAACTCACAACGCAATATCATTTACAATGCCTGCTCCCTTTTCTACCCTTCATCAAGACCACCTTCAATGCATGTGTAAATTATTCATGTAAGATTTTGTAAAGACAGGAAAATAAGCAAATGGGTTGACAGTTGTTGCTATTTTCCTGGTCACTTTTTTGGGTAATAGTAAAATACATTATTTTCCCAAGTGCTTGTTAAAATATTATCTAATATTAAGGGGCAGCTAGGTGACACAGTGGATAAAGCCTTGGAGTCGGCAGGACCTGAGTTCAAATCCAGCCTCAGACACTTAACGCTTACTAGCTGTGTGACCCTGGACAAGTCACTTAACCCCAACTGCCTCACCAAAAAGCAAAAAAAAAAAATCTAATATTTATGTAGTGATTTGGAGTTTGCAAAGCATTTTGAATAGATTATCTCATTTGATCTTCATAGTAACTTTATAAGGTAGGTGATATTATTACTTCCATTTTACAAGTGAGGAAACTGAGACCGGGAAAGGTTAAGTGATTTATTGAAGGTGATACAGCTAGTAAGGGTCTGTGGTGGAAGTGAAACTAAGGTATTCCTTACTCCAAGTCCTGCATTCAATTATACCACTTAACTCTTTCCTTTCTTTCAGGTATCTCAAGAATCAGTCTACCACACCAGTAATCAATCCATTATTAGTCACTTCTAGCATGAACCAACTTTTGAGTACACATTATCTAGTTCATGTACAATTGTCCTTATTTTTTCTTTAGTGCACATTTTACTTATGCTGCATATATGGAACTAACATTAACAGTTCAAATGTAGTGGCTCTACTATCACTGCAGGAGAAATAATTTGTTATTAAAAATCTTGACAGATCTTTTCCATTTTTCAATTTTTTATTGTCCTCCATTTTGTTTTACCCTTAAATGATTTTGGGATGAACTGGCTTATTTAAGTCTTTTGCCATGACCCTCCATAAGATTTGTACAAATAAGTTGTCTTGGCTGCCATATTTTTTTTGCTTAGTAAGGAGACCAAGTGTTTGCTGAATAAGATAGTTTCTATGCTCCTTTGGTCTCCATGCTGTGGTTATTCAAATATATCTGTTAAAATTCTTTCTACGATAAATGTTGATAATCCATGTTGATGTCTGCTCTTCTACCCATTTCTCATTTTAAAAATATCATCAGCTTACTTATGTTTACATTGCCTCAATCTCACACTGTCTTTTTCTTTTTTTTAAACTCTTCTAACTTAGTGTTAATTTTTATATTTGCTCTAAGAAGCTGTTTGTACACTGCTGATTAGGAAACGACTACATTGGTAATAGGGCAGCCAGGTGGCACAATAGATAGAACTCATCTTCATGAGTTCAAATCTGACTTCAGGTGCTGTGTGACCCTGGGCAAATCACTCAATCCTGTTGGCCTCAGTTCCTTATCTGTAAAATGAGCTGGAAAAGGAAATGGCAAACCACTTCAGTATCTTTGCCAAGAAAACCTCAAATGGGGTCACAAAGAGTAGGACATGACTGAAAAATGACTGAACAACAAGAAGATTGGTAATGAGCTATTTTTTGACTATTAAAAATAATTATTTTCATTTTTTGTTACATTACTAAGTATTTACCACGATTCTTAATTCTCTTCTTGAAAAAATTATTCACCATATTTTGTTAAAAGGCTTCTGTATAGACTATAATCCTTTGTTCTCTTTCATTCCTTAGTCCTTCCTGAATGATGTTTTCCAACATGTCATGAACATTCTACTATGGCTACCTTTTGCACTGAAGTCAATGAGTATTAAAATATATGTTGATTTAATTTGGAATGCTCTGCAACATAAGCTGAAATCATTTTCATAGTGGTCTTGGCTGCAAATGCTTATCATAGACACTGAAAGACAGTATGACTAAGTTTCCTGTGCCTCTCCAAGGAGAATCTGTGGGCCATGTGGCAGAAAAAGAGCACTAAACTTATAGTTGTAGGGCTTTGATTTGGTTCTTGGTTCTGACACTAAATACCTGTGTAATCTTGGACAAGGCATTTAACTTCTGTAGACCTCAGTTTCCTCATCTGTAAAATGAGAAGTTTAGATTAGATGACTTCTAAGCTTCTTTCCAGCTCTATCTATACAATCCTATACACTATGCATTTAGCTACAATTACGTTTTGCTTTTTGGTCGTTATTGATTTGCCCTAATTTAATTTGCCTAATTAACTGTGCATTCATTTTGTAAACAGGATGTCCCAAAAGTCTGAGTACAGTTTTAATTTAGTAGCTTAAAAGACAAGAAGCTCTCTTATGTTTATCCTATCACCAGACTAATGTTTACAGATCAGATAAGAGTGCACACAGTTAAGCTAATAACTTAAGATGATAGTCTAAAACTTGTGCTAGTCTTACCACCTTATGCCCCCTTTTCTACCACTCTGTCAAAGCTACCATAGTAACAGGATGGGATCTGCACAGAACTAAAGGCCATTTTGTATTTTTCTCTGTTTTATGAATTCAACAACAAGTGGCTAGACTGAAGTTTAAGAGGAAAATATGTAAATAAGATCATAGGATTAAGAGCTCAAAGGGACCTTGCAAATCTGAGTCCAGTCCCCGCTTTAGAAGAGGAAACTGAGGTTAAGTGATCTAGGCTTTCAGAGGATTCAAGCTGTAGAACCAAGAATCCTAACAGCTATAAAGAATTTGCCATTTTAATTACGGCCTCTGCTAAGAATATTACCAGTTGACTGAATGTAATGATATTTATTACTAAAGTCATTTGCTTCTGACTCATCGATATTCAACAAATTGTCCCTATTTTTTTTTCAGTGCTACCTGATTGGCTCACCTACTACTGATTGACAGACAAATAAGTGGTCCACAGCTCAGGCTAGTTATTTTGTTTGAAAATGAGGTCTAGGGGCAGCTAGGTGGTGCAGTGGATAGAGCACTGGCCCTGAAGTCAGGAGGACCTGAGTTCAAAGCCAGCCTCAGACCAAACACCTAATACTTACTAGCTGTGTGACCCTGGGCAAGTCACTTAACCCCAATTGCCTAAAAAGCAAAAAAAAAAAAAAAAAAGGAAAGAAAATAAGGTCTAAAAAATTTGGTACTCAAAATATTATAAAAATAAATGTTGAAAACTATCTTCACATGTAATTGGAAAAAATAAAATGCCATTAAGAAAAAAATTGTTTAAACTTTTAAAAAACGAAAATAAGTTTCCCTTATAAGTATAGTAGAGGACTTATCTACTTTTTGGTTTGTTTTTATGAAATCTCCCAGAATGTATAAATGTCCTATAGGGAAAGAGAAAGCTCTAAGTGTCAGGGTTAAATACAAATGTGTGCAGACAGGATGCAACTTTTTTTTAAACCACAGATGCCTTAGAAGTCAATATTTTATTAATGAAACTGTGTCAAACTGTATATTCATAAGACATTTTACAAATGAGGGATTACAAGTATATGTTTTTATGAGGTTACAATCAGACTTGAGATTAGGAGAAAGTTAGGACAAAGAAAATCTTATGTTAAAGTTTATAAAAGCATAAATGGATGGTATGTATCGGATGACGGTGGAAGACGTAAATTAAAACCAGGAAAAAGGACAGTCTATTCATTTTCAGAGTGGTTAGTAAGTTTCTGAATTCAACTGCCTGTAGTGCTTGGTTGTTTCTGTAGGCATATTCAAAACAACTTTTTTATCTTCCTCTCCCACACACCCTAAACTTACCTCCTCTTCAAACTTCCATATTTCTGTTAAAGTCCCTCTGTTTCTAGTTCCTCAAGTTCATGACCTTGAAGTCATCCTCAACTCCTCCCTCTCCTTCACTTCACACAGCTAATCAGTTAATTGGCAAGTCTTGTCCATTTTACCTTAACAACAACTCT
This sequence comes from Phascolarctos cinereus, assembly GCF_003287225.1. Lineage (NCBI taxonomy): Eukaryota > Metazoa > Chordata > Mammalia > Diprotodontia > Phascolarctidae > Phascolarctos > Phascolarctos cinereus. Next base: position 211,850,515 of record NW_027555847.1, read on the forward strand.
CACATTTCTCTCTTGTCTCTCAAGGCCATGACCTCAGTTGAGGCTTTCATCAGACTTTTCAAGAAATAAACACAATGATAGTAAACCGATCAGATCTAAAAAGCATGAAAAGGAAAAAAAAATACAAAACAACTTACCTGTAGAAAAATATTCATAGGAATTTATTTTTAATAGTGAAAACCTATAAGTTACCAGTATGGTTAATGATTGGAGGATGGCTGAATCAATTATGTTATATTAATGTACTGGAAAGTTATGGTACCAGAACAAATGATACATATGAAGAACAGAAAGAAATATGTTGACATATACAAAATGATGCAAGTGAGGTCAGCATAATGAGAACTACACAAACATTTGCTGCAACCATATTTTAAAAACAACAAAGACAAATGGATCACAGGCAAACTTGAATGGGGACAATACATTTATTGTTCTTTTGTTAAAATGTATATTGTATTAGTTGTACTTTTAATCAAACTCTCTCAAATCTTCAACCTCTCCCTATCAACTGCTTCCTTCTCTACTGCCTTCAAACTCTCACTCCACAATCTGGCTTTCAGCTTCATTGCTCAACTTAAACTGCTGTTGCCAAAGTTAACTCCTTTTTCTCAATTTCTAAATCTGATGCTCTGTTCTCAGTCCCAGTCTTCCACTGCATATAATGCTGTCGGCTGACCACCTTATCTTCCTGTTTACTCTCTTCTCTGGGATTTTTGTGACACTACCCTCTCGAGCTTCTTCTCTTTGTGGTCTGACTGCTTCTTCTCATTCTCCTTTCCTGGCTCATCATCTACACCATGTCACCTAATGGTGGGTATTCTCTCCAAGAATCTGTTCTGGGCCTTCACCTCTTCTCTCGATATACTCTATCTTGGTAGCCTCATTGGCTGTCATGGGTTTAACTGTCATGTCTGTGCAAGTAACTGCCAGATCTATATAACCAAACCCAGTTTCTCCTTTGAGCTTTAATCCTATACAACCAGTTGCCTATTGTGCATTTCAAACTGGATGTCCCAGGGACCTCTCAAACTCAGCATGTCTAAACCCTCCCCATTTCCAAACTTCCCTATTTCTGGTGAAGCCACCACCATCTTTTCAGGGTTCCAGGTTTGTAACCATAGCAATATCCTAGTCTCACTATTCTCTCTCATCATACATATTAATAGTTGCCAATCTTGCTATTTCTACCTTCATGATATCTCTCCCATAAGACTCTTTCTGTCCATTAAAAAGAGAAAACCTATATTGTTTCAACAGCCTCCTCACTGATCTCCTTGCCTCAAGTCTCCCAACACTCCAGTTCATTCCACACATTGCTGCCAAAGTAATTCTTCCTAAACACAGATTTGATCATGTGACTCCTCTATTCAACCAACTGCAGTCACCTCTTATTGCCTCTAGAATAAAACACAAACTCCTCTGTTAAGCATTTAAAGCCCTGTATAATCAGACCTCCTCTTTCCAGACCTGTACATTAGTCTCCTCTTCCTTCAGAAGACCTAGCCAAATGACACACTTGTATACATATTCCCTCCCCCCATCCTCTTAACACTCCCCCCCACCTCAATTTCCCACCTCTTATAATCCCTCTCTTCCTTTAAGATACAATTCAAGCATTGGCTTTTCTGATTCTACCAATCACTAGCGTCTGTCCTCCCAAACAATCCAAGTAACTCTGCCTCTCTTCGACTGGCCAACAATAGGTTTCAGCCCAAGCCCATGGGGTCATTGCTGGGCCCTGATTGCTCAGAGTGAACATGAATAGCAATTGTTTCTGTTCTGGCCAAAAACCTTGAGGGTCTTCCCCTCCCAGATTGAGATATATATAGATAGATATATATATATATATATCTATCTATCTATATATACATATATGTGTGTGTGTGTGTGTTGTGCGCATACACACACACACACACACACACACACACAACACACACACACATATATAACTTAAAAAGGCCAGAGTCTCCCACTGCATCCCAGGTCACCTCGTCTTTCCCATCTATATCTTGTCACTAGACCCAGATGGCTGCGAAGAAGAGAGAGGCTGGGTAACTTTGTACAGCCCTCCCTCACTTAAATCCAATTCACTTTCAAGTCACGTCATCACATTCCTGATGTCATGGTCCTCTTTGAGAATGAAGGACAAACAACAACTTTGTATTTTACTACTTTGTTTACATTTTTATTTGTTCACTTCATATTTATGCTAGTATAAATGCTATATATATTCATATATGTGTGTATATGCATAGATACACATGCTCTTGTTCTCTCTCTTATTAGAATATAAATTGCTTGTGCGTAGGGATTGTACTTTTATCCCCAGCCTAGCACAGTGCCTGGCAGGAGCTTAATAAATACTCATTGATTGTTGATTTTCCCAGGCAACTTTGTAAGACAATAAGTTGCAGAACAGTTTTGATCTGCAATGGTAGAGGGAGTTTACTCATTGAGTCCCTACATCAATGAAATATCAAGTTCTAACCAATTACACAGACATATTCAACGCCCTACATATAAAATGTGTTTATAAACATATATTTTATATAAACGTATTTTATACAATATAATAATTATATGTATATGCATATATTTGTACACACATACACATGTGTATATATAGACATGTTATATGTCCATATATATGTATATACACAATGCAATATAACTAACACACACACATATATGTGTAATATAGATTACCACACACAAATGTGTGTGGGGAGGGGGTGAGAAGAGAGAGAAGAATAGGAAGAAGAGATCTACTTAAGAGGACTCAAGACTATAAAAAAAGGCTTTTAAGTCTCCATAAGTCCTCCTTTGGGAGAAATCATATTACTTTAAAACATGTTAAAATTATAGAATAAAGCCAAATCGGATATTGCTTTACTCATATCCAAGTGGGAAATATCCTGATGTGGATTTTATTATGAAGAGTTGTTGAAAATATAAGTTCATTTTGCTATTCACCCTAGTTTGTTAACAATTTGCATGGGGGTAGAGGTGGGCTGTAAAATTGGTTTCTCCCTCCCCAAACAGGAGATTTATCTAGATTTTAGGGCATCAACGCAATTCCTTTTGGGGTTTGGGGTTCTCCGTTCTCATATAGTTTAAATCAAGGGTTCTTAACCTGAAGCCTGTGTAATAATTTCAAGGGAATGGGTCCTTGAATTCGGATGGGAAATGTTACATCTTTATTTAAATATAACTGACTTCCTTTGTAAATTATATATTTTACTTTATGTACTTAAGACATTATTGTGACGCCCAGGTGTCTCCAGGCGGAATTCACCACAAGAAAGGGGGCTGAGAAGCCTTTAGGCCCCAGACCCCGCAAAAAGAAGGAAAGCAGGGGAACACGGGGAATGGAAGTTTTCTTCACTACCCATAATCCTCTTCCCGGATTTCCGGGAGAGGCCAAGTCGCAGACAAATGGAGGCAGGTCTGTCCCCGCCCCCACCCCCCCACCCCCCCCACCCTCCCGAGGAGGGGCTATCTCGCTGAGTTTGGGAGCTGGGAGGGCACTTCTTTCCGCCTTCCTGTTCTTGTCCCAAGCCTGCTTCGTTTCGTGGGGGTGTTGGAAATGTGGTGGCACCGATTTATTCCACCAGGCGGATGGGTGTAGGGTTGTGCGCCAGAAGGGAAGGCGATGGGACAAGAGACTCCCGGAAACCGTAGCCTCCATAATTTTTTTTTTTGTGGGGGCGGGGTGGAGGGAGAGAGCAGGGGTCATGCCGCGTCCAGAGACGAGCTATTTCACGCACTCACCGGCAGGGGTCGTCGCGTCCACGCTCTTCCCTCATCCCGGAAGGGGGCGCACGGTGGTGCCGCTTCGGCTCCAGGAAGGCGCGGCCAACTTCTTTTCCGCACCAAGTGGACTTCCGGCCGTGAGTCAGTCACTTCCGGGGGCATGTAGAGCCTCCTCCTCCTCATCCGAGAGGCTGGCAGTCTCTGCAGAGCTGCTGCGGCGGATTGGGTCGAAGCTCTCCGCGGAGCCCTTGGATGGGGCAGCCACCCCTGTGCTGCGGGAGATGCTCGGGGATGACTCCGGATCCCAGGAATGTGAAGCGAAGGGCGCCGGAGCCGCCGGGTTGCCACCGCCGCCTGCCATAGATTTCCCCCAGGAGGGGTCGGACATTCGATATGATGGTGAGCGGATCTGGGCTGTGGGAACGTGGGGATTTGGGCTGCACCTAGGCCCGGGGACCGGGAACATTGGGGACCCCGGTATCTCACAGCGTCGGTGGTGGGAAGAGATAAACACAGCACAGAACAGAACAAGACAAAATCCCACTTAGCCGAAGCAGGTCTTCAGCACTTCTCCCCAGCGCTTGGCACGGTAGAACCTAGTAATAATTTGAACTAAACGCCTTTTTTCTCCAAACTTACTGCGTCCTTCCTTCCCCGGCCCTCTCTCTCTCTCTCACACACACACTCCTACACACATACACATACGTACACTTCTTTTTCTATCCTTTTGTCAGACATGTCTCAGCTTGTGCGCTTGTCCCAGAGGTTCAGGTGACAGCTGAAATGAAGGAACCAGGTAAATCGACCTGTGCAAAACTTGTCTCCCTTAGAGACGAAAAATTCGATATGCTTTCGCCTCGAATGAATAAATGAAAACGCATTTATTACTGCAGAGGCAAAAGGTCAGTAAAGAATTTTTTTAGTGGTGATATCGTCCCCAACCTCTTGGCATCTTTGGACAGCCATAGCAGCCAAGTTTTACTGTTCAGTTCATGTTGTTTATTTGCTTCCTTGACAGTGATGTAACTAGAGACTGCTTAGAGTGATGCAAAACATAACCCATTCAGCTTTTTATCAGTTGTAAAGTACAACCAGAAGGAAATGCGGGGCTCTGTGCCAGAAGCTAAGGGTTATTCATGGTTTTAAACATACCTTTGTCTCCAGAAACTTATAATCCAGAGGAGAAAGGTGACAAACCTTTGTAGATATGACATCATTGAGACAACAAGCCTGTTCTATAGAGAACATAAGGGGGATTGGAGAATCGGACTGAAAATTGAACAAGTTCAAATTACCTAGCATTTTAGTAGAGGAACGATATGTCACATAATTAGCAGTTGTCAGTTCTTATGCTTTTAGGTGGCATTTGGAATGAAGAATATTGGCTAGGTTTTACTGGAGTTTGAATAAAATGCCTATATAGAACATGTCAAATTTTTTTGAGTTTAAGACATACAGTAAATGTCATCATGTATGCTACGAATTTGATAACCAAAAACTAAATCATTTAAAAACCCTTTTATAACAGTAAATGCTAGGAACATACATGACTTGCCTCAAATTATTTAATTAGAGTAGTACACCTTATAATATGAGGTAGTGTATATCACTTTATATAATTTTTTTCACCCATAAAAGAAAATAAAAGTAAGAGAATATGCATATTATTATGCTTGGTATTTTAAGTGGGAGTCAGAATGGTATAGTAGCAAGAATAATGGTTATGGAGTTAGAGGACTTGAATTTTGAGTATGGCTCTTACCCTTATTACCTGTATAAGTAATAGGTAAAATAAAGGAGACTGACTAGATGACCTTTAAGGCTTTAAATCCGTAACTCAATTTGTTCCCATTTGTAAGAGGGAAAATTGCAAATTTTATCTTCATTTTAATGGACAAGTAAGATGGCAAGTTTAAATGAATTTGCAAAAAATGTAAAGCCTTAGATAATCCACGAAAGAAGCTCATCTGTAAACATGTAAGTATACCTTGTCTGTAGTCTTGTGATAAGGTTTTCTGTGAGCTCAAGATTATTCCTGAAAGGAGTAAATTGTGGTTACCTTGTAAAAAAAATTTTTCTTCTGAGACTGGGTTATTAATAATGATGTTGAGCTTACATAGAACCTGTTCCTTTTGAGAGTCTCATAGTAAGTATAAACATATTTTTAGAAATTTATACTCTAGAAAGTAAAGACAATACAAGAGGTGTTTTTCCATTTTCTTAAATGAAGAAACTGATACAGGGAAGTTAAATGACTTATCCCAAGTTACTTAATAAGAGAGTAATGCATTATAATATTAGCTTTTTCCACTTTTCTCAGGCTGCCAAACTCTAAGCCTTTAATCTGCTAATCCACTTAAGAAAAGAAGTATTTAATGTGAATTGTTGTTGTTATATTCATAAGGGCAATAATAAACTCCTCTTTATTTCCTGTATTTGTGTTGGAGCTCGTAGATTTATAGCTATAAGTTCGTCTAGTCCAACCCCCTCGTTTGCAGCATTTAACTGGCTTAACTTAAAGTTTATCTAAGTCAGCTGTGAAGTAGATGGTGTGGTTCTGCCATTACTAAATTCTGAGAGTTATAACTATGACTCTTTAAAAATATCACTTTTCCAAAGTAACCCAATTTTATATAGCATTTTAAGACCTTCAAGGCACTTTTCTCAGAACTGTGTGAGATGGGTATATTTAAATTTCATTATTCCCCTTTTTTACGGATAAGGAAACTTAGAGATTCATAGAGGTTAGACACAAGTAGTAAGTTGCAGAGCTGTTGGGTCTTGAACCCAGGTCCTTAGATTTAAAATCTAGTGTTCCTCCCACTATACTATAATGTGCTTTTTCATGAACTCTTTAGGCTCTCACAACAACCCTGTGAAAGTGTTTCAGATGAGGAAACCAAGACTCAGCAAAGTTAAATAGTATACTAAGTGGTAGAGCTGTTTCACTTTCTCCCTTGACCTTTGATTGCCCCTACTTTCTACCTCAGAATATCTCTACCTTCCTATCCTCAGAAGTCATTTCCTTTCTGCCTCATAAGGAAACCTGTCTCCTCTTCCCTTTCAATAACTGTCAACGGAGTTGACTACTTTCTACTTTCATTTCGTTGATACTTGTGTCTTAACATCTTGCCAGGCTGGTTTTTATCTTTACGATTACACTAAAAGAATCCAGTCTCCCTATTTTCAGTCTTAATTCTTCCAATTCTTCCTTTACATTGTTAACAGCTTAATCTTCCTGATGTACAAATCTGATCTTGTTACTCCTATTCTCAAAATTCTTCCATAAAATAAAATTAAAAAAAAAACTTTTTAGCCTGTCATTTAAGATCCTCCATAGTTTGTCTTTTTAGCCTTATCTCTCACTATTCCTCATATAATCTGTGCTCCAGCCAAATTGGATTACTTGTGCTTCTCTCATCCCTGCTTCACCTTTGTGGTTACGCCTTTGCTATGCCTAGAATGACAGCTCTGCCTTCCCCCTAAACTTCATCCTGGTCTTCACTTGTTGAAGTTTTATCTATCGATGAAGACCCAGCCCATAAAGATTCCCGATTCTTTCACCTGCAAGCCCCCACTCTCCCTCCCTCCCCAAGTATTTATTTTTGTTTCACTGGATTCTCTGTACTAGGATCATAGACTTTGAGCTGTAATGAAGTTGGAGGCCATACAGGGCAATACTCTCACTTTTTATATGTGGAAATTGAGGCCCGTGGAAGGTTAAGGGATTTGACTGAGGTCACATGGGTAGTGTCAGAGGTAAGGTTTGAATTTGCATCCTCTGGCTCCAGAGAAAAGCCAGTGTTCTTTCACTGTAGCTCTTATTGATATTGTTTGTTAAGGGTTGTTTGGAGAGATTTAATGGGAATAGCACAGGACTTAGTCATAAGACTTGATCTCAGTCCAGACAGTCACTTGCTAGCTTGTTGACTGTAAGACTCTTTGCACCTTAGATTTTTTTAATTTATAAAATGGAGATAATTATACTTGAAATAGTTATCTCACAGTATCTTTACAAGGAAAGTATATTGTCAGCAATGAACTGCTGATATTATTTATATGTATTGTTTCTCTGTTGCTAACTTATTAGTTCTTTGAAAGCAAGGGCAGTTTTTAATTTAATCTTTGTAACTTGTCCAGGATGTACCCTGTACACAGTAGACATATATACATGTTTACAGTAATAGAATTATAGAATGTCAGAACTGCAAGAGATTTCAGAAGTAATCTAGGTCAACAAGAGGTTAAAGGTGATACGTTAAGTGGCAAAGACTAGGATTTGAGCCAGGGTCTCAAATCTAGGTCTAACTCAGGGCTCTGTCAATATGATGATATTGATTTGAATTAAAAACTATCCTCCCTAAGGTTACCAGTGACCTTTTAGTGGAATCCGGTGCTTTCCTTGCAAGTCTTATCCTTCTGAACCTTTCAGTTGCATTTGACTCCAGTGACTATGCCTAGTTTCTTGAGCTTTCTACTATTTTTCTTTAACTTTGTGCTATATTTCCTTCTACTACTGTTTGCCTTACTCATTTTTCTCATTCTTATACATTAACCATTCGTCCTAGATCTTCTCATCTTTTCTCTTAATAATACACTTAGTCACGTAAGGCTGGCACTCTGTGGTTTCAGCTAACCAGTGTATTTTTTGTCCTATTAAACATATTTTCACATTAGTGATGTTGTAAGTAAGAATTAGAACCAATAGGAGGAACCACCAGAAAGAGAAAACAAAACTCAACAGAAGAAAAAAAAATAGCAAATAGTATGCTTTGATCTGCATTCAAATTCTATATTTCTTTCTTTGGATGTGGATAGCATTTTCCATCACGAGGCCTTTGGAGATGTCTTAGATCCTTGTATTGCTGAAGGGTTAAGTTTATCAATATTAGTCATCGCACATCTTGACTGTTATTGTGTACAACGTTCTCCTGGTTCTGCTCACTTCATTCATCATCAGACCATACAAGTCTCTGCAGGTTTTTCTGAAGTCAGCCAGTTCATCATTTCTTATAGCACAATATAACCAGTATATTTAATTGTCAAAATCTCTACCCCCTGTACCTGTTGTACCTGGGGTCCTTTCTTATTTTGCCACTAGGCTACAGGAAATTTTCACTTGACTGTCTCACTGACATCTGACATATTGAAAAAGGAGTTTGTCTTCCCTTTTCATAGTCACTGATTACCAATTTCTCGGTGTTACCATCAATAATACCATCCTTTTGAGGTATCCATGTTTGAAGGCATAGTGTTATCTCTCCCATTGCCTACAGTTAACTCATTTCTAAGGCTTTGAGTTTTTCCTCCTCTATCTTTGGATTTGATCCTTTATTTCCACAGTAAGTGGATTTACTCTATTCTTGGACTATTGCAATAGCTTCCTAGCTTGTATCCCAATTTGGTGTCTAATCCCACCAAAACATTTTAACATAACTGCTAGAGTAATTGTACTCATTACTTCATTATTTAGGTCCTCTATTTAGGAGTTTACAGTGGTTTGTTATGTGAAATATAAACTTCTCAAGGCCTTCTACCAAATTGTTCTGTGCCCCAATCGCACCAACTTTTTTTCATGTGTATTTCTCAACATGGAATTATCCTTGTAGCTAAGCAAATATGTTTACCATATCCCCACTTAATTGTTGCTGCCCTTGTGCCTAAATGCGCCTCTGTTCATGTTGTTCTCTATCCCAGCCCTCACGCTCTATGTGCCCTCCTACTTCTCTGCCACGCTTTGTTGCTTCTTTTAGAATGTAACTTAAAACCTTTTGCCAGGGAATTTTTCCTTATTTAACTTCACTCTGCTCTTGTTATTTTCGTCTCCAGACTTAAATGTTTAACAATGTGTGCATTATTATTATTGTTTGCTCACACTTGTATTGTTTATCATCACAGAAAATCTTTGTAATTCATTTAAAATAGGTATTCCTTTTTTATTTTTAGAATCTGATGTTCCTGCAGAACTCCAGGCTGTGAGAGGACCTCTACCTCACTCAACTTTTCCCTCTGCAATCGCAAACCAGCTATTGCTTGTTTCTTTGTTAGAGCACTTGAGCCATGTGCATGAACCAGATCCTCATCGTTCAAGACAGGTGTTCACATGTTAGTAAGAATAAACCAACTTCATTTACTACAGTTTGTAAAAACCAGATAACTTGTTTATGTGTTGGAGGTTTGTTCTAGCTGTTAGAAAAATGTAAGTGTATATGTGTGTATGCCCTTGTATGTGTATGTGTACATATGTGTATGTTGTATTGTATGTGTGTGCCTGTATCCACAGTATATATACATTTATCAGAATTTTACCTGTTTTCTAAAAATAATTCACTTTTATATAGTTCTTTAAGATATGTAAAATGCTTCCTACCTTTTGAGGTAGGTGATATAGAAATAGTTTAAAAGTCTAGTCTTGTCTCTTTGTGCTGTTATAGTCAAGATTTCTAGTCAAATAATTATTTTTTTCTACATTGTTTTTATAGTACTTTGTCAGACTTTTACCAAAATGGGACTGTTGTCTTCCTTCGCCTGCAGTGAAGAATTTAGTTCTTTGAGGCTGCATCACAACAAAGCTATTACTGAATTAATGAGAATAGCTAAGCAGAGAGTTCTTGAGGTAATTTTTGTACTCCCAATTCTCTCTTTTTATTATAATAGTATATTTGAATTCAAAGTAAAAATTATATGTTAAAATACCTTGAAATCTCCATGTAAAAATAATATCCAATGAAAATAAAAACTTTTCCCATTATTTGAAAGCTCTAACTTTGTAGAAGGAAACCAGGAGCATTGCTAATACTTTTTGTTGAGGGAAACATCTGTCCTGCTTTTAATGAAACCTATTATTATCATTGAAAGCTTATTAGATTTTTTTCCCCCAAGTAGCTAATGTACTTGGAATTATTGGTTAATATATTGTTGTTTAGCTTTTATTCATTGATGCATTTACATTTTATATGGGAGTTATTTAAGGAAAAGCTAAGATCATTTTTTATAATTTTAAAATTGATTTTTTTTTAGGCTCAGCATGAAGGATACCCTCATATCCATAAAGTCAGGTATTTTCTTATGCTTTTTTGATCATCATAAGTTGTAAACAACCTATTCAAGGGCCCCAAATTTTTCAGGCAGTGTTGATGGCAACACTATGGTACAGTGTACTGGCATCTGAAGTATCTAGTCCTCTAGGTTCTTGGGTGCAGCTTTTTGACTGAGTCTGAGTTTTACAAAACAAATCCTTAATAGTAAGGGGATTTGTTCTGTGAAGTTTGGGTTCAGTCAGAGGGCTGCACTTGAGGACCTAGAAGGCCACATGTAGCCTTGAAGCTGCAGGTTCCCCACCCCTGATCTATTCCCCTCAGAGAATGCTATAGAATTTGAGCTTACTGAAGCTGTAAAAAAAGGTTAAATTAGAAAATAACTTTAAATGGTCACTTTTTTTGTTACTTTTAAGTATATGCAATAATTGTAACTGGATAACCAACTGTGACTCAGTAGAAGTCCTTAAAGGACCTGTTTTAAAGAGAAGAAGAGTTATTATTTAGATATACCTATGTACATCTGTGCATGCGCACGTGCGCGTATGTGTGTCTATGTGTGCATGCATGCATATATATCCATGTATATCCACATATATATCCATACACGAAACAAACTTTTCCAAGATATTTGAAGGTACTGGAGCAAAATTTGTCATCTCAATTTAATACTCTACCTCCAATACTGTTTACACTATTCATTTGTTTATCACAGAACTTCTTTATAAATAGTAGAAATAGAAACCTTAACTCAGCCCCTATCATAGTTGTCACCAGTTGCAAATCTGAAGTAGACTCCAAATTAATCAGGTTTTGCTGTAATTTTAATTTGAACGATACTACAAGCATATAAGATATCCCACGTAATATGAATTTTGTTTTTTTTTAACTTTTAGAGCAAAAGAGGTGGTCTTTGAAGCACAAACTTCTCGTTATCTAAATGAGTTTGAGGAAATTGCTGTCCTAGGAAAGGGCGGGTATGGGAAAGTGTACAAGGTGATTATACTTTTAGACTAATTCAGATTTTATGATCTTTAACAAAAGTGAACTCTCGAATTGAAGTTTCCAAAAATAACTTGAGTTAGGATCTTATTAAGAATTTTTGGACATAATTAAATAATTAGAATTGAGGTTTCTTTTGACCAGGTTCATTGATTCAGGTAGAGTCCTTAGATTTTGTCATTTTATTCAGGAGTTTCTTTGTATTATTAATCCACCATCTCAGAAGTGTCAGACTTACAGCCTCGAATATAGCTGTAATGTTCTGAACCAGATTAAAATTTATAATTTGGAAATGTTTAAGAAAATAAATGAAAATACAGTATATAGCATAGATGATGTCAGTTTGTGATTTTCTATATCAGTATGTAGCCCACAAAGTTTTATTTCTATTTGAGTTTGACATCATTGTACTATACTATTTTGGCCTCAGGCTACCTCTTCCTGAGCTGCATTTGCAACCATTTAATTAAATCTGGAAGGAGAGGCAGCTTGGTGTGGTTGAAAGAGCTCTGAATTTGAAGTCCAAAGATGTGGGCTTCAGGCCTGTCTCTGTCATTTACCTATGTCACCTTGGGCAAGTGTCAGTTTAACCCTTTTGGAGCCTCCCTGTAAATGAAGAGGTTGGACTAGATGAAATGGCAAGGTTCCTTCTAAGGAAGCTCTTAAGTCCTATGCTCTTAAGCTTCAAGCTCTTGGGAATCTTCATTCATTCTCAGACCCAAATCTAGTGCCACCCCTTCCATGAAATGTGTCTTGATTTTCCCCTTCCCCCTAGACTTTCCCTGAAATTCTTCAAATAAATGTTTGTTGAATTGAATGGGTTTGTGGAAAGCATTAAATATCATTAAATGCACCAGCTCCAGTTCTGAATTTTCATACTTCTGCTAGAACACAGAGCCTAAAACATACAAAAATATATTAAAAATTCAAATTTGGATTCACCTAATTAGTGAGTTTAGATTCTCTGAAATATATAAATGTATTTGTATCATTGACATATGATAATTTTTGTCTTTTCTGTAAATTTCAGGTCAAGAACAAATTAGATAGGCAATTTTATGCAATTAAAAAAATTCTGATTAAGAAAGCTTCTAAAAAGGATTGTATGAAGGTAAGAATTTTTAAGGCTTTTGAAAAAGACTTTAATTTGATCTAATATTCTAATTGAATTGTATATATACAAATCGACATATAGATAATATACATAAGAATCAGGTTCAGATACTTTGACTCTGATACACTAAACTGCCCAGAATATAGTTTCATTTTTTATTTGGTGATTTAGAAGGCACTTCGTGATCTAGCAGTGCTTCTGTGTCATGTTTGGGAAATTGAAAAAATGAATGTCTGCTATCAGCACGTTTACTTGGTAATAAAGGGATGGAGCATGTTATGAAAGAGCTTAGTGGTAGATGTTTCAAGACTTGGAGTTCAGCTCCTGAAGTTTCATCATTGACTTGATGTGTAACATTAGGCTAGTCATTTACCCCCTCTGTTTTGTTTTCCCTACGTGTAAGATGGGGATAAGTAATGTCTGTCTCTCCTATATTATCTCTGACATTCCAGGGAAGACTGTGTATGAAAGTGCTTTGAAATGTACACAGTGTGAGATACTGTTTCTATTATGTTCATTAATAGTTGGTATTTATTTCCTTTCCATAATAAAAAATGCAGAAAAATTTTCTATGCAAGCGTTAGAATTCCAAAAACCCCAGAAGTTTCATATGTTTTGTTCTAGAACAAATAGTAGTAAATGCTTTGAACTTTTTTTTGGTACTTTATTTCTTTTTTTTTTTTTAATATTCACTTTTATAAGATTTTGAGTTCGAAATTTTTTTCTCCTTCACCCTCCGTCCAAGACAGCAAGTAATCTGATACAGGTTATACATGTATAGTCATATTAAACACATTTCCACATTAGTCATGTTGTGAAGTCACCTTGTGAAAGAAGAATCAGAACCAAAGGGAAAATACATGAGAAAGAAAAAAAGATTTTTTAAAGGTGAAAATAGTATGCTTTGATCTGCATTCAGACTCCATAGTTTTTTCTTTAGATGTGGATGCTTTGAACTTTTAAGAAACTGTTTAAAGCCCAATCTAAGCCACTTTCTTTTCCAGGTACTTCGGGAGGTTAAGGTGCTGGCGGGTCTGCAACACCCTAACATTGTAGGCTATCACACAGCTTGGATAGAACATGTTCATTCAGCCCAACCACAAGGTGAACATTTATTCTGTCTAACAGTTAAATGTTTCTGTTTTGGAACTCCTCCTAATAACATATGGCAGTCATTTGAATCAGCTTGGCTCTTTTGTACCTTACCAGAAATGACATGGTAAATTAACATTTTTGCCTGTATTTTTAGCAGTAGTTTGGTAAATTGAGCTTTGTGAATGTGATTTTTTTTCACTTTAAGTTTGAGCAAAGTGTCTCTAACCTGGGCCAGAGAGATGTGGTGAAAGACTGCTGGATTTGCGGTGAGAGGACTTGGATTTGAATCCTGGGTCTGTTATTTTGTATTGCCTTTGTGAAGCTGGTCAAGTCCACTTGATCTCTCTGGGCCTCAAGTTTCTCATTTGTAAAAGGAGGGAGTTAGATTGGGTGGCTTCCGCTATCCCTTCCAGCTATAAATCTATGATCCTGTATGCTTTTTCATTAATATCATTATATTTTTGAAGGCCTTACATTTCTCTGTGTTGTTGGTTTTTTTTACCCAACAGATAAGAGACTTTCTGTTGTCAAGTTGCCATCTCTCCAGTTGGTATCTGATGAGACAGAGGACAGGTATAAAAAAGGGTTAAATATTTGGACTCATGTAAGTGGGTATGGTACTCCCAAAAATATATAAATGTCAGGTATTGCTTAGTGACTCTTGCATTGTTACTGTTGTGTTTTGCTATTAGGGACCAAGTAGTTGTACCATAATTGAGCCTTGCTTTCCTTTTGTTTATTTCCATTCTAAGACATAAATTCTATTTTCCTTCTCGGATTATCTCCTATCAGTATTTAAATAGACATTGTGACTTAGAGGTGTTTGACTTAGGGCACTATTTTGTTACACACTGTCTTTTCTGTACATTGATTCTACATTGTCTTTCTTTTACTTTAGAGATCAGTGTCATGTTCAAAGTGATGAAAGTAGTAGCTCATCCATTATTTTTGCTGATTTGGACTCAGAAAAAGAAAAATCCTTTGCAGAAACTTGGGTTGACAATCAAAATAACAAGTTAGTAAACTATACTGATTTGATCACGAGAGATGCCATTGAATATAAATCACAAGAAAATTGCTTAGTTAATACATCTACTAGATCATTTGTTAAGCATCATGTGCTGCAAGAGAATAATTCGTACCTAGAAGAGAACTTTACGTCCACTGAAGAATCTTCTGAAGAAAACTTAGCCTTGCTTGGGCAGACTGAGGTAAGTAGGCTGCCCCTTCCCATGTTGATCTTATACATATTAATTATGATGATAGAAGCAATTGCTAACATTAACTTGTTACAAAAGATGATTATGAGTTAAATAACTTGCCATTTTGGAATGGAGGCTTGGCATTTTAGACCTTGAATTTAGTTTCTGATTTGTTAAAAAAAATTAATTATGTGTAGTGTGAAAAATCCAAATATGAACTCAGTATATCCAGTGAATGGGTATCACAGAAAAAGCAGATCTCTTTTGAAGATCTCTGATCTTAGTCCTCAGCCGTGATTACTCAGCAGATCCAAAACTATCCAAGTGGTAATTCCTAGTAAATTATGAAACATTGTATCATTATTTGATGTTAGGTGAAGTATCACCTCATGCTCCATATTCAGATGCAACTATGTGAAATCTCTCTTTGGGACTGGATTGTTGATCGAAATAAAAATAAGGGATCATCTAAAATTGAACCTTCCTGTAAGTTTCATATTATATTTTATGTTCAAATATCTGTGTTGAAAAATTAAAATCAGTAAATTGTTTTGTTTTACTTTCATTTTTAAAGTTCATGTAGTGTTAAATTCTACGTAAATTTCAGGCATTAGAAATAGAAAGATGTATTTTTACATCAGTACTCTTCCTGTAATCTAAATGGGATTTGTTAATCTAGCTTTGAGTATATCATTCTGTTAATGCCTAAAGATTGGAAGAAATTAATATTTTTCTTAAAAAAAATGTAAATTTTCAAGTGCTTTAGTTTACTTTTGTATGGACTTATTTATTAGGGATTTATGCTCTGCTATTTTCAAAAGCGTTTGAGGGAGGTCACAAAATTAAACATGACATAATTAAAGATAAAAATAGAAGAAGAGAGGCTAGCTAAAAGATCAGAGTGAATTTTTGTTACCAAGTCCCTGAAGTAAATTTATTGTTGTAGTTGGACACTAAACTTGATTGAGTTCCCTAGCAGCTTTCTATAATTTCTGATGCCAGATCAAAATAACCCAGACAAATTTGTCTGCAGAGTAAACTTTTTCCTACAACTAAATTCAAAGAGTTTATCATGTGAAGCTTGTTGAATACCGTGTAACACTAGGTAATGTTTTCTGTTATAGTTTGGCAAAAGACAGATCATATTCAATTGGATTTTTTACTTAATGTAACTCTGTAAAGTCTGAGGGCATAATATTAAATCATAGTGAAGGGAGGGTTGAGCTAATTTGACAAAGCTACTCTCTTTTCTGATTGTCTAACTTAATAGTAATAGAATTAGAAAGTATACATCCTTTGTAAGGATGTATAATTAACATTAATCACATTTTCTAAAATCTTAGATTTAAAAAAAACCCAACAACACAAAAATAGGTTTTACTGATACTTTCAGTTTTTCTGTCATAGTTCTTTATGGAAATTTTCTCCCATTTCCAAACTGGAACTTCCCTTGTAAGAACAATCGAGCAGGGGAAGCTAGGTGGCGCAGTAGATAGAGCGCTGGCCCTGAAGTCAGGAGGACCTGAGTTCAAATCCGACTTCAGACCAAACACTTTGACACTTACTAGCTGTGTGACCCTGGGCAAGTCACTTAACCCTAACTGGCCTAAAACTTAAAAAAAAATCAAGCAAAAGTACCTGAATATCTGATTCAGAGAAGATATGGCCAAATGTTAGACTTTGTCAGTTCATGATTTATAGCCTCTAACAGTAGTGTGTAATGCAGGTAGTCCATCTTATTGATAACACAGGCAGCCATATTCTTGAGATACTAGCTGTGAGAATGCAGAGTTGTCATTCTGTCATGAAAGTTTAAAAGTATGACTTGTGTTCCTATCCCACAAGTACTTAGCAGTGTTTGGGTACTATTAAATAATCAGAAAGGAAAGTAGTTTTGCCATATTAACTCAACCCAAGTCATTTTTTGTCTGGCATTTTGTCTGTATGGGGAACTTTTCCACTTCACCACAGCATAGGCAGTATGGCAATGTGGGCAAGCTAATATTTTCTTTCAGAAAAGTCTGATTCTTCTCAAGCACTTGCACAGATTAACTTGGGTGGGACCTAAGAGTTCTGTGCCTTACAGCACTGAAGTGATGACGTCAGCCTGAAACATTTTTAGGGAAGTATCATCTGTGTAGGATAGTTTGTAGTTTAAAGCAGAGCTTCGTATACTGGAGTCCATGGATAAATTTCAAGGGGTCTGTGAAATTAATTTTCTGTGTAATCTTATGTGTTTTATGTTATGCATCTAAAAAACATTATTTTGAGAAGTCCATCCATCGGCTTCACCAGACTGTCAGAAAATAGGTTTAACCCCTGGAACTGTGGGCCATTATGGAATTTGAATGTGATTTAATAGTTACTTAATAGGGTAGTGGAATAATCTGCTAAACTTCTGTAGGTTTTAAAAATCACTGATGCTTTTTCTAATTTATTTTCATAGGAAATTATTTGTCTATAAATTCACTGAGAATTTCATTATTGTTGTTGCTTGTTTATATGGGATCATTAAACCATGGGATAGAAATAAATCCGTTGTTCAGATAACTGATGTACACCCTTCAAGTGCATGCTTTTTTGGTATTTTAACCACAGTAAAATGGAAGTAGTGTTTAATCTGGACTGAGAAGAAAACTGGATTTAAATCCAAGTTCTAACTTTTAATGTGGCCTTGACCAAATTACTTAAGCTTCCTTATATGTAAAATAAAGAGCTTGGATTCAGAGACCTCTTAAGTCCTTTTCCCTTACTTAAATATTAGATCTACATTCTCTGGTTCACCTTTGGATGAAAACATGGTCAGTTTCTCCCTTGCAATATTGTTGAGAGAGAAGTACTAGAAAAATGTTAGTTATTGTTATACTATTAAATAGTAATTGTGAAAAGATAAATACATAAGCATATAACTTGGTTTATTATGATTGTCATGTTATTGTTAACATATCCTTAATAATTGTAGTAATAAACCATCTTATATATTTCCCTGTCTTCTTGAAAAGAGTATGTTCATTTAACCTCTATTTGGTGGCTCAAGGTCATAATCATGACTGTTGGTTGTTCTTCAGTCATCAGGAAAGAGCTAATATAGGACATAGCATTTGAGCTGAGCTTTGAAGAAAACAGGATTCTAAGAGATTCTAAGAGACAGGTGAGGAAGCAGGGCATTCCAGGCTGGGGCTCAGCCAGTGCAAAGGCATGGAGTTGGGAGATGGCTTGTTGTGTTTGAGAAACTGCAAGAAAATTAGTTTGTCCGAACCATAGAATGAATGAAGAGTAGTAAGATCTAATAAAACTGGAAAGTTATATAAAAGCCAGGGCTGCAGGAGTAGCTGAGATATAAACAGCTTCAGACGTCTCTGCTTTTTATATATTTTCACCCTCCTCACAGGCTTTCAAAAGTGACAGCTAACTGTTATCTTTTCGTATAGAAGTTTGCTGCTTCCAGTCTGTGACCTGAGAAATGATATAACCAAGCAAGTTAGCATATGTATTAAATAAGAGTAAATAATCCCTGAGTTAAAGTCTAAGAATTTCTCCTGTGAGATAATTTAGTTAAGCAAAATTCATTGGCTTTGATGCATTGGCATTTTGACATTTGGTGACTCAGAATTCTTTTTCACTTTAGGTCTGTGGCTTTTTTTGAGTAGACTGAAGTCATTAGGTTGTTATTGTATGTTGCATAAAAGTGTATGTAAAACATAAAGCTGTAATGTTACACATTCTGTATGTGGGGTGTTATTGTATTTAGAGCTCATTTGAATAAGAATAAAAATAAATAAAACGTGATTTATCCCTTTCCCCTCCAAGGTCCTTATGTTATGGGCAGTGTTGCAACAAAAATTTTTCGAGAGTTATTGGAAGGTGTATATTATATACATAACATGGGAGTGGTACACAGAGATCTCAAGGTAAGTTGGAGGAACTAAAGGATTTGAAAAAATGGTAGCTTCTGTTAGAGCTTATAACATTAAGGATTCATTGGAGTAAATGAATCTTTTTTTGGAAATTTTTTCATCTGTGAACATTTAATTTTGATTCTCTCTTTCCTTTATTCCAAATCATTACAGACTCAGAACCTGAAAATGTTTAGATTGAGTTAAAAAAAAACAGGCAGTGGGAAATGAAAATACTGCATCCCATATTACTCTTATATTAAAGAATCCAGGTGTTCAGTTATCTTATATGCAGTGGTGCAACGAAAAGAGCACTAGGTTTGGCATCAAAAGACCTGACTTAGAATCTCAGCTCTGCCCCGTGTGACCTTGTACAAGTCACTTAACCTCTTGGGACCTCACAATTTCATCAACTGTACAATTGAAGGGTTGGTTTAAGTGACCCCTGTAGTCTTTTACACGTCTAGAGCAATTATCCTATGATCATTACTATAAATGATCACTGCAAATGTGGTTATGACCAGTGAAAATGCTTTGTGAGCTATAGACATCATTGCAGCCTTACAGATAGAATTTGATGATGCATTTATCTATCTCAAAGGCATTTTCCTTGGGTAATTGACATCTAACTTAAAAAGTAAATCTTTTAAAGTCACTGCACTTTTCTTCTTCACATTTTGATTACCCAGAATGATGTACATCCATATTTCAAGTAGACATCTTAAGGAAGTCTTGGACTCTCTATTGCTCTAAAGGTTTGAACTTTTCTGTTAATAGCTTAAACTCTTCTTTTTATATAGAGATTAACTAAATCATGAAAAATATATTTTCAAAAGAAAAACACCTTTGAAAACAAAATTAAATTAATACTGCAAATCATTTTTTATTTATTGTAAAAAGGTTTAGGAATCAATGGTTTGTACAATCAAGATGTACAAAGTACTGCAAATAGTCTTCTTTAACCAGAAGATGCTATTTGAGTTGCTGAAATGCTATGGAACTATGAAATTATGAGGTTTTATTTCAAGAGTTGGGATAAGTCACAGTAACTGTATATAGAATCCCATATCTTCAGTGGGAGAAGTTGTTTTAAGTGTTGTTTATATTTTTCTCCATAAAATTTTCTGATGTTATTTTTACAGATCACCTGTAGGGATAAAGGTTTTTGTGATAACTTTATTAGGGTTTCCTTTAGTAGATGAAATTCTGGTAGTAGAAGTCCTGTAGGTAGAATTCCTTGATTGTTGGTCAGTTTCAGAGGATAAGAGAGATAGAGGAGCTTGTCAAGCAGTGTTGTATCTCTTATATTGGATCTGCGCTGAAGAAACATAAAAATTGGAGCTTCTCCATTTCTTGTTAAGATATTAACATCTGCCTCAAATTCAAGTAGTAGATTAATTATTGCTTCTCTGCCTCCAAAACATGCTTCATGTATAGCAGTTTGTCCTTCATGATCCTGGGCATTTACTTTTGCTTCATTAGTTAAAAGTAAACGGATACAGCTTATATCTGCTGCCAATAACCTGCCTGCTTTAGTTGATGCAGCACATACTGCCAGTTTAAGGGCAGTATTCCCGGTAGCAGGGACAGCACAATTTACATTTGCTCGACAAGCAATTAGAGTTTCAGTCATCTCCTTGTTCAGTATGCCAGCAGCCATGTGAAGGGGTGTCATGCATGATTCATCAACGGCATTGACATGAGCACCATTCTGGGTTAGAATGGAGAGAACTGGATAGGTACCATAGCGTATGGCCAGATGGAGCGGTGAATATTTGCAGTCATTGTCTACTCGAGCATTAACCAGAGCTCCATGCTCACATAAGATATGAAGACACATTACAGCATGATTCTGTATATCTGTCAGGATTCTCTGAATACGGTTTACTGGTTCTGTCCAAGTGGCAGGGGTAATTGGCCAATGTAGGAGCATGAGATGAAGTGTGGTGTGACCTCTGGTGTCCCTATAATATGTATCAATCACAAGTTAGCTCTAAAATGTGCATTTAATAAATAGAGGGGGCATTTGGACTGGTACTAAGTGCTGGCAGTTGGAATTGTTTTAAATGAAACAGGTACCAAGACCCAGTAATCCAGGAATTAGTGAGGCCATCTGTTCTAAATCTCCTACTATCCTGCTGACCCAGATGGGAGGTAGGACGGGTTCCACATCTGGCTCTATTGCCAAAGTTATAACTAAGATGATCTCCCACATTTCTTTATTTTGGAGAAGAAATGCAAATGTTTCTCTTGTAAAACCCAGTTTTTTCCACCATATTTTAAAAAATGCCTTTTGCTTCATTAGTGTGGTTATATCTTTCAGAATAAAAAGGAATCCCAGTTGCACTTAGTATCATGTAGTTTAGTTTTTAATATTTACTTTTTACATGTGTTCATTCAGCATACCCAGCCAGACTGTAAGCTTCTTGAGGTCAGGAAACATGATTTTTACTGTTGAACACACTGTAGACAGTCAACAAATAACTTATTTTTGTCAGACCTTGTGCTATAGTAAACAGTGTTTTATTTGTAGGCACCCAGATTCTTTTGATCATTAGGTTAATGAAATAATCAAATCATTATAGTATAACCCTTACTAGTCATACAGTCTATACATAAAGAATGAGTCAAGACATACCTGAAGAATAGTCATATCCTAAACTATGAGCTTCCTTAAAATATGTTCTTATGAGCAGTTTTGACTGAATACGTAACAAATGATTACCTAATGGATAATTCACCTTATTTCTGGATCAGCACCATGTTCTAGCAAGCAAAGCAAACTTTGTGCTTTTCGATATTTAGCAGCCAGATGAATGGGAATGGTAGATTGTGTCTGCATATAAGCAAAGATATTTGAAGGAAATAAGTTCACTTTGATCATATGGTTTGTCACTTTAAATATTAGTTGATATATTTACTAGTATGATTTTTTTAGTATTCAACTATGCTCTAAATTGAATAAATTATTCCTTTCTTTTTATTATTATAAATGACCACAATACTTTTCCAATTTCAAATTGCACAGACGAGGCTACATTTTGCCCAAAATATTCGTTTGTAGAGGTGACTGAAAAGAACTGTGCTTATTTTCCTAACAGTTATACTTTTAAAATGATAATTACTTTAAAGTAATTTAACCTCTAAATTAACTCAGTGGGTGAAATGGTTGAGAACTAGAAATTTTGCTTTTAAAAGGGTATTGACAAAGTCAACAATCAGCTGTAAAAACTGCATGCTTGATTAGGTGTCAGAGATACAGTGTGTACTTTATATGATTAATATAACTGTGTACCAATTATTTTTGAAAGTTATGACCCTTTTTTTTAGACCTCCTGTATGGGGAAACATACAGCTTGTCTTCAAGATAAGGAAAGTGGGTGGGGTCAAAGTAAAGAATGACTTGTATTTATATTTAAGTAAATATTACTGATATATTTTATTTTTATATCATCTATATTTCCCAGTGTATCTCTCCCTGAAACATCCCTTTTAACAAAGAATTAAAAAGATGAGGGAAAACTGTTTAGCAAAACTGAACAACAAAGTCTGATACTATATGCAGTGTTCCACAACCATGGTTTCCTATCTCTGTGCTGCAGATGTGGGAGATGTCTTCTCGAGAATTATTTAGGACCAGAAGAGTGACGTTTAATGTTATTCTTACCAGTTGCTTCTGAGCTTCTTCACAAGTCATCAGAGATTTATTATGGTAGACCGATAGGGAGTAGTGATAGAAGAGAAGTTGAGCTAAGTCCCATTGAGTTATCCTGACAGTTAGCATCTTAAACCATGTGCTGTTTGAGCATAGTGCTAAATAAAGTCAAATCATTCATGCAAGAGATAATTGATTAAATGTGTACTAAGTGCCAGGCATTGTGCTAGACACCAAAAATAAAGATAAATATGAAACGGCAGAAGTTCTTGAGGGGCTTACATTCTGTTAGGGGAAATGAAAAGTATGTTTGTAAGTAGATATAAAGGAAATAGAAGGTTATTTCTAGCTGCTGGAGGAATCAACAAGCATTGTTCAACACTTACTATATTTCAGGCACTGCGCTAGGTGGACAAAGATGAAAAGAATCCATGACCTCAAGGAGCATAAGTTATATTGGGGTAGCAACATATATACATATAAGTAGATACTTATAGAAGGTACTTTTGGGAGGCGGGGGGGGGGGGGGGGAAGAAGCACTAGTAGCCATGGAGGCAGTGTCAGGAAAGACGTGTCAGGAAAGCACCTCATGGAAGAAGTGCTGGTTGAGTTGAGCTTTGAAGGAGACAGGATTCTAAGAGGTAATTGGCAATTGATTAGATATAGGGATTGATAGAATGAAGAATATAGGATGACTCTGAGATTGATAACGTGGGTGGATGTTTGGTGAAGTTGAGTTTGAGATTCCCATAGGACATCCAGGTCAAGATATCAAATAGGCAATTGGTGATATAGGACTGGAGCTGAGAAGAGAAGGAGAAAGGGACAGACACTGGGTCTGTAGATCTGGGAGCCATCTGCATAAAGATGATAACTGAAACCATGGGAGTGGATGAGGTCACCAAAAGAGAAAATGTGGAAACAAAAAGGTATCAAGATGGAGCCATAGAAGATACTCACAATTAGGGAAAGAGGACATGGATTATGATTTGACAGAAGACACTGAGAAGAAGCAATCACACAGGTAGGTGTGTAGGTAGAAGCAGTATTATCTTCTCAAGAGAAGAAGGTGTCCAGGAGAAGAGAGTGAGCAGTATGGTGTCACATACTGCATAGTGTTCGAGAATGAGGCCTGAGAAAAAGCTATTGGTTTGGCCATTAAGAGATCATAGGTAACTTTGGAAAGAGTGGTTTCAGTTGGTGGTTGGAGAGAGGTCCAATGAGGGAGGCAAGGTCCAGGTGATTAGATTGTCCAGGGTCTTATGTTAAGGTCCAACCTCATGGCAGGTGGTGATGTGTCCTGGGAGGCCTGTCTCAGAGAAGACAGGGACAGGGGAAGGGTATGGCCTGGGGAATCAGATCAGATGGCAGTGTGAGGTGGGTATGCTGAAAGAAGTGGGAGGGAGAAAGGGGAAGTCTGGTCCCTGTAGTGGCTTCCAGGGGAGGCCTTCCAGGAGAAGTCCTTTAGGCTCACAGTGCTGAAGAGTCAGGTGGATAAGATACAGGGCTGGTGAAGAACATTGGGAGGGCCCTGGAGGAAAGACTAAGGTTGGAAAGGTACCCTGGATCTGAGACTAGCACACAGCCTTTTATGTACATGTTATTTCACTGAAGAATATAAGTTCCTTGAGGGTAGAAACTTTCATTTTTATCTTTGTATCCCCAAACCCAGTAAAATGATTCACATTAATAAGTGCTTGTTAACTGATTTGTAAACAGATTGGATCATTTCTGTCTACTGGCTCCTTCCTTTCTGTCTAAAAAACACACTCATATCTTCCCCCCATTTGGAAAAAACAACAACAAAACTAAAACCCTTACTTTATCTTACTATTTCCTCAAGCTGTCCTCCAAAATCTTTGCTCCAAATTACAACCAGCATCCTAGAAAAAACCATCTACACTTGTTGCCTACACTTCCTCCCCTTTCATTCACTTTTTGGCATCTTGCAATCTGACTTTTGATCCCACCATTCAACTGAAACCACTTTTTCCAAAGTTACCTGTGATCTCTTAATGGCAGTGGCTTTCTCAGGCCTCATTCTTGAATTCTCTTTCCTCAATGATTAGCATACTCTCATCCCAATACTCTGTCCATCACAGTTATTCTGAATGCCTAGCTTCTGATGTACAGTATTCGTTTCTCATACCCAGCTGCTTATTTCCTTCTTATTTCCTGACTGAAAACCTCCTCTCCCCCACCCATATCCTACTCCATGTTGGTTAACACCTTCTGAAATGCCTTTTAATAATTAATGAACTTTCTTTCCTCTTAAATCTTTTCTTTCTCATTTCTTCCATCTTTTCCTTAGTATTCACAGTATTCACTGAGGCCTGGATCCCTCCTAATGTCACTGCGTTCCTGCTCACACTTTCCAGTACTGGTTGCACATTTACTTATATTTCCTTCCTGGTCATGGCTCTGGACAGGGGGAAGGGGAATATTTTTTGCTTCCTGAGGGAGTTCAATGCTAGGCTCACTCAACTCCTCATACGAGGAGTTTATTTATGTTTTTCGGTTTATTTATGTTTCATCAAGAAACCTTCTATCTTTACAATACCTAAATTTACTCACTTTCTATAATCTACTCCGTCATACTACTTCAGCTACACAGAAATAGAGGGTCATGTCCTTGATCTTGCCATTACCAACTGGTGTTCCACTACCATGATCATGAACTTTATTTTATCATAATGTTTTATATTTCATCTTTTCCTGTACCTCATCACCCCTCACACTGGTAAGAAGGGTGATTGTCAGAGAGTGGAGTTCAAAGAGAAGAGAATGGAAGATGATGTAAAGGGGGTTTGATATGGAGAGTAGAAAAGAAGAGGATGCTTATGTCTGCCTCTTAAAGAATGAATATCTTTCAAACTCCTGAGTAATTTTTTTTCCTATCTGTATAAAAGGAGTCACCTGGTTCAGAAGTAATCTGTAGCATGTGGAATTGGCCAAAACAGTCATTGGTTGGTTCACAGGATGATTTCTTAGTAGGGTTTCAATGGTAGTACAATCTTCTCTCATTATGGCTTCATAGAGCTTGGTATGAAGTGCTTTTGATCTTACTGGTTCAGTAGAAGAGGCTCTGTCAGTTACTGGGCCTCTAGTTCCTCTTTTGGTTATATTTCCCATGATAAAAACAGCTTTTTAGACAGTGAGAAATTAAGAGTTCAGGGGAAACTGTATGTTGTGGAATGTGGTCAATTTAAAACTCTTTCTGATAATTCAGTTTGGTTCTAGAACAGTTTTGGAATTACTGCTTTTAAAGCTGTACCTATGAACAAAACAAAATTTTATATTTAGGATCTATTTTGTATCTTGGAGGAATAAATAACTTTTTGGTGGTGTCCTAATTGGAATTTCTAAAAATAGTCAATCCTAAATGGGCTTTTTGCTTAGATGATATTCTTTTGTGTGAAAAGACCTAATAAGCATGATGTAAAATAAGCTACAACTGTTTTCTTATCTAATTCAACTACATGGCAAATATCTCATAAAATAAAAATTTGTACCTAAAATGATTATAGAATGTCAATTAACATGCAAATTCTGTTTCAGACAAGGAAATTTGCCTGTCAACTGCATGATTTTGGATGTTAGTGGAATATTTCTCTTCCATTATTTTTCCACTTCATCATGGGTACATGAATAATTTCGACAATATATTAGGCCTGATGGTTTCCTGTAATTATAAATTTTAATTTTCATTATGTAATATATGAAAGATATTTTATACTCAGTCTTTTTTTCATTTGATTTGTCTCCTGATCTCTCCTTGCCAACGAGGTTTGTTTATAGCACAGGCATCAGAATTGATTTTTTAATTTTTTTTTTGTTTTATCTTGGTTTTTTTGTTTTTGCTTTTTGATGAGACAGTCGGGCTTAAGTAGACTTGCCCAGGGTCACACAGATACTAAGTGTCAAGTGTCTGAGGCCAGAGTTGAAGTTAGGTCCTCTTGACTCCAAGGCTGGAGCTCTATCCATTGTGCCACCTAACTGCCCTCTCAGAACTGACTTAATGGCCATATCCCAAGAGTGGTCGTAATGGGTCAGGGTTACTTTGGAGATGCCTGTGGGAGAATATCCAGGAATCTGTCCTTGACTTGTGCTTTTGAACACTTTGATAAGTGACAAGAATGAAGTTGCTTAAGGCATCCTTGTCACATTTGACAACTAACACATTGGATGGGGGTGGAGGTGAGAAAGATTTGGATATACTTAATAATTATGGATCAAATATAATAAGATGAAATTTAATAGGGATAAATGTAAAGTTCTACAAAGTTGTTTTTTTTTAATTGACTTTTACAATAGCACAAGCAGAGGAAGGCATGGCTCAGTAGCAGTTCCTGTGAAAAACATCTGGTGATTTTAATGGACTGTAAGCTCAGTATGAGTCAAGTATGTGACATAGTAATCAAAAAGCTAATAATTGCCAACTCTAGCAGCTGTCAGTTTCACTGTTTCCTGATCAAACCACATCTCAAATATGCATATAGCATCTTCACAGGGTTGTCGTGAAAATAAAATGAGCTACTTGAGCTTTGCAAACTTTAAAGCAATATATAAATGCTAGCTATTATTGATCTTTTAAAAAATGTATTTACAAATGTCACATCTCTACATATATACATGTATATATTGTATTACATATATGTGTATGTAGATATAATGAAATGGAAATCCAAGATAATGAATTGTTTTGTCTATTTGTAGCCCAGAAATATCTTTCTTCAAGGCCCTGACCATCATGTAAGAATAGGAGATTTTGGTCTAGCTTGTACAGACATCATTCAGAAAGACACAGAATGGACCAGTAGAAATGGGAAAAGTAAGTTTTCTGTTGTCAAAAAACCATTTATTAAATGTCTCATTGTACATATAGTCTTCACAAAAATGTTTTAAGCAGCAATAATTGCCTTCCCTCACTGTGCCCACAGGGCTATAAAACTGTGCATGCACTTTGATCCAGCAAATCAGAGAGATAAGGAAAAAAGAAAAGGGAAAAGGACCTATTTGTACAAGGGTATTTATAGCATTTCTTTTTGTGGTGGCTAAGAATTGGAAATTGAGGGGATGCCCATTAATTGGGGAATGACTGAACAAGTTGTAGTATATGACTGTAATGGAATATACTATTATGCTACAAGAAGTGATGAGCAGGAGGATTTCAGAAAAAACTGGGAAGACTTACATGAACTGATACAGAGTGAGCAGAACGGAAATGACAGTATACAGTAACAGTCATATTGTACAATGAACAACTATGAATGACTTAGCTATTCTCAGCAGTACAGTGATCCAAGATAATCCCAGAATAAAAAATGCTATCCGCCTCCAGAGGAAGAACTGATGGAGTCTCAATACAGGCCAATTGTATTATTTTTCACCTTTTTTTAAAGTTTTCTTCCACAAAATGACAAATACGGAAATGTTTTGTTTACCATTTCAGGGAGTGAAGGTGAGTAGAAGGAGGGATGGAATTTGGAACTCAAAATTTAAAAGAAAACCCAAATTTTAAAAATTGCTTTTAGATATATTTGGGGGTAAAAATAAAATATTTTTTTAAAAAATTGCCTATTCCAGTAACTTCCAGTGTAGGAAGCAACTCTGAGATCTTGAAGACTGTGCCAACAGATCACAGGCTTTGGCGGGTGGGTCCTGCCAGGCTGAAAGTGATGGACTGTTTGTCATCTGAAGACTGATCTAGCCAAGTTCAAATGCTTATCACTAGGTTGGCCTCAGGGTGATGAATTTTATTGTCACAGCAACTATCATAGACCTAGTACCAAACGATAGGTATTACAAATTATAAATTGTACTGTGGAGGAAGAAGTACCCATACATATGAAACTGAGGATAATGGAAGGATTAAAGTATAATAATCTTCTAGAAATTATAATATTCAGTGAAGGTTTGTTAGTAATGATAAACTAAGATAGCAAAAGAAATTGTGACCAAGATTTATATCTTGATAATAATCAGAGTATTCAAATTATAGGATTGACACATACTTCAGGAGTGGGTACTAGTCTGTATGCTTCACCAGAACAGCTGCAAGGATCTGAATATGATGCCAAGGTAGGGTCAGGTTGTTTGTTTTTTTTTTTTAACTATTTCTTGCTTTTCTTCTTTAAGACAGGTTTCAGAAAACATCTGAGCAATATAAATTTCTCTTTGCATATCATACTAACAAAACTGTCTTGCTTTTTTTTTAAGTTGGAATTTCCTGTACTTTTATTTCCAAATATCTGCCAGTACTGAATTGTTTTATAAAAAGCTGTTATTATAAAATGCAGTCTTCACGTCAGGCAGCTGTTCTTCCTAGGAGATCATTTTTTCACAAATATGGTAATGAGTTGTTGCTTGATACTATAAGGAAGCTTATAGTTTAAGAGAATGGAATTTCTGTGATGTTGAATGAGTATAATATAAATTTTTAATAAGCTCTAATCTTTAAAAAAAAAAAAAGCCCCAACACATCT
The DNA here is from genome assembly GCF_003287225.1 of Phascolarctos cinereus. NCBI lineage: Eukaryota > Metazoa > Chordata > Mammalia > Diprotodontia > Phascolarctidae > Phascolarctos > Phascolarctos cinereus. Next base: position 211,879,757 of record NW_027555847.1, read on the forward strand.
TAGAGAATATCAGGTAAATTATTGCCCTCATGTGGCTTACATTCTACCAGGGTGTGATGGAGACAAGGAAAGTATCCAGATATGCTCTGGATGTAAGGAAAGGAGAGAATGTTTTCAGATAACTTCTTTTCCAAAATACATCCTGACTTGTTCCTCATTTATGATGAATAATTCAGTTTTGACAACAGAAAACTAAGGTATGCCTTATGGTTAAATCCTATCTACCTCCAAAATAAACTTGGCTAGGACTTTTAAAAACTTCTTTTGAAATTGGTATAGGTAAGATTTATTATATAGGAAGGTAGATTATCTGTTAATTCTACCAAAAATGCTTTATTTCTGAGTGGAGGCAGAGAGAAACCTGAAAGTAATTTTACAATTTTCTGCTATAGCTTGTAGTACACTTCAGAAGTTTTGTCTTTTTCCAGCCTGATGTGTCAAACCTAAATTTTCATTGGGCGGGAAGAAATGTCTTATTGGTGGTGGACAACATATTTGCTGGACAAAATGAATTTTTTGGAACTATTAGAACTTATTTCTTCCTGTAATGACCAATATAGGAAGATTTTCTTATTTAATTTTGGGTGTCCTCTTTTGTAAGGCCAGGGCAGAAGGGAAAGATGAAAGGATTAAGTAGTATAGACAGTTAATAAATGGTCTTGTCCAATCTTAGTAAAGACTTGCCATTTGTCTTCTTTCCTGTCTCCCGGTTCTGCTCTTCACTCCCTTTGTTGTTAGTAAATGTAAATCCAGTTTTCTAATCACAGTGGCAAACCTATTTATGTTTTCTTCTGGATATAAAATTAAACTGAAATTTTAAAATGTTATTCTGAATTGAAATTTCCACTAATAAATTTGTGTGCTTTTTGTTTCTCTAGTCAGACATGTATAGTTTGGGTGTGATCCTTCTAGAGCTCTTTCAGCCATTTGGAACAGAAATGGAAAGAGCAGAAGTTTTAACAGGTTTAAGAAATGGTCAGATCCCAGAATCACTTAGCCAAAGATGTCCAATACAAGCCAAATACATAAAGCAGTTAACGAGGAGTAATTCATCACAACGACCATCTGCTGAACAGCTACTGGAAAGTGAACTTTTTCAAAATCCTGGAAATGTATGTTATTATGTTCAACTTGTTAGGTTTAAAAGGGAATGCTTAAAAAAAACAATATTTGGTCATTATAGATTACTATTCAAAGTGCTTCTCACACACAGAGTTCAGATTAAGAAAATATGTCTCTGAAAAGGAAATTGGTATATGGAAATTCTCTTAGTGGAGTCTGTTCTGTGGTAAGGGCATATTCCAAGTTGTTTTGGAAGAATTCAGACAGAATGACTTCTCAGGCATATTTGCTACTCAGGCATATTTTATTATGTTTTCCAAATTCTACTCTCAGCCTAAGTATTTCATTTCTATTTTCTTAGTATTTTATAGATCTTCTGAAAAAGCTTTCTTAGTGCTATAGTACATGAAAACCCCCAGCAGTAATTGCAAAAAGGAATAGAAATTAAGTGTGGTAGAGCAGCTGGATTTAACATCTCAATTTAACATCACAATCCAGAGGAGCAAGTTAGCTAGTTTTTGGCTAGATAGGAAGCAAGAATGTCCATTATGTATCTAGATGACTTATATTAGACAATTATTTCATTGAAGTGAAGTAGTTTGTACTTTGGAAAGACTCTAGCTGATAAAAAGATTAGAGGATATGAATAGGTAGTTTTCAGAGGAAGAAATCCAAGCTATCAATAACCATATGAAAAAATGCTCTAAATCACTAATAATTAAATGGGAAATTAACACAATTCTGAGGTTCCACCAGATTGGCATCATTGAAAAAAAAGGAAAATGACAGATGCAGGAGGGTACATTAATGTGAAGTAGGGAACTGGTCCAAACAGTCTGCAGAGCAAATTGGAACTATGCCCCAAAAGCTATCAAATGATGCATACGCATTGACCTGGTGTTACCACTATTAGATCTGTACCCCAAAAAGATCAAAGAAAGAAAAGGACCCATATGTACAAAAATATTTATAGTAGCCTTTTTTGTGGTATTGCAAACTGAGAGTACCCATCAAGTGGGATGGCTGAACAAGTTCTATGTATGTGGTAGAATAGTGTTGTACTATAAAAAAACTATTTAAGGGGATGGTCAGAGAAACAGGTGATTTGTATGGAGTGATGCAGTGAAATGAACAGAGCCAGGATAACAATTTATACACTAAAAGCAAACTTGTAAAGACAAGGAACTTCTTTGTGCTGTGATCAGTGCAGTGACCAACCACAGTTTCTGAGGTCTCATGATAAAATATGCTACCTCCTCCTGGTTAGAGGTGATGAATTCAAAGTACAGATGAGACTTTTCATTTTTGATTGGGCATGGCCAGTGAATGTAGGCTTGACTGTACATGCTTATAACAAGTTTTATTTTTCTTGTTTTCTCAACTGAAAGTAGAGGGTAAGGTGGGGGAAAATGGGAGAATGATCTGAAAATAGATAGATTTTTTAAATGGCATTTAGGAGGCTTGTTTCTAGTCCTGCTTCTTCCACCATCTGTGATGATATTGGATAACTTATTTAACCTGTCTGGACCTGATTCATTATCTATAAATGAACCAGATTATTGCTAAATTTCCTTCTAACAATATTTTTAAATTCTAGACTTGGCCAGGCCATTCTTGTGTTACCCCACAAAGTGATTGTGTGTGGTTATCATATGGTATGCAACCATACCCTTTTCAGAAATTGTTTTATGTTTAATTATTTGGAGGAAAAGTTTATAACATACTGTCACAGAGCCCTATACAGTGGCATTCAATGACTAACCGATTAAATAATTCACGTTTTAGGCATTTTAAAAGCTATATATTTTTAAAGGTTTTTGATTTTTTTCCCCAAATTTGGAATGTTTTTTCCACTAACCTAGGACTTTACTCATTAAATGGGGAAAGTCTATTCTTGAAGCTTTAAAGCAAGTATATAGCTAATTAAGCAAAATATGTTGTATTCTGTCTAATTCAACAAACTTATTTTCCTATCTGGTAAATGAAGATTATTAAATTCAGCTATGACATACCACATTAGCTAGACTGTAGATGACCAGTAGAGAATTGCTTATTGTTTGTCTTGGTTCATGTGTTGTTTGTCCTTCATTCTTGAAGGAGGACCTATGTATCAGGCAGGTGATGTTGTGACTTGCAAGTGAATTGGATAACATGAAAAGTCTGCGTAAGGATTATGTTCTCAAGGAAATTTTTTATGTCCAAATAAAAATATAGCTTCGTGTTTTTCTGATAAAAGACTTGTAGGGATTTTTGTTACTTCCTATGGAGGGGACAAAACCACTCCATATGTGGGTCCCCAGCCTTTTATCATTTTAACCCTATTTGGTGTTTACTAGAAAAGGCAGAATGAAATAGGAAAGGTAAATTATCAGTGTGGAGACTGATTTTTTTTTCTTTTCAGATGAATTATGTCCTACAGAAGAAAGTAGTTGAACAAGAAAAAGAAATTGAAAAGCTCAAGGAAACTATAAGACTCCTTTCTCTGGAAAAAGGTATAAAGGAAGACATGAAACAAAGTGAGGGCTCTCCAGTCTGACCTGGATAGTTGTGTATAAGAATGGGCACAATAATTTTTTAATAAGTGTTTGCTGTTAATTTTGTTGGATCTACTGGAATACAAATATATTTTACAAATTTCTGTATGGTTAGGGCCATTCTTTTTTGTACAGGTTTTAATTTTTTTAATCTGTATGTACAGAGTAACATTAAAATCAAGGCTTAACACCTGTAATATTTTCACTTAAGGTTTCTGTTGCTTACAATAACTAGCTGTTAGAAAATTCATGTAACAGAAGAGCCACAAGTACTATGATAATTTTATTGGTGTTTGACATCTGGCTGTAAGACATTTTAATATAAGTGCATTTACCAACAGGCATGAGGCAGTACAGGTTTTCAGTCATGCCACTTTTAAAATGTATTCTAAGAATTTACTTCAGGAGTTTCAGGGCACTATTAAAAGAGGCCAAATTTTCACACGATTTCATCCATTTTTGAATATCACTTGGAACAGAATTAGGGCCACCCAGTTGCTGGAGTACACCCCAAGCTACAATGTCTGCTACAGTGAGTTCATTTCCCACCAGCCAGGGACCTCTGCCAAGAGCAGAGCTAATACAGCGCAAGACAGCTGCTTTTTCTTTACTGCTTCCTTCTTTCAACTGAAAAAAAGCCATATCCACCCAATGATCTATAAGTGTTAGACTAACAGCATCATGTGTCTGGCCAAGCAGTGAGAACAAAAATCGAGCAATGGTCCCTTCACCTTCGATAGGACACATTGTTTGAATACTGAACTTCATCTGGGGCTTTGGCACTGAAAAGAAAAAGAAAACACTTCAGTATTAGTAAATTAAAAGTAGCTTTCTTTTTAAGTAAAGATATTAGCTTAACATCTGAAGAATACTATTACCACTATTAAAATTAAATTTATAAAATGTCTAACAGCAATGTTATGTTTGCGTAAAACTGAAAAAAATTTCTGAAAAGCATATTAAGTGATCAGTTACTTTTTAACCAACAGATTCCCACAAAGGTCATAAATAAAGATGAACTGTGCATTTCTTAACTAAGGAAAGTACAGGAAGTAAGCCAAAAATGTTCTAAATAAGAACTAAAGAAGAGTTTTAGCACATACCAAAGAGATAGTGTGAAAAAACAGTTAACAAGCCGATAGTTGTCTTATGGCTAACAAGGAAAACGCTTACTATTGAGAGATCTAAGTATATGGCACTTTAAAAAACAATCTGACACTTAGAATACTGACATATCCTACGAATTTATGCAAACAGAATTTTCCTTTAAACAGGTAGTTTAAGTGATCACTAATTTTCACTCTTCCAGAAAACATAAACCTTAACATAATCTTATCTCATAAAATGATGTAAATTTCATTGTTTATTCCATCAGTTTAGCTATAATACTCTACCTACCATCCTTCCAAATTAAAGTAAAGCCCAACTGATACTCATGACGGGACTGTTTCTTAGACTGTTCTCCAAAACACTTCAAAAGATTTTCAGGAACATTCTTTACAGATGAATGCACATGAACAGTTGATAATATCTTGTAGTGTTCACAAAGAAAGCTGTGTAGCACCAACAGGGAAAGTGGAGGCAGAGTTGGGTTTGCATTGATTACAATATCTTTCAATGCTCCATAATCCTGCATTTAAAAAAAAAAACCCAAAACAGGAAAAACACTAATTAGTGCTATAAAATCCTGATCTAGAAATGTTATTCTAAATTATAATGCCAATTGAAAGCAATTCTCTTATTTACAATCTAAAAGACTTTCTCTACTACCTATTAAATGTATTCATGTCATAAGAAATCTAGTTTTAAATTGTAAATGTTTTGACTATTTCCTTGGTGTAAGGAATTCCAAGTGAGGAAACTCATTTCAATTCAGATCAGTAAATATTCTTCAACTATATATTAGTGAATTGCCTGGGGCATTGAAGTTTAAATGTTTTAATCCCACTATTCTCTTATCATAGGAGGTCAGTTCACAGGTTTCTGGAACTTGATTTAATCTTAAATAGGGATTACTCTTTATTAAATTACCTGATATTTCTGGATAATGAACTTAACTAAAACTTATTTCCTTAACTATTAAAACTTTTTTTTTTAACCATTTTTGATAGTTTTAGTACCATTTCTAGAATTCTTTCTCAGTGAAAAACTAGGTGTTTTGTTTGGGGATTTGGTTTTTTTTTTTTGGATGCTAGTATGTTAAAACTTTCAATATGAACTTACCTTCCCAAGCATTGAATCTAAGTCTACTGCATTAGCAGTTTTTAAAGTAGTGCATTCGTTAGTTTGGATCATGTTTGTCACATCAAAGTCTGCATCTGGTGTTTGTATCATCTTGGAGAGCCCATCAACAGCAGCTTTCAGTTCATACAAGCGTTTTAAGATGTCTTCTTGGCGGGACTCAAGAGCCTGAAGAGATGGGTCAGCCTCTTCCTAAACCAACCAAAATTAACAATGTTATAATTTTCTTTTGTAATTCATTTTCTTTCATCTCAAGGCAGTCTTTCGTTAATACCAAAGTCAGCCAATGAAGAAATGTTACCTTCTCCATTACTATTTTAGATACTTTGGTCCTATTTTCTCTCCTTATTTTAATACATTACCTGAGTAGAAAAGGAGGCTTAAAGGAGAGCAAGCTTATATTTTTAATAGCTCATGCTGCTGTCATCTGCAACGTCTCAAGGTAAAGCAAGCACTCTTTGTATAACATACTGGTAATTATGTTTGTTGGTTTGTTTTTTAAAACTATTTCATGTAGCTTAGTATATAGTAATTGGAACAGATACGTAAAATGGATGCAAACTGTCCTCCTGTACGTTCACAGAAACCAAACTAACTACAGAAATACTCTTGACTGTAGAAAGTGCAGAAAATCACTTAAGTGTCTAATAATTAAGCTGTTGGCAATAAAAGGAAAATTTACAAAAACCCCAAAATGTTTAGTTTTGGAATGTCTCTTCGTTTATATTTGAATATTAATGGCTGCTGTCCTAAGAATGAAATTCAAATTTAAAAAATGAAAGCAGACTGTAAAAGGACCTGACTTGGAAAATTATCCCAGTTCTCTATTCTGCACTCAAAATCACAATGCTGCTAAAGCATCTTACAGTTGAATGCAAAGACCCAAACCTAAGCAGATGTCTCTTCAGCTTTCCCTTGAGAGGAGCAAGTGGTTGAGTGTTTGTGTTTCAGAGGGCTTCTCTGCTGAGCCACTTGTTTGATGGAAGGCAGAAAGTATAGTTTTTCATCACTCCACTGAGTACAGGCTTTATGTTTTTTCTAACAATAATGTCCTATCCATAGAACCTAATCATAGTAATTTCTCTTGTGACCAACCATGCAGGATGCAAAATGAATAACTTCAGTTAGGGTGAAATACAGTAACATGTCAAGTAACTGAGTAGGCAGTAACCCAGAAATAAGAGTGCATGATTTGTGATATGAGAAATGACAGTATGATCTGACCACAATACTAAAAGTTACAAATACTATTAATGAGGCAGTATTTGTTTCTTGCCACTTCTATTTTTTTTTCCTGACATTCTTTGGAGGTATAGCAGGAAAAACACTGGACCAAGGTTTGAGTCATTAAGTACCTGAAAGCTGTCATGGGGAAGAGGGATCAGATTTGTTCAATTTAGTCCCAGTGGGTAAGACAAGAAGCAATGGAAATTGCCTAACAAGTAGAGCTATCCAAAAACAGAACTGAGTTCTGAGGTTCCCTTTCACTGAAGGAATCCAAGTAAAGAGATGACCATATGTTACCACTATTGTAGAAGGTATTCTTGTTCATGATCATAGATTTAGAGCTGGAAAGGCCCTGAAAGGTCATCTAGTCCAATTCCTTCACTGTCAAATGGTTCAACACCAGAAACTAATATTTTTCAGTGGAAATTACATTAAAGAAGAGGCATTACCAAATCTGCATTGCTTGGCACTTTAAGGATCACAAGAGCTTCCCGTTTAACTTTCACATACATTGTCACTATTATAATGTGAACTCCTTGAGAGCAGGAGTTTTTTTTTTTTACTATTTTACTTTTCTGTCTGTACCCCAAATGTTTACCATATATTAAGGACTTATATTCATTTATTCATAAACATGTATGCATACATTCATTCATTCTTCTTCACGAAGCCTTTCCTGATGCCCCAACTGCTAATGTCTTCCCAAACTACTTTGTAGTTGACATGCTATGCATGTAACATACACACACACACACACACACACACACACACACACAGAGGTATATTTACAATTATTCTAGTTTTATATGTACTTCTCTATTAGAATATAAGATCGTTTCATTTTTTGTCCCCAGTGCCTAGTGCAGGGGTAGGGAACTTGCACGTGTCAAGGCCACATGTGGTCTTCTAGGTCCTTGGGTGCAGCCTTTTTACAGTTTTACAGAACAAATCCTTTTATTAAGGGACAATGCTTAACACATAGTAGTAGCCCTATTGCTTAATAAATACTTGTTGATTGATGTGATGGTTCTCCTTCCCTCTACTCTTTCTCAATCTCTTTGCTGGATCTTCATCCATATCATGCCCAAGAACTTTTGAGATTCCCACCCCAAGGTCCTGTCCTGGTCCTTTTCCATTTTCTCTCTATTGTCTCTCACCCGAAGAGGACATCAGTTCCCATGAGTTCAACTGTCTTCTCCAAGCTGATGATTTCCAGAACTTGTAGTCAACCCTATTCTCTTTCCTGAGTTCCAGTCTTTTTTCACTAACTCTTTTAGACATTTCAAACTACAGGCATCTCACACTTTCAGGTCCCAAACAGAACTCATTATCTTGAGTTCCCCTTCTGTTCCCAACTTTCCCTTTTCACCATCTTTGTAGTAACCCAAGTTTACAAACACAGCATTATCCTCAGCTCTTTCCTCTCCCTCATTCCCACATAGTCAGCCAATTGCCAAATCTTTTCATTTTTTCCCGACAGTGCATCCATCTCTCCTGTATATCCCTCCTTTCCATTCTCACAGCCACCTGTGATTACTTCGGGCCCTCATCAATCACCTCGGGCCTGGACTATTGCAATAGCCTTCTAATTGGTCTCCCTGCTTCAAATCCCTCTCCACTCTATTCTGGCCACTAACTTAAGGAATCGTCCCCACCTGGGGTAAGACAGCTCATTTGTATAGCAAGGGAGAAACTTTAAAACCGAACTGGCGTGGGGCAAGGGGAGGAGGCGTTGGGGCAGCCCCGAGAAAGGAGGCAAAGGAAAGTTTTGGAGTCACAGGCCCGGGTTGGACTCTTCTGTGACAACCAGTCGTGTCACTGAGGGGACTTGGACCGGATGACTTCCAGAGGGTCCTTCCGAGCCCACCACGACGATTCAACGATTGCTCCCACAGTCCCGGGCAGGGCCAGGGCCTCTGCCTAGAGAGGGGGCGAGGTCAGGATCCGGGACGTCCACGTAGTTACAAAGCCCAGTCCCAGAAACTAAGCGAAAGCAACAGGCGGTTCGATCCCCAGACTGTTCACTCCGCCCGCCCGTCCGCCTCGGTAAAGTGATGGGGACAGACGTGGCCCGGCCGTGCTCCATCCAACGGACTAAGCCCTCGCCATGCCTCCAAACCCGCGCACCCTCGGCCAGGATCCTACCTGCACGTGCCCCGCCGGGCCCTCGGTGAAGGCCGAGCTTCGGTTCTTGGCGTGTATGTTGGGGACTCGGTACATGCATGTGGGAAGCTCTACACACAGCGATCCACTCACCCCGTGATACGGCTTTACCTGATACATGGGTACCACGAAAGGGACGCGAGGTGGGGAGAGAGCAACGTACACGGCAGAGCGCTTAGAGTCAGAGGAACAAATGGTAATTACTGTGAATCCTTCCGTTGCAAACGCTGGAGGACCGGAAAACCCTGCTGGTTTAAGCTGTCTGATTGGGCAAAGATCCCAGACTGACACGTGACGAATCTTTTCCCCAGCCAATCAGAGGAAGAAGGCGTTTGCGGTCCTTTGGGAAAGGGAGGGCGAAAGGTTTTTGAGAGTCACCAATGAGCGGGCGGGTGGCGAGGCTGGCAACCTACACCGCCGAAGCGGGAAATTCTTTAGACTGGCCCCTGGGGGGCTGACCTGAGGCTTCATGGAGGGGCCGAAGTAAGTTATCTGCTTCCTTACGTTCCCTTTTTCCTCTCTTGGCCTTGCTCTTTCTGGCCTAGAGTCAAGGGGGGGAGGGGTAGGTGCGTGAAGAGGTAGTCCCTACCTACGGAAGCCGGGTTGGACCTTTGTTCTGCAGGCTCTGGGCCCCTTCTTCCTGGGATTGGCCGATTGTTTTCATTGGGCGGAGCGATTTCCCTGTGGGGTGGAGCGCGCCCGGAGAGGGGGCATTCCTCATCCCAAGGCGGTGGGCTTTGAAGTGGGAGGCGGCGGGGCTGCAATGGAAAGTGCTGTCTGCCAGTAAGTGGCAGTTTGTGTGGCCAGGTAGTGTAGGTCGTGTGACTTCTCTGGACCTCTGTAAAGTGAAAAGGTTCGGATTAGATGACCTGTGAACAGGCCTAGAAAAAGCTGTCCATGCTTGTTGCATTCACGCCCCACTTGCTTCTTAACCCCTGGACTTCCTTCCCTTCCCCTCCCCTCTTCCTCCTCCCCACCCCACCCCGCGCCCCCCATGTGAGGCATGACTGGTGATCTCTTAATTGTCAACATCCTTTTCTCTGTGGCCAACCGTCTTGACTTCACTGAAACATTTGAGACAGGGTTGACTGTCCCCTTCCCTCTGGATGTTTCGTCCTCTCTTGGTTTTCATGACGTTGCCCTCTTGTTCTGTTCCTACCCATCTAACTGATCCTTCTAGTTCTCTTTTGCAGAATCATCATCCATCGTGATGTGGTAGTCCACGTCTACATATTTAGCCTTCAGCTGACTTCTGAGCTTTGGTCTCACCTCTCCAGCTGCCAGTTAGATGTCACCTCCTTGTCCCTTAGGCACTGCGAACTCAGTATGTCCTAAACCAACTCATGACTTCTCCCAACCAACCCAACCTGAACCCTCCTCTCCTAATTTCCGTATTTCTTTCAAGGCTACCTTATTCTTTCAGTGATCCAAGTTCTCAACTTAGGAGTAAACCATAACGCTTTCACCACCACCCTTTCCTCGATCCTCCCCCTTTATCAGTTGTCAAATCTTTTTTTTTTCCTATATCTGCAACAACTCTCACATTCTTCCCCATACAGTCACCCTAATTCATACCTTCCTCACTTCTTGCCTGTAGTATTGCAGTAGCTCTCAATTTAGTCTTCCTGTATTCAGTTTTTTACCGTTTTCCTGCTAATCATTTACACAGCTGACCAGGTGACAGATTGATATTCTTAAAATACTGGTCTGACCTTGTCAGTCTCCTTCTTAAGGAGTTTTAGTTGCTTCTTGCTGTCTCCAAGATTAAATAAAGATTCTTCGACCTGGCATTTAAAACCCTCCAAAAACCGGGCTCCAGCCTGTCTTCCAGCTTAATTATACATTTCTTTCTTTCATACCAGTCAAACTGGCCTTGATTTTCTATGGAGGCTGGATGAGAGGAAGAAGTCCTTTCTTTGTTTGTCTTAAGCTTGCCAAATAGTCTAGGAAGAGAGGCTTATGTTTAAGGGAATCTTGTGAAAGGATTATTCATTTAGATTATTAATTTAGATTTGCACATTTTCCCAGAGGCTTTGAACATACCTGGTACTATTATCCCTCTCTCTGGCTCCTTGAAGTCACTCGACTTCTGCTATCTAAGCATCTACCTTGTAGCAGATGCTCTGTTTCCCTTTTCTCCACCAAACAGAGTTCTTTCTAGGAAAGATAAGCCTAATAAAAAAAAGCCCAATAAAAAAGCCAAGGCAGAGCTTTTATTTTAGACCCTCCTACCTGATTTTATTAAAGTTAAAAGAATCCTAGAATATTAGACCTGCAAGGATATAAGAGGTTATCTAATCTAACCCCTTCCTTTTACAGATGAGGAAACCGAGGGCCCACTTTATTTCTTTGGTTTAGCTATCAAAATATGCTAATCTTTGTTCACCAAAAATTTGAAGGATGTTTCTAAATGCTCAAGAAACAGCCTTTAAAGAAGCAATGAGCAGTCTTGCCTTTATTTGACCCTTGCCAATATTTGACCTTTATTTTTTCCTTTACTAAGATAAAACATCTTCTGCACACTCTAGAAAGTCAGGGTAGCACACCTATCAAATCAACAGGATTTTAGGTGCTTACTGTGTTTTAAACATTGTCCTAGGCCTTGGGATATAAAGACAAAAATGAAACCACTTTTGACATCAAAGGGATAAATATGTCTACATATAAGAAGGTAATCTCTAGAGGAGGAACTTTTAGCTGAGGGGATCAGGAAAGACTTGAGTTATGTAAAGTTTCATTTAAGTAAAGTCTTATACTTTGTTCAAAAAGTCAGCCTTACAAATACCAGAGAGGTGTGGCAAATATCTGGAGGTTTTAGTAGAATGGAAACAGTATTAGCCAACAGTATGGTGTGGAAACAAAGGAAGCAAAGGAAAAGACAAAATGTTTATATCCTAAAATAATACTACTAGAGACCTCTGTTGACCAAGGAATCTCATTCCTATTATAATGTAGCTTCTTAAACTACAAGGTCAAAGATAATTTATCTTTATAATGATACTTTGTAAACACTGAAGAAGAGTTTCATTTGTATAGCACAGTAAATTAGTAGAGTCTTAATTTGTTCCTATTCTTTTATATATGTATTTAAGAAAGGGCGAATGTCTTCCTGCCAGTATTGTACACAGTATAATGGATTCTGAACTAATTGAATGAACAGACCCCAAAAATACTTATTAGTGAAGCAGAAAATCTCTAGTGGGATGCCTCAGGGGTCTGTCCTTGGTTCTATGTTATTTATGTTTGAGTGTGACTTGGACTAAGGCATAGTTGGCATGTTTATTAAATTTGCAGAAGATACAAAGGTATATAGCTAATTCATTGTTCCATAGAGTCAGGATTCCAAAAGATCTCAGTAGATTGGAACATGGGACAAAGTCAAAAATACATTTAGTAAATGTAAAACTTTATGCATGGATTGAAGTTTTAGTTTTACAAGTATGATATGGAAGATTACCTTTAAAGGATTTGTCATTTTAGTGGACTGTAAGTGAACATGAATCAGCAGTATAGTATGGCAGCCCAAAATGTTAATGCTGCATTTAGAGAGGCACGGTATCCAGAATTATGCCTGGTCGAAGTATTGGGTTCTATTCTGGGGACCACATTTTAAGAAGGACATTAATGAACTAAAGAGCTTCCAGGACAATAAAATGGTCAAAGAACTGCCATATGAGGATCAGATAAAGGAACTGGGAATTTTAGCTTGGAGAGAAGAATATTTAAAATCATAGATTTAAAGCTAGAAGGAACCTTAGTGATCATCTAGTCCAACCTCTTATTTTATAGATGAGGAAATTGAGATCCAGAGTGGTTGAATGGTTTGCGCAGAATCATACAGGTAGTAAGGAGCAGAGATGGGGTTTTAACTCATTTTCTGATGCTAATTCAGTGTTTTTTATACCATATCACACTTAGGGTCAGATATTTGAAGGGCTGTTGTAGAAGGGGAATTTGGATTGTTTTGTTCTCAGATCACCAAACTAAAAGTAGTGGGTAGAAGTTGCTTGGCTCAATGTAAGGAAAACCTGCCTGACAATTAGAGCTATCTAAAAACAAAATGGGCTGCTTTGGGATAAAAGGTTCCTTCACTAGGGTCTTCAAGCGAAGACTGAATGACGATTTGTTTATGTACAAGTAGTACTAGATGTCCTTGGATGCCCTTCCCAATTTTGAGATTCCGTAATTTTGGAACATAACCAAATCTATAATCTAACTAGTAACTGGTTACTACTATTGACACAAGTACTTTGATCAGTTGCCATAATTAAAACTCAGAATGAAAATATATGAATGCAGATTTTCATTTTCAGTAATTAACTGTGTTTTTGTTTTGTTTTTCAGTGTAGAAACTGCTAATGCTATCAAACCTATAGATCATAAGTCAGTTCATCAGATCTGCTCAGGACAAGTGGTGCTGAGTCTGAGCACTGCTGTCAAGGAGCTGTTAGAAAATAGTGTGGACGCTGGAGCCACTAATATTGGTGAGTTTACAAGAGCTTTAAATTAGGAAATGAATTAGTTTCATCATGTTTTTATTATAGGCAAATGGTATCTATTTACTGGTCTCAAAAATGAGACAGTGTTATGCACATATTAAGAACATTTTAACTCAAATTTAGTTTTAGGTACTTGAGCAGATATGTTTTTTTGAGTCCTTACTATGTCCATAACAGTTTGCTAAGTGCTAACATTATTCATTCCAATAAAATAGAACCAGATACCAACTTAGATCAAAAGTATGGGCTAATAAATAGACACATAAAGGACTTCAGAGGGGAGAATTTAAAAAAATGTTTTAAATAGGGGCAGCTAGGTGGTGCAGTGGATAAGAGCACCGGCCCTGAAGTCAGGAGGACCTGAGTTCAAATCCGGCCTCAGACTAAACACTTGACCTGTACTAGCTGTGTGACCTTGGGCAAGTCACTTAACCCCAAGTGCCTCACTAAAAAAAAATAAATGTTTTAAGTAGAAACTGCGTTGTAGTTAAAAGTGCTAATTTAGATTATATAAATATATAAATAATAATGCTAATTTAGGAAAACATTAAGAAAATTAGTGTATAAGCTTTTAAACATATTTATTGTGTGGAAGTTAAATGTTTTTTATCTTCCTAGATTTAAAGCTTAAGGAATATGGAGCTGATCTTATTGAAGTTTCAGATAATGGTCTTGGAGTAGAAAAAGAAAACTTTGAAGGCTTGAGTAAGTTGAATTTTCTTGACTTTTAAAGCAATGAGACAAAATAAACCAACATTTATATTCCATTCCTTTAGTGAACACATATCTGGGTTTAAAAAACTATTCATGAGCCAATCTGTTAATACTTTTTATTACTTGTTGAATATATTCCAAGTTCCGTCCTTTTAGAAATGTTGAAATGATTCAAGAACATACCATATATAGAATGGACAAAAGAAGTAGGAATGTTTAGCCTGGAGAAGAGAATGAGTATTTAACATTATAGATCTACAACTGGATGTGATCAAGTCCAACCCCTCATTTTATAGATGAAGAAACTAAAGCCCAGAGAGGTGGCATGACTTGCCTCAAGTCACTTAGGTGGTAAGAGAAGATGTTTAACTTCTTTTCTAGCTCTGAAACATCACACTTCCAAGATTCAAGATTTCTCTGATCTAACACACGTTGGAACATTTGGCTTTCGAGGAGAAGCTCTGAGCTCGTTGTGTGCATTGAGGTAATAGTACATTTTTAACTTTTGCAGATGATTCTACATTTAAAAAGAAACAAAACCCTGAATTTGAAAAGAGTGATTTCAATCATTAATGTTTCAGCAAGGCAAATGAGACCTGGAATGTCTTTGGAATAGTTGCTTTCAAACTGACAAAGTAAATGGTTAATTTATAGTTTGTTGTTATCACATTAGCAAAGAGGTGTTTAAATATTTTATTTCTTTGACATGATAGCTACCACTGGGGTAGGGCCTCTATCAGCTTTTCAATTCTTAATTCTATTTAACTTATGTATTTCTAATACATAAGCTGTAGTGAGGTCTGGGATACGGTGATAGCCTCCTAATTAGTCTCCCTGCCTTGGGTCTCTCTTCTTCAATCTATACTCCATAAAGCAGTCATATTGATATTCCTAAAGCACAGGTTTGACCATTTCACACTCCTCTGTTCAAAAAGCTCCAATGGCTTCCTATTTCCTCTAGAATAAAATATATAGATTGCTCTATTTGGCATTTAAAATCCTTCAAAGTCTAGTTTTATCCTACCTTTCCAGGTTTATTACATTATTCCCCTTCACATACTGTCTGTACTAGTCATCTGACCTATTTGCTGTTCCTCACACATACCATGTTACCTTCTGACTCCCTCCTTGCCTTTGCACAAGTTGCCCTGCATTCCTGCATTCCTAACCTCTACCTTCTAGACTTCCTAGCTTTCTTCAAAGTCTCTCATGTGCTGCATCCTATGATAGGCCTTTCTTTATCCCTCCTCCCCCCCAAATTACTTCATTTATTCTGTATGTCTTTTTTTTATATGTGTACCTGCTGTTCTGAGAGAATGTAAATTCCTTAAGAAAAGGGACTCTTGTCTCTTACATTGTTTTTGTATCTCTGTTCCTAGAATTGTGCTTTACATAATAGAAATGCCTACTGAATGTTGTTGATTGATTGAGAATGTAGCAAACCAAACAGAATAAAAAGTCCATGGGGGCAGCTAGGTGGCACAGTGGATAGAGCACCGGCCCTGGATTCAGGAGGACCTGAGTTCAAATCCGGTCTCAGACACATAACACTTACTAGCTGTGTGACCCTGGGCAAGTCACTTAACCCCATTGCCTAGCCAAAAAAAAAAAAGATCCATGAAGGAAGAGTAAGGTTGCAGTGCCTTTGTCAATGAATAACGATGGAGTGGTGAATGTCCTAAGATTTAGTTACGCCCATAGTACCCTCTGGGTAAGATTTCTCTAAATCTTAGGAGGAAATGACCAGAAAAGGGTAGACAATATTTCTGCACTTTTGCCAGTTTCCCAGAATGGATTGTGAGAACCCCAGTAATTCATGCAGATTTCATCACTGCCATGAAATATTAAATGTCTTGTGAAGGTGAAGAAATTGCTTCTCAAAAAGTAATGATTATAGCAGGGACATGAGATGGAACTTGAGGAAGGTCTAATGGTTTTAAGAAATATTCCTTCTTATCCCTATGTTCTAGGTGAGAAACTAATAGCAAAATTTAGCTATAGTTTATTTTAATTAAGGTCAGTGTGCTTCATGCTCTTCTGTGTGTTTTTTGTTGTTGTTCTGGTTCTTTTATCAAGTGTGTTCTTTGGTTATACATTTTAGAAAAATAACCATCATGCTTAATTAGACTTTTGAACAAAACATATATGTCATGTGGGAAATGTGAATAAAGTATAATAATTTTTGTTTTGGGGTTTTTTTTGTTTGTTAGGCAATTGGGGTTAAGTGACTTGCCCAAGGTCACACAGCTAGTTAAGTATCAAGTGTTTAGTCTGAGGTCGGATTTGAACTCAGGTCCTCCTGACTTCAGGGCCAGTGCTCTATCCACTGCACCACCTACCTGCCCCCGTCATCATCTTTTGTTAAGAGATTTTGTAAATAGTAGTTAACAGAAAGGGGATGGGGGAGTAGGGGGAGCCAGGTATGAAAGTAACTGTGTGATAACCTATTGTCTCAAATGGTAAACATTGTATATTCTGGGAAGAACTGCTTTTGGTCATGTCTTCTCTTTTATAGTGATGTTATGATTTCAACTTGTCACAAATCAGCCACAATTGGAACTCGATTGATCTTTGATCACAATGGGAAAATTGTTCAAAAGGTCCCTTACCCCCGACCACAAGGGACAACTGTCAGCATACAGCAATTGTTTTCTACCCTGCCTGTGAGACATAAAGAATTTCAACGAAATATTAAAAAGGTATAGTGAATTAGACACTCTGATTTTTAAAAGTTTTTTTTATCATTAAGCATGTAAATATAATAAGTTACTTTTTCAGTACTTCAAAAGATCTGTAATTTCATTCATATAAATATGTTTGCCCTTCCAAACATTAGTAGACAACTTGAGTTGCTGTGATCAAAATAAAATTATCACACAATGGCCACCTTTATGGAAATAAGCCTTTCCAAACCACAGACTCAGTAGACAGTCCATTACTGGGCCCACACTCAGATCCTATCCGGCTCAATAGAATGCACCAATACTTATCTTCCTCTGGTTTAGCTTTTGAATAATTCTAATCCTAATGAGGCATCTTAGTAGGATTTTGGTAGAGAGAGTGCTTTCTGCCTTGTCTTCATGTTCTGCCTGACCAGACAATGGTGTATATATATCCAGACCATTTTCCCCTCTACCCACCTCAACCAGCATCTTCTACATTGATCTGGACCTCTAGAATCCATTTTCTCAGTTATTAGGGAAGTTAATCCACTCATCTTAGCTCCTGCTCTACGTCCTAGCTATCTTGATTGGTGAATGAGTGAGTGCAAACTAGCCCACAAAGCCCACTATATCTACTAACTAACCCCGGACTATGGTTGACTGTCGGACTGTGGTTGACTGTCGCATCCCATCCAGCCATACACCTAGGCCATCTTGCCATCTGTCTCCTACCATGCTTCTTTACCCATACCTCCACTTCCTGTATCTTGCTTTGGTAACAGAAATATTATCAATAGTACCGTTAATTCTGGAAAGGGCATTTCATTTGAGTGCTATACCAATCAACTCATTATCTCTGTGAATTGCCACACCAGAAGTCCCTTCCCTGGTTACCACTCCCTTATATGTTAACTTCCCATTTTAGAATGTAAACTCCTCCAGGGCCAGGGACTGTTTTACTTTTTTAAAAAGTTATTTGTATCTCCATCACTTAATAAGTAAGTAATTAATAAATACTTTTTAATTTATTCATTCATTTATTCAGGTGTAGTAAAAATATATCACTGATATTTTCTTATTTTATTGATTCTGTTCTCTTCTTTTGAAAATTATTTAGTTTATTTTTTCCCTTTAGTCAGACATCACTGTATTAAGACAGTCTTATGTTTTTTCTTAGAAATAATCTTCAAATAGTTGTTGAATATCATGCATGTGTATAATGAATCAGAAATTACATTATTTCACTTTGAGTTTTTGTAATTCTGAAAGTTTGTCTTTGATAGCTTTACATTTATTTTAAGAACATTCTCCATTTTTTTGAAACTTTGAAAAATAACTCAGTAAAGCCTTCATATATTTGAATGAAAATTAAGTGCATGATCATGCGTTAAACAAATAGCTAAAAACTTTTTTAACATATAAAGTATTTTGCAGGAGGCTAACTTGTACCTAAGTTTTACATATTGTACTTATTCTGAACAAAAGAATCGTGTATTTATTTGGGAATGTCTCATTAAGAAAGTAAACAAGTGTTAATACCAACTAGAGGAATATGGAAGCCAAAGATTTTGGGCTCCATTTTATGCTGTAATTGAGTGCTGTGTCTTAAATTAGGTTATTTTCCATGCTGAAGGTTTCCTAACAGCAGGAAGAATTGTTTTTGTTAAAGTACTTTGATAACTTCAAGTATACAATTATAATTGTTGCACAATGGTTATTGTATTCTGGTTGTTGTATTCTTTCCCAATTATAAATGATTGAGAGGTTTTTTGAGATTTTTGTTGTTTGTTTTTAACCAGGAATTCACCAAGATGGTACAGGTATTACAAGCATACTGTATCATTTCAACAGGTATTCGAATAAACTGCACCAATCAGGTTGGACAAGGAAAACGACAGACTATTTTGTGCACAAATGGAAACTCCACAGTAAAGGAAAATATTGGAGCAGTGTTTGGACAAAAACAGGTAATAATTGCCAAAGAAATTGTATTGTAGTTGTGGCAGGTTATTACTTTTTTGGAATTAGTGTTTTCTAAGAAAAATTCAATAACTAACATTTCCTGCTAAGATTAGTTGAATTAGAATCATTAGCTGCTTGTTTGAGAAAACAAAAAGCTGTTTTGTCCTTTCTTGATATAAAGAAAACCATACCCTTCTGCTCCTGCTCAGGAAACTTGTAGGTAATATTTGTCCAGTAAATGGAATGGCCTGAATTTTCCTGCTTTTCAAATGTGTGTCAGAAGTATGATCAGAATCACTTTGTAAGCCAAACAAATCAAATCAAGTTCCCTTGCTTTCCTAATGTAGTTTAATTAAACTTAGAGAGGAAAACAGAGGGGAAGAAGTCATATGCCTTATTTCCGGAATTTAGATTTACTCTGTTAGATAATAACAATGAACCATGATTTCTTTCAGTTACAAAGCCTCATTCCCTTTGTGCAGCTGCCCCCTAGTGAATCAGTTTGTGAAGAGTTTGGTATTAACTATAATGATGCACTACATAATCTCTTTAGGTAAGTAAGTGACTGAAGATCTTTGCCTACATGATTCACTTAGAGTTATTTGATGAGACTTTTTAAGGAAAAAATGATGATTTAGGAATTGCATAAAATTGTGAGTGATATTGCTGCTGAGAAGAGAATTTAGGGAAAATGCTATAAGAAAGAAACCAGATGCTTAACTATAGTTAATATAACATGAACAGAAATAAAAGGAGTTTCTTTGTTCTATATGATTTGGCACATTTTCAGTTTTTCTGCTGAATTTATATCTTTAGTGAAGGTTTTAGTCAATAAATGATCAAGATATTTTAAAACATAAAGTCATATATAATGTTTTACTTATAAAATTATTTTAGCATAGCAGAAGAATATAGGACTGATTTTATAGCATGTTTTATTTCTTTTTGCTTAAGTATTTCTGCCTTTCTGCAAACTCAAACCTTATTTCTTTTTTTTGAAAATAAGTTTTATAGATGCCTTTTTCTACATCACAGTGATTTCTATCTAGAAATACCAGAATAGGAGATGAAATTATCTGCTGAGATTGATGTGGGACCCAAAAATCATTTAATGTTAGGCTAATGCATTTAATTTCACATTAATATGTGAAATTCTGCCGTTAAACATTTCCTTGGATATTTCTTATTAAAACTCAAATATCTAGTAAACAGTTATTATCCCATTGTGATTAAGTTTATTTACTAAATATGAAACAAAGATCTGGTTCTGGAGAGTAGACTTGAATGAATTTTCCTGAATAGGTAAGAGCCTTGGAAATGTGAGTGGAGGTCAGTGTACCCTAGAGGAGAACAGAGGAGGTGAGAAGGGAGCTGAATAAACGTTTTATGAGTAAATATGATATAGGATGTATAATGGAAATCCTGTGGAATTACTGGAAGTATTCTGTTTTCTATTTTTCTGAGAAGTAGGAATAGAGTATACCTAAAATATTTCAATAGTATATCATCAGATTTGGGGGATTTGGAGGAGGGGGGAGGATAATAAGGGGAGAAACTTGGAGCTTTAAAAAACCTTTAAAATTATTGTGCTATGTAACAACAGTCCTTTGCACATAGTAGATCTTTAAAAATATTCAAAAATATTTCTTTAATTGAATATAGGCTGAGAAATTACTTTCTTACTCTGAGTCCCAAACCTTATCATATTAATGTAAAATCCTTATCATATTAACCTTATCATATTAATGTAAAATAGTATTTCAGGTTTTGTTTCCCGTTCTGACCATGGTGTTGGAAGGAGTACAACAGAGAGACAGTTTTTCTTTATCAATCAACGACCTTGTGACCCTGCAAAGGTAAAATTACTAGCAGCACTGTAATATAAAGTTATCCCTTCCATATCATGAGAGTCAGGGAGCAGTAGCCCCAGGATCTGGAAAATCTACATAAAATTTTTTGGCCCTGCCTTCGTACCAGTGAAGAAGTCTGAAGTAATTATGGTATTAAAAGATAAAATATGTTGATATTATACAATGCCATACATATATTTTATGCATTTCTGAATTTCCAAACTTTTTTTGTGTTGTCTGCTGGCCTTCACGTGTCATCTGTGGCTTAGGCAAAATTCCTCCAAAATTCCCATTTAATTTCTTATGCCAACCTGCTATACGTTGAAACAGTGATGGGAAAAGTCATAATGTGGATGGGATAACTGTATATATTTTTGTCTTTAATTTCCCTTTTTTTCGTCTTCAATATTTTGTAGTCACTTTTGATATTCAAAACTTCTGATATAGTAAGCTCCCTGTGAACTGCCTACTGTGACTATCTAGAAATTTTACTCCATGTCATCCATTATAAGCATTTCTGTTCTAGAGATTTTCTATAGCAAGCTCTTAGGTGTCATTTTAAGATTTACAAAGCGCTTTCCCCACAACATCCCTTTGAAGTAGGCAGTGTCTTAAACTCATTTTACAAATAGAAAAGTTGAGGCTAGAGAAGATAACTTTAGACTTTTTCAATCTATACTACACTGATGTTACAAATATATTTATAGTTGTTATGAATGAAAATTAAAATGGAATTATATTAAACTTAAGAAGACATATGTTCCAAGTGTTCACAACATTTCACTCAGAGTTGAGACTTCAGAGTAGTTTTTGCATCATAGATCAAAAGTTGGAAGGGACCTTAAAGCCCACCTAGTCCATCCTTCTTATTTTATAGGTGAGGAAACTGAGGCTCCAGTAGGTTAATTGACTAGCCCACACTCATGAAGATTGTAAACTTGAGAGGTGGACTTTGTACCCAGGTTCTCTGATTCCAAAGCCAGTGACTGGTCTTTGCCTTGTGCCATGCTGTCTCCAATTTCTTTATGACATATATGGCAAGTGACCATCTTTTTGATTTTTGAGGATTTCTAATTTTATAAATCCCAAGGTTTCTTAAGGCATCCTGTTCATTTATTTTTGGGAAAAAAATTCTCAACTTAAACACAACAAAAAGAGAGCATTTCCTTACAGAGTAGGACAAAAAGAGGAAATTATATGAAACCATGAATCTCCATTTCAGACTGCTTGCTTTTTCATGCTCCTTCCCATATCTATCTGTCTGTCTGTCTGTCTGTCTATCTATGTATCTATCTAATTCTACACATTACTTTCAAAACTGTCTTACTAGACTGTATTTCCTTTTGAACTTCCTTCTGTTTTCTTCTGTGTTACAATGGCCCTGTCTTCTTTTTGAATTGCTGTTGCCAACCTCTGCCTTCCCTCTTGATCTCCTCCCACTCAGTAAAAACCTAGGGAAAGAGGAATCTAAAAAAAACCTGTTGTTGGGGCTGCTAAACAGCACAGTGGATAGAGCACTGGTCCTGGAGTCAGGAGGACCTGAGTTCAAATCCAGCCTTAGACACATGCTACTCACTAGCTGTGTGATCCTGGGCAAGTCATTTAACCCCGATTGCCTTGCCAAAAAACAGACAAAACCCTTGTAACAAATATTCATAGACAATAAAAACAAATCCACACAGTGGCCATGTTCAAAAACATATTTCTCTTTCTTCACTTTGTGTTCGTCCCCTGTAAGGAGGTGGGTAACATGCTTCATCACAGGTCCTCTGAAGACATAGTTGATCATTGCATTAATCAGAATTTTTTAAGTCTTTCAAAGTTGTTTCTCTTTGCAATGTTACTATCCTTTTATAAACTGTTCTGGTTCTGTTCACTTCTCTCTGGGTCAGTACATACTACCCAGGATTCTCTGAAATAATTTTTCTCTTTCTTAACTACACGGTAATATTCCATTACCTTCATATGCCACAATTTGTTCAGCTGTTCCCTGACTGTCTAAGAGGCAATCTAAGGCATACTTCCTTTCATTATAGTTCTTTCCCGATCCTACCCCTGCTTGTTTCCCTGTTGAAGTATTTTTTCATTACCAAACTATGTATGTTCAACCTGTTTTTCCATTTCAGGTAACAGTGAGGTTCATATTTGTTGCCCACTCCTCTCCCCCCTTTTTCTGTGTTTATATATACTTTTCATTCCTTCCAGTTACAAGATATAGCAAGTTCTTCCATTTTCTTTCTCCTTTCTACACTCATGTATGCCTCTGTTTAGCCTTCATTTTCTTTCCTTTCTTTAAACCTTCAGAATAGCCTACTCCCAGGACCTCTGTTGTTCTTATTAATGCCTTCAATCCCTTTGAAGATATGAAGGTTCTGAAGATGTTTGTTACTTGTTCCCCGTTAGAACATTAGCTCTGTATCATCATGCAAATCCTTCCAAGTTCTCAAATAAATTTACCTTTCTAGGTTCTTCTGGATTCTTGTGCTTGTATTTCAGAGTTCCTATTCAGCTTTTTGGATATCTGATCTCTTATATTTTCTTCTATTTTTTCAGTCTTTTGACTTTGCTCTAATTTTTCTTGCTGTCTTCATAGATTCACTGATTACAGACAAGGAAACTACAGCCTAGAGGCCTGAAATGCCTCTTAGACAATCTCCTAGTAAAAATGGAAAACTATAGTGATCAGCTCTTTTGTATTGGCCCTTTTTAAAAGGATTTCTAACCCTCTCCAGATGAATCCATAAATTCATAGTCACCAGCTGCAAACAACCCAGATCTTGGACTGACATTAACATTTGTAATTCAGATGATAAAATGGAGGGACCTGTTTATAAATCAGTTTAAAGGCAGCCATGTCATTATCTCCTGGGGTTTCTACTCTGGATGATTTGGTTTTTTTTCTTTTCTTTCAGAGACTGACTTTTGGCTTTGCCTTACACAACTGCTGCTTATGTCATAAAGTGGGAGCCACAGGGCTGGGGAAGGAGAAAGGGAAGGGTACTAGTCAGGTGGACCCAAAGCAAACCTATGACATGGCCTTCAGTGCTTCTCATTGGCTTATAGATCTATAGTGGAAAGGACCACAGAGACTTAGACCGACCCCTTTATTTTGTACATAAGGAAACTGAGTCCCGGGGAGGTTAGGTGTATTGCCCAAAGTCACATGGATGGTAATCATCAGGTGGGATTTCAATTTAGGTGTTTGGACTCCAGAGTCAGTGGTTTTTTTTATATGTACCATCATCCCATTCTGTCCTCTGAAGAAAAGATTTGTGGGTTGGGAGTAAGGGACAGAGAGGACTGTCATATGGGAAAGAGCCATTCTCCAGGCTGTATTCTTGACTTACCACCTTGTACTTGTACTCTACCTTCAACCTTGCTTTTCAACTCCATTTTATACATTGTCTTTCCCCATTAGAATGTAAGCTTCTCGAGGGCAGAGAAGACAGGGTTTTTTGCTTTTGTTTCGTTTTGTTCTTTCCCCATTTGTATTTGTAGTCTCTGTGCTTAGCACAAAATATTATGTGCAATATTTTTGTACATGTAGATCATTTTCCTTTTTCTTTGAACTCGTTGGGATTACTTAGGAGCACCTAGTAGTGGCATTACTGGGTTAAAGGTTATGCACAATTTTATACCCTTTGGGCGTAATTCTGAATTGTTTTCCGGAATGATTGGACCAGTTCACAGCTCCACAAACACTGCCTTAGTGTCTCTATTTTCCCATATCCCTTCCAGCATTTGTCATTTTCCTTTTCTGTCATCTCAGCCAATCTGGTAGGTGCAGTTCTGTAATTATTAGTGATTTAGAACATTTTTCATATGGCTGGTGATAGCTCTGATTCCTTCCTATGAAAACTGCCTATACATAAGTTTTTAATAAATGTTTGTTGACTTGTTTGGTTTAGTTTGGTTTTCAGGGATTCCTAACATTTCTTTCCTCCAGAACTTTAACTTCATTTTTTATCTCATTTCTTCTTTTAGTTATTCATGTAGTCTCTCTGGAAGATCCATTTTTTCCTTTGACTCTGTGTTTGCAGTTGCTATGGAGTTATTCCTTCCTTTGGGGATTTCTAGATTTGCAGTAAATTTTTACACTGGTTAATATTTTCTTTGATTTACTTATCTCCAGCTTTAGTTTCTGAATTGGGCCTTTGTGCCCTTTGTTGTACTTTTGGATTGGGTGGTTGGCCCTGCTTGATCTCTACCCTGAGTTACCTGGGTTCCTGTGCTGACCTCCAACTCCCAGGATTAGGCCTCACTGGATCTTTTTTTTTTTTTGCCTGAACTTAAGAAATAAAACAAGCATTTTCAGAACATAGCAGAATGGAAAAAAAGATGATTGACCATGAAACTGCAAATCTGTTATGTACAACTTGCTGTTCCTTTTAAATATATATAATAAAATTATCATGTAACTTTCTTTTTTTTTCTTCCCTCCCCCCTCTCCCCAGTCCTAGAGATGGCTGTTATTACACACAAATGTGTGTGTGTGTGTGTGTGTGTGTGTGTGTGTGTGTGTAAAACCATTCTAATACATATTTCTATTTATCAGTATTTTCTCTGGATGCAGATAGCATCTTCCTTCATATGTCCTTTGTAGTTAATCTGAGTATAATACTCAAAATGGCTTAGTTATTCAAAGTTGTTCTTAAAACAATATTGTTGTTCCTGTATACAATGGTCTCTTAATTCTGTTCATTTTGTTCTTCATTATTTCATGCCAGTCTATCCCTGTTTTTCAAAGACCATTGAGCTCATCATTTCTTATAGCACCGTAGTAGTCCATTACGATCATATATCATAGCTTGTTCAGTCATTCCCATTTGATGGGCATCCCTGCAATTTCCACTTCTTTGCCACCACAAAAATCACTGAGTCTTTGAGGTTAAGAATACTGGGCCTTCTGTATCCCAAAGATAAAAATGGGAAAAGGACCCACATGTACAAAAATATTTATAGCAGCTCTTTTTGTGGTAGCAAAGAATTGGAAATTGAGGGGATGCCCATCAGTTGGGGAATGGCTGACTAGGTTATGCCATATTATTATTTCATAAGAAATGATGAGCAGACTGGGAAATAAGATATACAGGCAATAGGGTATAGAAATCTATCTTGCCCTACAGGAAAATAGAAGGTGAAGGAGATAAGAGAAGGTGAGGGGGGGGAGATAGAAGGGAGGGCAGATTAGAGGATGGAGTATTCAGAATGCACACCATCTGGGGGGGGGGACAAGATGGGGAGAAAATTTGGAACTCAAAATCTTGTGGAAGTGAATGTTGAAAACTAAAAATAAATAAATTAATAAAGAAGACAACTATCACCAAGAGGATGGATCCAAGGTTGGCTCATCTTTCTAGAACACATGTACTTTGAGGGAGACAGTACAGACAAGGTGAAGTGTAAAATGTTTAATCAGTCATTCTGGAAACTAATTCATGCTTAGATGGTTTTAGTATCAAATTCCTAGCACGATGTGACAATAGCACTGCTTCTTATTTGTTTGTTCTATCAAATGTGTGTTTTTGAGTTTTTTATCTACAGTATTTCTTTTGCGTATAGGAAATAAATATGTGTCTCATACCAAAGTCTTATTAAAAAAAAAAAGAAAAACAAATGATGAGCAGGCAGGTTTCAGAAAAACCTGGAAAGACTTACATGAACTAATGCTGAGTGAAGTGAGCAGAACCAGGAGAACATTGTACACAGTAACAGCAACATCGTGCGATGACCAGCTTTGATAGACTTAGCTCCTCCCCACGATGCACTGATCTAAGATAATTCCAAAAGACTAAAAATGGAAATGCTGTCCACATCAGAGAAAGAACTGAGTCTGAATGCAGATCGAAGCATACTATTTTCTCTTTTTTTCTTTCTTGTGATTATCCCCTTTGGTTCTGATTCTTCTTTACAACATGACTAATGTGGAAATATGTTTAATGGGATTGTACATGGATTGCCTATATCATATTGCATGCCATCTTATGGAGGCAGGGGGGAAAATTTAGAACTCAAAATCTTAGAAAAGTGAATGTTGAAAACTAAAAATAAGTAAATAAATTTAGAAAAAGAAGAATGCTGGACCTTCAGGGCTCTTTGTGACATTTGAAACAGAATGTTAGGGACATTTTGCATCTTTAGTTGTGTTGAGAGGCTGCCATTCACTGGCCAGCAGGTCTCTTTTCTCTTGCCTGTGAACTTTTGGCTTTTTTACAGTTCTGCCTAGAAGAAGTCACTGTAGTTTCTCATTGGATTTCTTGATCATTATTTGGCCTGGTACGAATTTCAGAGTTATTCTAGAATAGGCACATTGGGACATGAATAGCCCCTGCTTTCTGTTTAAGCAACCATCTTGGCCAGAAAAGCCCATTACATTTAGGGACATGTCTTGATTATTAAGTTTTTTCTTTATATTAGGCTTAAATTTTCCTCTCTGAAGCATTCTTCCATTGCTTTTTTTAAAAAAAAGTTTCCTTTTTTCTTTTTTTCTTTCCTTTTTTTTTGGGGGGGGGAACAATTGGGATTAAGTGACTTGCCCAGGGTCACACAGCTAGTAAGTGTCAAGTGTTTGGTCTGAGGCTGAATTTGAACTCAGGTCCTCTTGACTTCAGGGCTGGTGCTCTATCCAATGCGCCACCTAGCTGCCCCACCTCCATTGCTTTTAGTTCTATCTGCTGGGGCCAGGCAAAGTAATAATCCTTTTTCTATACAGCCTTTCAAATATTTGAGGGCAATTTAAATCTTTTCTTCAAGATTAGCATTTCCATTTTTTTTTCATCTGATGCGGCCCTGTCATTCAATTCTTTTACCATTCTGGTTGCAGTTCTCTGTACCTGCTCCCATTCATTAGTGTTCTTCCTAAATTTGTGGTACCCTGAATTGAACACAGTGTTTTAGATATGGTCTGACCAGGAAAAAGGGCATCAGATCCTCATCTTTTTTCATTCTACACACTACTTCTGATAATGTGACCTAAGATTTTACTAGCTTTTACATTAGTAATTGTAAGACAGTTGCTCTGTCTTACACACATTGAGCATGCAGTGCAGTTGAAAACGCCAGGCTTTTTTTGTATACCATCATGCCTCCTCCAGTTATTTTTTTAACCCAAGTGTCAGTCTTTATATGTATCCCTGTTAAATTTTATCTCTTCTACTTTGGCCAGTTGTTCTCTCTTATCATGAAATTTGAGGATCCTAACTCTGTCATACACATTGTTAGCATTTTATCTCTCCTAGTTTTGTGTCATCTGCAAATTTTACCAATTTACCACCTATGCCTTCAAGTCACTAAAAAAAAAAAAGTTGAATAGCACAAGGCTAAGGGATAGATCTCTGTGGCCCTCTCCTAGAGACCTTCTTAAGAATGGACACCAGGGAGGCAGCTAGGTGGTGCAGTAGGTAGAGCACTGGCCCTGCAGTCAGGAGGACCTGAGTTCAAATCCGGTCTCAGACCAGACACTTGACACTTACTAGCTTTGTGACTCTGGGCATGTCACTTAACCCCAATTGCCTTGCCAAAAAAAAAAAAAGGAATGGACACCAGGCTACTGAAGACTGTTCTTTGTGTCTGGCCATTCATCCAGTTTAGAATACTCCTAACTGTATTATCCTCTAACCCACAATTCTCCAAACCTCTGTGCTTTTTGAGACTAGTGTTTCTGTGGACTGAATTTACACATATATTTTTACATACCTTCTCTCTCTCTCTCTCTCTCTCTCTCTCTCTCTCTATATATATATATATATATATATATAGTATGTATGTATGTATGTATGTATGTATGTATGTAACTTCTGCCTTAGACTGATGTTATAACTTTTAAATGACTACATGTATGTATGGTTCCATTTTAAATTCACACCCTTAGCATCTTGGAACTCTATTAACTATTTTCCATTTCTCAATAACATTTTAAAATCCACTTATGTTTCCCATCAGCTCTGATTCCACCATTTTGAATGTCTACTTTTCTTCATATTACTATTCATCTGATCGTATGACACAATACCAAAGCCAACTAGCTGTCTTGGCATATGCTCATATAGTATATCTCATTTGTATTTACCTGTATAAATGACTTCATCCAGACCCAAACTGTATCTGCATCATGCTGAAACACTGGGATATAGTGAATTATTTTTGAATAAACAAAGATCTATAAACTGATTCATTCAAATGCTCAACACAGTGCCTGGCTTATGGTAGGCACTTAATAAATGTTAATTGATGGATTTTTTGGAAATCAGCATTTTTTAAAAAAAGTCTATATCACTTTACCTTTCTGGACCTTCAATTCCTCACATGTAAAATAAGAATACGGGACTACATCGGGGCTGGATAGACTACAGCCCAGAGGCCATGTCTGGCCCACTGCCTGTTTTTGCCTCCTTGGAGCTAAGAATTTTTTTTTTTACATTTTAAAAGTTAAATTCAGCAAAACTTTGTCATAAAATGTAAAAACATTTCTTAGCTTGTGGGCCATAAAAAAAAACAGGCAGCAGGCCAGATTTGTCCTGTGGACTGTACAAAAACAGGCAGAGGGCTAGATTTGGCCCACAGAATCTAGTTTGCCGACTCCTCAATTGGTTGATCTCTAAGGACTCTTCAAGCTC
Organism: Phascolarctos cinereus; assembly: GCF_003287225.1. Taxonomy (NCBI): domain Eukaryota; kingdom Metazoa; phylum Chordata; class Mammalia; order Diprotodontia; family Phascolarctidae; genus Phascolarctos; species Phascolarctos cinereus. The sequence goes on from NW_027555847.1 coordinate 211,909,287, forward strand.
TAATATTTTATAATTCTGAGATTAAGTGTTAGTTGGCCAGAGTTACTACAATGCAAAAGAAAATAGAATATTTATAACAAGTATTAATCTTTGTTCTTTCTATAGATCTCCAGACTAGTGAATGAAGTCTACCACTTATACAATCGGCACCAGTATCCATTTGTTGTTCTTAACATTTCTGTTGATACCGGTAAGTTCCAATGTCTGTTAATTCTGGTTTTTTCGGTTTTATTCCTATTACTGTTGCCTTGGTTTAGGCTCTTACCTTTAATGCTGCGATAGCTTCCTATTCCTGGTTTTATTTTCCTCATTCCCCAATCCATTCTACATCTTGTTGAAAGATTACTCTTCCTAAAAATACCACTTTTAATCCCTCCCTCTCACGTTCAGAAATTCAGTTTGCTTTTATTTAGCCAATATTAATTATACTTCCTGTTTTTGGCACCATGTTAAGTACTGGGAGAGACACAGACAAATAAAACACGGTGCAGGCGCTCAAGGATCTTACTCCTTAGTAGGAGAGATAAGGCAAATTAAAAAATAACTAAAATGCAAACTGGAATTCAACAGCTCCAATTAACATGTTATGAAGGAGGGACAGATTACTTCTGGGAGATCAGTGAAGGCTTCCTGTTTGTTAAATAGAGGAGGTGGCATTTGAACTGGGCCTGGAGAGACAGGGAGGGTTAATTCCAGACATAGAAAGCAGTGCAGAAAAAACCAAACAAATAGCAAACTATTCAATAGCTTCCTATTGCTTATCAAATAAAGTTCAAATTACTTAGTTTGTTGTTCCAGAACCTTTGCTGTATAGGCCAAAGCTGCTTTTCTAGCCTGATCTCACACTAGACCCCAGCTTATACCCTGTCTTCCAACCACAAACTGGATTACTAAATTTCTTGAGCCTGCCTTGCAATTTCCTTTCTCTGAGCCATTGCCTTCTCCCTCCCCACAGCTATATTTCCGTCTTTTGAAGTCCTTCCAGTTTTTTAGGACCTTTCCACTCTTCTCCATTTCTTTCTATTCCACCCCTAATTAGAATTGATCCTTTCCTCCTTTCAACCGTGAAATGCTTTTCATATACCTTTCTTATGGCATTTATGTTCTTCCTTAAACTATAGTTGTTTGTATATTTGCTATATCCTTTTTCCATCAGCCCTCACCCTTCCAAATTATAAGCTCCTTCAGGACAAGGACTCCATCTTACTTGTCTTTGTCTCCCCATAGTGCCTCATGCCATGGCATATTCATAGCAGAAAATTAATGAGTGTTTGTTTAATTGAATTGAAGTCCTTTAAAACTTGGACAATATTACTGCAATAAGAAAAAAATGAAATGATATAGCTGTAATATGAATGGAAACAACTTACTGTACAACCATGATCACTTTAAAACTAAGCTAATTATCTTATTAGGAAAAGGGTGGCTTTTTAATGTTGTAGCCAAAGGGGAAGCAAGAATGTCCAGTGAGGTTTTTAGAGATAACATGCTCTCCCTAGCTCTTAGAAAATGACCTCTTTGCCCATTTCTGTATTATTTGTAGTAGAGTTGTAAAGTTAAAAGTTTGTATCTTTTGGCCATTCTAAACTGATAAAATGGGGGAATATGATTCCTCTCATTGATAAAATTTGATTAAAAGTATAATAAATTCCTTTTTGTTTTGTTTTGTTTTTAGAGTGTGTGGATATCAATGTAACCCCAGACAAAAGGCAAATTTTATTACAGGAAGAGAAGCTTTTGTTAGCAGTGATAAAGACATCTCTGATAGGAATGTTTGATAGTAGTGTTAACAAACTTAGTGTCAACCAGAAGCCAGTTTTGGACATTGAAGGTAAATGATAAATATATTTTTTAAAATGCTGTTAAAATTTTTACCTATTCTGACATGCTCCTTATTGTTCCAAGGGTAAAGTAGCTCTGTCACAGGATCAAAATTATCTTTTTTTAATGTATGAGTTAGTCGGATTTTATAATATATGGGTATATATTGGACACAAATTACCTTAAATGTAATATATATGGCTACCTCTGCCCACAGTTAGTCAGAGACAAGGAGAGCCAGTTGTGTTCATAGAAGTGGAAGCTGAGGTTTTCAAACAAAGGATGATGTTTCCTGAGCAATAAAATCTAGCTTGAGTATATGTAAACAGAGTTTTATTGTTATGATGAAATAAAATTTAGACAAAGCTAACCTGGCACACATTTATTGATATAACTAATTATTATTTTACTAAGTGGTAATTAGGCATAAATGGAAAGCCATTCACTATAATTAACATGATTTCTTAAATTGTGTTAGTCTAGATATTTCTGGAATCAGTTGGGAGAGAATGCTCCTGAAAGAAAAATGATACAAAGAGAAGTTATGAGTCCCTAAATCCTCCCTTTTAGGGAGAAAAGCTAGCTACTACTTCTTTACCTCTATCAGGTTTGGTCTTAGGGGTCTGAACTACACCTGGCAACCAAGGCTGTCTTTTTTTAAATTATGGCCAAACACTGTTAAATCCTCTTATTTCCAAGGAAGAGTCCCTCAAGTGGTTTTCTCTTCATGTTTGTTTTAGGTAATTTATTAAAGATGTGTTCAACAGAGATGGAAAAACCCCTTCCAGAAAAGGAGAAGAATCCCATCTCACTACATAGTAAAGGAGAAGAGAAAAGAACATTAACTATTGCCAGATTACGTGAAGCATTTTCTCTTCATCATACACCAGAGCACAGTTCTCCAAATCTGAAAACTCGGAAACAGCCACAAGACTGTCCAAGACAGAGAAATCTTTGGTCATTTTGCAGCACTCCAAGTCCTGTAAACACCCCCAAACCAATCGCTGGTGAAGAGTGCAGCAGTCAGGAAGAGGTGCTGGAGCCAAGCCCACACAGACACAGCAGTATGAATCCAAAGCCAGTAGACAGTGACAAAGATTCAGGACACAGTAGCACTTCCACACAATCTGATGAAGGTCTCAGCACCCCAGAGAGGGGTGCACATGTCGGCAGGGAGTGTGTCACAAATTCACTTGAGGAAGATTACACATTTTCAGAAGAAAGTGTTGAACCTTTTAAGAAATCACCAGAAACTGACAGTCAATTTTCAGTCACAGAATATAGTTTGGAAGAAAAAGGTATTGAGAATGACTTCAGAAATTTGTCTCAGCTAAGCAGTAACTCGCCACCAAAAGGGAAGCGATTTAAGAAGGAAGTGGCTTCTTTAGATTTCAGTGTTCCCTCAAAGGTGATGAATTCTGAGGACTGTTCAGTATCACAGGTGGATGTAGCTATTAAAGTTACCAAAAAAGAGGTGCCTCTTAACTTCTCCATGAGTTTTTTAACTAAACGTCTGCAGCAGCTGCAGCAGCAGGAACAACAAAGGGTAAAAGCACAGAATTACAGAAGATTTAGGGCAAAGATCAGCCCTGGAGAAAATCAGGCTGCAGAAGATGAACTAAGAAAAGAAATAAGGTATTTTTTAACCTTAGTTGTATTTTCCTATAACTCACTGGAGAGCAAAACAAATTGAGTAACATATGTTAAGTTGTCACGTATATTGAAGAATTAAGGTACTGATGCTAACTATTATTACAATTTTGCTCAAATCTGTTTAGCTCATAGCCGTTTGAGATTTAAGTAACCTTTTAAGTCCTTGGAGCTGGATTCTTTTCCATTTTTCTGAGAACTCATCCATTCTCTTGGCATCTCCTCTTATCTCTGTGTTAATAAAGGGGCCCCAAATCAATAGGTATAGCCTTATCCTTTCACATAAGCTCTGGTATTGCTACCTCCTGGACATTCCCATTTTAATATCTTGCCCACCATTTTAACTTGTCTTAAAATCCTTTCTCCCATCTTACCTTGTGTATGTGGACAGATTGTTCTCCACCTTCAGTCTTATTTAGATCCTACCCATTCTTAAAACTCAAATTAAGACCCACCTCCTTCCGAGAGTTTCTTGATCGTCTCTGAACTCTAGTCCCACATATTTATTTACCTGTAAGACCTTTCACCTTAAATGTTTTACTGTTACCTCAAATTCCACTTATTTCTCTGCCTTCTCCCAACTAATGACTTTTTCTCTTTAGGGCACTAATTTTCTCCCAGCTAACCAGGCCCAAGACCTTTAAGTTATCTTTAACTTTCCTTTTTTTCTTGCTTTGCTCTCTTAGCTACATATCAAATCACTTCTGTACTTTCTTCATGCTAAAGTCCTGTAGCACCCTAGTTCAAACTTTTATCTCCCATCTGTTTCTGTTCTACTGTAGTAGAGTCTTGATAGATTTCCTTCCTTTTCTTTTTTCTTTTTGAATTGGTGGATCTTCTGTTTTATTGCATGGAAAAAATCTCCAACTGAGATTTAGCAAAAGGTCAGCACATATTCAGAAATGCAAAAATGTCATCCTACTTAGATTTTCCTGTAATTCATTTTAACAACTTTTATTTAGTGAAATCATACAATACATATACTTTGTAAGGCAGAAACAGGTAATGAAGTAAATTTTTTACAGTTAATATGAAATACCTTTTAAAATGCCTAACAATACTTTAGCAGAGCAGATGCTCACATTGGTCATGTCCAAAAATGTCTTTCTTGTTTTGCCTCTGCCAAGAAGCAGGAAATACAGTTAATCTTTATCTGGAATCATGGTTGGTCACTGCACTGATCAGAGCTAAGTCTTTCAAAGTTGTATATCTTAACAACATCTGAATTGGTCTTCTGGCTTTGCATACTAAGCTCTACATCAATCCATACAATCTTCCCAGGTTTCTCTAAAATATTTCTTTCATCATTTCTTAATGACACTGCAGTATTCCATTATATTCATGTATCAATTTGTTCAGCATTCTCCAGTTGATGGACATTCCCTCACTTTCCAGTTTAGGGCTACTACGAAAAGAATTATTGTAACTATTTGTGTAAATATGAGGCTTTTTCCTGTTTTGTTTTGGGTTTTTTTTTTTATCTCTTTGAGGCGTAGGCCTAGTAACGGTAGTGACTTTTAGGGCATTCCAGAATAGCTAGACCAGTTCATAGCTCCAGCAATAGTACCTATTTTCCTCATAGGCCTTCCAACGTTTGTCATTTTCCTTTTTTGTTAAGTTTGCCAGTCTTATGGGTATAAAATAGAACTTCAAAGTAGCATTAATTTACGTTATTCATTAATTTACATTTTTATTAGTGATTTGTAGCATTTTTCTTTTATTAATTGAAAAAATTTTTATTATTTATTTTTTAACATGCTTTTCTTTTTTAATTTTGAGTTCCAGATTCTCTCCCTCTCTCCCACCCCTTTCCCACCCTCTGAGAAGGTAAACAAATGCTGTCAATATACATGTGAAATCATACAAAATATATTTCCATCTTAGCCATATTGCAAAACGAAACAAAAAAATAAAGTAAGAAAATTATACTTCAATTTGTAGAGGTCCTCAGTTCTCTCTGTGGAGGTAGATAGCATTTTTTTTCATCATGAATCCTTTGGAATTGTCTTGGATCATTGTATTGACCAGAGTAGCCAAATCTTTCACAGTTGATCATCATTATAACATTGCTGTTACAATGATTCCTGGTTCTTCTCACTTCACTTTGCATTGCTTCATATAGGTCCTGCCATGTTTTTCCGAAACCAGCCCCTCATCATTTCTTATAGCACAGTAGTACTTTATCACAATCATATGCCACAACTTGTTCAACATTCCTCAGTTGATGAGCATTCCCTCAGTTTCCAACTCTTTGCCATTACAGAAAGCTGCTATAAATATTTTTGTACATATGGGTACTTTTTCTTTTTCTTTGATCTCTTTGGGGTACAGACCTAGTAGTGGTATTCCTGGATCAAAGGGTATGCACAGTTTTATAGCCCTTTGGGCACAGTTTCAGATAGTTCTTCAGAATGGTTGGATCAGTTCACTATTCCACCAGTGGTTTATTAATGTACCTGTTTTTCTTCATCCTCTCCAGCATTTGTCATTTCTGATATGTGTGAGGTAGTACCTCAGAGTTGTTTTAATTTGTCTTTTTCTTTTTTATTTAAATTTTTCAGTTAATTAATTAATTAATTTTTAGTTTTCAACATTCATTTCCACAAGATTTTGAGTTCCAAATTTTCTCCCCATCTCTCCCCTCCTCCCAACCCAAGATGGTATGCATTCTGAATACCCCTTCCTCTAATCTGTCTTCCTGTCCTCCCCTCCCCTCTTATCCCCTTCCCCTTCTATTTTCCTGTAGGGCAGGATAAATTACTATACCCCTTCGCCTGTATATCTTATTTCCCAATTTCATGTAAAAACAATTTTTAACATTTGTTTTTAAAACTTTGGGTTCCAAATTTTCTCCTTTCCTCTCTCCCCATCCACCTTCATTGAGAAGGCAATTCGATATAGGTTATACATGTGTAGTCATGCAAAACACTTCCTTAATAGTCATGTTGTGAAATACTAACTATATTTCCCTCCATCCCCCCCTTTTTTTCTATTCTCTCCTTTGACCCTGTCCCTTCTCAAAAGTGTTTGCTTCTGATTACCTCCTGCCCCAGTCTCCCTCCCTTCTGTCATCCCCTCCTCTCTTATCCTTTTCCCCCTATTCTCCTGTAGAATAAGATAGATTTCCATACCCATTAAAGTGTATATGTTATTCCCTCCTTAAGCCAAATCTGATGAGAGTTTTTCCTTCGTTTGCAAATTCTGGAATGTTATAAGATTATCACATTGCATTGATTTTGTCTTTCTTTTGGAGGATTTTCTATTATTATTGCTGCCTCCTCATTTCCTTCTCTCTGTTAATTCATGTTGTATAGCACTGCTAGGTTAACCATTGTAAAACACCATTTTCATCTCTCCTCTGCTCAAAAACTTTCAATGACTTTCTATGACCAAGAAGATAAAGTCCCTACTCATTAATTTTGTATCAGGACCCTAGATAGTCTGGACCTAATATACCATTACAACCTTGTTTCCCACTACTCCCGTCTACAAACCCTTTAACAAATTAATAAATCTGTCTATTTATTTTGCTCCTGAAAAGACTTATGCTTTCCCACCTCTATGCCTTTGATCATGCTGTTCCCTTCACCTTCTCCTCTTCTCTTCATTCTTGCTCTATTATATCATTCTTGGTGCGACCTGAGTTCCTCTTCCATGAAACTTTTCCAGTATGCAGTGGTTTCTGTTTTCTCAGAACTTGTAGTGCTAATATGCTTTACCACTTATTTGACAAATCATTAGATACTGCTTTATGACATTTCTTGAATTATTTTCTAGTGCGATTATCTTTTTGTGTAAACACAAAGCATCTCTCTACTGTTCCTTGGGGGACAGTGACTCTGGCTTATATTTATCCCTGTCCTCTGTAGCACTTGGCATAGTGCCTTGTTCAGGATGTATTTGTTAATCTGATTTTAACACATTATTTTAAACTCAAAACACAAAATTTTGCTTTAGTGATATTTTATATTATTCTTGGTTTATTTTATCTGTCTCTGCAACTGGATTATAAAGTATTTGAGGACAGGGAACATATTTTATTATCAGTACTTCTCCACAGCACTGTGCATACATAGTAGGCATTCAGGAAATACTTGGTTAAAAAAATACACTGAAGGGGTACAATTAAGTCAGAGATGAGGAATTTTGTGGTATGGTTTACTCTTTTGTGAGTGTTTTCAGATTCATATTTTGAATTACAACTAAATCTGTTCACTCAGTTGATTTTTTTCTAAGGTGGGAAGGTGTTTGAAAATGCAAGACTAACGTGTTCTCAATTTTCTGTGTGCAGTAAAGATATGTTTGCAGATATGGAAATCATTGGTCAATTTAACTTGGGGTTTATAATAACTAAGCTGAATACAGATCTCTTCATAATTGATCAACATGCCACAGACGAGAAATACAACTTTGAAATGTTACAATTGCACACTGTTCTTCAAGGTCAAAGGCTCATAATGTAAGTTCACCAAAATTCTTAATAGACTGACTACACATGATATTGGCTCATGCGGCTTAACAGCAGTGTTTCTTATGTGTTTGAATCAACTAGGTTATTCATGTAATCTTATCTCTTTTACCCCCTTACTGCATACATATGTACCTGACTTATCAGGAAGTTTAATGTACTCTTTTAAGTAATAAACTAATTTTGCTATTCAGAGATCTTACCCAATGGCTATTTAGAAAAGCTTTTGGATGAAAGAGAATTCATTCAGCCCAAAAGCTGAAAATTTGGTCTCTTGATCTTCAAATCTAACATGATGGATATTCCTCTCCCAATTCCTAACTTTTTTCTTTTTAGGAGTTGCCTTTCTGATTCTCTTGCCAGGTAAAAATCTGTAATCAATAGCTTTATAAGATTTTTTTCGTCAAGTATTCATGTTGCTTAATTTACAAGTCTGTTTTTAAGCAAAGTGATATATTCAGATAATCTTTTTTTAATACAAAGTTAACGTGTGTGAGAGAGAAACTCAGAGGAATGATGGTAACGAAGGTCTCCCACCTCTTGGCAAAAGATGGTGGATTACACATACAGGATGTGGCATACATTGTCAGACTTGGCCAATCTGTTGACTTGTGTTGCTTAACCATACTTCTTGGGTAACATGGAAGGGTTTTATGGGGTAGACAGAGTCATTGGGAAGTAGCAATTTTTTAAAAGTGCCAATAACCCCACCCATTTTTTTTTTAAGAAATAAGCTTAGAACGAAATAGAAACATATCCTTTAGTATTTAAATGGGTCTGTGATCTCATAGGGTAGGGTCTGTATCATTTTTTTAAAAATCTGTTATTTATTGATCCCTTTTGTTATCATCCTCATTTCTGAATATGTGCCTCCACACTCCCCTGCCCAGGGAGCTATTACTTGTAACAGACATTTTTAGAAGGGAACTGTTTCACTTTCGTATCTTCAGCTCTTAGCACAATGTCTGGTGGATGGTAGGTACTTAATAAATGTTTAGAATTTGGTGGCTATGCATGTCTTCTTGATTGGGTGTTCTCCATCAGAACAAGTAGAAGGTCATCCATACCTTTTCATACTGTGTAGTTCTTGTCCACATTCTTCTATAGATGCTTCATAGAAGATCTACCCAGTGTGCTAGAGGTCTTCCTCTAAGCTTTTGTAAATTTTGTGGGTACCAGTTGCAGTCTACTTGTGGTCATTGTGTTTCTGTCGTTCAGATTCATTACTAAGACTTGCATGTGATTTGTTTAAACACTAGTCAGTTCTAGAAACAAACCTTACCATTTCCTTTAATTATTTAGACAGTGTTAGTATATTTTTTTCCTAAGCTACCAATGACATTGTTTTTATTAGCTGTGATAAGAGCACTTAGTATGTCATTTGTTATCCTTTATAATATAAAAAAGTGCTTCCTGAAGCACTTCCTAAGAATGACTTTTAATTTCTTACTTTGTCACATTTTGCATAAATATGATTTTGCTCAGTTTCACTTTGGATTGGCCTCTAAAATCATGAAGGCCAAGTATCCTTGGTAACACTTTTCAATCAAAGGCAAAACAGGACAGGCAGGATCAGTAGGATAGCAGAATTAGTTTTCTCTACAATTTCTTTTTCTCTAAGAATCCCTTGTGTCGAAGAATCTTTTTTGTCTCACCTTTTCTACCTCGCTTGATTGTAGGGGAAGTTATGGCCTCTTATATTAGAGTAAGCTAATATAATATCCAAAATATAATTCAGTGAAGTCATACTGGAGAACAAGAAAGCTGCTGATTGATGATATGTTTTATTGCTGATAGTGTGGGCACACAGCTTACTGGAGTGATGCACCATTCTTTTGAATCCATTTCATTATATCTTAAAACTGAATGTTTGACTTAAAACTATGATTTGAACTTTTTTCTGTTTTTCAGACCCCAGGCTCTTAATTTAACTGCTATCAATGAAGCTATACTAATAGAAAATCTGGAAATATTTAGAAAGAATGGTTTTGACTTTGTCATTGATGAACTTGGTAAGTTTTTAACAAGGATCATGGGAATCATAACATTTTCTAGTTTGAAGGGATTTTGAGTTATTTCATTCAACCATATCATTTTGTGGATGTAACTCTAATTCCAGAATTTTTTTAATATTTTCCTTTTATTCCTCAAGTGTTTAACCATTTTTATTCATCATAAATAGCATGTAAAATTTAAATGTATTGTTAAAATCTGTTCTTAAATTCTGTGTTTTTTTAGCACCAGTCACAGAAAGGGTTAAATTGATTTCCTTGCCAACTAGTAAAAACTGGACATTTGGACCACAGGACATAGATGAGATGATCTTCATGTTAAGTGATTGCCCTGGAGTCATGTGCAGACCCTCTCGAGTTAGGCAAATGTTTGCCTCAAGGGCATGTAGGAAATCTGTAAGTAATGAAGAAGAAAACCGTTTGCTTCCAGATTTGATGAGATTTAATAGCTTTGTTGTGTTTTAAAATGAAATTTGGTGGCTAAGCATATCTTATTTTATTATAGCAAAAAACTTATAAAGTGAAATCAGTCAAATAATGACTCATGTAGTGTTATATTTTGCCTCTCTTGCTGGTTGGCAAGTGGCATATTTGACTAGATTATAACATGCACTTGGATGAGCTTGAGTTCAGTTGAATTGAATTAGTCTATCAGTGATACCTGTTTTGGACAGGCACTGCAAAGCTAAGAGTAGGAGAATGGACTGGCTTGTACTTGGGAAATTGCATAGTGCTTGCTTCCTACTGCCAAAGCCCTTTTTTTAAACACTAATATTTTCCTAATAAAGCTCCATAGTATGGAATAGCATTTTCTTAGAGGAATCAAAATTAAAAATGACCCAAAGGGTAATGGAAGAATATGTAGTGGGTATCTTTAAGATGTCGCATGCTGTTGATGATAACATGCTTTAGAAGTCACATAAAATTCTTTTTAGTGGGGCAATTAGATGGCATAGTGGATAGAGCATTGGGCCTGGAGTCAGGAGGACCTGAGTTCAAATCCAGCCTCAGACACATAACACTCACTAGCTGTGTGATTCTGGGCAAGTCACTTAACTCCAATTGCCTTACCAAAAAAAAAATACTTTTTAGATGTATGTGACTATAAATGGAGATGTACTGGTTGTGTAGCCAACAAAAAAAAAGTTAATAGATGGGACAGCCCAAGTGTTAAATTAAGTGGTATCCATGGAATATAAATAACCTAGAGAAAGGCCTGTGTTGTTTTGGCTAGATCTCTTGGAAGATTTCTAGAAAGATGTGGACATGGAATATACAGGCTGGTAAGGCACAGATGATTGTAATCTATACTGGTAGAATACCTATGCCAGTGAGAATGTGAATCTACTGAAATCTCCTTCTTGCCAAAGTCAGAGAAGATGGCTGGGTTACAGTGTTTTCAGTCATGCTAATGGTTATTTCTCAGGAAGGATTTGGGATGAAGTTCCTGTTATTATTGCTTGTGGTAGGACAAGGGGGAGAGAAAATGGTGTGTATGATGCTGTGTGAAAACAGTAGTGTATAGTCTTAACATCAGAAATGCCTAAAAGTCCTCTATTCCTTTAAAAATCCATTTTCTCTGCTCAGATTTTACTTAGTCTTGCAGGGTAAGCAGTACTTACTTGTAAGTAATTTTATCTTTTGGGGGAAAAAATACATATTTCAAGATTTTCCCTTCTGTTTAGTAGAAGTTACCTGATCTCATGTGATCCTGATCGGTTCTTTGATACCATGGGGTGTCCCCAGTCAGGGTTCTTCTGGTTTCTCCCAATTCCCCTAGAATATCCCCAGTCTTCTGTCCTTTCTAATGTTTCTCCAAGCAGGGTACTGTTGTGATCTTCAACTCTCCTAGAACTTTCCCAGTTGGGGCACTGGATGCACTGAAGTATCCCCAGGTGGAGCACTTTCATGGGCTTCCATCCTGCCTGGAGCTTCCCTGGTCAGGGTGCTTCCCCCCTGGGCCTTGGCTAACAAGCTTCCTTGAGGTTGTCTTGGTAGGGCCACAACTGAGCTTCCCTGAGCTCTGGCCTGTTTGCCTGTGCTGAGGCTGGCTTTTCTGGCAAGAGCTTCTGTTTCTCTTTTGTACAGTTGTGGGCTGGATGGAGGAGCTTCCTGAGAGGTTTTTCTTTGTATTTCTTGGTCATTGTTTAATATGATTTTTTTTTTAGATCATTGCTAGAGTAAAATTGGAAGAGCTAGGCTCCTTTGAGACTCTTCATAATAGCTGTCTAAACTGGAAATGTTTTGTTGTTGTTTTTTTTTAATCAGGGACTTTAGGAGATTTTTAAAAGGAAGAATGCTGGATTTGTCACCAGATAGCTTCAATTCAGTGTCTTTCTCTACTGCTTACTAATGGTGTGACAAATCACTGAACTTCTTTGGGCCTAGGTCTTCTCTTCTGTAAAATAAAGGCACTCTTCTAGCCCCAAATCAATCCATCTCTACAATTCTCTCTTCTCCAGTGTCTCTTCTGATATCCAAGACTGCATTATACCTAAAGTACCGTTTGCCATTTTCAAGTGAGTCAGAGAACAAGCATTTAATTGCTTGCTATTTGCTAAGCACTCTGCTAGATTGCTGGAGTGCCAGGTACTGTACTTAGTGCTTTTTACAGATATTATCTCCTCACAACAAATGATCCTCACGACAGCCCTGGGAGATGGGTGCTACTATTATCATCTTCATTCTGCGTTAAGGAAACTAAGGCAAACAGAGGTTTAGGTGACTTGCCCAGAGTCACACAGCTAGTAGGTGCTTGAGACCGGATTTAAACTCAAGTCTTCCTAACTTCAGACCCAGTACTCTTTCTGTTGCATCACTTACATATATATATATATATATATATATATTTGGGAAGTGGTAGCCAGGGAAGGGAGCTTTTAATCTAGATAGTCAGAGGGATAATAAGTAGAGACATAGGGCAGTAGGTTGTCCATAATCCAGGCTAATATTGATTTGATTATTGTTTCCCAATCAAGACAGAGAAAACACAGTTCAGGGGAGGGTGCAGGAGCATATATAAATGCTGCAGCACAGCATATGGTGAGATGCCCATGCTCACTAGGTCCTGGCATCCTGGTAGATATCTAGATGTGTTGAAGCATGGTCCAGGACCAGCTAGGTACAGAGGACAGAGGTGAGGGTTGACTTCCTCTCCAATCCAAGCAGCTCCATCCCAGAATGAGTCCCAGAGTGGAAAAGAGGAGCAGCAAAGGAAAAGAGATACCAAGGTGTCTGAAGGTCCTGGTGCAGGGGGTCATTCTTCATAAAGAGAGGCAAGCAGTGGCAGGTCCGATGGCAAGATTCCAAAGCAGATCAGAGCAGTTTTATTGGGGTGTGCTGTGTGCACAGTAAATGGAAGGGCATCGTTAGAGCTTTGGTGATTATCAACAAACACAGGGATGACGCTTAGACTTTTTTCATAGTGGTTCAGTTGATCATCTGCTTATGAATTGGTAATCCTTTCTTCCTCCCTAATTCCCTGTCTTACTTCCCACAGAAGCTATTTCAAACTGCTTTTCTGCATAAGCATCCTATCCTTCCCTCTCCAAGACTCTAAACTGAGAAGATTTTGTTACCTTGTTAAAGTTGCGATTATTTATTACCAACTCCCTTTTCTTACCTCTTTATTTCAAAACCCTTTGACATCATCCCTCACTTGCTTCTTTTTCCTAGTCTGTGATATGGAGAAAATGATTCTCATCCAGGACTTCCCTATGTCAGTGAAATCATAGGTGCAGTTCCAATCCAATCTCTATGTATATTTCTATATGTATATTTGTGTCCCTTATTAGAGTGTGAACTTCCTTGGTGGCAGGGGTTGGTTTTGCCTTTCTCTGTATCTTCAGCACTTCTCACAATGCCTGGAACATTGTAGGGGCTTAATAAATGCTTATTGATTGATAATGTTTTTTTCCTAGTGTTTTAGTAGGGGAAAAGGCTACTTTTAGAAAGCTGGTATTCCCAGGGAAAAGAAAAATATCATTAAAACTTTTTGTGTGTGTTTTGAACTCAGGTTATGATTGGAACTGCTCTTAACAAGAATGAAATGAAGAAACTGATCACTCACATGGGTGAGATTGAACATCCCTGGAATTGCCCCCATGGAAGGCCAACTATGAGGCACATAGCTAGCTTAAACATAATTTCTCAAGACTAATGAATAATTGTGCATAAAATTATTCTTATTTTGTAGAATTGCAGATTTTATCATGTATTTTCCCAATTTTGAAAGCAAAAATTTAAGTAACCTTTTTTTTGTTTTAAAAGTCAGTGTGCTACATTATTTTCCATGTATATTTAAAATTTGTCTTTATATTTAACTCTGCTTGTGAAATTTCTTGTTCTTACTGATTTTTAAAAAAATATATATGTACAGCCAGGAACATATTTTGAGAAATAAAGAGCATGCTTTAGAAGTTATATAAGGCTTGAATTCACACATTCTTCACGGAAAATATATTTAGTTTGTACTTTAAGCATTACTGTCTAAACTAATGTAAATTTCAAGAACTTTGGAATTATGGTTTACTGTAAGAATAGGTCTCCTAGCTGAATGAAATAAAAAATTAACACTTTGAATTTTCCTGTTAACTCCATTATGATACATTTTTATTTCCTTGATATTAAAATTCTAGAAATTTTTAATCATGGTTCCACAGTGTTAATGCAAATACAGATCTCATCTGATTTGAACTTTAGTAGAATGAAAATAAAAATGAATAGATTGGGTAGCCTTCAAAGTGGCTAGCAGATAAAGAGGGGAAAATCCACTACAGAACCTCCTCATTCATCTTAGATCATCACAGAATTGCTAGCTGCTTATATTTTTTAATTTTACAATTATTTTCCTTTAAAGAATTCGTACAAAGCTAACAGATCTTGTGAAATATGTAGAATATACTGCCAACAATAATAAAGTGAATATTTTTTTCCATCCATACCACAGTATTCATTAAAGTCCTTATACTACTAACAGAATATGTTGCTGCCAGAAATATTGGAAATTTCCTTTTTGGGCCATGGGTTTTTCTGTCACTGGGCCCACCAATACCAAATAGTAATTCTGCTTGCAATATACTGCTGCCAGCAATACTGGAAATTTCCCCTTTGGGCCATAGCCTTCCTGTTCCTGGGACCACAATGCCAATAATAATGAATTAAATTTATATGCCACTTTACAATTACAAGGTGCTTCCATAAGTTATCTAATTTGATGCTTTAAAAAGTTCAAGGTAGAGGGACAGCTAGGTGACTCAGTGGATAGAGCACCAGCCCTGGAGTCAGGAGGACCTGAGTTCAAATCCAATCTCAGACCAAGCACTTGACACTGTGTGACCTGGGCAAGTCACTTAACCCCAATTGCCTTAAAAAAGAAAGTTCAAGGTAGATAATATAGGTAGTAGCATATTCCAGTTTACAAATTCAGAAAGAAGTTCTGAGAGGTTAATGGCTTACTATGGCTTCAGAGGGATGTTACATTGCCTGACTCAAAGCCAGGTCTTCTGAGTCTCAACCTAGTAGTGCCTGCCTCACAGTGGCTTAGATAAAAGTTGCACATTAGGGCATTGCCAACTCAACAAAAGCAGTCATTTTTCCTTTTTTCCAAGAAAAAAGTTTTGCTTGCGGAAACAAAACTTTCTTCTCTCTTTACATCTGGATCAGTGTATGCTGGCTTTATTTGATAAAAAATGAGTGAACTCTTTAAGCCTTTTCAATAAGGCAATTCATGAATTTATTTTCTCAGCTGAATGTATAAAATGTTTGGAAATCAAAAGGGTAGAAACATTTCTTTAGAGATGGGCAAATTTTGGCATGGTTTATTATTGAGTGTCAGAGTGGTGTAGGATCAGACTGTCCTTGGAATAAGGAAGGCACATAATCGTTCCTCTCCACACTCCTAGGCAACTCTTAAGACTAAGTTTCAGGGCAAGGGCTGATCTGTATTGGTATAGGGAGCTCACGGTACTGATAAAATCTTAAGTCTTGCAAAAAATATGAAAATATCTTTTGAAAAATAGTTACCTGGAAATCAAATCTCTTTTTAATGGTATCGACCCTACATCAAATTAATGCTGACACCAATTTCCACCATTCCAAACTCTAGGGAAAATTTAGAGCTTTTTCTAAGACCTCGGACAGCTTTCTACAAGTTAAAAGCTAGCTAGGGAGGATGGCAATTGAAGGCAACACCTTTAAGCCCTCTTTTAAGAACTCCTTATTAAAGGAGGCAGTTCCTTTAAAAGCCTTTTATTAAAAAGGGTGGTCCATTTAAGATCCTCTTACTAAGGAAAGGGTCCCTTTAAGAGTCCCTTCAGAAGTGACGGGCAGTCCCGTTAAGAGCGTTGTGGCCCCTTAACAACGGTTTCCTAGAGACGGCACTGTCTCCAGGACGCTGCACCAGCCGGGAGGTAATTCCTAGAACCTTAGTCCCCAGCCTGGTTCCCCGGGATTGTTTCGCCAATGGACTTAAAATGGTATTGTTATTCGCCATGCCACTTCCAGGGCCGAGAGACAATGAGGCTTTAGGAGAGGCAGGTGGACTAGGTCTGGGGGGTGAGAGCAGGACGAGGAGGGCCGCCGGGTAGATTGAACATTCCCCATGCTTGTGGGCCCTCTGGCACTGCATTGTACGGCTGCGCAGACGCACATCCTCCGTCCACTCCTGGAATTTGAAGGGAGCAGAGAGACCACATATCCAACCCAACCCATGCCAGAAGGCACTCGGGCTTCCCTATGACGTCCGGGTCAAGTGGTCATCCACCCTCTCGTGGAAGACCTCCAAGTGAGGGAGAGGCAGCACATACAACTATCTAGATAAATCTAATTGCATATTTTTGCTTTTAAAAATAATTGCTGCCATTTACAATTTTTCTTATATTTAGGTATATTAAAATGATTTAATTTTCTTCAGTAGCAAACTTGTTTTTTCTCCCATACACCTCTCGTCTTAATGGGGAAAAAAAAGGAAAAACAAAACAAAACAAAAAACCTTGTAACAAATATCCATAATCAAGCAAAACAAATTCCCACATTGGCCAAGTCCAAAAATGTGCCTCTCATTCTGCACAGAGTCCATAATAATGATAATAATAATAGCAGCTAGCATTTATATAGCATGTATTGCAAATATCTCATTTTCTCTTCACAACCACCTTGGGAGGTAGGTGCAGTTATTTTACAAATGAGGAAACTGAGGCAGACAGAAGTAAAGGGACTTTCCCGGGGTCACACAACTGGTAAATATTTGAGACTGGATTTAAACTTAGGACTTCCTGAGTCTAGGAAGTGTGCACTCTCTATGAACTGCTCCACCTAGGTGCTTCACTGTCAGGAAGTGGACAACATCATCTTTTGCAATGGTGGTTGGTCATTACATTGATTAGAGTTCTTAAATCTTTCAAAGTTGTTTGCCTTTATGATGTTACTACAAATTCATCTGGTTCTGCTTACTTCACTCTTCATATAACTCTGCCAGGGTATTTTTGAAACAGCTTTATATCACCTTAATTTCTGGATATATTTCTTCCTTTTCCCTTAAACAGTAAACCATCCCTTGTAAGAATAATAATAGGGGGGGAAAAGCAGTTCGGCAAAACTAAACACATCAGCAGAGTCTGTAAGAGCATATGCAACATTCTACACCAAAATCACCTATTTCTTAAAAGGAAGAGAAGTTACATTTTCTTATCTTTTCTCTGGAGTTAAGTACAGATCATTATAATTACATGTTTGTTATTCAGTTTTAGGGTTTTTTGTTGTTCTAACCCACATGCTTCCAGGACTAAGCCCTCATTGTCCAATCCCCACCTCACCCTCCACCCTGCACCACTCCCTTATCCTGTTGTTGCTGTAATTGTATATATGGCTCTGTTTGCTGGTTCCCCTTCACCATGAAATAAGTCATATGCTTTTTCATATTTTTTTAAAATTTTTTTTTATTTTATGGAGCAATAATACAACCTAGTACATTAATTTACCACAATTTGTTAACCCAGTTTAGAATCATTTACTTCACTTCCAGTTCTTTGCTATCACAAAAAGTTCAATTCAGTCTGTTTTTCAGTCATGTCCAATTCTTTGTGATTCCATTTGAGGTTTTTTTTTTTGGCGAAGATAACAGATTTAAACTTAACTTGAAGAGTCTTCCTGACATCCAGGCCTAGCATTCTCTCATTGCGCCACCTAGCTGCCCCACAGAAAATTAGACAGCTTTAATTATTAGTAAGTTTTTCTTGACACCAAGAATAAATTTGAAGCCTACATCTTTTGTTTCTGAATCTGCCCTCTGAAGCAAACAGAACGAACTTAATCTCTTGTCCACATGATTATTCACTGCTCAGTGAAACATTAGCTAGTCTTCCTGTTTTAACCTTAAAATTCATGTTTCCATTTACACATATTTCTACAAAAGTTTGTGTATCTATATATAAATGAGTGTATGTATATATACATATGCATATGTGTGTGTGTATATATGTGTACACACACACACACACACACACACACGGATGGGCATTTCAACACCTTCAGAGGGAGAGAATGCCCTTATCCTATTAATTTGAAGGCTATAGTATGAATGAATGAATTAAAAAGCACTTATTAAGAGCTTACTATGCACAAAGCAAAAACAGTACCTAATTCTCAAATTCACATTCTAAAAGGAAGACAACATATGTAAGAGTGTGTGCCTATGCAATGTATAATACACATATATATGTGTGTGATGGCATCTGTATTACGTATGAATATGTATGTATGGTGAGAGTGTCTGTGTATTATATTGTTTGTTTAGTCTTTTTCAGTTGTGCCCAACTCTTTGTGACCCCAGTGGGGTTTTTTTGGCAAAGATACTGGAGTGGTTTGCTATTTATTTCTCCAGCTCATTGTACAGATAAGGAAACTGAGGCAAACAGGGTTAAGTGGCTTGCCCAGGGTCACACAGCTAATAAGTGTCTAGACCAGATTTTAATTCAAGTCTTTCTGACTCCAAGACTGGCACTCTATTCACTGTGCCACCTAGCTGCCTATATATTGTATATACATATATAATATACATGTGATAGTGTCTATTATATATACATTATTATATCTTATATCTTCTATATTATTGTGTATGATATATATATATACACATTATTGTATATTATGTGCATATATAATACATGATTACACATGTGTTTATATATTATATATACAGTATATATTTGTGTGTGCTACATATATTACATATATAATAACACTCACACAACACATACACACACATATATTACACAAACATTCCTGCATATGTTGTCTTCCTTTTAGGATGTGAACTTGAGAGTAGAGACTGTCTTTGCTTTGCACATTTTTGTTGTTCACTTGTTCAGTCATGTCCAACTCTGTCCAAGGACTTTGTCCATGGGGTTTTCTTGGTAAAGATACTAAGTGGTTTGCCGTTTCCTTCTTCAATATGTCCCCATTTTACAGATGAGGAACTGAGGCAATTGGAGTTTAAGTGACTTGCCTAGAGTCATATAGTTAGTAAGTGTCTGAGGCTGGATTTGAACTCAGATCTTCCTGACTCCAGGCCCTTTGCTTTATCCACTGTACCACCTAGCTACTCCCACTTTGCATACAGTAAGCCCTTAAAAAGTAATTTTTCATTCATTCATTTATAATACTATAACCTTCACATTCATAATATAAGAGTGTTCTCTCCCTCTGAAGGTGTTAAAATACCCAGAAGTTTGGATTAACTTTTAGATAATTTTTAGGAGAATGAAAATGATGATGACAACAATGACAACAATAATGGTGATGATAGTTAGATGATGCCCTATATATTAAAGCTGAAAGTCTAATTTAGAGGAGAAGTTAATATTTCAATGAATTGTGAAACATTTAATGTTTTCCAGGTAAAATTCATTAGTGCGCCAAAGTACCATCAACTTTCAGCCAAAAAAACACATTTGTTCTACAAGTTAAAATTTTAAAGGCCATTCAGAGACAATGGCAAAAGAAAAGAAAAAAGCAGATAAAAAGGCAGAAAAAGCTGCCCGGTCTCCTTCTCCTCTGTCTGACCAACCCGTTGATACATCCAAACAAGAGACCAATGCTTCAAAGCAGGAGATAATTCCTGTCACTCCAGAGCCTGAAGTTCTGCCAATCAAAGAAGAGAAGCCAGAAGAAGTACAAGTAGAGATACCTCAATATTATGAAGAGCCTATTCTCACCAAACTGATTGTTTTAAGGTGACTTTAGCTCCAGTGGGCTATCTATAGCAAGTATCCCACACTAGATCACAGGTTAATACTCCAAATTGATGTCAGAGATCAATGTAAGCTGGGTCTTACACTCAGGATTTAGATGTGTAAGAGGCGAGAAGAGAAAGGGGAGAATGAAAGGAGTACAACATGACCAAAGTCATAGAAGTAGAAATTAGTGTGGTGGGGGGACAGTAGGAACCTAAGTTCATAAGGAAAAGAGCAACCTAACGAAAGTGTTATTTTAGGAAGATTAATTAGGAAATACTGTTCAAGATGACTTGGAGTAGGGAAGGAGACCATTTGATCTGGTACAGTAATCTGGGTGTGACATGGAGTGTTGTCAGTGGAAATACAGAGAAAGGAAGAGGCATTTCAACAATAAGTGACTTAAGGGGCTGTTCTGATTATCAGCATTTCCTAGTTAGGTAGTTACATTTACGTAGCAAAACTCACTTACGGAATGAATCATTTTTGATAGGTACTAATTTTCATCGTTGATACTTAGTACTAACTGCATGTTTTTAAAATCTATGTCATTTCTGTTTGCTTATATTCTTTGTCATGTTAAGCTCTATTTCTTTGCAGCTATGAAGGTGAAAAAGTCCGTGGACTGTATGAGGGAGAAGGTGTGGCCCACTTTGAGGGAGGTGGTGAATATAGAGTGAGTTGTGAATTTTGAGTTATATCCATTTGGGGGGAACTAGAGTGCAATGCTTACCAGACTTGCCTTTTTAACAAGGTAAGTACTAAGTGTTTTCTAAATCAGTTAAGTAACTGATTCCCAGAAATACACTGGTTGCACTTCACACTGATTTAAAATCAATAGGAACTTTGCATGTGTATTCAAAGACAAAATAACAGCTTCATGGAACCAATATAGTACTTTGGATTTTAAATTGTTTTTTTTCTTTCTTAATTATTCTTGAATGTTACTCAACAATGTATAGTTTATCACTTTGCCTATTATCAGAGCTTTGTGCCCTGATATAAATAGCATTGCATTAATATTCTGTAAACAAGGTAGAGAAGTCTGCCTTCTTATAAAGCGCCTACAGAATATGTCAGTTACAGGGATGCTAAGGAAATGATTGTCTCTTACAGATCCCAGAGTTGCTTACCGATGTCTCTCCTTTATGTATTTAATTGCTGTAGCTTAAACTGTAAAGTTGGAGCTGGTTACATGGTTTGTATGTGTTCAGCTGTATACAATGTTATTTGAGCTTTTCCAGCCAATTTTCCTACTAATATTCATGGTACGTATTAGAGGATTAAAAGGTTGAATATTTGGTAAGAGTTTGTGGGAGGTATTTCAGAAACCATGGAGAAATAAGAAATAGGAGATATCTTTGAAATAAATCTTAAAGTCTAAAACAAAAAATGGTAATGTTTGACACATGATTTAATGACTACAGGCATTTGAGCTTGATCATTTAAATTTAACTGTGACTGATTTCCTAAACATATGTTCAAATGGGTGACTGCAGATTCATTTGGATCTTTCAAAATGAAAAAGAATGTGTGTTAAAATAGGGAGGATCTTTATTCATTAATAGTTATTAGTTTTTAAACTTTAATTAATACTACTGAATTTGGAATCAAAACCAAACAAAACAGTTAATTCTGATCTATTTAATACTCTTGTATCCCAATTTCTGTATGATATGTGCCTCTCATCACTTAGATCTTTGTGGGAAATTTAGAGAATACCTTTGTTGCTTAGTTTTTTGAAATTCACGTCATGAGAATAGAAGCACTGTATTCCATTTCTCTTTTCGTTAGGTTACATTTTTTTTTCTTTTTACTTTGATACTTTTTAGTTACTAGAATACTGTTCTGTACAACATGACAGTTGTTATTTATCAGTCTTAACCTGATGTGCAAAATTCTAATCAAGAGGAGAATAACGTGATAGTTTTGCACATAAGATTTGCATTTCTGAATATATTCATTGATTATACAGTAATCAGACTTCCAAATGCTTCATAGATAATGTTTCACTACTTTATAGTAACATCATGCAAATCACCAGCTCAAATTTACAATCAGTCCTCCCATATTTGCTAGCATCATAGTAACAACTATACTATATACCCTAGAATTTCCCTGTTGGCTGTATAGCAGAAGTAGAAATAATAAGAATTAGGTCCATCTTGGATTCTATCCAAGGGAATTTTGTTACTGAAGCACTGAAAATTCTTATGAGAAGGTGGATTCTTCTAAAGGAGAGGTATAATCTCAGTTGGGCTCCTATAGCAATCCTTTTATTTACTTGTCATTGAGAAATAGTGGATAGAATGCTGGACTCGGAGTCAGGAAGAGCAGAAGGATATAATTCTAGCTGGTACCCCCTCTCTCTGAGGAGAGCAGAGTAACATTGGCCCCAACTTCCTGCTTCCCCTCCTGGCAGGTATTTAAGTATCCCTTATCAAAAGGGTCGGGGGAAAAGAGGCTAGGCTTCCCTTTGAGTAAAACAACAGACAGCCCTTGCCACTGGTGGGCCTTCCTACATGTGGGGGCTCACCTTTATGACATTTTGTATTCCTAATTCCCCACCCACAGTTTGTCTTGGGGACCCAAGCTGTAATTTAAACACAGTACTAATAGCCAAGGTTCCACCCACCCCCCAAACCAGGTGAACTTTCTGAGTAACAAGAATCGTTAGAGAAAAACATACAAATCTGGTGAAGTGACTGATTAAAATTACAACACTTTTGCTGCATGAGAAAAGCTTTATATAGTATGGGGCATGGTCAACTGAAGCCTTTTGCTTTCCAAAACAGCAAATGTGAAAGCAAAGAATGTAATTTAATGCTTTTTTCCCCTTTATTAAGAAAAATAAAAAATGAAACTCAGAACTTAGTCCCTTGGCCCTATTCTCATCTCCTCCCAGTTAAAAATACTAATATCTCTTATTGGCCACCATCCCTGCGGTTGGGCTTCACACACATTTGAGCTTCAGCATGATCTTCTTAGTGGTCTTGGCCTTTTTCTGGAAGAATGGTTTTGTCTGACCACCACGGCCGCTCTGCTTCTGATCCTAGTGTGGAGAGCGCGTCTTTGCTCTTCCTGTGCTGCAGCGCTCTGTGAGGCTAGTGCTTGCCTCATCCCATTAAGTTTTAGGCACACTCACCAAAGGGCAGGGCTGGAATTCCAACCGATCTTCTCTGACAACCAGAACACTGTGAACGAGCTTAGAGGCCAGTCCTGGACCAAGGAGACCAGCTGGCTTGAGGAGAAGGATCGCTCGTACTCCCTCAAGAACTTTCTTTTTAACCTTTGGTTACTGTGATAAATATAGAATTACAGATACGTATACAAGTTTTCTTTTGTTTAGTTTTGTCCACAGGTTTATGATGATGGGTTCAAAATTATTTTAAGTAACAAAAAAGAAATTAGATTTATGAAGTTATATAGACCCATTTTCTCATTTCTGTCTCCCTCTCCCCCTCACTTTTCTGAGCTACTTCTAATTTATGTAATAAGTGGGGGGAGGGGGAGGGAGGAAAATTTTTTTGGTGGTT
Source organism: Phascolarctos cinereus (assembly GCF_003287225.1). Lineage (NCBI taxonomy): Eukaryota > Metazoa > Chordata > Mammalia > Diprotodontia > Phascolarctidae > Phascolarctos > Phascolarctos cinereus. The sequence goes on from NW_027555847.1 coordinate 211,933,006, forward strand.
AAATTTTACAAACACAAAAATTTACAAATTCAAGCTTCCAAACTTTAGAAGTTTTTGAAATATTGAAATCATGGGATGATTAGGAAAGGGAAAATGTTTAACATTATAAAAACTAAACCTACAGAGCAGAGTTGTAGCTTAAAACAAGAAAACTAGGTAATAAGATTTCTTTGTTTTTCCATTTTGAAGGGTATGTTTTCAGAAGGACTCATGCATGGACAAGGGACTTATATCTGGGCTGATGGATTAAAATATGAGGTAAAACAGATAGTTATGATCTTGAATTGCATTTTTCTTAGTATCATGTCAAAAATATTTCTGCATTTTTAACCTGAAATTTATGAAGATTCAAGAGTACTTTTTTACATGAAGGAAAATGTTTTTGTAGATAAAGAAAGTAGCAGAGAGAGGAGGGTAACTCAGGACCACAAAACTGACATGTGGTAGAGAACTAGAGCCCAATTCCAATGCTCTATAACGGAACAAATAGTTGATTAGGAGGCAGAGGAACTGAGTTCAAATCTTAACTTTGATATTTGGGTCTCATATGACCTTGGGAAAGTTACCTAATCTTGTTGAACTTCTGTCTATCTATAAAATTAGGAGCTTTGATAGATCCTTCTAGTTCTAGATCCTATTTCTAATCTCTTGAGGTAAACATCTATCTCTAGACACTTTTAGCAACAAAAAGGAGAAAGGACAGATCAGTAAATTAGGCATGCAACTAAAAAAACCAGAAAAGCAACAAATAAAAAAACTAAATACAAAAATCAAATATAGCAACAGAATTGAAAGTAAAAATAAGCCATTGAATTGATATATAAAGTTAGTAGCTTTTTGGAAAAACACACAAAAAAAGATGGACAATGAGCTAATCTTATAAAAAGAGGAAAATCAAATTGACAAGAAAAAAATTAGAAAGGAGGGTTTACAACAAATGCAGAGCAAATAAAGGAAATTATACAAATTATTTCCTGTATACTAACAAAACTGATAAGTAGATGAATATTTACAAAAATATAAAACACACAGAATAGCAACACAAAAAATAAGAGAATATAAGTAATTCAATATCAGAAAATGATGTTGAACAAGCCATAATTGAACTCTTAATAGAAAAAAATCTAAGATCAGATAGATTTACTAATGAATTTTATCAACATTCAAAGAGAAATTAATCATGGTAGTACATAAGTTATTTGAAAAAATAGGGAAAGACTAGAGCCTACTAAATTCCTTTTCTGAAAAAAATTTCTTCTATGGGCTTTATACCTAAACTAGGGGAAAACAAAGTAGAGAAAAGAAACTATAGATCAAGGGTTCTTAATGTTTTTTGTGTCATGGACTTCTTTGGCAGCCTGGTGAAGCCTATGGACCTCTTCTTGTGATAATGTTTTTAAATTCATAAAATAAAATACATAGGATTACAAAGGAGATCAATTACATTGAACTAATTAATTATTGAATTAATTATCAAAATATTTTAAAAAATAAATTCCCAGAGCCCAAGTTAAGAACTCCTGCTATAATCAATATCCCTAGGGAGCAATGATTCTAATATATTGTGTAAAATGTTAGCAAAGAGGCTATATTGTTGTTGTTCGGTCATTTCAGTCTTGTCTGACTCTTTGTGACCCCATTTGGGGTTTTCTAGGCAAAGATACTGGAGTGGTTTACCATTTCCTTCTCCAGCTCATTTTACAGATGAAGAAACTGAGACAAACAGGGTCTTGCCCAGGATCACACAGCTAGTAAATGTCCAAGGCCAGATTTGAACTCAGGAAGATGTCTTGCTGACTTCAGGCCCAGCATTCTATTCACTGTGTGGCCTACCTGCCCCAAAAGAACTTATAGCACCAATTAAAAATATTATTCTTTATGACCAGGTTCAATTTATTTCAGGAATGTTTTGTTGTTTCAGTATTAGGAAAACTATAAACGTAAGAGAGAAGCAATGGGACATAGTGAATAAAGAACTGGCCAACTCAAATCCATTCAAAATTCTACAGAATTATGAAATATGTGGGAGTCTACCTACCAAGACACACACAGGAATTATGTGAATACAACTACAAAACACTCTTTACTCAAATTAAAAAAATTTAAACAATGAAGTGATGTTCTTTGTCCCTAGTTAGACCATGAAAATATAATAAAAATGACAATGCTACCTAATTTAACTTATAGATTTAGTGTCATACAAACTATGCAAGATTTCTTTAGAAAATTATAAAAAATAATATCAAAATTCATCTGGAAAAACAAAAGGTCAAGAATCTGGGGGGAAATACTAAAAAAAGAGTGGGAAAGAAGAGGGGCTAGCAATATCAAATATCAAGCTATACTTCAAAACTGTAGTCATCAAAACTATTTGGTGCTGGTAAAAAAATTAAAAAGTCGATCAGTGGAACAGATTAGGTACAGAGGATCCATAAGCCAATTAACATAGCAGCATAGTGTTAATAATCCCAAGGACACCAACTATGGGGATAAAGACTCACTGTATAAAAAAAAAAACTCCCTGGAAGGTGGGAAAGCAGTCTGGAAGAAATTCGGTTTGGACCAACATCTTACATCATATATTACAAAAAATTTCAGCTAGCTACCTTCAATTAGATATAAAGGATCATATCATAAATAAATTAGAAGAGAATGGAAGTCTGTGCTTTTCATAGCTATGAATAAGGAAAGCAATGGATGGAGATGATCATAGAAGGTAAATGGACAATTTTGATTACATAAAACTGAAATTTCTGTACAAGCACAATAATGCATCTAAAAGTAGAAGGGAAACACTTACTTAGGAAGAATCTTTACAGAAAATTCTGACAAAAGTCTGATGATCCAAGATATATAGGGTGCTGATTCAAATATGTAAGATTAAGTTGTTCCCCAAATAATTCCGCAGTTCCCTGGTGGTCAAAAGATATGAACAAGCAGTTTCTAAGAGAAGTTCAGGGTACCATAGACCTTATGAAAATATGCTGTGGTGGAGCCAGACAATGGTAGATGAACAAGAGAGGCAATAGGGAGAATTGGGCAGGTGAGGATTGTTGAGTTTGACCAGTTTCATTGAGGGAAAGAAAGGAGAATAGAGAGAGGACTACGGACTAGCCTGGACAATAGATAGAGTGCTGGGCCTGGAATCAGGAAGACTTGTGTTCAAAATCTGACCTCGACATTTACTAGCTGTTTGACCCTGGCCAAGTCACTTAAATCCTGTTTGCCTCAGTTTCCTCATCTGTAAAATGAGCTGGAGAAGGAAATGGTGAACCACTCCATTATCTTTGCCAAGAAAACAAAGAGTCAGACATGACTGAAAATGACTAAACAACAACAAAAAAGAGACCATGGTATTATAATAGGTTTAATTTTCTGACCAGAATATCTTCCATTTACATTTTCTTTCAATGACTCTATAGAATTTGTTTCAATTTTATTAATATTATCATTTAGGGAGACTTTGTTAAGAACATACCTATGTATCATGGTACTTACACGTGGCCTGATGGTAGCACATATGAAGGAGAAGTGACAAATGGAATAAGACATGGATTTGGAATGTTCAAATGCAGCATCCAACCAATATCTTACATTGGCCAATGGTGTCATGGCAAGAGGCATGGAAAGGTATGTTATTCTTTAAAAAATAAATATATTGAGGATTCCTATCTTTGAATGAATAGAACTGCTCCCTCTTTGTCCCCTAATCATAAGAAGGGGGAAGAGGAGTGACAAAACTCAGGGGAAGTTAGTCATTGTTTCATTTTGACTCAGTTCAGATACTGGTACGTACTGGTACAAGATTAGTAAATTCCATTTAGGTGAAACAATTAAACTAGTTATGTGAATAGCTTTGCATAATCTAAGCGCAATTTAGGCTAACGAAAAGTTTTTATTAGAATTATCTGGATAAATAACTCCACCTTCTTTATTTTACTTGAAGAGACTTGGCCTAATTATAATTTTTCTGTTATCAGGAAAAAACAATTTTCTATTCATTATGTACCTACTGTGTGCAGGGCACTGTGCTACTCACTGAGCATACAAAGATAATTTATCAAGAAGCACTTATTAAGCATATACTATGTGCCAAGTACTGTGCTAAAGGGATGCAAAGAAGCAAACATAATCCCTTCCCTGAAGGAGTTTACATCTTTCTGCAATCTGAGATTGAATTACTAGCTGACTACAATTAATATAACATTTTAGTCTTAGGTCATTTAACATATGGACAAATCACTCTACATACTTCCCTAAAGACGTCACTATTTACCAGTGCAATACAATAATTAAGGGTGCAGTATAATACAATGACCTTGAGTCAACAAAGAGGTTAAATCATGTTCAGAATAGGTAAAGAAGGCAAAGATGTAATACATTTTAGAAAGATTTTAACCAAAATAGTTCAAATAAAACACATTTTAATGCTTAAAAAGATACATTTATCTGAAAAATTCAAGTATATAAAAAATTCATTTCTCAGTGGTGCTGGATAGGTGAAGGGTAATTATACATTCTTGTTAACATTCAATTTAGATAAAGCCTTCTTATCATGAGGTCTTTGCTGCTTTTTTCCCTTTTTTGGGGAAGTAATCGGGGTCAAATGACTTGCCCAGGGTCACACAGCTAGTAAATGCCAAGTGTCTGGAATCATATTTGAACTCAGGTCCTTCTGACTCCAGGGCTGGCACTCTATCCACTGTACCACCTAGCTGCCCATGTAAACTTGCTTTTAAAAATTACTTTAATAGCTGTATTTCAATATAATTGATTTCCTTTGTAATCCTTTGTATTTTATTTTATGCTTTTAAAAAATTATTCTCAGAAAAGACTTCACCATGTTCCCAGAGTGGTCCACAGCACAAAAGAGGTTAAGAATCCCTGATTTACATAATGAGAGCAAAACAATTCCTTTTGGTATATATTTTAATCATGGCTACAGAAAAAGGTACTAGAAATAGGTATTATGCCTTAACATGGTACTGTTATATCAAGGAGCTTTTATAGACATTATCTGTTTGATCTTTTTGGTGTCTCTATGTGGTTAATAGGACAGATACTACTGTCACTATCTTTTTAAATACTTTTTTTATGGTTTTATTGCATAATGATGCATTGGAACATCTGAACAACTTAGTATCAGGACTTCACACACAGCTTCTGTTTTCTCCTTAATTTCTGTTACTAGAGCAATTTGTCAATATGTTAAAAAAAATGACATGCATGGGGCAGCTAGGTGGCATAGTGGATAAAGCTCCCGCCTTGGAGTCAGGAGGACCTGATCTCAAATCTGACCTCAGACGCATGACACTTACTAGCTGTGTGACCCTGAGCAAATCACTTAACCCTGAATGCCTCACCAAAAAAAATAAATAACATGCAAATTTTTGCATTAGTCTAAGGCATATGCCGGTATAACAGGAGCTTTTGTCAGGTCTAACTAGTCTAACTTCCAAACATTATGTACAATATACTCAAATAGTGAGGCCGCCACCACGGGTTCCACCCACTGCAGCTTGGCAGGCTCCTTTGTAGAGGAGTGGAGAAAAGAGTGTGAATATCAAGAAGAGAAAGAGGAAGAAGAAAATAGCATGGGTGCCTTGGGAAGAGGGGTCTCAGTGATAGCCTGAATATAGCATTGCTGCAGATCCAAGCATTGTTGATATTCCTTAATAGAAATAATCTGGTGAAATCCCATAATGAGGTCTTCATCAGCCTTTAGCTGTTTCACAGTCAGAGTCCACAGCTCTCAGGAGTGGGCTGCTGCTTCTGTGCCGTGATGCTGGGTGTGTTTTCTGAAAAAGAAAGCTAGACAATTGCTCCACGATGGTTGTTTTGCTTTGGAAATGCTTCCCACAGAAAGCAAGATGCATCAATGTATATTGTCCCGATTGAGTTCTGTCATCATCAAGTAACTGGTAGTAATGTTGAACAAAGCTGGAGCTAATCTGCTCCCAAATTGGCTTGTCACCCATTTTGGATCCTCGCCCAGTGTCAGAAACCAGTGGGCTGGCACGATGGCAGCACCGGTGGCAGCCGTAACTTGTCACTATCTTCTTGATGATAAAGCTACAATGCAGAATGATTGGGTCAGATTTAAATATAACTTTGACTTTTCATATATATTATACCACTTAGAGATGTGTAGGAGTTAGTATACTTGTGCATTTTGATTCAAAGGAGAAAAGGAATTGTGTAGCGTGAAAATTTGATTTTTTAAAATCCTAATATTTATCTTAGGGCTCCATTTATTACAACCAAGATGGTACCTCTTGGTATGAAGGAGATTGGGTCTACAATATCAAAAAAGGATGGGGCATAAGATGGTATGTATAAACTTTTCTATGATTTTAAGTATGAGTGAAAAGGAGGCTATTTACATAAAGCAAAGTAAGTCATATTTACATGCAGAAATGCCAGAGATCAAGTGTTTTTTTATATAGACAGAGTTGGATATTTGCATAGACCCTTGGTGTTTTCTCTAGTAGTGATAAAAAAAAATATTCTCCTGACCTCTACAGAAAATACCACATTAATAAAAATGGTTTACATGTAAGCAGCACTTTATGGATACAAGGATTTCTTGCATTTTTTCTCAATTGATTCTCATAGTAACTCTGTGAGGAAGGTTATCCAATCCATTCAAGAGCTGAAAAATAGGAACCATAGAGAATGATTTGCCCAATATCACACAGTGAATTTTGGGACCAGAACTTAAGCCTAGGTCTTCTGACTCTGCTCCATAATCTTTCTGTTTCACTATATTTTTAACTATAAAGTTTACAAAGTTTACTTTTTTTATTCTGTGAGGCATCCTTAAAAAAAAGTTTTGAGGGGCAGCTAGGTGGCACATTGGATAGACCGCCAGCCATGAAGCCGGGAGGACCTGAGTTCAAATTTGGCCTCAGACCAAACAGTTGACACTTGCTAGCTGTGTGACCCTGGGCAAGTCACTTAAGCCCAATTGCCTAATGAAAAAAGAAAAAAAAAGTTTTGCTGAGTCACTTACCCAAAACACTCTTAACCTATGCGACCTTCCCTTGCAACCAACCAAAAACCAAGTTAAATGAAAGTGTTAGATATAGTAATTGTGCACAATGAAGCATATAACATTCCACACTTAAGATTTCCTCTTCCTTAACAGAAGAACTTGTATTTTAATATCAATTATCTGAAGCCAATGTTGTTCATTTTATTTGATCTCAATTCTGTTCTCTTGTGTGATCTTTTCACTTACTCTATTGAAGACTTCCTTGTTTTGCTTTCCCTTCTTTTAATTAATTTGTTCAAGTCTTCCCATGTTTTTTTTAAACTCTCATTTTCATTATATTCATATTACGATAATAAATTCATATCACAATTTCTCTAGCTATTTTCCAATTGATAACTATCATACTTTGTTCCAGCTCTTTACTACTACAAGAAAGGCTGCTATAAATGTTTCTAGGTACATGGGAACCTTTCTTGCTCTTAAGTAATGGTATCACTGGGTCAAAAGATGTGAATGGTTTAATAACTTTTCTTGCTTTATAGAATGGTTGAAATAATTCACAACTTCTTAGATTTGTAGTATCATAGATTTAGCACTGAAAGGGTTAGAGCCCATGTAACAACTCCCTCATTTTCACATATGGTAACTGAGAACTAAAGAGGTTAAGTGACTTGTCTAAAGTCACACAGGTAGTGGTATAAGTGGGTTTTGAACCCAGGTCTTTTGTTTTCAAATACTATTTTCTTTCTATTATAGCATCCTACCTGTCATCAGTAGTATAGTAATGGAATATGAGGACCCACATTGCTTCACTGAGCAATGCTTTCATTCTCTCATCATATGGGATACATTCATAATGCTGTGCTGGTATCTGAGTCTTGCTTCCTGTTAGAGATATTGGGCAAGACAATTGGAAGAGGCCTGTCAAACACAAACCTGAAATCCAGACACTCCAGGCACATAACTCTGCGCCTAACATCAGCAGTGAGCCCCCCCAATAAGATTCCAATGTAGTTGTCAACATGTAGAAGTTTTTTTTTCTAATAAGCTGCCAGTTTAGTTGTGCTGTCTTTAAAGCAACCAGCACAGGATACATTTTTTTTTTGTTTCAGTCTCAAGGGTAGCTGCGCCTTGTTTAATTGCTTCCATTTCATACTCTATTTGATGAATTCTTCCCTGAGGGCTCCAAGCAATGACACCATTGTTACCCTGGTTGTACAATATTTGTCCAGAACTGGCAGAACTAAGGCTTCCTGCAGAACTGTGGGATCAAGTGCTTATCATGGTATATGGTATAAGTTGTTGATCTAAACCTATTTTCTGCCAAATTGCTCTACAGTTTTCCTAAAAATCCTGGCAATAGAGTAAGCTTATACCCCTGGTTTCCCCCAATTATCTATTGAACTATCTAGTAGTTTATACCAACTAATCAATCTATTAATGTTGTTGTAATTGTTATATTTCAGTTGGTTATGTGTAAGAACAGCCTATCTTCTGTATGTCGGTCACAGATGCCTTTGATTATTTGCATGTTCTCTGAAAATTTACTTGATTTTAGGCTGAATCTATGAAGCAGAGAGAAGCTGTATTCTAAATGTTAAGATGTATATTTTTATCCATGTAAAATCTTAACTATTTTTAAGCAGTATTGTGTATATCGGTTTAAATTTGGTTAGAGCTTTTTTTTCCTTATCACTTTGTTACCTTATCATATTCCTTAACAAAGTGAAATATTCTGGTCTCCAAGATGGCTGGCATTTTATTGTATTTACATGTCTATATACTCAATTTAGATATATAAATAGATCTTCGAAGTGTTGGAATTCTTAGATGGCAGTGGGGTGGAACAGGTTGAGAAGAAAGACTTAGATGCAAATATTTATCTTATGTGCATACTTACAACTTCAGTTTGGACTTTAGTATTTTAAAATGTGCAGTTTTATCAATATGGGTAGTCCCTTCACTGGTGCAAAAGTATTGCAGTTCTTCTCCATATTAATTGAGAAGTTTTCATGAATTTGTGGCCAATATGGCAAAAAAAAAAATCCATCAACAAATAGCCAATGACAAACCTCTCTGATCTTAGCTAAGGAAGTTTTTAAATGACTGTCCATTTCAACTTGGCAGGGCCTACAAAAGCTTGTAATCTATTGGCATAACTTCTAAACCCAGGGTCACATCTATACCACGATGAGACACTAGAGAGCAGGAGTTCTTAACTTGCAGTCCACAGACCTCTAAGGAAGAGGTTCCCAAATTCATTTTGCCCCCTTTAAAACAATTGCTTAGTGTCCCTCCTGGAAATCTACTTTCTTTAACCCTTTAACAGTTTTTAAAAAAAAATTGTCATTTCAAAAGTATATAAATTTTTTAAAAATAATAACACGTCTTAAATTTAATAATTTATTATAAATTTGTTGGGGGGGGGTTCCCGCATTGAAATTTTGATGACACAACATTGTGTCATGTAACCGTATGGTAGCGTATTGTAAACAAGTCATTACAGGCACATATTCTTGCCGATGCGTGCTGGACTTCCCGATAATGCACAACACAGTCACCTGACAACACTTGCTTGTTAAAACCTGTAGGCAGATTTGACCACTGATTGGTCATAATTTGCATTTTGTGTGTTTATTTGGAAAATAATGTAATCACTATGACTTTAACTCTGTTACACAGCAGATGAAACATGTATGAACAGTTTTTCAAAACTCTCTTCTTTCTTCATGCTTCCACCGCCCCCTTATTTTTATTTAATGCGTCCCAATCACACCCGAGGCCACTATTGTCCCTACCTATCAGCTCAGTGCTCCTCAGGGGCAGTATCACCTACTTTGGGAAGTTCTGCAAGGGATCTATGAATAGATGCCTCGCGGGTTGTTTGTTTTTAATGTTTGACAACTGTATTTCAACATAGTTGGTTTTCTTTGTAATCCAATGTATTTTTATTTTATGCCTTAAAAAACATTATTCTGAAAAGTAATCCATAGGCTTCCCCATACTGCCAAAGGCGTCCAGGACACAAGAAAGTTTAAGAACCCCTGCACTTGAGTAAGGTTTTTGCAGGAGTGTATGTGACAATACCTTGATGTCTTTCAAAAATCTGATTATTTTTGCCTAGTTACACATCTGGAAATATTTATGAAGGTCAGTGGGAAGACAACATGCGCCATGGTGAGGGAAGGATGAGATGGCTGACAACTAATGAAGAGTATACTGGTCAGTGGGTGAAAGGCATCCAGGTACTACACTAATTAAATTTAGCCAATGTATATGTTGTCAAAACTTAGCATATGGTGGCATACCCAAGGTCCCGTTCTGAGGTTAGAGTCTGCCATCGTTAATACTCATTGTTCCTATGTTCTCTATAAGGGCTTATATAAGAACTTAGCATCATTATTAATGTCCTAAAAAACCAGTGTGAATGCAGGCTGACTTCCCTGAGCATCCCTAGAACCGTTGTCATGTGAATCTTTTCCTGAGTCCAGGATCTGACACCTTACATCCAGGTTTTTAACTAAGCCCTGGCAATATTTATCCAAGATGAGTTTCCGCATTTGTTTGGTAGAGATGAATTGTGGCAGAGTGGAAAGGGCACTAGCTTCAGGGTCATGAAGAGCTGAATTCAAGTCCTACCTATTACAAATACTAGTTTAGTGACCTTGGACAAATCACCAAACTTTTTAGTGCCCCAGGGGCCTTGCCAAGACCACAAGATGCAAAGCAGTTATTGATCTTCACTGGTAGAGGTAGCTTCCTCTACCAATAGCAGACCTGGTTCCAAAAATTTTTGATATCTAATTGTGGGATAAAAAAAAAATGACCTCTTTGAAAATTCCTGCTAATCATTTTCTTTATTTTTAGAATGGTTTTGGTACACACACTTGGTTTCTAAAGAGAATCCCTGGCTCTCAGTATCCTTTGAGAAACGAATATGTAGGAGATTTTGTAAATGGAGATCGTCATGGTCGTGGCAAGTTTTTCTATGCCAGTGGTGCAATGTATGATGGAGAATGGGTTTCCAATAAGAAGCATGGTTTTGTAAGTAGACTGGTGAAAATCACATTTTAAAAACAAGACATTTGAAACATAATAATAGATATAGCATTTGCCTCCAAGTATTAAACTATATCCACTTGACATGAGAAGTTATTGCTTAAAAGATGTTTTCAAATATATAAAAAGAACTTATCAACTTAATATTTTGAAAGAATGAATGCCACTTAATCATGTGATTCCAGTTTACATCCTACTTAAAAAACTATGTGCTTTCCTTAGTGTACAGCAATTGTACTTTATGCTTTGTGGTTATTTGGAGAGGCGTCATGGATGGTGTGGTAGAAAGACCAATGGCCTGGGACTCTGGAATGAGTGCTTTAACTCTGGCTGTGCCACTGATAACTTTTTAAACATGGGCAAGTCACTTAACCAATCTTTTAGGGTCTCAATTTCCTCTTCTCTAGAGAGTATAGACTAGAAGAGTTTTCCATTCTCATCCAATGCTAAAATCCTTTCTAATCCAATGCTAAAATCCTTTTAAGCTCCGTAATCCTAGTAGTGGTGATATTATTAAGTTGATCCCTCCATATGTTCTTATATCATCTTACAAGAAAGTCCATTCTCATCTGTGGGAATTTTCATTGATTGTCCCCTATTCCTGGAATGCTTTCTCTCCTCATCTTCACCTCCTGGCTTCCTTCAAGTATCAGCTAAAATCCTACCTTCTAAGGGAAGCCTTTCCTGATTCCCTCTAATACTAATGCCTTCCCTATGTTGATTATTTCCAATGTGTATAAGTTGTTTATACATAGTTTTTGTACGTTGTCTCCTTCATTAGACTGTGAGCTCTTTGAGAGTAGGGACTTTCTTTTGCCTTTCTTGTATCCACAGAACTTAGCACAATGCTTAGCAACACAGTAAGCACTTAATAAATGCTTATTGACAAACTGATTGACATAGCCCCATGTATTTGGTCTGTGTTGGGCACGTGGGTATGGTAGAACAAAATTAACTATAGAGCCCCTGGCTTTTGTACCATGTTTTATCCAGTTGGACTAATTAACCACAGATTAAATGGCATTGAACTTGAATATATGAAAAATAAACATCCTTCAATCTCAACATGTAAGATACTGTCACCCTAAATTAAAACTAAATTAAAAGTTGAAGCAGCTACATTATAAACTATTACACCTTAGAACACACTTGAAAAATACCTTTACACAGTCATCAATATTTTCTTGATTAAACTTACTTAAGAATGAAAAAAGCTATTTCTTTTCTTTGTAGGGCAGGTTAACATTCAAAAATGGACGTATTTATGAAGGACAGTTTGCCAATGACCACATAGCAGAGTTTCCACTGTTTCAGATTGATGCAGAAAGTGACTCCGTCGATGAAAGTGCTTGCCCAGAACCTACATGTAGTGCTGGTAAGAATCATAAAATGTCAATGGGAAAAAAAAATCAATTGGCACCTAAATGTGTATCTGCCAATATACATGTAATAGGTCAAGGGAGCAATGCTTTTCTTAATAACTGACTTCATCTAAATCACTTGCACTCACTTGTCCAAGGTTCCATCACAAATAAGAACACTTTAAAATATTTTATATTACTTTTCAGAAAGCATAACATATTTATTTTTTTATTTGGCAGAGATTATCAGAAAACTTGATGGCAGTGAAAGCAATTCTGTGTTAGGATCAAGCATTGAACTTGATCTGACTTTGTTGTTAGATGTGTACCCTCAAAAAGACAGACCTGAGGAAAAGAAACAGGTAAAATATTATATGTTACATAACCATGTTCATAAGCTTTTTTTCCTATTTGAATTATATAGTTATTGTGATTCTTCATTGTTATGAAAAATGCTTTCTTGAAAATTTGCTATTAAAAAACCGCAAAATATCAATCTGGATGCCATCGAGATTAACCATACCAGAATATGCCTGAATACCCTTGAAATTTTCCAGTTCATCAAGACCGATTCTCAATTCTTAGATGCCATATCTACAAGATCAGTCTTTATAATGGCCTATGCAACATTTCAATTTAAGTCAACAAATGTTTATGAAGTACTTAGTATTTGCAAGCATCTGGTCAATTCAGTTTTTCAAATCAGTCAAACTCTTTATCTGGGTTAACTGATGTTTTGACTAAATTGACAAGACCAACCCGATTGTGCACATGGACCTGACCACAGTCAGAGTGAAATAGTGACCTAAGCAAAGTTTCTTAGATGTCTCCCATATCTTCTTTGGTCAGTTCCTCCTTATGGGGTCTCAAAGCTTTTGTTGCCCTTGTCAGAGAAGAAAGAGATCCTATCCGTTTATTGACATTTCAGTGTTAGTCATTAGTTCCTTCTGGGAACTTAAGGAGTCCTTATTTGTGCTTGTTCCATCCTGTTTTCCTCTTCTTAATATCAGGTCTCCTGTTAGGGGGCATGGGAACCATTGTGAAATATGCTCAGAGCTTTTAGAGAATTTTGGTTTCCATGTGGGAAAGAAGTTTTGAAAGCAGAAACCATGTTGGTGGGGATGGGGGAGGAGAAGAGGGGCTAACTCAGAGACAAGGCTGGCCTCACTACATGGCAGGATAGTCCAGGATATTTTCTTCCTTTTGCTTGTATGTTTTCACTGTACTTCCTTATAGCTGCCTGAAATTTCACCATATGAAGATTTAAGTCACTAAGCCTTCTCTTCTAAAAATACAACTATCTCTTTGTGGTTTAGGGGCTATCAGTCATTGCCCCTGTAATTGGGGACTGAGCAATGACTGCTCAGCCCCTGGACCTTGTGAATGGTCATTCATGGAGGGGTTTGGCAAGCCTGCTTCTGGTAGCATGTGATAGGATGGCATGGAAGGCCACTTCACAGTTTTCCCTCTTTCCTCTTATTGCATGCTGGAGAGGGGCCTTTTGATTCGCTGCAGAGCAGGAACTGAGGTTGAATATAAAAAGCTGCAGGGGAGGAACTCACTTTTTCCTTCCTGTTGGCCATGATGTGTAAGGACAACTCTGAGCCCCAGAAGGCCACAGCAGCTCATTGCTTGAGGTTACACATTGTGCATTTCAACTTTTTCTTATTAATTTTTCAGCATTTTCTTATTGATTTTGAATTTTGGAGGCTCCATTGGATCTTTCTGAATTTTCACCATCTGAGTAGCTCTTTATTTGGCTGTAATATTAAAAGCCACTCTTTGCTGAGATGGTATGTCCTGGATTGACTGCGCTGGGGGCTAGTTATCTGCAGCTTGAGCTGGCATGACTGTAGCCATCATGTTTTTCCATATTTTGAACTGAAACCAGCCTCTGTAACTTCTTTCCATTGCCCCTATTTTGAAAGTTAAAGTGATCGAGTGAGGACTGAGAAAAAGCCATTGGATTCAGCAGTTCAGAGATCAATAGTAAACTTGGAGAGAGCATTTTCAATTGAGTGGTGAAATTGCAGATCATATTGCAAAGGGTTGAGAAGTGAGTGGAGGAAAGTGAAGGCATAGGTGACTTTTTACATCTTTGCCTTATATAGTACATCTAAATTTCTGACCTAAATTAACCTTGCCATCTTTAGATATAAAATACATAATGGTATGGCATTTCATTTATAGTCAAGCTTTATTGTCTTGGATCTGCTTTTGATGTTGCGAACTTTATTAACATCCTGATTGTTCAGCATTTCAGGGTATTTTATGACATTATTCTATCGTTGGAAGATATCAATGATAGTTATCTTGTACATTAATGGTGTCTTACTACAAGGACCACTAAAATGAATCAAATTAAAACAGTTTTCTCATTTTAATTACCTTTAAGCTGTTCTTTATTCTATGTCTTTATAAAAAATTACTATGATAAAGAATTTTTATTTCCCTAGGAAGAAGTTACCCTCATATTTAACAGAATATTTTGGGTGTTGTGATCATGTGATATCATGCACCAATTTGAAACTTGAAGTCTGCCCTGTAGATAACAGTATGGTTTATCTATCCACCTTTTATATGTTGTCTTGGCCCTTTAGAATATAAGCTCTTTGAGGCCAGTGACCGTCTTTCTTTTTGCTTGCATTTGTATCCCCAGCTTTTAGCACAGTGCCTGATATAATGCAAGCACCCTAATAATTCTTGTTAACTTGACTTGGTTGCTTTTTTAAGTTGGCTTAGAAAGAAGGGTAAGTTTGATAATGCTACTGTTATTAAAGTAAGGCTGAGACAGGTTTCATTTTCTCCCCTTCAGGCAGAATTTGCTGTTTTGAGAAATATTTCAGAATTAAGAAGAATCTATAGCTTTTACAGCAGCCTAGGATGTGATCATTCTCTTGACAACACTTTCCTGATGACAAAGCTTCAGTTCTGGAGATTTTTAAAGGATTGCAAACTTCATCACTGTAAAATAACTCTTGCTGATATGGACAGGGTACTAAGTGGTTAGTACTCATGCCTTTTGGTTTTTTTATTCAAAGTAATAAAATTAAGGTATAATATGGTGTAACCTTGGAATCAATTAGTCCTCCTTTGAGTATTTACTGAGTGGCTGCTTAGGAGTACTATGTGGGTGGCAGGTTATAGAAATACAGTGATCTCTGGCCTTAAAGAATTTAGAATACAATTGGAGAGACAAAGACCAGTAGTGATAATAATAATAGCTAGCATTTATGTAATGTTTTAAGATTTGCAAAGCAGTTTACAAATATTATCTTATCCTTACAACCCTGGAAAGTAGGCGCTATTTTTATCCCCAATTTATAGATGAGGAAACCAAGGCAGACGGCAGTTAAATGACTTGCCCAAAGTCACACAGCTAGCACCTGAGGCAGGACCTGAACTCAGATCTTTCTGACTCCACGTCCGGCTCTCTGTGGTAGCATGGTGGATAGAAACATGTACTGAAGCACATGACATGGCAAGTACACGTTGACATGGCAGTGAGCAAAATGACATATTATATAATTAAATGCAACATTTTGCTGCACAGACTGCACATGGTTCAACAAAGAGATAAGTCACTGAGTAGCCAGGAAAGGCTTCTTGGTGGAGTTGGAACCCAAGTTGGGCCATGATTTGCACATTAGGAAGTTTTTCAAGGTTTCCCTGTTCCAACCGGTGTTGCTGACTTAGCGTATTCCCTTGTAAATGATCAAATATTTATCTAACTGGGATAGCCCTGGATTAAGCACAATAGAGACGAAAAAGCTGAACAATCTTTACTGAACTAGTCAGTCTTTGTTATAACACCTTGTTACTGACTCAGTATTTACTCAGAGAAATGACTTCATTTGATTTTTCTTTGAATACTGCTGCAGGGACAGATAAGTTGGAAACAAGAGCCCTCACATAGCTTGTTGCAACATTGCTAAGTTTTCCCCTAACTTGCTTTTCTTATTTTAGATAATAATAATATTTCAGTTGAAGAAATTCACTCCCCCTTTACCACTTTGCTACTGAGAACGTTTTTGAATTATCTCTTACAAATAGCATACCACATTTATCACAAAGATTACAAGTAAGTGTTTCTCTTCTTTTTTGTATTTTTTTATCACAAACTTAGTAAAAATGTTAAAAATAGATACATTTTTGAGAGCTCCTACATAAATCCATAAACTCCAGATTTTTTATCCTTTCTAAAAATCTGTAGATCATTTTAAACAAGATGATACAAAGTATCCTAACTCACTTGTATCCCTTTCAGATCTGGTGTTTATTTTAAAATTTTTGTTACTGTTATTGTTGTGGCTGTTATTGTTGTTGTTTTAGTTATTGTCATCTCATCTCACTTGTCTCACTTTTTTGATGAGGTTCAGATAAAAACTGTCCTGGGCCAAGTCGCTGATATTGATTGGTGAAATTTGGGAATCTCTGGACTCTTGCACAGGTGGATCAAATAACTGTTATTTTGGAGTTGAATAAAAGTATTAGGATGTAACCTCAGGCTCTGTAGGATCACTGAGAGCATCTTCAGGATAACTCCAGTAGCAGTCAGGACAAGGAGGATGATTTTTACCTTGTCTTGTTCCCACATGATTTTGATCTCATGTAGGTTCTCTGTACTTTGAAAGCTTTTTCTTCCATATGGCTTAAAGATTATGTAGCAGGAATAATAACAACAATAATAATATGCTGTAAGATTTGCATGGCACTTCACATGTTATCTCATTTGATCTGATTTGATCCTCACAACAAATCATCTGTTAAAAACATTATTCTTAAGTTTTTATGAATCAATGTTATGTCCGCAACAGTTCAGTCTGTGATACTGGCCCAATTCCAATCTTATTGATTGAGTTCTCCAGGAATCTGGAAATCTATATTTATGGTGTGGAGATTTGTGCTCTGTCAGTCTGAAAGATAGTGAACTTATGATATATAATCCTAGCCACCGGGTTATGTATTGGTAGGTATTTGTTAGGTGCTAAACTTTTCAGCCTGAAGTGATGTGTTATACTGTCTCCACTGTTTCCTTGTATAATCTACAATTCAGGAGTGGGGAACCTGTGGCCTTGATACCACATATGACCTTCTAGGTCCTTGGGTGCAGCCTTTTGACTGAGTCCAAGTTTTACAGAACAAATCATTTTATTAAGGGGATTTGTTCTTTGAAGTTTAGGTTCAGTCAACAGGCCGCACTTGAGAACCATGTAAATTCTACATGGATCACTAAATCCAGGCTTCATAAGGATAAT
Organism: Phascolarctos cinereus; assembly: GCF_003287225.1. NCBI lineage: Eukaryota > Metazoa > Chordata > Mammalia > Diprotodontia > Phascolarctidae > Phascolarctos > Phascolarctos cinereus. The sequence goes on from NW_027555847.1 coordinate 211,950,678, forward strand.
CCTTGGGTAATTTCTGGTGGCAATGACCTGTTTCTAAATTGCCATTCTCAATTGTCTGTTTCTGTTACCTGTTTCTAAATTGTCATCATAAACCCCTTTGTTTTCACCAACAAATCTGCATGACTCAGTCATTTGTCAACATTTCTTTGTTTTGACCTATTGTTGGTTGAGACCATACAGATGTTGCCTTTGGAAGACTTTTTTGATCCCAGTCTTGAATGTTAGTTATTTGTAGACTTTATAGTCAAGCTACTTTCGGTTACATTTGGTAAATCCAATGATGTATACCTGTCAACAACCTTTACTATAGTTTGGTGAAGTGATATCTGCTTATTCCAAAAGTATTTCTGTAGGTTTTTTACTTATTTGTCATGTGTTCTAAGAATATCTGTCAGTCTCCTTTCTCCCTTTTTGTTCGGAAGTATTAATCTATTTATAGCTGCCTTAAGGTGATGTGCTCTATGTTTTATTACTGTAGTATGGGTTTTTGTCAGATTATTTTCCAAATCTGTCATGATCCATTTTATAATTCCAAATGGGCACATTAGACTGGTGTTAATTGCCCCAAACATGTTCCTGCCATTCAGCTTTAGTTTCAGAATGCCAATAAGTCTCTTAAAGTATTCAGCTATATCTTTATCCTTGATATCTTGTGTTTTGCCTGGAGGATTTAAGATATTTGATGATTTCGCCTTCTTCCAGATTCAATATGAAATCTGGATTCAAATTCAGAGACTGCCTTGGCATACTTTAAGGATATATTTATTGAGTTCAAATGATTTCATATCAACGGAGAAATATTCCACAAGAAAAAGGAGCTATTTAATTTGTTTTTCAGTAGGGCTATCTAGTTTGAAGTCATCCATATTCGTGAAGTTGTTAATAGGATGTGTTGATTCAACTTCTTCTTTAATATGGAAACCAGAAACAATAAGGGATTTAAGGTTAGGAAAAATAATGGGTTTGAAGTGTCTTCCTGAAAAAACCTATTTTATACGAATTTTTCTCAACATTTTTGTGTTGAGACTCATTTTAGATAAAGAAAAGTTTTCTATATGGGCATCAAATGTTCCAGTATTCTCACTATACTTGGGTTTATTTTGTTTATTCATAGTACACGAATAAGCCATGAATACAAAATTGAGTCAAAGGTTTTACAGTAATAACAAAGGCAGAGTATGTGTTATGAAGCAGGTCATTTAGTGATATAAATGTGATCCTTTAAGAGTACCCCTTTTTAAATGTGTTTTGCATCACTACACATGTATAACTTATGTCAAATTGCTTGCCTTTTTAATGGGGGGAGGGGAAGAGAATTTGGAACTCAAAATTTGAAAGAAGAATATTAAAATTGTTTTTACACGTAATTGGGAAAAAACGAACTATTAAATAACATTTAAAAAAAAAGAAGAAAAAGGGTACCTCCTTTTGCAATAGATATATATGATACCTTCTGCTAGGAAAGGTGGAAGCAGGCTTACATCTGAGAGGGAGCTGCTAAAGTGCCTTGCTAGTAATTGGGACACCTGAAAAGCAGTTGAGTCAATAATTATGGGTCTTATCCACCTATACCACTTTACTATTTCCTTCTTTTCCACAGCTCAGTACTATTTTCTCTTTCTCCTTTCATTGGTTGCCTTATACTACCAATTCTTTCTGGCTCAGCTCTTTATGACTCCTTCCTTTCCATTCTCAGACCCTAGAAATCTCTCTCTGGTTCTCAATTTCTCCTGCTTTTATACAGGCTCCTCAGGATGTGATCAAGTCCCTCCCGCAATTTGAACACACTTTCTATTGCACTTAATTGAAATGGCTTTGATTCAAAATATGTAGGCCTTCCTTATTCACACCATATTCTGACTGATTCAATTAAGAAATATTCTTATCTAACAAAGGTAGTTACTTTTAAGTGGAGTAAAGTGAACATTTGCACCACTTATGGATTTTAAAAAAAATATTGCCTTAATCTTTAAACTTTTGCTTTTGCTTGTTGACTAAGGGAATCTAGAAATTCTGATGTGTCTTGTTTTCTGGATTCTTTTCTGCATGTTTCTTTTTCTTGTGTTTAATGGGTAATAGAATATTCAAATTGTCTACTGTATAAACCAGCTGGGTGTTGCTGTAATCTCCCAGTGCCTTTCTGAAGATCTTCAATAATTCTCCCCAAATACTTTGCTATGATAGTATCTGATGCCTAGTTTTAGGAATAGTCCCTGAGAACTCCACCTTTCTACCTGTAGCTATTACCACGGCAGGGGCTGCCATGACATTTTATTTTATTTTTTTATACATTTTCTGTTAGCACGGGAGAATGCATTCATTCATGATAGATATAGTAGATATCAACTTTTTTGAATTATCCCTTTTAGATCTGCTAGTTAGATCCATGCTGTCCTACTTTAAAAAAGACTTTTCAGAATTCCAATCAAGTATGCCTGTTTCTTTTTCAAAATCATTAGAGACTTCAGTGTTGTTTTGTTAGCCATGTCATTATTACATATAATTTCTGGAGTTTCCACTGAGTGAAGATTTTAAATGACCTAATGATCAACTTTTTCCTCTTCAAATGTTATTGGTACCTTGATTTTTTCTCTTACCTCGTCTAATCTAGGGTTGGAGATAAATTTAATTTTTATGATTGTCCCTGCATTGGTCAGTAATACATTGATGTGTGACTTGGAGCTAAGGATACCATTGACAAAAAGTAGCATGAAGCTGTTGCTTATCATTGGTGAGATCTGTTTCCAGTTTTGCTAGGAGAAGATATTGGCACGTAATGAAAGTATTTGTGTCTTCAGTCTATTTGTTATGCACTTCTGTTTTGCATGCTTTACTGGTCAGTACCATTTGTATTAAGGCATCTCCAGCAAGTAGGATATTGGTATTTCTCGTTTATTTCAATATATCTTTCCATCTTGTGGTACCAAAACACTAAGGAGTACCACTTACATGTCCTCACTGTCAAGCCATATCAAACAACAATTTCAAGTAGTACCAGTCTGCAACTCGGTTGCCCTGGCTTTCTTAGATTCATAGGAAGTTTTGTCATACTGGCTGGGGTACTGACTGTATTAGTGGTGGCACCAGAACCCAGTTGGCCAATACTTCAGGACTCCTGCCAGGCCAATACTCAGGACTCATAGAGTCTTCACTGTACATCATCATTCCTGGCATTCCTTTACCCTATCATTGCTCATCTCCCCATCATGACATACATGGATATGGTATTAGATTGTGAAGGGGATATTATCTATTTATTTACTGATTCATTCATTCATTTATTCATTTATTATATTACCTATGTCCCTAAACCCCAGGTTCTGAACTTACATGAAGAATATCAGCAATCTTGGGGGCTTATTCCTCACCCAAACAATTTGGCTTATTTTGCTCCCGCTCAGAATTTTCTAGTTTATAAGTAAGTTTGCATAGATGTGGGTAAAAGAGTTTCCAGTTCCTATACAAGTACTCAGGGTATCAGGGCATATTATGTAATGGATAGCCTTTCTGTCATCCTAAAGGAAATATAAAACAACATAAAGTACTCAAAAGTAGCCCATAAACACTTGATACATTTCTCTTCTTTCCAGGGAATCCCACCTTCACCCCAGGGACCCATATAAGTCTCCAGCTTTATGGGGTTACAAGAGAGGTATCCTTTTTCCCATTGGACCTATATCCTCTGAATAACTTGTACTAGGAGAGGACAAAGTCTAGGTTTTTATTTCTCTGTTTTAAACAGACTCTTGCTATTTTTCTAGATCTTTCTAGATCCTTAATCCAATAATTCTTTTTCTCTTTAAGGTGCAGGTTTTATAAACTCTAAATAGTCCTCCCATAGGTGGGAGTTCTAGAGTTCCACCATGTAGCCATGTGTCATTGATTGGCTGAAACCAGGAAATCAGGGATAAGGAACTATACCTTCCTCTTAAGTCATGTGGGTGAGAGAGACCACAAGTAACTTTAATATGCCTCCAGTTTCCAGGATAGAGGAGGATTCTTTACCCTCTCCTCACACTGACTCTGGTCTGTTGTGAGGGTGCTGGTTTTTGGTCTTGGCTCAGTTTTGTCTGTGGAAATCTCAATTGTTGAATGTATATATCATTTTTAGTTTTTTGCTATTATAAACAAAGTTCTGTAAATATTTTTTGTATAGGTAGGTCCTTTTTGTCTTTTAAATAACATCATTTGGTGTCCTGGTAGCAGGAACACTAGGTCAAAGAATATGTATGGTTTTTTTTTTTTAGCTTATTATCTGCTTTCATATTGCTTTCCAAAAAGACTGTACCAATATATAGTTCTATCAGTAGTTTAATGGTATACTTTCTCCATATGTGTTTCTTCACAGCCTCACTAATTTGGGGAGGTTTTTTTTGTTTGTTTTTAGGCAATTGGGGTTAAGTGACTTGTCCAGGGTCACACAGCTAGTAAGCATCAAGTGTTTGGTCTGAGGCCGGATTTAAACTCAGGTCCTCCTGACGTCAGGGCCAGTGCTCTAACCATGGTGCCACCTGGCCACCCCCCCCAGCCTCACTAATTTGGATTTTGTTCTTTTTTTAAAACTATCTCTAGTAATTTGATGTTAGGTGAGAGCTCAAAGTTGTTTTAATTTCTATTTCTCTGACAGTTTGCACAATTTTTCCATGTAATTAATGAAAATGTGTCTTTCTTCCTTTGAGAACTGCCTATTTATCCATTGGGCCATTGACTTAATTTTTTATAAACTTATGTCACTTTCTTATACATTTTGGATATCAGGTTTTCATCAGATGTTTATTGTGAAAGGTTTTTTTTTTTTCCCAGTGTGCTTCTTTTTTTTTTCTTTTCTGGTACAAAAACTATTTTTATATGATCAACTCCATCAGTTTTGGCTCCCTCAGTTTCTATTTGTTGATGCATCAGAATCTTCCTCATTTCCCCAATTGTATTAATATTTCATTTTCCCATTCTTTCATTAAAAAATAGCTCATTAATCTGCTTGGGATTTAGAAAAACATGGTGTAGTGTGAAAAACTCTTGATTTGGAGCCATAAGACCTCAGTTCAAATCTTGGCTTTGCCATTAACTACCTGCACATCCTTGGGCAAGTCTCTTAGCCTTTCTGAGTCTCAGTTTTCTCATCTGTAAAAGAGGTGGAGTGAGAGCTGGACTCACTGACTGTTGGGGTCCTTACACTTCTAAATCAATGATCCCAGTTAATCTACAGAATGAAACAGGAATAAAATCCTTCCCCATTTTTTTTTAGCTATACAATTGTTCAATTGTCCTGAAGTTTTGTTGAATAATGATCCTTTTCCCCACAAATTTTCCAATCTTGTATTTCTCAAACATATCATATGCCTTTGGTGGTAATTCTCAAGTAGACATTGCTTCTAAATTCAAGTGTCATAAGAACTGTCACATAAATGGGTAAGACAGAAGCAGAAATACCACTATTTTGGTTACAATTTTTCTATTTTCTTCTTTCCTGTACTGCCTTTAATTTGTTGGTGTTTTTTTTAAAAAAAATTTTAGATTAATTAAGAAAAACATAAGTTAGGTTTTATTTTTCCCACTTCAAATATTTTTGCATCATTTTGATATCTTTTATTTGCACATTACCTTCACTTCCAAATGTATTCCTCTCCTTTCCCCTACAAAGCCAGCTATCTCTGGAAACAAAGTTTTGTTTTGTTGCAAGAAGAAAGAAAAATAGGTGTGGGGGTGGGAAGCAGTTCAGCAAAACCAAGGGAGGTGTCCTGGGTCAGTGGAAAGAGTACTGGCTTGCGATTTGATCCTTACAACAAACCTGAGAGGTAGGTGTTATTGTTACCCTCATTTAACAGATGAAGAAATTGAGGTATACAGCATTTAAGTGACTTGCCCAGGGTCACACAGCTAGTAAGTGTATAAGGCCAGATTTAAACTCAGGTCTTCCTGACTCTGGGCCAGACATTTCATCCACTGTGACATCTGGTTGCCCCTTAGCTTCGTCATTACTGAGACCACTGTTCAGTCTGGGATTTTGTTCTTTCTGTTTGTATTGTTGTGATCATTGTGCAGTTTTCCTTATTCTGCTTAACTAATTCTGCATCATTCATTTGTCTTCCCATATTTTTCTCTTTTCTTCATACTTTTTATACTAGAACAATATTCCATCAGATTCATGCATCACTATTTAATTAACCATTCTCCAATCAAGGAGCACCCATCTGTCTCCATTTCTTTGTTACCACAAAAAAAAGCTAAAAAGCGTATTTATTTTGGTATCTGTGGGCCCTTTCTGTTTTTGACCTCTTTTGAGCAGAAACCCTACTGCTTTTCCAAGTGGCTTCTATTCACAGAAAGAAATAGAAAGAATATTCTATTTCTGTTAGTAACAAAGGCTTTAGATAGAAGGTCCAAACTCTGAAACCCTTTTAAGTTAATCTGTACGTTGCAAATGATTTTGGAAAGTTTTATTCAGATGGAGTCACAGCTAGATGTTTATCCTTAAACTAGATTTCCATCATGGTTTTCTCATAGCAAAATGTTACCTGCGATTTTTTAAATCACAGAAATGGACGTCCATCCCTCTTCATGTGTTTTTCAAAAATGATGACTGATAATATTGCCCCCAATGCGTGTCAGATAAAAGGTAAGCAAAATTGTCAGATAACATAGAAAACATATAATCTCTGCTGAATATAACCACCACCCTTGTGTTGGAGATGTGACAGGTAGGGTCAGGTCTATTCTAGGAGATCTTCTTACTCTCTTCCTTAGTCAAGAAACCTGGGACATACATGTGTAGAACCACCCAGAAAGCTGAAACTAATTCCTTGATTTGTAGACATGCAGTTTGTCATTATTCTAGAATAGAGTTTTGCACACACAAAAAAGTGGGAAGGGGAAACAAAATGGTAACCAGAGGATGGTTATCATTTTGGGCTCAGATATTTATAAATAATTTAAGGGCAACCATTAATGGCACAGTTATTTGTAAAGCCCCATTGTAGGTCAATAAACATTTGTTAAGTGCCTAATACGAACTAAGGGATTCAAACAAGGGAAAAGACAGTTCTTACTCTCAAGGAGCTCAGTCTAACAGGGCAGACCACATTCAAACAACTATGGACACACAAGCTATAGCTAGAATTAAGGAGAATCAGGAAAGACTTCCTAGAGAAGGTAAGATTTTCAAAATGGTTCTTGAAAAAAGCCAGATAGAAATGAGAAGACAAAGAATTCCAAGCATGAGAGACAGCCAGTGAAGGAGCCTGTGGAACAGCAAGGAGACCAGTGTCACTGGATCTCAGAGTACATGGTCAGGGGAGGGGGTAAAGTGTAAGACCAGCAGGTGTTGGGGAGGGGGCAGGTTATAAAGGACTTTTGAACACAAAACAGAGAATTTGATATTTGATCCTGGAGGCGATAGGGAGCCACTGGTGTTTGTTGGGGGGGGGGCGGGGTTTGACATGGTCAGACCTGTGCATTAGGAAGATCATTCTGACAATTGAGTAGATGGATTGGAGTAGGGAGAGACTTGGCAGGAAGGCTTTTTCAATAGTCTAGGCATGAGTTTGCCACCTGGTGGTGACAGTGTTAGAGGAGAGAAAAGAGTTTGTGAGGGACGTATTAGTTGCTCCCTCCTTCCCATTTAAGCCTTCTCCCTGCAGCTCGGGGTGGAAGGTCAGGGCCCCCAGGGTGTCATATCCCTCTTGTTCCTGACACTTCTCCCGGGTTGGGAGCCTGTTCCCAGTTCCTCGGGACAATAATGTAAAGTCCTAGAATCTTTTACTGCTGTGTTCAATTGCAAGATGAGAACAGCAAAAATAAATAAATAAAAATAAATTTGAAAAATCTCCCAGTTCCTTCTTTCCTCCATGTGACCTCGCTCTTGCTCCCAGCACCCCCTCCCACATTCAAATCTCATACCAACCTTCAGTCCCCTGGGTACCAACACTTTCCTCACCACCATACATATCCTGACAAAGTTATTCTTTGTTTTTTCAGTTGCTCAAAATTGCAGGTGGAAGTGGGTGGGAATCCCTCAGACTGCTATACATAATTGTATTTGAATGCCTCAATTTTCCCTTTTATTTTCTTAGGCAATTTCTTCTGTGACCAACAGCGGACTGTCTATGCAATGAATTATATAGACAAATGTTGGGAGATTTATTTAGCTTACTGTAGACCAAACATTAATCCCCCTCATGAGCTAATAATGAAGACCAGATACTTCCTCTGGATGTTGAAGGTAATCACTTTTGAAACTTTCATACTTAATTTGCATGCTTAGTTGTTTAAGTTTGGATAAAAGAAAGGACAAAATTTTCTAGAATGATAGGGAAAAAATAATAAAGGAACTCACTGTGATGGGCTTTCGTGATCACTAGATATTGAATGGGTCTCTTGGAGGAATGGGAAAGCAATTTAATTCAACAAGCATTTATTAAGTATTATTTCCCATGCCAACCAACTCATTTCAGAGGACAGAGTTAATTAACAGCTGAAGAGAAGGACCTTCTGTAGGAGATAGCATTTAATTTGAACATTGGAGGAAGCTAAGATTAATTCCAAGAGGCAGAGGTGAGGATAGAGAGGATCCCAGGCATATGACTAGAAGCTTGAATAGCATGTGCCAAGAACAGCAAGTCCTTGATTTTGATTGGAGCATACAGTGTATGATGGGGAGTTCAGTTTAGGATGATAAGTTTAGAACGAGAGTGGGAAGGACTTTAAATGTCAAAAAGAGGAAATTGTATTTTATCTTGGAGACAATAGAGAATCACTGAAACTTGATATCAGTTGTCTACTAAGTGGAGGATGGATTGGAGAGGGACAGACCAATTAGAGAATTATTGCAGTAGTCCAAGCAAGATGTAATGAGGATTTGAACCAAGGTGATGGCCCTGTGAGTGGAGGGAAGAGGCCAGATGTGGGAGAAGCTGAGGGAGTGACAGTGAGGGAGACTGAAGAGTCAAAGATGACTACTTGGCTGCAAATCTGGGTGACTGGAGAGTGTATAGTACCCTTAACAGAAATAAGGACGTTAAGAGGAGATGTGGGTTAAGGTAGAAAGAAAATTAGTTCAGGTTTGGACATGTTGAGTTAAAGATACCCCTGGGACAAAAAAAAAAAAGTAAAGACAAGAAGCTGGAGATGCCGAACTAGAACTCAAGAGAGAAAAGAGTTGGACATGTGGAGGTGATTTTTAAACCCACTGAAGCTGGATGAAATGACTAAGAAATTTTTTAAATTTTTTCTTATATTTTAGAAATAGTTTTTTAAATCTAAAATTATAAAAAAATAGTAAGAGTATTCAATTTATATATTTTCATATTAAGGTTGCAAATTTAAAGATGTTTATAATTTATATTCACGTAAATGTTTTTATGTATGTGTATTTTAAAAGCTACTTATGTTTTATATATTTATGCTTACACAGATGGTATTTGATTATTTGTTCCTACAGGATTTTAAAATAATAACTAAAAATTTAACAGCAACAAAATTTGTGGAAATCATAGCAGAAGATAGTCCTTTCATGCATGATGGAATTGATAGCAACTTTGAACTGGAGGTAAGCAGGGAAGAACCACAATGACACAACTTTTTGTCTGTAATAAAGTGTACTTTAATCAAGAGTTGATTGAAAAATAACAATGATAAAAGGTGAAAGTAGATCTGTGATTGAATTGGGAAAGCATAGATGAATGGTCAGCATTTCATCAGGGTAGGCTGATGAAAGTGAAGAGACTCCTAACGATGTCTTACAGTTTATATCTGAAAGAATTGTCTAGGATGGTGAGAGGTTAAATGACTTGCTCTTGGTCACATGGTCAGTATGTGTCAGCTGTAGGATGTGAGCCAGGCCTTCTGGTGTTGAGGCCAGCTCTGCATGGCCAGATGCCTTACTCTTGGTCAGGAGTTCTTAACCTTTTTTGGTGGGTGTTATGGGCCCTTTGGGCAGTCTGATGAAGTCTGTAGACCCCTTCTCAGAATAATGTTTTAAATGCATAAAATAACATATATATGATTACAAAGGAAACCAGCTGATTTTTATCAACCAGTTGAAATAGTCATCAAAATATTGTTAAAAACAATTTCTTGGACCCCAGGTTAAAAACCCTCTCATACAGATGGATATTAAAAATGAAACATCTCTGATCAAAGGAAATAAAAAATGAATGAAATAAAGAGCATAGAAAACTATAATTATTTCTATATTAATTCATTTAGCCAAGATGATTTTTATAAATGTCTCGCTTGTTTCTTCACAATAAAGGTTGTATGTATGTGTCACAGAGATAGATTTGTATCTTTTCCCCAAAATATTCATGATAATTCTCTTCAATTTTAGGAGTTTCTAGCTCCGTGACCTTGGGCAAGTGAGAATCAGTGTGATATAATGGAAAGGGTACTTGACTGGACATCAAGAAATCCTATTTCTAGTCCTGGGTCAGCCATTAAGTTAACTTTGTGACTTTGAGATAAGTCATTTCACTTGACTGCAGTTCAATAAAATGAGAAATTTGGACCTGAAAATCGCTAAGGTCCCTTCTACTTCTAATGATCTGACTTAGTTTTTTTATTTGTAAAATAAGGCATCTAGTTGGTATTGTGCATAGAGTGATGGACATAAAATTAGGAAGACCTCATATCTCTTCCAGCTCTATACTTAACAACTCAAATCAAGTTACTACACCATCCAAGCTCAGATGATATGTGACCTTGGTCAAGTCATTTAAATTTTATGAGCCTCTCTGCTTCTTCATTTGCAAAATAAGGATAATGATAGTACCTACCACACAAAATTGTTTTAAGGATCAAATAATGCAACATGGAAAGCACCTTCAAGTCATGTTTCAGTTTTGTCTGATTTTTTGGGACCCCATTTGGAATTTTCTTGGCAATGAAACTGGAGTGGCTTGCCACTTCCTTCTCTAGCTCATTTTATAGATGAGGAAACTGAGGCAAATGGGGTTAAGTGACTTGCCCAGGGTCACACAGCTAGTAAGTGCCTGAGACCAGATTTGAACTCAGGTCTTCCTGACTCCAGGCCCACCTAGCTTGCACACTCACAATACTTTGTTAGAAAATTAAAAAGTAGGCTACTCCCATGAAAATAATAGTAATGATTATCATTCATATTTCTGTAGCACTTTAAGCTTAGTTTTTTAAGTGCTTTCCTCTGTGGTTAAGTAGAGATTTTCCAGATGAGGCCAGTGATTTGCCACAGCTAATATGTGTTGAATGGGACTGGGGCTTGGACTCAGGTCGTCTGTCCCTGAGACTAGTAGTGTCCTTTTCATGATGTTGTTTAACTAAGAAATATAGGATTTGTTCTCTTGCTTCTCAAAAAGAAAAATTGTGAATCCTTCAGTTCCAAGAATGATGATATCAAATTCAATTAGGGAGGCAAGTAGCTTAGTGTAGTGAGTGGATACAGTGTTGGACTTGGTGTCAGAAAGACCTGGATTCAAACCCTTCCTTGGCTACCCAAACTAGCTCTGTGATCCTGGGCAGGTTACTCCAGGCCTCAGTTTCCTCCTTTGTGAAATGAGGATAAAAATAGTATCTTCCTCACAGGATGTGTTATGAGGCTTAAATAAGATGATATATGTAAACATGTAATAAATGAGATAACGTATATGAATGTGTAATATATGTAAAGTGATATGTGAATATTAGTGAAATCAGTGATCTACTCAACCAGCCTGCCCATAGTTATAATTTTGTATAAAATCCTCAGGAAACAAGGTTTGAATTTTGATATATAGATAAGACTTTCTGAGGAAGACGTTTCTCTCTTTCCATCATCAGGGCTGGCCCTAGACAAAGATCTAAAATAAGGAAGTCTTTTTTTTCCCCTTCACTAGCCACCATCTCCCCTAACCACAAATCCATTCCCATTTCTGTAACTTTATCAAAATTTACATCTTCCTGTGTCCCATGCCCTCTAGAGGGGCCCTGATTCCTAGTAGGTAAATAAATAAATTGATTTCTTCTAAGGCATTATATAACAGATTTCTTACCTATCTCAGATAACAAGCTGTACACTTATATTCCCCACCCCTAAACCCTTTTAATACTGTAACTTCACAGATGGGAGGGACTTGTGGCGGTTTTTTGGTACCACTAGTTTAAGGAGGTTAAATTGGACAACTCAGATTATAGCCCCTGGGTGACGTCTATTAGAAGTGGAGTTTGGGCCGAGGGTTCTTGGTTCGTAGCGAGGTCAAAACCCTAGATATAGGCAGAACTTTCAGGATGGATGACTCCTAGGGAACATGGAAGCAAGGTTAGGGTCTGTCATTTAAGACTGAAATATTCAAGTAACTGGGTCCAAGATAGATCTGAACTTGCTACATCAGTCACCTTGAGTAGAAAAGAGAAGGAAAGGCAAGTATCATAAATCAGAGGTCCAAAAGGAGTCCAAAATCGATAGTCTACCCAAGTCTGGGTGGGGTGGCGTTGGAGAGAGGAGACGATTGGTAGAAGTGGAATAAATAGGTAGTGGACATTGAAGGGAGGTCTGATAGCAAATATCACTGGACCAGTTATGGAGATTAAAGTTCAAGAGTAGGAAATCCCTTCTTTTGTTTCTTTCCACACATCAGTTACTGGGGAATAGGACTAAATCAGGGATGGGGAACCTGCAGCTTGCCAGGCCGTACGTGGCCCTCTAGGTTCTCAAGTTCAGCCCTTTGACTGAATCCAAACTTCACAGAACAAATCTCCTTAATAAAAGAATTTATTCTGTAAAACTTGGACTCAGTACACATGCGGCCTTGAGGCTGAAGGTTTCCCACCCTTGGACTAGATGATTAGGACAGGCCAAGAAGCAAGACTAAGCAATTTATCTCCTTGTATTTCTTCTAAAAAGGGTCAGAATTGGTCCCCGAGTCTGGAGGTATGGGTGGGTGGATCAGTGCTCAACCTATAAGTAGTAGAAGACTGCAGGGATAAAGAATGGGGTAATGATGATGAGGATGATGATAGCCAATACTTATTTTGCATTTGAACATTATCAAAGTGTATTGCATATATTTTTTATTTGATTTTCACATCAGCCCCATGAGACAGATGAGGAAACTGAGGCTGACTTGCCTAAGATCACACAGCTAATATGTGTCTGAGACAAAATTTAACCTCAGGTCTTCCATACTTCAAGTCCAATGCTCTATCTGTGTCGTGTTGTTCAGTCATTTCAATAGTGTCCAACTCTTTGTGACTCCATTTGGGGTTCTCCTGGCAAAGATACTGGAGTAATTTGCCATTTCCTTCTCCAGTTCATTTGACAGATGAGGAAACTGAGGCAAATGGTTAAGTGACTTGCCCAGGGTCACACACCTAGTAAGTGTCTGAGGCCAGAAGATGACTCTTCCTGAGTCCAGGCCTAGCACTCTATCCACTGTGCCATCTAGCAGCCCTGTGTCATCTCCCCCGGCTTTAGTCATATCTCTTACATCTGAGCCTTTGATAAACTCACCTGAATGTCTGGCTTTGTAGTGCCAACTGTAAGTAGGAAGGAAGAACTGATTCTTTTGTGTAAGCCTTGTCTTCTGCTTGCAAAGGAAAGTGCTGCTTCTCCTTTTACTCTTCAGGGGGGATAAAAAGGAAATACAATACTAAATGCTTTTAAAGAGGGTCCTTTTCCCATGAGAAGAATCTGCTTAAAATAAAATATGTCAACATAATCAGATTTTTAGATCCACTGGTTTGTTATACAGCTAAATACAATGTTACATAAATGCTGTACTTAATACAAGATGTTATTTACTTCAGGCACTTGAGTATCTCTCATTAGGTCTCTCCTTAAGCTATTTTTTCTACAAAATGAAGAACAGCCCCCAGGATGAGATGTGTCTGTTAAGATGAATAATATTAGTGCTTGTTTATATTTCAGCTGGTTTTTCTAGAATTCTTTGAAGCTCTGTTAGGCTGCGCACTCTTCTCTGATACAACACAGACAGATAAGCAACAGCAAGGAATCCACACAGCTGATGACTTTACTGCAGTCAAATATATCAGCACACAGCAGGTAAAAAAAAATCAAATATGAAAATCTATGTAAAGCTAGGGCTGTGTCCCAAAAAAGATTTAAAAAGGGGGGGGGGGCAGGGCAGAGCCAAGATGGTAGAGTAAAAGCAGTGACCTGCTTGAGCTCTCCCCAAAACCCTTCCAAATACCTGTACAAAAGGGCTGTAAACAAATTCTAGAGCAGCAGAATTCACAAAAAGAGTGAAACAAATTTGCAGCCTAAGACAACCTGGATTGGAAAGGTCTATTGGGCCAGGTTGGAAGAGGAGCGCAGTTCAGCGTGGGCGTGCAGGCAAAGACTAGGCCTCAGCGAACCTGGAGCAGGCCTCTGGGGACTGAATCATGGGCAGCTGTGGCAGTTTCCCGACTTCTCAACCCATGAACGCCAAACACAACTTAGAAGGTCAGTAGGAAAGATCTGTTGGACCTAGGTGAGAGAGAAACTCAGTCTCAGCCCCGGTCCTGGCACAGCCCCAGGGCAGAAGCTGCTTCCAGAGCTCTAGGCCCACAGACTGAGGGGCAATCAAGCGGCTGATCAGAAGGGGATTGCAGGGATCTCTTTGCTGACGCTGAGGCAGAAAACTCTTGCCTGTGCTTGGATCTGGGTCACAGTTCTGGGTGGTGGTCCTGGGGTGAGGAGGAGTGCTGGTGTGGTGGAACTTGTAGTGGCAGTGAACAGAGAATCCTCCTCACAGTTCTAAGGCAGAAAAGAGTGCTTGTGGTCACTCATAGACCAGAGCACAGGCTGGAGTAAACACCGCCCTTGATCTTACCACCCTGAATGAACTGAAAATTTACAGGTCCCTAGAAGTATTTCTGAAAACAGCTGTACAAAACCCCCAAAGCCTGGGACAGTACATTCTCTCTACACTGGAAGCAGACCCCTACCTTAACAAAGAGTTTAAAATTCAAGTAATTGACTGGTAACATGAGCAAACTGCAAAAAAAAAAAGTCAGATTGTAGAATCTTTCTTTGGTGACAAAGAAGATCAAAACATACAAGCAGAAGAAGACAACAGAGTCAAAGCTTCTACATCCAAAGCTCCCAAGAAAAATATGAATCAGTCACAGGCCATGGAAGAGCTCAAAAGGGATTCTGAGAAGCAAGTAAGGAAGAGAGGAAAACTGGGAAGAGAAATGAGAGTGATGCAAGAAATCATGAAAAACAAGTCAACATTGCTAAAGGAGACCCAAAAATACTGAAGAAATAACCCTTAAAAAAAGCCTAACCCAAATGGCAAAAGAGTCCAGAAGCCAATGAGAAGAATGCCTTAAAAAACAGAATTGGCCAAATGGAAAAGGACGTCCAAAAGCTCACTGAAGAAAATACTTCCTTAAAAATTAGAATGGAGGGGCAGCTAGGTGGTGCAGTGGATGAAGCTCTGGCCTTGGAGTCAGGAGGACCTGAGTTTAAATCCGGCCTCAAACACTTGACCCTTACTAGCTATGTGACCCTGGGCAAGTCACTTAACCCTGATTGCCTCACCAAAAAGTAAAATAAACCCCAAAAAACAAAACAAAAAAATAGAATGGAGCAAATAGAAGCTATGAGAAGCTTATGAGAAATCAAGACATTGTAAAACCAAACCAAAAGAATGAAAAAATAGAAGACAATGTGAAATATCTCATTGGAAAAACAACTGACCCGGAAAATAGGTCCAGGAGAGATAATTTTAAAATTATTGGACCATCTGAAAGCCATGATCAAAAAAAGCCTAGACATCATCTTTTAAGAAATTATCAAGGAAAATGGCCCTGGTATTCTAGAACCAGAGGGCAAAATAGAAATGGAAAGAATCCACCAATCACCCCCTGAAAGAGATCTCAAAGGAAAACTCCTAGGAATATTGTAGCCAAATTCCAGAGTTCCCAGGTCAAGGAAAAAATATTGCAAGCAGCCAGAAAGAAACAATTCAAGTATTGTGGAAACACAATCAGGATAACACAAGATTTAGCAGCTTCTACATTAAGGGACCACAGGGCTTGGAAGGGCAAAGGAGCTAGGGTGACAACCAAGAATCACCTACCCAGCAAAACTGAGTATAATCCTTCAGGGGAAAAAATGGACATTCAGTGAAATGGAGGACTTTCAAGAATTCTTGATGAAAAGACCAGAGCTGAATAGAAAATTTGACTTTGAAATATAAGACTCAAGAGAAGCATGAAGAAGTAAACAGGGAAGAGAAATCACAAGGGACTTATTAAAGTTGAACTGTTTACATTCCTACATGGAAAGATATTTGTAACTCACGAGACCTTTGTCAGTATTAGGGTAGTTTGAGGGAAAATATCTATATATCTATATATATGTGTATAG
Organism: Phascolarctos cinereus; assembly: GCF_003287225.1. Lineage (NCBI taxonomy): Eukaryota > Metazoa > Chordata > Mammalia > Diprotodontia > Phascolarctidae > Phascolarctos > Phascolarctos cinereus. The sequence goes on from NW_027555847.1 coordinate 211,967,002, forward strand.
TTAGAGAGATAGAAAGAGGGCACAGGTGAATTGAAGATGAAGGAGTGATATCTAAAAAATAAAATTAAGGAGTGAGAGGATTATACTGGGAGAAGGAGAAAAGGAGAGGTAGGATGGGGTAAATTATCTCACATAAAACAGACAAGAAAAAGCTTTTACAGTGGAGGGGAAGTGGGGAAAGTGAGAGGGAATACGTGAATCTTATTGTCATTGGATTTGGCTTAAGGAGGGAATAACATACACACTCAATTGGGTATGGAAACTTATCTTACCCTACAGGAAAATAAGGGGGAAGGGGATAATTGAGTGGGGGGGATGATGGGAGGACAGATTTGAGGAGGGGGCAATCAGAAGCAAATACTTCTGAGAAGGGACAGGACCAAAAGAGAGAATAGAATAAATGGGGGCAGGATAGGATGAAGGGTCGATCATATTTAACTTTTCTAAAATTCTATTCATCTCCTTATCTTCTTTCTTTATTTTATAATTAGAGTTATCTGGGTTTGAGAGGGATAAATTTAGATCCCCCACTAGTATAGTTTTGCTGTCTATTTCCTCCTATAATTATTTTTTTCTTCAAAATTTGGAAGCTATGCCATTTGGTGCATATATGTTTAGTACTGATATTAATTGTCTATTGAATATTTTAGCAAAATTTAGTTTCCCTGCTTATCTTTTTATATTAGGTCTATCTTTGCTTTTGCTTTGTCTGAGATCATGATTGCTACTCTTTTTTTTTCCACTTGTGCAGAAGTATAATAGATTCTGCTCCAACACCTTATTTTAACTCTTTGTGGGTTTTTCTATTTCAAGTGTATCTCTTGTAAACAACATATTGTTGGATTCTGGTTTCTAATACATTCTGCTATCCACTTCCATTTTATGGGAAAGTTTATCCCATTCACATTCACAATTATGATTGCTAACTGCATATTTCCCTCCAACCTAGTCTCTTCTATTTATCTGTAAAAAAAAAAACAACTCTGTATCTTCCTCAAAAGTCTATTTTGCTTCTAACCGCTGCCTCTCTTAATCTGCCCTCCTTCTTATCATATTTCCCCTTCTTATTATCCCTTTCCCTTCCTACTACCTTTTGGATAAGATGAATTTCTATACCCAATTGTGTGTGTACTTGTGTATGTGTAGGTGTGTGTTTGTCCCTATGTGAACTAGTTCAGATGAGAATGAGATTCAAGGGCTAACTTCTAGAGGCTGCTAGGTGGGGCAGTGGATAGAGCTCTAGCCTTGGAGTCAGGAAGACCTGAGTTCAAATCTGGCCTCAGACACTTGACACTTACTAGCTGTGTGACCCTGGGCAAGTCCCTTAATCCCAATTGCCTCACCAAAAAGCAAAAAAAAAGTTGCCCTCTCCCCTCAGTTTTCCTCCTCCATTGTAAAAATTCTTCTTTGGGCCCTTCTTTTATCTGAAATGATTTCCTCCATTTTTCTTCTCTCTTCCCCCTTCTCCCAGTACATCCCTCTTTCTCACCCCTTCCATTTTTTCTTTTTCATTAATTTTTTTAAATTAAACTATTAATTTTTAGTTTTCAACATTCACTTCCATAAGACTTTGGTTTCAAATTTATTCCCCCTTTCTCTCCTCCCCCTTCCCCATGACAGCATGCAATCTGATATAGGCTCTACTTATACATTCATATTAGTCATGATGTAAAGAAGAATTAGAACCAATGGGGAGGAACCACGAGAAAGAAGAATCAAAACCAAACAACAAAAAGAGGAGAGCAAATAATCTGCTTCCATCTGCATTCAGATTCCATGGTTCTTTCTCTGGATGTGGATAGCTTTTTCCATCATGAGTCTTTTGGAGATGTCTTAGACCCTTGCATTGCTGAGAAGAGCTAAGTCTATCAAAGTCAGGCATCACATGGTGTGGCTGTTACTGTGTACAGTGCTCTCCTGGTACTGCTCACTTCACTCAGCATCACTTCATATAAGACTTTCCAGGTTTTTCTGAAGTCTGCCTGCTCATCATTTCTTATAGCACAATAGTATTCCATTACATTCATATACTACAGCTAGTTTGGCCATTGCCCACTTGATGGGCATCACTTCAATTTCCAATTCTTGCCACGCCAAAAAGAGCTGCTATAAATATTTTTGTACATGTGGGTCCCTTCCATTTTTCTTTTGAGATCATTCTAATGTAACCTAGCTTCCATCAAGTCCCAAACAAAAGCCCACCTTCTATAGGAAGCCTTTCCTAACTCCTCTTAATTCTAGTGCCTTCCCTCTGTTATTTCCTATTTATCCTGTAACTTATTTGTTATATTTGTTTGTTTATTGTCTCCTCCATTAGATTGTAAGCTCTTGAGGAAAATGATTGTCTTTTGCCTCTTTTTATATTCTTAGCACATGGTGGGTGCTTAATAAATGTTGATTGACTGATTCTCCTTGGCAGAGAAAACAGAAGGAAAATAAGAGTTCAGCAGCTCTACTTTCTCTCTCTAGTCTTTTTTTTTTTTGCATGTTATAGACCTCATTTGTAGTTTGGTGAAGCCCATGGACCCTTTCTGAGAAGGAGGTGAAAGAAAGGGTGCTCCAGCAGATGTCTGGATAACTGAAGTCTCTATCACTACCATACTAGCTGTCTAACCTTGGGCAAGTCACTTAACCTCTGGCCTGCCTCAGTTTTCTCCTCTGTAAAATGGAGAAAATAATTGTGCCTACCTCTCAGGGTTGTAGCAAGGATAAAATGAGAATATTTGTAAAACATTTTGCACACCTTAAAGTGCTATGTAAATGCTAGCTATCCTTATTATTAATGGATCAGAGAGTATGATTATTTCTATAACTCTTCTTGTACATTGACAGATTGCCCTCTAAAAAGATTCTACTTAAAATTACTTTGTATTTGATTTGTATATATCTGATATCTACTTACATGTGTACATAGTGTTGTTTCTCCTGCTAGTATGTGAGCTCCTCAGTGGCAGAGGATGGTTCCTGTGTGCCCCCAGTGCCTAGCACAATGCCTGACTTAGGGAGGCCCTTACATGCTTGTTAGTTGATTCTACCAGCAGTGTTTCTCCATAACCCTAACAGCTTTGTTTTGCCACTTTATCATATTTACCGATTTGATAGGTAAATATCACTTTTATTGGTGCTTTTTGTTTTCACATCACATTAATTAATAAATACCTCCTCCCTTCTCTCCTCAGAGAATCATCACTTGTAACAACTATTAATTTGTTTTTTATTAGAACGTTTTGAACAAGAGCATGAGTGTTTTAACCAGCTATGATTCTGATATCACTCACTTTGTCAGTGCAAAGTCTTCCTCCAGCAAGTTAGGAATGCCCGTGGATCTTAACAAAATGAAGAAATCCGAGGTTTGCAAACTTAGCAAATTAGCAAATAGTGGGTTGCATTTGTATTGTGAAGAATAATACAGCAGTGGTTATGCATTCATTATAAATATTGTTTCCTTAGTCCCATAAGGACATATGTTATTTTTCAGTTATGGAGGGTTGTGTTAGCAGGTATTTGAACCTCTGTAATCATACATTTAGGAAGCATAAATATGAATATCTTTATCATGGCTAAGGAGATTTGCTTAAGTACTAGTTCAGGCCACATGTGGCCTCGAGGCTGCAGGTCCCCCACTCCTGTTTGATGCCTCTTCTTGACATGGAGGTGATCCTAGGTTCTTGGAGGCTGTCCTAAGGGAGTACAAGCTTCAGCAAGTCCTACCAAACTGGGGTCCCAGCAGAGTGTGTGCCTGTTATCTATGGACTAGCCCTTCTAAGTTCACAAAGCCTCCTTGTCAGATAGGTGATCACCAGATAATGAAATCTTCTAGCCGTACCATTCAGCTTTTGAAAACTATCTCCAGTAGCACAAAGAGGCTGGGATCTCCTGCAGTGGAAGAAGTACAAATGCCAAGATTATCACAGACCCTTAAAGTCTTGAACATTGATATATATTGATAGACCTTAAAGAAAATATCCTTATGCCAAAAATACTGTACTTAACTAAAATTAATTAACTAAAAATAGATAGAGAAAGCTAGTTTTTATTCATGTATCATTATACTATTAAAATATTTTACTTATTTATTTTCTTCTAAGACAAAGTCCAAGGAATCTCTAAGTGAAGAAAAGGGTTCCAAACTGAACTCTAAACCTGTGGTGAAAGGAGCATCTCTTTTCTTAGCACAACTGGGTGAGTATTTTATTATAGTTCTATATTAAAGGCCATTTTCATGTTTCAGATATATTGTGTATATGTAATAAATATTTGAAAATAATATGTCAGAATGGCATAATAGATACAGCCTTGGAATAAGGAAGAACTTACAAATCTTGCTTCTAATGCACATTAACTGTGTGACCATGGGCAAAAATCACTTAACTTCTCAGTATCCTCAGCAACTCTCTAAAACTATAAATTAGAGGTGATCTGCATCAAAGGAACAAGTTTGCACGTGAGGAGTTTCTGCACCAAGGACATCACAGGCCTTGGCCAATATGTATCCATTTGTGTGGTCTTGTTGTTTGTACAGATGGGGTACATATTGTTTACATGTACATACATGTCCACGTCATCACATGTATTCTCCATTACTTTCTCTTTCTAATGCACTGGTGCGATTCCTTTAGCGATTTAACATCTTGGGAGTATTAGTGTCACACTCAGGCTGTCCACATCTTTCGTTTTCTCATTCTTGCTCCATGACAGGTCTCACCTTCTTTTCTGGCCTCCGTGACATTGGTGATATCTTTTTACCTCTTCTCTTATATAATGCTGCAGCCTGCTTAGATCCATCATGTCCTCTGGGTTATTTGTAATTTGGATTTCTCCAAGATCTTTTGGGGTCCCACAGTTAGCAGTCATGTGGTATCACTGGATGAATACTAATGTTAAGGAAACATGCCTTTACCGCAGGGAGCAGGTTGGGACTATTCAAAGTATTATACCACTTGCCTAATGTTATCCAGCTCTCCTAATCCCTTCCTCCTATTTAATTCTGGACCCTCTTATGTTTGCACTCTTTTAGTGATCCAGCCGAGGGTGGGGACCACAATTTTGTAGTTGGCACAGCCACTCTAATGTCTTTTTCTTTCATGATGCTCATAGCTTGGCATCAAGAATAAAGAACTCAGGTGGTGGTGGGGTCACCCAGGCTATCCGATTAACAGGTTAAAAAGAAGGTCAAGGGGACAAATATGTATGATGGTTACTAAATCACCAAATTGGTAGTCCATGGTGTCAAGGATAGAGAAATGAAGCTCGGGTGGTAAAGAAGGATTGGGAAAATGCAGGTTGGCCCATCAATTGGGGAATGACTGAACAAGTTATGGTATATGAATGTAATGGAATACTATTGTACTATAAGAAATGATGAACAGGCTGATTTCAGAAAAACCTGGAAAGACTTGTATGGTCTAATGCTGAGTGAAGTGAGCAGAACCAAGAGAACACTGTACACAATAACAGCCACGTTGTGCAATGACTGATAATTGATAAACTTAACCCTTCCCAGCAATACAAGGATCTAAGACATCTCTAAAGACCTCGTGACAGAAAAATGCTATCCACATCCAAAGAAAGAACTATGGAGTTTGAATGCAGATCCAAGCATACTATTTGCTTTTTTTTTTCTTCTGTTGAGTTTTGTTTCCTCTTTCTGGTGGTTCCTCCTATTGGTTCTAATTCTTCCTTACAACATGACTAATGTGAAAATATGTTTAATAGGAATGTATATGTATAGCCTATATCAGATTGTGCGCCATCTTGGGGAGGGTAGGGAGGAGGAAGGGGGAGAAAAATTTTAAACTCAAAAGCATATGGAATTAAAATAAATTAATAAAAAAAGGAAATATAAAATTAAGGTTGAGGGTGGTCAAAGACCTGAATATCATTCACACTAAAATTGTTCTTACAACAGAGTAGGAGACATGGATACATAGGGGGTTGTGGTCAGAGATTAGAATTTTGAAGATCAGGATCATGGTGGTTATGCAATTCTGCGATTATGAGCTCAAAGTGTGACTTGTGGATGTGGGACTAAAGTGGGGAGTGATGGGAGAGGTCACTTGGAACTGAGCAACTGCATGAGTAAGATGTTAGAGAGAGACTGACAACATGGCTTTTGAAGCAGTTGAAAATACTGGCAACGGATAAGGTAGAGAGGAAGACTGTCAGACACTAAAGTGTCTGAGGCATTTAGGAGAGTGACCTGGAAGGAAGTAGATAGGAATAAGCATGCTGAGATTGTGTTATGAATATATTCCATGGACTTCAAGTGGAAAGGTTAGTGAGGGATGGAGAGAGAAAGATGAATGGTCTGGAAGTAGCATTTGGAGAGCCTGGCCTTCCTGACTATGAGACTCCAAAAAAGTGGAAAAAGGAATGTTCTCTAATAGTGAGTCTAGTAAGAAATGCGGTATTCTCAGGGGGACTCTATTCAACAGATAGGACAGCTATCTCTTTTGGATATTTTACATAAATCATTCCTTAAGGCTGAGGACTGTCAGTCAGTCAACAAACATTTATCAAATGCCTATTATGTGCCAGGTACTGTGCTAAGTAATGGGGATGCAAAAAGTTTTAAAAGACAGTCCCTGTCCTCAAGGAGCTCACACTCTAATGGAGAAAACAACAAATATGGACTAATAAGATTATATATACAGGATATAAGTATAGAATAAATGGAGGGAAGGCATTAGAATCATGAGGGTTTGGGGAAAAGTTTCCTGTAGATGAGAGTTTATTGGGACTTAATGGAAGCCAGGAAGTGGAGATGAGGGAAAACATTCCAGGCATGGAGGCTAGCTAGAGAAAATGCCCAGAGCCAAGATGTGGAGCATTTTGTTTGTGGAACAGCCAAGAAACCAATGTCACTGGATCAAAGAGTAAGTGGTGGGGACCAAGGTGTAAGAAGACTGGAAAGGGAAGGTGATTAGGTTATGAAGGGCTTTGAATGGTGGAGGATTTTGTATTTGATCCTGGAGGAAAAAGGGAACCACTGGAGTTTATTGAGTAGGAGGGCTGATATGATAGGACCTACACTTTAGGAAAATCCCTTTGGCCAATGAATGCATAATGGATTGAAGTGGGGAGAGACTTGAGGCGGGCTGACCCATTAGTAGGCTATTGCAACAGTACAGGCATGAGGTGATTGAGGGCCTATACCAGAGTGGCGGCAGGGTCGGAAGGGAGAAGGGGGGCATATTTGAGAGATGTTGCAAAGGCGAAATCAACAGGCTTTGACAACAGATGGAATATGGGGGGGATAAGAGATTGTGAGGAGTCAAGGATCACTCCTAGGTTTGTGAGCCTAGGAGGATTGGGAGGATGGTGTTGCCATCTATCGTAACAGGGAAAGTAGGAGGGGGGGATGGTTTAGGGGGAAAGTTCAGTTTTGGACATGGTGAATTTAAGACGTCTGCTGGACATTCAGTTTGAGATATATGAAAGGCAGTTGGAGATGTGAAACTGGAGGTCAGCAGAGGGGTTGGGTGGGAAAGGCAGATTTTAGAATCATGAGCAACAGAGATGATAATTAAATCCACGGGAGCTGATGAGATCAAGAGAAGTGGAATAGAGGCAGGAGAGGGGGGCCCAGGACAGAGCCCTCTGGGACACCTGTGGTAAAATGGGCATGATCTGGATAAGGATCCAGCAAAGGAGACCTGTGGAGTAGTCTGACACATAGGAAGAGAACCAAGAGAGAGTAATCCCCTAAAAAGCTGGAAAGAAGAGAATCTCAGGGAAGAGGGAATAGTGTCAGAAGCTGCAGGGATGTTAAGGAGAATGACGTTTGAGGAAAGGTCACTGGATCTGGCAATGAAAAGGTCAGTAGTATCTTTGAACCAGATGACTTCCTGTTTCGCATTTCTTTGCCTGTCCTACTTGCAGTTTACCCATATATGCTCATAACTGTTGTTTGGATAGTCTAGTCTCCTCTATCCTTTGTCCTCTCTATATGAGCATTATAAAATGGTCAAGAAGATTAACGGGATTCATGAAAATCATTTAGAAAAAACACCAGACCGTGAGTATAGGAGACTCGGCATTGACTTCAAGCTTGGGCAAGGCCCATAACTTCCCTAACGTCCCCTCCATTGCTAAAAGTTTCTGAATCAATGAAAATTTCTTTTCTTACAGCTCACAGTGTGACACTTGATTCTCAGGTACAGCAGTCACTCTGTTCAGTAGCAGTCTCCAAATCAGAAGATGAAGAGGAAGCAGGACCATCACAGCCCATTTCTGACTTTGAAGAGCGTGCTATGAAGGAGATATCAGGTATGTTGATTTTTAAAAGGAGATATCAAAGTGCTTAAATGTAAGTCTAAGTACAAAAATGCCTTTCAAAGTTAAAGCTCTGTCTAAATCCTTCTCTGGATTCCATAATGGAATTTGATTTTCATTCTTTGAGCATTTTTTTTTAATGACAGGACAGCAGGTTAGCAGCCATGCAAAAGAGTTTGCATGACTTCAAAATAATAGATATCAAAATGGCAACTTCCTCATTTTTCTACTTTGCTTTCCATTGTAAATTTAGTATTAACATTAATGAGGATAATTTATTACTTCAGTATATCCAACAGTCTTCTCTATATCATCGAGGCTACCTTCCAGCATAATCACAGCTTAGACCTGACAACTTCTGCAAAAGTAGTATAAATCAGGCAAAGAAGCTTTATCATCTGGAACCCCAGATGCCAAAACTGTGTACAAGTGGTTGCTTCCACCATCAACAGTTCAAAGGAAATAGACATGGAGCATCCCCTCAACCCCATACTGCAAAGGGACTACTCTCCTAGCTCTAGACTCCAAATTTTAGGCTGCCATTAATGACCATAAAATCTGGTCTTTCAATAAAGCCATCCTTGTGGTCCTGCTACATTTCCACATGTTCATCGCCCAGTTCAGAAGAGGCAAGTGTACCAAACTAAGCTGGGGGGGGGGGAAACGGACTCCACCGATTAAATCACACCTTATCATAGTACATGTCACTAACAAAAAATTATGTATGGAAGTTGGAACTAAAAACAGAGACTCAAACAATTTCTTAACAGATTGGATTTCTCTTAATGAATATTACAAAACAAGTTTCCTACAGTTGAGAGAGTCTCACTTTGAACACAGATCCCACAGCCCTAGACTGTTTTAGCAAACCTAAAATCTACCCAATGCAAACATTGTATGATAGAAAACAAACAAAAAGATCTCTGAGAATATCATAAAATACTACAAGCAGGTACTTAGATAAGCTAGATTGAACTGATAGTAATTCTAATGAACATTTATTACAGAAAAATTTGAAAAGTCCAAGTATGGAAGAAAAGAAAAAATCAACACATGGATCAATCACATATATTTCTTTTTTGTGAACACATTCTTTCAAGCATACAAACATGAAGAAATCATAAAAGAGAAAATAAAGGAAAACAGAATACTGGAAGAAGAATTGGCCCAGAAGAAAAAAATTGAAAATGAAGAAGTAGAAGCAAGGTAATTTTAAAAACATAAAAATTAAATTTGTAAAAAAAAAAAAAAGATATACTTATTCAAGAGGCAGTAGCCTCTTGAATACCTGCATATGATTTGCCAAAATTCTATAGCAATGAGACATTGAGTGTCAAATGACTTTTTAACATCTAATTCATTCTTCATTTCTTTAAGGTGGTTTTTATATTTCTTGGATTTTTTTTTTGTAGATTAGCTCTTAGATATTTTATAATAGCACCAACTCTCACAGGGTTGTTGTGTGGATCATATGAGTTAATATATGTAAAGTGCTTTGTAAATCTTAAGGGGCTATGTAAATGCTAACTATTATGGTTATTTTGAATAGAATTTCCTTTTTTATTATTTCCTCTGGTTTTTGTTGTCATATGGAAATGGTAGAGGTCTTTTTGAAATTAATTTGAATATTGTTGCTTTACTGAAGCCATTATCCGAGTTTGTTTTTTTTTTGCAAACCTCTTGAGTTTTCTAAGGAAATTACCATGTTGTATGAAAATAATTTTGTCTTCTCATGCCAATGTTCATGTTTTCAATTTTCTTATCTTATTTCTATTGTTAGCATCTTGAAATTTGTGTTAAGTAATATTGGGAGGCAGAGGCTGTCACCAAATGCTTTTTTGACTAACACTGTACAATATTTCCTAAGACTGTGCCAAACCATATTTTGGCTAGGTGAAACTCATGTGGTAAATTAGAAGAAACAAAATTAATATAGTGCTATAAACCACCTGGGGTTTAACTATTTTTCATAGTTTAACTTTTTTTATTTAACTATTTTTCATAGTTATCTAACATGTCAGAATCATTTAAAAACAGTGGTTTTCTCAGCTTTTGTTCTAATTTACTTCCTTGTTTTGCCATTTCAATATATTTGCCACTCTCTCCTTTCTTTAGAGCCACAATATTTTCTAATATAAATTAGTACGCACTTTTAAAAATGACTTTAAAGTCTTAATTCTAGCCTGACGGTAGACACTTTGGTCAAACATCTATCCTTATTTGTAAATGTCTCTATCCAATTGAAGAAAACACAATGCTAAATGGGGTGGGGGAAGTCATATAGGAATGGCAACAATGCTACTAAGAACCCATTGTCATCCTAGCTAATTTTTTTGGGGGGGTGAGGCAATTGGAGTTAAGTGGCTTGCCCAGGGTCACACAGCTAGTGAGTGTTGTGTCTGAGGCCACATTTGAACTCAGGTCCTCCTCCTCAGGTGCTCCATCCACTGTGCCACCTAGCTGCCCCTATCCTAGCTAATTTAAACCCCATTTTAAAACCCTGGTTGGCTGTATTTGGTGCAACTAACACTAAAAGTCAGGCAGTAGGGAGATGTCATTTGCAAATCATTTTAAATGTCTTAAGAACATAATAGAGTGCTTCAGCTTTGGAAGAAGCTTCAAATTTTAGGCAAAAGGTGGTAATGCAATTTACAGCTGTCATTTATTTACACACAGCCAGGCAACACTCCAGAGTGTAGCCAGAATCAGATTAAAATGTAACTGAGAAATATTTAACAAAATGAATAGAAATACAGTAGGATATAGATAATATTAATATGTTTTTCTAAGTCAATATGCAACCATCCAGGGATCCTCTTACGGTTTAGTCTCTGCCTCACCCTCCTTCCCATGCCTTTCTAGTTGACAGCACTGCTACAGGGCTATTATAGCTGTTTTCTTGTTTTAGGAACTTAAAAAAAATACTGCTAGTTTTATTTATATGAAAACAGGTTTGAAGGTTTTTTTTCAAATTGTAAAGAAAATTAAAATGATCTTTGTTACTTGGTTTTAGGCTTAATCTTTTACTAGAAGAAGAAGCCAAAAGACAAGATTATGAGGTGATAACAATTACTGTAACAACTAAAGACACATCAGAAGATTTACCTCATCTTACACCAAGTCCTCCTAAAGAAGAGGTGATTAAGGTGACTACAAGTAAGAAAAGGAAAAGGTAAAAGGATGTTTGGTAACTTACTCCTAGATCAGGGCATGTAGATGTAACAAGAACCTTGGAACTCAAAATTCCACCATCATAACAATAAAATCAAACAATTGTATTAGATTTCTATTTAGGAACTTTCTTTTTAATAAATTTTTATTGATGTCTTTTACCTTTATATAACCTACATTTCCCAGTGTATCTCATCACGTTAGACCTTCTAAAGGGCTATATCCTGTGTAACAAGGAAAAAAAATCAAAACTAGCCAACATAGCGAAGAGTCTGACACATGCATGCAGTATTCCACACCCAGAATCCCCAATCTCTGCAATGTGGGGAGACGTGCCTTTTCATCTCTTCTTGGAGGGCAAGCTTGGACCATCAGAATTTTGCAGCATTCCATTTCCATTGTTTTGCTGATTTTTTCACTTTGTATTAGTTCATATGTCCACCCATGCTTTTTTGTATTCATTACCTTATTTCTTATAGTACAGTAATATCACATTATATTTATATACTGCAACCTGTTTGGCCATTTCCCAATTAAGGGGTATCTACTTTATTTCCAATTCCTTGCTACTCCAAAAAGTGCTGCTATAAATATTTGGGTGCATATGGCAACTTTTTGTCATTAGCAGTTCAATCTCTTGGTCAAAGGGTATGGACATTTTAGTCACTTGTCTTCCAGCTGGTCCAATCTAATTATTGGAACAATTCTTAGAAACACTTTAAAAACACTTCTTAAATAATAGCTCAGTGCATTTTAGCATTCTTATGATGGCATTACTACAAATGTTGTACTTTCAAAACTGAGTCAAATGAAAATATAGACATACTCATAAAACCTAATTTGTCTTACACAAAAATTCTTGTAGTGGTATTCACAGTCCAAGACAATGAAGTCATAACTACTTATAGTATAGCTGACTGAGCACCTGTTCAGTATTGAAAAGAAATCAACAAAAATCCATTGAGCACTTAAAATATAGTATGTGCCAGGATTTGTGATAGGTGTTGGGAACATAAAGACAGACAAAACAAAACAACAGTTCTTGCCCTCAAGGGGCTTACGCTCTTAGTGGGGGGAATGGGAGAAAAGGGAGAAACACATACAGTTAAAATCAAAATACATAGAAAACAAATACAAAGTAATTACATGATTAATTAATTTCAGGCTCAAAAAGAATTCCTGGAAGAGCTTAAAAAGGATTTAAAAAATCAAATGAGAGAGGAAAAATTGGGAAAAGGAATGAGTGAAGAGAGGAAATTATGAAAAATGAGTCAACAGTTTGGTAAAGGGGACACAAAAAACACTGAAGAAAATAACAGCTTAAAAAACAGAATAAGGCAAATAGCAAAAGAGGCACAAAAATCCATTCAAGAGAATGCTTAAAAAACAGGCTCAAATAGAAAAGGAAGTATAAAAGCTCACTGAAGAAAATAATTCCTTAAAAATTAGAATTGGGCAAGTGGAAGCTAATGACTTTATGAGACATCAAGAAATAATAAAACAAAATCAAAAGAATGAAAAAATAGAAAATGTGAACTATCTCACTGGAAAAACAACTGATCTGGAAAATAGATTGAGGAGAGATAATTTAAGAATTATTGGACTATCTGAAAGCCATGATTAAAAAAAAAGAGCCTAGATATCATACTTCAAGAAATTATCACGGAAAACTGCCAGAGGGTAAAATAGAAATTGAAAGAATCTATCAATCATCTCTTGAAAGAGATCCCCAAATGAAAACTCTCAGGAATATTGTAGCCAAATTCCAGAGTTCCTTGGTCAAGGAGAAAATATTTGCAAGTAGCCAGAAAGAAGCAATTCAAGTATCATGGAGCCACAGTCAAGATAACACAAGATTTAGCAGCATCTACATGAAAGGACTGGAAGGCTTAGAATATGATATTCTGGAGGGCAAAGGGGCTAGGGTGACAACCAAGAATAGCAAAACTGAGTATAATCCTTCAGAGGAAAAAATGGGCATTTAACAAAATAGATCAGAGCTGAATAGAACATTTGATTTTCAAATATAAGACTCAAGAGAAGTGTAAAAAAGTAAATAGGAAAGTGAAATAAGGGATTAAATAAGGTTGAACTGTTTACATTTCTACATGGGAAGATGATACATGTAACTCTGAAGAACTTTATCATTATTAGGGCAATTAGAAGCAGTATACTTAGAGGGCATGGGTGTGAGTTGACTATGATGAGATATCTTTTTATTTTATTTTTTAATTTTTAGGCAATTGGGGTTAAGTGACTTGCCCAGGGTCACACAGCTAGTAAAGTGTCAAGTGTTTGGTCTGAGGCCAGATTTGAACTCAGGTCCTCTTTACTTCAGGGCTGGTGCTCTACCCACTGCGCCAAATGCCCCCTATGATGAGATATCTTTAAAAAAAAAAACCCAAAACCAAAATACCAAAACACAAAATTAAGGGTTGAGAAAGAGAAATGACTGAGGGGATATCTAAAAAAATAAAATTAAGGGGTGAGAAAGAGGGATCCACTGGGAGAAAGGAAAGATAGAATGGAGTAAATTATGTCACGTAAAAGAAGCATGAAAGAGCTTTTACAGTGAAGGGGAAGAATAAGAAGAGCAGATAATGTTTGAACTTTACTCTCATCAGAACTGGGCCAAAGAGGGAATGATATACACATTTAATTGGGTATAGAAATCTATCTTATTCACAGAGAAGTAGGAAGGGAATGGGCTAAGAGGAGGGAGGAGACTGATAGAAGGGAGGCAGATTTGGGGAGGTTGGTGGTTAGAAGGAAAACACTTGAGGAGGGATAGTGAAAGGAGAGAGATATAAACGGAAAAAATAGGATGGGAGGGAAATAGTAATTAGAACTGTTGAAACATTTTTACAGCAAATTTCTCTGATACATGTCTCATTTCTCAAATATATAGAGAAGTCAGTCAAATTTATAAGAATACAAGTCATTCCCCAATTGATAAATGGTAAAGGATATGAATAGGTAGTTTTTAGATGAAGAAATCAAAGCTATGTATAATTATATTAAAAATGCTCTAAATCGGGGCAGCTAGGTGGCGCAGTGGATACAGCACTCGCCCCGAACTCCACCCGAGTTCAAATCTGGCCTCAGACCAAACACTTGACACTAGCTGTGTGACCCTGGGCAAGTGACTTAACCTCGAATGCCTAAAAAAAAAAAAAAAGAAAAAGAAAAAGAAAAAAACACCCAAAATGCTCTAAATCACTATTGACTAGAGAAATGCGAATTAAAACAACTCTGAGGTACTACCTCATACCTTTCAGATTGGCTAGCATGACAGAAAGGGAAAATGACATGTTGGAGTGGATATGGGAAAATTGGGACACTAAAGCAGTGTTGGTGGAGAGGTAAACTAATTCAACCATTCTGAAGAGCAATTTGGAACAATAACCAGGGGACTATAAAACTGTGCATACCCTTTGACCCAGTAATACCACTAGTAGGTCTGTATCCCAAAGAGATGAGGAAAAAGAAAAAAAAGGAAAAGGACCTATATGTGAAAGAACATTTAAGAGTAGCTCTGTTTGTGGTAGCAAAGAATTGGAAATTAAGGGAATGCCCATCAATTGAGAAATAACTGAACAAGCTGCAGTATATGATTGTGATGGAATACTATATGCTATAAGAAATGACGAGTAGGATGCTTTCAGAAAAACCTTAGAAGACTTACATGAACTGATGGAAAGTGAAGTGAGCAGAATCAGGAGAACATTGTACATAGTAATGGCAATACTGTATGATGATCAACTGTGAATGACTTAGTCATTCTCAGCAGTACAGTGATCTAAGACAATTCTGAAGGACCTATGATGAAAAATGCTATCCACCTCCACAGAAAGAAATGATGAAGTCTGAAAGTAGATTGAAGCAAACTTTTTTTTTAACTTTCTTAACTTTCATTTATTTAATTGGTCTGTTTTCTTTCACATGACTAATATGGAAATGTATTTTGCATGACTCCATATGTATAACATATCAAATTGTTTGCCTTCTCAATGAGAGGGGAAAGAAGGAGGGAAGGAGGGAATTTGGAACTCTAAATTTTTAAAAATGAATGTTAATTGATTTTACATGTAATTAGAAATTTTTTTTAAAAAGCTAAAAAAAAAGAAAACTCCACTTTTTAAAAGGCATGCAAAAGTAGACACTTGAGCACTGCCACCTAAAGGCAAAGACTGTTTTGTGTTTAAATATGAGGAAAGGGAACCCATGATTTTAAATCATTAAGGCAAAGTTTCTAATTTTTTTTACTTTTATGTTGTTTTTAAATTATTTTGGTTTGTAAGGAAAATAAAGTTTAGTTTTATTACTTTCTGTAAATGCTTTGAATATCTGCCACTGTACAATTTGGTGAAGGAAGAATGGGAATCATATAACTTTGCTAGATATTTTAAAACTTACAAACTTTTTATAATATCCAAGATTGACTAGGAACAATCACACTTAAGCTCATTAACAATTATATCCTAAAGTAAGAGTAGTGAATGAAAAGAAATGGGAATAGAAAATAAAAATCTTTGAAATTTTTTAGCAATTTATTCATTTTATTTTCCAGTAAAATAGTCACATAATATCAGAAGAATGGAATGGTATAGATGTAGCAGACTTGCTTTTAATAATTCCACTTAAATATTTAAAATCTAAAAATTTTACAGCCAGAGTTATGGATTTGATAGAAATTTGATTCTTACAAAGCAAGTATTGCTTTACTATTGTCATTAATCCAGTCAATAATATGACTAATAACCAGTAATGTTAAACAAAAATTTTATGAATTTTTAGACACTTTAAATAAGCTGTTTTGTTGGTCAATCCAAGAAGAATATGTTGTTGAATTGTGTTGCACAAAGTTTCTTTACTTCTTCTGCAAAAACAATAGAAAACACTGAGAAAATCGGATGTCCTTATTGCCTCTGCCCCCAAAGGTTACTGTGTGAGTTACCCTTGACCCAAGTTCCAACAATCTAAAATTAAACTTTTTATACAAGAAACAAACTAGATGCTAGCTGACAGGTGCTGGGCATGTTGTCAAGAAAACCTGAATTCAAGTTCTGCCTCAGAAATCACCAGGTGTGACTCTGGGCAAGTCACTTCAACCTCTCTAGTCCTTAGTTTCCTTATCTGTAAAAGGAAAGGGTTAGACTCAATAGCTTCTACTATCTCTTCTAGCTCCAAAACTACAATCCTATGAATCTAGGTATCTTTGAAATAGACTGACAAATCTTTAAAATTTCTATCAATAATTTATGCCTGGCCTTAAAAATTACCACAAATTTAGCAATTCCTAAAAATATGACCTTTGGAAACATAATAATTATTTGTATTCAATCAAAATAGTAAGGGCTCTAAGACTATCTGGTTAATCCTGAATTTTAAAATTCTTTGAAATCATTAATCATTATACTAAATCATTTTATAATTCTTAAGTGAATTGCAATGGGATGCTGCGGTGTGCAAACTTCCTCTAACAACATAGGCTTCTTTACTATGTCCCATGAAGTTCCCCAAGACACATGGAGGTTAGTGACTTGCCCAGGTTTACATATCTAGTAAGCATCAGAAGTAGGATTTTAACCCAGATGGTCTTGACTCCAAGCCAAGTTGCCTCTTACAATCCTTATAGATTCACAAAGCTTATTTTGTTTTCATTTTTCCCTAACTAATGAAATGTCTGGCAAGGGAAAGGGAAGAAAATAAGCATTTATATAGGGCCTAGTATGTGCCAGGCAGTGTGCTAAGTGCATTACAAATATCACCTCACTGCTCCTCACAACAACCCTGCAAGATAGGTACTATTATTATCCCAACTTTATAGTTTTGGAAATGGAGGCAAACCATAGGTTAAGTGACTTGCCCAAGATCACACAGCTAGGGTCTGAGGTTGGATTTGAACTCAGGTCTTCCTCACTTCAGGCCCAGTGCTCTATCTACTGAACCACTTGGCTGTCTCAGGTTCCCGGCAGGAATAATGTAAGCACTAAGAAATGTCAAAAACAGACATCAAACTTACCACCTGTGATATTTGTCTCTAATACACACCATAGAAGATACATACAGAAATCTAAAGTTCAGATTTCTTACTGCTGAAAAAGGTGGCTCACCCCATCCCTATTTATTTATTTACTATTTATTATGTGGCAGTAATATCTGCCTGAAGGCAAGATGCTGCATAGAGTAAGGACGGCTGCTCCTAACTTTTATTCAAACTGATCAGAATACCCAGAATACAGTCACCAGAAATATGGCAACATCAGTCATGATACTATGTAGCTGGATAATGCCAGTCACTTTCAACTGAGAGTTATACTTGCTCCCATACATGGTGACAGATTTAAAAACTGTCATACAAACTAGAAGATTCTATAAAAGGCTTTTCTACATTAGTTTTTTTTTCTTTCAGGAGAAATGGCATTTGCACAGAATATGCCAAACAATGTTTTCATTTTGGATAACAGAACTTAATAGAACTATTAAAACAATTTATTTTTCAAGTATTTTCACAATACAGAACTCTTTAAACAGGGAAGTAAACTTTAATGGGGAGATTATTTTCCATAAAGTTATGAACATCATGGCCAGAGTAGTTATTAAATGCATTAGCTAAAAACAAAGCCCTGATTATCTATGATTTTGTTCTACTTGTTACTCAAAAACTATACCGAGTCCAAATATCTGGGTTCAAGTCCCAGCTCTATGACTTATTAGCTGGGTGACTGAACAGATCATGCCTCAAAGTCACCTGTAAAAGTCAAGATAATGTGCTAAGCCTAAATAGCATTAGGTCATTAGCCTGTAAGTATCTCAAAGAGGCAGCACCTGAACTCAAGTCTGACCAAAAGCCTCCAGCTCTATCCCCTGCACCACAAAACATAAGAAGTATTTCAAATAATTTGAATGTCTATGATATGGAGGAGGGAATGGGCTTGTTCTATGTTGCCCAAAGGCACAATGAGGGCCAGGAAACGAAAACCGGGAGACAAATCTGGACTCATTGTGAAGAGTGAGTTGTTGGACAACAGAAGCTGCCTCCTGAAATACTGTAGTGTTCAAGCAGAGACCGAATGAATGCCTGTGAGGCTGTAGGAGGTCTTCCTGCACTGCTGGGATGCTGGACTAGAGAGGATGGACCTCCGAGGTCCCTTCCAACTCTAAGATCCTGGGACTGAAAGCAGCTCGCTTGGTGAACCTCACTTAGTTTCTAGGTGACCCAAAATGCATTTTTTGGTGTCCAACAACAGATTTCTGACCAGGCTTCATCCTACTTTATGGCCCTTAATTAACACATGTAAAGTTTTTCAAAATGACTTTTTTTCCTTTTTGTCTGAAAGCAGACTTCTTTTGCTGATCCAATACATCTTCCCACCTTCTGCCTACAAGGCCTTTCTTGACTTGTAATTTTTCTCTTACAGGTTCATGGTCATGTCAGCCATCTGAATAGGGGATATTGCTGACATGTTACATTGCGATGAATTTAAGTCATTTCCTCTACATGTGTGTGCCTGCAAGTGTTAAGTTTCCCCAACTAGATTATAAGCCTCCTGACAAAAAAAAAGATAATTCTGTTAACAATTTCACAGGACTGGTACCTGCAAAAGCATTTTGTAAACTATAAAGTACTACACAAGTAGAAGGGACCATTACCATATTTTTCTTAATAACGATACATTGAAATCCAGTCAATTTGGTGGCCTCAATAACATTAAAGTATCACTCAAGCACTAATGAATACTTACCATTGACCTCAATCAGGTTTGCATTTTTTTGATTCAAAATAACATATAGTTCCCGCTGATCCGATTTTTTCCCAACAACCCAATAGTCACTCATTGCCTTCACAATGATTTCCTCATCCTCATCCATTCTGTAAAACAAATTTCATTATGTAACTTTACAGATATATTTATTAGTATAAAAATGTGGATGCAGATTATAAAAAGTCAACATTGAAAAAATTTCAAGACATCATAGAGAATTTTAGTAGTTAACATCCTTCAGGGTGTTATATATGAAATGAATAGCTGCAGGAAAGAGCAGCCATAGCTACTGATGGGCTTTTTAAATTCAGAGAATTCTGAACATGCAGTTTGGGGAAATGATTACAAAGTGATCATGGGAAACTAAGGTGATGCAGAAAGCTCCGTTCTCTTCCTGCATTTTAAAGGGTCATTCTTTTTAGCATATGGCATCTATTCTGAATAAAACTATGAAAATTACCTCGTAAAATCACTGTTGATATCACCTAGAATCTTCATAAGGTCAGGATGAACAGATGTAAGTGATACGCTAGGCGTTTTCCTCATGTGAATTGTACTTTTCTCTGCTAAATTCATATGATTGAAGTAGATAAACTTAAACTGGGGTTCCTTTTCAGACCTGTGAAAATATGTTAACAAAATAATCAGTAAAATATTTTTAAAAGCATTCAGTTATCCAATCAAGTAAAAATATTCCCTTAAGAATCTTAAGCGCTATGGCTAACAATGATATTTTCATTCTCCAATTGTCAATAAAGAGATTTCAGAAACGTGGGTTTTCAAAAGTAGTTGTCTCAAGGGTCAGATATGGCTACTAATTATACTAACTATGTTTTAGTGATTCTTTTTTTTGATAAAGCAGGGTGTTTTGCACACAGTGGACATTCAACAAGTATTTGTTGACTGACAAGATATAAATTATATTAATGTTAAGTTTCAGTTCAGATAGGACATTCACTAGTACAATAAGACTTAACTTATCTACATCCCTGTGTGTTACAGCATTCCACATAACTGAATTTTCCAAATAAATAAAGCTTTCAAAACAGTCACTTTAATAAGAACAAGAACAAAAGTTTCCAATGTGGAGATCTAAAAGGTATTACACACTTTCCTGACTTCTATAATAGAATATCCTGACTACAATTTAACCCTGAGTCATTATTATATCAGTTGTGTTAGTACCGTGAGGCACTGAGTCTACCATTTAACACTGCATTAAACTGCCCTAGACTTCTATGCATTTTCAATTTTTTGTAAACTTGTGTTGTTAAGGATGTTAAGATGTGTCTCTGCCCTCAAGGTGCCTAGAATGTGCTGGAAGAAGATATGAAATGGATTCAGAGAAGTATGAAGCAATAGGAAGGCCAAAGAAGAGATTCACACAGGTTCCCAGAGTATTTGAGGAGGCAGAGAACACTTTAGCTAGGGGTGCCTATATGGTGATGGGAATGAGGGAATGCCAACTTTGTACTTTATTACACGAGCCCTGTCACATCTATTTTGTTTGCTCAGAGGCCTTTTTCCTTTATGCACTGGTTTTTGGTGGAGTTTCTTTTAAGTAAGCAAGGTGTCACCAAATATTCTCTCATCTACTGTCTATCACCTCTGTTAAACATTAAGTACATATGCACTAGGGTGCGTTAATAAAAATGAACTAGGGGTTAAATACACATTTTATAGGTTAGGCACTAATATTTGGTACTTGGTATGGGTAAAGCAGATTGATCATGTGCCCATCTAAAGCTCAGTGGTGAAGACAGAGAGCTAGCTAAGTCTGATGGTGAAGCCATAGCCCTAACTTGAGAGGATGACATTCTTTGAACTATATCTTTACTTCCAAAAATGCATTTCTTTGGAGAAAGAATAAAAGTAATAGAATCACCTGAGTACTAACACAGCTTTCCCATCCACACTTTTTTCCCCATGGCTGCTGAATTAACTATCAAAGATCTGTCTGTTATTGCTACCTCTTAATTCCACATGATTCTACTTCC
This sequence comes from Phascolarctos cinereus, assembly GCF_003287225.1. Classification (NCBI taxonomy): domain Eukaryota; kingdom Metazoa; phylum Chordata; class Mammalia; order Diprotodontia; family Phascolarctidae; genus Phascolarctos; species Phascolarctos cinereus. Next base: position 211,988,213 of record NW_027555847.1, read on the forward strand.
TATGTCAGTATAGACAATTAACCAAATAGGCAACTAAATTATTTTTAATTTTTAAACAACTGATAAAAGGAATCTTTTCTCAAGTCTTCACCAAGAAATAATGCTAGGTGGCCCAGGGTCACATAGGTGGTGCAGTGGATAGAGCACTGGCCCTGGAATCAGGAGGACCTGAGTTCAAATCCAGCCTCGGACACATAACATTTATTAGCTGTGTGACCCTGGGCAAGTCACTTAATCCCAACTGCCTCACCAAAAAAAAAAAAAGAAAGAAAGAATCCTCCTTCTAATAATCCTCTTTCCTTTTCTGCTCTTCAATATTCATATCTCTTACAATTTAATGTTGGGTTTAGCTAACTGAATTCAAACCTACTGTTATAGTATTATACCAAGAAGGAAGATTAAAAAAGTTTAGATGACATATGGTCCCTGACCTCACATATTTGCTAGTAGGAATATATAACATAACTGATTAAAAAATTATAGAGTAAGTGTACAAGACAGGTGTTATAAGTCTTTTTCAGTCATGTCCAACTCTTTGTGGCTCCGGGGTTTTTTTGGCAAAGAAACTGGAACGGCTTGCCATTTCCTTCTCCAGTTCATTTTGCAGACGAGGAAGCTGAGACAAACAGGGTTAAGAGACTTGCACAGGGTCACGCAACTAGTGAGTGTCTGAGGCCAGATCTGAACTCAGGAAGATGAGTCTTCCCGATTCCAGACCTGGTACTCTATTCACTGCGCCACCCAGCTGCCCTTGTTAAGACAGGTACAAAATACTATTTGAGGCCCAAAGGAAAAAAAGTTACTAGATAAGGCTTCCTACAGGACACCTGAGTTAGTCTCAGTTAGTCCTTAAAGGACATGTGGGAATTCAGCAGCCAACTGGGATAAAGATATTGCGAGCAAAGCCAGAGGCAGGAATGTTCAGGGCAAGCATAGATTTCATAGTCCAATTTGGCTGAAGCAGGGTCGTGTAGAAGGGTTAGATAAATCTTGAAAAGTAGAATGGCACCAGATTGTAGACAGTCTTAGAGTAAGGCAAAAGAATTTGAATTTTACTGAATAGGTAATAGGGTTCTAAACTAATAAATGACATATTTTCATAAGGAAGGTAAGTCTGGCAGAGGTATGAAAAGTTGATGTGGAGGGGGAGAGAGTAAAGACTATTCTAACAGCTTAACAGGTGATTGGTCATGTGCCAGAGGTATGCTGCAGAAGGAGGTTTTGGAGTCTAGCCTGAATCACTGTGTGGTTGCAGTGTTAGAAGCACTGTCAGCACGAATGCTGAAGTTTCTCAGGATGGCAAGGGAGAATACAACAATAAATCAGGTGCTACAGTCACTAAGGAAATTGGGAGTGACTTGGGAGGCTGGTTTGAGACAAGAAAAAGAATGGAGAGAGAGTGGTATAAGTGGATTACAGGGACGAATAAGTTACCGAGAGAAAGAAACAGCAATGAGGAGTGAGCCAATTCCTCCTACTGACCTGGCAAAAACTGGCCAATGAAAAGTAACAGGATACAGTGGGGAAAGTGCTGGGATTGGAATCAGAGGATTTGAATTTGAATCATGGCTCTGCCACTTACTTGACTTCATGATACTGGGCAAGTCAATCTACATATAGACCTCAGTTCTATCATTTGTAAAATGAGAAGGACTAGATAGTCTCTAAGATCCCTTTTCCATTTCTGAATTGATGATCCTATGAAATGGAACACATTTAAGATATCTGATAGAGATCGGGAAAAACCTGGTTTCAATTAAAGTTAATGCATGCCAAAGATACTCATAACCAGTAATTGAACTAAGATTGAAACTGTTTTTATAGTCAAGGTGTCAGAAGCTACATCTTTAATGAAATACATTAGATCTAAGTATTACACTTTTTAAAACCTTATTTTCTAGAAATAATTAGAAAGGCAAACTAAATTTACATTCCATAAATACAGAGTAGTAACCACAAATTTACCACATTATGATACAGCATGTGTCTGCATGCACATATAGCCTAAACCTTCCCTAGGACTTCTGGGACATCCTGTATAATTAAACTGTGTTTCATAGTCAAGTACGTCCCTTTAGAATTCCACAGCTAGAAAGAATTCCTTCCCTCTTCATCATTCCATCACTACATCAATATAGCAGGCTCATCAGCTAGTCCAGTCAAAATAGCTTAATTCTGTTCTCATTTGGGTAACACGATTTTATTAGTTTTCTCAGAAACCATGTATTAGAAATCCCCTACATTAAACATTAAGGTATAATTGACAGATTTCTTCAGCTTTACTCCACAATATTTTTAAAAAGCGAAGCAGTGATTCAGTGCACAAGCACCATTTCATATATATCTTAGCTATAACTTACAAAATAACAATTCAGTAGTTACTGTATCTGATAAATATCTATTCGGGTGATCAGAAACATATGAACAAAACTATCTAATGAAAAAAAGATCAAATATTTATTGCTATTGCTGAATCTCATGAATTAATAGTCTAGACATTTTCCACCATTACTAAGGAGTATCTGAAAACAAAATTAAGCTGACTTCTTGGACACCTTAAGAATATTAGGTCTAAAAAAATTACACGAAGACTTTGTTTCAAGGTTTATATTTAAATTAAAATATCAGGCAAACCTGTTCTTTGTTGTAATTGATTGCCTAGTCCATTCATTTGCAACATTATAAATCCAAATGCATGGCCTCACATATTAGGCTGGAAGCATTAGACTGATATGTCACACGGACCCTGGAAAATAATTTTTCTTTAAAAGACAGTGTCCTTTTCCAAGTAAAGATGAGGAAACACCTTACAAGTTACTCACAAAACACAGGACAGACACAGGATAAACTCTTAAAAGAAATCTTTCAGGCAACTGTAAAAATAACAAATAATTTAAACAATGTGGGAGGTAGGTAAAAATCTTACCAAACACAATTGCACTACCCTATTTTTTTTTTGATGGTTAGAAAGCCAAGTAGTTATGCCTTCACTGGATACTTTTCTTTCATGAAATAAGTATCTCCTTTTTTTGTATGACAATAATAGGAAATACAAAATTATTTTAAGTGTCTGGGTTGTATATTTTAGCATGGAAAGGCTTAATTTTTCCATGCAGCTAACAGAGAAATGAAATGGTTTCTACTGAATTTGTAAGAATTATGTTTCTTATGCCAGCTTATTAATTTATTTGGATGTTTTTTCTTTGAATTTGTCTATTGCTCGGAGGGATAAGGAGACATGTCAAAGTGAAAGTAAACTGAAATATACCCAATTTTTCTCCTTGTTATAGGGTACAGTAGAGATTGCAGCAGACAGCAAATACAAACAAGGATCATTCTGTCTATCCCTTCCACTTTTACTGGTTCCTTTAAATGCAGGATTAACAGTGGCCCACTAATGTTCAGAAATGTACTTTCTCTAACTTTGGAAATCAGAAAACAAAAATAACGTGCCTTGGAATTTAGCCAAAATTACAAGACGTAGGCAAACACACATAAGCGTATGGAAAGCTGACTGGTATTTTTTTTTTTTTGTGAGACAATCACACAGCTAGCGTCATGTGTCTAAGGCTGGATTTGAACCTGACTCAAGGGTCGGTACTCTATCCACTGTGCCACCTAGCTGCCCCTTGACTGCTATTCTTTATTAGCATATAGTCCCCAAACATTTTCCATGTTTACCAGGCCAATACTCTCAGAACAGACAAAAAACTGTATGCTAAAATAAGTATGCCACTAGTTACTCCCTTAATGATTTGGTCTAACCCTATTTTGAAGCAATCAATGCCAATAATACTGTTAGAGGCCTGATTTTCCTGAAGCAATATTACCAGGGTTAGGTAAACTGACATCTCATATGAATAAATCCTTCAAACCTTTCTGCCAACTTTGTAAAAAGAAGCCTTGTTCCCAGAGGAAGCTCCAAGTTTCTTCAGCCCTGAATCAATGGTGGCAGTGGTTGAGGAGAAGGCAATGGAGCTTTTGATACAACTGAGAGTAGGCCAGCACTCTGGGCTTGCAAGACTGGTCACCTAGAAATGGGGAGGCACTGATTCAGGAGCAGCTCTTGAGACATCTACATCATGACAGGAAGAGCTGTCCTGAAAGAGACATGATGCCAACTACCCCCCTTACCAACCAGAGTGTGCCAGAAGGGTTGGTCAATCAATAGAAATGAGATGTGGAATAAATTCACATTCTAGAATACAACCCTTTATTTCCTATATAATTCTCCCCCCTCCCGCCCCCCCTCCCCCCACTCCAGACGTGAACAAAGTAGTTGCTGGAATGTAACCCCTGGCATGAACAATGGTGTTACTGTTTAACTAGGTAACTTCCAATGCTTGAACATCCTTGCAACAGCCACTCCTCTGAAGTCGAAGCTTGTACAAGTTTAATGAAGGTGACAGTCCAGCCACATTTGGAGTAAGGAACTCTAATAGGTTGAAATCAACACTATCAAAAGGCCTTTTTCTGCCTCAAAATAGCCATGATATAGAAACAAGTGATAATAACGCATTGTTTGTTTGTGCAACTCAAACAAGATTTTCCTGGCTTTAAGGTCAACTTTTTATCCACTATGTTAACACAGCCTCCAAGTACAAATTTGGAAGGCTAATCACAGAAAGCTGACCCCCAGCTGATGTCCTTTTTGGCAACAGCAATTTATGAAGCCACCTATGAAGGTGCAGAATTTGTACTGCATTGGTGGAAGGAACATTTCCAACAATTAAATAATTTCTCTTCTGAAGCATTAAAACAACTTATTGATAAACTGACTTTTTTTTTTGAAGGGGAGGGGAAGCCTGGGAAAATAAGATGACCAAAGAAAGACAGTCAATGTGATGATGTGCCTTGGGTAAGGCCTTACTTACAAATACCTGATGGAGGGTTTTAGAGGGACAGAAATCTTTCCTATATCTAATCATTTTTCTCTTTAGGTAGGGGGCATTTATTGCTTACTTATCAAATTACTTTTACATAATCTTAGCTACATCAAAAATCACTGTTTTTAATTTAATAAAGATCTAAAAATTTATAAAGGAGTTCTGAGCTCTGAACATATTTTCCTGTAACTCACATTTCGATGAGGCTTTGAGGTTTGCTAAGAACTGTCTTTGTGACAATCCTCTGAAGTGGGTTCTACGAGAATTACTGTTGTTACCATCCCCATTTTTAGAGCTCAATCAACCAACACTTATTTAGCTGGGGATACAAAGACAAAAATGAAACAGTTCCTAACCTCAAGCAGTTTAGTTCTGTGGTGGAAAACAACATGTACACATATAAGTACACATAAAATAAATATGAAGTAATTTTAGGGGAGAAGGCACTAACTGCAGCCAGGATGACAAGAAGTTAAGAGACTTATCACATAGTAAATGTTGGAGGCAGAATCTAAAATCAATTCTATTCACTTCAAATTCATGGTACAGGAAAAAGAATATTGGATTTGGAGCCTCAGGCTCCTGGCTTCAAATCCGGACTCTTTCACTTAGTACTTTACGTCACTTAACCTCTTTGGGGCCTCACATCCTCACCTGCAAAATGGGGGTATGTGGACTGGATGGCATGTGAAATCTCTTCCACCTCTAATAATATTTAATCCTATGGTTCATTCATTTCTTAAAACTAGATGAGAACTTTCACCTACTCCTGCCTCTCAGAAATACAAAAAAAAAGTTAGAGAATGGATGTTATCAGAACTGCCCATGAAAGCTTACTTATTTAACCCCTATATTTGCAGTATAGTGCTATACTAATAGAAATATAGAAGTTTATTATGGAATAAGATAATATTTTCCTACTAAGAGAGGCAGTATGGCATACAGAACAGAGTGATGGACTTGAGAGTCAGTATGGACTTGAATTAAATCCACCTCTGTTTTGGCACTTACTAGATGGGTGACCATTAACCTCTCTGACTCAGTTTCCTCATCTGTAAAATGGGAATAACAAAACAAGATAATATATATAAAGTACTTTGTGCATTTAAAAAGCTAAATATGTCAGTTTTTAAAAAAATTAATCTAACCATCATTTCTATGGGAAAATGCACTCCAGGCAGTAGAACGAAAAAGGGTTTCTCTAATTCTAAACTGCATTTACTCAATAATAAACACTGGCTAAATGAATGAACGGTCATGACTCCATGGCCTACGACTAGAGTTCATTAGGTGCCCGAAGATTCTAGTATTGGTGCTTCTGCAGCCATCCCTTTCTCTCTATTTCTCTCCCATTGCTAAAAGCAACACTAACCAAATCCTCCTAATATGTCATCTTGCCTTCCATCTACCCATTCCTTTCCTTTAATCTAGTCTTCAAACCACAGCCAGATTACTCTTCATGCGAGGAGGTCATGTCCCTCCTTTACTTAAGAATCCTCCATTGGCATGCCTACGGAATAAAGTTCAAACTTCTTAGCAAGGTTAGTTCTACTCTCCTCAATGCCCTCTGTGCTTCAGCCAAATTGTCTTCCCTTGTCCAAGCCCCAAACTTTCCTGCCTTTATATCATTGCTCCCCCAGACCAAAGGTGTCAAACTCATGGCCCATCTGTAAAACTCTTGACTGTGGCCAGAACTGGATTAAAAAGTAATTGGGGGGGCAGCTAGGGGGCTCAGGGGATAGAGCACCAGCCCTGGAGTCAGGAGGACCTGAGTTCAAATTAGGCCTCAGACACTTAACACTTACCAGCTGTGTGACCTTGGGCAAGTCACTTAACCCCATCGCCTAGCCAAAAACCCAAAACAAAAGAAAACAAGAAAAAGTAATTGGGGAATGTTTAGCAAAATAAAGAAAAATACAATACAATGTAGATAATGTTCATTTATAGTTTTCTAAGTCAATATGTGGCCCTCAGAGATCCGTTTCTATTTGAAATTTGGCACCTCTGCTCTAGGCTATGCTTAGGAAAACAAAATGAAACAAAAAAACCAGGATAGTTAAAGGCCCAGAAATAATGTTATAAAAGGATTGGTTGAAAGAATTGGGGAAAGACTTCAAGACTAGACTTAAGGGAAGACATGACTGCAGTCTTCAAGTATTTGAAGGAGTGGCACATGAGAGAGGAATTAGACGTGTTTTGGACAGTTCCAGAGGGCTTCCCACCTATGGTGGGTAGGCTTCCCAAATTCCTTTGTTTGGCACGTCAGGATTTTATAGTCAGATATCATCCTACTTTTTCAGCCTCATCTTATTTATTCCATTCCATGAATGCTATGCTCCAGTCAAACCAGATTCTCTGCCCTACTGACATCCTCTGTGCTGTCAGACTCTCCTTTTCTTAAATTGTTCTTTATGTCTAGAATATCTTCCTCCTTCTCCCTCAGACACCACAAGGAACTTTTTTTTTACAGCTCTACAATGCATTTACAATGTAATGTTATGTACTAGTTATTTATGTCTGGATTTTATTCTACAGAGACCATGTCTTATCTAACTTTTGTATCTTTCTCAGCATTTCCCATAGTGCTTTGCATGAATGAATGGATCTTGCTACTTGTGCTTGGAATGCTCATCTCCCTTGTCTCTGTCTGTTATAGGCCTACCTGTCCTTTAAAGCCCACTTCAAAAACTACCTTCTCCAGGAAGTGTTCTCTCATCCATCTGGTCCATAATGATGTTTCACCTTCCTGTCTTCAAGCTGACACTACACTTTGACTCTTTCTTGTGCCTTTATCATGTGTTATCACTTTATATTTTATATTATAATACTTGGATCTTTTTAATTTCCTCTGATGACCTACTTAACCTAACATAGTGCTCCCTTCTTGGGAGGCATTTAATATACGTTTATTAGACTGAATTGAAAGAAATGTGTATAGTTTCCCCTCATACTCTCAAAAAATTACTTTTTAAATTCTATGAAGTCTGGTCAATATATTTATAAAAAATCTTTTTACACTTGCATTTTTAACCTTATTCTGAACTTCTAGAAGCTAATATCTGAACATTAAAGACATACTAATCTATACAATTCTTCATATTAACATAACCAAAGCACATTGGCATAAATTTTTCAAAGTGATTCCCATTGATTACACCCACTTTAACTTGTGAGGTAAGAAAAATAGATAAGATGATCTATCTTTCACATGTGGAACCCCCCCCCCCACCAAGAGGTACAGGAAGATTACATGATTTAATGATAGTAGAACCAAGAACCCAGCTCCTGACTTCCATCCTAAAACTCTTTCCACTTGACTTAATACCCTTTCCCTACCTGTGTGCATGAGTGCATTTCTTTTGAGATTTCCTATCTTACTCTGGCTGAAACTGGCCAATCTCAATACTGATTGGCATTGAAGCTTTAACTACTTCATTTTTCTTACTTGGACTGGTTCAGCCCTCCATGCCCAGGGGCATTGGTGCTAGACTTACGCACTCAGCCAGCTTGAGCCCTACTGCAGCTCAGAACTCCCAAACTCAAGGGATTCATTAGCCTCAACCTCCCTCAGTGGCAAGGATTGCAGATGTGCACCACCACATCCTGCCTATAATTTTAATATATATTTTATTTTACCCAGGGATACTATCAGATTAAACGGATAAAGTACTCAAAACATACACGTCTTGGTTACTGCCCAATGTCCTAACAACTCAGTGAAAACTAAAGTACTCTTTAATAGTCTAGGTTGCTTAGTTCAAGTGATTTAAGAACATGGTGCTAATAAGGCTAGTATAGGTTCAATCCCTTAGTTTCAAAAAAAAAAAAAGAAAAACTGTTCAAGAGTTGAAGGCCACACACCTAATCCCACTCAGTCCCTCAAAAATGTGTAGTCTAAGGGAAACTGGGGCAAAGGCAAACAACTCAGCTTACTTCTCCACAATGAGGGGGAAAACCACTGAAAGGTACACACTGGCATCCATTTTGTGCAGCGCTAACAGCAGATAAAACTTAAAATGAAATGTTAGTTACACACATTCTCAGTGTCTGAAACAGTTCACAAATAAAGCACAGTACAAACCCTGATATTCTTTTGTTGATATTGTACTGTTCACAAATGTCAGATGCTAAAACTGTGAGCTGAGGTCCAACGATGCTGTCCAATCTTCGACAAAAATCCAGAGAAGGCTGCATAGAGGCTGAAAAATTTAAAGAATGTTGTAAATATTGTTCTCTATTTCAGTTATGTTATATCATGTGAAAGAAGTCAATCATTTTCTCTCTCCTATGTTTAAATATTCAGATCACTTTGCTAGATACAAAGTGATTAACCTGATCAAATAATCTGAAATAACCTGATCAAATCTTATTCCTCTAATAAAAACATAAGAGATAAAATTACTAACATTTATGAAGAAAGAAAATACGCATTATATGAAGAAATAAACACACATTATAAGCTCCATTTCAGTATTCCCTCATTGGGCCAAACTAATAGGATGGTTTTACCTTCCAAGCCCACCTGAAAAACCTATCCTGAATGAAATGATCATAAAGTTAGGGCAATTGTGTTTTATTTGGGGTTTCACAGTATATCCTTCTATGTTTATGATTTAATTTAATTTATATGTTTATGTTTTAATCGTAGAAGAAAGCAATAGAGTGTTTTTTTCATCTGATAATAGATAAAAGTGCTATACTTACCATCGATCATGAAACAAACTGCTGCACTCATGGCCTAAGAGAGGGAAAAACCACCACCATATTAAACCAAAGGTTATGGAATACAGTTTTTTCTTTTCCTCCCCTGCTTAGCCTGTGGCCACTAATTTCATTGGAAAATCTGCACATAAGGAAGACTTCTGAACTTGCAGGCCAAGTAGTGCTTCAAAATGCTCTGTGGTCATAGAAGAAAATTAGAATCATACTCTAATTTCCCAACAACTGGTCATCTATCTTATGCCTGAAGAACTCTGGTGCCTGGGAACTTATCATCTCTTAGGGCAGCTCATTCCACTTCTGAATATCTGTTTACTAGGAAATCTTTCCTTATATCAAGCTTAAATCTGCCTGTCTTGTTACTTCCACTAATTGTTCCTAGCATAGTCTCTAGGGTCAAGCAGAGCACATCTAATCTGTCTTCTATTTGACAGCCCTTCAAATACCCAAAAAGAGTTATTAAAATAAGGCTTAGAAGAAAATTATAGCTAATGTTTATTTAGCACTTCAAGGTTCACAAAGCACTCATATATATTACCTAATTTACTCCCTACAACAGTAGGAAGCTGATGCTATTATCACATCCATTTTATTGATGAAGAAACTGAGGCTTAGACTTCAAATGACTTACTCAGTGTCACACAGGAGTCAAGGAAGGATTCACACTCAAGTCTTCCTGGTTCAAAAACAGCACTTTATCTACTCTTCCATGCAGCCTTCACTACACCTTTTCCTTATGTAATTTCGTTAGAGCAGCTGGGTGTCACATTGGATAGTGCTGGAAGACTTGAGCTTAAATTCTGCCTCAGGTACTTAACTGACCCTGGGTAAGTCACTTACCCTGTTTGCCTCAGTTTCCTCATGTATAAAATGAGGGCAATAACAGCACTGAGCTCTCACAGTGGTGAGGATCAAATGAGGTAATATATGCAAAGAATTTTACAAGCCTTCAAGCACTCTTATAGGGTAAAAGCTACTACTAAAGCTTAAAATCACACTACATCTTGGGGGATACTTTACATAAATGCAAGCCATTGCTGCTGTTACTGCTGTGGTGGTGGTAGTTGTTTTGCTGAGTGTGTAAGTACAAATATTTTATTCTAGGTCATTTCTAGGAAAATCCTACTGACTGCAGAATCATAATTTAATGTTTAACATGATATTTCTAAATTTCATATAAACAGAAATTAAAAATACAATATTCTATATATTCAATTTTATAGCTCTTTTAATTCAAAATGTCAAATCCAGAGTTATTTTTTTTACAAGTTTATTACATATATATTTATTTATTTCTCTATTAAGGTATACTATATGCTCTCACATACAGCTACTAGCTTCATTTTCAAATATGGTCTTGAAATTTAAACCTAGTAAAATGTACAAAATTACCCTTAAAAATAAAACTCTTAAGAGAAATTAGTAAAAAAAAATTTTTAAGTAATAAAAATATATTCTAACACTATGTTCTTCTACACATAAGTGATAAAATTGTACTCAAGGTACATAACAGAGTGTTCATTTTGACGAAGGCAATGGGAGAATTTACATATAACTGGCTAACCAATATTACTATCACTATATTACCATCAGTAACCAATACTAAAATCCAAAAAGGAGGCAAGCTGATACTTGTTCACATCTGGAAAGCCACCAGATTGAGACAGTATCTGAAAAGCAGGATATTATCATATTTTGACTGCAACATCAGCCCCTTTGCCTTCAAGATCTTTCTATATGAATTATATAAGAACACAGAACACTAATGACAAGCCTAACAGCTGCTGCTTCATTAATGACAATACAATATTGTATGAAGACATATATGAAAACTAATTACAACCCCAGGGAAGCATGCACACACATTTTGGAGTTTTGGAGTTTTAAAAAATAATTGCCACTGCTTAGAAATCCCAAAGAACAGCTTGTCACAGAAACATACATGACATTTGGGTATATACTCATATATCAATACTCAAGAATGATTAATAATATTTAGGGAGAAATAGTGATATTACCTTATAAACAATTAAATGAAGCTCTTCATAAGCATCATCTGTATTTACAAAAATTTTGGGAAATCTGCATTTTGCTTCCGGATCATTGAGGTTCAAAGGCCCAGTAAGAAATCTTAAAAGCAAGCACAAAAATGACTCACATTCATTAGACAAGTTATGGTTTTGCAGCAAAATATATTCCATTTTACATAAATGTATAACATTTTTGAAAGCCATGATAAAACATGCGGCAATACTAGAACTGTGTCAAGCCAGTAGAATTGTGACAAAACAACTTTTGGTTTTTTGTTTGTTTTTAAATGGGAAACTATGACATTTCTTCAGTGACTAGTACCATATGAAAACCATAAGTGTTCTACTTTTGTCATAGATATACTTCAACTAGGTTCTAAAGGCCTACCTGACATATACTTTTACCTATTTCAGTAAGGTAACAGCTACAGTAAGATAAAATCTCAAATCTGAAAATATAAGCTATCTTCTCACAATCAGAAAACAATAACAACAAACTCTTTTATTGACCTGGAAACAAATATAATATTTCTAAACTGTATAATTTCTTAACATCAAAAAATAACTTGGACTTTCCATAACACAAAAACAACTCATTTTGATTCTGCTCATGATTGTATTTTTAAATACATCGAAAAGCTAATAAGAAACCAAAAGGGTATATCAGAGGATTAATTACCTTCCATAATGTTGAAGATTTCCTGGCATTTCTGCTCGGATTGGTGAATCCCTTCCTGCCAACTATAAACAAGTCAAAAGTTGGGAAATGACTTACAAATGAGCTTTTTCCCCCGCTTTCAAAGCTATGAAAAAAGAACATTTACATGTGCTAGTTTGTTTCAGTTTACAGGCCTCTAGAAAATGCATGCTTTAAGTTTAAACCAAGAAGTAAAAAAAAAAAATAGAAACAAGACAATAGGCCTTACTGATTTTAATCATGATCACGACATGGTAACTACATTCCCAGAAAACTAGACTCTGACTATTCTGCAAACTCAACGCTCCCTCTTCCTTAGTCCCCGTGCTTCCAATGCCCTCTGCCCCTTCTCTCCCCCACCTCAGAGTCCTCCTCCCTTCCAAATTCCAACTTATGACCTGGATGATCACGGACAGCACTCTGGGCCTCAGTTTCCTTATCATAAAACAAAGGGATTATGGAAAGTCTCTGAGGTCCCATCCAGCTCTAAATCTACGATCCTTCAAGGCTTAGTACATATGTCATATTCTCTACAAAGCCTTCCCTCATCTCTTCCTCAGGTTGTTAATATTCTCTCCTTACTCAAATTACCTTACATTTACTTCTGTGTATATGTGGCATCCCCCAGTATAGTGTAAGCTTCTTCAGGGCAGGTTTTTTTCTTTGTAGGCCTGGGGCCTGCACATAGTGTCTTGCACGACATAATAGGTACTTAAAAACATTTCTTGAATTGAACTTCATTCTATCCTACAATTCACATTCTAATTACTCATTTATGAATAAAAATAAGCAACAATTAAAGTCACAAGATCATAGACTCATAGAAGCAGCATGAGTAGAAAGAGCACTAGATTTGTGTTGAGATCTGGGTTCAAATCCCAATTCTGAAAAAAAAAAAATCCTGCCTCTGTCAATACCTGCATGACTCTGTGCACAAATCACTTCTCTCCTCTGGGTCTCAGTTTCCTCCTCTGTAAAATGAAGAGACTGGACTTGATGGTTTCTGAGGTCCCTTTCAGCTCTAGATCTTCCATCCTATAAGGCTATGAAGAGTTGGAAGAAATCCAGAAGTGGATCCAGAATTCTAATACCTTCATTTTACAGATTTTTTTTTTTTACAGAGGAAAACTAGGCCCAGAGATGTCAAGGAACTTGCCCAAGGTCACATGGGTTATGAATCTAACAGAATCAGAACTTGAATTCAGGACCTGTGACTCCAAATCCACATGGAACTTTTCACTGTGCTATGATGCTTCTTAACGAACTTAATTTTCCATTTTCTGCTGTAAAAACAATGTCTTGGCACTTGGAGATCACAAATGAGCTTCCTTACATAAGGTAACAAAGTCATTACCAAACGAGATGCCTTCTAAATTGTTTATATAGGATGAGGAGTGTGTTACTTTATATTCCTCAAGGAAACACATGTTTTCATGTATTTTTATGGGTGTATAAAGCAGCAAAAAGTGAAACGCTTGGAAACTATTCAAGTGTAGTGCTACAACTCCGCCTTTAAGTTTGCTTCTACTCCCTCATGCTGACATAAACTCTACTTTTTAAGTTCATGACCTTGAAAAAAAAAAAGACTAAGACAAAATAGAGGCTTTATAGAGAGCACAGGAGCTTGCAATACTGAACTAGTTTTTAATGTCTCACTCAAATCAGGGCTTAAGCCCTCTAAGAGTTTAGTGTATTTGTTTTCTTTTATTTTTAACATTTAGAATATATGTCATGTGTATGGCATAAATACTTTGTGCTACCTGAATGTACATGAGTGCATAGTGGAAGTTAAATAGAGTACAGGAGCTGAGCAGGCAATATCACACCACCATTAAATGCTCAACCATTCATTAAACAGAACAAGTGTTTAAAGAATTATCCTCTACTAGGTGAAAATATCAGTAATCATTAATAGTCATTAAAGGACTGTAACAAATTCACTGTTCAGCATCAGAACCAAACACACAGTTCCTTTCACAAAATATCATTATCACCATATCTTTCTGACAATTATTTTTGCCAGGGGCTTGGATAACTATCTCATGTTACAAAATTATTAAATGACCAACACTATAAGAAAAAATGGGATAATCCCCCCCAAAATGCACAATATATTTTGGTGCCCATACCTCAGGCTCGATGTGTCTTGGAAATAGGGAAGTAGTGAGGTATTTGTATAAAATTCTCATGTCATCTTGTTCTAATCCACTCCTGAAATTATTGGGGAAAAAACCAGAAGTCAAAATTTTGAAATCATCCATTTATCCTTCTGCCATCCTGATCACAAAAGAGCTCATCCATTCTTCTGTCACACCTCATGAACAAACAATTCTCCCTGATAACTGAGAGATCATAAGATCACAGTCCAAAGAGAAAAGAGCAAACTGAACTGGTCTTTCAAATTAATTCTCTATGCTACCTTGTTAAAGAGAACTGATTATTCCTGCATCACACATAAAATTTAAATAAAGGAAAGTTCAAAACAACTTAATCTTATGCCTGGCATATAGTAGACACTTAATAAATGTTTGTTGATGTGACTATATCACATGTAGGATCTTTTAGAGGACTTTGTTAGTTGTAATAAAGAGCTTTATTTCAGGTAGTGAAAGATAGACATTTAGTTTGTAAAATGAGTTGGTACTGAAGTCACACTCCTTGTTTTCTGCATGAGTCTCATCTAGAACTCCTAGGGAAAGGGAAATCTATGCACTAATACTTCTTGGTTTCTAGAAGTGAAGCTGGAAACATACAAAAGCCAAAAAAATTCTGCCAAGCAGTAAGAGAAGAACAGAACAGACAGTCAAGAAGAAAAGACAAATGCTAAGAAAAACCCTGTAATGCTGCTTCCACAGTCACACCAGCTTTGGCAACAACCTATAGATATAAGGTCAGATTGCATCTTTAATCTAAGCAGATGGAAAGTAACTACCTAGTTTTGCTTTAAGATAGGAAAAGAAAGGAAAATGATGGTCCTTTCAGTTTCTTCCAACAAGCATCAAAAAAAAAATTATAAGTAGGACTAGTGGTAGAGTTAAAGCACTAGGAAATTGTCCCCGAAACTATACAACAGAAGACTAAATAGGAAATGGTTTTAGGTCTTGAAAAATTCAGCATTGCTTATTTGAACAAAAATAGGGTATTCAAGGAAAGGCAGTTAAACTGAGGTTCTGTGAAGTTTGCAGATTACTCACTGTTTAAAAAAAAAATAGGCTGATTCTCCCATTGGGGAATGTTTTCAAGAACAAGCACCAGCCTTGACTACCAATTAAACAAAAAAACAGCAACAAAAAAAACCTGAATGCAAACCCTACACTGGAAGGCTGAAATAATTCTGCCTCATATCAATAGTTCATATACAAGATCCAGCTCATTTTTGTTCACATATATAACAAAAAATCATTCCCTGGCTTAAAAAGCTTAAAATTATGTGCACATTAAATTAAAATGTGGCCTATCTGAATATCAGGAAGTATATGGGATATTCTTTTTTTTGTTTTACATGGCATTCTGTGCAGTTTTTGGTTAAATGTTGTACCAATTTCCTCTCATCTTTTCTGTGGTGGCACAGGAAGATTTAAATGCTATCTGATTACCTGATTAAAAAAAAAAGTAACTCCAAAGCAACTGAGGATTTTTAAACAACCCACCTCAAATTCAAATGCAGCTAAAGAAGAGTTAGCAATTGAAGTACTTCCCATTAACCCATTAAAAGTCTTTGTTCTATTCAAGATGCAATCTTGTTGTAACATTTGCTAAATTATTTAAACAAAGATAAGAGCAATGTTATGTATCAGTGAATAAGCTACCAGTTGTATCAGGACTGATTTCTCCCATAGTTTAATACTTTCTTGGTCATAAGACATCCCATAAAGTTTTTTTTTAACAAGACCACATAATTTAATTTTCATAATAACTTAAGAGGTGTGTAAAGTATTAAAAAGAATATTTGACAT
Organism: Phascolarctos cinereus; assembly: GCF_003287225.1. NCBI lineage: Eukaryota > Metazoa > Chordata > Mammalia > Diprotodontia > Phascolarctidae > Phascolarctos > Phascolarctos cinereus. The sequence continues at coordinate 212,004,501 of NW_027555847.1, forward strand.
TTTCAAACTCTAATAAATGACATATACCAAACAGTTAAACTCTCTCATTAGACAAGAGAAAAAAATTCCTAAAGAAAAATCAAATGATATCACTTTTTGCTACATCGATACTATCTTCAGAAAAACAATATAACAACAATATAAAGAAATGTAACATACAAAATGGGCAAAAAAAGACAAGGTAATTTCTCATGTACATGTTAAGATTGTACAGATAAATCCAACTACACAGATTCAATATCTGTAATTAATAGCATTAAACATGGCATAATGGAATGGAAAAGTACTTATTAAGTACCAAACATTATCTTATGTAGTAGGAATACACAGGGAAAAAAAACTAAATAGTCCTTTCCCTCAAGGAACTCATATTCTAGCAGGGATGACAGTATACACACACACATATAATTATTCCATTCTTTGTATTTGTATCTGCAGCACCTAGAAAATAGTAGATGCTTGGTAAGTTCATGCTGATTGATGCAAGGAAAATAAATACAAGATAATTCTCCGTGGAAGCACTAGCAGTTTGGGAAAATCAGAAAAAGCCTCATGTACAGTTCTGATTATATCAAACTTCCTACTCAATAAACTCCAGTGGCTCTCAATTATGACTAGGACCAAATACAAACTCCTTTGGTGTTTAACACCTTTCAAAACCTGGCCCCTTCCTACCTTTCCAATCTTCTTATACTTTACTGCCCTTGATGTAATTTATTAAGCAGTAACGCTGGCCCTACTTGATGTACATCACACATGACAATCCCTTTCCCACCTCCATGCCTTTGCAATGCCAGTCCCTCATGCCTAGAACACTCTCCCTCCTCAACTCATGCCTCTTAGCTTCCTTGGCCTTCTTGTAAGACACAGCTCCAATCCCACTTTCTACAGGCCTTCCCAGTCCCTCAAGCTGCCAGTGCCTTCCCCCTCTGACATTATTTTTGACCTACCTTATGTATGTGAGTATACACACAAAGTAAACAGAAAGTAACATTAGAGAAGAATAACACATGTAATAATGTGTTGTCCCCATGTTCTCTTTCCCATTCGGATCTGAGCTCCTGGAGGATAGGGACCATTATTATCTATCTGTACTGTCAGCAGTACCTGGCAAACAGTAAGTGCTTAATAAATGCTTGCTGACTTGACTACGTCAGGCACCAGGCTAGACACTGATCCTTTCAATAACTAAGAAAATATTTCCTCATGCTATTCTACCACGAATAATAACAATTCCCATTTACGTGAAGCTTTAAGGGGAAATAATCCCTCAAAGAAAGGCAGGATAGGTAGATGGAGAGGACACTGGGTCTGGGGTCAGAGGACTTGGGTTCAAATCTTGGCTCTTACACTTATTACCTATTATTTTGGACAAGAAACCTTGTACTTCAGTATCTCACCTATTAAATACAAGGGTTGGCTTCTTGAACAGTGGGTTGCAACCCACAGTTTAAGAAGCGCTAAAGGGATAGCGAGTGGAAAAAGTTTAAGAAGCCCTGGACTAGATGGCTTCTGTGGTCCCTTCCAAGTCTATAGCTATTTTCCCATGACCCTACCAGGGAATAAAACATGTTCACAGGTAAGTATTTACAGCATACATCATAAAAAAAAATAATACAGTGATTAATGATAGGGGAAGACTATCATCTGCCAAAAATCCTCCCAATTTCTCCTGTAGGATATGGAACTTGAACTGAGACTTGAAGAGAGTTAAGAGGTTCCAGGAGGAAAAGCATTTCAGGCATGGGGAACACAGTCAATGTAAATGCAGGGAGTTGAGAAACAGAGTACCTTATGAGAGGAAGAGCAGGGATACCAATGCCATTGGACTGTAGAGCATGTGTGAGGTATGGGGACAGAGTAAGGTGTAAGAAGAATGGAAAGGTAGGAAGGGGGCAAGTTACAAGGGGTTTTGAAGGCCAAACAGAAAATTTTATTTGATCCTGGAGGTAAGAGAGAACCACTGTAATTTACTGAATGGGAAGAGGGTAAGAGACAGGGTTTGACATGGTCAGACCTGCACTTTTAGGAAGATCAATTTGATAGCTGAGTAGAGAATGGACTGAGGTAGAAAGAGACTTGAAGCAGGCCCGCACCAGGGTGGTAGCAATATCAAAAGAGAGAAGGGCAGAGGTAGGTATACAAGAGAGATGAGGAAGGTAAAATCAGGACTTGGCTTAACATCTGATTGGATTTAGGGTGTGAGAGTAAGAAACTAAGGATAACACCTAGGTTATGATCCCAGGTGACTGGGAGGATGGCAGTGTCCTCCACAGTAATAGGAAAGATAGAAAGAGAGGAAGGCTTGGGGGAAAGCCAGTAAGTTCAGTTTTAGATAAGCTGAGTTTAAGACTTTTACATGGGTCATCCAGTTTGAGATGTCTAATAAAGCAGGTGGAGATGTAAGGAACTATTAGGCAAGGAACTACTACGACAGAATGATGATGATGCATACATTGTCAGAGGAATCCGATGTTTTTGTTTAAATGTATTCCTTTGTAACAAGGGCGGGTTCTTTCTCTCTAGAAACAAATAATGTAAAAACAAAATGTATGAAATTTTAAAATTTGTAATTTTTACATTTTCTTGATGTCTTTTGTTTTTACATCACATTCATATCCCTGTGCCAGCTCTTCTCCAGTGGGTCTCCCTCTTGTAATAAAGACTAAAGAAAGATTAAAATGAAGATTAAGAAAGAAAAAGAAAAAAAATCCAGTCCAATGAAACATCAACTAAATTGTATATATAGCATTTATTACCCATATCCCTCCTATCTGAACTCTTCTCTAGGTCAAATTTGGTCATTAACTTGCATTTCTTTTATTACTAGTGATTTAGAGAGATATTTCATATGACTATTAATAGTCTGTAATACCTCTTTAGAGAGCTTATCCCCTTATTCACTGGGGAATGATTCATTGTATATTCTCTTTACTGCCAGGATGTCAGGGCCCTCTCAGAGATATTTGATAAAAAATTTCCCCCAATTAAAAGTTTCCATTCTTATTCTAGCTGTTCATGCAAAAGCTTATAAAAATTAAAATTACCCATTTTACCTTCTGTAAAGGTAAGATGTCTCGCCTTCATTTTTGTTAAGAATTTTCTCTCTAACCATAGTTAGGAAGATACCTCTAGTCATATCCTCCCCAAAATTTTTTGGATACAATCTTTTTTTCCTTTTAAATAGCATTTTTTTAACCAAGGACATGTAAAGATAATTTTAACATTCTTTTTTTTTTTTTTACAAAACTTTGAATTCTATATTTCTCCCTCTTCCCTTCTCCTCCCTAAGATGGTAAACAATTTGATACAGGTCATATATGTGCAATTATGTAAAACATGATATTTTATATTTAAATTGAGTACCATTCAATAACTATACAGAATAAGAAGCTAATCTGAGCTTATTTTTATCAGTTTCCCCAGCAATTCCTTTATAGAACAACCACTGGTAAACTCACAATAGGGCATTCTTTCTGTTTATGAAGTCATTATATTCAGTAAAACACGGAGCAGTGACTTAAGAGATTTAAGTTATGAACAGTTTAAACACAGTGCAGATGATTTACTAGCTTAAAGGATCTTAAAGGACTTTTTAGATATTTTTAAAGTTTTCATGCATTTTTCAATATAGAAAGTAATGTTCTATGAAATGCAAGAGGTTAATATGGACAACAACTCACTTAAAGGGCACTTTTAACTTTACTTTTAGCTTTACAAACCACTTTAATCACATAACAACCCTTAGAGAGAGAGACAGTGCAAATATGATCCCCTTTTTAAAGATGGTGAAACTGAGGCTCAGAGAGGTTAATGCGCCCCCAAAAAAATCACACAACTATTGCCAGAAGTGAGATCTGAACCCAAAACCACCTGATTTCAGGTCTAGCTCATTTTCCACACTATACTTCTCATAGAATCAGAGAACATTAGAACTAAAAGGAACTTTTACAGAGAAGTTAGCCTAATGCCTTCATTTTAAAGATGAAGAAACTGAGTCTAGAAAGGTTAGTAATTTGTGAGATCAACACTGGTCATGGCAAGAGCAAAACTAAAATCAAACTCAGGCTAGTGCAATTTTGACTATATCACAATCCCTTCTTTAAAGAATTTTTGAGAATGAAAAATAGAAGTTGGATTTCTAAAACTTAACTGATGAGAAAAATTGCTCTAAAAATTTTTGGGGAACTTTCAATTCTTATTCTTTGGTTTAATGATTATTACTCTTTGGTTAAAATTTTTCTTGGTTTACAGAAAACGAATCATTATTCCTTGTCTTTTTTGATTATACATATGCCACCTAGACTCTCCAAATTGATTAACCCATAACTTAAGAATCTAAGATTGCTGCTTGGATTTTTTTTTAAAGATTTCCTTTTCTGGGTCATATGACAGACAAGATCAACTCCATATTACTTCAAAAAAGAAATAAACTGTTATTAGGAATTAAATTAGGCCAGAAATCTGAACTTGAAACAGAATTAAACAAAAAATAGAGTATAAAACTTAGAAGACATTTTCTCCAAAGAAGTAGAGATTCTGAAAGAAAAAAATGAGAACAAAAAACACTAAAGTGGAAGAAAATTTTGGCAGGAAAAAAAAAGCGAAAGGTATCATCACTAAAATGCCCATAAATCCCACACAAGCCTAAGAAATTGACCTTGAAGACAGAATACACATAGATAACTTAAGGATTATAAGTCTCCCAAAAGAACAGGACAAATTTAAAAACCTGAATAATACCATACTGTGGAAAATAATACAAGAAAGCTGTGTATCACATTTGAGTAGAAAATAAAGCACTGATGAATCAAATCCACATATCATCACCACAAAAAAAAAATCCTACCCATTTTTAAAATTCCAAAGTTAAGAGAGGTTAAATTTCACAAACTCAATAACACACAAATTTTGCAAGCAACCAGAAGAAAGACCTTCAAATGGAAAGGAAAACCAGTTCAAATAATCCAGGATGACTTTTTAGTCATGAGAAACTGGAGGAAAGAACAGAATAGGATGCTCCAAAAAGTAAAGGAGGTCAAGAAACAATTCAAAATATCTCAAAAAGCTGAACCTAGTCATTACTGAAAAAAAGATGGACCTTCAACAAAAGAGAGATATGAAGCAAAGCTGTAAAAACAAAACAAAAATATCACAGGAATAGAAAATTTGACTTATAGAAATTCTAAATAAAAAGAAAGGTAAATAAGTACAATTATTAAGAAAAGACTAATAAAATAAAATTTCTCATTTTCATAGATTATTGCTTTAAAAAGAGAGAGAGAAATTGAATTGAGGGGTAAAACAACAAAGAGGCATCATCATGCCAAAGATTTACAGAGAATTTAAAAGAATGTGAAGAAAGAAAAGAGGCAGAACTGAATTAATATTCCATGGATTAAATTCAGTGACCTCCTTTAAGTAAATCAGCATCTTTCGGGTGACGGGTAACAAAGTGGTATAAATTACAGGCATGTGGAGATAGAAAAAGACAGAGGGGAGTCAGAAGTTCATTTCCACCAAGTCTAAAGGTAAACTGTAGTTTACCTTCCACAGGACTGACTCTCAATCCATGAGAGTGAATGTAAGAATCCCCAAGAAAGGTCATCACTCAGAGTAGTAGTGGGCATAGGAAATAAAAGACAAGATAATCTGATATTAGGAATAGAGTGAGGTAAGATAGGGGTAATGGGATAAGATGGGGCCTTCGTAACTGGATCCTCACAAATTGGGAAGCAGCACCTTCCACTGCATGACATGTTTTCCATTTGGCATAATTTCTTTTGTGCAATGAATATTTCTAAGTGTGAGGCATAGCAGAAAGAAGGCAGGAAGGGGGGAGAACAAATACAATAACATAGAAATGGATTGAAGCCAGGAGTACAAATGTGGTGCTCCAGAAACTGTGCCCTCAGGAGGAAAGAAGAACAGAATCCAGAATAGACTAAAAGCAGAAGAAAAATAATGAGGATGACAAAACAAAGGAAAACTCCTTGGACAAAGGCACTGCTAAATAATTTGCTTAAAAAGTTAGGAGGGTGAGAAAAGATTGTAAATTACTTATTTTGAATTTACTATTAAATTACTTAAAATACTTAGCTGGGTAAGAAGAGAGGGGTTAAAAGAGGTGTGGCATAGTGCAATAAAACCCCAACAAAACCCAATGATCTCTGATTCCAAATCAGAGGACCTGGATTCAAAGCCAATTTCTGACATTTACTACCTGTGTGACTTTTGGCAAATCACTTAACCTCCCTTGGACTAATTTCTTCAACTGTAAAATGAGGGGATTGAATTAGAATGACTCCAAGGTTCCTTTCAGCTCTACAGCAATGATCTTATGGGTAAGAAAAAATAATTATGTAAAAAGAGAAATGACAAATTTAAGAAAATTCAAGGAACTTGGGATAGGACAGGCAAGCAAGAATGGGACTGAAAAGGAATAAATTAGCATCTAAGTAGTGTAGATAAAAACTGATACAAAATAAATGAACAGCAGAAGCCTGTCATAATCTTAATGTGCCTGGACTACAACAACCCACCAAAATGAAAGAGAATGGCAGGGTAAAAAAATCCCACAATTTTATGTGTATAAGCAACACATCTAGACAAAATGAAAAGAAAAATTTTTTTAAAGCTGCTTTTAAGTTCTAAGACTTGGAGAATACCTACCAGATGAGTTGATCATTATAGAGAAAGGCAGTGTATTTAACTATATTCAAGCTTTCTTCCATCTTATTAATAAAGGACTGGATTTTCAAGTAAGTCATTTTATCCAATGGGAAAAAGCTGATTCCACCAAAAATGTCAAGGAGGTCACATGACTGTAAATGTAGGGTTTGCAAATACTGTGGGGAAAATATAAAGTAAAAAAAGCTTACTAATATTAAACAAAATCTCTAACAACAGCAAAACTATTAAAAAAATTTGTTTTGAATAGTCATTATTTCTATGTTTGTTTGAGGATAAATTTTTGGTGCTATTAGGAACAAAATAAAGTGCTATTAGCAAAGGAGCTACATAATGATTAAGAGCTATATCTTGGTACATAAATAATGACATAAAACACTGTTTTAATTCCCAAATCTCCCAGTCAGTGATTTTAGGTTACTACAGGGAGTGTGGTTCAGATTTCACAATGTGCACCTTCCCATACATGTGATAAGAAAATCTACATTCACATTTTACTCTCATATGATTTAATGTACTGTTGTTTTCTTTAAAAGTACCAAATTCCTTAAATCAGTGCTCCTTCAAAGTGGAGTCTTCTTTTAGAGGTCCATATCCTACTACTTTGAACAACTAAAAGACATCATTACATACTGTAATAGGTGGGATCAGACTAAGATAAAAGAGGATAGTCTGAGGATTACCATTAAGAAAATGAAGGTGAGTACAAAGTCTAAAGATATTTCTAGAGTTAATCTTCATAACTGTGGATCACATGAAGTATGTCATGACATAATACACAAAAAAAGAAATCCCTCAAAACATAACCAGAAGTGTTTTGTGGAGGAAAACAGATTGAGAGCAATCACTTTAAAACCACCACAACTGCATTTTTAACAGAAGATGGATATATCCAAAAAATATAGATGAGCATGATACTTATATCACTTGGCACAAACATAACTATTAATTATACATCATTCTTACAATATCATAAATGTTCAGTTCTAAGTTCCCACTTTGATTCAGCAACAATATCTGTTTACTAAACAGAATCAATACATAAAAAAGAAACCAAAGTGTACCAACTTCACCGAAAATTTCAGTAGGTTAAAGATTGACCACCTTGTGTTTGAATATACATGGATAGGATCAGAGCTGGATAATATGCAAAGATCTATCTCCCAAGATTAATTTGCATGATTCTCTGACATTTGATGAAGCAAAGAAAACAATATCAAATTAGACCTAAAGAATTTTCTTATTTGATCTGGTTCTACCATAATATGCTATCACAGTATTTGATTATCTGGATATTTAAGTTTTATGTTTTTAAGATGAAAAGAGATTTTGTCTCCAATGAATATCTACACATCAAGACTTTAATGGAAAAAAAAAGTAAACAAAAGCCATAAAACTTACCCGATGGAAAAATTTTTCTAATCTTTCTTTTAGAACTTTGACACCTCCATCTTCCATGGCTTTCAGAAATGTACCATTAAAAAGCTAATGTTTAGAAGACAGAAATATATCAGTTTCTCCAATATTAAGACCTTCTACTGCCTTATAACAACCTTGTCCTTGCTAAGACTCATTTTACTATCCCTTTTAATTATGAGAGTGAATTACAAAACAAGTTAACCAAAAGATTGTGATTGCTGCCTTTCTTGAACTTTAAAAATTTACTCTTAAGAAACAAACTTAGGATAGTTTCTAAGTACGCGCAAAAAACTATGAATCACATCCATCAATATCACTTCACAATAAGACTGTTCTTACCTTACTACAAAAACAAAACGTGCAGTGATAATTCTCAGAAACTGAAATTCTCTCCCTTCTAGGACAGATATGCACAAAAGACTACTGACTTCCAAATCTATTCTTATTAAGAACTAGGTTGTATATTGCAAAGAATCCTAGACTTGAAATCAGTAAGGCCTGAGTTTGAGTCCTGCCTTATGCACCAGCTCTGTGTTCCTGGGCAAGTCACTTAACCATTCTAAGCCAGTTTCGTCATGTGTAAAATAGAGCTAATAATAGCACCTACTACCTCCTAAGGGTGTATAAGTAAGGTGAATTTTAGTGTGTGTAAGGAGGATTTTGTTATTCTTTTTAGATTATAGTTCCAGGATCCTAGATAATATTTTCCAGGAATTACTGTTGAAAACATCTCCACTACACTCACGCATTGAGATATAGGAATGACATAATGTGTGCCTGCACTGTGCTAGGTCATGACGATATTGCTAAAGTTAACCTGTGAGCTTAATGTTGGCAAGATACCTTCTTTGTCTGTTGTCCTATAAAGCAAGTGGGCACTGGTCAGTAAGGGGGGAACCCATTTTGGGATTTGGGTAATGCCTAAAGGAATGCATGCAGCTGCCTTCACCGGCCCCCATCAAGGTTCAGGGGATCTTGAAGGAGTTGTACTCCTATTCTTCCCTGCCCCTGTGAGAAGTGTGATTAGGGAATGACGTAGGAGCTGGTGCTCCCATTATCAGCAACATCTTTTGAGAAGACTAGACTAGAATAAAGTAAGTTTATTTAACTTCTCCGAAGCTGTCTTTCTGTCTGATATGATCAAAAGTGAACCTGTGTTGAACACCTGTTAGTGTTAGGAGCCCTCCTATGTTCTCCTGCCCAATAAATGGTGTTACTTGTGTGTTTACCTGTGAAACAGGGTATTGTAAGGATCAAAAGAGATAAAATATAAAGTGGTTTGTGAATCTTAAAAGTACCATAAAAATGTAGCTATTAGCTATTGTTGCTACCAAATGAAAGCAGGTAATTACTTTCTATTTTAACAACATCCACCATCTAAAAGGGAACTAATAACTCTCTCCAAGTTCTAAATATGGTTAAACTTACCTTGTACATGCTATAGCACTGTTGTAGTACAGAGCTGTACACCTTGTCCTATAATTTAAAACAACAACAACAACCCAAAATGCAGAATAAATCTCAAAATGATAACACAAGAAAAACATATCCTCTCATACTGACTTTTGGTCCAACATTTAGATTCTTATAAACTTGGTCCCATGGTAGCTAAATATGGAAAGTACAAGATATTTTCTTTCAAATACAAATGACCTCTTACTTTAAACTCTATGGTTCAATGTCACTTTTGCTTGTGAAAGTTGCTTCCGAAGTAGTTATTCAATTCCACAAATATCAAGTGCCTACTACAAAGAAAGAACTGTGCTCAGCACTGAAAGTATAGCAGAGACAGTCTGTTTTAAAGTATCAATCTTAACTAGCTGTGCAAGGAAAACTGGACTTGGGATCAGAGGGTTTAGATATGAATACTAGCTCAATTCAATTACCAGCTCTCTTATCTTTAGCAAGTCACAATGTCTCTGAGCCTCAGTTTCCTCATCTGTAAAACAGGGATAATACTACTTATAGCAAAAGGTAGTGTTATATAGTACATAAGGAGCTGGGAGGGAAGCCAGAAAGACCTGGGTTCAAATCCCCATGCTGGGTGGCCCTAGACAAGTCGCTTAATCTCTTGGTGTTCTAAGCAACAGTCTTAAGAATATAAATTACAGAGAAGGTGTCTACCTGCATTTTGTAGAGGGAATTTTCTCACCTGGGAGCTCTGTGCATCAGTGAAATCACAGGATCGTATGTTACCCTATCCTACTATTTATACTACCTATCTCCCAGGGTTGCTGTGAGAATCAAATGATAAACATATAACTGTAATATAATATATAAGGATAAACTATTATTATGTGTACTGTAAGACATCTCAATATGCACTGAGAAGCAGATATAAGAATGACCTACTTTAAATTTTTGACCTAACAATTCTTACAACTAAGTATGTATTTTTATAACAATATTTTACAAGGTTTTCTAAAAAATGAACTAAAAAGCTACAATTACCAGTAACTCTTCCTCTTGATATTCAACAACTGGTTTTCCATCTTTACTGTGTTTTTCAATCATGGGATTCCGTACAACCTATATCATAGATAAAAATTAAATTATATAATGCATAGGTTGCTTGTTTTATTTCTACTGCAATTCCTGTAATCTTCTTTTGATTTGCTAAACATACTGCCATATTCAAACCCCTTATGATTTATCAAAATATGTACAAAGACATATACTTTCATTAGAAGTTTGCTTGATATTTTAAAGTCACATTCGAACTTTTTGTTAATTCTATGGTGCCACAACAGCCAGGCTTTTAATATCTTACTCTGTAAATGCTATCTGCAGGCAAAACCCAAATTAGATTGCACTGAATAGTCATTTCACAATGACAGCATTAATACATTACAATCAAATCCTGCTATGAAGGTGTAAAATTCTCCTGTAACATTATTTGGTTGCCCATCTGTTTATAACATTGTTCCCATGGAATATATGCCTGTAAAGTTGTGTCCACCCAATATCATGCTTTTATAGACCCAATCATCAACATTAAGTGGGATCTGCTTCAAATTTTAAATACATTATAAATATCTTAGAAAGATATATACTGTATATTAAGTACCATAACCATCCAGAAATTTTCTTCTGGTTCATTGAAGAACTGTCTATTCTTCTGTGTGTGTAAGGATTTTGCAGGTTTTGATGGACTAAAGGTCCTAAAAAAGATAAAAAAAATTTGGGACAATTCTCCAAGACAGTTTTAAGAATTCAGTGAGCTGTGCAATATGATAATTACAAAGTATTACCTTGTAAACTGCACAATAGCCTCACATAATCCAACATTTCTAATTTTTTCATTCTTTTCCACTTCATTTGGATGATAAAACAGAATCTTCTTTTCTTCCTAAAAATTAGACAGACCTCATTTATATAAAAAAAGTTTAATTCTGAAAAAGTACAACTATCAACTTTCCACCTCTTCTTTCAAATTAAAAACAAAGCCAGAGGCCCCATTATTAATACACAAAACATACAGACACACACACACACACACACACACACACACACACAGAGTAAATAGCTATCACTAGTCTACGCCGAGTTCACATTTATAAGAAAGTAACAACACACCATTTCCCCTAAAAGCACCAACTCTGAATTTTTGTTTTCTCTATCTCAATTTTAAGTAAATTGAGACCTGGCTTCAAAGCCCAGAAGACCTGGGTTGAAATACACTTAACATTCTATATTCTGACCGTGGAACCCTGGAGGAGTCACTCAAACCTCTGAGTTCCTGGATGATTTTTCAGACTCCTAAGTTGCAGGTAAAGTGTCCACCTGATTTGGTGGATGGAGTTTCCAATACCAAAGAAATCACAGGTCCAGTGGATATTCCTATGCTAATTTTTTGCTACTTACTTTCCTAAGAATTGGTTGTAGAAAATTAAGAGACAGCACACTCCTTAGCATTTAAAGACTGGTAGCCTTTAAAAAGTTTGTGATTAGCTACCCACAACAAAGTTAAAGATAACCCTAAAAAGAAGTTACCTAAAAATAAAACAAATTCCTAGAGAGAAAGAAGGTTTGAAAAAACCTTTAAAAGCCAGGATTTTAAAAGGCAAAATCAGTGCCTACAGCCTTGCGAGCAAATCATCTCACGTTAGGCATAAAGCTCCCATCCTACACATCTTCATTCCACAACAATGAAGAAAGATAAGAGCTCAGACAGGCAGGCAGACACACACACACACACTGTCTTACTGTCTGTCTCTGTCTCTGTATCTGTCTCTCTCTCTCCAAAGAATCTCCTAAAAGTCCAAAATACCGGACACCAAAATAGATTTTGAGCCGTTGGGGAAAGGTCAGGTTAATCTTCAGGGGACAGGGAACTGGGAATAGGAGGAAGAGGAGGGAAGGGGGAGGAGGGGAGGAAGACAGGGAGGAGAGGGAAGAAAAGGCAGAAGAGAGGACGGGAGAAGAGGAGGAGAAGAGGGGGAGGAGGAGAAAGGGGAGGAGAAAGGGAAGGGGGAATGTTTCTGTTGCCAACAGTTGTCACCGGCTCCCTCCGCCAAGCCAGAGAGGTTCACACAGCTCTTCTAACCTCTTCACTGTCGTGAACCCCTCTGGCCATCTAGTAACGCCTCCTCAGAAAAAATATTTTGAAGTTAACTGAAGGAAATGCTCAAATTAGAGGTTAGGGGAAATAAAGATGTCATTTTCCCCCCATCCAAGTTCACGGCCCCTCACATCTATCCGTGGATCCCTTGGGGGAGGGCACCCCGGGTTAAGAACCCTTTGCCTTAGGCCGCCTCGCATGGGGTCCCCCCGGACCTGACCCCCCAACGCCCGCCCCGGCCGAAGCCCGGCCTCCCTCAATCGCACGGGCAGGTACGCTGGCGGACACCCCCCCCCGCTCCAATCCGCCGGGGGCGGCCCGGCCGGCCCCCCCCCACCTCCACCCCAGGCCGACGGACGAGACAGGACAGCCCCCTCGCCCCCTGCTACCTCTCCTTCCCGGGGGCCGAAGCGGGGATTGTAAATGAAGAAGCTCAGCAGCGCCGGGGGAAACTGCTTCTCCTGAGCCGCCCCCGCCGTCGCCATCCCCGGCCTCCGGAGCGGGGGAGGGCAGGAACCCCTGACCCCCGGCGTCCTCAGGCGAGCCCGAGCCCTGAGGAAAGCCCAGGATTCTCCTCCTCCTCCTCCTCCTTCTCCTCCTCCTCCTCCTCCTTTTTCTAAAGCCAAGCGCCTCAGTCCCGGACACTTCCGCTTTACTCAGGCAGCGGCTCCGGAAAAAGTCGTGGATGGCCCGGAAGTAGTCTCCCCTGCTTCATCTATCTGTGAAGCTGCTGTCGCCCTTTTTCCGCCCTTCTTTTTTAGTTTCCATATCCCCGCCCCTTCCCCCTTTCTGCCCGCCCTTAAGAGGCGGGGCTACATAGGGCCCTAGATTTGGAGTTGGAAGGGGTCTTAGAAATCATGGTATTACCCCCCAACCCCTCTCATCCCATTTTACAGATGAGGAAACTGAAGCCCTTAAATACGCCGGAGCCCCTAAATTCCAGGGAGTCATAAGATCACAGAACTAGAGCTGGACGGAACTTGAAAGGCCTCCTTATTTTACAATGAGAAAACTGAGGCCAAGGAGAGTTCAATGACTCGCTCAAGGTTGCACAGGCAGTGAGAAGCAGGGATGAGATTGGCACCTGGGTCCTCATACCCACAGTCAGTGCTCACTCCACTACCACTGTCGCCTTAGACTTGTCGGGTTAATTAACTGGCCGAACCTCAGCTCCTCTCTACCTTCCCTCCCTATCGTGACGTCCTGCCATCACCCTTCAGGGACAAGCCTGCCTGTAACAAATGTGACCTCTTCCACCGTAGCTCACAACTGACTTCAATTCAGTAAACATTAATTAAGCGCCTACGATATGCTAGGGCTTGGGGAAGGCTTCCTATGAGAGGTGGAATTTTAAATGGGACTTAAAGGAAGCCAGGGAGGACGGGGGGGGGGCGGGGGAGGACATGGAGGACAGCCGGATAGCCAGACCAGAGGTGGAGTGTCTTGTTCATGGAACAGCCCAGAGGCCAGAGTCACTGCATCAAAGAGCACACACCTGTTGGGAAGTTATGACACCTGCAAAGGCAGGAGGGGGCTAGGTTATGTGGGGCTTTGAATGCTGAACAGAGCGTTTTGTATTTGCTCCTGGAGTGATAGGAAGCCACTAGAGTTTATTGAGGGTGGGTATTTGACGTGATGGGACTTGAGCTTTAGGATATATTGAGTTTAAGATGTCTACTGAACATTTAGTTCGAGATGTCTGAAAGGCATGTGAGATTAGAAATCAGCAAAGAAGTTGGGGGGCACGATATGTAGATCTGAGAATCTGAATTTTAGGGAAGTTGGAAGGGGAGCTTCTTACCTATTTTATAATGAGAATTCTATGGTACAGAATCAGAAGATGGAAGAAGGGATTGGGGGATGTTGAAGGGTAAAGAGAGTCAGAGTCACTAAATAATTAAGCCTCACAGCCCTCCTGGATACTTATTTCTTTTTCTTTTTTGCCAAAAGCAAGTTATTTCTTTTCTTTTTTTAAAATACTAATTTATTTTTAGTTTTCAACATTCACTTCCATACGCTTTTGAGTTTTAAATTTTCTCCCCTTCCTTCCCTCCTCCCTCCCCAACATGTTGAGCAATCTGATATGGGCTCTACGTAAACATTCCTATTGAACATATTTTCACATTAGTTATGTTGTAAGGAGGAATTAGAACCAACAGGAAGAGCCACAAGAAAGAAGAAGCAAAACAAAACAGAAGAGAAAAAAAGAGCAAATAGTATGCTTCGATGTGCATTCAAATTCCATAGTTCTTTCTCTGGATGTGGATAACATTTTCCATCATGAGACTTTTGGAGATGTCTTAGACTGGATACTTATTTCTATGGGAATTGAGTCATATGGTCAATATGGTTAGTCATTCATAGTGTTTTCCCAGTGGTCCCTAAAAGGATTTAGAAATTTTTTTCAATCAGTTTTCAATCTGATTTATTTAGATACATAGTAGCATAACCTCTGAAAAGCAGATTAATCAGATTCTCATGATGCCAGGCCATTAGGTATTCCTCAGTGATATGCAGAATTAATCGAAGAAATCAGAAAATAGGAGCCACTTGTCAAGTGTATTATATTGAGGATTCTTTTCTGGTTTAGGTTGGACTAGATGGCCCTGGAGATTCTTTTCAGCTCTCAAATTCTGTGGTCCAGGCTGAGGTAATGAGAAACCTGAGTTAAGTCAGTGGCAGTGGAAGTAATATACTGCATTTGCATCGTGATTTAATTTTTTTTCTTTTTGGTGAGGCAATTGGAGTCAAGTGACTTGCCCAGGGTCACATAGCTAGTGTCAAGTGTCTGAGGTCCTCCTGATTCCAAGGCTGGAGTTCTATTCACTGTGCTGTCTAGGAGCCCCTGATTTAATTCTTTTTCAAAGAACTTTCATATCAGTTGTCTTCTTTGATTCTTTTAACAAAATTCTTTTGCTTTTCCCTGTAGGAAAGGTATTATTATCTATATCTGATGGATCAGAATTGAGGTTCAGTGTCACTGGTCTGATTTCCAGCCTTGTCTCTTTTTCACTAAATGATGCTGTTTCACCGTGGAAGAGGAGGCTTAACTGAGAAACATTATTAAGGCTAAGTTGACAAGATTTAATAACTCAACCTCAGTCAGACAATTATTATTAGGCGCTTATTTATTATGGCATTTCCTAAGTGCCAGGCACTATGCTAAGCACTAGGGATACAAAGGCAAAAAGCAATCCCTGCCCTCAAGAAGCATCCATTCTAATGGAAGAGACAACAGGTAAGTAACTAGTTCTGACCCAAATCCTAAAGCCCATTGGTATGGGACTTTTTCCTCATTGGTAGAGATCAATGCCCTGGGGCTGGGCAGAGTTGGAGAGGGGGAGAGAGGAGAACTCTTCAGTCTCTTTGGGCTTCCTCAGTTGTTTCAGTGCTTCTGTCTTCCAGCTTTGAGAAAGATGATGAAGATGGACAATGCCAATCCCACTTCAGGTTGATGCTGAAGGAAGAAGACTTTGGGAAGAAGACTATATGAGAAAAGCTAGCAGTTTCCATCATGCCCTCATCCCCAGCTTGCTACATTAGAGACTTTGGGGAATTTCCTTTTGGGTGGGATCTGGGATTCTGTAGGTTGAGCTCAGTTACCTTGTTCTCAGTAAGAGAGCTCCTTCACTCTATACTGACAAGTATACACACACGTACATATATGTATATGTATATTATATGTATATATACATATATACTGAGTAGTATATATACACACACACATATATATACATATATATATGTATATATATTCTCCTATGTATTCTTTTTCTGATTTCACTTTTGCTATCAACTTGGATAAATGGGTTTCTTTGCTATTACCTATGTATGTTCATTATAGAACTGGATCCATGGGAAGAGAACCTCTAAAAAGCATAGTCATGATGCCAAGTCACTGGGTAGAGGTTCCAGAAGCAGCAGGCCTCTAGTATTTGTGTTTCTTGTCACTTTCTCCTCTTATCTTCCCTTCTCTCACCCACTGTTTTGATAAGATGAAGCCTTCAATAATGACCAGAATTGATTGAATCCAGCAGAGGTTGAAGGGAGCCACAAAATGGTGGGAAGGAAGTCTGTGTCCTCCTTTTCCCCATTAATGAACAGCAAGCAAAAGTTTAGCTTGGAGCTGAAAACAATATCCCCTAGACTAACAATATTTATGGGAGTAGATAGATATAATTCAAGCCCAGGAAAGGAGATGTTCTCAAAAGGGCCAAGCTTCTGGCCCAACCTTCTGCTTCTCCTGTCAGGAATAAAAGTCTACCTTAGAGTAAGGTGGGAAGAAAAGAGGTTAGAGATATCTCTTGTGCTCCTTTCAAAGCTACACAAAGACACTCTCATCTTTATTACACAGATACATACCAGATATATACGGAGTATATTAAAGTAATTCCAAAGGGAGAGGCATCAACAGGATGCAGAGGGTGGGATTTGAACTGAATCCTGAAGGAAGCCAGGGAAACTGA
Organism: Phascolarctos cinereus; assembly: GCF_003287225.1. NCBI lineage: Eukaryota > Metazoa > Chordata > Mammalia > Diprotodontia > Phascolarctidae > Phascolarctos > Phascolarctos cinereus. The sequence continues at coordinate 212,021,637 of NW_027555847.1, forward strand.
GTCAAGGTGAAGGGCCAAAGCACTCCAGGCATGGGGCACAGCCAGTATAAAGGCATGGAGGTGGAGATGAAGTTTCATGTTGGAGGAACTGTAAGTAGGCCAATGTAGCTAGATCTTAGAATTTGTAGAGTTGAGTAAGGAAGTGGTGACACACTCAAATGAATAAGGGGGCTGCTGGTCTGCACATAAGGTTCCCTATAGGCTGCATACCGACTTAGTTTTAAAAATGTAATATTATCTTTGCTTTTATTGTATTTTTATTATTTTGTTCAATATTTCCTAATTACATTTTAATCTGGTTCAATGGCACTTAGGAGTGTTGTGAGCTGCACGCAGGCTGCAGGCTGTGTGTTTGACACCACTGGAGTAAGATTAGAAAGGTAGGAAGGGACCAGTTTGTGTAGAGCTGTAAATGCCAAACAAAGGTCTTTATATTTGATCCTGGAGGTTATAGGGAGCCACTAGGATTCACCAAATAGCAGTTGATGAGGTCAGACCTATGCTTTAGAAAAAAATCATCTTAAACAGCTGAGTGGAAGATGGATTGAAGAAGGGAGACCAAGTGGAAGGCTATTGCGGTATTCCACAAGAAAGATAAGAATTTGGATTGAAGTTGTGTTTGTCCTTCTTGAGACGATGGCATGCATTTGTGAGATAGTGGGCAGAGATTAGTGATTCAATCAATGGCCATGGAAATTTGGTTTTACTCACTTCCAATATATGGAAGGGATTCTTAGAATTCTGTTACCACAAGTTAAACCTCTAAACTTTCTTTTGGTATCTGTCACATATCTCATAAGGCATCTAGATGGTACAGTAGATAGAGTGCCAGTCCTGGAATCAGGAAGACTCATCTTCCTGGGTTCAAATCTGGCCTCAGACACTTACTAGTTGTATGACCCTGGGCAAGTCACTTAACCCTGTTTGCCTCAGTTTCCTCATTTGTAAAATGAGCTGGAGAAGGAAATGGCAAATCACTTCAGAATCTCTACCAAGAAAACCCCAAATGGAGTCACAAAGAGTCAGACACTACTAAAAAATGACAACATATCCCTTAAATGCTCAGAGATTTAAGACTTTCTCTGTTTCTGACTTTGTCGCTATCTTCCTATGATGTCATGGCCTTACGAACCAAAATTTAGTTCATTAAAAGTGTATTCTAGGGGCAGCTAGGTGGAGCAGTGGATAGAGCACTGGCCTTGAAGTCAGGAGGACCTGAGTTCAAATTCGACCTCAGACCAAACACTTGACACTCACTAGCTGTGTGACCATGGGCAAATCACTTAACCCCAATTGCCTAAAAAAAAACAACACACACCACACACACAAAAGCGTATTCTAATAATGGTGAAAATATAATCACAGAGTTTCAAAGTTGGAAGGGAACTCTGGTGCTATCTAGTATAAAATCCTGTTATCCTTTGTTCTGTAGCTGAAAAAGAATCACTAAAGTAGCCAGCCAGCCTTTGCTTAAGGACCTCTAATGAGGGATTCCCCTACCTTCCAAAGCACACTCTCATTGTTAGGAAGTTTTGCCTTATATCAAGCCTATATTTGCCTCTTTATAGCTTCTACCCATTGCTTCTTAATTTGACCTTTTAGGCTAGAACAGAACAAGTCTAATCCAACCATAACATAACAACCCTTCAAATACTTGAAGACAATTAGTATGATCTTCATGCTCCCATAAATCTTCTTTTTTCCAGGCTAAACAATTCTTTCTCTTCATCTTTGTATAGCGTTAACTTAAGGCTCTTCACAATTCTGGTTGCCATCTCCTACTCACTCTCTTGCTTAGCTCTATCTTTTCCATTAAAAAAAAAAAAAGCATGGGAACAATATCAATGCTTAGCTACTAAGGTTTAGGCAAACCGCGTTTAAAGCATTCCCTTAATGTCCAAGTCTAGTGCCTCATTCAAAAAAGGGAATAAGATTGGTTTGCCATGACCTCTACCTATTGAAGCCTTGCTGTACATTTGTAATGACTGCTTTTTTTTCCTTCAAAGCTCAGTAAGAGGGTCACTGACGTCTTTAAAAATACGTTCTAGAATTTTCCTGGAATTGAGGTCAAGCTCATTGGCCTGTAGTTTGCCAACTTCACTCCTCCCCTTTTCAGAAACATTTGCTGTTCTCCAGCCCACACCACCCCCACCCCTGCCCAGGGACAGCTTCCTTCCCAGAATCCTCTCAATTGATTAAATTCAAGTCAACTTCTGTTTTAAATTGATTTCAAGATGTTTTCATATGTTACAATTAGAAGTCATAGTTTGGGCCAGTATTAGTGTGTTTAAGGTACATACTGTAAAAGTTAGCTCTGTCCCCAAAACAAATTACAGATTGCTAGGATATTTAGAATTCAACCCTTAGAACTTCATTACTTTGTATTAAGACATTTCTTTTTCAGGAATCTTATATAATACAATCCAAATGCTTCTGAGTACTAACATATTACACTATTAAGTGTTGTTAAATGTGAGCTGATATGTTAATACTAATAAATACACTTATCAGATTATCCACTCGTCTAGCAATAGCCCTGAACAAATGAGACACAACGCAGGAAAGTTTTGTTAGGAGAGAAGGATTGGTTAAATGGATAGCAAACTGTCTAGGGAGACAGGAGAGGATACATGAATACCTAGGGTACTTGGGTCTTAGGAAGCAGTGGGGATTTGAATCTGTAGAAAGGGAAAGTGGAAGGGCACTCAAAACAAATTTTGCCTAATGCCTACCCAGCTTAGTTACTTTAGGAACACTTTTGCCTTTTATTATTAACAAAGAATTCAGATAGCGGACTGATCAGATATGCTGATGAGGATCTTCCTCCCATGTTCAGGGTAGTGCTCGTTCTCTTAGGGAAAGATCTAGGTAGAGTTTTGAAACTCTCTAAGTATTTGAGGTTGTGTCAATATATAAGGCTTCTAAATGAAGCGTTGTGTCTGAATTAGCTGATCAATTAAATAAAATAATTAGTCTTCCTTTTTTAGGTATCTAGGTGACAACGTGGATAGAGTGCTGGTCCTGGAGTTAGGCAGACCTGAGTTCAAATGTGATCTAGATGCTTCCTAGCTGTGTGACCCCAGGCAAGTTATTTAACCTCTGTGTGCCTCAGTTTCCTCATCTGTAAAACAGTGATAATAATATTAGCACCTACGTTCAGGGTTGTTGTGAGGATCAAAGGAGATAATAATTGTAAGGCACTTAGCGCAGTGCCTAGCACACAGTAAGCACTGTATAAATGTTAACTGTCATCATCATCATCATCATCATCATCATTTGACTGAAATAATGGGGGGGGACATACTATAGGTAGCTTCAGCCCCTAAATTTCTGAATAATTCAGAAGTAGAAGCACTTGATTCCTCAGAAACTAGTCACTAGACACATCTTTTTCTAAACTGTCACCTGGACATGGGTAGATTCAGGATGCTTTTTTATTATTTGCAGTAAAAAACAAACAAAAAAAAAACAGGATAACTTTAAATATCATTCACAGGAGTATTTCTAGAGTGGACAATTTTATTTACATTTATTGAGAATATCCTGAGAAAAATATAGTCTCATTTTCTTGGAACTTCTGGCAACTGCAATGCTATTTACCAAAAAAAAAAAAGAGTGAAATGATGAAAACATGTAAATGACTATCATTCAAGTGAATAAATTAACAAGCCAGGTGGAAACTATCTTTCTGGTTCCAATTTCATCCTATCTTCTTAACTGTTCACAGAGTAATAGCACACCTTGACATTTACAGAAGAGATATAAGATAGGTCTTTGCTTGAAATCTGATTCTTGGCCCTTCATTATGCAAAATTAAGCTGCTGAATAGATGTCTTTGAAATTAAATATGAGCATATATAAGCCCTGATTACCAAACAAATATTTAGGAATATATTTACTGTTCTGCTGTACACTTTTCAGTTTAAATTGAAAGAATATTTTGGGAACATTCCTAGATTAAAATTTTGTATTTTTTTAGGAAATTGAAGTACAATACTAGATAATATTTGGATTATTTTAAATATTCATATATAATCATCCTGATAAAACAAAACAAAACAAAACACTACTATTAGAGTCAAGTCCATTTTGAGCTAGTAAGCGATTAAATAAAAAACTATCCCATCAACTTGTAAGACAAGATTATAATTAAATACTATTGTCTAAATTTAAAGTCAGTGGTTAAGTATTATTTTGTAATGAGATAATTTCCGAGTCTTAATATCTAAAAAGTGAGAAATGTATCATTCCATTGCTGAAAATTGTCACTCTTTGGTGGTTCAGTAGTCATCTGTAAAATAGATGAAAGAAAAATTCATCATGAAAATGCAGGAAAGAATTCTTCACAGATATAATATGTTTAGCCTCTCTGTGGATTATCATGAATAGTTTTCATTGTTAGCTTTTTTTGTCCTGAGCAGACTATTTCAATATATTTTATTTTGTACACTTAATTATTTCCATTGGAGATGTTTAAAAATTCCACTGAATCACAAAAAAAGAGAGAAATCTCAGGTATAGAAAAAAAATAAGTTTTCACTAGTTCAAGTTTAGAGTACATTCACGAATTCTTTTTTTTCTTAAACAGAAAATGAATGGCTATAAAGCTATCTTTTGCTCAAAAGTTAAGGTGTTGATAATGAAAGTGACACTCTTAAGGTTCTAGAAATAAAAACAAAAACAAAAAATAAAATAAAATAAAGGCAAATAGTTCCTGCCTGCAAGAGGATCACTTTCTTTTGAAGAATACACTTTATACCTGGATAAGAATAATAAATGATCACACCTGAAGTTAACCTTGAAGGAAAACAAGGAGTCTGAGAGGGGGATAGAATGAAAGTTTATTCTGGCCATTGGAGAGTGCTTATGCAAAGGCAGAGAGGCACAATATAGAATGTCAACTTCAGAGAACACCTAGTAGCACAGTTTGGTTGGAAGGTGAAATACATGAAGGGAAAGAAGATGAAATAAGGCCAGAGAGGTGGGCTGGAGTTCAATTGTGATGGGTTTTAAATGCCTAAGGAGTTTGTATTTTCATGCTAAAAGCAAAGGATAACTTTTAAAAGTAAACAGGGAAATGACATGAGATCTGTACCTTAGAAATGAAATCTACATATTTAGTGCAGGAGATTTTAGAATTTGTCAAAAATTAACATCACACCTTTCGTTGAATATTTTGGAAGTATTGTCGTTTGTACAAAAACTACCTTTCTTGATAACAGTAAATTTTTTAAAACTGCAGATTAATAGGTATTTTTATCTGTACTTGATAATGTATCAGCATTTGTACTTTCATACTTTCAGCAGTAACACAATCAGACCCTAATTCTGCTCCCATTCTCACCAGATTAAGAAATCCCATATGTGTCCCTATAGCCAAATACCCTATAAAACAAAACCCCTTAAAAACTTAACTGAAAGCTAACAAAAGGTAGAAATAGAGCTTGTTAAATTTTAGTTAAGAACATTGCATGTTATTCTCTTAGTCCATGAGTATTTGAGGACAAGTTAATTATATGGGAATTACAGATTAGTTATAGGAAAAATGTCCATAGATTGTGTTTTATTTGTTTTTTATCTATGTAATTAATAAAATTTGATCTATGTAATTAATAAATGTTAACGTGAATTTAAATCCCCAAGTCATAGAATATTTGTGAAGAATTTTTCAGGTCTCTAGCAGTAGAGGACTTTAAGAATTTTAGTTAGATTCTACCAATTTAACTTCTTCCCCATTGGAATGTTAGCTCATTGAGGGCAAGAGCTATTTTTTTTACATGTTTTTGTATCACCTTAGTATCATTAGCCCTTAACCCTGGTACATAGTATGTGCTTAATAAATATTTATTGAGTGATTGATTGTATCTTTGATGACTTTCCCTTTAGAACATCAGCAATATCCAATGATACCCTACAAGACAGAGGAATGTGATCGCTCCTTCACATATATTAGAAATAGAAGATCTGTAATCTTAATTTCTAATTAATGGTTCTTTGTAGATGTCACCCTGACTGACAGAAAAATGAATATAAAAACCACAATCTTATCCCAGATAACTGTGATGGTGAATAACTTGCTTCTCTCACAGATCCTTTAAAACTGAACCCAGTAAGATTGTTTTGAACCCACAACAATTATTTTTTTGTGTCAATGTTGTTCAAGGATAAGATCTTTAATAGGAGCCCTTTGAAGGGTAGGTTTCAGAGTTGCTTTTTAATGGTCCCTTTTAGGTCAAGTGTTGGCTCAAGAGGCTAAAGAATTTTGGATGAAATACCTAGATAAGAATAATAAAAGGCCAAAGAATTTTTAAAGGGAAATACATGAAAGTTCGAGCCAACAGCAGTGTGGTATTGGGAAAAGAAGGTATGAGCTTCAATGTTGCCAATGAAGACTTGAGGCAAAGTCTCTTTCTAATTTAAGGAGCCAGGTATCCTGAAGACATATTTTGAGAGATTTGTCTTTTGAGCATTTTCATGTCTCCTTTGTTGCTAGCCTTACAAAAAAGGAAGAGAAAAAAATCAGGCTTATCCATCAAGTCAATCTTTCTGATAGAAGTGTGTTTTATGGTTTAGGAAGTGGTTGGTAGAGAAATTAGGGATGGAGGAAGATAAAGAGAAAAGTGTAGAAGAATATAAGAAGTAAAAATTATCTAGCTATTTTCACTCTCCTACTACCCAACTTCACTTCAATGTGGACCAAATTCCCCTATCCAATAAATACTGCTATATACATCTCTTGGAATTATTTACCATACTCCATAAGTTGCATCTTTGATGTTTGGACCAGTGCTGGAATGAGTATGAGACAAGGGATCTACTCACCAGGAGAACTGAAAGGTGTTCTGACGGTGGTTTAGTGCAAGAATGATAGAGGAATCTGGATGCTCTAACCATTTCAGAAAATCCCAGGAGCCATTACCCAACTTGGAATTTGGGGAATCAGTTAAGGAAACTTGATCTGTTCCCAAGTGACCATGCTATCCAGAGAATTCATTGTAATTTTCCATAATGTTTTAACACCCTTCATGACACAAAAAGAATATTCTAAAAACTACTAGGAAACTTTCTTATTATTTTTTAGGCCTACCGACGTTAATGATAACCTGTATTTTTTACACTTGCCAAAGGTGAGAGAAAAGAATGGTGGTAGTTGTTTGGCTGGAAAACTTCTGAGAGCCTTGGCAGATTCACCTGGCCTACTTTGCTGAGGTAGTCCATCTCTAGCCCTAATTGAAAGTACAGTAACAGTACACCCCAGTTCAGCTTCACAGGTTAAATAACAACACGAGCTGTTGAGGGGTATTAAGCAGTAGCTTGGAAAGTAGTGAATGGCCAAGAAAGGGAAGTAGAGGGCATTAATCCCTTGCCCACTGAACTAACATGACAAGATCTAAATTCTCTGGTCTGAAGTGGTCCCACCCTTTTCTCTATCCATTTGGGTGGTCTTCAGATTATCCTTTTACCTTACATTTTCATTACTGTGTCATAACATTAGTCAATAGGAAACACATATATCAGAGTAGTTTTCTGCCGGTCATAATACCTTGTTATCCACGTATAACACTTATTTAAGATAATTTATGAGTGAATCAAATGATAATAGTCACTTATAATTATTTTTGTTTCCTTGTTAGCTCACATGCCAGACATTTCCTAAGGCTACATCACAGCTTCATTGCTTGATAGGCAAAGAAACCTTGCTGGGAATTGCCAAAGAATAACCCTGGAAGTCTAAGTTGTAGTCATTTCTGTAACTTACTGGGAAAGAACACACCCACACAGCAGCAGATGAGAAAACTTTTTTTTTATTGGATGATTTTTTAAGGGCATTGTCTGCTGAGGTTCCTTACAGGACACATCAGAACTATACGTGCTATCAAAAAAAGAGTCATTAGTCTTATTACCTCACTAAAGCAATGAGCAAATTACAGATGCTTGCCAGGAAAAAAAAATAAGGGATAGAATGTGGAATTTCCCATTCATAAGGTTATGGAGGCCTTCCTGCAGTTTGGTCCCTTTCTTTTTTTTTTTCTGTCTCCATAGACTTGGGTCTTTAAGAATGCACCATTTCCTGGAATTCTAGAATAGAAGAAGTAAGAGCACTGTCAGTAAAGATGATACTTTAAAAGAATATCACAGTTAATAAAGAGTTCTGAAGAGGGAAGGAAATAATCAGAACAAATTGTCAGATGAGGTAAGGGATAGGCCAAGAGAAAGCATAAAAAAGAAGAAATGCAAAAGTCAATGATTGAAGATAAAAGTATTGTACTGATTTTTTTTTAAACCGATCAACTGGGTAAGGCAAGACCTGTATGATTTAAAAAGTATTAAGCTTTGCAATGATTAGCTATTATATTCCTATTTTGAAACTTGTTAGCCCAACTGTCCTTCTGATGACTTCACTGGAAAATAAAACAATATGGAAATTTCCTGTTGCTATTTGTGGGCAGTTAATTTTTAGTTTTCTTAAAAGTGTTCTTGTTCTTTCTGTAGCTGAGGAGTATGTTCCGATTCTCAGCTTCAAGAGATTGTTCTTTTGAGGAAATGTTTACCTAAGATGGGACTTTCACTCTGTACTAATCCTCTCATTTTATGAGAATAGTATTAAATGCTAAAAGCTTAAAGTGAATTTCATCCTGTATCACTCAGAAGTCTATAAGAAATGGATGCTAAAGATTAAGAATGGAAACTAGGAATTAAGTTTGTTTTTAATAACAAGCTTTGCTTCTTTTGAAGTTTAGTATGTGGATGTTTAATGAAATTAGTTCTCCCAGTACCTAAATTATTCTTTTTAGACATTTTTGGAAGCCACAGCCACTGTTCATGGCTACTGTGGCAGCATTTAGCAAGTTGTTAGTTATTAAATCGCAATTTAAAATAGTTTCTTTCTAAAGATTTGCAACAATTTTATATTTAAAGTTAGCATAACAGAAAGAGCCTACAAATGTTTTTGAGTTGGTAAGTCTTACTTATATTCAACTTGTTTTAAGCATATATGTATACATGTATATATATAATAATTATATATTCCATATATAATTATATATAATTATATATTCCATATATAATTATATATAATTATATATTCCATATATAATTATATACTTTCACTTAGTCCCATTAATATTTAAGTTATACAATAAAGTCAAATGGAAATATAAACATCTACATAATTCTTTCAAAATTTAAATGCAATGGTTTATATACAATAGATATTCAATAAGTGTTGGCTAATTGACCAGCTTTCGGCTACTTCTTGGTACACTAATTTTTAGTAAAAATTATTTAAGAAATGTTAAGGACTTACTTAAAACTGATATTTCTTTGCCTTCAATTCAATAGTATCCTTTGAATGGGCCATAATGTAATACATTCAGTCCTGCCACTGCTCACCTGTAATTAATTCCTATAAATGAAATTCCTTGCACTTTCTTGCCCCAGTGCATTACAGTGCCCAACAAATAGTAGGTCTAAGACATCCTAATAAATTTGGTTTTATTTTCCATGCAAATTGTTTCATACCATCAGCCCCAATTTTGCCATCTCCATCGTTATCAGCTGCCTCCAACAGGGACTTGGTTTCTGAACTGGTCAGGACTCTAGCTCCACTTTCAAATTTCTGGAGGAAAAACCTAGAGGGATAACAAACATTGATGGCATGTTTCTAGTAGACCATTTTCCTCAATCCATTATTTTTTTTTCTGGTTCTATGAATAAATCTGCTTCCCAGTGTAATAACTAAGCCTTTTGGAGGCAAAGATTTTATGTTTTATGAATGGGGGCTTTAAAAATAAGTAAGAATTCTTCAGATTTCTATTACAAAGAATCTTGAAATTGTACAAAGGGTTCTAGAGGTACTAGTTCTAATGCAACTTTCTGCCCCTAGCAGGAATATTCTCTACATTATCCCTGATAGGTTGTTATCAACTACTGTTGTAATGTTCATTAGCAAAAGAATAGTCCAGATAATGAACAATTTTCTGCAAAGATTATCAGGTAACATTTATTTAATGCTTTCTATGATATATAGTAGATGCTTAATGAATGTAAACTAACTGATTGTCTTTGTACTTTTATGAAAATACAGCCGAATGACTACTGTCAAAGTTAGAAATAGACCCAAAGACAAAGCAATCTTCTTCTATATTCAAATGTATAATTTAATGACAAGGAAATTCTAATTCTTACATATTAGGGATACAGACAAAGGAAAACTCTTACTTGAGCTCTTCTTCATCCAGATATCCACTCTGATCATTGTCTATGAACCGAAAAATGTCCTTGACCTGACTAGCAGACATCTTGGACAGGCCAGAAGTCTCGAAGAATTTTTTATGGTTGAAAGAATCTGGGTCTAGAGGATAGAGGCAACATTACTTCCCAGAGTTTATCAGAGTGTTTCAACAATACTCTAAGCTGACTGTTCTAAGCTACACATTACTATAGAATTTTTTTCATCACATCTTGGTACTGTGGATATGTTCTCATTAGTAAAAAGTCATAGAGAAGTTAAGTGACATTCCTAAAGTCATACTGAGATTCTAGGACAGAACTTGTCAATGACATGTTCTCTTGATTTTTGACCATGCCACTGAAGAATGCTGTCTCCTTTTTATTGGTGTCTAAGACACCAATATAACTAGCCATTGTGATAAAATCCTCAGCTAAGACTTTGGTTGAATACCATGTGGGGGGAGGGGAGATTGAATGTATCACTTTTCATTTGGCAGTTTTGGCTTTGTAAAGAGAACCATATTTTCAGGTCCTCTTTCTATTAGATTATTAATGTAAACATTAGCAAATTTTTGCTTTAATCTTCCAAATATTCAAGCATAATTAAAACTTCTATTCATTGGTGCTGGTAGAGTGGAAGGGCTGGAAGCAGAAATGACTAAGATTTACTGTTTTCTTCTGTAGGATAGAAAACTTTATATTCATACAATTTAAAACAATTTCTTTTTCCTTTTACCTTGGCATTCCTCCAGGGCAGCAGCTATATCAGCAGCACTAAGGACATCAGTGATGCTCATGTTTAACCTGATTGCATAGAAGAAATGATATGTGATGAATTACAATAAGTAAATACTGACACACCCAGTTAAATACATTCTGTGAAGCTCCAATGAAACCAATTATTTGTTCAAAATTTAAAAGTTTTGGAACAAAATGTAAAAATAGGACTCTAGTGGGTTTTGTTAAGGCACCAGTCTTATATACCCATGCTAATCAAGAGTGCTCTTCTTAGCACTTTCTCAGAACTTACACCAAAAGAGAAAGAAAGCGTATTGGATTTTGGAGTCTACTTAAATTTCCCATTACTTAGAATTATATTCCTGCCTAAAGTGAAATGGAAGAATTTGTATTATTTTTCAGCTTTTGAAAATATGTATGGTGTAAACATCCACAAATAGGCTGCATTTAAAAATACAAACACATCCAGAACATTTCCTACTTTTTACATTAAAGACAGTGCTTCTTCAGATGTTCTATATGAAAGCAAAAATAATTTGATCTGCCCCCCCGAATATTGTGACAGAGCTTAAAGAGAAAACAGAAAAGAGTATATTATCTACCTTCAAATATGAAAATCAAATGAATTTTATCCTGATCTCCTAGAGATAAAAAGTCCAAAGAGACCTCAACTCCTGGGGGGGAGGGAGGGGATTGAATATACTAAGGGTTCTACTTAGCACAAATGCAACACAGGAAGGAAGAGTCTGGAATTGAGGGGTTTGGGCCACTGCTCACCTTTCTGGATTTTCCCCAAGCAGAAGCAGGAAAAAGAATCGAAGAAAGCAGAGAACAGATGTGTTTTTGCAGTGTTACCAACCCTACCTTATATAGGGTTCAAAAAGTGACAATAACCACTTCTTGGATTTCCTTCTCAGGGATCAAATGGCCAGAACTCAAATTTCCTCCCTAATTGTCTTTCTTTCTTTCTTTCTTTCTTTCTTTCTTTCTTTCTTTCTTTCTTTCTTTCTTTCTTTCTTTCTTTCTTTCTTTCTTTCTTTCTTCCTTCCTTCCTTCCTTTTTCTTCCTTCCTTCCTTCCTTCCTTCCTTCCTTCCTTCCTTCCTTCCTTCCTTCCTTCCTTCCTTCCTTCCTTCCTTCCTTCCTTTCTTTCTTTCTTTCTTTCTTTCTTTCTTTCTTTCTTTCTTTCTTTCTTTCTTTCTTTCTTCCTATTCTAACCTCAAGGGAGTGTAGTTGGGAACAGCCAATTTTTTTTTTAAACAAAGCCCAGTAAACTTTTAAGATTCAGGTCTGCAAATAGAACACTGAAGGGCCAGAGAGATGAATGTGTGTTGGTGGACAATAACCAACTTGCTAAATGCTGGCTGAAAAAAAAATCACTGGAACATGAAAAGATTAGAAAGGGGAGCCAGTTTTGGAATCCCTGAAACTGCTGGCTAATCCTGTGAAGTTGATACAGGGTCAGAGAGAGGTGAAAGCTTCAAAATACTTGGCACCAGAATGGCAGAGAAGTCATCATTCATGGAGTATAGGAGGAAGCCAAATGTTTAGGGGATTTTTTCTCTAATAACGTTACTCTAAATTTTCCAGTAATTTCTTAAATTACACATATGTAAAGCAGGAGAAAAGTGAACCACCAGCAGGATCTAAAAAGCAACTAGGAATTGTGGGAACATTTAAAAAAATACTTATTTCATTAAATATTTCCCAATTACATGTAAAAAAAAAATCAACATTCATTTTTTAAAAATTTTGAGTTTGTGGGAACATTTTAAGAGATCAATTTGGGAGAGAATTCTACTACCAGATCTTAAATCATTGTATTTATAAGGAAATAAAATGGAACTACATTTAGAAGAAATACAGTTTATGCTGATTTTTAAAAATCTGAATCTGTTAGACATATTTCTTAATATACAGTTAGCTTGAAAAGAGTTTCTAAATTTTTCTTGTTAATTGGAAGAACCTATTCTCACAAGCAAAGCCTTGCTCACATTATATAGTTGTTGCGAAACAAAAGATAAAGAAGTTGTGCTGAAATTAAAAAATAATACCCAGATTTCAGTTAGAGTTTTTGAATTATTTACTGAATGAAACAATGGTAATATGGGCATACACTTGGGGAAGATCTGTCTTCTTGGAAAACTAAGGACATTCTTCTCACTCTAGTAACTAATAAACTAAGAGAACTCACTCCCTCTATTAATCTAATCACATATTCTGACTTCTTAGGGGATTAACAATACTCTCTGTCTTGATTTGATCCTTGATTCAAGGGAGAACATGGAGTCCAAGGATACCAGACTAAGGAAATTGTTACAATACCAGTTCTTTGCTCTTTGTAACACAAAGGGGGCCCTAGGACTCCAAGTATCTAATACTGAACATATTACACATCAGAATTTGTTCAAAGATGTATGCTTAAACATATTAAGCTTGCTACTTTGGGTGTTTAGGCATATAGAAAGTAACCAGTGAATTATTTGTGATATGATAGGACTTGGGTATTCTTTCTCAGATCGCTAGAAAATATTTAAGAAAAGGATTATGGTGTTTTTCCCATTCCCTACTCCCCAACCCAGTATTTACATTTTTATAGTCTAAACAGGGAAAACATGATATCCAGATTTGCTAATTTTTCTCCAGGCATGTATCACATTACTCTTTTTTTTTTTTTTAAGACTATTTCTCCCTATCTCATGCAGGCTGGAAATATAGCAGCCACTCAGTCCATCCCACTGCTGATTGGGCAGAAACTTTAAACTGTTCCATTTTTCCTGTTTGGGCCAGTTTGGCCCTCATTAGGCAGTCTGGTGGCCTTCTACACCTGTGGAGTTCACTGAGTTGGTGCCAGAATTCATGTGGGTATCAAATAGGTTTTAAATCTGCTGCAGCCCAGAACTCCTGAGCTAAGGCAAGCTACCAGCCTTAGCATCCTCAAAAGCAGGGACTACAGACATATGCCATTATGACTGACCACATTTTTTTTCAGCCAAAAACAAGGTTTATTAAAGATCTATCATATTGGCCAGACTCTTAAGGAATCTGAACATTAGTGAACTATTGGCCGGATTGTAAGAATCTGAGCCCTGACCGCATTAAAAAAAACCCAAAAAACAAAAAAACTACAAACCTCAGAAAGAGGTTTAGAACAGTGTATCTAAGTCAATAGCTACTATAAACTTTTCCGGACCTTAAAAAAGAAACACTATGACATTAGTGAGGTTAAATAAACAAGCCAAGGAATTAGTCAGGCTAAAGAGTTTTGAACCATATTCTTAACCTCAAATTAATGGCATATTTATTCTGAGCCCTTTTCATGATTCCTTTTCAAACATTCATTCAGTAAGCATTTATTAAGCACTTTGTGTAATATTTATTGATTTTGGTAACATTATTTTGATGTTTGACCATTATCCACAGAAGTAATAGCAATAAATAGCATTTTTCTAGCACTTTAAGTATTTTAGATTGCTTTTTCTTATTTGATTCTTGCAATAGGAAAAGGCATGACATAATGGTTAGGGCATGGGATATAGTTAGGAAGACTTGAGCTCAAATCCAACTTCAGATGCATACTACCTGTGTGACTCAGTTTCCCCAACTGAAAAATGGAGATGATAATAGACCACCATACCTTGCAGGGTTGTCTTGAGAGTCAAGTGAGATAATATTTGCAAAGCACTAAGCATAGTGTCTGGTATATAATAGGTGTCATATAACTCCTTATTTTCTTCTCTATTCCCTAGAATTAATTTTTAGAAAAGGAATGCATTCCCTAAGCATAGTTATCAAAATGCCTGATTTGGTTCTCTCATATTTTTAATGGTATAGTTTCTAATATCCCTATCATATATCTCTTTTGAACTTATTTTTCACCAAACATTTATTAAATGCCAACTGTGTATGAGGAAAAATTGTAAAGCGAACAAAGTATGACTTTGATTTACTGCCTTCCTTTTGGCATATTCCTTCTTGCTTTTGATGACCCTGCCAAGTACTCATTATCTTCATGCTACTCCTAACTGGTCAGGGGCCTCTAACATATCCTAAGTCTTTTCCCCAGTAGTACGTCTATGCTTACATTCCATCAGTATTAATCGATCTTTTACCTCACTCATTCAGAGGCGTACCTGAGAAAGCTTTCTGAAAAAAAAACAATGTATGCTAACATAATGAATTGGTATATTGCCCCTTTCAGATAACATGTTTATAGCTTTGAGGAAACACTGCCTTTCTGCTTTTAACCAAATTCTTAATTCTTGCCCCTCCTTTGAACCAGCAGGATTTTGTGTTGCCATTTTTAAGCTCTAGGAAAGAATATATGGTAGGTTAAATGTGGTCTCAAAGAAGAAGTATGAGAAGGCACTTCCCCACATCACCCCTTCTTTTCAGAGATGGAAGACTATAGCTCTGGAACACTGATATAAAGTCAGCTTTTTTTGATGTGTTGGTTAGTTTTATTGTGTTCTCTCTCTCTCTCTCTCTTCATATATATCTATATCTATATCTATCATCTATCTATCTATCTATATATCAGTTACAGGTTGGCTTTCTAGGAGAAGGTAAAAAAGGAATATACTAGAAATTATAGGTTATATGAAAGCAAAATGTACCAATAAAACTTTATTTTTATGATTCTATTTTGGGTAGGAATAATATAAGTATAATGTACAAATATATTCATTGAGAGAACATGGACGATAGTCCTACAGGATGGGCAGGAATGGATGGGATTGTGCCTTTATGAACTTGGGTCACATTTTCCCACATCATGAAAAGAAAGTAGACACTCTCAAGAAACCCATAAGAAGAGACATACGTGTAGGGGACACATGTGGCCAGGGAGCATTCATGAAGAGGAACCCAATAGATAATCTATGTGGCTTCATATAAGATATGTATAATATGTAAAAGACACACATGTAGGGCTAAGGCAGTACAAATCTCCAAAGCTGCAGGATTGCTGTTTTTCTCTCCTTGCTGTTCTCTCCACTTTAGGCTTGAGCATATCATATGTTTTACGTATCTCTCCACTGGAGTTATGGATACTTTGGGCATGTGGTCTCTGGTGGGCTCATGATTCTGTAATGCTCTCCCCACTTTTGCATCCCTGCCATGACCACCATAACTCTCCAAGAAAAGGACCAGCTCTTTCTTCTTTCCGCTTAGCTACGGCTACAACCTCTAGGCTTTCTTGCCCCACTGGTAGCTCCCAGTCTTTCAGAAACCTCTTAGCTCTTAGCTACATGCATGGTATGACACAAAATAGCAGACTGGGCATTGTTCTCTGGACAAAGCCTGCAAAAGCAGTCCACGGGGCAAGGCTGAGCTCACGTGCCTTTGCAAAGAATCTCTTGCTTTTCAACCTCCGACATTGTTTCAAACCCAAGTGGTCCCAGTAATACCCATTATATCTCAAACTAGAAGAAGCTACTCGAACTTCAACAAAACCACTCCTGTTCTCCCTTCAAAGACACAGTTAAAGCCTTACCTATTTGCTTAGTTAAAAAAGACCTCAACTCAATGATAAAAAGAAAGGTTCCATATACACCAAAATGTTGGTGGCAGCATTTTCTATGGTAGCCAAGATTTGGAAACAAAGTAGATACCCCTCCACTGGAGAATGGCTTAAACAAATTATGGTGCATGAATGTCATGGAATACTACTGAGCTATAAGAAATGATGAATGTGATAAATACAGAGAAGTATGGAAAGACTTACTAAACTGATACAAAGTGGAATGAGCATAATCAAGAAAACAATGTACAATAATATAAATGGAAAGAACAACAATCATAAAACAATTGAAATGAATGTTACAAAATTTCAAGGAGCAAACTTGGCCCCCAAAACAAAGACGTATGAGAAAAGATCTTTCCCTTCTCTGTTGCAGAGGTAATGGAAGTATACATGGATGTGGAACATTGCATATAATTTCAAACTTTTTCCATTTGTTCATTGGTTTTGCTGATGTTTTTCCTCTTCCTCTTCCCCTCTCTCTCAAAAAATAATTTGTTATTATGGATGGCTCAATGGAGTCCAAGAAGAGGAGGGATACAGGAGGAAGTCTGGGCAATAAAAAGAAATCAATAATAATTTATTTTTAAAAAACAAAAAAGGACCTTATAAAGTTTCTAATGTTCTTTTGCTTTTGTCAACATTTCTTATGCTGTGATATTCTTTTTAAAAATATTTTATGTTTTTCCAATTACATGTAAGAACAATTTTAAACTTTTTTTTTTTAACTTTGAGTTCCAAATTCTCTCCCTCCTGCTCTCTTCTTTCCCTTCACTGAGAAGGCAAGCAATTTGATATAGGTTATACGTATATGGTCACACGAAACACATTTCCACATTTGCTATGTTGTGAAAGAAAACACGTGCTGTGAGAACCTAAAGACCTATTTGTGTTTTTCAGTTCTCATATTCAAATTATTTGCATTTTAGATTCTAACACTTTATGTGCTTGAAACCACCCATGCTCTTTTGTGAATCACTGTTAATTCATGGTACACAAGCTATGTAAAGAAACAACAAAAAGACCAAAGGGGAGGGGGTCAGCTTTCACAGCTGAACCCTAACTCTAGAATTTCTGTTTAACTCTCTCAAGGCTGTACCTGGGACCTGTTGGGGCAGAAGTCCCTCTGTTTCTTACTGATACTATCTCTCTTAGCTCGACCTCAAAGGTGCATTATGCTAAGAGGCTACCCCTGTTCTTCTAGCCTACATAGGATAGGACAGAGATAGATAAAAGGATACTTCAACAACTAAGTAAACCTGTCTATCTTATGTATTTTATAATTTATTGTTTTTGTTCATTTCATCCTTGATTTTCTAATGAAGTTTAGTTGGTTAACAAAAACAAAACAAAACAAAAAAATAAGGACAACTGTACTGTGTATCAATTTAAGGGAAGAAGGGTTTTTCATGTATGGACTAGACTAGAAAAGTTGTGAGAGTTCAAGTACCCCAGAGAGCAGTCAGGGGCTGGTGGTGACAAAGGCAGAGGGTCTGCTTTGTCCAGCACATGTGGAGTGTGGAACTACATGAGAGTTAGGAAGACCTCATGGAGAATACTCAGAGGTTCAATTTTAAAAGTACTCTCCTCTGTGTCTGGGGTCATTCCTTTATGTGCTTTTTTCAGGTTAGCTAAACTATTAAACCACGTTTAGAAGTTAAAAGGATGTATACTGTAGCTTTCAGCAGGCTGCTTAAGCTCATTTTAAGAGGTATGTAGTGGCTACAAATTCCAAGTCTTGCCTCTAAATTCCCATCCTCAAATTGAAAAAGAATTTCCCAGTTAAACTTCCTAGTATGGTTATAACCATAATTTTTAATTATTTGAAATGTAAGACCTGAATTAAGGCTGGTTCTGGCTGATAGATTAGTTATGAAAGCCTAAATGATCTAAATTTCAGAATCAAGGTGATGTCATTGTATGATGATACAGGTGGAAATATAGAGTTACTGGTGTGTTTATTTATAAATGAGACTCTCTACCTACAGCAGAAACTCTTCTCCCACTCCTCAAACTACAATTAATTGAAATTAAGTCACCAAGGGGGCAGTACAAGATGTACAGGAATATTTTAATTATATAAGTTCTTGGGATCACAAGATCAAACATTTAGAATTATCAGGGACGATATGCTTTCATTTTACAAATGGAAACTGAGGTTCAGTGATGTTATGGAACTTGCCCACGATTACACAGAAAACAAGCAGCAGACCCCAGATCTGAACCAGATCTAAACCAGGTCCACAGACTCTTTCCACTATAAAAGTCTCCATGAGGGACTTGGGATGTGCCTTGTGGTGGGGGAGGTTGTTGTGTCTTTTAATTTTAAAAAAATGTCTTAAATATTAAGAATTCTGAGTACCACTTAATAGCACATACATACTGAGCTAGAGATTGATTTCATGCTGAAATTACATAGTTACTATGAGGACTAAGCCAGCTGGCTTATTCTTTTAAATATGCTAAATAATGCTTTCCCTGTGTATCCCTGAAGAGTTTGGAATGTTCATTTTTTTTGGCAAGGCAATTGGGATTAAGTGCCTTGCCTATGGTCACACAGCTAGTAAGTGTCAAGTGTCTGAGGCTTGTTTTGAATTTAGGTCTTCTTGACTCCAGGGCCAGTGCTCTATCCACTGCTCCACCTAGCTGACCCATGTTCACTTTTTTCCCCCCATGGAGTGGAGGAAATAGTGAAAGAATTGGAAATGTTTCTTTTCTTTCCTTCTAAGTCATGCTGAGTAATTTCCTAGATCCATCCTCAGGGAAGGGTTTCCAGAAACTCTGGCCAGTACTGCTCTCTTTTTTGCTCTGGGGGAATATTAAAACAAAAATAAAAAGCCTTCCAGAGTAGCCCATGGACCAAAGCCTCCTTGTCTTCTCCAGTAATGTGACCCTGGTTCTATAGAGGGAATTTCTGGTTTTTGGCTCCTTGGCTTCTGGAAAGGTCTGCATCCAAAAGACCTTCACCTTCTGAGATCAGCTCAGCTGTTTGTTTTTGGCTGTGTAGCTAGTGTTATCAATGAGCTGTTATCAGGGAGTTAACTTCCTGGGTAACTCCAGAGTTCTTATCAGGAGATGTTCCACAGGCATTAAATTTAGGCCCTTCATAAATCCCAGAATTCTTCTCTCTTTCAGTGCCATGATTCTAAGTCCTTCAAGACTTCTCACCAAGAAATGCATCATCACTCAATGAAATATAAAAGTTACTAAAAGAAAGAAAAACATTTGGTCTGCCATATTTCTTAACTGGATAATGTTTTGCTATAGTTAAATCCCTTGCCCAGTTATTACTTTTAAAAACAATTTATTATTGCTGCAATATTAAACATTAATAGAACTAATTAAACATGAAATTGAAATTATTTCCATTTATATATGATGAATTAATTCCAACAAATGAAATGTGATAACAATTTTCCAGTCTCTCCTAAATTTCCATCAGGATTCTCATTCATCCTGATCTTTTACTTTTCTTTTATATGATTGTAATCAGTATATGTTGTGTTCTTTCAATTCATTTCTTTTTCATTTTGCTTCATTTTGTATCTGCCTTTCCAGATTTCTTTATATTATTTATAGCTATTGGTTAAGAGGCAGTGAACAAAGTGGAAAGGCTGGGCTTGAAGTCAGAAATACTTAGATTCAGATCCTGCCTCTGATACTTGTTAACTGTGTAATCCTGACCACCTCAGCTGTTTCTCAGGAAACTTTCTAGGATTTATTAACCAAGTTATAAATGATTGTGATCTGGTGCTGAATAGTGAGCAAAACCAGGAGAACACTGTACACAGTAATAGCAGCATTGTGTGACGAACAACTTTGTTGGACTTAACTCTTCTGAGCAATGCAATGATCTAAGACAATTCCAAAAGACTAAAGATGGAATATGCTCACCACATCCAGAGAAAGAACTATGGAGTCTGAATGTAGATCAAAGCATACTATTTTCTCTTTTGTTGTTGTTGTTTTTTGCGGTTTCTTTCTCATGTTTTTTTTTCCCTTTGGTTTTGATTCTTCTTTATAGCATGACTAATATGGAAATATGTTTAATATGATCACACATGTATAGCCTATATCAGATTACATGCCTTCTTGGGAAGGGGTCAGTGGAGAGAGGGAGAAACATTTAGAACTCAAAATCTTATAAAAGCAAATGTTGAAAACTAAAAATAAATAAACAAACAAGCAAACAAACAAATAAAGTATTGTATGGATCCAGGAAAAAAATGATTGTGATCTGGCTTGGTGGAGTTCTTTTCCATAGGAGGAATTCTCCACACTGGGAGAAATCACTGATCCTTCCTGTATACACATATTTGTTTTAATTGCATCATAATTGGGTTTTATTTGCATCATAATATTTTGTTATATTAATGCATCACAATTTATTTAGATGTTTCTATTATTGGGGGCATTTTGTATTTTTTTTTTGGTCATGGAAAACAATGTTTCCCATTTATTGCTTTTAATTTCTTAAGTGTATATACTTATATAACTCTACAACACTGTCATTTTGCTTCTATAGCTTCTTTTTAAACCAGCTGGAGGAATTTACAGTAAAAATTGCCACTATCTACATAGAAATCTAGAGAAGTTTCAGTAGGTGTCCCAGGGGGGGTTATAAGAAGAAAAGAGTTCAGGTATTTGAAACAGACTACAGAGGTGTAAAGGAAGCCCTCAAGACACTGCAGAACTGTGTAACTTCATCTATCAACTCTGCTTCTGCCAAAACTCAGTCATTATGTTAGCCCTAACAGTCAGTCAGTTAGTTAATAAACATTTGTTAAGCACCTACTATGAACCAGGCAATGTGCTCAGTGCCAGGGTTACAGAAGGAAGCAAAGATAGTCCCAAGTGGGGGGGGGGGAGGAGCTAGGTGGTGCAGTGGATGGAGCACCGGCCCTGAAGTGAGGAGGAATTTCCTCACCAAAAAAAAAAAAGACAGTCCTTGCCCTCAAGGAGCTCACAATCTAATGAGGGAGACAACAAGCAAACAAATACGTACAAATATTATATAAATCAGGATACAAGGTCTATCAAAGAATATTGTTTTTTTTTTTTGTGAGGCAATTGGGGTTAAGTAACTTGCGAAGGGTCACACAGCTAGCAAATGTCAAGTGTCTGGTCTGAGGTCGCATTTGAACTCAGGTCATCCTGACTCCAGGCTCAGAGAGCTATCTACTACGCTGCCTAGCTGCCCCAAAGAACATTGTTTTTGTAAAGCCTTATTAAAAATATGCTTCCTTTTCTTGAAATTGATGCTGTTCTGGAAAATCTGAAATGTAAGGATGCCAGAAATAGAAGAAACATCACAAGGGAAATCCTATGACCTGTCATAAACCTTTTCCTTTGAAATGAGGCCTGTCTGTCCTCATAATCTGACTCAATGATTCATCTCTCTTTAAGAAAAAAAAAGGGCACGTATTTCCAGTTGAATTTTAAGTGTACAAAAGAGTATCCCAACCACCATCTTCAGCAACCCTAAAGCACTGGTGTATCTTATAAACATATAATATTAGACCTGGAAAGAATCTGGTCTTACAGAGGCAGTTTATTGTTTGTCCTTCATTTTCAAAGAGGACCAATGATAACACGAGCAAAACAGCCCAGCATTTCTACAAATAATCTTTTGTTGTTGTTCAGCCATGCCTGACTTTTCATGACCCCATGGACAGTTTTCTTGGCAAAGATATTGGAGTGTTTTGCAATCTCATTCTCCAGTGGATTAAGGCAAACAGAAGTTAAGTGACTTGCCCAGGGTCACACAGCTAGTAAATGATCTGGGCTGGATTTGCACTCAGATCTTCCTGACTTCAGGCCTAGTGCTCTATCCACCAAGCCATATAGCTGCCCTACAACTACTCTAGCAAGGATTTGAACAAATGAACCAAAAAACTACTCTAGCAAGAATAAAAAAATTACATCAGACTCAGAAACCTGAGTTCAAATCCAGTCTCAGATTTTTACTCTGAGGTTACTCTGTCTGCTTCAGTTTCCTCATCTACAAAATGGGGAAAATAATAGCACCTACCTCTCTGAGTTATTGTGAGGGTAAAGTGAGATCATATTTGTAAAGCTCTTTGCAAACCTTAAGGTTTATGACAGGCAAAGAAAGCCTCAAAGAAAGGTTTGCAAACACTAACCTGACCCATTTTTCCAATGTTGGCAGTCTCATAATTATTATAAACATTTAAATAAGTAATCATTGATTTAATTTTAATTTGAGACGCTAAATTTGGCAAAGATTTTTTCATTCCATGCTGCTACAAACTAACCTTTGTCTCAAACCCAGAAGAATTTTTATCTTTTTTTAAAAAATTGTTAATTTATTTTGATTTATCAACAATCACTTCCATATGCTTTTGAGTTTAAAATTTTTCTCCCCCTTCTTCCCCACCACCCTCCCCAAGATGGCATACAATCTGATATAGACTATACATATACATTCCTATTAAACATATTTTCACATTAGTGATGTTGTAAGTAAGAATTAGAGTTTGTTTTTTTTAGCCAATTGGGGTTAAGTGACTTGCCCAGGGTCACACAGCTAGTATGTGTCAAGTGTTTGGTCTGAGGCCGAATTTGAACTCAAGTCCTCCTGACTTCAGGGCCGATGCTCTACCTAGCTGCCCCGTAAGTAAGAATTAGAACCAATAGGAGGAATCACCAGAAAGAGGAAACAAAAATCAACAGAAAAAAAATAGCAAATAGTATGCTTCAATCTGCATTCAAACTCCACAGAAGAACTTTCGTCTTAGAGAAAGAGTTAGTACTTCTCCCTGCGAAGGCCAACCAATTCCTATACTTTTGCCTTTGATTCTATTACCATTCATCTCCTCAAGGAGTCTCTTCCTTCAGACATTTCCTTTCTCTTTCTAATCTTCATTCTCTCTTCATCCATGGACTCCTTCTTTGCTGTCTACATACATGCCTAGATCTCCCTTAGGGTTACTTTTAAATGTTATCTTATCTGCATAGAGATGATAATTAAACACATGGAAGCTAATGAGATGAGACAGAGAGAGACAGAGACAGAGAGAAGAGAAGAGAAGAGAAGAGAAGAGAAGAGAAGAGAAGAGAAGAGAAGAGAAGAGAAAAGAAGAAAAGAGAAGAGAAGAGAAGAGAAGAGAAGAGAAGAGAAGAGAAGAGAAGAGAAGAGAAGAAGGTCCAGAACAGAACCTTACAGTAATACCCACAATCAGGGGCAACACATGGCTGATGGACCAAAAGAGGAATCTTGGAAAGAAAGGCCAGGCAAGAACTAGGAAAACCAAACATGAAAAGCGTATGGAGGATACTGATGTGAACTCCCTATGTTGTGGACTCCAGGAAGAGCTGAACCATCAGGCCACCCTAGGGAATATGTCCTGGATCTCAGCTAAGCCCAAGAGGTATAAAGATTCCCCTAAATTGGGGAAGAATTTGTTCCAGACTGATGAAAGGGCCAACCAAAATCTATATAGGGCCAACCACAATCAATTTACTATACAGCCCTTCCCCAGGCCCAAGCCTGAGAGAAGGAGCTATGGCTCCTAGGTCCTGGGTCTCAAAAGGACAAGATCAGTCTAGTTGTTTCCCTTGGAAATCATTTGGCTTTAGGCCCAATCCCTTGAGAAGAGAAGTTATCACAATGAGTAATCTCCCTTATGTGAAGCAGAAAAAAGGGAAGGCAGATAGGAGTTCTGTGAGGAAAAGGGAAGTTGGAGAGATTGTGAAAGAGAGAATATTTGTCTCAAGACAGAAATTTGAGACTCTCTCTGTCTTCCAGTCATCCTTCCACCAACAGCTCCTCCTGGGTCACTCCCCACCAAAACTGGTGCATGTGCTATGGGATGAGAAGCTCAAAAGCCCAAATGAATTGGTTTGGGCATGCGGAAGCTACGGGGAAGATTTGTGTATTTCTGATGCCCAGTATCTGTTCCAGTTCCTGCTGTTACATCCTTGGGTAGTACAAGTATGGGCACACAGATTCCTCAAACTCCATCCCTCTTTGTTACTTTCCTCCATCTTGTAAGGACCCTCCTTCCAGCCATACAGGTTGACAATCTTTCAGTGGTCTTCCCTTCTCCCCCTCTGCCTATATCCAATCAATTGCCAAGTCTTGTCCATTCAGCCTCCAAATTTTCTGTCATAGCTCATTTCTTCCTTCCTAAAAACATGTCCATGTCTCCCCCATTTTGAAAATAACCTTCACTTGATCCTTCCATCCCTGCTAACTATAGTTCTGTGTCTCTGTATCTGCTCTTTGTAGCAAAATTCCTTGAAAAGGCTGTCTACAATAGGGCCTCTACTTTCTCTCCTTTTATTTTCTTCTTTTAACCCTTTACAATCTGGCATGCAACCTTATTCTTCTTACTGTTCTCTTCAAAGTCACCAATGATCTTTTAGTTGCCAAATCCAATGGCTTTTTCTCATTTCTCATTCTCCTTGACCTCTCTGCAGCCTTTGGCACTATTGATCACTTTCTTCTCCTTAATACTTTTTTTTTTTGCTTTTTGGTGAGGCAATTGGGGCTAAGTGACTTGCCCAGGGTCACATAGCTAGTAAGTGTCAAATGTCTGAGGCCAGGTTTGAACTCGGGTCCTCCTGACTCCAAGGAGGGAGCTCTATCCATTGCATTGCTTAGCTGCCCCTCCTCAATACTGTCTCCCTGGGGTTCCAAGATGCTACTCTCTCCTGTTTTTCCTTCCACCTGTAGTACTGTTCCTCAGTCTCCTTTGCTGGATCTTCATCCAGCTCATACCCTCTAACCATAGTTGTCCCTTAGGACAACTGTCCTGGGTCATTCTTTTATTTATAATTAATTAATTAATTAATTTTTAGTTTTCAACATTCACTTCCACAAGCTTTTGAGTTTTAAATTTTCTCCTTCCTCTCCTCCTCCCTCCCCAATTCAATGTGCAGTCTGATATAGGCTCTGCATATACGTTCCTATTAAACATATTTCACATTAGTCATGTTGTAAAGAAGAATTAGAAACAATAGGAGGAACCAAAAGACGAAGAAACAAAACAAAACAGAAGAAAAAAAAAGAGCAAAGAGTATGCTTCAATCTGTATTCAAACTCCATGGTTCTTACTCTGGATGTGGACAGCATTTTCCATCATGAGATTTTTGGAGCTGTCTTAGCTCCTTGCATTGCTGAGAAGAGCTAAGTCTATCAAAGTTAGTCATTGCACGATGTGGCTGTTACTGTGTACAACATTCTCTTGGTTCTGCTCACTTCACTCAGCACCAGTCCATACAAGTCTTTCCAGGTTTTTCTGAAGTCCACTCGCTCATCATTTCTTATAGGACAATAGTATTCCATTACACAGGCCCTTCTATACTACTTCACTTGATGATTTCATCAGCTCTCATGATTTAATTATCATCTTTGTGCTGATGATTCTCAAATCTATCCTGCAACTCCAGTTTCATATTGCCAACTGCCTTTCAGACATCTCAAACTAAGTGTCCAGGAGACTCAACAATTCCAAAATGGAACTTATACTCTTTTCCCCTAAGTTCTCCTCATCGCCTTACCTTCCCTATTACTGTAGAGTGCAATACCACCTTTATGAGTTCCTCGAACTCATAAACCTAGGAATGATTTTCAACTCCTCACTCTCTCTGGTTCCTCATATACAATCCACTGTCATGATCTGTTGATATCACCTTCACAATATCTCTTTAATACACCCTTTTCTCTTCTCTGATATTGCCACCAGCTCTAGTGTGGGCCCTCGTTACTTCACTCAGGGACTATTGCAGTGGCCTGCCTCTCTGCCTGTCTGCCTGTCACAAATTTCTTCCCACTCCAATCCATTCTCCACTCAGCTGCAAAGTGATTTCCCTCTAATGTAGGTCTGACCATGTTATACCCTATTCAATAAATTCCAAAGGTTCCCCATTACCTTCAGGATCAAATATAAAATCCTTTGGCCTCAAAGGCCTTTATAACATACTCCACTCCCCTTTCTGGTCTTCTTATACCTCACCACCCATCCTCCCATGAACTCTGGGATCTAACAATACTAGCCTTACTGCTCCTCGAAAAAGAAACTCCATCTGATTTTAGGCATTTTCACTGGCTGTCCCCGAGGCTTGCAATGTTTTCCCTCCTCATCTCCACCTACAAATCCCAGCTAAAATCCCACCTTTTACAGAAAGCCTTTCCCAGTTCCTTCTCATTCTAGTTTCTTCCCTCCATGGATTATTTTCAATTTATCCTGCATATTGCTTATCTGTATAAAGTTGTTTACGTATTGTTTCCCGAATTACACTGTGATCTCCTTGAGAGCAAGGATTGTCTCTTTCACTTTTCTTTGCATCCCTGGTGCTGAGCACAGTGGCTGGGCCATAGTAAGTACTTGATAAATGGGTATTGACTGACTAATTTTCAGAACTTAACCTTCCTGTAAAATACAATCAATTATATTGACATATCTCACAGGATTGGTAAGTAGAGTAAAAATGTGTTTTTTTAAAATTTTGTTTTTTACAAAAGAAAAAAGCCTGTCAGTGCTTCTTCCATCCCATAACAAGACGGGATCCATTGCAATTTCTCTCTGTGATATTAGATGGAAAACACTAACTATTCCACTAAGCCGTACATTTGGGCTAAAAGCAAAAACATTGCTCGATGCAGACTAGTGGAGCGTGCAAGGCCCAAGGTTGGTGTAGGAACCCAAATTGAAGAGCATCTAAAATTAGAGGTAACTGTTATGTGTGGGGATAGGAAGTCAGTGTTCAAACAGCTGCTGAATCACTGCCTCAATGGTGGGCTCAAAAATTTCAAAACACAGCTTGCACTTGAAGATGACAGTTATAATCTTTAAGAGTTATTTTTTATTTTGAAAAAATGTTTATCTTTTGTGGTTTTCATCCCCTAGACTTCTTCCTTTATTCTTGTCCTTCAGAGAGCCATCCTTCATAACAAAGAATTTAAAAAAGAAAAGAAAAAGAGGAAGAACAAAAATTCAGAAAAACAGATCAATACTGACCAAAAAAATCTGAATTTATATTTCATTGTTCCACATCTGTGAAACACTCCTCATCCCCAATGTCTGCAAAGGATTAGAAGATATCTCTTATATATCTCTTTCTTTTTAAAAATAATAACACAGTTTATCCTAGTCTTCATTGCCTGGAAGGCAGGTAGATTAGATTTCACTCTTCTGGGATTTTCTGCCCTCAGCAGAAATGAGTGTAAGGCAGAAAAAGCAACAGAAAGAGAGAGACTATCTTAGTCTCCCCAGCTTTAGACACAGACTACTCTGGTTATGCAGCCAATCAAAATAGGCTACATCTGCCTACAAGTAAGGGGATGTAGAGTACCTTCATCTTAGGAGATCTGGGCATACCCAGGTAAATTCCTCAGGGTGCTTCCTTGTTAGACAATCTTGTTAAATAAGTTTTATTTTATTTTTTTCAATCAGGAAAAATCCACCTTCTTACCCAATCTTAATCTCCCCCCTCCACTATGAACTAAGGAAAAACAAAACCCTTGCCATGTCCATATACATACATACATACATACACATATACAAATATATATATATAAATATATATATACATATATAAATATATACATATAAATATATATATATGTATATGGAGAGAGAGAGAGAGAGAGAGAGAGAGAGAGAGAGAGAGAGAGAGAGAGAGAGGTGAGGGACTCAGAGCACAGAATAAAACATATTATTCTGTGCTCTAAGTCCCTCACCTCTCTATTAGGAAGTGGGCAGCATGTTTCATCACTAGTTCTTTGGAGTCATAGTTGGTTATTACTCTGATCAGAGTTCCTAATTCTTTTAAATTGTCATTATCATATTTCTGTCTTTGTATACATTGTTCACTTCACTTTATATAGTTTTTAAAAAAATTTTTTTTTGTCTAGGCAATGGGGTTAAATGACTTGCCCAGGGTCACACAGCTAGTAAGTGTTATGTGACTGAGGCCACATTTGAACTCAGGTCCTCCTGAATCCAGGGCCGGTGCTCTATCCACTGCGCCCCCTAGCTGCCCCCACTTTATATAGTTTATACAAGTCTTCCCAGGTCCATCTCTTTCATCATTTCATTCCATCCCATTTATATACTATAACTTATTTAGTCATTCCCCAATTATGGGCACTCTCTCAGATCCCCATAATTTGCTACTTCAAAATGAGCTATAAATATTTTTGTATATCAGAGTTTGTTTTGCTTAGGACTAATCCCTCCCTTGATCTATTCTCCTTCTAAGTCCCACTTCTTCGTTTCCCTCCTATTTTCCTATTGCATGAAATGTGTTTCTGCAGCCAACTGTGCATGTGCATTCTTCCCTTTTTTGCTCCTTCCTACCCCACCATTTGTATAAATGTCTACCTGTGCACTCTGATTATATGAGATAATTTCTCCTAACTTTCTTTTCATTTCCCCTCTAGTAATTTCCTCTTCTCCTTCCTTTCCATTCTTCTTTTAAGATTACCAAGACATAAAAGGACTCTCAAGCTTTCTGTCTGATCATGCTCCCCCTATGACTGCTGATGATGATAGGGCTAACAGGGGACATGTATCATCTCCCCATACCAGAATGTAAACAGTTGTTTAATCCTTTATCAATGTTCATCTGTATCAAACTACCAAAAAATTGAGTTTTAAATTTTCTCTCCCTCCCTTCTCTCCTGCCTCCCCAAGAAGGCATGCAATCTGATATAGGCTCTATATATACATTCCTATTAAACATATTTTCACATTAGTCACATTGTAAAGAAGAATTAGAAACAATAGGAGGAATCACAAGAAAGAAGAAACAAAACAAAACAGAAGAAAGAAAAAAAGAGCAAATAGTATGTTTCGATCTGCATTCAAATTCCATAGTTTTTTCTCTGGATGTGGATAGCAAGAGCTAGAAAAAATAATAACAAGATTAATTTGGAAGAACAAAAGTTTCCGAATATTGAGGGAATTAATGAAAAGAAATGCTAGAGAAGGTGGCCTAGCCCTTCCACATCTTAAATTGTATTATAAAGCAGCAATCATCAAAACTACTTGGTACTGACTAGGAAATAGAGTGGTGGATCAGTGGAACAGGTTAGGTACATAAGACACAGTAGTCAATGACTATAGTAATCAACTGTTTGATAAACCCAAAGACCCAAGCTTCTAGGATAAGAACTCACTATTTGACAAAAACTACTGGGAAAACTGGAAAAGAGTACAGCAGAAACTAGGGATAGACCAAAATCTTACACCATATACCAAAATAAAGTCAAAATTGGTACACAATTTAGATATGAAGGCTGATACTATAAGCAAACTGGGAGAGCAAGGAATAGTTTACCTGTCAGATTTATGGAAAATAGAAGAATTTGTGACCCAACATGAGATAGAAAACATTATGAAATGCAAAATGGATAATTTTGATTATATTAAATTGAAAAGTTTTTGCACAAGCAAAGCCAAAATGCAACCAAGATTAGGAAGAAGCAGAAAACTGGGAAAAAGTTTTTACAACCAGTATCTCTGATAAGGGCCTCATTTGGAAAAATTTATAAGAATACAAGTCATTTCCCAATTGATAAATGATCAAAGGATATGAACAGGCAGTTTTCAGGTGAAGAAATGAAAGCTATCTATAGTCATATGAAAAAATGCTCTAAATCACTGTTGATTAGAGAAATGCAAATCAGAACACCTATTAGATTGGTTAACATGACAAAATAGGGAAATGATAAATACTGGAGAAGATGTGGGAAAATTGGAACACTAATGCATTGTTGGTGGAGTTGTAAAATGATTCAACCATTTTGGAGAACAATTTGGAATTATGCCCAAAGGGCTATAAAAATGTGCATACCCTTTGACCCAGCAATGAGATCATACAAATGGGAAAAGGACCCAGATGTACAAAAATATTTATAGCAGCTTTTTTTGTGGTGGCAAAGAATTGGAAATCGGGGGAATGCCTATCAAATGCGGAATGGCTGAAAAAGTTGTGGTATATGAATGTAATGGAATACTATTGTCCTATAAGAAATGATGAGCAAGCAGACTTCAGAAAAACCTGGAAAGACTTGTATGGACTGATGCTGAGTGAAGCGAGCAGAACCAGAACGTTGTACACAGTAACAGCCACATTGTGTGATGACTAGCTTTGATAGACTTAGCTCTTCTCAGCAATGCAAGGATCTAAGACATCTCCAAAAATCTCATGATGGAAAATGCTATCCACATCCAGAGAAAAAACTATGGAATTTGAATGCAGATCGAAACATACTATTTGCTCTTTTTTTCTTTCTTCTGTTTTGTTTTGTTTCTTCTTTCTTGTGATTCCTCCTATTGTTTCTAATTCTTCTTTACAATGTGACTAATGTGAAAATATGTTTAATAGGAATGTATATATAGAGCCTATATCAGATTGCATGCCTTCTTGGGGAGGCAGGAGAGAAGGGAGGGAGAGAAAATTTAAAACTCAAAAGCTTATGGAAGTGATTGTTGAAAACTAAAAATGAATTAATTATTTTTTTTTAAAGTTCTGCGTTTATCTTTTTATGATTCTCTTAACTTCTGTGGTTTGCACTTCATAATTTCTATGCAACTCTGATCTTTTCATTAGAAATGCTTGGAAGTCCTCTACTGTTTTTGCTGTCATTGCTGTGGTTGTTAATAATGGCATTTCATTAAAGGTCCATTTTTTCTCCTGTGATTATACTCAGTTTCGCTTTCTGGCAAATAGTATTCCAAGTTCTCCACTCCTTTAGAGTGCTAACTGCTAAATCATGTGTGATCTTGACTGTGACTCCTTGGTAATGTAATTTCTGCTTTCAGTATTTTTTTTCACTTGGATGCTCTAAATTTTGTCTATAATGTTCCTGAGATTTTTCATTTGGAAGTTTCTTTCAGGAGATGACTAGTAGAGTCCTTCTGTTTCCACTTTGCTCTCTGATTCTAAGAAATTGTGGCAGCTTTCTTTTCAGATTTCTTGAAATATGATGGATAGGTTCTTGTTTGGCCATGGCATTCAGGTAGTCTGATAATTCTTAAATTTCTTCCCTTCAATCTGTTTTCCAGGTCAATTGTTTTTGCTAAGGGATACCTTTTATTTTCTTCTATTTTGTTCCCAATCTTTCAATTTTGTTTTAATATTTCTTGTCTGATGGAGTCACTGGCTTTTATTTTGTTAATTCTAATTTTCAAGGTATTTGTTGCTTGGAGAAGATTTTGTGCTTCTTGTGCCAAGCTATTAATTCCCTTTCCGATTCTTTCTTCCATATCTCTCATTTCTTTTCCAATTTTTTTTCTCTAGCACTCTCATTTCAATGACAAAAACACTTATAAAGTCTTTTTTATACTCTTACTTCATCTCTTCCAGGAATTCTAGTTGAATCTGTGCCCAAACTTTGTTTTCTTTTGAGAATGCACTTGTAGATGTTTTGGAGTCATTCTCTCCTGGATTTATGTCTTGAGTGTCCCTGTCACCATAATAGCTTTTTATGGTGAGATTCTTTTTTTGTTTGGTCATTCTTCCAGCCTCCTTCCTGACTTCAGACTTAATGTTAGGCTCTGTGTCCTTCTGGAGGGAAGGCCTGGTATGGTCCTGTTGCTGATTGTGTTGTTCCAGCATCTTAGTGAAGGCTCAGACTAAGGAACTGTAAGCTTTCAGCACTCCCAAAGTGTGATTGCTGTACGGCACCCCCTTATCCCCACCGCAGTCTGAGTTCTACAAGTTCCTCACCTGAATCTGGGACCGAGCAACATTAGACTGCTGTTGGACTCAGTCACAGTCAGCCATATAGGAAGGCCTCCTGATTCGGAGCAACAGAACTTCAGACTTCCCTTTGGTCTGGAATTCTTTCTTCTATAGGTTTCAGACTGGAATACCCTTCTCTGCTCTTGGGATCTGAGGCACTACTGG
This sequence comes from Phascolarctos cinereus, assembly GCF_003287225.1. Taxonomy (NCBI): domain Eukaryota; kingdom Metazoa; phylum Chordata; class Mammalia; order Diprotodontia; family Phascolarctidae; genus Phascolarctos; species Phascolarctos cinereus. The sequence goes on from NW_027555847.1 coordinate 212,054,009, forward strand.
TTGCTTCTGAACTTGGTCATTTCTTTGTATACCACCTAAGGCCTGATACTGCTGGGAGCGGGTTGTGAAATGGATACAGGTTCTTCAGTCTGCCCTGGCACTGGAGAGTGGGCAACAAAGCCGCCTGTTTACACATGTCCCTGTCATGATTCTCCAGTATGGATGTAGGAGTGCCCTAATATGGGCCTGGGACTTCTTCTTGCCCCAGTTCACAGGCTCTGCCTGGGTCCTGGTGCACTCCAAGAGAAGTGTGCTCTATGTTCCTCACTAGGCTCCATCCCCAGTGTCTGCAGACCTGTCCCTATGCCAATCTGGGCTGGAAAAATGACTCATGTGACTCTTTCTTGGATTTCCCCATTAGTATTTAATCTGGCTTATTTTCTGGATCTTTTTGGAAGAGTTTGGGACAGTTTTGGGTGGGAAGAATTCCCCACTTCCTGCTATGCTGCCACCTTGGATCTCTGTCCTCATATGTCTTCTTTAGGGTCATATCTTTAAGACTTGAAAAAAATATCTACAGGTAACAAGTGATCATGGACACTGAGTGCTATCTAAGACTCCTGGCCTAGAAAGGAACATATTCCTTCCTGGGAGTAAAGAGTCAGCAATGGCCTAAACTCTTAGAAATTCTGCTACATGACCTGGCCTTTGGAGAATTTTCCCAGCCTGGTTTGGTCATCTTACTCATCAATCCCATAGGAGGGAGTAGAGGTGAAAGATAGGGAGTCATTTGGCAAGAGAACTTGGCCTTATGTATTTTATTTTATTCATTTAAAAACATCATTCTGAGAAGAGTTCCATAAGACTTTACCAGATTGTCGGTGGAGTCTGTGACATAAAAAAGGTTAAGAACCTCTGATCTAGTCTAATCCTCTTCCTTCTGTAGATGAGGAATGTGAAACCCAGAGAGTCTCACCCAAGGTCACACAGGTAGTAAGTGATTCCAAATCCATTATCTTACTACTGTACCACGTTATCATTGTGTTCATGTTTTAATTGCTAATTCTTTTTAATTTCATGTAAAATAAAAAACGTGTATCTAAAATACATATATTGCACTGGACCACAGCTATCCTTTGGAAATTATAGTTGTAAAAAATCAACTATGCAAGCAATTCCATTTCTCTAGAGAAGCAAAATAAACCATTCTGTTCTTTAGCTCACTAGAGTTCCTTTAGACTAGGTAATAACCTAGATTTAAACTTGGCCCAGACATCAGAGTTATCTTGCAAGTTTGGATTATAAAACATTCACTTTAGCATGCTTCCCCCTCCCTTTCAGATTATTTGTGCTAGGTTAGATTTTTGGGATTTTTAAGGAATATCCAAGAGGGTAAAAGGGCAAAGGTATGGAACAGGGAAACTCATGGCAGGAAGCTTTGGACCCCTATCATTATTTCAGTTCTTAATTGCTATTTCTCTTTAATTAACTCACTTAAGTCACTCTTGGCAGCAACTCCAGCCCATTGGTAAGATGACACTCAGGACTCACATTTCTTGTTCATGAAAAAAACAGCCACCCACAGCATTTTCTTTCTTTGCTCCTCTAACATTTCATAAGCACCAGTGCCCACTGTGACTTTCTTTCCATAGAATGTTTCTGCCTTTGTCAGGCTATTGGAATAAATAAATAAATATTGGAATAAAATAAAATAAATATTGGTTTTGACCAAGTATAAAATACTGCAAACATTGGTTATAATTGGAGAGTGCCCCAAAAGTCTTTTAACTCACAATTGTTTTACAAAGTCTCCCCACAGGGTTTGGTTTTTAAGTGTCTGGATAGGGCAGTCAGCTTTATGAATCAGAGCTTGGAAGCTGAGGAAGCAGAGGTGTAGAAGTTAAGTGGTTTGTTTTAAGGGTCTTTGGTGGACCCATCTTAGGGGAAAGATCAGAATGATGATTCATATTCTGGTCTTTCCTATCTACTGCTCCAGGCCTGAGGTGTCAAACATGTTACCCATAACACTCCAGAGTGTGGCCCAAGACAGATTAAAATGTAGCTCCTGATTTTAGCGTGTTGATGTATTAATAAAAAAAAAATACACAAACACGTGGTTTTATAAGTCAATATGCAGCCCTCAGTAATTCTTATATACAGCTTAGTGGCCCCCATTCCTATTTGAATTTGACATGACTGCAGCAAACTATTAGCTAATTGCTCAAGGGTGGCAATATGTGAAGTACAGTGAAAAGAGGGCAGGAATCTGAAGTGGGAGGATCATGGTTCAAATCCCAGCTTTACCACTTGGTACTGTATAACGTGGGCAGGTCACCTCTCTGAGACTCAATTTCCTCACTTGTAGAATAGGAAGTTGGACCATAGGGGATAATAAAGGGCTTCTAAGGCACTTTGCAAGTATTGTCTTATTTGATCCTCAGAATAGCCCCAGGATGAAGGTGCTAATATCTCCATTTTCAGTTGAGGAAACTGAGGAAGACAGCAGTTAAGTGACTTGCCCAGGGTTATATAGCTAGTAAGATTTGATCTTGGATTTGAACTCAGGTCTTTCTGACTCTAGGCCCAGGGTTCTATCTTTTGAGGTACCTAGGGGCCTCATCTTTGTTAGAAGAGATGGCTTTATGGGTAGGGAAGGGAAGGGAAGAAGGATTTTTGTAGAAGGAGTTCTGGCTTTGGAACCAGAAAACGGGCACCAAATCTAATCCAGTTATTCTTTGTATTGGCTGTGTGAACTTAGGTAAGTCACTTTTGTTCTCTGAGCCTCAGTTTCCTCTTTTGTAAAATTGAATGTTAAATTCTGTGACCTCCAAACAGCTCTAAAACTAAGATTTTTAAAATAATATAAACCACAGCCATGTTGTGCAACAACTAATATTTATAAACTTAAGCCTTCCCAGCAATACAAGGATCTAAGACATCTCCAAAGGCTTTGTGATGGAAAATGCTGTCCACATCCAAAGAAAGAACTATGGAATTTGAATGCAGATTGAAGCATACTATTTGTTAGTTTTTTTTTCTCTTCCATTGAATTTTGTTTCCTCTTTCTGGTGGTTCCTCCTATTGGTTCTAATTCTTCCTTACATCACTAATGTGAAAATGCGTTTAATAGGAATGTGTATGTATAGCCTAAATCATATTGTGTGCCTTCTTGGGGAGGAAGGGGAAGAAAAATTTTAAACTCAAAAGCATATGGAAGTGATTGTTGATAAATCAAAATAAATTAATAAAAAAAACCCCTTTAAAATAATATAAACCAAGGTGCAAAAGGCTGACACAGCACAAGTACTAGAAGAAGATGACTGCTTTCTTTCATAGGCATAGCTGCTGAATGGAACTAGGAGTCCCAGGGAAAATGGACTTATATTTTAGGGTATTATGAATTCTCATTGAGGTAGGAAAGGGCTGTGAGGTTAGGGCTAAGGTTTTCAAAGTCTATGCTAGCAGAGCATAAACTCAGTCAAGCCTTACTATGGCCTAGTGGACAGAGTGCTAAACTTAGAGTTAGGAAGACCTGAGTTTAAATTTAGATCTAATGAGAGAATGTAGCATTTTGCAAACCATAAACACTAGCCAACATAAGCAGAGAAGATCTCATCCCCAGAAAGTGGAAACCAGGCAATGATTTCCTTTCTTCCTTCCTGCACATACTAATATAAAGTCTTGAGGACCACAGACAACCTTTTAGGGCAGGGTTCTTAAGCTGGGATCTGTAAATTGTTTTTAAAAAATATTTTGATAACTGTATTTCAACATAATTGGTTTTCTTTGTATTCTGATGTATTATATTTTTTGCATTTAAAATCACGATTTTCAGGAGTCTGTGGTCTTCACTAGCCTGACAAAGGGGTCCGGGCCACCAAAAAAGGTTAAGAATTCCTGTGCTAGGGGAAGTGGGCTGGGCATAATTTTGAATCCCATATCTATTCCTTAGATTTTTCTCTCTCTGGTGGCCACTGATTAAATAGTTGAGCATTCCTTAAAAACTCCAAGATAAGAGGTCAAAAAATGTACTTCCTTTACTTTGCAGAGATGAGGAATGGGATACGTTGGGATTCTATGGAAGTGGAATATTGCATATACCATCAGATATAGTTGACATGTACATCAGCTTTTTTTTTTCCTGAAATTCTTTTTTTCTCTAGCTTTAAGGTCTTTGTTATAAAGGACAGATTTATGGGTGGGAAGGGAGGGAAGATTTATGTGGAAATAAAGATGGTGTAAAAATACCAATAAAAATGAGATTTTTTTTGGAAACCTGGAGAGGAATATTTCGTTAAAGTACAGCTATCATCTATCTCAGGCTTCAAAGCTGAAGAACTCGAGATATGAATGAAATAGGTGACAGGTGTACTCAGTGATTAGGATTCAAGAAAGCTTTGAAATGTATAAACTCTAGCAATATGACTGTCTCATCCCTGTATTTGGATACCACTGGATACACACTGCAACTATCATTAAACACATTTGGTGTCAGCATGACCCAGTAACACTATCTTATCACCTTGAGTTCTTCCTAATTGCCTAAGATTTTTTTTGGCTGCTTTCAGCACTGTTGGATAGCATGAACCTCAAATGTCTGAATTATTCATGGTTTTCATCTATTCTAACAAGAAGCCGGCCCAAAAGACTAAATGATTAAGCACCTAGATTCTATCTCTGACAATACTGTACAGAAAAAGCAAGCAGAATGCATTTTATTGCTGGTATTTTCAGGAAACTGGTCAACTTTTATCCACTATGGGTTTCCCCATATTTGCTCCTAAAATGATAGCTAGTCATATAAAGGTATGTCAACAAATAACAATAACAAAATGGTAATAAAGCTAATTTACAAATTAATGTGACAATCATCAACTTCAATCTAAAGCCACGATGTTCACACTTTTTTTCAATTTTATAGATGTTTGGTTTTCACATTATAAACATTTATAAATTATTCCAACTTCATGACAGGTTTCTTGTAACAAAGCAAAACAGTTAAGCAAAATTAATAATACAGTGACCTTGTCTGACATCTGTAGCACTACCCACTATTTTTCAAATAAACATAAATCCATTTACTTTCTCTCACACTGAAAAAAAAAATAAAAGAAAAAATGAAATTTAACTAGTATGCAAGCAAAAGGTACTTAAAAAAAAAAGCAAGATCAACAGCTTCATTGAAGCAATTTACCATGGATATAATGTTTTCTTAGGCTGAGTTAATTTTTCTCTACCATCCAATTCAATTTATTTTGGTTTGGTTCAATTTAATTCAATTCAACAAACACTTATGAAGTAGCTACTATATATTGTGCTATGTCAGGTCCTGGACAGGCAAGGATGAAAAGCAGCATCAGAATAATAGTTAACATTAAGGTTTGCAAAATGCTTAACAAAAGATTTTCTAAACTTGATCCTCACACAACCCTGTGAGATGGGTATTATTATCACCCCCATTTAGAAACCGAGAATTTATAAGTGACTTGCTAAAGATATCACAGCTAGAATCTAAAGTAGGATTTGAACCAGGTCTCCAAGTCTGATAGGCTATCCACTATGTGCCTCCTCTTGTGGGTTCTGTACTCTTAATTGGAAAGATGAGGAAACTGAGGCAAACAATGTTGAGTGACTTGCCTGGAGTCAAACAGCTACTAAGTGTCTGAGGCTGGATTTGAACCCAAGTCTTCCTGACTCCAGTCCTGGTGCTCTATCCACTGTGTCACCTAGCTTCCCCTGAACAAAGAGAGACAAGTACAAAAGCAGCTCTAGTATAAGACAGAATGTCTTATTAGGAGATTAGTATTGATAGGATTGATAGAAGACTAGGAGACTAGGACTGATTAAGAGAAGTCAGAAGGGAGAGACCACTTCTAGATAAGAGGCTAGGGGAAGGCTTGATGGATTGATGCTGCTGGTGCTGGGTTTTAGAGAAAGATGGGGCTTTTGATGTGTGTGTGATATAGTGGGAAAAAACCCTGCAGTTGGAATCTAGAGAACCTAGATTCCAATCTCACTTTTGCTCTTTGGCTAGGATAAGTCATTTGAACTTCCTGGATCCCAGACTCCTTGTCTAGAAACTGAGGAGGTCAGACTAGTTGATGTTTAAGGTTACTTCCAGCTATGAGACACGGAGTGTTCCAAGCATGTTGGATGAACTCAAATGCATACAGTATTATAGATATAGATTTGGAAGGGACGACAGAGGTCACCACTTCTAATCTCTTCATTTTACCAATGAACATACTGAGACTTAGAGAGGCAAAGAAATTTGCCCGAGGTCATAAAGGTGATCAGACAAACCCAGGTCTTCTGAAACCAGGTTAAGCATTCTTTCTACTTTGTTATTTCTCTGTGGCAGGATGAGATCTAGAAATAGCTGGTAGTCCAAAGTGGCTTGAATATAGAGAGAATGAATGGGAGGAAAAGTCAGCAATAAGGCTGGACAGGTTGATTGGAACCAAATCGTAGAGGTTCTCAAATGCAATGCTAAGAAGTTTTTATTTTTCTGTTTTAAGCAATTGGGAGCCACCAAATGAATATGAACAGAGTAATGGCTGGATCTGACCTGTACATTAAGAATACCAATTTGGCAACAGTGTGAAGGACAGATTAGAAAGGAAGAAATACTGGTGGCAGAGCCGTCAGTGGGGAAGATATTATAATATTCCAGGTAAGAGATAATAGAAGGAATGGATATAAGGAAAAATTTGGAAATAGAAGTGGCAGGATAGGGCAGCTAGGTGACACAGTGGATAGAGTACTGGGCCTGAAGTCAGGAAGCCTTGAGTTCAAATGTGACCTCAGACACTTATTAGCTGTATGACCCTGGGCATGTCACTTAACCCTAGTTGCCTCAGTTTACTCATCTATAAAATGAGCTGGAGAAGGAAATGACGAACCGCTCCAGTATCTTTGCCAAGAAAACACCAAATGGGGTCACAAAGAGTCAGACACAATTGAAAATGACTGAACAACAACAAAGAACTGGCAGGATTGGCCATTTAGTCAATGTGGGATTGTAGAAAGGATTGAATGAGTAAAGGATTGACTTGGAGGCTGGGGTACTGGGTGAATAGTGATGAAGTCACCATCAGAGATAGGACAGTTAAGAGCTTCAGTCAGGTGGAGTTTGAGGTAGAAGCGGGACATCCATTAATACTTGGGAATGTGTCATGGGAAAGATCTGGTAGGAGGAGGCATAGATATGGAAGTCACCTGGGGTAGTCACTTAACCACATCTTCCTCAGTTTCCTCATCTGTGAAATGGATAATAATATTTTCCAGGGTTGTTGTGAGGATCAAATGAGATAATAATTGTGAAGCACTTAGGACAGTGCCTGGCACATAGTAGATGCTAAATGTTAGCTATTCCTTTTATTCTTATAATGTGTTAGAAATGAAGACTATTTAAATTTGGAGTTGATGAGAAGCACAAATGATGGGGGCAGTCCGCTGCAAGGAAAAGGACTCAAAAGAGTAAAAATTTTATGTGTGAAAGTCACTGCTCACAGATTCACAGAACCTAATGGTTGGAAGGTATGTCAAATATAAAATGCCATTTATTCCAACTTGTACCTGAACAAGTATTTCTTCTCCAACATCCCTGACAGATAAAGTTTTTACTAAGAATTTTTAAAATTTTTAAATAATATTTTTCTCAATTACATGTAAAGACAATTTTTAACATTCATATACAAAAATTTTTTTGTTCCAAATTTTCTTCTTCCCTGTCTCACCTTCTCCTTCTCTGAGAAAGAAGGCAATTTGACATAGGTTATACATGTTTGCTAAGAATTTTTGCCTTGGCTAAGGGGTAAGAAAAGCTTCCTCACATCTGGGTAAATGGAAGACCCTGGGACACTGGCCTCTGCATGAAAGAAGCCTTGAAAGTTGACTGGCATAAGCTCCTGTAGGGCTTTATTTTTTTAAATATAATTTTATTGGTATCTTTTTTTTTTTGTATCCTTAGCGACGGGCTAAGACCCTTCACTAGAGTAGTGGGTTCTGAAGCATATTCTTCAACCAAAGTGTTCTCATTCATACTACATATGGAGGGAAGGGGTAGCAGAAAAGAATGTATCATCTTGAGCTACGTACAGTCTCCTCACTCTCTGCATATAACCTTGACGCTTATCTCTTCCCTTCCCTTTCTATGTATGGGGAACAGGGGCATAGCAAGTGAGCCAGTGTGACTGAAGCATAGAGAACATAAAGAAAGACTGGAATGAGATGATGATGTGCTAGTTAGGGGTTGAGTAACTGTGTAGCTATCATGTGTACATGTAGGTGTGTATGTGTGTGTATTTGTATGAATGAATGAAAAAGCACTTACTAAGGACTTTCTATGTGCCAGGTGCTATGCTGAATGCTAGGAATACAAAGAGATACAGTGAGGTGCTCTCTGCTCTCAAGGAGCTCACACTTTAATTATGACGCATAAAAGAAAGTTTGTTGGCAAATCAGATGGAAAGGCCCAGAAGTCCCCATAGATTTAGTAGCAGAGTGGATGGCAAGGCTTAGGGATCCTTAGATTACATCAGTAGGTCATTTGGCAGTGTCAGGGGTTACACGCAATTCATTCCCAATCTGTATTTCCATACCATCGATACAAAGTCAACTCCAGTAAAAATGGATTGGGGGGGGGAGTGTTTTGTGTGTGTGTGATGATTTTTCAATTTTTTGTGTGTGTGGTGCTGTTTTCCCACCTAGACATGCAAAGAGGCTTTAAAATTATCCATCTAAATCATCCACCAAAAGACCTTTCAATGTTAGTACCTTACCTTTGGAATAGTATTTTAACATTTTAAGTTAATTTTTCTACTCTAAGATGAATTTTCTGGGTTTTTAAAAATTCTAACAGCAACCAAGAAAGAACCCTGAGGTTAAAACTAATACTCATCTGTTCAAAAATATTTATAATCTTCACATGTTATGCTTTCCAAGTGTGAGAATAAATTGTTTTTTTCTGTTTCTTGATCAATAAACAGCATTTGTTTAGTGTCCGCTACATATCAGACCCTGTTCTCGGTGCGGTAGTCTTGGAGTTCAAACTAGAAAGGGTTTTTGAGGAGGACATCTTGTCTAACCCCCACATTTTTTTTAGCCTTCCCTGTTTGTAGTCTATTTTGCATTAAATTATCTCTGTCTTTCCTAATAATTTTCCATAAGGAAAAAAGAAAAACTCTAGTTGCTAGGATCTTCTCTGTTTTTTTTTAATTCTGCACTTAACAAACATCAAAGAAATGAGTATTTCCATAAACAAAGTAGACCAGAAAAAGATGACTATATATGAAAAGAAGAATCCCTAAGTATATCTTGCTTTAAGTGTATATTGAATTAAACCTGTTACTTTCAGAGCTGTCCTTCTTGTTTGCATTTCCCTTAGAACTTTTCTGTTTTCTTCAGTGTATTTTCTTTTAAATGTGTAAATAATGTTTTTTTTCCTTTTTATCTTTAGTTCTTTGGAGAACTAAATATACTGCAACTATATAAATATAGCAACATCTTGAAAATATTAATATTCAAAAGATGGAACTTGGCTTTCATGGAAAACTTGGGAGGGAGAGAAGGAACAGGTATTTGTTAAGCACCTATGTAATGTGCCAAGCACTACACTAAGTGATTTACAAATATTATCTAGGTTGTTACTCACAACAACCCTGTGAAGTAGGTGCTATTATTATCCTCATTTTACAGCTGAGGAAACTGAGAAAGAGTCAGGTTAAGTGACTTGCCCAGGGTCACATAGCCAGTAAGTATCTGAGGCCAGATTTGAACTTGGGTCTTCATGGCTCCAGGCCCATCACTCTAAAGCTGCCTAAACTTGAGTCATTAAAAGAACTTTGTACTTTTCTGAAGCAAAGCAGTTCACTATCCTCTTCCTCAACTCTGGGCCCAGCTTACTATTCAACCTACTGTTGAACTAGCTTTATGGGATAATCTTCCAAATACATGTTGAAATCTAGGCAATAAACATTCTTCATCCACTTGGTCTTTCCTGTGTGGATGGATATTCAGACTCCTTTGAGTAACTGAAAATTCTTTTGAGAAGACTGCGATGTCCTGGAGCTTGACTGGAGGACGTAATCTTCCACAGGGAATCCCTCCCCCACTTGATTCCTGCCCTGGATCTCCTCTACCAGAATGAGAAATACCTCTGTTTGGCACATCCATCACCATTTTATGTCTTTTCGGATGTTTATTATCAGAGGGTTATCAAAGAGGGTTATTTCTGTTAAGAATTCTGAGTGATCTTGATATAAGGACAGGTATCCTCTTGCTATTGGTAAAAGCTAGTAAGTAGGACTCCATTCTGTTGAATGAAATGTTTGCCTTTTTCCCTTCCTTCCTCCTTTCCTTTCTCTTCCTTGTTTACTTCCTTTCTCTCTTCTTTCTTTACCTCTGTCCTTGTTTTTCTTCCTTCCTTCCTTTTTTTTTTATCTCTTCCTTCCTTTCTTATGTTCTTGAAACTGAACCTCCTTATCTCCCTCAGGCTAGAAGTACAGAGGACATTTACCAGCCTGACCCCACTGCTGACAGTCATAGAAGCTTTGACCTTCTCTGTTTCTAGTCCTCAATGGTTCACCCTTCTTAGGCAGGCTAGTGGCCCCTGCTCCACATATTTCTTCCCGTGTTCACTTTTTCCCCCTTTTGCATCAAAGTCACCAAGTATCACAGTCTGTTCCTTGGATTTGGAGGGTTTTAACAAGTTCTTTGTAGATTTCTCTACCATTTCCTTCTTAGCAACCAAAGTTCATATATAAGTTACAGCTATTTTAATGATATTCTTTTTACAAATGCTTATCATTGTGACTGCAGTACATGTTGACCAAATATCTGATGAAATAGTATTTTTGTGTGTGTGTGTGTGCCTTTCAGCATGTGATAAAGACTGCTCCAACAACAGATCTGATTTTCCAAAGAGTAATTTACTCTAAATTGATATGTTTAAAAAATAATTTCTTCCATTTTTGGTAGAACTTTCCCTGAACTTCCAATCTCTTTGCACTTTATCTTTTCAATTATAATTTATATTTATATTATAATGATATGATATATAATTATATCAGTTATTATGTATATAGATTTGCTCAAAATTGATAACTTAGAGGAAGGAAATGGATATCCATTCTTTCATTTAACTGAAACTTCCTTCTTTCTCTAGGCATCATTTGTAGTAAAAATGTCAAGACTGGTGTGATTCAACTCTTCCAGCAATGTGTCTACTCATGGGTCAATGAACAAGGATCTCACATTTAGAGTACTAATAGTGAAATCAAAGTTCATGGTTGCTCTAAAAAAGTGTGATCCTTAGAACTCTCTGCCCCTTTGCCCACAATTCTGCCACTACCATGCACAAGCAGAAAGGGGCTACACAGGATTGTGAGCCATTTAAAATTTTTCTTTCTTTCATGGGTTACCAATACCAAAAAATTAAAATTAAAAAAAAATCATCAGGTGGCAAGCCTACTGGGGATCTGCTTCTCTGTAATTAGCTACACTGGTTCTCTGAAAACAGACCTGGTCTGTTACTGGGACCATACTTAAAGCCTTTCCAGCATAGTAGAATCTGCCTGAGCTTGTACTCCTCTGGCTTAGCTTTCAAGGACCCAGAGTCACCTCCACATTTATGATGAAGCACCATAGTTAGAGTCTGTGGAGTACAAAAGCCTATAGCACTTAATATTCTTAGGTAGAGAATTCCATCCCAACCAGGCCCAACCTTACTTAGCTTCCAAGATCAGATAAAATCAGGCATGTGTAGAGTCATATGGCTATAACCAAGCAGGTTAAGGTGTTAGGAAAAGTTTCATGTAGGAAGTGGCATTTGAGGGTGGAAAATATTTCAGCTACCTATTTACTGGACACTAAATTCAGTTTGGGGGTTGAAGGGGTCAGAAGCTGGGGGTGAACTGAAACAGAGATAAATTTTCCAGGGGTCTTTACCTTTTTGTGTCATGGACTTCTTTGGCCACTTGGTGAAGTCTCCCTCTTGAAATAATGCTTTTAAATATATAAAATAAAATACAAAGGATAACAAAGGAAACCAATTCTACTGAAATAGAGTTATTAGAAGAAACATAAATTCACACACCCCAGGATAAGAATGCCAGGTTCAGGTCATGATAAAGGTGATTTCTTAGTGACAAAGTAACCAGAGGGTGTCTGACTGGTATATGCAGGAATCACAGAAGGAGGTCTCTTGGGTGGTAACTCTTCCTGGGGGATGCTTTGACTTTCAATCAAATTTATTCTTGCTGTTTTCTCCAAATCCTATCTTCCCTTCACTTACTCGACAGAGAAAAAAAATATTACTTTCCAGATTGACTTAAGTGATATCTTCAATTTTCTTTCCCCATTTATAAAAATAAGAAAACATCAATGCTGAGGAATAATGTTCCCTGCCTTTCAGCTGGGAAGAAAGAGGGTAGAGAATGAGAAAAGAAACAGATTGGTAAAGGGAAACTGGAATTGAAAAACCTGTAGGAACTACCTTGGCAACCCTAGGCCTAAAAGTAAATTTTTTTTTATCTGTCAAAAGATGCACAGAAGTCATGTTTGAACAACATAGGGGAGGAGAGGAAAGAAAATAAACTGACAATCGTATCAGCAAATACTGAAGTGATGTTATTTTTCCTGGCAGCTTTAAGCAACGTAACCAGTTGAACCAGTCAAAAACTGAGCTGCTGCTGCTGCTTCCTCTGCTGGGCAACTTCAGCTGTCGAATAATAGGACATAGAAGCTGCCTGGCAGATACTCCCAAAATCCAGGGAAGCTAAACTCACACACAAGTTGGAGACCCTCATTTCCTTTTCTCAAGTAGTAGGGGAAGGCAGAAATCTTGGGTTCTTGCCCCCCCCCATATTCCTGGCATCACTGACCTGGAAACAAAGAAGACCTGAGTTGAAGTGTGGCCTCTGTCACATACTGGCTATGTGATCCTGGGCAAATCACTTAACCTCTTAGTGTTCTAGGCAATTGAAACTCTGAGTTGCACAGAAGATGATGACCTTGTGTCCATAGGGGAATTCCCTCACCTCACCTGAGAGTTCCCTATACCAATGAAATCACCAGAATGGTCCCTATCCCTAAAAGACCTTCTGTCTTTGTCCTCAACATTACTGGCAGGATCTGTGATTTTGGTGCCCTCACTCCCCCCTCCCCCACTCCTCCCCTGTTCTCCTGCAGTGCAGCTCTCAGCTCTGCTAGTCCTGACTTGCACATAGAGATGAAGCTTATGTGTTAGAGTTATATTGGGACCTAGGCATTCTCAACACCCTGCCCAGAGCTCTGTGCCTCCATTTAACCAATTGTACTGGAGTGACTCAGAAGAGAGACTCCTCTCCTTGTCATGTGAAGAACGATTGGACATTGCCTCAGTCAAACTGACACTTATTGAAGACTTTAGCTTAAAAAGACCACGGTCCCCCACTGCATCTGGGGCCATTTCCAGTCGTCCTGTTCTATATCTGGACCCAGATGGCTCCGAAGGAGAAAGTGAGGCTGGTAACTTTGCACAACCCCCCTCACTTAAATCCAATTCACTCGAATGTCATAGCATCACTTCCCTGATGTCATGGTCCTTTTTGAGAATGAAGGACAAATAACTATAACCTCCCCTCAAATTTTATGTACGTGTGAGTATACATGTAATCTGCTCTGAAGCTTTTTCTTCAAGTCCAAAAAGTAAAAGGTTGAACAGCTAGGTGTCAGTGACCTATCACCTTACTGGATCAATCAGAAATGGGACTTATTTCTATTATCCTGTACATGTAAATTTACACTAACTTCTCAAGTTTACCATCCAATCTATCTTATAGGAAAAGAATGAGGATAAAATGAGATCATGTCTGTAAAAACATTTTGGAAAGGTAAAAAAAAACTTGATGAATATAATATAGTAGTATTATATACTACTTCTACAACTACTGAGAAGAGAGGAGTCAATACATTTTTTTTTTCAGTGTGCATGCTATTCCTGGTAACACAAACAAAACTTTGTATATGATAGTATGGTGATTTAGAACATGTATTTTCCATTTTCTAGGTGAATCATGTCTCTTTTAAATATCTATTCAATTAAAAACCCTGGGAATTAAAGGTTTCTGCTATATTTTTACTTCTGGAAACACTGAGATAGACAGAGTCTCTATGACTGAGAGGAGAGGTGAGGCGAGAATTCAGAGCCATTCTGCTTCCGGTATTCATGTTGCATCTACTAAGCCATGCTGCCTCCTTCAGGCAATGAGTAACCCAGGCTAGGTATTAGATCATAGGATCATAGATCTATAGCTGAGAGAAACCTCTGAGGAAATCTAGTCCAAAATAAGTGTTTTACAGTTGGGGAATCTAAGACCTAAAAAGATGAAATGATTTGTCCAAGATCACACCGGTAGTAAGCATCAGAAGTCTTGGAAAATGGCATCTACACTGAGCTAACTGCATTGATCTGCTTGATTAGAGTTGGGTAAGTGTATTCTAAACTTCACTGGTTCTATGTGATTTGGATTTGAGGTATGAGGACATTTTTAAAATCAGCTGGTGTGTCACAGAGTGGTTTTCAGCCTCTTCACTCCTAGAAAAGCAAAAGTTTTATTTTATTTTTTAATTATCTTTTTCTTGATTTTTAGACAATAGTAATATTTTATTTTTCCCAATTGCATGTAAAAACAATTTTTAACATTTGTTTTTTAAAATTCTGAATTCCAAATTCTCTCCCTTCCTTCTTCTCTTCTCCCTTACCGAGACAGTAAGCAATTTGATATAGGTTATACATGTGTAGTCATGAAAAACATATTTCCATGTTAGGTAGTGAAAGAAAATACAGACCAAAAAAATTAAAAAGTGAAAAATAATACGCTTCAATGTGCATTCAGACTCTATTAGTTCTTTCTCTGCAGGAAAATTGCATTTTTCATGAGTTCTTTGGGATTGTCTTGGAACATTGTATTGGTGAGAATACCTAAGTTGTTCACAGTTGATCATCATACAATATTGGAAATATAAACTTTTTAAAAAGCAAACATGCGATCCTCAAAGGACACAAAAACAAAAACTTCTCAGTTCTGCTGCTTTGATTTCCATTGTGTTTGAAGCTCACCGTTGCCTACAGGTGTCACCAGAAGCAGGCAAGTCAAAAGGGGTTGAGCTCTCAGGGAAGTATTATCTCCAAATGGAAATCAAATCACTGGGAAAGTGAACAGGAAAAATATAAGGGATTTGGATTGCAAATGCTTATTCCATGGGAAAGAGCTTTGTGTCAAGAAACCCAGACAATGAAACCAAAATGCAGAATGGAAAAGGTTAGAAAAAACTCACTTTATAAAAAATTTTTAAAAGGAAAAGAAAATGTTTTAACAATGTTTTAAAAAATAGTCAGATAGTTTATTGGTCCAACCATGTGATGAGTGAGCAAAGATAGATTTATTGTGTTCAGACAACTTTTTCAAGCTAAATATAGGTCAAATCTTGCTACAACAAATTTTAAGGAGTTTCCCAGCTTTATTTTTTGTCCCGGAGTCTTATTGTCTCAAAAGTTATTCAACTTGTGGCTGTCAGCCCGAACTTAGTTATTATTTGTTAGTTTGGCATTTGACCTATAAGTCAAAGTTACTGAATTAAGAATTCAGGAGTTCACTATCTCAGTATTACGAATACTGAAGCTAAAATTTGGATGATCTAATAATGTAATTGTCCCTTTTTAAAAAATTGAATTGACGCCTTTTGTTTTTGTGTCACTTTCATTGTTCATCACCCATTGAGCCTCACCTTAGAACAAAGAATTTAAAATTAAAAGCAAAAAAAAAAATCCATCAGAATCAATCAACCAACATATTAACTAGATCTGGTAGTAAAAGCAATATTTCACACTCATAGCCCCTACCTCTGCAATGTAGGGAGAGAAATACATTTCCTCAAGTACTCTAACCAGCCAAGTTTGAGTGTTATAATTTTGCACAGTTCAATTTCATTTTATTATTCATTGACATTGTTTGTAGTCATTTTATGCATTGCTTTCCTGGTTCTTCTTGCTTAACTTTGCATCAGTTTATATAAGTTGTCCACTGTTTCTACAGATTTTCATATTCATCATTTGCATATACCATGATTTGATTAGCCATCTCTCAATCAGTGGATGCCTACTTTGTTTCTAGTTCTTTATCAGAATGTCTTTCTGATAAAGCTTTTTGTCTTGCTTGGTTTTCAAAGAAATTAGCTTATTTTCTTTCTTTCAGCATTTATTAAGCATGTACTAGGTGCAGGGTATAGTGCTCGGCACTAGAGATACAAAGACACAAATGAAACAGTCCCTACTCCCTAGCAGCTTGCATTCCAGTGAGAGATACAGCATAACAGTGCATCCCATAAGTTTCAATGCAATTTGAAGCTACTAAAATTTAAAACTGGGGCAGCTGGCATAGTGGATAGAGATCTGACCTTGAAGTCAGGAGGACCTGAATTCAAATCAGCCTCAGACACGTGACACTTACTAGCTGTGTAACCCTGGGCAAGTCACTTAACCCCAACTGCCTCACCAAAAAAAAAAAAAAAAAATTAAAACTGCAGCAAGACTTTTGGGGAAGGAGGGGGGAAAGAATCTCCCTTTCTTGAAGGCAAGAAGTACAGAGGCTACTTACCAATAAGACCCCGCTGCTGATAGGCACAGAAGTTTTGACTTGCTCTGTTTCCAATCTGGGCTGGTTTGACCTCTTTGGGGAGGCTAGTTGAACCTTCGTTCATTAGGGGACCGGCACTAGCATTCCCAGTTCCATTTAATCACTTAAAGTCAACTACCTTTTAGAAAGATATTTGTTTCAAAGATGAAACAAGAACAAAGTATAAACATTTTCCCCATTACCTCAAGGGCATACTCTCCCCTATACCACCTCGGTCTCTGGGGAAGTAAGCTCAAAATTTAGCTCATATCATGGTCCTACTAAACCAATATCCAGATGTGACAAAACTTCCAGATGAATCCTTCCGTGTGGCTGGATCCCTAATTTTGAAGATTGTTCCTTGATCCTTGCAGCACAGATGCTGGACTGACTGTAATACTCAACCTGGATTACAACTTTTAGATTCCTATGGCTTATACTTCCAACCAAAGTTGGAGACTCCACTCCATAAACCTAGTACAGAAAAGAACAAATAGAAAGGCCAAAGACTCGGGCCTATTTCTTGGGAGCTGGAGGGCTTCAGAGGGAGGGGGGATAAAGGCCCTGAGAAAAGCCAACTAAGCAAACTGATGGAGTCTACATATGCCCAAGACCCCCATCCCCCCACTGTTTCAAAAGCATAGGATGCCATTCTTGTTTTTTTTTCTTATAATTGTTAACCTACCAGTTTTTCTCCTTCATTATCTTCCCAATGGTTAAATCTGGCCTCAAATTCTGGTTTTGAGTTAAATACGTTTATCTTGGCTCTGTGAACTGACTTTACTAAATAGAAATTTGAAGCATGGAGGAGGAAGTTAAGATTAGAATCTAAGGATTACAAGTTAAGATTTTTTATTCCTAAAAACTATGTCTTTAATAACAAATACCTCTTAGTAGCAAAAAAGGGCATGAAATGTGCAATAACAGTCTTCTATAGTGGAAAGAACACTGAATGTAGAGTCAAAGGACTCGGGTTCAAGGCTTGGATTTGCCTCTTATTCTCTGTGTAACTTTGACCTTAGAGGTCATGAAATCCAACCCTTTCATTTTACAGAGAAGGAGAATGAAGCCCACAGAATTTAAATAACCTGGTCAAAGTCATACATGTAGTGTGTTAGCTATTATTATTATTATTACCTCTGAAGCTACCATTTGGTATTTCTATATCAAGCTACCACTGCCACCTGTTGAAGGTACCATCTGTTTCTTCTTTCTTAGGGAGTATTACTGTTTTTTAGTGTCAGGTTAACATGCCTCAGGATTAATCGCACATTCTCAGCTCTTCTGCTAGTCAGGCCTAAACCCCACTCAGCTGGCAGACAAAGGATTATTCTGAGAGCTGTCAGGACCTTGTTTGCTTATTCATCTTCCTCCATGGAAAGGTCCCCCATCTCTACTCCTACCCAGATAAGGATATGGGGCTTTCCTGACATAGAATGCAAGCTGTGTATCTCCTTCCATTAGAGTCTATACCTTTTGCTGAGTTTCTAGGGTTAAACACAAAGTATTACTTTTCATGTTCCATTTTAATTCCTGTCATGCCCCTGGCATCTAGTCTAGGTCATGCGATTTGTCTTTAGTAAACATCAAAGAGGCACTTAATAACATTGGAGGAGGAGAGCCAGAGCTAGTGACCTTTGCCCTGTATTGCTGCTACCTCATTATTATTGTATATGGCTTCTGATTATTTTTTTTCTGTTTGTCCCTTTCCCTCAATAGGAAAAAAGTGTTCCACTGCTAAAATAAGACTACCCCCTCCAATTCTTACCTTTCTTCTCACCCTCTCTCAATGGTGGAAAAAGAATCTTGGTTACTGAAGACTAAACTGGTACGGGATATTCATGAATCCAGGTAACCTTAAATATTTCTAAAACATTTAAATTTCTTCTTGAGCTTTGTAAAAAACCAAAACAAAACCGAATTCTCACCAAACAAAACAAAATAAAATAGGAAAACAGAAAAACAAAGCTGATGTTATATATTTAGTTAGTTTGAAATTGTGTATTTAACAAATGGTGAGGTACACGTTAACCTTTTCTTGGGCATCTGCCAGTGAATTTCACTGATGCTGGTAGTTATTGTATATAGTTTTATCTCGGACTTTTCAACTTTAGTCATAAACATGTTTTAGGGCTTTGGGACCTACTTTGTAAATGCTTGATGAGATCAAGGGAAGGGTTGTGTGTTTCAATCAAAAATCCTCCCAATAAGCCTCACTGTGGCAGAATAGTTCTGAAAAGGATCATTGATCAGGTCATGGGATCATGGAAACACAGATTTAGAACTAGCAAGCTATTACTGCCAAGACCTGAGGTTATGCAGAGATGATTGGGTTGTGCTGTTGACCAATTGCTTACCTTTAAAGAAAAAAAGTAAAGTAGGTAGGTAGGAAATGGTATTGTCAGATTTCTGAAGGAAAGATTAAATAAGCGAAATGCTTTAAAACAAAATCATAGGGAAAAACATTATTGAGCCAGCCTCCCAGTGGCAGGAATGGTTCTATTTGGAAATAAGGAGGCCAAGACAGTTGATCTGGAAAAATGCAGTAGAGAGAAGTAGAGGACTTCCATAGCTATCCTGCAAACTTTGAGATACTCTTTTTAGTAATCAATTACGTCTTTAGTACAGGCCAATGAATGAATGAATGAATAAATTTTGAAAAGAATTTATTTTTTATTTATTTATTTTTAGTTTTCAATAATCACTTTCATAAGATTTGAGTTTTAAATTTTTCTCCCCCTCCCTTCCTTCTCCTCCCCAAGACAGCGTGCAATCTGATATAGGCTTTACACATACATTCCTATTTAACATTTTTCACATTAGTCATGTCATAAGGAAGAATTAGAACCAATAGGAGGAATCATAAGAAAGAGGAAATGAAATAAAATAGAAGAGGAAAAAAAAGAGCAAATAGTACTTTTCGATCTGCATTCTAACTCCATAGTTCTTTCTTTGGTTGTGGATAGCATTTTCTATCATGAGACTTTTGGAGATGTCTTAGATCCTTGCATTGCTGAGAAGTTAGTTAGTTAGTCATCTCACAACGTGGTTGTTACTGTGTACAACGTTCTCCTGGTTCTGTTCACTTCACTCAGCATCAGTCCATACGAGTCTTTCCAGGCTTTTCTGATCATCATTTCTTATAGCACAATAGTATTCCATTACATTCATATACCACAACTTGTTCAGCCATTCCCCAATTGATAGACATACCCTCAATTTCTAATTCTTTGCCACCACAGAAAGGGCTACTATAAATATTTTTGTACATGTGGGTCCTTGAAAAGAATTTATTAAGCGCTCATTTCGTGCCAAGCATTGTGTTAAGCACAGAAGATACAGATACACAAATATTGTAGCCTTGACCTAAAGACACTTACATTCTAATAATAGTCATAGAAAAAACAGCATTTATAAAATGCTTCACAAATATGATCTCATTTGATCCTTACAGCCATCCTACGAGGTAGGTGCTATTTTTACCCCCATTTTATATTTGAGGAAACCAAAGCAGAAATCAAGTGACTTGCCCAGGGTCTTGGAGCTAGTGTCTGAGGCTGAATTTGAACTTGGGTCTTCCTGAAGCTAGACTTCAGGGTCTGGACTTCAGGTCTAGCATTCTATCCACTGCACCATCTTTGCTCATAGGATCATAGGTTTATTTAGAGCTGGATGGGACTGAAGTCAGGCTTTCTCCTTTTACAGATGAGGAAAGTGAAACCTAGAGAGGTTTAAAAAAAAAGACTTCCCCAAGATCATACAGCTAATAAGCTGCGATGCGAACCCAGATCCTCTAACTCCAAATGAATCACGCGTTGTACTATACTATGCTGCTTTGCCAGAATGGGAGCAAAATGTCTCATGAGATGAAGAAGCAATTCCACACTGCATTCCACTAGGGGGCACTATTCTCTGCATCCAGGATTCCTTTCCTAGAAAATAAGGACAATGCTATGCTGACCTAATGTCTCAATTTATCCCTTCCCTACAGTCGGTTCCCTTTCCGATATAGCCTGCATGCAGTTGCCAGCTTAATCTTTCTTACAGAACTTTTCCTCATAACATTCCTCTACTCAAAAATTTGATCCAAGTCAACAAACATGCCTACATTGTGTAAGGTACTAGATGGCTATGCTGTCGCCGTATTCCTGACCTCAGTGGGAAGACAGATGGGTCTGGAAGGGTCTGGGGGGTGAAATGAGTTGATGTTCTATGGTCCTCCCACTTTCCTGCTTTCTTGATCTTTCTTGTTGCTACCTGACCCCTTTACACCAGAACTCAGGCCATTATGTTCTGACCAGGATCCCTTCATTGTAGTGAAGCTATCCTCCACCTGCATTGGGGTATCAGCCTATGACTGGAAGGGAGGCAGAATAGACATCTCTAGATCCTTCTCCCTCACTCTTCTCCAAGGAAAACTTTAAATTCCTGCCAGGAGGGGAAGCAGGAAGCTGGAGCCAGAAGCTTGACCGTTCTGCCCTTCTCAGAGAGAGAGGGGGTACCAAGCAGCATTTTGTCTGTTCCCATGAAATATTTTTAGTCTAGGGGATGTAGCGTTCAGATGCAAGCTAGACTTCTGATTGCTAATCATTAATAGGGAAAAGAAGTCCCTAAGCTCTATATCCAAGGTTTTTCCCTTTCCAACCAAATACCAGTTCCACAATGAACATACATATAATCAATAACAAACAAACACTATTTATCCAAGTTAATAATAAAGCAGGAATCACAGAAAGTATACATAGGAGAATGTATACTAATAGAAAATATAGAGTGAAGGAGCTCTTCCTTTGGGAGTTGGGAGGAAATTCAGCTCAACCAAGAAAGAGTCTGTAGTGTAGCAAGCTGGGGACAGGGACATGTGTTAGCTCCTCTCAAGTCAGCTTATTCTCAGAGACTTTTCCTTCAGCAATCTGAAGTGGGGCTGGCATCATCCATATTCTCTTCAAATCTGGAAGCCAGAAGTGTTCCCTAAGTGACTGTAGGGCTTGCAGGACCTAAAGAGATTCAAAAGAGTGAGGGAAGTCCTAGAGAGCCTAGAGTTCTCCTCTCTCCTTCTCTTTAGGTGTTGAACATTGATCTCCACCAATGAAGAGAGTTCCATACCAGTGGACTTTGGGTTGTATTGTGTATTCCTGAATCTGACCTCTGCATTGCTCTCCGATTTTCAACAGCATGTCATCATGTTTGGATGAAGCCCAAACTGGCTACCTCTCTCTAGGCTCCTTTCTTTACTTTTCACTTATGGTTTTCAGACATTTCTTCCACTAGTGAAGAATACAACCCCTCCATACTTTATAGGCTTTAGAGATCATCAAGTCCAACCTTCTCAAGTACAGATGAGAAAGAAGCCCCAGACAAAAGGGAATACTTTGCCCAGTCACACAAGACACCAAATCCATTGCCCTTGCAATAATAGCTGTCTTCTCTTCCTGTCACACCCTTGTCCACCCACCTTCCATCAATCCTCTCTAGGAACTTCCCAATGTATTTTTTTTTGAGCCAATGGGATTAAGTAACTTGCCCAGGGTCACACAGCTAGCAACTGTCTGAGGCCAGATTTGAACTCAGGTCCTCCTGACTCCAGGACCAGTGCTTTATCTACTGTGCCACACCCAATGTCCTTTTAAAAATCCTTCTTGTTGTATTTGTTCATTTTTGTTATTACCATTGTTTTGCCATTTCAACATTTAAGCTGTTATTTGTCTCCATACATAAGTGACTCATCTTTTCCAGGTCATATGTGTCCTTGATGGTTTCTTTCGTGAAATTTCTTACACATAAATCATTACTGGTAACATGCTAAATCCCACTACAGATTCTATGAATCTTTTTATCACCCTTTGGGTCATATGCAATTTTGCAATTTTGATTCATGATTCAAACACATATAGCGTCGCTGGAGGAATATTGGCATTAAAAAGATGGCATTTTGCAGCAAGGGGCTACTTAGGATCATTGAAAAGAATGTGCAAACAATCTAACTAATCTTTCTCCTATTCAATTCTGAACCCTGCTTATTGTCTATTTGTACTGCCTAAGTTACATGTACAAATGGACTGGCTCAGTAGGCTGCCTTCCCAACTAAATGCCTTAATCTGGACAATGTACAAATTTTCATCCACTTTATGTTTTCAGTGTGGATTGCTAGATCAATCTCTTTTGAATGGCTATTGATTTCACAGAGAAGATTTTTGTAGTGTTCCTAGTTAGGATCAATATAATTAGTTGTATCATCTGTGAACAGTACTGGGAGAGTCTAATTATGAATACAGAATCTTTGTATTTGTGAGGAAGAGACCACAAATCTATCCTTTTCAGTATCTAGCTTCTTCCACTGAGAGAACTGATGCTGTTCCCCAGGTAGTTTGAAGAGTATACCCTGGCTACACCAAGAGAAAAAGAACAATTAGGGAGGGAGAAATGATGTACCCCTACATTCTAGTGGGAGGTTTTGATGCAAGTGAGAGACATACTATCTGAGTACTGGGGAAGAGCAGAAGCAAATGATACCATCTCATGATAAGCCTGCAGGGAGATTAAAATAGAAATTCACTGAAGCTATGTAAGAAAAAGAGGTTTCCAGAGGTTCTCCACCCTCAAGAAACCTACTATATGAAATTTAGAATTGCTTTGGAGAAACTAAAGAAGGCTTAAGAATTAAAAAAAAACACTCAGAGATTTTTCTCTATGTGCCAGATTAGACAGCTAGTCCCTTGGGCTAGTGGATGAATGCCACCTGTTAGATAAGACTAATCTGCAGACATCAATGGAACA
This sequence comes from Phascolarctos cinereus, assembly GCF_003287225.1. NCBI lineage: Eukaryota > Metazoa > Chordata > Mammalia > Diprotodontia > Phascolarctidae > Phascolarctos > Phascolarctos cinereus. Next base: position 212,077,384 of record NW_027555847.1, read on the forward strand.
AATGAAATCAGGGACTATGAGAATCAGTGGGAGAAAGCAGTGAAAGAATTGCAACTTGCTGAAAGTGGAGAAAGCTACAGAGGAATGGTAAAGAAGGACATCCTACATCTGCACCTTACTCCCTCATGTAGCTGTCGACAGAGGAAAGCCATTTCACATCTCTGGGCCTCAGTTTCCTCACCTGTAAAATGAAGGGGGTTGGTCTAGATGGTCTCTCATGTCCCTTTAAATCTATGATTCTGTGAGTTATGATCTTATGACCTAATAATAACTATTTATCTTGGGTAAGTCACTTCATTTCCCCTGGGCCTCAGTTTCCTCAACTGTAAAATGCTGGAGCTGCACCAGAGGGCCTGTAAGGTGCCTCCCAAGCCTTCCCTTGGGAACTTTGCTCCCATGAAGGGGATTAGTTGATTAGAGAAGAACAGAAGGCTAAGGCTCTTTGAGGGCAGATGCTGTTTCACTTTGTATTAAGTAATAAAAAGCATGTGATAGATAGCTCATAGCTATTGTAGCATTTAATAATGCTTACCAGTTTACTAATTTCTTCCAGCTCTGTGTTCATGATTCTAAGTAGCTGAGCAGGGATCTGAACTACTGAAGGTCCTCCCTTTTCTCAAGGCCCTACCTCTCAAGATGCCACTTCCTTCATGAAACCTTCTATGACTCACCCTCCCCACCAGTTGAAAGTCACAGGTCATAGAATCTCAGAGTGGAAGGGACCTCAGCAGATATTTACTCCAATTCAAATATGAATGGGGATCCCCTCTTGATAAAGACAGGTCATTCGGCCTCCATTTGAAACTCCTCAGTGATGGGGAGCTCACTACCTCTCTCTGAGAAAGCACTCCCTAGGGCCTGTGGGACTATCTACAGCTTTAATTCTTACTTTACTGGCCAAGAACAGTTGATATCTCTATAGTACTTGAAGGTTTGCAAAGTGCTTGACTCATTCCCCCAGATCCCTAGCTCTGCTGGGCCCTGATCTCATTCTCAACCATTGTCCAGGTGCAATGGGAAAGTTACATTTCCAAACTTCATGAAAGTCTTATAGGGGTGCCTGTCCGGGTTTCCTGGGACAGGGAAGGGTGGGAAGGAGAGGAACATGAAGAAGAAAGAGCAAAACATGAGGGACGGAGGAGGGTCCTTTATGGAAAGCTGGGAGAGACCTCAGTAGATATCTAGGTCAAACTCCTCATCTTACAGAGGAATTAGAGCCCAGAGAAGGAAAGTGATCTGTTCCAGGTCACACAAACAGTGAGCATCAGAATCAGGATTTGAACCCAGGTTCTTTAACTCAAAAGCTGCTACTCTTTCGACTGTAACATATTCATTGCCTCTTCAACTCAGTACAGTGGAGAGAGCAGCATCCCTGGCATTAGATGCTGCTTCTGATGCTCACTTGTCTCTTCCCTTTCCTCCTTTATCTTCTTTTTCTTCTTTGCTTTGCCCCTCTCCTTTGCCTTGTCCTTCCCCTATCTACCCATCCTCTTTCTCCCCCTCCATCTCTGTGGCCTCAGCCCCACCACGTCTCTCTCTCTCTCTCTCTCTCTCTCTCTCTCTCTCTCTCTCTGTGTGTGTGTGTGTGTGTGTGTGTGTGTGTGTGTGTGTGTGTGACTCGTACCCTAGGTCTCACTCATACGGAAGTCCAGAAAGGTCATGTTAATGAGGTTGAGCAGGTGGGAGCCTTGATCATAGGGGGTGTCTGCATGACCTGGGTACTGTAATGTGGGTTCACCTACCATCTGAGAAGGGAAGTCCCAGGAGGAAGTCAGGCTTTGTCCTGTCCCCCTAGGAAAGAGGGGCACCTCTCCCAGGCAATGAGCAAGAGAGGTCCCCATCCCAGAGCACTGCATTGCCAGCCCTTCCCTGGCACATCCCCTACTGCTGACACCTAGCTGCAACAATGCCAGTAATGACCTTTCCCTACTCAGTCATCACACAGCCCTTTGGCTGACCTTCCCTCACACACTTTGTTTTGACCTATGTCTGTCTTTAACTTCACTGGTAGGAACATTAACTCCTTCCATGGATGTAGATTGACAATTTATGGTCTTAGAGGGTTGTTCAGGGCACTGAGAAATTAAGTGACTTGCTCACAAAGTTAATATGTGTCAGAAGCAAGACATTAGGCTACATAGACACCCTCTTCTGAGCTTATTATGTGATTTTAAAAAAAGCCATATGGGCTTTATTTTTGTATTTCAAGTGCATAGCTTAATGCCAGGTGCTTAATAAATACTTGTTAATTTACTGATTGGCTTCTTAACTTCCTACTAGACTGTAGGTTCCAGCAGGGCAGGGACCATATCTGATCGAAACTGTTATCTCCCTCAGAGCCCAGCTCAGTGGGTACTCAATGAATATTTATTGTTTTTGTTGCATTTTGCATTAAATTTTTAACAAGTAAAAAACAACAACAAAACCAAAGCATTTATTAAGTGCCTACCATTTGCCAGGCACTAGGCTAAGCAGTGGAGATACAAAGAAAGGCAAAAATAGACCCTGCTCTTAAGGAACTCCATCTCATGGGAGAGCAAGATGCAAACAACTATGCATAGCCAAGATATAGGTAGAACAAACTGGAGATCATCTCAAAGGGAAAGCATTAAGAGAGATTAAGGAAGACTGGGGAAAGGCTGCTTGCAGAAGACTTTAGCTGAGACTTGAAGGATGCCAGGAAAGCCAAGGAGGTAGAGACGAGAACGGAGAGGAGATGTCTGAAGTGAAAAAGATCAGTTATCTCTAGTTTTATCCCAGATCTTTTTACTAGTGCTAAAATATACTAAAGGAAAATAAATACCAATTTCTTTTCTGAAATTTAATAGTATTTTTTCCAATTGCATATAAAGATGATTTTCAACATTCAGCTTTTGAAAGATTTTGAATTCTAATTTTTCTCTTTCTCTCCCTTCCCTCCCGCCTCCCCAAGATGGCAAGCAATCTGATATAGGTTGTATAAAAAACGCCAATTTCTTTAAAAAAAAAAAAAGCAAGAGCCATTCTAAAGTTTTGAGTCTGGGTAATCATAAACAATCCTTTCAACCTCTCTGGGCCTTAGTCTCCTCATCTGTAAAATGAGGAAGTTGGGGGAGATGACCTCCAAGGTCCCTTGTATCTCTTTATGTGATTCTGTGAGTAAGAGGATGGTGGTGCTGTTGTTCTGTTGTTTTCAGTCATGTCTGACTCTGTGACCCCATTTGGGGTTTTCTTGGCAAAGATGCTGAAGTGGTTTGCTATTTCCACCTCCAGCTCATTTTAAAGATGAGGAAACTGAAACAACAAGAGTTCAGTGACTTGCTCAGGGTCACACGGCTAATAAGTGTCTGAAGCTGGATTTGAACTCAGGTCTTCCTGACTGCAGGGCTGGCACTCCATTCACTGTGCCACCTAGTATGCCCAGGATGGTGACATCATCAATAAAATTAGAAAGCAAAGGGAAGGGATGCATTTTGAGGGGAAGATGAGGAGTACAGTTCTGTTCATGTTGGATTTGGGGCTACATTAGGATATATAGCTATAGACATACAACATAGGCAGTTATACTTGTAGGACAGGACCTCAGGGGAGAGCCTCAGGCTGGAACTGTAAATCTGAAAATCATCCACGTAGAAGTTGCCATGGTAATGAAAGAGGTTCTCAAGGGAGTGAAAGAGAAAGACATAGAGGGCCAAAGACAGAACCTTGAGGGACACCCACATGTAGGGAAAAGGAGGAGGAAAAAGAACCAGAAAGGTAGACCCAGGAAGATTAAATTAGAAAGGTGGGAGAACTGGGAGAGAGCAGTGACAGGGAAGCCAAGAGAATGTAATGTAAAAATTATAATAAGAATATAGAATATAAGATATTTTTAATAAATGTTTTTAAAATGAAAAAAGAATATAAAAAAGGAAGGGGGTGATCAAGGAGAACTAAAAAGAGGCCCATGGCATTTGGCATTTGGGAACGGTCACATTGGAGAAAATATTTTCCTTTAGTCTATAACATGAAGTCCAAACCTTTCAGCTCAGCATTGAATGTCTTCCATCAGCTGGTAACAACCAATCTTATCTCCCACTCCCCCAAAACAAACCCTGTATTCCAATGAGACAGATCTGTTTACTCTCGCCTCTCACTGGCTATGTTCATTCTCACTGCCACACTGCTGTTTATATCCTCCTTCCACCCTACTTCTTTGTTTCTCCATCTAAATCCCAGATAGGGCCTTAGGGCCTACCTCAAATCCACTTCCCCAATTCTGGTGACATTCTAGAGGATCATTACCACTACAAAAGCTTTCTACCTTGGAATTCCAGACTGAGGGTACTTAAGACCCTTTCAGGGGGTCTGTGAGGTCAAAACTATTTTCATAATAATACTAAGATGTTATTTATATAACTCACATAAACAAAAGCTCTTTGGGGGAGTCCTCAATAATTTTTAGGAGTGTAAAGGTATTCTGAGACCAAAAAGTTTGAGAACCGCTGGTATAGACATTTCAGGTTTGTATCTCTCAGTTACATTGTAAGTTTCTTAAAGTCTGTGTTAGAAATAGGCTTGACACCAAAAATTTAGTATCAAGAAAATTTATTATAAAGAAAGTCCAGAGGATTTAGACGTTTCTGGCCAGAAGCGGGCTCCACCCCTCTTCAGGAGGGGTGGGCCCTGAGTGCAAGGGAAAGTGTGCTTTTATGCAGTTGAATTCGGCACGAAACCTCCCAGGCCGCGATTGGTCCAACCCTTCCCAGGTTACACCTTTCCTTACATGTTTCCCCTTGATATGCTCAAGTATGTTCCCCCTCCCTTGGTCATACGTCCCATGACTCGTTAATGAGGTTCTAATTTTATGCAGGGTGTGTCAGATAATAGTAATGAAGTTCATTCAGCAGGCGCACTAACATTTTTCAGGTGTCCTCAGGTTGACCCTAACTGGTCTGAGCTGGCTCGACCCCTATCTTGATTTTGGGGTCTTCTTAGAACAATCCACTTACTTCCTATTGCTCAAGCCCAGCCCACCTACAGTGTACCACCTCCTGGGACCTTTGTTCTTTAAATCTCTGCATTATTCTACCTGTGGAAACTTAAGCCCTTCTAATTCTAACAGTCTGGAACTGTCTTGTATTTCTTTGTATCCCCCAAAGTGCCTACCGGACTGATTATAGAGGTGCTTAACAATTCATTGGGCAGGTAGGCGGCATGGTGGGTAGAGTGCTGGACCTGGAGTCAGGAAGACTCATCTTCCTGAGTTCAACTCTGGCCTCAGACACATACTAGCTGTGTGAGCAAGTCACTTCACCTTGTTCACCTCAGTTCCTCATCTGGAAAATGAGCTGGAGAAGGAAATGGCAAACCACCAGTATCTTTGCCAAGAAAATCCCAGATGGGGTCACCAAGAGTCAGAAACGACTGAAACAAATGAGCAACAAAAAAGATCACATAGATAGGAAGTGATATAGTCAGGATTTGGCCCCACGAATCACAGAAATCTAGATTTGAATGGAAACTTTGGTATTCACTATTTGGCCACTTAACTTTTCTATAGTTTGGTAATACTTTCCTAACTGTGATGGTGCATTGCAGCAGGTAGAATGGTGAGCTGCAGTGGGTAGGGCTATCAGTCACCCTTACATACCATCCCCCTACATGTTTGTGGGTCAGGGTTCAGCTACTGCCTTGGCCACTCTTCTCTAGGACTGACTTTGGTTTGGAAAAGATGGTGGAGGGGCTGTCTGAGTGCCAACTAAGCTAGACATTGCAGCCACTACCAAAAAGACTCATTTCCTAGGGGACCCCCAGTATGAGTGTTGTGTCTCTGCCCTGGGAAGTTATGTTTGTTGTTGTTTGGTCATGCCTGACTCTTTGTGACCCCGTTTGGGGTTTTCTTGGCAAATATCTTGAGTAGTTTGTTATGTCCTTCTCCAGATCATTTTACAGATGAGGAACTGAGGCAACCGAAGTTAAGTGACTTGTCCAGGGTCACACAGCTAGTAAGTGTCTGAAGCTAGATTTGAACTCAGAAGACTCCAGGCCTAGCACTCTATCCATTGTACCATCTAGCTGCTCAGGAAGTTGTATGTGAATCATTAGCTCTCTTCTACACCTCTGAGCCCCCAGCAAGCAACCAAGTTCAGGAAAAAGACCATAATTTTAAATCTCTCTCCCTGTGGTCACCAATTGCCTCGTTCTTCTCTATGTTCAAGCAATAACAGTACAAACAGATTAGTCATGCAAATGATTAATAACTTTTATCACAACTTCTTGTTTAAAAAAGGAAAGTAAATGTTTAAAGAAAGAAAAGCAAATAGGCTTTTAAGGAGCAAGGTAAGCCTGGGAGGGTGAAGAAAGGAAGGCATGAGGCTCAGAGATATGGCCTCACCTTCTTTGGAGAGCAAGGGAAAACAGGAAGGGGAAGAAGTGAAAATAACTACTCTCTATCTGCATCCCAAAGAATATTTTCAACAGCAAAACATGTGCCCAGACATAGCTCTATCAAATCCCACCTCTAACCCCTCTTAATTCCAGTGCTTTCCCTCAATTAATTATTTCCTGTTTATCCTGTAGATAGCTTGCTTTGTATATGTTTATTTGCTTGTTTTCTCCCCATTAGACTAAGGTCCTTGAGGGCAGACACTGTCTTTTGTCTCTTTTTGAATCCCCAGAGTTTAGCACTATGCCTAGCTTGTAGTAGGTGCTTAATAGATGTTTATTGAAAGAATGAATGAATGACCTATATGCAATTACTTAATCCCAGAGCCTGGGATTTCTTGGTGGCTTCCCCTCCAAGGGTCCTGCTTTCCAGTTATTGCATGTTCTACCATCTAATCCCATTCTTAACCCCCAAGGTTTCTCTTCCTCCCATATTCCCCTAGGATGGAAGGAACTAATTTGTCAGTCAAAAACCGGACCCACCAACCTAAAAGTTAGAGCTAACCTCCCTAGGGCTTTACAAAATGGGGAAAGTAGGAGACCCATGCTGCATACCAGCAGCATCTAGTTCTAGCCTCCTGTTATATTTGCAATCCCTACTTTCAAAGAGCTTACAACACAGCTTACATCACAGACAAATAGAGTATGGTATTTTTATTTTGTTTGATTAATGAGTTTCACTCAGCCTTCTACTGAAAGAGCAATGCCTGAGGACATCGCTGTTCATCCATCGTTTTTGGAGACGACCAATGACTTCACGGAGTGAGGCCCTGCACCATGAATTGGATTTAAGTGAGGCAGAGTTGCACAAAATCGTCAGCCTCACTCTCTCTTCCAGAGTCATTGAAATCCAGTGGTAAGTGTTTGTTGTAAACCTCAAAGCAATCTATAATTATGACTTACTGCAATAATTTACCAGTCTTCCCAACACTTTCTCATTTCCCAGTATATCTTTGACTCTGCCACCATAGTTAAATGAGTAAGTTAAATTCTTACCTGAAACCTGGGAAGATCTATATGAGCTGTTGCAAAGTGAAGTGAGAAAAACCAGGATAACAATTTATACCATAATAACAATATCATAAAGACAAACTACTTTAAAAGACTTTGGAGCTCTGATCAACATGATGGCCAATCACAATTCCAGAGGACTCATGATGAAGCATGTCCAGAAAAGAGAGATAATGGACTCAGAGGAGAGATTGAGGTATATTTTTTTGACATGGCTAACGCAGGAATTTGTTTTGCTTGATTATACATTTTGTAATGTTTTTTTTTTCAAAGATGGGCAGAGAATAGGTGAAAAGAAGATAAATTGGATCTGAAAATAAAATATTTTCTAAATGGACAAATTCTTTTCTGGTCTAAAGCATTAATTGCCTTGGACAATTACCTTGCCTTATGCACTTTGGATAATTGTATTGTGAAAAATCAAATGAGATAATGTATGGAAGAGATTTTGCAAACCTCTGAGTACTATACAAATGTCAAGTGTTATTATTACATGAAAGTGACATAATTTGATTAACATTAATCACAATTTGACAAGCATTTATTAAGTCCTTTCTATGTGCCATAAACTATACTAGGCACTGGAAATAAAATGACAAAAAAAACCCCAAACAATCCCTACTTTCAAAGAGCTTACAACACAGCTTACATCACAGACAAATAGAGTATGGTATTTTTATTTTGTTTGATTAATGAGTTTCACTCAGCCTTCTACTGAAAGAGCAATGCCTGAGGACATCGCTGTTCATCCATCGTTTTTGAAGACGACCAATGACTTCACGGAGTGAGGCCCTGCACCATGAATTGGATTTAAGTGAGGCAGAGTTGCACAAAATCGTCAGCCTCACTCTCTCTTCCAGAGTCATTGAAATCCAGTGGTAAGACAGAAGTCAAGATGACTGGTGATGGCCCAGGACACAGTGTCTTCGATTTCTGACCAAGATCTACGTGCTCCACAGCATCTGCTTCAGCCTCCTTCATGGCCATTGGAACAAATTTTTCTCACCCACCCATTCCATTGGGGGATGTCTTCACATGCTTGGGATAAATACCTCCCCCCTACTCACAGCAGGGTTTGAGGACTGTCTGTTACCCTCAATCTGGTTTAACTTGTCTGCTAAGAAGGTTTACCAGGGTGTGGCTACCATGCGCATTACAGCTTCTTGGAGCCACAGGTCAGAGTTGGAGGATAGGTGGATGGAAAGACCTGAAAAGGGCTCAGCAAGCCCTCACACCAGAGATGCAAGTCCTCTCTGAACACCCTTATGTGATCATTGATTTAGAGATGGAAGGGGTCTCAGAGGTTACCTAATTCAACCCTTTCACTTTACAGATGGGGAAACTGAGGCCCAGAAAGATTAAGTGATGTGCTCAAGGTTATTCAGGTGTTGAGAGCAGAGCCAGGATTCTGACTCGGGTCCTTTAACTTCAAATCCAGTGATTTTTCCCCACTGTATCACATCCCCCCACCCCCAGTTTAGGGCTAGTGCAGGGAATACAGCTTTACCACAGGGCTCCTGAATGGCTTACTGGTTTAAATGACATTTAAATGACATTAATGACATTCACAGGCTGATTCTATACATGCATAGAACCATTTCAGGGTTATTAATAAATATTATTTGATGTTATGGAATTATGAAAAACAACCTTTGCTTCAAAGAAGAAATATTAGAAGACTCCTCACCCCAATCCTTTGCAAAGGAGTTGTGGGGTTCATGGATACAGAACATTGCATACAATGTCAGGGGTTTTTTGATGACCTGGCAAGTTTTTCTGAATTTCTCTTTCTTTTAATTTTTTTTCCTTAAAAAACAACAATAACAACTTTGTTATAAGGGACAATGGTGGGGGGACACAAGGGGAAATCTAGATAATGTCAAAAAAAAGACCTACCAATAAAAATAATTTTTAATATAAAAGAAAAATGCTATTTGAAGCCAGTGATAATGACCATAACTTTAACTGTCAGTTATCCTTTGGATACTTTTCTGTGCAGGTGTTAGACTCAGACTTTTTCATGTATGTCTCAATCTTTTGCACATAATAGATGCTTGATAAATGTCTGTTTAATTGAATTTCTAAGTTGTTACCTATGGGAAGAAAGGAAGGAAAGATGGAAGGAGAAAGGGAAAGAAAGAAGGAAATGAAGAAAAAAGAAAGGAAGGAAGGAAGAAGGGAAGGGGGAAGGAAAAAAATGAAGGAAGCAGAAGAAAAAGAAAAGAAGGAAGAAGAAAAAGAAAGAAGGAAGGAAAGAAATGAAGGAAAGGGGGAACAAAAGAGGAATGAAAGAAAAGAAGAGAAGAGAAAGAGAGAGAGAAAGAGTGAGAGAGAGAGAGAGAGAGAGAGAGAGAGAGAGAGAGAGAGAGAGAGAGAGAGAGAGAGAGAGAAACTGCTGCTTTGGCTACTTCTGACTGAAGCCCAAGTTGAACTAGTAACCTAGAGATGTGAAAAGCCCAGTATCTCATTACCCTACACCATCCAGCTTCATTCCTTCCTCTGAAAGATTTTCACAGTGCAAGAAGAGACACTTGAGAGCATAAATTATAACATCATGACTGGATTCTTAAATATAAAGAGCATCGTATTCTTAGACTATCACCAGGATGCTATTTATTGGCAAGAGAAGAGAAGGGCGATCATAACCATTCCAGTAAATGCCGACTGTGAATTGCACGCTAGTGTTCCAAATGGCCCTTCCAAAGCAAGGAGCGATGACTCTTAAACTCAGCCTGCCCAGGTTACTAGTAACCTTATTGACTTGGTAATGAAGAACAGGTGAAAACAGCCTGCAGCCATTCTTCTTATGTCCCACAGACACACCACATTCAATCTCAAGCTTCCAGAAGTGGTTTTAAAATAGAATTACTTGGCAAGCTACCTTCTGAGGGGCTGAAATGGGGTTTTATGTGCCTACTTAATCACCCCCTCAAGAAGAGGCAAAGAACTGTCCTTAAATCAGGATTAAGTATTAGGAGATTTAGGATTGTATTATTGTGTTATTGCTCCTAACCTCAAATATAAATCCACTGGCCCTGGGAGGTGTCTCAATCTCAACCATTTCCTCCCAATCCTTTAAATGCATACTGTTTTCCTAATTTTGTTTTTCCTATAACTTTGTTGCTCAATTAACTGGGACTCTGAACTGTGGAGAACCTACATGCTCTGTGTTTCCTAAGTTTTTTCCCCCACTCTCTTTTCTTTAAAGATCTGTTATTTCACTGGTATATGGAACTTCCAGTGAGGAAAATTCCTCTACCAATACAGAGCAACAGTTGCTCTGTAATTTACAGGTTTGGAATCACTGAGAGATTATATGACTTGCCCATGGTCACATAGCCAGAGGCAGGACTAGAACCCAGGTCATCCTGGTTCCCTATGATATCCTGTTCCTCAAGGTTTTGCTAGGTAGAACAGTGGTTAGTGGCCCTGGAGTCAGGAAAACTTGAATTCAAATTGGGCCTCAGATACTTATTTGCTGTGTGACCACAGGCAAGTCACTTAATTTCTGTCTGCCTTGGTTTCCACATCTGTAATGGATGAAGAGATGGAATTGGAGTCAGAAAGACCTGGCTTCACATCTCTCCTCATATACTTCCTTCGTTCTGTGATCTTGGACAAACCCTAAACTCTCTGGGCCTTAGTTTTCTCAACTATAAAAATTGGGGACTTAGATAACATGGCCTCTAGGGGTCTTTCTGGTGCCAAATCAATGAACCAAACAATGGTTTATCTGGATGTATTTGGTCCCCCCCCACCCAGCCAAGCACAGTACCATCTAAGCAACAGCAGCAACTTCATAGATGTGTGCCGACATTCACAGACATTCGTGACTCCCTACTCTGTCTACTTTGGAAACCTACTTTTCCTGCATGGCTCTTTGTCTGGGACTCAGCCCGCAGTATCTTAGACATCCTCAGTCTGACTCTGGGTCATGAGATGAAGCATAACTCAAATCATAGCAGAGCCAAAGGGATGTTTGCTCTACCAAAGTCCTGTTTTATAAGAGGCGCAGCTCCGTCAAAGTGGCTGCTGTTTGACAAGAGCGCACTACAGGGAATAGCGATCATCTTGGCACGAAAGGCTACTGAGGAATTGTGTTATCTCCTTGGGTGTTACTGGCAGATGCAAAGAAGGAAACAAGCATTTATTAAGTGCCTATAATGTGCCAGGCACTGTGCTAAAAGCTTTACAAATATTATCTCATACCCCAGGAGGTAGAGGCTATTCTCACCCCTGGGTTACAGATGAGGAAACCGAGGCAAACAGAATAAGTGACTTACCCAGGGTCACACAGCTAATAATTTTCTAAGGTGGGGTTAGAACTCATGTCTTCCTGACTCCAAGTCTAGTGCTGTTACTCACTGTACCCTCTAGGCAGAAGTGGCAGGAAAGAAAAAGAGAGGGAGTAGACATAGAAAGACTCAGCTATACTTGCTGTATCTACTCTTTCACCTCTCACTTCTTCATCCCTTCCTTTCCAGCCTGACTGCTTGACTGAAACTGTTCTCTCCAAGGTTACCATTGCTCTCTCTCTCTCTCTCTCTTTTTTTTTTGAGTTATTTGGGGTTAAGTGACTTGCCGAGGGTGGCAGAGCTGGTGAGTATCATGTGTCTGAGGTCAGATTTTTTTTCCTCCCTTGGCTTCTGTGACAGTATTCTCTCCTGGTTCTCTTCCTATACGTCTGACCATTTGTTCTCTGCATCTTTTACTGGATCTGTGTCTCGTCCTTGTAGTGTGAGTGTTCCACTAAGTCATCTTCTTTTTTCTTTATGTTTTTGTTTAGCTGTGTCCAACTCTTTGTGAACCTATTTGGGGTTTTCTAAGCAAAGGTACTGGAGTATTTGCCATTTCCATTTAACATATGAGAAAACTGAGGCAAACAAGGTGAAGTGACTTGCCCAGGGTCACACAGCTAGTAAGCGTCTGAGGGCAGATTTGAACTCAGGAAGATGAGTCTTCCTGACTCCAGGCCTGTCACTCTATCCACTGTGCCACGTGTTCTCTTAGAGATCTAATTGGTTATCTCTATCCGGAGGGCTCCCAAATCTACACGTATAAATTCACATTCAGAAGCTGGAATTAAGGTTGCCAGGGAAAATATCAACAATCACTGGTATACAGATATGCCACTTGATGGCAGAAAATAAAGAGGAATTAAAAAGCTTCTTAATAAGGGTGAAAGAGGAGAGTGTAAAAGCTGGCTTGAGGCTCAACATTAAAAAAAAAGCAACCCTAAGTTCTTGGTAACTGGTCCCATCACTTCCTGACAAATAGAGGGAGAAGAAATGGACGCAGTGTCAGATTTTATATTCTTAGGTTCAAAGATCACTGAAGACAGCAACTGTAGCCGTGATATTAAGACTCTTGCTCCTTGGAAGAAAAGTTATGGCAAATCTGGACAGCACACTAAAAAGCAGAGACATCACCTTGCTAACAAAGGTCCATATAGTCAAAGCTATGGTTTTTCCAATAGCAACATAAGAGTTGGACCATAAGGACAGCTGAGCACTACAGAATCGATGCTTTCAAATTGTGGTGCTGGAGAAGATTTTTGAGAGTCCCTTGGACAGCAAGGAGATCAAATCAATCAATACTTATAGAAATTAATTCAGACTACTCACTGGAAGGTCAAAGACTGAAACTGAAGATTAAATATTTGGCCATATAATGAGAAGACAGGACTCATTGGAAAATGCCCTGACATTGGGAAAGATTGAAGGCAAAAGGAAAAGGGGATGGCAGAGAATGATATGGGCAGATAGTATCATGGAAACAATGAACATGAACTTGGACAGACTTTGAGAGACAGTGGAAGATAGAAGGGCTTGGTATGCTATAGCCATTGGAGCGTGAAGAGTTGGACACAACTGAACGACAATAAAAATAACCCTTATATCACTCTTGAACTCCAGTCATACCTTGAAAGGTACAGTGGAAACCACACTAGATTTGGAGTCAGAGGACCTCAGTTGGAATCTCAGCTAGGCTTATGATCTTGTGACCTTGGGCTATTCACTTAACTTCCCTGGACCCCAGCTCCTTATCTGTAAGACAAGGGGGTTGGAACAGATGTCCTCTATGGTTCTTTCCAATTCTGAATCTATGATCCTATGATCCTTGTCAGCTGCTCCTCCTAGGTGGCTCATAGACATCTTCAACTCAACAGGTGCCAAACAGAACTCATCAGGTTCCCCTAAACTCAAACACGCCATTCTTTCAGACTTCTCTTTTTGTGTTGAGGTGATGCACCATCTTGGCAATCATCCGGGATGATCTGGGAGTCATCCTTGATTCTTCTTAATTCTTCATCCCACATATCCAATCAGTTGACAAGTCTTCTTGATTCTATCCTCTACAACATCTCCCATCTATCCTCTTTCCTTTCATTCCCACAGCCGCTACTCTAAGTTCAGGTCCTTATCACCTTTCACCTAGTTTACTGTAATAGCTTCATAATTGGTTTACCTGATTCCTGGCTCTCCTATCTCTGATTTTCCCCACACAGCTTTTTAAGTCAAAAAGTCTGACATGTCACTCTCCTGCTCAAAAACCTTCAATGGCTCCCCATTGTCTACAGAATAAAATATAAATCCCTTAACCTGGCATATAAGGCCCTCTGCAATCTGACTGTCATCTATATTTCCAGCCTGATTCCATATTATTTTCCTTTATCAATTCTATATTCAAGCCAAGTTGAACTATTAGCTGCTCCCTAAAGTCAGTACTCTATTTCATGCCCCCATGAATTTGCATAGGCCATTCTAGGCCCAATATGCACGCCCTTCTCAATTTCATTTTTTTGTATTCCTTATCTCTCCTTAAAGCTTGACTCAAGAACTATCTCCTCCATGAAGCTTTCTCTGATCCCCCATATTTAGTGTGCTCTAGAAAGAGTTAAGTGGTGCAGTAGATACAGTTCTGGGCTTGGAATCAGGAAGACCTGAGTTCACATCAGATCTTAGACACATACTAGCTGTGTGACCCTGGGCAAATCACTTAATCTCTGTCTACCTCAGTTTCCTCAATTGTAAAAGGGAGGGCATAATAGCACCTACCTCCTAAGGTTGTTGTAAGGATCAAGTGAGATGTTTGTAAAGTACTATATGATGGTAGCCAGAGCCTAGAAACATGACCTATGACTCCACAGAGAATGTAAACTACCTGAGTAAAAAGCAAAAAGCAAAAGAAGCTCTAACTATCCCATGGGAAAACTTGCGCGTGACCATGAGCCATGCCTGCCTTCCTTGTTGTTTCCGTATAATACCTGGCCTAGCCTAAGGCTGGTATGGGGCTCCACCATTCTGTCCTCCTGCCACCAAGAACTGCTTCACATGAGTAAACTCCCCCAATTAACCCAATTAACCCTAATCAAACCTATTAATAACCAAGTTAGTACCTCTTTCTTTGGTATCTCAGTACTCTCTTGGAGGGTCTGTGTCACTACAATCGACCTTTCAGGGCAGAACAGATCAGCCTCCTTCCAACTGGCATAGCTGGCAGGATAGTTTGCCCCCCTACAAACCTTGTATCCTTACAAGTACTTGGCAATCATTCTTGGAACAGAGTAGGCACTTAGTACATGCTTGCTTGCTTCCTTCCTCTCTCCTCTCTCAATTTTCTTAGTATTATATTTATTTGTATACATTCTATGTATCTTCATCCTCTTGGTAGAATGTAAGCTCCTTCAGGGCAGGGACAGTTTTGTTTTTGTCTTTGCATCCCCAGAACTCATCACAATGCCTTATACACAGTAAACACTTAAATGTTTGTTAAATGAACGAATTGTGTATTATATTACCTTAGGAAGAGAAACTTTGAACAGGGGGGCTATCAGTGGGAATGTACAACAATGAATGACTAACTTAAGAGAGAGAGAACTTACCTTTTTTGTTGTTATTAAGTAAAGTGCCATATTCATTCATTCATTCAGTTATTCATCGACTCAAATGTTAGCTGCTTCATGAGGTCTTCCTTGATCTGATCAGCTAAGTTATTTTTCTCTCATTTAGTCTCATAGAAGTTTGTACTATGTTCATCTACTTATATATATTATATATAAATATATATATATATATAAATTCTGATTTGTATCCCACTTAACCCTATACATATTCTATCACCTCCCACAAGATCATAAATTCTTTGAATAAAGGAGTCCTTTTTCTTTATCTTTATATCTCTCCTGTATCTGTCTCATACAATGCATTGTACATAGTTGGCACTTAAAAGTTTCTCAAATAAATGATTGGATCTACCTTACTCTAAAATCTTATGATTCCACAAATATTTGTTACATTTCAAATGCACGCATATTAAAGTGCTATTCACATGGGTGGGGGAGTGAGTAGATAAAGCAGTAAATATCCAATAATCTTCTTCTACCTGGAAAAGAAGTGAAAAGGACCTTTTCTTTGAAACCAAAATATTGAGGAAAATCAAGAATGATTTATAATTGTGGTTATAAGTGATTATTATTTGAAGCCTAAATTTGAGCATAGATCATTCATAGACCTAAACCTACTGAATAGATCAGCTGCCTGCCTTGAGGCAAATACCAAGTAGTGTAATATAATATGCTACCTTTTCTAAGAAATGCCAACATTAAAGAATGGGTAAAGATCTGAATAGGATTCATTTTCCAATTTGTGGAAGCTAACAATCAACCCAGTAGACTTGAGTTGTCAATTTAGATATAATTTTTAAATGAGAGTGCAGACAAAAGATTGTGACAAATGAGAGCAGAAGGAATCCTTTTCTTTGGGTAAGAAATCTTCCCACAAATTCAATTCCAGAGAGTAGAGAGGGAAATGACTGTTACTCACCAGGAAGCAGAACAAAGGTTGTTAATTCCACCTAGGCCCTTTTATTATAATTCCTGAAGTAAAAGTTGCATGGACCATGATTGGCTTCAAGAAAGTAGAAATAAATTCAAAGGAATTTTCTCATTCTCAGTTGAAAAATGAACTGAATTCAGAGAGTGACAGCTTGAGGCCGAAAGTAAGGAATTGTAGCCAGCTAACAGAGTAGAATTGGCTGGATTCTATTCTACATAAGGAGAGAGAGAGAGAGAATGATGGGGAGAGAGAGACAGAGAGAGAGGGCGAAGAGCATGTGAAAAAGGGCAAGTTATGGGGGCTATGAGCTAAAAGAGCTGAATAGATCTTCCTTCCCAAAGAGAAAAACCTTATTAACTAAAGACCAGAAGGTGGCAGCAGAGAGCATCTCAGGAGAAAAACCAAGCAGAAAGTTGCAGAGAACAGCTCAGTGGAGATACCCACTCAAGAGTAGTCCAATGTAGACATCCACAGAGAGAATCGGTAGAAAATGTAGCTCACAACTCAGTGACATCACTAGAGGCTATCAATAGCACTGTGGAGAAACAAGCAACAGTGTTGGAGGAAGAGAGGTTCCACTGGGAACTTAAGGAGAACTAGGAGCTTAAGTTGCTACCTGTATTTTCTGACCATGCACATTGCTTATTTTTGTCCCTCTACAATTGGTAATAACTTATGAAAGAGTATAATCTTCTATCTCTGGGGTTGAGTGGAATGGTAGGGAAGGGAATCTTTCTGGTCACTTATTTTGTTGTTATTTAATTAAATATTTTTGCTTTGAATGGGAGGTCCCTCGTTAGTCCATTAAAAGAAACACATTGCGGCAGCTAGTTGGGGCAGTGGATAGAGTACCAGCCCTGGAGTCAGGAGGATCTGAGTTCAAATGTGACCTCACATACTTATTATTGTGACCCTGGGAAAGTCACAACCCCAATTGAAAAAAAAGACCGACATTAATGGGGGCTTGCTAGCATTGATTTGGATGGATTTAAGCCAGAACCAGGCCTTAAAAGCTTGGAAAAAGCTAGGGGCACTACAAGCACATAGTAACCTTGAATGAGCTACCCTAATCTTGACAATTGACTAGCAAAAATGGTAGTTTGATTTCTACAAAGTTTTCATGTTGGAAAGCTATTGTATAGAAAAAAGTGGATATTCAATTATGTCAGAACAATAGCTCTTCTTAATTTTTAAATGTTTAAGAGTAAACTCCTTTACACTTTGTAGGGTTTCCTTTCAAATAAATAGGGGTGGGATAGAAGGAGGTCCGTGACATTTAAAATTTTCTTCTTATCCCGGCATTGCATGACTCAAGTAGAATAAAAATTTTCCATCTAAAAGCAAAAAGGTTTTGAGGTTAAAGATACCAGTGGAACGACCTTAAAAGACCAGAGGCTGCAAGGGATAGAATAGAAACAAGGTAGAGTTTCTTTCACAGATTTTTTTTTATTGTTTGCTTTGCCCTTATCCCAGCTACAGCTTCAACAGTGTGACTGGTGATAGTCACACTGCTGGCTGTGTCCCTATTAAGACACAACACCACATGACCTGAACACCTGTACATTGCAAGATCTCGAAAACAATAGCATTTGTGAAATTAACAACATACAGACATTTTAAGAATGGCATGTGACAAATACAAAAATGTACCAAGATGTGCCAAGGAGGTGCTTACTGGAAGAAAATCTGAAGTCAGTCCATATGTTGCCTTTTGGTCTAATGCCATTTATGACTTCGTCATACTTTGGAATTCTGTTAAAGGAAGAAGAAAATGAGTAATACAATGATGTTAAGAGTAGCTGCTAGAATTCCTTGGAAGGTAACACACATACAAGAGGAACCCAGAACCTTTGACAGGAAAAAGAAAATGAAACAAAAATTCTTTGGTAAAGAATCTTCAAAGAATTATAGATTCAGAGCTAGAAGGAACCTTCAAGGTCATGGCATTCATGGAATCCCAATCATTTTACAGGTTGCTGTTAAGCAACACAATAAAGTTATGGGGTTTAAACAAGAGTTTGAAGATAATAGTAATAATAGCTAGCATTTATGTAGTGCTTTACTGTTATTCTCATTTTTTTCCTCACAACACCCCTGGGAGGAATGCTGTTATTATCAACCTCATTTTACAGATGGCAGAAGTTAAGAGACTTACCAAGGGTCAAGCAACTAGTGTCTGAAGTTGGGTTTGAATTTAGGTCTTCCTGACTCCAGGTCCACTGTTTTATCCATTGTACCACCTGCTTAGCTGCCTCAGGAGAATTCTTTCTCTGTGTTCAATGGGAATTTCTAGATTATGTAATCAGGTCCTTAGGGTTGCCGGCTGAAGTATAAATAAAGTGAATATCTTTTCTTTCTCCAGAACTACTTTATACTCATGGTATTCAGCAGGATGACTGACAGGTAGGTGGTCAGCTCTTCTCTCTATGCATGACCACTTTCTAAAAATTCCCAAGCAGAGCTGAACAGTCTTTAAATCTCCTCAAGTGGCTTAAAAAGCTCAGACTTTCATAATGTAGCAAGAAGGACTTTGTAAACCACATTGACTGCAGTGGCCAAGCACTTTAGAAAAGGTACATGTAAGGATCCCAGATTTGAAGCTGAAGTCAATGGCCTTTGCAAATGATGTTTTGAAGTGGGGGGAGTTCTCTGTGTCTGCCATTACAGAAAATTGCTTTGGCACGGGGAACCAGACTGTATGGGGTAGAATCAGAATTGTAGAATGGTAGAGCTAGAAGGAAACCTCCAAGATCACCTTGTTCAACCATCTCACTTTATAGATGAGGGCGATGAGGCACAGAGACTTGCCAGTTGGTTACAACATGGAGTTTACAAGTCCACTTCTCCTAACTTGCCACAGGCCAGAACTTGTTCCACACACCAACATGATAAGGCTGAAGCCAGCTGAGTTTTATATAACTCAACACCCTATTTGGAGCTATTATATTAGAGACACCAGAGTTGCTTCTAAAGCACATTCCCCATAGCAGCATAACCCTCTCCCCTCAAAGTCTGGCTAAGATTAGCATATGTGTTGGACTGCGTTGACACCTGTCCCAGTTTAGCTGGGACAAACACAGTTTTTAGCTGCATCACCCCAGCACATTCTGTTGGGTGCCCTACTTTCTTCCTAGTAAAGGTTTGGGGAAAATTTCCCAGCCTGGCCACTTCTTGCCTCTTCTTTCTTAAAATGTCTTCCCAGTTTATGATTTATACACCATCCCTTGGAAAGGGAATAGATGTGGAGTGGGGAAGGGCAGACGGGTAATAAGACCACTGTTAATTCAACCGCTACTAACTGAAGGTTATAATTAGTGAAAAGAGCATTGAGCTGGGAGCCATGGGACTTTTGACTCCTGTCTGAGCTACGCCCAGATTTCTTTGTTGTTGTTGTTATGTTTTAAATTCTGAACTGTCTCTAGATTCTTAATCTAGGCAAATCATCTATCTTCTAAATGCCTCAGTTTCTCCAGCTGCCCTAGGAGGGTATTAGAATAAATACGGAATCCTTTTGAAAAAATACTATTTAATATCCCTCCCTTCTTTGGGGGAGACCATGAATGTGGAACAGTATATATGATGTCCCATCTTTTTTAATGTTTTGATCAGTTTTGTTGAATTTTTTTCTCTTTTTCCTCTTTATCTTTTTTTTAATCTTTTTATAAGGAATGGCTTTCTAGGAAGGGGAAAAAGGGAGAGATTGGGATGGTCTGAATGATGAAAAACAAAAGATATCAATAAAAATCTGTTAAAGGAAAAAAAATCATTTGAGCTACAAACCAGATAACTTGGGCTCTAGTCTGAACTACACCATTATGAGACTGTTTATTTCTTGAGTGCCTCTGGGTCTCCAACTACCCTAGGAAAACACAAAAATAAAATGTGAACATCCTTTTTTAAAAACGCTGTAACAGCCCTCTCTTCTTTGCAGGGGTAGGGGACTATGGGTGTAGAATATTGCATATACTGTCAGACATTGTTATGTGTTGGTTGGTTTTGCCAAATTGCTCTCTTTCTTTTTCTTTTTTTAATCTTTGTTACAAGGGGCAACTTGTTGAATAGAAGAGGTGGGGAGGCTTATATGCAGATAAGAAGGTAATATAAAAACAAAAGATAAAATTAAGTTTAAAAAGTAAAGTTTTTTTTAAATTTAAGGCATCATCATAAATTTAGCATTATCACCAAGAAAAATATTATCATTATCAATATCAAAAGGGAAATAGGACGTTACTGTTTTCCACTACCTAGGAATTTTAAAAAAACTATGTCTTTCCTTAAAAAACAAAAACAAAAAACTATTCCTATAGACCATTTGCAGTCATGTCCTACTCTTATGACCTGATGGATTGTCCACGGAGTTTTCTTGGCAAAGATACTGGAGTGGTTTGCATTTCCTTCTCTAGTATGTCTCCATTTTACTGAGAAACTAGACAAACAAGGATTAAGTGACTTGCCTGGAGTCATATAGCTAGTCAGTATCTGGGGCCATATTTGAACTCGGATCTTCTTGGCTCCGGGCCTGGTGCACTATCCACTGTATCACCTAGCTGTCTCATAAATTAATAAGGATACATATTAATACAGCATTTACTATGCTGTAATGATTCAATTAAAATACTCAAGCTGAAGAGAAGTAAACAATTCAAGGATTCATGAAGGATTATTTTCCTTTGAACTTTATCCAGTAGACTTAAAGAATATTTTACTTTACTGAGCTAAACCATTGTAGCACAAATCTCTAACTTCTTTCTGAACAATCAGTCTTTCAGTTCATTCTCATACTTTTCCAACTCCTATTTTTTTTCTACACCTCTCACAAAGTGTGATAGCCTAGAATCTCTGATCTTTTAACCAAAATTCAAGGGCAGCTGGCAGGCAGGCAGGCAGAAAGGAAGGAAGGTAGGAAAGAAGGAAAGATGGAGGAAGGGAAAGAGAGAGGGAAGAAGGGAAGGAAGAAGGAAGAGAAGGGAAGGAGGGAAGGAAGGTGAGAAGGAAAAAAGAAGAGGAAAGGGAGGAAGGAAGGTGAGAACGAATGAAGGAAGGAAAGAAAGAAGGAAAAGGAGGCAAAGGAAGGAGGAAAGGGAGGTAGGAAGGAAAGAGGGAAGGAAGAAGAAGGAAGGAAGGAAGGAAGGAAAGAAGAAGGGGGAGGGAGGGAGGGAAGAAAGGAAGGAGGGAGACAGAGAGAGAAGGAAGGAAGGAAATAAGCATTTAGGAAGCACCTACTATTTGTGCTTAAATGTCCACTGTTCTCATTTTTTTTCCTCACAGCAGCCCTGGAAGTTAAATACTGTTATTATTATCATTTTATAATTGAGGAAATTGAAAAAGACAGAGGTTAAGTGACTGGCCCAGGTTCACAAAGGTAGTAAGTGCCTGAGGATGGATTTGAACTCAGGTCTATGACCTTAATTCTACAGATTAGGAATTTGAGGACCAGAGAATCCGTGCAACTTGTCAAAAGTCACACAGTTGGTTAGCGATAGGATGTAACATGTAGATATGCTGACTCTTGGTCCAGCACTTGATCTACACAAGTCATTACTGGTACCTAGGATTGCTCAATGGTCACCGAGACCACAGTTAAACTGGTTTGGATGGGAAGTTCTGCATTCTTTGTTTCCGTATGGAGATGCTAGTAGTCCAGGCTATAGAAAAGAGGTGGGAGAGAAAAAGAAGGAAGCAAGCCTTGGCAGACAAGCACTTCACCTGTCTATCCCCTTTTTACCATCTGCAAAGTGCTCATTGATTCTTCCCTTCCCTACTTGACATTCCTCCTTCCCAAGACTTGTTATAGATGAATGAGTTGGTCACAAACGTAGAATGTGCTGGATTCCTTGGGGTATTGCACTGTATCTTAAGTACAAAGGGATAAGATAGCCTTTTTGGACTGATAGAGCAGCACCAAATGCCCAGTCTTTTCTCTTCCCTTCCATGATCTGATATATCAATCTGACAAATTATCATGGGCTCACAAGAAATTAAAGGAAGGGAGGACCTAAAATAAATTAATCTGTGGGCAAGTAGGATTTATAATAATAAGAATAGCAAATATAGGCAGCTAGGTGGCACAATGGATAGAGTGCTAGGCCCGAAGTTAGGAAGACCTGAATTCAAATCTGCCCTTGAACACTTACTAGCTGAGTGACCCTGGGCAAGTCACTTTACCCTGTTTGCTTCAGTTTCCTCGTCCATAAAATGAGCTGGAGAAGGAAATGGCAAACCACTCCAACTATCTTTGCCAAGAAAGCCCTAAATGGGGTCATTAAGAGGCAGACATGACTGAAAATGACTGAACAACAAAGTATATAGGGCTTTAAAATTTCTAAAGTACTTTCCAAATATTATCTCATTTTAACCTCACAACAACCCCAAGAGGTAGGTGCTATCATTATTTCCATTTTGCAGATGACAAAGCTAAGGCAGGCAGAGCTTAAGTGACTTGTCCAGGGTTACACCAACATAAGTAGCAGAGGTTGATTTTAAACTCAGGTCTTTCTTACTCCAGGCGTACCACTATATCCTCTCTACCACCTAGCTGCAGCAATAAAGCTGCCTTTATTTTTTTTTACAAAGATAAAAAGAATACAAACCATAGCACTAACACTGCATTTTATGGATATCACTGTGAATTTGGTAAGTATAGAAAAGGCGGAAAAAAAGCATCTTGTTATCATATTGTTTTTTAGTTGTTTTAATTGTAATCAAAGGGGGCAGGGCATGAATCTATAGTTCAGTGTTTGAGATCATCCATGCATCCAATGTGGGCTAGCTTCTAGAAAACCCTTCGGAAAAACTCACCATCCACTCCAATTTTGCCGTCACCATCAGAATCTCCAGCTGTGAGAAAAATCTTGGTCTCATCAGGTGTCAGAGCTCGGGCATCGGGGGCAAAGTTCTGCAGGAAGTTCCTGGGTTGATAAGTGGCCATGTTATCTCATTTATTTCTTTTTCAAGGTTCACATGTAACTTTTAAAAGAACCCACTTAGGTTTGGCCTTTATGGGCACACAAATGTGGTCCTCTACCCAAAAATGGGCTTTTGTTTGGCCATTTTGGCATGGCCTAACATTATTCCTTGGCAGACCATGCCAAAGCCCAAATACTGAAATAACAGCCTCCATTTTCCAACAATACATAAATATAAGGCTGCAACCTACAGAGCAAAACAAAACAAACAAAAAGCTTTAACAACAACAACAACAACAAAAACCCTAAAAGGTGGCTACGTGTTGAGCAAATGAAAGAGATTCTATTCTGGGGCCACCAGATTGTATCCTTCTCAGGAATACCATTTAGTGGTCCTTAGCTTAGGATAATAAGATCATAGCTATAGAGCTGGAAGAGACCTTAAAACAGGAGGTCTTAAGCTTTTTTGTGTCCTGAACCTCTTGGGCAGTCTGGGGAAGCCTATGGATCTCTTCTCAGAAAAAAATGTTTTTAAATTAGTAAAATAAAATGCAAAAAGATTACAAAGGAAACCAAGTATACTGAAATACATTTATCAAAATATTTTTTAAAAACCAAGCTTACAAAGCTTGTATTAAAAATCCCAGGTTGCGTCGTCTTTGGGGGCAGCTAGGTGGCGCAGTGGATAGAGCACCAGCCCTGAAGTCAGGAGGACCTGAGTTCAAATCCAACCTCAGACCAAACACTTGACACTTACTAGCTGTGTGACCCTGGGCAAGTCACTTAACCCCTAAAAAACAAAAACAAAACAAAAAAAAATACCTGCCTTAGGGGCCATCTAGTCCTACCCTCACATTTTATAGATGAGGGTTCAAAGGGTTAAATGACTTGCCCATAGTCACACAGCTAGTAAATATCAAAGTCAGGATCTGAACCCAGGTCATCTGGCTTCAAGATTACTCTTCTCCACTGTATTATATGGTTTAGCATTTTACTCATATTTTTCACACTAATACAAGCAGCAAAGGCACCCTTACTGAAGCTCATCTTCTTCTATGAATCCACTTTTGTCCTGGTCAAGGATACTGAAAACTTTCTTGATCTGGTCAGGAGTCTTGCCAGATAAGCCAACCTTGGAGAAGAAAGTCTTGTAGTCAAAGCTGCCAGCAGCTGAAAGAAGCAGAGATCTTTGTGATTTCACTTTTTTTAAAAAATTGGCCTAAAATTCAAGGTTGCTAAGGTCAAAGATTGTGATCTGTTCTACCATTTTACAGATTTAGTTGTTCTGCAATTAAATTTTACAGACAATGAAACTGAGGAAGTCAGAGGTTAAGTGACTAGCCCAGGGTCACACTACTATTACTAACTGTATGAGGTTTTTATGTAGGCAAGGTCAGAGTTTTCATATTATTCCTGGCATATATTTATTAAGAGGAAACAAATCAGAATATCAGAGGCTGCCCATTTTATCTGTTAGAGAACACTTAATCTCTCAGTACCCCCCAGGAAACTCTCTAAGACTCTAAAGTATAGAGCAGGTGTTAATCTGCATTTTCGTCACTGGGAGTTCCCTCTATAAATAAAATGACATATCTGATATAGTTAAAAAATAGAATATCACATTATAGGCAGCTAAAAAAGATCTATGCATGGAAGCAATGGGTTCCAGCCAAGTCTTTGACTGACATTCCTAACTATAAGAGGCATTCATGATGTTTGTCATCCAGATATAGTTAGATGGTACCAAAAAGAAGAGCTTTATTGCATTTAAATTCAGTGCTAGTGATTGGACAGCACCAGGTACCCAAGGCAACAACTTGAGTGTTTCTCTTTGCTTACCAGCAGGACTGCATCTGCTATGGTTCTCAAGTAGGTCTTCCCAATGAGCTCAGTGGGTAGGGCACTCACTTAGCATTCAAAGCATGGCAGGATTTATGAGAATATTCTCTGCTCTCTGAGAGTCAATGAGTTATAGTAGAAAGTACATCGGAATGGATTGGTCCTTAGAGCCAGGATAAAAAGATCTAGTTCTCCTGACTGTTACCCTGGTCACTGAACCTGTATTTCATTACCTCAGAGCTAGAAGGGATCTTAGAGATTGTTTAGCCCAATTTTCTCATGTTACAAGGGTGGAAACCAAAGCCTAGAGAATTCTAATTTAATTCAACCCAATCCAACCCAACTCAATGAGGTATTATTTATAAAGCATTTAGTACAGTGCCTTAAGAAGTGCTTATTCTTTTCTTTTCCCAATCCAATTTAATTGAAAACAAATATTTATTAAGTGCCTACTAGTTGCAAAACACTCTGCTAGGCACTGGGGATACAGTCAAAAAAAAAAAAAACAACAAAAAAGGCCCTGCTCTTGTGCCCCTTACCTTCTACCCAGTGGATGCATAATTAAGTAAATACAAAGTATATACAAGGTCATTTCAGAAGGGAAGGAGTTCTCACATCTGGGGGAATAAAAAAAAAAGCTTTATGTAAGAGATGGTACCTAAGCTGTGCTTTAAGGGAAGCCAGAGATCCTCAAATGCAGAAGTGAGGACTGCATGGAGGGAGGCTTGGACAAAGGCTTGGAGGTAAGAGATGGAATGTTGTGTTTGAGCAGCAGCTACCAAGCCAGTTTGATTGGAATGGAGAGTGGGAGTCATGATGTCAAATAAGACAGATTAAGTGACATGCCCCAGGACACACAACAAATTAGTGTCACAGCTGGGGCTAGAACCCAAGAATCCTGGCTTAGAATCTAGACAGGGATGGGAAACCTGTGTGACCTCAAGGCCATACGTGGCCTGCTAGGTCCTTAAGTGCAGCCCTTTGAATCCAAACTTCACAGAACATAAATGGATTCAGTCAAAGGGCTGCACTTGAGGACTTAGAGGGCCAGCTGCAGGTTCCCCACCCCTGGTCTAGGAGCTCTTTCCAATGCTATGCCTGGGTTTCCTTATCTCTAAAATGAGTGGTTGGGCTAGATGGTCTGTCAGGCCCCTTCCAGTTCTGACTTCCAATGCTATGACAATTTTAAAAGGAAAAAGATGCTGAAGGCTCAGGAACAGATCGGGCTCCTCACCTTTGCAGCTGGACAGAGCTGCTTCGATATCCTCAGGGGAGAGGATGTCTGTCATGCTCATCTTGATGCTGTAAAGTAATAATTGAGAGTGAGTTACTTTGCCCTTGAAATTGTGTTCTGTCTTTCTTTTGTAGAGGTTCTAACCTTGGCTGGGAACATTTCGAATTATTGATGCCCAAAGGAGTTCAAAGGACACATTAGCTGCCTGGGATCTAGGCAGCGAATGAGGAATCTCTTGCATTTTCCTCACCTGTGACTGAGATATTGAAGAATGACGCACTCAGAGTCCAGGTAATATATTTTCAGGTAATAATCCTGTCCATCAGCCAGATAAACCTTAAAGCGACACCCCTGAAAAGTCTACATTAAAAGTATCTTCCAATGACTAAATAGGAATGGCATTTAATTGAGGAAAGCGACTATTTAGAATGAAATCAAACAGGCTTTACCTACCACACTGTACTTGCCCTGAAGATGATGGGTGAATGAAGATGATGGCTACAAGCAGGGGTTCTTAACCTTTTTTGTTTCAAGGACCCCTTTGGCAATCTGATGGAGCCCATGAGCCCCGTCTCAGAATAATATTTTTAAATAATTGAAGCAAATGCCAAATTTCAGTTAGAAGTTAGCAAAATATATATATATTTTTTTCCCATCCAAGTTCACTAAGTCCCCCTGAAATAACGGGTCCTTCCTCGTGCCCCAAGTGAAAAACCTTATTCTATAGCATTCTTAGGCAACGAAAAAAGTCCCCAGTATTAAAGAAAAAATCGTCCACAGTTTGTCATACTTACTTTCCTTGGCTATCCTTTTAATGGATGCAAACACACTCCACCCCCTGATGAGGAAGCTTTCCCTGGGAATGGGGGAAAGTATTCAAGGGAACCCTTTGCCCCTTTCCTCACTTCCCAAGGTGGGACGAGCCAGATCCACTCCTTGATTTAGAAAACTGCCAGATCTCAAAACCAATCTGGTCTTTCTGAGAACCCAGAAAAAATTTGCCCAGTGGAAAGTTTCAAGGACTTCCAAAGTACTCCACGTTTAGGTGGCAAAGAGAAACTCTTTTGCCTGCCCTGAGTTAACAAGTTCAGGCATCAGGACCCACCAACAAGAACCTGATCCAAAAGCCACTCACTTGGAAACAGCTACAGCCTTAATCTCCTACAGCCTCAGAAAACTTCCTAACGAACAAACACATTCCCTATTTTTCCCCCTCCAGTTAGGGTTCTCCCCACCCCCTTCTTTTGCCCTCTCATGGGCTAGTGAGTCCACAGGAGACATGGAAGACTAGCCACAGCCTGTGCTGTCCTGAGTAAATGCACACAGAAGGTCAGGCGTTCTCTTGGGTGGTCCTGACACCTTTCCACCCAAACTCTTAGTGAGCTGGGAGTTAAGCTGCAACTCAACCACTCACTTTTACTACTTAGTCCCTGATGCCTTAGAGAGGTCACCCAGCAACCGGTGCTTTTAATCCTCTGCCTCTTTGTGCTGTGCTTAATATAAGAGATTATTTCCTTCAATGCTTGGGGTTTATGCAAGCTTGTTTGGCGTTAGGTTCCTTTTTCCAAACCTGCAGAAGAATTTGTTCTACTTACCTTTAGGATGTTCTTGACTCTATAAAGAGGTGTTACTGGGAAGCAGAGAACTTTACTCGCTGCTCCTTGAGACCTGATCCCTACTTAAATACACATTAAGTTGTAGACCATATACAGATTTTTGGTCTGGGTATGAGGGATGGAGACGGCCGGTGTCAGATGAACTTGCCTAACTAATCATCTCACCCTATTTTTATCTCAAGAGAATACATATGATATTTGCAAATGAAACAAGATGAGTAGCCACCACTATGAAAAGGGTTTCACCAGATTGAATTTCTTATGATTTAAGCAGAAAGTTTTGACTTTTTCCATAGGCTCAGAGCCAAGAAGAAAGACAAGTCTGTTGGGATAGACCCCAGGACTAGAGAATCAGCTGGACCAAACTAGTCTTGCAATGAGAGAAACTTGATAAATTTTTTAGTGTGATAACTTGTTATCATCCTGAGTAGATGGTGTACAGGGAGGAAAAAAATCAGGGAAGAATCTTGGCCTGCAATGTTCAACTCATAATTTACTTGGAGGAAATGAATAGAGAGAATCTGAACTCTGTTGGTTGAAAAGAAAAAGAAGAAACAGCTGAGATTCTCCTCTTCTTCCTTATTCTCTCTTCATGCCAGTTTAGAGAACATTTGACTTAACAGATTGGTGCTGAGGAAAGAGCTAGATTTAGAGTCTGAGGACCCGAGTTTGAATTCTACCTCTGCCACTTACTACCTATGTAGTCACTTAACAACTTAGGGTTTCAGATTCTTCATCTGTAAAATAAGGGAGTGTGAGGCCTGAAGTTGGAAGAACCTGAGTGAAAATTCAGCCTCAGACACTTACTAGCTGTGTGACCCTGAGCAAGTCACTTAACTCTGTTTGCCTCAGTTTCCTCATCTGCAAAATGAGCTGAAGAAGGAAATAGCAAACCATTCCAATATCTTTGCCAAGAAAACCCTAAATGGGGTCCCGAAGAGTTGAATACCACTGAAAATGACTGAACAGCAGCAAAAAGAAAGGAAGATAGGACCACATGGCTTCGAAAGTCCCTTCTAGCTGCAGATCTCTGACTCTATGACTATCTTGTTTCCCAGCACCCAAATTCTAAGAAGGAAGGGAGTGAGAGATCCCATGACCTCCTTCCTATCAAAGTGAAACCTTGATCTTAAAGTATGAAGGGGCTCTTCTGACCAGTTTCCTATTTATTTTCAATGCTATGGGTTTACAAAAGCACTTCAAGTGTTTACCAATTTTGTTTCCCCGACATCCTTCATCTACCAGTCACCCCAGGAGGGCAGTCAGGATTATTAACATCTCAGTCAGTCAATAAACATTTATTAAATATTTATTAAATACTGGGGGCAGCTAAGTGAGCACAGTGGATAAAGCATCAGCCCTATCGTCAGGAAGACCTGAATTCAAATCCAGCCTCAGACACTTACTAGGTATGTGAGCATGGTCACACAAAGTGCAAGACACTTAACCCTGGTTGCCTCAGTTTCCTTATCCTTAAAATGAGCTGGAAAAAGAAATGGCAAAGCATCTTTGTCAAGAAAACCCTAAATGGAATCATGAAGAGTCAGATACCACTGAAAACAACTAAGCAACAACTGTGCTAAGCTCTAGGGATACAAAGAAAGGCAAAAGACATCCCCTGCTCTTAAGGACCTAGCAGTCTAGTGGGGAGACAGCATGCAAGCTTGTACAAGCAAGTTACATACAGAATAGATTAGAGATCATCAGCGATAGAAGGCACTGGATTAAGGAGCACTGGGAAAGGCTTCCTCTAGAAGGTAGGATTGTAGCTGAACTTGAAAGAAGTCAGGAGGTAGAGATGAGTAGAGAGAAAATTCCCACCATAGGGTATAGCCAGTGAAAATGCCTGGAGAATGGAGTGGGGAGTTGAGGAACAAGAAGGAAGTCAGGGTCACTGGATTGCAGAGTAGATAGAGGGAGTATAAGGTATAAGAAGAATGGAAAAGGAGAGGGAGCAGATTATGAAGGGTTCTGAACATCAGGATTTTATATTTGTTCCTGGACCATTAGAATTTATTGAATGCAGAGGGGGCACGAGGTAAGCAGGGAGGGTGTGTGTGGCACGATCAGATCTGTGATTTAGGAAGATCACTTTGACAGTTGAACGGAGGATGGACTGCAGTGGGGAAAGACCAGCCAGCAGACTATTGCACTTGTCCAGGAATGAAGTAACAAGGGTCTACACCAAGGGTAACAGCAGTGTCAGAGAAGAGGAAGAGGTATATGCAAGAGATTTGACAAAGGTAAAATCAATAGGCCTAGGCAACAGATTGAATACGAGGAGTGAGAGAAAGTGAGGAGACAAGGATGATACCCAGGTTGCAAGCTTGGATGTCTGGGAGGATGCTGGTACCCTCAACAGTAATAGGAAAATTAGAAAGAAGGGAGATTTGGGTAAAGAATAATGAGTTCAGTTTTAGACACGATGAGTTTAAGATGTGTCTGGGATATTCAATTGGAGATGTCCAATAGGCAGTTGGAGATGTAAGTCTGGAGGTTAGTAGGGAGGTTTGCACCGAATAAGTAGATTTGAGATCCTCAGCATAGAGATATTTGACTCCATAGGAAATTATGAGATTACTAAGAGAAGAAGGCCTAGAATAGAGCCCTGTACTATACCCACAGTTAGTGAGCATGGCATAGATAAAGATCCAGCAAACAGTATGAGAAAGAGTGGCCAGATAGGTAGGAGGAGAACCAGGAGTGGGTAGTATCACAAAGACCTAGAGAGAAGAGAGTATTGGGTGATCAACAGTGTCAAAGGCTACAGAGAGGTCAAGAAGGATGAGGAATGAGAAAAGATGAGAAAAAATGAGGGAAGAAAACTGGACTTGGCAATTAAGAGATCATTAGTAATTTTGTAGAGAGGTTTGATTGAATAATGAAGTTGGAGCCAGAGTAGAGAGAGCAAGAGGAGAAAAGTGGAGGTACCTATTGTAATGGTCTTCTCAAGCTTAGCTGCAAAAGGCAGAAGAGATATGGGACAAAAGTTAGCTGAGATGGATGGATCAAGTAAGGGTTTTTTGAAGATGAAGGAGACATGAGTGTATTTGTAGGCAGTAGGGAAACAGCCAGTAAACATTGAGAGATTGAGGATCAGCAGTGGGCTGCTGGAAGAAATAGGAAAGCTAAGCCCAGGTGCCTGAATTCCAGTGTGCAATCAGATCATCAAAACACGGAACTGTGTGTATTTCAATTAAATTAAACACTTTTGAATAAACTAAACACTTATGTAGCACCTGGGCCACTAGAAAACTACCCTAGGTTTAAAGCACTCAAAAACTAGGGTTTTTATTGATGAGTTTATTTTTACCAGCCAACACATAGTTCAATGCAAAAGACATTTAATTTTAACCCTTGTCTCAAAACCCATTTGCATGAGACTCTGCTCAGTTGATTACTCAGTGCTCCACACCTGCAACAGAGGCAGAGTTGGTGAGAGCTTGGAGTAAGAGAGATCTTTCTATTTTCCAGCTTAGAGTGGGAAAACACTTGGTTCCAGACTCTCTTCAGGTCTCTGAGGGGAGAAGCTGACATGATTGAGGTGCTTTGGCTTCTTCTCAGGGTCTTTTTCTCGCTTCTGGGATCTGAAGGGAGTCTGGAACCTTGTCTTCTCTCTTAAAGCTGGAAGCCAAAAGACCAGGATCTCTTTTATCACAAGCTCTCGCCTATTCTTGTCCCCACGCATCTGTGGAGCATTTAATAATCAGTCTAGCAATTAACAGAGTCTTATACAAATAAGCTTTGAGGTTCGAGTTATCAAACAGACCCAGAGTTCTGGGCTCTTGACCAAAGCATACACCCCATCATATGCCTGAGCCACTGCCAATGCTCACCTGTGGGACTGAAGGTCTGGGGAGCTGCATTCTTGCATATCTGTGAGTAATAAACCTCCTAAACTTGTGATCCGTGAGTAGTTGAGGTTCCTTCTTGGAACCTCGATCGTGTCAGCTTTTTCCCAGAGACTTGAGAGGGTGGGCATCCCACCAAATGACAAGTCCATGCTTGCCTATGTTACTAAGGGGCTGGAGCACTGCATGCTCGCATGTCTGAGTGATAAATTGCCTGACTTGGGATTCTTGAGTGCTTGTATTCCTTCATGGTACGTCAGCCATGATCCCACAGTTGACTTGTTGACTCTCTTATCAGTTAGCCCCATCTCTAGGTGGGAGTATAGTAGAGTGGAAAGAGCATTAGCTTTAAAGTCAGAGGATCTAACTCACATCCTGCCTTTGTCACTCATTACCTGTAGGACCTTGGGCAAGTAACTTAACCTCTCTGTCCTCAGTTTCCTCATTTGTAAAACAGAGGGATTGAACTAGATGACATCTAAGATCCCACCTAGTCCTAAATCGATGATCCTAAGGGCATATATGTAGAGAATGTGACAGCCACATCAATCAATAAGCATTTATTAAGTACTTGCTTTGTGCCAGGCACTGTGACTGAAAAGACTCACTGCAAGGACTCATGATGACATGTGGCCAGGACAATGCACACCTCTAAAGCTTCAAGTTGCCAGTATCCTATAGTGGAGTCATCATGTTTCTCTCTGCTGGGTGCTGAGTTAGACATTTCTTCATTAGCCTTCACTCTTATTCCATGTTCCTGCCTTATCATGCATACCTGGCAACAACAAATTACTTAATTTTGTTCGGCATGATAGCCAGCACCAACATCCCTGTGGAAAATGACTTTATTTTTTTCTCCCCCCCCCAAAGTAGTAGAACTAGCAAATCACTGAGGGCTTATGGGTACTGTCACACCTTTTTATAGAGGATGTCTGTCACGTAACCCATTCATCAACTAACTTAAAGAGCTTATGCTCAGAGCCCTCAGGAAAGACTTAGGGGTTGGTGGTGCTGCCTTCATTCCATCCACGGGCTCCACCTAAATGAAGACTTCAAAGTCCTGGGCCAGGGCAATGATGTGGACTTGGTCACTCTTCTTGCACAAGGACTCCATCTCCTTCGCCAAACTCTTTGATCACCAGTCCACCCTCAATCAAATGCTCAGCTTACTCTCCCACTGCAGAGAGTCAGAGGTAGGCAACCATGGGTAGTCTGAGGTGTTCTGGTCATTGAAAGAGGATAGCAGTGCAGCCACCATTGTCTGCTTCTCTGTCTCCTCTATCAAGTCCATGGAAAGTTTCAATTGTGAACTCGGTGAAGTCTTGGGACACCAGGCCCTCTTTGCTCCTAGCAGAGATGACTTCAAACCTCTTCAGCTCTTTACTGTCCTCCATCAGGACCTTCAGGTGGGAAAATCCCAATATTTGGTAGAAGCAATTGTTATGAGACCTGGTCTTCTGGATGAATGAGTATTTTTTTTTGTATAGGTCTTTCATTTGCAGTTTGCAGTCATTTTCAGCTTGCTCATTCATACAGGACAGACAGCTCTAAGACCAGTGAATTCTGGACAGGGTTTTCTGGCTGAATACAGGCCTGCTGAGTCATGATGACTTCATCATAGGCCAAACAGTTCTCCTGAGTCCACTTCCCAGTGGTTCTCACTTCCATTGCAAATGTTCCTTCACCATTACCTTTAAGTAGCCCCTGTCCACATTGCCTACTCTATGCAGCATACTGTACTAGGCCTAGAAGGAGTTGCAACATTTAGATGATGCGTGTTCCCTGCTCAGATGAAGTTTATCGCATGATCCAAATCTATGCAAATTCAAAATTATACATAATAAGTGCCAAAGTGGTACATTTCTATTCTGATCACAGAACCCATCATGCTCAGGAAGGACTATTCCATAAAAAATGTACAGCAAGCTTGTGGAAGTTACAGACAGATCTTGGAATCTGGCTTTGTATCTAATCTGATTTTAAATACATTGTTTGAATGCAGTTGTGTGTATGTGTTTTTCTAAAAGGTACTATGGAATAGTGAAAAGAATTTAGGACATGATAACCTATATCAAGTTGTTTACTGTCTCAGGGAGTGAGGAGGGGAGGAAGGGAGAGAGAAAGGGACAGAATTTGGAACCGAACATTTTAAAAAACAAATGTTAAAAATTGTATTTGCATGCAATTGGGAAAAACATTTAAAAAAAGAATTTAGGACATAAAGTCACATGATACACAGGTTCAACTCCTGCCTCAGATATTTACTGGCTCTGTCATCCTGGGAGAGTCACTTAACTTCTGTTTGCTTCAGTTTCCTCATCTGTTAAATGGAGGAGTTAAACTCATTGACCTCCAACGTCCCTTCTAGCTCTAAATCTGTAATTCTCTGATGTCTATACCTTGGAGTCAAGAGAGATCTAGTTTAAAATACTGCCTCTGAGACTAACCATATAACCTTTGGTAAATCACTCAACTACCTTGAGCCTCATCTGTAAAAATTGGATGATGAAGTGGGGAATTATTATTATTATTGGGGGGGAAGGGAAGGCAATCAGGGTTA
The DNA here is from genome assembly GCF_003287225.1 of Phascolarctos cinereus. NCBI lineage: Eukaryota > Metazoa > Chordata > Mammalia > Diprotodontia > Phascolarctidae > Phascolarctos > Phascolarctos cinereus. Next base: position 212,111,642 of record NW_027555847.1, read on the forward strand.
AATGACTTGCCCAGGGTCACACAGCTAGTAAGTGTCTGAGGTCAGATTTGAACTCAGGTCCTTCCTGACTCCAGGGCTAGTGTTCTATCCACTGCACCACCTAGCTGCCCCTAAAGTGTGAATTATTGAATGAAACATATGCTACTTACCTCACAGGATTGCTGTTAGTGAACTACTATGCAACCCTTAAAGAGCTATTGAAATATACTATGGACCAGGAGTCAGCAAACTACAACTTGGGGATCACATCCAGTCTACTGCCAGATTTATATGGCCCTTGACCGAAGAATGGTTTTCACATTTCAAAATACAATAAAGCAGCTATAGACTAATTTCCCCACATTTCAGTGTACTAGGAGATGAGTAAAAGCGTTAGACATCACTCTGAGCTAGATGCTCATAAAGAGACATTATTCTCAAAAATTAGAATTGCAGATATAGTTTCATTTTCTTTACTGTCCCTCATTCACTAATGTCACACACCATAATGTAGGAAATTAAGTCATGTCTATATGGTGCCAAACATCTTACTGAAAATGGAAAATCCAGGCATCTGCTAGGATAAAAATAACATAGATAAACTAAAACATTTGTCGTGTGATGCCAAACATCTGAATATCTAGATAGTTGGTTTTTCATTTGGTAACCTGGTATCATGTTTAGACAACATTTTTGTGCTTGGAAAAAATTTATCCCAAAGAAATTCTGATTATGTTAACCCACTCATCAACTAACTAGTATTTATTGAGCATGGATATAGCATGGTAAAGTAGAAAAGAACTCTGGTATGGGAGTCAGGTGATCTAGGTTCCAATCCTAGTTTTTAGATTTACTATCTATGTGGTCTGAGGTGATTGAATCAGGTGACCTCTGAGATCTCTTCCAGCTCTAAAACTATGATCAAATAATCTTATGACTTATTCAACTTATCGAAGAATTATTTAAAGACAAAGACAAAGAATTATTCAACACCTAGTATATACCATGGCATTGTGCTAGGGTAAGGATACAAAGATGGAAAATTACATGTTCCCTGACCTTAGGGCACTTGCAATCTGTAAATTAGGTTCCTCCACGTAAGAAATGGGTGCCTACATGGGCCATCTAAATGTAGAGAAATGCATCTCACAGGCAACATGGATGGATATATCTAGAATCTGGTCCATTCTTTTCCAGGGGATACTTAAATTTTTACATTGAGAAGAGTAAAAGGCTGGGTGCTCACTCCTTACTTTGCCTGTCTTAAGGAGGGTATCAGACTAGAATTATCTCTACCTGTCCTATCAAATATTATTGGTCTAGGGGTATAATTTTTGGGGGGGGTTTCAAAACAAAGCCATTTCCCTATTTTCTCTTAAGGAGGGAGGTAGCCTCAAGCTTATAAGTTTAATCTCTTCCCACAAAATGTCAATTTCAATATTAATTCTTCAATGTCACTAAACATTTGAGACAGTTAGGTGGCTCAGTGGATAGAGTGCTGGACATGGAGTCAGGAAGACCTAAGTGTAAATCTGGCCTTCACACACTTACTAGCTGTGTGACCCTGGGCAGGTTACTTGACTTCTATTTGACTTAATCCACAGAAAAAGGAAATGGCAAACCACTCTAGTATCTTTGCCAAGAGAACCCCATGGAAAACATTGGTATGTTGTGGTCCATAGAGTCATGAAGAGCCAAGATACAAATGCCTGAACAACAATAAAACATTTATTAAGTTCCTACTTTTTGCCAGGCACTATGCCAAGCACTGGGGATAAAAAAAAAAAAAAGAGGCAAAAGACAGTCCCTGCTCTCAAGGAGCTTACAATCTAATTGGAGAGGCAACATGAAAACAAATACATGCAAGGTAAACCATATACAAGATAAACAGGAAATAATAGAAGGAAAGCACTAGAATAAGAGGAGTTGGGAAGAGCTTTCTGTAAAAGATGGGGTTTTAGTTGGGACTTAGAAGAAAGCCAGAAAAGTCAATAAGTGGAGTTGAGGAGGGAGAACATTTCAAGCATGGGGGACAGTCAGAGAAAATGTCCAGACCTAGGGGATAGTGTCTTGTTTGTGGAATAGCCAGAAAGCCAGTGTCACTGGATCAAAGGATGTGGTGGAAAGTAGGGTATAAGAAGACTGGAAAGGTAGAAGGGGGCTAGGTATGAAGGGCTTGGAATGCCACGCAAAGCATTTTTTATTTGATCCTGAAAACTATAGGGAACCATTGGAGTTTATTGAATAGGGAGATGACATGGTCACACCTGTGCTTTAGGAAAATCACTTTGGTGACTGAATGGAGGATAGATTGGAATGAGGAGAAACTTGAGGAAGGCAGATCCAACAACAGGCTACTCTAAGAGTCCAGGAGTGATGTGATGAGGACCTGCAACACAGTGGTGGGAGTGTTAGAGGATAGAACAGGGCATATTTGGGAGATGTTGCCAAGGAGAAATCAACAGCCAACTAATTGGATATGAGGGTTGAGGGACAGTGAGAAGTCCAGGACAACTACTAGCTTGTGAGCCTGAGGGACTGGGAGAATGGTGTTGCCCTCTACAGTGATAGAGAAGGTGGAAGGGGTGGGGAGAAGTGGTTGTAGAGGGAAAGATGATGAGTTCAGCTTTAACTTTAAGATGTCTACAGGACATCCAGTTCAAGATGTCTGAAAGACAATTAGAGGTTCAAGACTGGAGGTTGATAGAGAGGTTAAGGCAGGATAGGTATATCTGAGAATCATTGGCGTAGAGATGGTAATTAAATCCTTGAGAGTTGATAAGATCCCCAAGTGAAGTGGAATAGAGGGAGAAGAGGCCCTAGGACAGAACCCTAAGGAAAATGCTATTAATACAAAAAATCATCACAAATAACAAATAGTGAAAAATACACTTATCAAGCAAAAGAGCAAAACAGAAACTAGAAAAGTTCTACAAATTAGAATATACCAGTAAATGCGCAACTGACTGAGCTCTTTGCTGGGAGTAAAAAGACATGTAAAAAGACTTTGCGATCTATAGACATGTAGGGAAGGCTGGTTCCTCTCTAGCTTGCCTCCCTAGAGACTTTGTATACTTTTGACTTTTCACATGAGTGAAATCAGAGTCTCTCTCTCTCTTGGTTTAAATTATGATTTCATCTCACTTGTTTTCCTTTTGTCCCCTCCCTTGGCAGCGCAGACCCCATTCATATTACCAGACTGCTTATACCACTCAAACAAGATGGGAGTCACCAATGCTATTCCTTCTGGTATGATGGTGGACCACCAGACCTTACCATTAGCTCTGACACTGCCTAGTCCATACCATATGCCTTGCTGTCATCTGACCTACTCAGTATTGATATCTAAGTCCCCTTGGACTCTGTCATCAGACCTCTCTTGGCACAGTTAGGACTTCTAGACCTTTCTATTTGCTCACTGTGGACCTTTCTTTTATTTGTTGTCTCTCCCAATTGGAGTATGAGCTCCTTTTTTTTTTTAAGTTTTCAACATTTACTTCCACAAGATTTTGAATTCCAAATTTTCACCCCATCTTGCCCCTCTCCCCACCCCAAGATGGCATGCATTCTGAATACCCTATCCTCCAGTCTGCCCTCACTTCTATCTCTCCCCCCACCCTTCTCTTATCCCCTTCCTCTTCCACTTTCTTGCAGGGCAGGATAGATTTCTGTACCTCATTTCCAGTATTTCTTATTTCCCAGCTGCATGTGGAAACATTTTTTTTAAACATGTGTTTCTAAAACTCCGGGTTCCAAACTTTCTCCCTTCCTCCCACTCCACCCACCCTCATTGAAAAGGCAAGCAACTCAATACAGGCCATACATGTGCAGTTATGCAAAACACTTCCATAGTAGACGTGTTGTGAAAAACTAACTCTATTTCCCTTAATCCTATCCTGCCCCCCATCATTTATTCTATTCTTTCTTTTGACCCTGTCCCTCCTCAGAAGTACTTCCTTCTGATTACCCCTTTCCCAATCTGCCCTTCTCTCTATCATCCCCTGCTCTCTTGTCCCCTTCCTCCCCTATTTTCCTGTAGGGTAAGACAGATTTCCATACCCAATTGAGTGTGTATGTTATTCCCTCCTTAAGCCAAATCCTATGAGAATAAGATTCCTCATTTCCTCTCACCTTCCCCTGTTTCCCCTCCACTGTAAGAACCTTTTCTTGTCTGTTTTGTGCAAGATAATGTACCCCATTCTACCTCTCCCTTTCTCCTTCTCCTAGTATAATCCTCTCACCCCTAATTTTATTCTCCAGATATCACCCCTTCGTCCTCAACTCACCCTGTGCCCTCTATCTATCTATCTATCTATCTATCTATCTATCTATCTATACATATACTTTTTCCCCTCCCACTACCCTAATACTGACAAAGGTCTCATGAGTTATAAATATCATCTTTCCATGCAGGAATGTAAACAGTTCAGCCTTAATAAGTCTCTTATGATTTCTCTTTCCTGTTTACCTCTTCATGTTCCACTTGAGTCTTGTATTTGAAAGTCAAATTTTCTATTCAGCTCTGGTCTTTTCATCAAGAATGCTTGAAAGTCCTCTATTTCACTGAATGACCATTTTTTCCCCTGAAGGATTATACTCAGTTTTGCTGGGTAGGTGATTCTTGGTTGTAATCCTATCTCCTTTGCCCTCTGGAATATTATATTCCATGCCCTGCGGTCCTTTAATGTAGAAGCTGCTAAATCTTGTGTTATCCTGATTGTGTTTCCACAGTACTTGAATTGTTTCTTTCTGGCAGTTTGTAATATTTTCTCCTTGACGTGGGAACTCTGGAATTTAGCTACAATATTCCTAGGAGTATTCCTTTGGGGATCTCTTTCAATGGGAGATTGGTGGATTCTTTCAATTTCTATTTTGCCCCCTGGTTCTAAAATATCAGGGCAGTTTTCTTTGATAATTTCTTGAAAGATGATGTCTAGGCTCTTTTTTTCATGGCTTTCAGATAGTCCAATAATTTTTAAATTCTCTCTCCTGGATCTATTTTCCAGGTCAGTTGTTTTTCCAATGAGATATTTCACATTGTTTTCTAATTTTTCATTCATTTGGATTTGTTCTACTGTGTCTTGATTTCTCATAAAGTCACTATCTTCCAATTGCTCTATTCTAATTTTTAAGGAAGTATTTTTTTCAGTAAGCTTTTGGACTTCCTTTTCCATTTGGCCAATTTTGCTTTTTAGGGCATTCTTCTTCTCATTGGCTTTTTGGACCTCTTTTGCCATAAGGTGTTATTTTCTTCAGTCTTTTTTTTGGTCTCCTTTAGCAAGCTGTTGACTTGTTTTTCATGATTTTCTTGCATCACTTTCATTTCTCTTCCCAGTTTTTCCTCTACTTCTCTTACTTGCTTCTCAAAATCCCTTTTGAGCTCTTCCAAGGCCTGGAACAGATTCATATTTTTCTTGGAGGCTTTGGATGTGGGAGCTTTGACTTTGTTGTCTTCTTCTGGTTGTATGTTTTGATCTTCTTTGTCACCAAAGTAAGATAATATAGTCTGACTCTTTTTGCTAGGTTTGCTCATGATCCCAGCCAACTACTTGAGTTTCAAACTCTTTGTTAAGGTAAGAGTCTGCTTCCAATGTGGAGAATGTACTGGCCCAAGCTTCGGGGGTTTGTACAGCTGTTTTCAGAGATACTTCTAGGGACCTGTAAATTTTCAGTTCTTCCAAGGTGGTATGGTAAGGGTTGAGGTGTTTACTCTTTTCCTGGCCTGTGCTCTGGTCTTTGAGTGACCCGCCACAAGCAGTCTTTTCTCTCTTGGAATTGTGAGGAGGGCTTCCTCTCCACCACCACGACAAGCTCTACCGGGCCAGTGCTCCTCCTCACCCCAAGACTGCCACCCAGAACTGTGACCCAGATCCAAGCACGGGCAAAGCAAGAGATTCCTGCCTCAGCACCAGCAAAGAGATCCCTGCAGTCCCCCTCTGATCAGCCGCTTGATTTCCCCCTCAGTCTGTGGACCAGAAGCTCAGAACACAGCCACAGCCCTGGTGCCCACGCTGTGTGCTCTGGATCTGACTCTGACCTAGCTCCTCTCTCAGCACCGCAGAAACAGACTTTTCCCACTGACCTTCTAAGTTGTCTTCGGCATTCGTGGATTGAGGAGTCTGGAAACGGCCATAGCTGCCTGTGATTCATTCCTCTGAGGCCTGCTCCAGGTTCACTGCAGCCTGAGCTCCTCTCCCCACCTGATGCAATATGCCTTTCCGATCAACCATCCAGGCTGTCTTGGGCTGGAAATTTGTTTTACTCTGTCTTTTTGTGGGTTCTGCTGCTTTAGAATTTGTTTAGAGCCATTTTTTTACAGGTATTTGGAGGAGTTTGGGGGAGAGCTCAAGCAAGTCAGTGCTTTCATGCCACCATCTTGGCTCTGCCTCCCCGCAGTATGAGCTCCTTGGGAGCAGGAACTCTCTCACATTTGCTTTGTGTATCCCATCATTATCCTTGGACCATAGCAAGAGCTTAATAAATGCTTTTTCATTCATTCATCTGCTCCAACCCCATCATTTTTCATGTGAAGAAACTGAGCAGGATTTTTGAAATTGAGCAGGACAGTTGTTAAATGGATTTGTTCAAGACCACACAGCCAGTCAGTGGTGCAATCTGTACTTGAAACCAGTTCTTAGTCCTTTGGGTATTTTGCATCCCACCAAACAAAAAATAAGATAACACGATAGTGCATATGATAAGATGTTAGATCTGAAGTTTAGTAAGTAATCTTTTCTCCTAAAAAATTGAAATAAATTTTGTTTAGGGGCAGAATGGCTGGCAAAAATCAGTAGTCAATTTATCAACATAATTCTGTGGTTTATAATTTTGTGACACAATGACATAGTTTTTATTAATGCACATACTGTGAACCTTATGAAAGTTTAAACTAAAACAGACAATAACCGTAAATGCCAGGACACACACAAACACTGTAGGACTTATTTGAATAATCATATGTAGGTCTAGAATTTTAGGCAAACAGAACATCTTTTCCAGTTTGTTAGCCCCCTGTTGCTGTTTTTAAAAGATGATGGGTAAATTGTCATCTTTCTGAGGATGCTAAAGGAAAAGAAAAGACTTTGCTGGTATATTCGGTCAATTACACCTGCCTTTCCCATCTGTGCAGGAAAAGAGTTCACACCATTCATTTTGTTATATTTCTGAAAGTGTGAGGTAACTAAGGGGCTATGATGTGAAGTCCACAGGAGGCTCATAAATATGAAGTAAGTGGGCAAAAAAAAGTGCAGCCTAAAATAACTTTGTCTACTGCAGGAAATGATTTGCTTCTAGGTTGGGAAATGTTGGACAAAATAAATTATATTTGAGGGCCCCAGGGTGAGTTCCCTGGGGTTTTGAAACACCATTGTTCAGCACATGAGGCCAGGCAGAGAAAGACGAGTATCACAGGGTTACAGATTTAGAAATGAAAGGATCCTTAGACATCATCTAGTCCAATTGTCTCATTTTACAGCTAGAAAACAGATGCCCAGAAAGGTTCAGAGATAGGCCTTAGGTCACATTGCTGGTAAGTAGCAGAGGCAATATTTGAACCCAGATGTTCTAATTCCAAATCCAATGTACTTTTCATTGCATCAGAGTCCTTGGGAACCTTCAGAAAAAAGTCCTTGGGCACAAAAATATAATCATCCTATGCTAGATTATTATTGCTTGTTTACTGAGCCTGTGACTAGAGATGTAAAAGGAGAAAAAAAGGAAAATTTTGTAGGGTTTCTGCTGTTTTGTATAAATTGGTGGCGAATATGGATTGATTTGACTGAAAGGGTAGAAAGGTAGATTGGAACCAAAATCTGGAGTTAGAATGGTTCCTAGGAATTGTAGTAAACTTCTGACTGAATTGATTTTTTTCTTTTTAAATATTTTATTTTTTCCATTTACATATAAAGACAATTTTAAACATTTGTTTAAAAAAAATTTGAGTTCCAAATTTTCTCCCTCCCTCTAACTGCCTCCTCCTTATGACAGTAAGCAATTTGGTATAGGTTATATATGTGCAATCTTGTAAAACATATTTCCATATTAGTCATGTTGTGAAAGAAGAAACAGACCAAAAGAAAAAAAAAACACAAAAAAATAAAGAAAGTGAAAATAGTATGTTTCAATCTGCATTCAGACTCCATCAGTTCTTTCTCTGGATGTGGATAGCATTTTCCTTCATGAATCTTTTGGAATTGTCTTACTGAGAGTAATTGTATTACTGAGAAGAGCTAAGTCATTCATAGTTGATCATCACACAATGTTGCTGTTACTGTATACAATGTTCTTCTGGTTCTGCTCACTTCACTTTGCATCAGTTCATGACTGGATTGATTTTTGCTACTCTGCCTAAACACAACCTCAGAGACTCATTGAAGACAAGTTACTTACAAGGCTCCCTATGGCACCTCTCAAGGTAACATTTGTATTTTAGGCAACATTCTTTAATTTTTTTATTATGAACTTGTCAAACATAAACACGTCCATATACAAAGTTGAGCAAAAAAAAGAGGCAGGCATTTAAAAACATAAATCTCTGTGTATAGTGTGAGTTTCTTAAAGTATGTTTTAACATGTTAGCATCAATACTGCCATGCTTGTATGTGTCCCTTTTTGAACTTTTCTGCACTCCATATTTTAAAAAATGCTTTATTGATTTTTTTTATTATTTTTTTTAAATTTTGCATCAGTATCACTACCTCTTATTCTTCTCACAACTCTCCTTTCTCCTAAAAAAAAAAACAAGCCCTCCTTTGTAACAAATAAGTATATTCCAGCAAACAGATTCACACATTGGTCATATCTTAAAATGTAGGTCTCATTTTGCACAGTCCACTACCTCTCTACCAAGAGGAGCGAAGCATTCTTCACCATCATGACTAGCCACTTGCATTGATCAGTCTTTCAAAATTGTTTTCTATTGTAATAATTGTACAAATCAGTCCCTTGGTTCCTGTTACTTCACCCTCTATCAGTTCACATAAGTCTTCCCAGGTTTCTCTGAATCTGTCCCTTTTGCCATTTTTCACAACACAATTATATTCCATTATATTCCTATACCATAATTAATTTAGCTGTTCTCCATTTCTTGGGCACTCACTTTTTCCCCAATTAATTGAAACAACAAAAAAGTGCTACTATAAATTTTTTATATCTATAGGTTCTTTCCCTCTTCCACCCCACCACCTAGCCCTTTATATACTATCTTCCCTTTTAGAATGAATATTAAGATCCTTGAAGGTAAGAATTGTGTTGTTTTCTTCTATTTGTATCCCTAAAGAACTTAGCACAATTCCTGGCACTATTAAGTCCTTAATATATGTTTTATCTATCAATTATAAAATAGGTCATCAGTGCCCTGAAAAATTAAAGGGAGAAATAGAATTAGCCAAAAAAAAAAGCACAAAAAGAAATAAAGTAGGAACTGGGTGAGTGTGTGAAATTTAAGGACAAGATGACATAACTTAGCAGTTAAGAAATATGTGTGGAGAATATAAATGTATTAATAGAATCAATGAAAATTAGAATCATTTTACTGGGGGACAGAAAAGTAGGAATAACAGTGGAAACAGCCAAACAAACACATAAAATAGCCCAACTGAAAAAGGATTTAGAAAAACTGAAGCAAAAGAGATGGGTTGGGAGGACAGATCAATGAGAAGAGTCGGGGGCATTTTAAGGTTAGAATTACCCAGCTTCTTGAACACTATGAAGAAAAGCATCTAGCCATTATATTTCAGGAAAACATACAAGACAATTTCCCAGAAAAATTGAAAACAAGGAAAGATTGAAAAAGAGATGGACCACACTGATGTCATAAAAATTAAATTACCCGATCCCCGCTCTCTGAGGTCCCACAAAAGATATGGTTCCCTTGAGAAATTACGGTAATTTTTTCTATTAAGATGGGAAAAAGGGCCTTAATGAGTTGTAAGTTCAGAGGGCCTATTTCAGAGCATCTCCAAATAGCTAAGATGATGCATTTTATGACTTGTTTATCCTAAAGTCAGAGGTCCACTAAGGACTCTGGCTTTATTTGTAGCTCCCTTTTGAAGGGAATTTATGAAAGCTGGGAGCACAGAATCAGAATGCTCAGATCAAAGAGGAAGATTTGATTTAAATTTAGATAGTATTATTTTCCAACCTCCAAAGAGAAATGGGAAGGAAGATAGGGGGAAGAGCATGATAGTTACTATTCTCCAATGTAAGCATCTCAAGGTCTTTAGAAATTTTCCTTCTTTCTTTCTTTCTCCCACACTCCCTCCCTTCTTTCCCTTTTCCCTCCTCCTCTCCTCCCTCTCTTTCTTTTCTCCCTCACTCTCTCCCTCACTCACCCCTTTCCATCCTCCTTACCTTTATCTCTCCTTCCTTTTTCCCTCACTTCTTCCCCTTCTTCCTTCCTCCTTCCCTCCCCTCTTTCCTCTTTTCCTCCTTCACTCTCTCCCTCCTTTCCTTCCTCCTTCTCTTTATCCCTATCTCCCTTTCTCCTTTCTTTCTTCTTTTCCTTCCTTCTTTCCCTCCCTCCTTCTTTCCTTCCATGTTACCTTTAGGCAATCCAGACACTGAAATATGATCAGAAACATGCCACCTGGAGATGAAGGATGAGGGAGTTACAGGCCAAAATGTGCTGGTGGTTTAATCCTCGGGTCACTTATTGTCAGGGCATGAGGACTTTTACTGACAGATGACCAAGGAAGCGGGCAGCCAAGAGCCCATCTCTCTGGGAGCCCAGTCTGGGTGCTCAGAAAATGGAATTCCTTAGGAATGTCAGGACAGCTGCCCATCCTAGTTTCAGTGCTGAGCCTATCTTAAGACTTGCTTCACCTTCTACAGCAATATACCTTCTCTCTGAAAACACTTCAAATTATTTTCCATCCTTGATTCAGAGGCTCATACAGGCTTTGTCATTCCCTCAAATATAACCATAACCTTTTTAGGACCAGGTCTATGATTTCATTGGTATGGGGACTTCATAGAAAGGAACTACTTCTGATAGTACAAATTGGCACCTACAGCTAAGTATAATGGATGGGGTCCTTGACCTAGTGTCAGGAAGACCTGGGTTCAAATCCACCCAAGATACTTAGTAGTTGTAACCCTGCACAAGTCATTTAACTTGCTTGAGCCTAATTTTTCCCACCTGTAAAACGAAGATGTTGGATTTGATGGCCTCCTGTGAACTTAAAATTTTAGAGTTGCCTAGGACACTGTAGGGGTAGTTAGATTGTGCAATGGATAGAATGTCGGGCCTGCAGTCAGGAAGACTCACCTTCATGAGTTCAAATCTGGCCTCAAACACTCACTAGTAAGGTGTATGGTCCTGGGCAAGTCACTTAACTGTGTTTGCCTCAGTTTCCCTATCTATAAAATGAGCTAGAGAAGGAAATGGCAAACCACTCCAGGACTTCTGCCAAGAAAACCCCAGATGGGGTCACCAAGACTTGGACACAACTGAAAAATGACTGAATGAGAAAAAGGCACTGAAAGGTTAAGTCAGGGTCACCTGGCCAGTATATGTTCAGAGTTAGGACTTAAACCCAGGTCTTCCTGACTCTAAAGTGTCCTCTCCTCTCCGCTTTGATCCCTGGTAACTTCCCTACAGACAGCGACTTTTTTTTAAAGTGATAGTCAGTGGGTCCAGAGACGAGAGGGGGATTTCTAATGCTATCTAATCCAAACCCTTCATTTTACAAATGAGGAAACCAAGGCATACAGAGAATTAAATGACTTGCCCAAGATCATGTTAGAGGGGAGATGTGAACCTACTTCTTCTGACTGTGGAGTCAGTGCTCTTTCCATTATACTACTATTAGTCCCCTTCTGTGCAAGTCATATTATATAAGGGCCAATATACCCAGAGGCCAAATGGCTCCTTGCAAATAGCAATGTACAGGCCTATTGATAATAATATTAGTAAGTCATAATAATGTTATTATTAGTTAATATTAATAATAGTATATTATTAACAGAATCAATTCTGTTGATATGTTATAATGTATTACGATATATAAGATATGACATGTAACATATAATTATGTTATGTGTATAATCACATATTACATAGTCTTTATATTATGTATATATGTAATTAATACTGTATACATAATAATATATAATACATATATTGCATACATATCGTACATGCACATAATGCATACATTATATATGATGTATATAGAATTATGTATTATATCTTACATATGATATATATGTAGATATAGGCCCAAGGGCTCCCTCTGAGGTCCCTTGCAGTTCTCAGTGTAATGTCTTACGTCTCTAGGTATAGTTCTCTTTCCACTGTACCACCGTACTACACAGTTGCACAAAAGAACACAGACTATTTCCAGAAAGGGCGCTATTCCCTAAAGGGGGGCAATATGTTTTATAACAGTAAAAAACTTAGCAAAGCCTTTACTCCAAGTGCAGAGATGTTCTGAATAATTTCTGTGCTCTGTTCAAATTTAAAGAGCTCTCTCTCTCTGTTTCTTTAATATGATAATATGACCTTTCCCTTTCCCCATCCCTCCTGGTTCTGCCTCCTTCATTATGCACCAATTCATATAAACCTTCCCAGTTTTCTCTGAAACCATCCCTCTCAGGATTTCTTCCAGCACAATAACATCCCATCACATTCATGAACCATGATTTGTCCAGCCATTCCACAATTGATATTTTTTGTACATACTTTTCCCCCCATCTCTTTGGAATATAAGCCTAAAAATGGTATCACTGGGTCAAACAGTTTTCTTGAGTTTAGTATCTTTGGGAGCACAGTTCCAAACTGCTTTTCCACTGAGACCAACAGAAAAAAAAAAGATCAAGTCCATCAACACTGAGGCATACCAGCTAAGTGCAGAGCACAGATCTAGAGGCCAACAGGGCATCTATCAGGCCAGCAGGTAGGGTGAGGGGTGGGGGGAATCCAGCAGGGAAGCAGTGCATAGGAAAAAAAAGCAAGGAATCACAGAGAATCAAGAGGCATGGCTGCAGAAAGGTGGCAAGGCTAAATCAGGAATCTCCATACGTCTTGCTCTTAATATGCCTGCCCCTCCCCCACTGTACATGTGCTTGGTCACATTATTGGCCAAGAGATCTCTTTTGCCTCTCAGCATCATAGGGATAGGAGGGACAGGAAGTAAAATGGTAGAACAAATTGGTTATGGATTTGTCAATGACAAGGAGAGCTTTCTTCTTCTCCCTCTTTCTATTTTAAATTAACATGGTATGATTTTTGAGGAAACATAAAATTATTATTTTAGAAATCTGGGGAAGGTGGAAAACCCTTTGGGGTTATCGAGCCTCTCACAACATTACAGATTTAGAGCTGGCAAGAACCTTAGAGGCCACTTAGTCTGTCCCCTTATTTAGAAACTGTGGCCCGAGGACATATAGTGACTTGCCCAAGGTCACCCCAAGTAGTAGGTGGCAATAACTGCATTTGAATCTAGGTCCTCTGACTCCAATCCCAGCATGCATCCTCTCAACACATAAGGGAACTGACATGCAGAGGAGTTAAGTGACTTGTCCACTTAACTTGCCCAAAGTCACACAGCTGGTGGGTTGTTTGTTCCATCTCTGCAGTTTATCTCAGGATTGATGAAAATGCAGGTTGATCTTTAGGCTAAGTTTCACCCAAGCTTCTGGCAGTATTTTCTAGCTGCTAGGAACCTATACCAATTCCTCTTTTTTTGGGGGGGGGTCCCCCTGGAACTTTGTAAAATTACTATAAGAAGGAGGAGTCAAAACCCTTTAATTATCTTGCCAGCCCCTCTGATTGTCTTATTGGCATAGATAAATTCAGATTAGGTGCTATTATTTTTTTTTTAATTTTTTTTAGGCAATTGGGGTTAAGTGACTTGCCCAGGGTCACACAGTTAGTAAGTGTCAAGTGTTTGGTCTGAGGCCACATTTGAACTCAGATCCTCCTGACTTCAGGGCTGGTGCTCTATGCACTGTGTCACCTAGCTGCCCCTTTAAATTCAGATTAGGGCAGCTGGGTGGTGCAGTGGATAGAGTACCAGACCTGGAGGCAGAAAGATTCATCTTCCTGGGTTCAAATCCAACCTCAGACATTTACTAGATGTGTGACCCTGGGCAAGTCACTTAACCCTCTTTATCTCAGTTTTCTTGTCTGCAAAAAGAGTTGGAGAAGGAAATGCCAAACTACTCTAGTATCTCTGCCAAGAAAGTCACAGAGAGTGAGACATGACTGAAAAACAACTAACAACAATAAAAAGTGTAGATGACCTCCATAGAGCAGGGCAGGAAAATTCCACAGACACTAGATGACTAGGCAGTCTCTCCAGGGATGGTGCTACATGTTGGTTCCCCCTCATCTAGAGCATGCAGAAGGTTCTGGTTATCCTGCAAGGCTGTTCACAAATGCTCAGTCATCTTCTTGGAAAGTCAAAGGTTACTGTTGCATTGAACCAAAAGTTTTGTTTATAATTACCATTGGTTATTCCCTAATTATCTAGATTAGTTCTAGGGGTGTCAAACATAAATGTTGACTTAATTTTAAAATGTAATGTTATCTATGTTTTATCATATTTTTATTTATTTTGTTAAATATTTCCCAATTTCATCTTAATCTGGTTTAGGCCTTGCTGGGGAATATTGCCTGATGATGTGGTCTGCAGTCCTTGGTTTTGCTTTCTCTGGGTTAGAGCAATGATGTAGATTTACCCAATTAGATGATGGGTTTTGATGCCCTTTGTGAGCCAATTAACTTTGCTTTGGCCCATGAGCCCTTAACCCAGCCAGTCAAATGCTGCCAACATACCCGGTCCATCACAAGAAAGACAAGGCCAACAAGTTATCCCTACTATTGGGGAAATAACTCTAGTGTCATCTTCGTATTACAGTTTAAAAATTACTGGATTTGAAACCAAAGGATCTGGGCTCAAATCCTGCCTTTGTCACTATCTGGGTTACCTTGAGCAACAAGTCTCTGGGCCTCAGTTTCCAAATCTATAAAATACTTTAAAAGTAGGCCAAAAAGTGAAGGCAAGACCTATACAGAGTCAGGTTTTGGGACAAATTACCAATATCATCTGGAGTCCTTTCCAAATCGACATCTGTGATCTTCTGATCCTTCAATGTCTCTTTGAAGTTCTAGGTGACTCTCCATATTATTGTTAATGTCACATTTCTTTCTCCCTGTATCTCAGCCAGCCTAGAATTGCAAATGTATTTTAAAATAGTTACTGGAGTCTCTATTCTCTCACTGGTTGTTATTCTCTTTCTTGAACTATCATGGGCTCAAAATCCAGATTTTTCCCTCGTTTACAACCATATGGTTTTCCCAGCATGTCTGTCTTTAGTATTCTTCATCCTGGAGCACCTGCAGCCAAACAACCAGGATTCTAAGGGACACTGAATGATGAACCATGCCCTAGTGATAGGCTACCGCGGGTCCCCACCAGCAGCCGCTGCCTATGGTTTATCTCAGACCTCCACAGTAAAAGGGCTCTTATTCTGGTCAGCAAAGAAATGATACAAACGTATTTATGCAATGCTAATTTTGTCTGAAGCTATCAGGTGGTGTGGGGATAAGTTGTATAACGGTAAGTAAAGCAACTGGAGGCAATCCAGTGTACAGTGATGTGTGAAGCAGGGCCCTTTTCTCAGTGGGTGGAGATTTGCATCAGCAAGAAAGAGATATTCTAACACCTCTCAGAAGCTGTGCATGTTTGGATACCCACATTCTTTGCCAGTGACTCATTCTGAGCATAGGCAGGAGCTGACAAAGCCACTTGGACTCTATTTGGTCAAAGGAAGGCAAAGGTTAGCGTGCTATTGGGACTGTCTTAGTCTTCTTCGTCTCTGGTCAGAAGAGAATAAGAAATGCATTGACAGTTACATATGTGTGATAATGATGCACAGGAGCAAAATATTAGTGGAGAAATAATAAAAATGGTTCACGTTTATAAAGTGTTTTAAGGTTACCAAGATGCTTGCCTCACAGTGGCAATGCAGTGGAGTGGTTAGCTCAGTAACTATTACTCCCATTTTACAGATGAGGAAACTGAGACTGGCATAAGTTAAGTGACTTGCTTAGGGTAAACATGGTAAAATGGAAAGCATGCTAACTCTGGAGCTGGAAAATCTAGGTTCAAGCCCCAGCTTTGATGCTTACTACCAATGTGGCTTTAGGTAATTCACATAATCAAGTATTTATTATTAGCTAGACACTATGCTAGGTGGTTGGGAAGCAAGCACAAAGAATAGAACAATCCCTACTCACAAACAGCTTCCATTCTGATCAGGGAAACAGCAAGTACATACACAAATATATACAGTATAAATGTAAAGCGAATGAATATAAATAGGTAAAGAGGAGTGAAGGGAATTTGAAAGAGCATTGGTGGTTAGGGAGATCAGGAAAGTCTTCATGCAGAAGTCAGTGTTTGAGTTACTTCTTTTTTTTTTTTTGCTAGGCAATGGGGTTAAGTGACTTGCCCAGGGTCACACAGCTAGTAAGTGTTATGTGTCTGAGGCCAGATTTGAACTCAGGTTCTCCTGAATCCAGGGCCGGTGCTCTATCCACTGTGCTACCTAGCTGCCCCCTTGAGTTGCTTCTTAAAAGAAGAGCAAGACTCCATGATGCGGCAGTAAGGGGAGAATATATTCCAGGCAGTTAGATGGCTCAGTAGATAGAGCACTGGGTCTGGAGTCAGGACAGCCTGAGTTCCAATCCAACCTCAGACACTTACTGGCTATGTGACCCTGAGCAAGTCATTCAACCTCTATTTGCCTTAATCTACTGGAGAAAGAAATGGCAAACCACTCCAGTATCTTTGCCAAGACAACCCCAGGGGCAGTACTGGTGTGAGGTGGTGATCATAAAGAGTCAGACACAACTGAATAACAATAACAACAATACTTCAGACATGGAGAACAGCCAGTGCAAGAGTATGAAGACAGAGGATGGAGTGTTGAACGTGAGGAACAAAGAACAAACCAGTTTACGGATGGTAGAGTGTGGGTGGCGGAGTAATGTCCAATGGGGCTTAACGATAGGTTGGGGCCAGGTAGTGCGGTTCTTTAAAAATTAGCCTGTTTCATCCATACCAGTTCTCCATTTAATAATTATATGCTATTTCTATATTTTCATTCTTATGGTTCCATCACCGTGTGTTGCCTTTTTATTATTTCATTATGAAATTTGTATAAATTCAATTTTGTTTCAGTATATACTTTTTGGTATAACACAAACCCGTGAACTTGAAATTTTAATTTGGTGTGTTAAAAACTTTTTTTTGTTTATTATTGTCTCAGGATTTTGTTATGTAAATCCCATTATTCAAAGTTGCCTAAATCAATTTAGAAAATCTTTAAATAAAATTGGGAATTCTTAAAGTGAAAAAAATATTAGCCTGTTTCTTTATCTCTAAAATGAAGAGGGTGGGTACGGACTAGATAGCCTCTTAATTCCCTTCCAACTTGAGAGCTATGATCCTGAGAAATTCAAGAAAAATTCCTGCTACCACAGGGACTGGATGGAGACTGGATAGATAAGATCCCTCCTAGGAGAAAGTTCTGGATTGTACCTTTACCAAAGGCTGAGAATCCCAACTTACCCACTTACTACTTGTATGACCTGGGGGGAAATCACTGCACTTTCTGGGTCATGATTTCCTCATCTATAAAATGAGAGGTTTTGACTAGATGACCTCAAAGGTCCCTTTCATCCCTAAATCTATGGTTCCATACAAGATTCTATGCCATTTAGAATAGTGAGAGAAAAGAGGTTGTGGCAACATTTAAAATCAAAAAGTTTATCAGTGAAATGGGTAAACCGTGATGGAATTGATTTCTTCTCTTTATTTCCACACAGAAGTGCCAATAGACATCATGGAAATAATACCCATTAAAGCCTCCTTTTCTTTTAGAAAATATTAAGACATAATATTGTGTCAATGTCCTTGGTTTTACCTAAATGAAAAACCTTGGCACTTAACCAAGGAACCAAGTTCATAGTCTGAAGTCTTTTTAAAAATTTTTAAATTTAATTAAAATTTAAAAATTTAAAAATAATAATAATTTTTATTTGTCGTAGGGGACTGGCCAATTTTCCTTCGAATCTGCACAGTTTTCTCTACTGGGTGTCTACGCAACTAGATACTTAGTGAAAATGCTTCCATAAATTCTTGATAACTCATAATAGAAGGATCCTGTTCCCAACCCAAGTCACGTACAGGCACTTGACTGCTTCCTGTCTGCTTAACTAATGGTGAAGATTGAGTATTGAGCCAGGACTGTGTGCCCCAGTGGAACAAAAGCTCCAATGGAAGAACTTGAGCTCTTTCTCCTGGCAGCTTTCAAGTGAAGAAGAAATAGTCTGAATGTCTGGGTGGGGGAGAGAGGTAGTTAGCAGTGGTATTCAGTAGCAACTATAGCTATGGCTATCTCATTTCCCTACCTGAGTTGCCATGTGAATGCATGGTCCTGATATTTCTTCTGTCTCTGCTGTGTTTATTCCTTCATAAGCTTGAGTAAAAGAATATTGGAGACAGAAGGACCTTATGAGCTTCAAAGGGTCAGCAGCTCTGCCAGAGATCCAGTTTTGGGAGCCAATGGCAGAGATTGCTATAGCCACCACAGCTGAGCTGGACAAGGAATCACCATAACCTCGAACAGCAACCTGCATGAACCAGAGTGCAAAGAATCCATTAGGAAACTAAAACACTGTGTCCTACAAGTAAGACTCGTCTATGCTTCACTCAGAAATGGACTTGATGGGATGAATGTTTGTAGCAACCACTTTAAATTTGAATAGGCTCTCAATTTCAGAGGTCTTTGTACTTCTTACTATAGCTTCTCAGTCAATATGTCTTTGTAAAAATTAATCAATGTTAAACACTCTTTGATAATATCATTGAAGATATCAGCTAGTTAAATGATACTGCAGAAATTTTAACTGGCACTGGTCAATGATATTAGTGATTATTGTTGGGAAGAACACACCACATAGGAGCTTAAGCCTGTAGTATTAGAAACACACTCTGTATCCCTTAGGGCTACATGTAGAACCTAAGGGGAGATGCAGCCAAGCTCTGGGGACCTGACCTACCATTGCAAGGCAGGGATTGGCAAAGTGGGCCCAGGACCTATATGTGCTAAATATTTTTTGTTATTTTTAACTTGACAAAAATTGACAACATGGGTATTTCCATGTACAGAGAACAGAAAAAGAGGCTTGCATAAGAAACCTCATATTTTCATTACATAAAGTTTGCATTTCTTTTTAAAATTATGTAATAAATGCCACACATTGGTTTTATGGCTGTCCTGTCTCTTTTACCTTATGATCTGTTTTGGTCATTTTTAAAAAAGATGCCACAATAACCCTTTTTTATTTCTTTTCTCCTTTTTGATATTCCTATTGTTGCTATTCCTGCCCCTTCCCTTAAATTCTCCCTTCCATTTGGAAAAAACCAGAACAACAATAATAACAAATCTTGTAACAAATAAGCATAATCAAGCTAAATAAATCCCCATACTGGCCATGCCCCAAAATGTGTCTTAATTCTTAGGAGATTATAGTACAGACCAGTACAGATACTAATATACAGGCCTTTGTTTTGGGGGAGAAGTGTGAGGTAACAATTTCTACACTCCGTGTTTTTGTTTGTTTGTTTGTTTGTTTTTTTAGGTATTTGGGGTCAAGTGACTTGCCCAGGATCACACAGCTAGTAAGTGTCAAGTGTTTGGTCTGATGCCAGATTTGAACTCGGGTCCTTCTGACTTCAGGGCTGGTGCTCTATCCACTGCACCACCTAGCTGCCCCCTCACTCATTGTCTTTTGCCCCAAAATGCTTCCCTGTTCCAAACTTTCCTATTACACTCAAGAACATCACCATCCTCTCAGTTACCCATGCTCACAACGTTAGTGTCATCCTCCATTCCTCTCTTACATTGTTTTTATTTCTACCTTTACAACATGGCTAGTATATGCCCCTTCTCTCCACTCACCATCCCTCATCCTGGTGCAGATCCTCATCAAGTCACACTGGGACTTATAATACTGCCTCTTCACTCATCTCCCTATCCCAAGTCTCTCCTCATTCCAATCCATCCTGCATTTGGCTGCCAAAACAATCATCCTAAAAGCACAGGTCTGATTATGTTACTCCTCTAGTCAATAAACACCAGGGGCTCCCTGTTACTGCCAGGATCAAATATAAAGTCCTCCGTTTGGCTTTTAAAGCCCTGCGCAACTCTGCCTCTTCTATCCTTGAGAAGACTATCGCACAATAGTTAACTTCACTTCCTTTCCTCTCTCTTCTTAAGTTTCCACAGTCTGCCTCCTGGCTTCCTTCAAGTCTCAACTAAAATTCTACTTTCTATAGGAAGCCTTTCCCAATCCTTTTTAACTCTAATCCCTTTTCTCTGTTGATTATTTCCAATTTATTCTATATATCTTTGTTTGTATATACAGTTAACTCTTCTACATTAAGAGAGTTAAGGGCATGGCATCTCTGCAATCTGGAAAATATGTGTAAAATTTTTTGGCCCTCCCTCTGTACCAGAGAAGAAATCTGAATTATTTTGTTATTAAAAGATAAAATAAGTTGACATTATACAATCCTATACATATATTTTATGTATTTCTGAGTTTCTAAACTTTTTCTGTGTTGCCTTTGGCTTCCTCAAAACTCCCCCCAAATTCCCACTTAATTTCTTATGCTGACCCAAGATATATGGAAACAGAGGAAGTCGAGATGTGGAAGGGATAACTGTAGTTGTTTGCATGTTTGTCTTCCCCATTAAATTGTGAGTTCCTTGAGAGCAGAAAATGCTTTTTGCCTTTCTTTGTATCTCTAGTGCTTATCATAATGCCTGGCACATAGTAGGTGCTTAAAAAATATTTGTTGACTAAGTAGCTCTCCAGTCCTCTTCTATTAACCCCTCCACATACTCAATGATCTGGCAACACTGACTTGTTTGCTGTTCCTTGACCATGATTCTCCATCTCCCATCTCCATGTGTTTTCACTGGCTGTCCTCTATTTACTCCCTCCTTACTTCCACCTCCTGGCTTCCCCGGCTTCCTTCAAGACAACTCGAAGCCCCCCTTTCCACCAGAGTCCTTTCCCAGTCCTCCCTCTGCTAGTGCCTTCTTTCTTAGATTGCCTTTGACTGAAAAGACCCAACAACAAACATACATGGAGGATGCATATATGGAGTTATTTTCACGTTGTCTCCCCCATCAGAAAGTGGACTCCTTGAGAAGAGATATGGTGTTTTTGCCTTTCTTTGTATCTCCCGTGCTTATACAGTGCCTGAAATACAGTAATGCTTAATAAGTGTAGCAAGTGTTAACTAAATGACAATTTCCCAAAAGGAATCCCACTTGCTCTCTTCCCCCTATTTAGTTTTGAGTGAGGTCTATCACATTTTTCGAGCAATTCAGGTATTTCCAGATGGATATTTGATGACCTTTTCTGAAGTGCCAGTTGTCAGGAGGCTCTCCAGAATACTCCCACTGACCAAAAGAGCAGGTAGCTTTCTCTCTGGTCTGCAGCACCATGGAGGTGGAATATGAAAAACAGAGACCTGTAGTCTGGGAAACAGTACAGGGAGTGGAGAGGAGGGGAGAGGAGGAACGGGACAAATGGGAGGGGACCCTGCAGGCTCATTCTCAGAAGCCATGTGGAGCATTTGATCCAGACTCCCTTTCAATGCACAGATAACAAGGATCTCACTTGCCTGAAAGAGGAGATCATTATGTCTTTTGTGGCTCACTCTGGAATATAAATTGTTTCTCCACTGAATAATGTCAGTTATATCATGGGCCAGTTTTGACAGTTCGTGGGTTATGGGTCTGTCTATGTTTTTGCACTGGTTTGTCTCTCATATCTGATTCTCTCTCTCCCTCTCTCTCTCTCTCCCCCTCTCTCTCTTTCTCTTAAAAGTTTTGGCTTAGCAAACTCCTTCCCTGATCCCTCAGTTGCCTCTCTGATCCTATTATTTTGTATTTATTTTGTTTAACTGTTTGTATGCATATTGACTTTCCCAAAAGAATGCAAGCTCTATGAGGGCAGGGAAGGTTTTATTTTTGATATTGTATCCCTAGCACCCAGGACTGTACTTGGATCTCTAACCTATTGCTAAATTTTCTGTATTATTACCTCAGAGATAGGCAAACACTAAAAATCAGGGTTTGATTTATTGTTTTGTTGATTTTAAGAAAGTAATAAAGACAATATCAGTGTAAGGAGGTACTCCTGTGGTAACAGCTATCCCTTGAATCTGTAGCATGGGGGTGTCATTGTGTGGTTCATAGGAAGCCAAAATAGATATCTTTGAACTCTTCTACTCCCACCCTTCTACAAGGGATATTTTCATTCATACCAGGAGAAGTGAGAAGTTGGGGCTAGAGACCATTGTTCTCTCCTCAGAGAGTCTGTACCAGGCTAGAATTATGTCTATCTGCTTCCTTAAATATTGTTAGTTGGGAGATATGATCAGGTTCAATCTAACTTCTGATTTCTTTGTAATTATTATTAGGGAGAAGGATAACCCGAAGCTCTATATCCAAGGCTTAACCCCTGTCTCACCTAATACCAGTTCTGCGATGAACACACATAGCTAATAGCAAAGAAAACCCATTTATCTAAATCATAGCAAAATGAAATGAGAGAAGATATACATAGAATAATACATACCAGAGGGAAGGAGCTCTCCCATTGGAAGTGAGATAACTCAGCTTAACCAAGAGAGAGATCCTGGATGTTATCCAAAATGAAATTCTCTGAAGTCTCTAGCGTTAGGGACGTGATGGAGACTATAAGCTCCTCTTATAAGACTCCTCTTAGTCTTTTCCTTCAGCAAACTGAAGTGGGATTGGCCTCTTCCATCTTCACTCTGGAAGCTAGAAGCCAGAAGTCCGACCTTGAAGAGTCCCAAAGAAGACTGAAGAAAGCTGATGCTGTCCTCTAGCCAACTTCATCCTGCCCTTTATTAGGGCAGGGCATCCATCTCCACCAATAAGAAGATAATCCCATTGGGGCAGCTAGGTGATGCAATGGATAGACCACCAGCCCTGAAGTCAGGAGGACCTGAGTTCAAATCTGACCTCAGACCAAACACTTGACACTTTCTAGCTGTGTGACTCTGGGCAAGTCACTTAGCCCCAATTGCCTAAAAATTAAAAAAAAAGAAAAAAGAAGATAATCCTATACCAATGGGCTTTAGGACAGGGGTAACATTGGTAACGCAGATTTAAATTGAAAAGTGTGTCCTGTACACGCAATATTGGCTTTTGTTTTTAAGAGAGCCAGTTGTTAAACATTTTCCAGCACACCCCTGCATGGACCATAACAAATGCTTGTTGATTGATTGCTCTGTTGGCTCTCTAAACTGATACTGGGAGTAATATTTTGTTAGGAAATTATTCCTGTCCCTGAACAAAACCACAAGGCGGCAGGGAGAAAGTGGAGATTATAGAATGGTGTCCACTTCCCCTTCCCTTCAGAGAATCACAGTCTCAGAGTTATAAGGAACCTCAGATTTCACCTGGTTCACCTAAACAGGAATTTCAGACATCTCCAATAAGTTGTCACTTGCCTCTGCTTATTGTTGTTTTTCATTCTTCTTTTTCTTTTTTTAAGGCAATTGGGGTTAAGTGACTTGCCCAGGGTCACACAGCTAGTAAGTGACAAGTGTTCGGTCTGAGGCCGCATTTGAACTCAGGTCTTCCTGACTTCAGGGCTGGTGCTCTATCCACTGTGCCACCTAGCGGCCCCACATTCTTCATTTTCAAAGAGGAAGGGGTGATGTCTTGACTAAGTAATAGGGAACTCACCACCTCCTGAAACACTGCATTCCACTTACAACCCACTCTAAGGGCTGGGAAGTTTTTCTAAGTGTTCAGCCTAAATCTGCCACTAGAAATTCCATTTCATTGTGGATATTCTCTCTTTGGTCCTTTGGAGGCCAAGCAGAACAAGTATATGCACCTCATCTACAATATAGCCTGTCAGATACTTGAAGGAAACTACTGATATGCCCTCCCCTCCAAGTCTTCTCAGTGCTAAACATCTCCATTTTCTTCAAGTATTCCTAGTATGGAAGGGTCTCTAGTCTTCCCATTATCCCAGTCACCCTTCCCTGGACCCCCTCCAGTTTGTCACTATTTTCAACAATAAAATTATTTTCTTGACTTCATAGGAAGTCATGTTTAATCACAGGCACCTCTACTGTAAGTCTACTTTGAATGCCTCCGATTCCCTAGAACTCCATGTCTTTTTCCCTTCTCCTATTCCAAGGCAACTGTTTAAAGTAGTGGGTCAAATGATATTCACAACTAACCGGACATTTTGCTTTGTCTCCCATTACTGACTCTTACTATCCCTTTCCCCACAAAGCAATTCTGGCATTTCTCTCCCCCGCTCCTTCACCCCCATCCCTTCCCCCACTCTATTCCTTGCCTGCCATTAAGATGAATTTGGTACTGTGCTTCAGAAGCTGGCCAGATGTTCTTCATAAATTTGATTACAAGAAAGGAGAAGACATTAGTGTTGGGGAAATGCTGCATAAAATAATCTCTTTTGTGATATGGCCGTACTATACTGTTCCATTGAAGAGTACTAGATTCTTTTTGATGTCTGGAGCCCTCTTTTGAGGATCCAGAGTTTTTTCACCTGTAGGCTGGGAACCCTGGACTGAAGGTCTCTAAGGGGGACATGGCCTGACCGACCAATTGGAGAGTGAGAAGACAGGTCATGTCTTAGGTTCCTCAAGATAGCCAACCCTCAGGCTTTATCTCCAGCACAACCATACCCACACTTAACCACTAGCACTCAGCCCACTCCATCTACTGTGCAAGCTCCCAAATTCTCCTCCCCTATACACATGCTTCTGAGTCTGATATTTCCTCAGGGTAGCTATAACCTGGCCTCTACTCAGACGTGCAAAGCAGGAGTTGTTCAGGTACCATTAGGAACATTTCTCCCGTGTCAGATTACTTCCTTGCTTCCGCCAACCTAGCTGGCAGACTCTATCCTTTGGGATCAGACACTAGGCAGTAAAAGCCCACACTTCTCCATAGGGGTGAGACAAAGTGAGTCTCACAGTATAGCAAACATGAGTAGGTTGTGATCTGCATTGTAGATCTCACCACATCTTCTTTGCCACCACCTACCCATCCTTCTTACTTCTTTTATCAAGGGCATCACTAATCTATTTATTTATAGCTTTTTTTGATATTTTTTTAAATGGAGCAATGGGGTTAAGTGACTTGCCCAGGGTCACACAGCTAGTGAGTGTTATGTGTCTGAGTCCGGGTTTAAACTCAGGTCCTCTTGACTCCAGGAACAGTGCTCTATCTACTATGCCACATAGCTGCCCCAAGGGCATCACTGTTCTTCCAGTCACTCCATTTCACAACCTCGGGGTCATCTTCAACACCTCGCTAACCTTCACCCCATGTACCCAATCAATTACCAAATCTTGTTGTTTCTATTTCTACACATCACTCACATCTGTTCTTTTATCTACTCACACACCCGCCATGCTAATTCTGGCTGTCCTCTCCTTTCACTTGGGCTATTCTAATAGACACCTAATTGGTCTTCTAGCTTCAAGCCTCCCCACACTAAGCCATTTTCCTAAATACAGGTCTGACCGTTTCAATGCCCTTCTCAATAAACTCCTTATTGACTTTAAGATCAAATGTTGTTTCACACTAGGCAACTAGGTGGTACAGCATATAGAGTGCTGGACTTCGAGTCAGAAAGTTGTTGTTATTTAGTCATTTCAGTCATGTCTGGCTCTTTGTGACCCCATTTAGGGTTTTCTTGGCAAAGATACTGCAGTGATTTGCCATTTCCTTCTCCATCTCATTTTGCAGGTGAGGAAACTAAGGCAAATAGGGTCAAGTGACTTGCTAAGGGTCACACAGCTGCTAAATGTCTGAGGTCATATTTGACTTCAAGTCTTCCTGACCCTGGGACAGCTAGGTGACACAGTGGATAGAGTGCCAAACCTGGAGTCAGGAAGACTCATCTTCTTGAGTTCAAATCTGGCCTCAGACACACTAGCTGTGTGACCCTGGGCAAGTCACTTAACCCTGTTTGCCTCAGTTTCCTCATCTGTAAAACAAGCTGGAGAAGAAAATGGCGAACCACTACAATATCTTTGCCAAGAAAACCCCAAACAGGATCATAAAGAATTGAACATGACTGAAAAACAACTCAACAATGATGACAACAGCTTGCCTACTCTAGGCCCAGAGCTCTATCTGCTGTGCCACCTAGCTGTCCCAGAATCAGGAAGACCCGCATTCAAATCCTGCCTCAGACACTTACTAGTTGTATGACCCTGGGCAAGTCACTTTGTGACTCAGTTTCATCATCTGTAAAATGGGGATTATAATAATACCTACTTCCCAAGGTTGTTGTGAGGATCAAATGAAGTAACATATATAAAGTTCTTCACATAGCACTATATAATGCTTTTATTACAATTGTGATCTTTTCATGTCTATTTTTAAATAAATTTTACAATATACACAATTATTAGTACAGTAATACATACATGGTTTGTAAATAAATAAATATGTGTATATGGTAGGATATGTGCTCAAAAATTTTGACTGATATGTGATAAAATTTTTTGTAAACTAACTGTCCTAGAGAACATGATGGAGAAAGCTAAGCAGTTAGAGCAGTCTAAGTAGTCAGAGGGCTAACATCCTGCCTTCTAGTTCTTGATTATGCTTTAGGAGAAAGATAGACTTTAGGAACAAATAAATTACCAATAAAAATTTTAAAGAAAATTTGTATCACATTTATTAATTTACTAAAAAATTTTTTAATGAATTCAAGTTTTTTTGTAAAATTGATGAGCAAAATCTGAGAGCAAAAAAGAGAGTCCAGCATTGAGGAATAATCAAATTCATATCATTCACAGTGAAATTCACAGATATAGTCCATCAGAGCTGGAAGGTATCTTAGAGATGATCTTGTCCACCCCCACCCCACCATTCTACAGAGGAGGAAACTGAGGCCCAGAGAGGTCAATTCAATTTAATAAGCATTTATTATGCATCTCCTCTATGCCAGACACTGTTCTAGGCCCTGAGGATAAATCAACAATAACAACAACAAATATGGTCCCTGCCCTCGTGAAGCTTATATTCTACCGGGAGAAGATACAACATATACATAGAAAATAAAATACAAAACACGCACAAAGTAATTTCTAATTCAGATCTAACATAAAGGACAGTGTGTTTATAAAAGAATGGGAGTTTCAGAGGGCACCAGAGAAGGATAGGGTAGAGAGGATTAGGGACATGGGTTGGATGAGGTTGACACGAATGGGTATGGGAGGGAGCAAGGAGTGGTGGGCCACACAGCCCATGACTCAGTATCACGGGGATTCTAAGTGGAACCATAGGACAGCATATTGTCACAGTAGCAATCATAGCGTAAGTTTGATTATTAGTCCTTGAGCTAGAAGTTGAAAGCAAAGAGGCACAGGTGGGTGGACATAAGTAGTAGTAGGAAGGCAGGTAGCGAGACCCTGGTCCAGTCTGGTGGTCAAACCAGAGATCAGTGAAGTGTCTTCCCAATATCCCACAGCTATGTGTTGGCAGGGTCATGATTTGAACCCAGATCTTCTATTTCCAAGACGAGAGCTCTTTCTACTACACCTGCTGGAAAGCTAAAAATGAAGTCTCAGGAGGGTTTATGAAACACTCCAGAATTCATTGTCAAGTCATGCTTCAAAGTAAGCATAAAATTCACACATTCACTGTGGTGCTAGTTACCATAAATTACTGAAGTTATCAAGTCGGGCTATGCAAAAACAGGCTTTGATCTTTATGAGTCAAGTACTGTTAGTCACCTTAAAAGAGAGATATTGTTAAGAGATTTTTAGAATAAAATTAGCTGCCTTATGTGGCGAAAACACCAGATTTACCAAGATAGCTGAACATAATTTCCTTCAAAAATTATTCCCTTCCTTAATATGTTTACTGTTCCATTCACTTGGAAATTATCAAGAAATGAAATTTCTTCCTTTTATGCTCCCAGAAACTCATGGATTTCCTGAAATCTTGGAATCTTAAAGTGGGAATCATTTCAGATCATTTCAGTGAACAAGGTTCATACCTTCTGTGAATCCTGGGAACTTAGAAAGGGCATAGAAAGTGCTAATCTACTGGGCACAGAAAAGCTATAGAACAGGATTCGTTGAACTTGAGACAAATTGGAAAGGACCACAGAGATCATCTGATTCAGCCCCCCTTTTTGTAAATGGAGATGTAGCATAGCATAGAAGGTAGAGAGAATGAGAAATAAACACAATATAGAGGCAGTTCCTGCCCTCAGGGGCTCACAGTCTAATAATGGAGGCAACACATACAGAGAAGTGGTGGCCAGAGAAGAGCATTATGGTCCAGAAATTGGAATGGTAGTAAATGGAACAATAGTACAATCAATTCACACAACCTTTCCTTGGCCAATGGTGGTGCTACTTTGATTACGGTTGCAAAGGGAAGGTGGGGTAAGAGTCCCCAAGAGGAAGTGGGACAGAAAAAAATGATTGGGCCAAGAGGAGGCTGCATGATCATAGGGAGTTCTTAGTGGAGTGGCTTAGGTCCTCCTAGGCATGGTTCTAGGAAGTCCAATTTGGAGGGTGGCAGAAGGTCAAGAAACCCGAAATTCAAGTCCCATCTCTGACACTGTGACTGGATGCTTACCTTTGGTAAATCACATATCTCCTGGGTGCCCATGCTATTGATCTGCATGAGACAAAGGGAGTTTATACAAAGATCCTTACATCTCTTAAAAATCACTGGCCTGATAAAGGGATTTTCCTCACCTTCAGTTCCCTGTCCCAATGAAATCATATGGTCAGATCATTTTTTTTTTAACAGATGAGAAGACAGAGTCCTAGAAAAGTGACCTGACTGAGGATCACGTAGCAGGCAGTACATTTAGAAAAGGTGTTGAAGTGAAAAAAAAAATCCTGTAATAGACATTTGGGAAAGGAGAGAAGGATGATCCAAATAAGAGTAACCTCAGTCAAAGTATCAAGCCCCGGGCCTGACCAATGTCAAGAAGTAATCAGTAAATTCTCTATTGGGGGCAGGATAAGAGAAAAAATTAAAAGAATGGTCAAAGAAGGAAACTGAATCTCCACCATGTTAACTCTGAATGGACCGTCTTCCATGAGGTTTTTAAAAAACACTTTGCTCTTCCCATTTTAGGGACAGAGAAACTGAGGTCTAGAGAGGTGACATGACGAGGGTCACAGAGGGGAACCAAGGTGAAGACAAAATAGAATTTGCCGACTCATAGACCAGGGCAAGAGTCAGGGATTCATTTGCTAAGGACTCCTGAGCCAAAAGATCTTCTGGACTTTACACCTACTCACTTCACCTCCATAGCCCCTTGATTGGGTCTCAGCTATGCTTAATGTGGCACCTAAGCCCTTTAAACAAGCTGGATTTGGAAAGCATCTGCCCGGAGGCAGACTGTAGGAGTCCTGCCCCCACCCCCAACTTCAACCTCTCGGGTCCACCCCCTCACTTCCGAACCCCATTTGGCTCTGAACCACCAGACCATCTGTATCCCTTGACAACTGTCAGTTTATGTTGACAAACTCTGCCTTATGGGAAGCTTTCCAGTGAGGCTCATGGGCACCACCTTGTGGTTCCTTTGGATGTGGGCAAGATCGAGAGATGATAATGGAGGAGGACCAGGGTCTGGGGCATCTTGGATGTTTTGGGGTTTTGCTTATTTTGTATATTGTCTCCTCCATTAGACAATAAGCAACCTCGAGGGCAGAGTCCAAGCATTTGCCAGTCTGAGTGAGTATTTAATAAATGTTTGTTCACTAACAAAAGCAATCCCTGTGGGCAGCTGCTTTTCCTCTTGATTTCATTAAACACTGGATGCAACAGACAATGATAATAACTCATATTTCTAGACCCCTTTAAGTTTTAAAATCTTAATTTATCTCTCTCTTTTGATCTTACATCACATTCATTCCTAAATATATCCCTGCCCTCTCCTCACCCGTCATGCCATCTCTTCTAACAGCTAGGTATCATAATGAATAAAGCCCTGTCCTTGAAGACGGAGAAAATCTGAGTTCAAAGTCTGACTCAGACACTTAATAGGTGTATGACCCTCTGCAAATCACTTAACCTTTCTAGGTTTCCTCATCTGGGATAATAACAGCACCTCCCTCACAGAGTTATTGTAAGAGTAAAATAAAATAAAATAACACATGGAAAGCACTTTATAAAGCTTAAAGTGATACAGTGATTAACTGTATTTGTTACAGATAATTTTTTAAAGAAGAGAAAAGCAATTCAGCCAAAAAAAAACCCCGTATCAACCAAATATGACGGTGTATACAACATTCCATCCCCCTAGTCTCCCACCTCTGAAAAGGATGGACAAAAGACGGTTTTCATACCTCTTCTCCAGGTCCATGCTTGGTCATTATAATTACACAGGGTTCAGTTTCCCTTCTTTCTGTAAAATCCCTTCAGTTGACTTAGCTTAGTCATTGTCTATATTGTTTTCTGGTTCTCCTTACTTCAGTCTGCAGTAATTTACATAAGTGCTCTCTGAACTCTTTATATTCCCTATTTCTTACTGAACAGCCATATTCTATTATAATCATAGAATCACAGAATTTGAAGTTGGAAGGGACTTCAATAGTTGTCTGGTTGAAACCATATGTGAAAGGAATCCCCATTATGACACAGTGGATGTCTAAATTCTGCTTGAAGACCCCACTAGGGGATCCCACCACCTCCTGAGGCATCCAGTCCCCTCTAGGACAGTGCTGTTTGTTACATAGCTTTTCCTGACATCACCTTATTCTCCCTCCTCCTCTCTGACTACTGACTTTCTTGGCTTCCTTTAAGTCCCAACTAAGACCCCACCTTCTACAGGAAGCCTTTCCCAACCCCTTTGAATTCCAGTCTTTTCCTCTTCATTTCCTATTTATACTGTATATAGTTTGCTTTGTGCATATTTGCTTGTTGTCTCCTCCATTAGACTGTAAGGTCGTTAAAGGCAGGGACTGTCTTTTGCCTCTTTTTGTATCTCCAGCTCTTAGCACAGTGCCTGGCACTGGCCTCTTTCCAACTTCTACCCAATGCTTCTGGTTTTGTTCTCTGAGGCCAAATGGAATAAATCTAATCCCTCTGTCACATGATAGCCCTTCAATACACTTAAAAACCTCTAATGTGTCCACCCCTCTTTGAGTAATTAATAATAATAACAATAGCTAACATTTATATAGCACCTGGGCCATTTATATAGTACTTGAGAGAAGTGTTATTATCTCATTTGATCCTCACAACAACCTTGGAAAGTAGGTGTCATTATCCCTATTTTACAGATGAGGAAACTGAGGCAAACAGAAGTTAAATGACTTGCCCAAGGTCATATGGTTAGTAAGTGTCTGAGACTGGATTTGAACTCAGGTCTTCCTGGCTCTGAGTCCGGTGCTCTATGCGCTATGGCACCACCTACATAGTCTTTAACTAATCCTGATATGATATTTACTCTATGCCCTTCATCACCCTTGTTGCCCTCCTCTGCTGCCCAGAACTGAACATAATATTCCAGATGAAGTCTAAAGATGAGGCAAGTAGGTGACACAGTAAATAGAATGCTGGGCCTGGAGTCAGGAAGACCTGAGTTCAAATCCAGCTTCAAACACTTCTAGCTGTGCGACCTTGGACAAATCACTTACCTTCTGTTTACCTCAGTTTCCTCAACTGTACAATGAGGATAATAGTAGCACCTACCTCCCAGGATTGTTGTGAAGATCAAATGAGGTGATATTCGTAAAGTGCTTAGCACAGTACCTGGCACTATATAAATAGGGTCACACAGAGAAAGGAGGAAATCACTCCTCTGACAAAGAAAATCCAAGCTTTGTATTCATATTTAAAGGCTGGCCGCATTCTGACACCAACCTGCCTTTCCAGTTTCGACTCCCACAACTCACCTACTCCTGCACTGAAAAACCTTCTTTCCTATGTGTGTATTAAGTGGCAAGATGCTAGCTGTCATCTGCAAATTTGATGAACATACCATCGATGCCTTTATCCAAGTCATTGATAAAAATGTTAAACTTAAAGAGTCAAACAGACTTTACCAGAGACCTCCTGCCACGTTGATGCTGAGCCACTAACAGCTGATCTTTGAATCCAACCATCCAACCAATTCATCATCCATTTGATTATATTGCTGTCTTATTCACATCTCTCCATCTCCACAAGAATCTTGTGAGATATTTTATCCAAAATTTTGCTAACGTCTAGGTAAACTGTCTTTGTAGTGTTCCCCTCAGCTACCAGCTCAGTAATCTCATCAAAAAAGAAAAGAGGTTCATAATGACCTGTTCTTGACGAAGCCCTTCATAATCACTGCTTTCCTAGCTGGATGTTGGCCAACCATCTCTTTAATGATCCGAACTAGAATTTTCCCAGGAATCAAAACTAAGTTCACCAACCTAGAATTTTCAGACTCTATTATTTTCCTTTTTTTAAAAAAAATTGAGATGACATTTGTCCTCCTTCCCCATTTCCCATGATCTTTCAAACTTTAATGACAGTAGCTCAGCAATCATATCTTCCAATTCTTGAATTCAACAAGGGCATTTACCTTTTCTCATAGTACACCCTTGCTGATCTTGGGTATCAAATCCCTATTAGTCATTTTTATTCTTCTGTTTTTTCCCCAATATGGCTTTTAAAAACACACCAAAATGCCTCTTTCTTTATCCTTAGATTACCCTAATCTCTAGGCTCTGTTCATTCTGAGCTTTAACATTCCTAATGCTATTTTATAAGACCACGTCACACTCATATTTATTCTCTGTGCCCTGGCCTTGCTCCTATCTGCTGTACATTTCTTTTAAAATTCTACGTTGGTTGGTGAGTTCCCCGTGTGTCCACATAGGTCTCATTAGACAAATCCTATTTTCCTTCCTCATTGGAATTGTTTCCCTTTGAATCTTCAAAATTTCATTCTGGAGCATCTCCCATTCCTCCTGGGCTGGCTTCCCCAGCAGCTTTTTATTTTGTGTCATCCCACCTAGCTTTGCTCTCTCACGCCTATGGAATTCGCTTTCCCAAAATCTAGGGCACACATCAGACAATAATTGGACTTCCTCTCCTCTGTCATAAACTCTTAGATAAAGTGGTTACTTTCTCCCTTCAGGATTCTCATCCTTTCAACTCCCCAAAACCAGTTATTCCCTGTTAGTGAAAATCAGATAGAAAAGAAAATATTCCCTTGTTGGTTTCTCCACTTTTTGAAGGATTAAATTATCACTGAGTCAAGTTAAGAAGTTACTAGCTGCTCTACTTTTGAGAGAGAGAGAGAAACTCTTTCTCTACTGTGATAACAAAAGTCCCTCATCACTACTTTATCATACCCCTGTACCAGGCTTCTCATCTGTTTGTCAAACTCCTAATCTATTTCCTCTTTTTATGCAAGTGCTCTATATTATTCTCCACTGACAAAATTGTACCTGCTTCTTTCTCTCTCCTTAGACCTTCTCCCCAAATATTCTCTGTTGTTTCCCTTACCCTCTGGTTCCTAGCTTCCTCTCAAGAGTATAACTTCTTAATACAGGGCATCCTAAAAGTCTTATTGCAGTTTTAAGCTTTAATAGCTTTTATTAATTTAATAGCTTACATTAAAACAATTAAAGCTTAAAATTGCACTAAGACTTTTGGGATACCCTGTATGTGACATTGTCTTTCATTACCTTTTATCTAACCTATCCCTTTGTTTTTCCCACAATAACCCTGTGAGTTAGATAGTAAATGTATTATTTTCCCTTTTTTAATTCAATTCATCTTCTATTATTAAGAATAGATTAATTAATTAATAGATTCTATTAATAAGAATTAATGTTATTAAGAATTAAGCTTCTTCTATGTGTATAACGTGCTATGATAGGCACTGAATGACCCCATTTGGGGTTTTCTTGGCAAAGAGAAGGGAGTGATTTGCCATTTCCTTCTCAAGCTTGTTTTACAGATAAGGAAACTGAGACAAAGAGGGTAAGTGACTTGTCCAGGGTCACACAGCTAGTAAATTTGTGAGGCCACAGTCAAACTCAGGAAGATGAGTCTTCCTGACTTCCAGCCCAATTAGACACTGAGTATGAAAGGCAAAAAAGTGAAACAGTTACTGCCCTCAAGGAGCTTACTTGGGGTTGGAGGGGAAGGAGGGAGAAGATAATTCATGATTATTTTGTTTTGTTTGTTTTTGGACCAATGATTTCATCTGTTTAGGAAGCTCCCACTGAAGAAACTACCACTGTGACCAATTAATTTTTACTGTTAAAATGTTACTTAGGGCACTGAGATTAAGACACATAGCTATTGTGGGTCAGAGGCAGGATTTGAATCCAGGTCTTCACAAAATAATTTCAAGAGACAGCAGGCACTAATGCCTGGGGGGATCAGGTGAAACATACTGAGAAAGATTTAGTGCCTTGCCCATGGGGACATCAGAATGGGAATTCAGACACAGGTTTTCTGGCTCAGAATCCTGGATTCTTTCCACTATATCACAGAGTTGCTCAATGAATATTCATTCAGCACTCTTCTAGATACTATGGATTATGTAGTCCTTTCTGTCATATCCTACTCTCCATGACCCCATTTGGGGTTTTCTTGGCAAAGATACTGGAGTGGTTTGCCATTCCCTTCTTCAACTCATTTTACAGATGAGGAAACTGAGGCAAACAGAGTTAAGTGATTTGCCCAGAGTCACACAGCTAGTAAGTATCTGAGATTTGAACTCAGGTCTTCCTGACTCCAGGCTGAGTGCTCTATGCACTGGGCCATCTATGTGCTGTGGAAAGGGGACACAAAAGAAGACCCCCTACCCTGAAGGAATTTATAATCCAGGCAGATAAAAATGAATATACATGAAACAACGGTGAACAGTAAGTACATAGATGAATGCTAAATGGTGAAGAAGAAATTGCGAATCCTGTAGGATTTCAGAGAAGGAGATGCTTTTCATACATATTATCACATTTGGGTTTCATAATAATGCTGGGAGAAAAGTGATACAGGTATTATCATCTTCATTTCCATATGAATCTCAGACCCTCAGGTTACAGGTACTGCCTGTTTTTTCAGGTTTTTATATCCACATGTCTAATGCCCAGTACCCAGTACCACCTTCAAATAAATACATGTTGAACTAGATTCCTTAAGCTGATATAACCTGAATCTGAGATTTTGCTGCATTTATTATTGGGGAAAGCAGGAGTGGTTTGAATTCAACCTCTGATCTCATTGATGTAGGGAATTTCAGAGAACATCAGCCAATGCCCATCAACCCCTCCTCCATAATTTAGTCTTAGAGAGTTGCCTGGCAGCACTGAGAAGTCTAGTGCTTTGCCTAGACTCACACAGCCAATGTTTGTCAGGAGCAGCACTTGAATCCTTCCTGATTCCAAGGCCAACTCGAGTCTCTACACCAAACTGCCTTTAAGATGTACCTTTAGTAAGATGTTAGTAAGTACATAGTCTTATGTTCTGAGTATTATTACTGAATCCCAGTTTTAGAAAAGACATTGTAGAGCTCTGTTTAGACCCCAATAGTAAGCAATGTGCCCGAAATATCCCAGTTCTGCCATTGACTGCCTATGTAATCTTGAGCAAATCACTTAACCCCTCAATGTCTCAGTTTTCTCATTTGTAAAATACAGAATCAGACTAGATGAGCTCCAAGTTTTGTTGTAGCATGAAATCCATGATCCCATAATCATTAGCCCCTAAAATTCTGAGGTTTATATGTATATATATATATATACACACACATATATATATACACACTCACACACACATATATATGTATAATATATATGTATATATATATACATGTATATATTGAACCCTTTAAAGTAACATATAAATATTAAGTACTTATTGTTGTTCAATACCATATAAAGCACTTTGTACCTCTTTAAAGTATTGTATAAATATTAAGTAGTAGTTGTCCAATATTACATAAAGCACTTTTTACCCCTTTAAAGTGTTACATAAATATTAAGTAGTTATTATTGTTATTCAATACTTGTTGATTTGATCAATATAACAAAATAGCTGATCAATTCCTCAAAAATAATCAAACCGGTTGCTAAGCTGTATCATTCTGTCATCTGATTGAATGAAATAGTCTTGGAATGAATTGATACATCAAAAGAATAAAAACAACCAGACTGCATAAAAACAGTTGAAAGTTCACAAAGACATTTGATTTTTTTTCCTTATTAATGACTCTTTCCCAGAACTATGATTTCATTGGTTATAGCAGCTCCCAATGAAGAAATTTATCTTACCAATGCTGAACTGTAACTCATCTTAGAGAATTACCTGGGGTACTACAGAGTTAAAATGACTTGCCTTGGCTTACAAAACTGGTATAAAAGGTAGCACTTGAATCCCACTAGACTGTAGATCTTCCTGACTCTCACTATACCACCCTGTCAGGCCTTTAAATGCACAAAAGCCAGGGCAGGGATGTCTCAGGATTCCCTTTCTTGGCATGCTTAGCAGCATCAGCACTTTGGCGTGGTTAAGAAGCTGTGGGTACAGGCTAGAATGTGATTTTTGTTCAGACAAATCCAGACGTTCCTGTTCCACCTCCATGTGAAGACCCAGGTGAGAGGGAAAAAATCTGTTGCTTAAGTGGAAAAGAACAAATCTTCAATTAATTGTTCCCTAAGGGGATCACAGGAGGGGAGAGAGTCTTCCGTGAAATTTTCCATCTGCAAATGACTGTGAAAATGGATGGGGAAGGAGGTTACATTTTTATATTTCCAAGATGATCCTGTAAAACTGTGAGAAGAGAGGATTTTATTTTAAACTAACCAGGTGACTTTGATCTTTTCTTCTCATTGTCAGTTCAAGTATGAAAATGCCTTCTTTATAGCTTTAACTTTCACCAAGTTATTAGAGATTAATGAAAAATGATATGGTAACATTTTCCTGGCTTAGCACTTCATAAGCCTCGAGGCCAAACGTATCTTTTTCCTTGGCCAAAAGGGGAAGTAGAAGTCTCTAGACTTCTCTGGAAGTCTCAAGAGAAGTCCAGAGTCTTCTACTTCCCCGCTCAACTCCACTGCCTCACCTCAACATCCCATCTTGATCCCTTCCCAACATCCTCCAGGAATCTGAGAGTCTACTTCATCCAGATAGCTGTCCCAATACAACCAACCAAGAGAACTATCAGCTCATCTTTCTTCTTTACAGGAGTGGTAGGCTGTGAGTGAGGAATGACAAAAGCTAAGATTTGTATAGTGCTCTAAGTTTTGCAAATTGATTTATATACATTATCTTATTTGATTCTTATAACAACCCTATGAGGTAGGTGCTATTATTATCCCCATTTTATAGAGAAGGAGACTGAAATTGAGAGAAGTTATTTTAATATTTTACGTTTTAGTATTGCACTCTGTCAGTTTGGAATTATGTGTTGTTTATTTTGCTTCATTGCTTTTTTTTCTCCTTTAAAAAATTCTTAGTTACGAAGGATGGCTATTTGGGTAGAGGAGGGGAGAGTAATATATCTGGAAATGAAAGTAGTGTAAATGAGGGTGATTGGGGAGGGAGGAAAGGAAAGAATTTGGAACTCAAAGTTTTAAAGACGAATGTAAAAAATTGGTTTTACATGCAACTGGGAAATAAGATACACAAGCAATGGAGTATAGAAATCTACCTTACCCTACAGGAAAATAGAAGGAGAAGGGGCTAAGGAAAGGTGGGGTTGATAGAAGGGAGGGTAAATCGGGGGAAGGGGTAATCAGAATG
This sequence comes from Phascolarctos cinereus, assembly GCF_003287225.1. NCBI lineage: Eukaryota > Metazoa > Chordata > Mammalia > Diprotodontia > Phascolarctidae > Phascolarctos > Phascolarctos cinereus. The sequence continues at coordinate 212,149,448 of NW_027555847.1, forward strand.
CATGGTCTTCTTGGGATGGAGGGAGGGGAGAGATGGGAAGAAAATTTGGAACTCAAAATCTTGTGGAAGTGAATGCTAAAAACCAAAAATAAATAAATAAATTTTAAGAAAAGTAATGTAAAAACAGAAGATAGCCATAATTTTTTTTTTAAAAAGGTGGGCACTGAACACATTAACAATCATCATTAGAGACTGGCTCTCTAGGCATTTGTCTTAGGATTGGGCTGACTCAGAGCAGCCTGAAGCCTGCCCTGGAGCTGTGTGATGAAGGTGGAACAGCTGGAAGAAAGATAGTACCACGAATCAGGGAATCAGGCGAGATTTAACATCCTGCTGCCCTCAGAAACATATATAGAGAACCTTTCTGGGGGATTCTTCGGGACCTTCCTCATACTGTCATGAGTGGGCCACCAAATTTAACAGAGAGAAAGAGGAAGATTGCTCTGTTCCATCATCATCATCATCATCATCATCATCACATTTCTAGAGTGCTTTAAAGTTTTAAAAGCTCTTTCCTTACAACAATCCTGCCAGGCAACTAGCATAAGTATTATTATATTCATTTGACATCCATAGGGATATAGTGGGGAAATGACTCAGGGTGGGATAAGCAACAGCCTAACCACTAAGTGACTGAGCATTTTAACTCTAGCTCAGTCTTTGTACCCTGAGGATCATCTCAGCCCAAGTTTCTTTAAGTTTCTTGGCTTCATCAGTAATACAAAGATCAGAGCAACTGCACCAGCCTTCTATCTTTTATCCTCCAATCTTTTAAAGTTCTGACTCCTCTTTTTATCCAATTCCATCAATCCTATAGGGCAACTACATGGCTCATTGGCTAGAGCACCAGGCCTGGAATCAGAAGGACCTGAGTTCAAATCTGGCCTCAGACACTTTATTAGGTGTGTGACCTTGGGGAGGTCATCTAACCCTGTTTGCCTCAGTTTCCTCATCTGTAAAATGAGCTGAAGAGGAAATGACAAACCACTCTAGTATCTTTGCCAAGAAAACCCCAAATGGGGTCATGAAGAGTCAGACAAAACAACAGCAGTCTATCCTATGAGCACTAGCTTGTCTTATTTTTTCTAGAAGACAATGTTTCAGTACCTGTTGATCGTAGGATCACAGGTTTGGAATTGGAAGGAACCCCAGCGGTTATCTTGTCCAACACCCTCATGTACAGATGAGGAAACAGAATGTGTCAGAAGTAGCATTTGAAACCAGGTTCTTTAATTTTGGAGGCAGTCCTCTTTTCTGCCTCCCAGGACTCAGAAGTCATACAGTCTCATTTCCTCGTTTTATAACTGAGGCCCAGAAAGGTTAAAAAGACTTGCCCAAAGTCGCATAGGTATTAAGCAGAAGAACTAGGATTAAATCCCAGGTCCTTGGACTCTAAATGGAGGTCTATTTCCACTGGACCATGCTGCCTCTCTTCCCCTAGGCTTTCTTTACAGCATGTACAGTTTACCCCACACACAATCTGTCACTTCAGCATATATAGCCTTGTACTGTTTTCTAATTATTTCATTTGTCATGTTTCCTTAAAAATAATATAAGCTCCTTAGAGGTACCATATTTATATTTCTCTTGTATCTTCACAGTGTATCCACAGTGTTCTATTTGCACATAGCAGATGTTCAATACGAGGCAGCTAGATGGCTCAGTGGATAGTGTGCTAGGCCTGGAGTCAGGAAGACCTAAGTTCAAATTTGGCCTCAGATACTTAATAGTTGTATGACCTTGGGCATGTCACTTAACTCCTGTTTGCCTAGTAAACAGTTAGGTGGCTTAGTGGGCTTGGAGTCAAGAAGACCTGAGTTCAAGTCTGGCCTCAGACAGTTACTACCTGTAGGGCGAGCTGCTTAACCTCTGTTTCCTTTAATCCCCTGGAGAAGGAAGACCCTATGGACAGGATGGTTCTCAGGGTCATGAAGAGTAGGACATGACTGAACAACTAAATAGCAGTAACAACAAGGTGGTCAGCATAAATGCTTAGTGATTGGCTGATTGAACCCTGAGTGTTGTGCTATATGCAAAACATGGTGTCCTTTTCTCTCTCTGGCCATTGGCCTCAGAAACAATTGAGTGCATTTACCCATTTTTCCAAGAAATTAGAAGGACTATGTCTTGGAAAATTCATAATATAATTAAGGTCACACTCTAGTTCTTGAGAGAAAGACTTTATATTTGATGTCTGGAGATTAGAAATATGGCATTTCCATCGTTACCTCCCCTATAAATCTGCCCTAAACATTGGGAACCAGAGTATGTCTCAGTTTCTTAGATCTCTTCCTAGGAGGGACCCCTCTGACTTCTTCCCCAAAAGGAAGCATTGATTCCAGGGTTCATTTCAAAAGTATGCCTCATGTCTAACTTCAATACACTAAGGAACCTTGTCCCTAAGGAACAAGCATGACAGTTTTGAAAAAAATGGAACCGATACATTTGGCCAAAGTCCCCAGACGCTGAGAACCTAAACCACAAGTCCCTGGGAAATATTGGAAGTAATTATTCTACCCTAAGCTACTCCTGTCCTGGGAGCCTGGTAGGACTTTGTTCACAGGAGCTAGCAGCTGGGCTGGGTGGTTATCTACAGGCTGCTCCATGTAATTAAGCTCACCATCAAGAAATGATTAATGATACCCATCAGAGCCAACCCAAATGAGAAGACAACCAATGAATGCATTTCTCTCAGCTCCCATCCCGAAGAAACAGATAGGAAATGGGTCAGAGGGAAATGAAAACATTTCAAGGGAAATCAAACGATCTGGAATTCTCAGGTCCGACAGAATTAAATTAAAAGGAATGGGAGGGTGGGAGTGGAGAGAGTCAAGCAATCCAGGTAGGATAAATCAGATTCAGAATGTGAGTCCCTGTAGAAGGCTGGATGAAACTCACTGGTCACTCTTCGTTCAGAACTGAAATTTCTGAAATAATCAAATGTCTGCTGTATTTTCATATTGTTAACCACCAAAATAAAGGAGAAGATTCTGGAAGAAAGTTGCTGGTACAGAGGTGATCATTGTGTTTAAGGGAAGGCTAGAGAAAGTGAGAGGGAAAAAAATGCCTAAAGGATGCTGAATTATTAAAAACCAGGGAGACTTAATAGTGATGTAGCAAAAGAGCAAAGGGCTAGAGTAGGAGTTCTTAAGCATTTTTTGTTCTTAAGCATTGCTTTGTCATGAAATTGACTCCTTTGGCAATCCAGTGATGCCTATAGACCTCTTCTGAGAAAAAATATTTTTGAATAATTGAAGGAAATACTAAATTTCAGTTAGAAGTTAGTGAAAATAAAGGCATACTTTTTTTTTCCATCTAAGTTCATAGACCTCCATGAACTCGATCCATAGACCCCAAGTTAAGAACCTTTGAGCTAAAGGATCAGCAGGCCTAGCTTCCTGTCCTTCCCTTACCAGGGCCTTCTTCTGTGACTGGGCACCTTACTGACTTCCTGGTCCTCAATTTCCTTAGCTTCAAAATAATGAAGTCAATTTACATGATCTTTAAGGCTACCCCTACTTTTAACTTTTCTTCTATTCTAATCATAGTTTTATACTTGAACCCTAATTCCAAATGAAGACATATGAAATCCAATGTAAACAACAGAAAGTATTAAGAAATTTCTCAGAGAAGACCACATTGTACAATAGCGATTTCTTCTTTCCCCCACTAGGTAGTAAGCTCTTTGAGGGCAAGTGCCATGTCATATTTACCTTCATATCATAGATTTATAACTGCAAGGAAACTTAGAGACCATCAGGTTCAATCTTCTTCCTCTCTTTCCCCTTCTATTTTGCAGATGAATAAACTAGAACACAAAGAAGTCAAGAGACTTACCCCAAATCATATAACTAGTAAGAGTCTGAGGACTTGAACCTTTTTGTTATTGTTCAGTCACATCTGACTCTTTGTGACCCCATTTGGGGTTTTCTTAGCAAAGATATTGGAGTGGTTTGCCATTTCCTTCACCAGCCCATTTTATAGGTGAGGAAACTGAGGCAAAGTTAAATGACTTTCCCAGGGTCACACAGCTAGTAAATCTCTGAGGCCAGATTTGAATTCAGGAAGATGAATTTTCCCAACTCCAGGCCCGGCACTCTATCCCTAGGTCCTCCCAAATTAAAGTATAGAGTCCTATCCATTAGGTCATGCAACCAGCTCTTACTGAGGATTCTCTGAATTTTTATTTTAGCTCCAACTCCAGTCCCAGTCCCAGAACCACTCCAGTGAGGGCCTATTCTCATCTACTTCCTTTTCTTTTTTACTGACTCATCTGAAGGCAATTCCAGCAAACTCCTAAATCTTTCCCCAGTTTCCCTTGTTTATCATTGTTATGACATCAAAGAAGTAAGCCAAACAGTCTTCAGTCTAACTGGTTAATTTTGCACAGGAGGCAAAAACATAAGTTTAGAGCCTAGTCCTAATGACATGGTGTGCTTGGGAGGGTTGATTTGTGTGCAGGAGTATATACATAGAGATACCTACATACATACCCATAAGTATGTATATGTGGGTATATGTATATGTAAATTTCAGCTTTGCAGGCCCAGAAATTTCTGCCTATAGGGGTAATACTAGAAAAAGCACAAGGGAAAGAGAGAGAGAGATGTGGTAGAGGGAATGCCAGGTCATTTTTCATAATGAATTCAGGCAACCTAGAGAGATGTTGGAAATTGAGAGAACTACTTGTCAAACTGTGGTTCACTGCTACACAGTAAATTTCCTTTCCTGAGCAAGACATAAAGCTGGAATCTTGACCACGGGCTATTACAATACGGCCTCTGTCCTGTAAATAATCCAGCTACTATATCTTTGGGTCAATGCTGTGAAGAGGAAGAGCTCAAACAAAGAAAACTTTGTTGGTGCCAGTTAATGGAAGTGTAGCAAGAGGAATTTTTTTTCTTTGGTACTTGGTATTGAATGCAGGTGTGACATTCTGTTCAATTTCTTTCAGTTTATACATACATTATTTTTAATCTTGTTTCGTTTATGTGTATGTATGTGTGTGCGCGTGTGTGTTTGTGCATGTTGCAGTTTGATGACAGTATCCTTGAGAAAAGTCTAAGCAGTATTTTAGAAATAAAGACTGCATCTTAAATACTCGTTAATATTAAACTATAGTTAATGAGATAATACATGTAAAAACATTTTGAAACACCGGAGAATGCAAGGCAAAGAAAAGCTTTGGGTTTACATGGACTATGTTCAATTCTACTAGTCTTCTCTCCAAAATCTCTTTTTTTCTCCAAAGCTCTCCCTGGAATGTGAGATTTGCTCATGTCTAGACAGCTACATAAAAGGATGAGGACCTTCAGCTTTTCTGTAAGCACTAACGCTATTAGGACGTCAAAAAATAATGCAAGCTTTATTTAACTCTGCAACAATAAATGCAAAGGACTTACCATCAAGTCCATAAACAGATACGACAACTCCCTTTCATTTTCCATGAGCACTACCTCCCTGGAGACCCAAGTAGTATTCAGACTTACTTTGAAAGTCTTTCACCTTCAGTCCCTGAAAAAAAGGAAATAATTTAGTGTTTCTAGAGAGTCAAGCAACCACTTCCCAGGGACCTAGACAGTCCTCCTGACTTAGAATAATACTAGCCTGGATGGAGGACACCCCACCCCTCCCAACAAAGAGAAAGGGCTGGGGATCAGTTGAGAGTTGACTCCCCTTCGTGGACCCGCACAGATCACATATGGACGATACCAGTAAAGGAAAGTTCTGGGTTTGGTCTTCCATGCCATGGCTACATTGCTTGATCTTCTTGCTTGGTCCAGAAACTAGGAGTACTTCTCTACTGGTCCAAGAACTCCAATTCCCCACATCTCTGTAGCTGGATAGTTCCCTTAAGCAACCACACATATAGCCTAGTCCTTCCTGGAAATGGAGTTCAAGTCTCTATTCAGCCCTTCTCTTCTCTTTCTCTACTTCCCCAGATCTTCAGGGGTTTTTTTTACCTCTTTTTTAAAGTCTAGAAATGTAGCTCAAGGTTGTTAACTAGCCTTATCAAGCATCCTCAGCATGGTGTCAAAAGGGCATCAAAAACATTTACAAATCTTCTACTATCTTACCAAAGGGTGGCTGGGTAGCTCAGTGGATGGAGTGCCTGGCCAAGAGTCAGGAAGATTCAGCTTAGTTCAAATTTGACCTCAAACACTTGCTAGTTGTGTGACCCTGGACAAGTCACTCAACTCTGCCTCAATTTCCTATCTGTAAAATGAGCTGGAGAAGGAAATGTCAAACTACTGCAGTATCTTTGCCAAGAAAACCCTAAATGGAGTCACGGAGAGACAGATAGGACTGAACAACAATGAAATCTCACTTGTTCGTAGAATTTCACATCTTATTAAGGAAATGAGTCAATGCCAGGACAAAACGTCTCAGCGATAAGGACCTAGGACAATACCTGTGCACATCAACTGCCACACAAATTAAGGATTATTCTTAAAATGATAATGTCTAGCAAGAATATGTGGAAGATAGGCAGGACTCAGAGTCTAAAGGCCTGACTTTGAATTTCTAACGCTAGACCGTTTACCTTCCTCTACCTCCCCCCCCACTTTCCACCTCTCAGTTATGTGTTGTCTTTCCTCTATTAGAATGTATGTTCATTGACTAGAGACTAACTTGAGTTCTTGAATTTTTTTGTTTTTGCTTTTTTTTTTCCCCCTGGTAAGGCAATTGGGATTAAGTGACTTGCTCAGGGTCACACAGCTAGTAAGTGTCAAGTGTCTGAGGCCAGATTTGAAGTGAGGTCTTCCTGACTCCAAGTCCAGACCTCTATCCGCTGCACCACCTAGCTGCCCCTTGAATTTTTTTTATCCCCAGCACTTATTTAGCGCAATGCTTGACGTCTAGTAAGAACTTAATAAGTGTTTTATCTATCATATATCAGTCTATGTCTCTATGAGGCAAATCTGAGCCTCAGTTTTGTCATGTGTGAAAAATAGAGATAATAATGTAGTGCTATCTGCCTCACAGGGCTATTGTGAGGAAAGTGTTTTGAAAATAGTCAAGCCTATATAACCGTGAGTTATTATTATCATCAGTTCTTCTGTGCTGCTGAATCTCTGATTTCCAACTACTCAGCCAATTACTCTAAGTTGGGAGCAATTTAAAGATAAAAAAAAAACTGTGTCTGAAGATGCCAGGGTCACCTCCTCAGAATTTCATTTAGTTATATTTCTTTTTAAAGTCAGGAGCCAGGAATAAATGTTACAAGTGGGTTAGAGGTGAGGGTTGGCAGAGACAGGGAAAAGCTAACCAACCAATACAGGTAGGGGAGGAGTGGGTCTTACCCAGGCACGATAGTGTCCCAGATGAAGAATGAGGGAAACACCTATAAATGTCTTCTCTGCTACTAGAAATGGTTGACTGTAATTTGTCAGCACCATGATTTTGTACCATAATTTAACATACACAATCACTCTCTCGGAGGAGGGCAACCATCACAGAGGAGGCTGGGAAAATACACAAAATGTTAGGTCACTGAACAGAATTTCCAAAAGCTCCTATCAGCTTTCTCACCAAGAAATTCTTTTGACTCTAGGAAAAGAACCCTATACCTTAAGAAAAATTCACCTATTTTTAAAAATAGATTTTTGTTAATGTCTGTGGTTTCTTCATTGCCTAGATTTCCCCTGTATCTTTCCTACCACCCTTTACCAGAGAGCCATCACTTATTACAAAGAATTTTTTTAAATAAACGAACATTTATTAAGCATCTACTAGCTGCAAGGCATTGTGCTTGGCACGGGGACCACAAGTATTAAAAAAATGGCATGTGGTGCCTGCCCTCAAAACAATTTATAAAATAGTCGAGGATTAATCATATACACAAGTACCACGATACATTAAATTCACCAAGTATTAATTAAGCACCTACTATAAATCAGGCACCCACTATGCTAGGTAGTAGGGATATAGGTACAAAGAACAAAATGAGCCCTATTCCCTCTCTCTTTCTCTCTCTCTCTAATTTATTATTTATTTATTTTAAAATTCTTTTTTTTAAATTTTGCTTCTCTCCCTCCCTCCCATCCCCTCCCCTACCCACTGAGAAGGCAAGCAATATGACATTAATTATATATGTTCAGTCATGCAAAACATATTTCCATATTAGCCATGTTTCCCAAAAAAGCAAAAAAAAAAAAAACAAAGTAGGAAAATTATACTTCAATTTGCACTCAGAATCCATCAGTTCTCTCTCTCTGGAGATGGATAGCATTTGTTTTTCATCACGAGTCCTTTGGAATTGTCTTTGATCCTTGTATTGAGCAGAGTGCCAAATCTTTCACAGTTGATCATCATTACAGCATTATAGTTACTGTGCATAACAATCTTCCAGTTCTTCTCACTTCACTTTGCATTGGTTCATACAGGCCTTGCCATGTTTTTCTGAAACTACCCGCCTTGTCATTTTTTTATAGCACAATAGTATTCTATCACGATCATATGCCACAACTTGTTCAGCCATTCCCCAACTGATGAGCACCCCCTCAATTTCCAATTCTTTGACACCACAGAGAGAGCTGCTATAAATATTTTTGTACACATAGATCCTTTTCCTTTTCCTTTGAGCTCTTTGGGATACAGGCCTAGCAGTGGTATTTCTGGTCAAAGGGTCATAGTTTTATAGCCCTTGGGGCATAGCTCCAAATTGTTCTCCAGACTGGAGTCACACAGCTAGTGAGTGTTTGAGGCCATTGAACTCGGGAAAATGAATCTGACTCCAGGCCAGGCACTCTATCCACTGTGCCACCTAGCTACTACTGATTAGCAAGTGCATAATTAAGATCCCAGAATTAATAAATATGGAACATGCTTCAAATTGTGCATAAGCACAAAAGAGAGAGTTTTCTTCGAAACTTGTCAATAAACAAACTCATAGGATCCTAGATTTAGGATTAGAATGGATTTTAAAAGTAACCTACTCTGTCCCCTCATTTTACTAATGAAGGGACTGAGATCCAGAGAGGTTGCAATTTCTTGCATCAAGAACTGTAGAAGTGAAGTTCCTCAAGTATGGAACATTGCATACAATGACAGATCTTTTTATACATCAATCAATCAATCAGTTTTGCTAAATTTTTTTCCTATTTTTTTCTTCTTAAAAATTTCTTTATAATTTATAAAAATAAGAGCCATGCCCCAATTGATAAATGATTAAAGGATATAAACAGGCAATTTTCAGAAGAAGAAACCAAAGTTATCAACAGTCATATGGGAAAAAAATGCTCTAAATCACTATTGATTAGAGAAATGCAAATTAAAATAACTGAGAAATGCTGGAGTGGATGAGGGAAAAAAACAGGTTACACTAATGTTGTAGTGAACAGGGTTACAAGGTACTAAGTGGCTTCTAAATGCTTTTCTTTTACTTTTTTCAAGGGGTAGAGGGGTATGTGGCTCCTTGACCTAGGTGAGTCAGAGGGATTAGAGGATCCATCTCAGAATTATAGATCATTAGAGCTGGAATTGACCTTAGACATCACAATGTACAGCTCACTCATTTTGCAGATGAGAAAACTGAGACCCAGAGAGATAAAAGTCACACGGGTAGTTAGCAGCAAATTTGGAATTTGAACCCATGCTCTTCTCACCATGGTCTCCTGAGTAACTGCTTTTATTTGCATGGTTGAGCTCCCACAGAAAGAAGAGGAGGTCTGTGTGCTTATGTGTGTTTTTTGTCCTCTTTATGAAAATAGGTCGTAAGTCTCATTGCTTCAGTGAAGGTGGTTTTGTTGTCCTTGGTTTTTGTTTTTTTGGTCTAGACCTATGATTTTTACCTGTGTGGTGAACTCTTGGTTTGAAAACTCCTTTCCCCAATATAGATGAAGTCAAGTGACTGAAGCTAATACGTGTCAAAGGCAGGACCCACACCTAAAAGGCTTGATGCTATCCATTCTGCCATCCTATCTCCCCTCTTGATGTATTTACATCCTAAAAATATACCAGGTTTACTTTGGTAATTATTTTTAATTTGTCTCTTGTAAGCAATCTTATAATCAAAGATCCAAAATAAAGTAGATTACTGGGGCAGTTATTCTTAGATCATTCATGAAGCTCATGGGGTGATAGATTCTGAGCTGGAAGGAACCTCAGAGTTCAGTTCCATATTTTGCATGTCAGGAACTTGCCCAGGATTACATAGATTGTAAATGTCTAAGGAGAGATTTGAACTCATATCTTCCAACTCCAGTGTCAATGTTTTTTTTTCCAGTCCTGAAAAGACCTTAGTTTAAAAGGACCAAGGTCTCCCAGTGCATCCTGGGCCATCTCCAGTCATCCTGATCTATATCTGGCCACTGGACCCAGATGGTTCTGAAGGAGAAAATGAGGCTGGTGACTTTGCACAGCTCTCCCCTCACTCAAATCAAAGTCAATTGGAAGTCATGTCATCATCTCCCTGATGTCATGGTCCTCTTCGAGAATGAAGGACAAACCACACAAGCTCCCTAAATTCCTTCCTTGTTAATTTGGTCTGGTGCTTCATTCATCTGTCATTATGGCTCTAAATGTCAAACTTCTCTGTGATGTAGAAGAAGGAGCCCTGTGTTTAATGTCAAAGGACCTCAGTTCAAATACTGCTTCATCGTTATCTTTGGCAAATATCTTTCTGAACTTTAGTTTCCTCATCTATAAAATGAGAGGTTCATACTAGATGAATTCTAAATCCTATAATCTATTCACAAGGGCAAATAAGCAGCTTCCTTTTGGGGATTTCTCACAAGGAAGGTGATACATATGGTTATGGAATGCCCCTAAAATCAGTTCCTCAAAAACCAAGCCACTCCAAAATGTACCTGCACCTCAGTTCCCTCTTTTAACTTCTTATGTCTATTGTCTTTTGGACTCCAATAAAAATATTATTTCCTCCATTAAAAAAATTCAGAACATGATGAAATCTCTAGTTGAGTTTCTGGGAAGTAAAGAGTACTGAATTGAAAAATACATAAATATATAAAGAATATATAAAATGGGTATAATAGTAATATCTACTTCATAGAGTTCTTTTGAGGATCAAATTAAATAACATATGTAAAGCATTTTGTAAACCTTAAAGTGATATTTAAATGCTGGCTATCATCTCTTCCCAGTTTTGGAAGTTGTATAGGTGCTTTGCGTTTGAATTCAACGTGATATCTTTTCCCTCATCTGCCTTCCTGAGCAGCTGAGGGTTCTACCTGTCTTCTCCAACATTTCCGAGAAAGCAGACACATTTCCTCCTTGATGAGTCATAAAGTGTTTTCTTCCCTGGGCAAGGTACACAATCACATGAGCAGTTTTAGATTAGTCACTCTTATCTCTGGGCCAAGGTGGGGAGCATCTGTGCTATTTCTTCAAACTTTGTTCCCTCTTAAATGTGGCTATTAGATTTTTGGTTTTGGGTTTTTTTTTTTTCACTTAGGTAAAATGGTGAGTTTTCTCCTCTGGAGAAATTAAAATAATAACCATTCCTTTCATTTTTGCTTTAGCAGATAGTTCTGGACACAGCAGCGTTTTCCATCCTAACCTTTGTAAGAAGGAGATTTTCGTTGTCCTCTTTACTATTTGCCTTCTCACTCCTTTGAATAAGGAATTGTTGTCATTTAGGACAAGAATGTTTCTGGGAATAATGTTCACATCTATCAGGAAGTTCTGATTGTTTCCCCTCTCTCTTATTTAGTTATTCCCAATTTAATGACTATAACAAGGTCCATGGGAGACAATGGAGTATAGTGGAAAGTTTTGGAGTTAGGAAAGGTCAGGTTCAAATTTCTGACACATATTAAATGTTTAACCCTAAGCAAGTAATTTAACATCTTGGTTTCCCAAGTAATTATCTAAGAATACTTTACAGACCGGTTGCATATCTGCATTGGTGGAAGAAGACTCCATACCAGGTGTTTCCACTTTAATGAAAGCACTAGTCTAGACCTGTTAATAAATAGTACGTATTGAAGTTATGTCTTTGATCCAGCTTAGTAACAATAGATCTTAGGTTCAAAGATTTCATTTTGGCCTTGGGGTTAATAGGCAGTACAGTTTGGAAACTCACAGCAGTCAGCATTTTCTGGGGTTTTGAATTAACTAACATGTATTCACTGTGTATGTGAAACTCCAGAATGTGGTTATTCTTAATTTATAAATGAAGGATAAATAAGATGCCCTTATATGTGCTCATTGTTATCACAACCTGAGAAAAATAATAATAGTGCAACCCTAAGCTGTAATTAGGGAAATTTTGCTATTTCAGATAAAAACTCCTGGGACTGTAATTTAATGCTGTTCTGAGTTTTGATTCCAAGTATGATTGTCTTATTAAGCCAATAGTCCACCATTCGAGGAGAATGTCATGTGTCGCCCAAAAGGTCTGAGAACTGCTACAGGGGGATATCTGTGCTCCAGAAAGGTTGAGGGGTTGACCTTGGAATTGATCACAAATTTAGATTAAAAAAATACTTAGATCTTTCATACTTGTATCTTATTATAGTAACTCAGATATTTTCATTTTAACTATTAATCAATAGATTTAGTATTGCAACAACAAAACTTTTGCTGTTTATAGATTATAGAAATTTGCTATGAAAGGAAAAAGGAGGGGCAGCTAGGTGGCGCAGTGGATAGAGCACCGGCCCTGAAGTCAGGAGGACCTGAGTTCAAATCCGACCTCAGACCAAACACTTGACACTTACTAGCTATGTGACCCTGGGCAAGTCATTTAGCCCCAATTGCTAAGAAAAAGGAGGAACGTGGTTATGATTATAGAATTTGTGGTCAATTCCATATTCTAAGCAACTGAGTAAATGAGTTCTTAGGTTTGCCACTACTTGCTAATAGTTATATATTCATGCATTTTTATGAATCTGAGGCCTAGGCTGTATAAATATAAATACATATACATATATATACACACACACATGTGTGTGTAAATATAAATACGTATACATATATATACACACACACATGTGTGTGTATATATGTATTCGTGTATATGTATATATGTATGCATGTATTTATGTACATATGTATGTATATATACAATTGACTTCCAAATATTTCTAATGGGAAATTCAGGCTTTGAGTATGTTTAGTAATAAGTTCTAAAAATTAGATGAAGGATTTAATTCATAAAATTAAAATGTACATTAATAATTATAAAGAAATTTTAAGATCATCTTTTTCTTACTTTGAAGTTTCTGTCTAACATTATTAAGGGACAGAAGGGCTCATTTTCTAAGTCAGGTTCTCATGGGTTTTTTGTTTGTTTGTTTGTTTGTTTGTTTTTAAGATTCTTCCTTCAGCCTGTTGATAGCAGTGTCCATATCGGATACAGGGTTGGGCAAAGGTAGAAAGAGCAAGTGCTATGTAAAAACTGAAATTCTCTGAAGTTTCAGGTGAATTATGGGCTCCCAATTTGGTGTTCTTCTTATTGATCTGTTGTTAATAGGATTAATCCATAGGATCTGAACTGATTTTCATCACATAGTAAACACTATATAAATGTTAGCTATTGTTATTTTTATTTAGTGTAATTATCCTATACTGCTTTTTGAATGCAATTGGTACAGAATACCAAATTGATAGATGAACTAGTTTCTATATAAGAGAATTTGGAAATACATTCAGCTGAATTGATGTTATTTGACTGGGGGAAACTTTTGTGATGTGTTTTTTAAATCTATAATGTTATTTGTTGTTAGGCTTCTAATTTTTCTTGTATTCTGATTTTTGGGAAATTGTCATATATGAACTGCTATTACTTTGAGAAAAATGATAGCCAGAGGGTGATACAATTGTATCATTAGAAAAGTAACTTCCTTTTTAATCTGGATGCTCTTGGATTATAAATGGAACAGGTAAAGAATGTGGTCACTAAGTTTAAAACTGTATGATATTTAATTGGGTATATTTTGCTTTAAAATGGATAATAATATCTTCCTGTTATTATATTATGTTATATTATATATTATTAAATATTGTTATATCCTATCCTATTCTATTCTATTCTATTCTATTCTATTCTATTCTATTCTATTCTATTCTATTCTATTCTATTCTATTCTAATAATAATAACTTCCTTTTTGGGAAAAGAGTACCATAGACCTCTTAGGCTGTCCTTATCTGTGAGGTTCCTTGGGACTTTCTATTTGGGCAACTTCATTAACCCTATGAAAGAAGCTGCAAAAATAATGGAATGGTTTGATGAGGGACTAAGACCACTCCCAGGCAAAGGGGAAGGACTTTACTTATAGTAAAGAGTAAGTTCTGTCTGATAGATTGTTTTGCCATCACCTATGAACATTATGAAATTTTACCTGTTAATTATATAATATATATATAATATATATATATAATATATATATATAATATAATTATAATACATCTTTGAGCCAACTTAGTAACAATAGGACTTAGATTTAGAGATTTTATTTTGTTTTAGAGGTTAACAGGTAATACAAGTATCTGTTAGTCTGAAAGTTTACAGTAGCCAGAATTTTTCTGGGGTTTTTGCATCCACTGTGTGTATGGGACTCCAGAATGTGGTCACTCTTAATTTCTAAATACTTGATTTCTGCTTCAGGATGGATTTAAACTTTGTGCTTTTTGTTAATGACTACTGCAATTTGAAAGCAACAATAATAACCTAGCCCTAAGCTATGATTAATGAAATTTTGCTATCTGAGGTAAGATATCTTGGGACTATAATTTAACATTATTCTGAGTTTTGATTTCAGACATGGTTGTCTGAATTGTCATTGAGCTATAGTCTACCATGCAAGGGAAATGCTATGTGCTTCCCAGAGTGAGTGCAGTCTGAGATCTACTACAAGTAGAGGTCTGTGCCTAGGAAAAGTTGAAGGGCCACCCTTTCAGAGGTAAAGGTAAGATCCTCTTGACATAGTTTCCCCATTGTTCTATTCCCTTTCTGAATAGGAAATTTTCCCACTTGGTTAATTCTGAGCTTAGTCATGATACCTTGTGAATAATGTGAAACTTTGTTGTATTATTGGCTGTTATCTTTGACTTTTACCTGGAATCGAACAGAGCTTGAGGAGTTCTTTGTTTTTCCCTGTCATGCTTATATTGGGTCAGACTGTGCACTTGACAGGACAGTTGTCACATGTCCCTCCTTTTTCCTTTTATAGCAAATTTGTATAATCAGGGCAGGTGAATAGTACAAGTTTTTGTCATTGCAATATTAAATCTATTAATTGATAGATAAATACTGAAACATCTCTGAGTTACTGTGGTAGCATGCAAGCATGAAAGATCTTACTATTTTTAATCTGCATCTGTGGTCAACTCTATATCCCAAGCAATTAAGTGATGAAAGAAATGATTATTTCTTTCATATATTAATAGCCAATCATTAAATTAGAACTACAGGGTTTTCTACTTCCTCATCCAGAAATCAACCATTGTGGGAAATCTTGGGTAAGATTTACCCAGCCAAGAAGGCTAAGATCTAATCAAAGAGAATAAAGAAATTCTAAGTTTAGGTGAATTGGTGGATTCCTGCTCATTATCTTTATTCAGAGAGATCTGGGAAAATGTGAATTCTCCCGTTTGTCAGATGGGTAATATGGATACAAATAATTCTCTTTCACCAGATCTGAGTGTTCAGTGTCAGTACCCTATAACCCTCATTGGAATAAGCCTACTTCTCATTATAATATTCATTCTCTCATTACTTGTTAACCAATCAGTTTTGATTTCTACCCTCAGGTACACCCCCTTTCCAAAGACAAGCTCTGTCTCTTTGCTCACTGAGGGGAACAATAAGCCTATGTTTTGGACTGATTTCTAGATTTAGTTAATAAAACTGATTATAATTTACCCAGAAACTCTTTCAGAAATGTTCAATCATCACAGTGAATAAGTTCTTAGGTTTGCCATCTCCTTGCTAATAGTTATATATTCATGTATAAGAGTAGGTCCTTATAGTATCACATTCTTTCAGGATGATATAAAGATAACATATATTCTCAAAAGAGGGGGATAGATGGAAATGTTAATGTTTACAATTTTTAAATTTAATTTATTTTTTGTTAAATTTTAAGTCTTCCTTCTTCCCACCCCATCCCACATTAGAAAAAGCCATCATTTGACACCCATTTATAAAATACATATAAAACCACAATATGCTTACTTCAATTTATCAGTTCTTTCTCTGGAGGTAGGTCCTTTATAGTTGATTTGAGTATTTATAGTACTCAGAATAACTTGGTTGTTCACAATTATTCTTCAAATGATACTGCTGTTGCTGTATACAATGTTTTCTTGGTTATGATCATTTTACTTTTTGTTATGTCATGCAAGTCTTTCTAAAATCAACCAGCTCATCATTTCTTTTTTTATTATTATTATTTTCATCATTTCTTAGAAGACAATAGTATTGCAACATGATCATATTCCACAACATGTTTAGCCATTCCCCAGCTGATGAACATTCTCTCAATTTCCAGTTCTTTGCTACCACAAAGAGAGCTGCCATACATTATGTGATGATCAACTATGAGTAACAACTCTTTTTTTTTTTAAGGCTGCTCAAAGTTTATTAGTTTCCTTTGAGTGCAAAGTAAACAGGTTACTGAGGCTGCTGGAAAGCACATACGTGATTCAGATAGTAAAAAAACCAAACAATAACAGTGTGGTTTCTTTTACTATTTTTTGGTGTTTTGCTTTTGTTTTCCTTAAAAAAAAAAACACACGCGCACAACAACTACTTCTACACTTAAGCAGCCTGTCTATTCTAAGGGAATAGGTGGGAGAGAGAAGGGGGGGAAGAGGAGGGGAGGGGAGGGAAGGGGGAAATGGGCTCTGATGCCTAGCACACTTCAGAAGGGGGGGGAGCAGCAAGGAGGGTGCTGCTGCTCATGCAGAAGGCCCAGTGCTGGGCTCGCTGGGCTCGCTGACATGCCGCTTCCTCGTGGCCTCCTGAGCCAGGTCACAGGTGATCGTACCATGAGCAACCTGGAAAGTTCCTGAGTGCTCTGGGGATTCCATTACAGTTGTTATGAATGGATGACTCGACTTCCCGAAGAAGAAGCTTGCCCACCAGTGGCCTGTCTGATCTGGGAAGACCAGGATGATGGGGGATCACTTCCCCAGAATACTCAGCACTTCCACAGGAGCTGTTGCTGGAAGTGGAACCCAGACGCCTTCGGCAGTAGTCGTGGGTTGCTACGAGTGAACCGCTGGACGGGATTGCTGCCATGTTGTTTGTTCTTATTGTGATGATGTAAACCTTAGTGGCGGCTCCCGAGCAGCCCCTGTCAGACAGTGGGCTGCGGCGGACGATCGCGGATGACCCGGCTCGGGGGAAGGGGGCGCTAGGCCACAGAGCCCATTTGTAAAGGAGATTACGGAAGGATACTCCACGGCAATGAAAATGAGAGAGTTCTTTGGCTTTGATAACTTAACTCTTTTCAAAAAAGCAATGATCAAAGACAATTCCAAAGGACTTATGATGGAAAATGCTATTCATACGCAGAGAAAGAACTAAATGGAGTCTGAATACAGATCAAATCATACTATTATCACTTTTTTAATTTTTTTGTTTTTTTTTTCAATTTGGTGTGTCTCTTCTCTCACAACATGACTAATATGGAAGTTTATTTTACATGATTGCACATCTATAACCCACATCAAATTGCTTATCATTTTAGAGAGCAGGGAGGGGAGAGAGGAAGAAAAATTTGAGACTCAATTTTTTTTAAAGAATATTAAAAATTGTCTTTACATGCAATTAGAAAAAATAAAATACTGTTTAAAAAAAGAAAAAGCAAGAGCTGCTATAAATATTTGAGAACATATAGGATCTTTTCATTTTTCTCTGATCACCTTGGGAAACAGACTGAATAGGGCTATTGCTGGGTCAAAGGGTATACATAGTTTTATAATTCTTTGGACAAGTTTATAATTTGGATGAAGTAGTAAACGTTGAGAAAAGAATAAGACTAGACTGTTTTCTAAGACCTAGGATACATATATGGTTGGCTTCCAAAGGTTTCTAATGAGCTATACAGGCTTTGAGTATGGTTTAGTAGTAAGTCCTCAAAATTAGATTAGGGATTTTACATGTGAAATTATATTAATAATCATAAATAAATTTTAAAATCATGTTCTGTTCCTATTTTGAAGTGTCTCTCTGATAATATTAAGAGGCAGAAGGGCTCATTTTCCAAGTCAGGCCTTCATAGGTCCTTTTTAAAATTCCTTCAGCCTGCAGACAGCATTGTCCGTGTCAGGTACAGGGTAAAGATAGTATGAGCAAATGGTATGTAAAAACTGAAATTCTCTGAATTTTCAGGTCAATTACAGGTTTCTAATTTGATGTTCTATAGTTCTGTTGTTAATAGGATTAGCTCCATAAGGTTTGAACTGGTTTTCACCATATGAACTAGTTACTGGAGAAGCAAATTTAGGAGGCTGTACTATTAAATTTTACTGAGTCTCGGTTACTGGCAGATTTTAGCAGTATAAAATAGGGAATCACTACAAGTGATTTGGAACCAGAGAAGTAGATCTTCTAGGAAAAGCCCACTGCAGAGCTGCTGTAAGAATGAGGCCTATTCTAGAATTTCCAAGGGAAGAAGTTTCTAAGGAGCAGATGAGCACAAGTGGGACTCAAAATGGACATTGGGAGTGGGTTACTGGGAACAAGAAGCCTTGATGTTATATAATATTGATGACTATTATTGTATTATTTTGCGTTTAATGTTTCATGACATTTATATTTATCTGTAAGAGAGGTATACCTAAATTCCTTTTATTTATTGTTTGAGAATCAGGGCCATTCCTCCTGCAACTTTTGGTCAACTGAAAGCCTATCTTCTACTTATATTAGACCTGGCCAAAACTTAAAATAATAAGGTTAACTGTTTGACATTCCTTCAAATAGGAGCGAAAGAGAAGTTTGAGCTTCTTAAAGTGATTTAGTTATTTGTCAGCTACCCTAGCTAACTGATGATATGCAAATCTTCCTTCTCAACTAGTCCATTGTGAACCCTTTAAATTAATATTTTAGTTATATAAATAATTATTTTAATTAGCATTTAATCTGTAACCTGATTTAGTTTACCTATAGAATCTGCTTCATAAGGTGTGTCTCCTTAAGGGATGTATGAGATTATGACTTTTGTTTCACTAAGTTTGTTCAACTTTTATGACATTGAAGGAAACATGGGATTATAATGTTTTATGATGTTCATGGCCGTAGTGTAATTGTTTCCTAGTATAAGTTTAAGTCCCTTGACTTACAGCCCCCTGAGACTAAAAGGGCTCTTCATTCTCTCCTCAGGATGGCTGACCACTGCAGCTTTTGGATCCCCAGCTACTCTGTGATTGTCAGATCTTTGGAAACCCTAACTTCCACAGGCACCTCTGACCATTTCATGTAACCCCAGCCCACTTGCAAGAATATGATACAAGGGCTCTCAGAAAAACCTGGAAAGACTTATATGAACTCATGCAAATTGAAGTGAGCAGAACCAGGAGAACAGTATACATGGTGACTGCAATATTATACAATGGCTACCTGTGAAAGACTTAGCTATTCTCAGCAACACAATAATCCAAGACAATTCAGAAGGACTTAGATGAAAAATGCTATCCATTTCCAGAGAAAAAACTAATGAGTCTGAATGCAGATCGAAGCATACTTTTTTTTAACTGTATTTTTCTTGGGGGATTTTTGGTCTGTGTTTTCTTTCATAACATGACTAATATAGAAATATATTTTGCATGACTGCAAATGTTTAACCTATATCAAATTGCTTATCTTCTCAATGAGGGGGGAGGGGAGGGAGGGGAAAGGAGGGGAAAAGAGAATTTTAAACAGAGAAAGAAAATTTTAAAAAACAAATGTTATGATTGCACATATATAATCTATATCAAATAGCTTACCATCTTAGAAAAGAGGTGCTAAGGGAGGGAGGGAAAAAATTTGAACTCAAAATCTTAAAAAATTTAATGTTTAAAATTGTCTTTTCATGTAATTGGGGGAAAATAAAATATTATTTTTAAATGTTAGACTTATTTTACATGTGTTGGAGGAAACTATTAATATTTTAATATTAATTAATTAAAAATTAATTTAAAAATAAAGATTAAAAAAAAGAATATGATCCATGGCTCTTTGTCAGGATATCGTGCTTCTATAACACAAAGAGAGAGGAATTATGGATCCTGACCCCTTCATTCTGTCACCTGCTAATGCCCCCTCATCATGTTCCCTGACCAACCTGGAATAAAGTATCAACATGTCCTGTTTTGCACCCCAACTGCTTAACTGCAATGTCCTGGGTTCGATGGACAAAGAGGTATGAAATAAGATCTTCCCCAAGGTCCTAGAAACACATACTCCATCCCTAGTCCTCTCTGGCTCTATAAAAACATTGCTCTCTCCCTGAATGGTGTGACTTTATTTGTATGACAGAGTTACCTTTACAGGCAAATTCAATAAACTGTGCTTTGGTTTAAAACGTCTGGTCCTGGTTACCTGATTATTCCCATCTCCCCACAAGATCCTCAGATGAAAGGTTCTCCAATGAGGCCTGGCTGTATTCGTGGTTATTTCTGCATGGCATCCCATTTGATTCTGGATGGGGAAGGCCTGGAACAATTCCGCTGTTTACCCATCAGGTAATTTATTTAGAGTTGATTGCTTCGTGGAACTCTCTGGCACTTTCTAAAGATGGCTATAGATTGATTCATGTACTTTTCAAACGCAGTGCTTCTTAGATCCCAAATATTTGAACCTAGCTCCAATAAGGTGTTAGACCTTTTCCTTTGGGAGTCAATAGTCAATAAACATCTATTGAGTGCCTACTTTGTGCTCTGAGGATTCAAACACACACAAAAACACTCTCTGCCCTCAAGGAGCTTAAACCTAATTGGAGAAGACAATACACAAAGGAAGCTAAAAAGCAGCGTGTACCCTGAGCTGCCAGCATAGTGTGCTTGGAGTGGAAACCAAGCAGAGCTGCTGATGGAGAATGAATAAAGTATTACTAGAGGGCAAGGTTTTCAGAGGGAAGAAAAAAAGCAAACTCATCATCTAAGCACAAGAAAGCACGAATAAAAGGGATAGAACTTGTGAGAAATAATAATACTAAGAAGTTAGGTTTCCATAGGATGTTGCAGTGTTGGGGTGGTGTGAGCACCACCAACCAATCAGCTTTTAGAAGAGGATGCTGCAAACTTTCTGATAGAGGGGGCCCAGGCTGAAACGGGCTCAAACTGGTCAGGATCAAAGGGACCGTCACCAAGTTTTTGCTAACATGCATGCTTAATTAGCCTCATACATATTATCTGACATACCCCAAGGAGGGAACTTTGCTGATTTACATAACATGGGACACATGATGAGGGAGGAGAAACATGTCAAGGAGGAACATGGGATGGGTGGTTTCCAGAAGATTGTAACCTGGAAGAGTTCGGACCAGTCTGAGCTCTGAAGGGAGGGGCTGCACTGGGCGAAAGCTAAGGTTAAAAAGCTTGCTCCCGCTTCTTTATCAACGCATTTCTCTTGTTGCAGGGAACGCACCTGCTTCTTGCAAAAAACGTAGTAAACGATTCTTCTTTCACTCTGGACCGTAGTTTCATTATTGGCCAGGAACTGAGCCTTGCTCTACTTAGGGAGGGGCTTGGTGGGCTTATTTATAACAAACTGAAACCCCTCCCAAACACCTGGTGATTTCTGGAAAGCAACCCAAGTAGAAACCTGAATGAACCAATGAAGAATTTAAAAAGCATTTATTAAGCACTTACTATGAACCAAGTAAGCACTGTGCTAAGTGCTAGGGATACAAATTGAAAAACAGACATACTCTGTAGCTTATTGTATAATGGGGGAAAGCAGTGCCTAGGAAGGTGCACTTTGGTCAGAAAGTTACAGGGATAGTGAGTGGGGCCAGCCGATGACACACCTCATCCAGAAATAATACCAGAGTTGATTGGATCATGGCTCATGATTCCCATACTGGGGAGAACGGATGTGGGGAACAGAGGGTAATGTAAAAGAGAAAGGGAGAAGCGCTACACTGGGGAGGAAAATAATTTTTAATATGAAAAAAATGAATGTTAGGCATTATACCACCTTTCCCTTCAATTAACTGTGGTTTCATCTTCAAATAATTTAAGCTTATTTTTTTTCACTATAATTGCATGAAAATCATTTTGCAATTCTCCCTATAATTGTCCAGGCCATATCAAAAGGTGGGTGTGGTGACATGCCCTTGAGTATCCTTGAGAACACAAAGGCTCACAATCTTTTCCCATTTCCACATGAAGGAAAAAGGCCAGATTCTTTTCTTATCTCTGGTTGCTGTGGGTTCAGGGCTCCTTATCTCTGGATCTGACCTAGTCTCTGTGTGGTTAGGCACATGAGATGGAGGTTTTTGTTTTTTGATTGGGTTTTTTTTTCCCCAAATAGTGAGAACAGTCATGCCCTACATATTTGGGAACTGAATCTAGATAAGGTAAGGTCATAGGGAGAAAGGGAGCCAGTAAGGGTAGGGTTCAGAGCCCCAAGGTGGAAAAAAAAAGCAGTTTCAAAAATAGGCATGATTAGGGAAGGTGGTCTATGTCTGCTAGAGTAATCTTCCTGAAGCAGACCCAGAAACCTGCCCCTGCCTTGCTCAGAAAACTTTCTCTTGCCTAATGGAAACAGCATTCAGAGTCAGAAACCTGAGTTCACATCCTGGCTCTGACGCTGAAATTCATGTGTGACAATGAGCTACATCCTGACTCTGATACTTAATTGCATGTGTGACAATAAGCCAGCTACCTTACCACTTAGTAGCCTCAGCAGTAAAACTCTGAGAATAATACCTCTACTATCTACTTCACAAGGCTGTTAGAAAAGTTTTTTGCAAACCACAAATGTACTATGTCAATGTGACTTACTAATATTATCACTAGAAAACCCTTAGGTACCAACCTTATCTCTATTGACTTCCTTTTTTTCCCCCACCCTTGGTTTATCTGAATTCTAGTCTCAAATATGGAAAGCAAAGTCTTATATTCACGGAGGAATAAAAAAAGACCTCTGTATTCTGGTCGCATAGTACAGTGGGAAAAGTCTGGAATTTAAAGCATCCCTGGCTTCCCTAGTTTTCCTTCAAAAGGCAGCTAAAAACTCCAGGAAACCTTTCCTAATATCCTTAATTCTCTCCTCTCTTGCTTATCTCTAATTTATCCTGTACATAGTTGTTTCCATATTGATCCCCATTAGACTATGAACTCCTTGAGCAGTGACTGTTTTACTTTTCTAATCAACAGTACTTAGTACATAATGCCTAGCTCATAGCAGGTGCTTAATAAATGCTTATTGATTTTATTGACTGATTCTAAGTTAAACACTTAAGTTGAAATCAAGATTGCCACTGCCTGAGTGATGTAGTATTCAAGGCACAGCCAGCATTTGAACACAGGTCCTCTGATGATGATTATTAATAATGATAATAGCTTACATTTATATAGTGCTTGAAGGTTTATAAAATGCTTTACAAATATTATCTCATTCAATCCTCACAACAATCCTGGGAGGTAGGTGCTATTATTATAATGATCTTATAGATGGGAAAACTAAGGCAAAAAAGATTATTAACTCATTTGTGCCAAGTCACACAGCTAGTTAGTGTCTGGGACAGAATTCAAACTTAGGTTTTCTTGATTTGGGGTCAAGTACTTCTACTCACTGCACCCCCTAACTGCCTTCCAAATCCAGTGCTCATTTCACTGTACATTTTATTTTTCCTATTAAATTGTAAGCTCCTGCAGGGCAGAGAATATTTCTTACTCTTTTGAGTATTCCCCACAGTGCCTAGAAGAGTGTTTTACACATAGTGGATGCTCAAGTAATGTTTATTTAATGTATATATGAATGAATGAAAATTTGATCTGAGAAATGGAACAAGACCCCTTTACTCAGTTACTTTTTTTTACTGGCCTACCACTATTCTTGGAAGCTCCACCATTAAAGAAGGTGCCCTGAATAACCTGCTAAAGTAGAACTAGTTTGCCTAGAAAGGGTAATATGGTACTAAAAGCAATACAGTAATATGAAAAATGCAGTTACAATATATAACTTATATAATGATGTATAGTAGTTATATAATTTCTCTCTATATATGTATGTATACCTGTGTATATGTGTGTGTATAATATATATATAATATATGTATGTATGTGTGTATATATATATATATATATACACACACACATACACATACATACATATGTAGGAGTTATCAGACTTCAATTTTTAATTTCGGCTCTGCCACTTCTTACCTCTATTTCTCCAAACAAGTCACATAGCCTAATTGAGTTTCAGTTTCTTCATCTGCAAAATTGGTTAATAACATTTTCACTCCTTACCTCATAGGTAAGATGTAGAAAGGATAAAATGAGATAATGGATGTGAAATCACACTGACTAGCTATTATCATCATCATCATTATTATTAAGCAATCAGCATGAATTTACTATATATCATATTAGCTCCAGGTATCTAGTCAGGCCCTAGCTGAAGAAATGAGAAATACACCAGGGAAATTTTCCTGTGAGCTATCGGGGAGAGGAAAGACTAGAGTACTGAAGGACTCTAAAGTGAATGGGGAGGGGAGGGGGGAGGAGAGAATTCAGGAAGTGTCTGAACAGCCACGGGGCAGTACATGAGCTCAGGGAAAAGCAGAGGGGGAACAAAAAGGAAGAGCAATGGAAGGAGGATGGAGTAACTCTAAAAATAAATTTCAACCATTGGATGATTTTGCCTAAAGATGACTTTGATCCCAAAGGGTAAACTATTTAGTATAATAGAAAAGTTCATTTCTCCCTTCAGAAGTCCTAAGGTATACCTGAAGAATCTTTGATTTCAGCATTGTAGGGAGCTGCTTGCATGGGAAATCCATCCACCAACAGAGGTCATTATCACTTTTTGATTTAAAAGATAAGTCCTAAGAAACAGCCTGAAGGACAGGCTTAAAGTGGTTTGTCCCAGGTCACAAGGCTTATAAGTGTCAGGGGCAGGCTTTGAATCCAGGTCTACCTGACTCCAAATCCAGCCATCACAACTCCAACTACCGCCACAACATGTTGCCTCTATCCAGGGATTAGTTAACACAGCATTGTTCTAAAAGCACCAATCCTTTTCTGGCAGGACTCTGAGTCCTATAGACTCAGGACTTCGGGGCACCAAATTCAAATTCTGAACCTTCCCTCTTACCTTTGCTACACTTAAGAGAGTTTTCCAGACAAAACCATAAATATTCTTCCAGTGAGCTTTATTGCTGGTGTTGGCAAACTCAAGGGCAATCAGGTACCAAGTTCCAATCCAACAACCCCACTTCTGACAGAGACATGGAAACACAAACATTCATTTGTTTGATCAATTGGTTGGCTGAGAATTATGAAGAAATCATCACTCTTATCAAAAAAAAATTTGTCAAATGTTCTGTGATACGGTGTCATGTTGGACATTGATCAAAGTAAGTTGAATAGGCAGAACCTTAGCCTTCTAAGAAGGAACACCTCCCCTTATACAGAAATCTTCCTCTTCCTTTAAGGTCCAGTAAGGGTGTCTCCTCATTGGTGTAGTTTTCACTATTCCCCAATTGAATGACTTCCCTCTTTCCTCAGATTTTCCTAGGATACTTAGTTGGCACCTCTCCCTCATCTCCATAAATCCTTACCTTATATCACACTGAACTGTATACATATCATCTGGAACAAGCAATGCAAGATATATCTCTTTTCTAAAGCAGCTAAATGGTGCCATGGATAGAGTGCCAAGTCAAGAAGATGCATCTTCATCACTTAAATCCAGTCTCAAATACTTACTAGCTATGTGACTATGGGGAAGTCACTTAACTTTGGTTGCCTCAGTTTCCACATCTGTAAAATAAACTGGAGAAAGAAATGACAAATCATTCCAATATCTCTGCCAAGAAAACCCTAAATGGGGTCATGAAAAGTCGGCACACAAATGAAAAACAACTGAGCTGAAAAAAAGGACCAACCTAGCTGAATGCAGAGATTAGTCACCACGTTGGCCATAGACTAATGAATCTGTGACCATGATATCTCTTGTTGAGCAGTTACTACACTGTAGTAGAAAGTTTGCAGTCTGTACTGGTTAAGTGAAACCCCAAATTAGGAAACGAAGGATTCTTTCATTTACAGACTCAGAGAATCAGAATCTGAAATTTGAAAGGAAACTGAGAAGCTATCTAATTTAAGTGTATTTGAACAAGAACTCTTTTCATCATATGCCTGGCTGATGATCATCCAGAATTTGCTTAGAGACCTCCAATAAGGGAGAAATTCACAAGGCAGTATTTTGCATTTTACGTAACTCCAATCCTTAGGAAATCTTTCCCTTATATCTAAGCTAAATTTGCTTCTCCCACTTTCACCCATTGCTCCTAGTCCTTTCTGCACTTTAGGGACAAGCATAACAAGCCTAATGACTTTTCCACATGACAACATGATAGTCATTGAAATTTTGAAGAAATGCACTGTACCTATGGCATAAGCTGAGGGCAAGGACTGTGTTGTTTTCCATCTTTGTATCTCCAGTGCCTTGCAGGTAAGAGACAGCTTAGGTCTTGAAGTATATAGAATGCTCAGAAAACCTGGGTTCAGATCCTGCCTCAGACACTTACTAGCTGTGTGATTCTGGGCAAGTCACTTAACCTCTCTGAACCTCAGCATCCTCATCTGTAAAATGGTGGTAATAATAGCACCTACCACATAGTGTTATTATGAGGATCAAATGAGATTATATGTAAAGCACTTTGCAAACCTTAAAGCAACATATAAATGCTGCCTATTATTATTAAGAGATGTTTGATAAATGTTTGTTAAATGAAATGACCAGAGGGGGAAGTTAGGTGGCACAGTGGATAGAGCACCGGTCCTGAAATCAAGAGGACCTGAGTTCAAATGTGGCCTCAGACCAAACATTTGACACTTACTAGCTGTGTGACCCCAATTGCCTAAAAAAAAAAAATGAAATGACCAGAAAACCTTTATCCTAGGATTGTTGTGAGGATAAAATGAGAAAATATTTGCATTGTAAAACACTTTGCAAACCTTAAAGCACTATATAAATGTTAGTCACTATTATCACTGGTGTTGTTATTGTTATTATTATTTTAGCAAAAGTACCTTTGCCTCATTTGGGACCCCAGGGCCCTAACTGGAGTTGGAACTCCAAACCCAGCAAAACTTGTCTTTGACCACGCCCCAAGGGGGATAGAGATAATTAGAGGAAGGAGTCTGACCTGCTTGCTGGACAGGTGGGTTTAGCCAGATTCCCAAGTTTGGAGGAAATGCTGTGACTTCGGCCTAACAAGGATTATAGGAAAGAGAAAGAGACCACAGAAGGAGGAAGATGCCATAGAAAAAAAATCTGTCTGACTAAACTAAACAGAGGAGTAGGGCTGGAATGAAGAGTCAGAGAGATGAGCCCTTCTCTGGGCTTTTTTTTTTCCTTCAACTCTGGGTTGCTGAAGAAGGCACTGGAGAAGGATAAATAAAGGGAATGGCCCAAAGACTACTATAAATGCCTGGCATGTTGAAGTTTGAATTCCTTGTGGTCACCTGAGTGCTGCTTCCTCCATCTAGCTGCTAAAGGGTTAGCTCAAAGTCCCTAAATCCCAGTTTAACTATGAGTCAATCATTTCCAGGCCACTCTTCTTCCTGGCTAGCACAGGAGGAAGAGAGAGAGGGAGACATAGACTGGAGACCTGACCCTCCTGGGCTGCCAGCCAAAAGCAGCTGGGGCTCACACTTTAGCTACCATGACTAACCCCTTTCCTATGCTATCTTGATTGTACTCTATAAAAATGTGGCACCGCCAGTCCTAGCTTGTGTGTTATTGATAGAAGTGAGGAGATGGAGAATTACTTTTGCCCTTGTGGAGGTAGAGATACTGTATTCCCTTTAGAGCTGAGGTGAGAAAGAGGTTTTGACCTTTTTTAAAAATAAATTTTATTTATATATTTTGCTTTTACATTACCTACATTCCCCAAAGTAACCCTTTTCCCTCCCAGTCCTCCAGGAATAACAAAGAATCAAAAGGCGGGAGGAAAAACAGTCCAGCAAAGTCAACCAATACATTCAAAAAAAGTCTGATATTTTGTAGTGTTCCACCCTTACCCTGCCGCCATCCCCAGCTCTTCAAAGAAGGGAGAAGAGATGCCTTCTCCTACAATTATTTTCCTGTTTCAACTTACTTCATTTTACATCAATTCATATGAGTCTTCCTCTGATTCTCTGCATCTTGGTTTGGCCCTTCTTTTAGAGTCATTTTGAAGCATGAGGTCAGGAGGCCCCTACCCCATTTCCGGTGGGGGGTGGGAGTAGGGAGGAATGCATCCCTATGTCATAAATGTAGAAAACTCCAATCACAAAGACAAAAGCCCAAGTGAGGGGAGAAATGTGAAGGTTGACATTTGAGGCTTTCTGGAGGTGTCTTAGCCCAAGGACTCAACACTGCAGCTGCTAAAGGGCACTGAGGTGGTTTGGCTACACCAATCACTTGTCGGTCCATTACTTTCCTAAGTGAATAACCCAGTTTCATGACTCATTTACGTGTGAATATATTTGTGTCAAATACATTTTAAGCCATACATGAATATGTATTGTTGTTCAGACATTTTCAGTTGTGTTTGACTCTTTGTGACCCCATTTGGGGTTTTCTCAGCAGAGATACTGGAGTGCTTTGCCATTTCCTTCTCCAGGACATTTTTTACAATTGAAGAAACTGAGGCAAATGGGGTTAAGTGACTTCTCCAGGGTCACACAGCTAGTAAGTGTTTGAGGCCAGATTTGAACACAGGAAGATGAGTCTTCCTGACTCCAGGCCTAGCACCCTATCCACTGCACCATCTAGCTGCCCCTTTATATGAGCGTAGCACATGCTAACAAGTACCTCCGCCACGCAGTAGAACTAAATGGATTGTTTCCTCTGCTCTGTTTAGGGGATACTACCTCCTTTGAAAACTTTCCATTTTGGGAAGCACTTGTCTTATGATTTAAGTCTTTGACTGGCTCACATGAAGCAAAGCCCTCTGCCCCCATTGCTTTGAAAGAGAAATTGTAGACTTATTCTGTCTTCCTTCCTCTACCCCTAACCCCACCTTACACTCTGTCCAGCTGCTCCTGTAAGGATTATTTGAAGTGAAAAAAAAAAAGATCCAAACATTTCTTTTTTTGACTTCATAAGCAACTACCTCTTTTGTATGGCAAGGAAAAGTGTTTTCACCATAATTCCCTGGTGGAGGGCACTTCCAGGCATCAGTCCATCATTGGATGTGACCCAAGAGTCAGGGCAATCTGAAAAGGAAGTGCTAACTCTTCTTGCTGTTGACATCTGTGCCTTGCTGGTCTCTAGTTACAGTGTATCTTGGTGTAGCCAACGATAGATTAAATGAATTTGCCATAAGATCTCTTTGCAGACACACAGCATGAGACTTGGGTTTCATCAGAGAACATGTGAACACAGCAATTATTTTGCATAATCTTCCCTTTGTAAACACCTTCTTGGGTGAGTCATGAGACTTTCTTGGCAGCTTGCATTTGGTGCCACATTTCATTAAAATAAATATAATTTCCTAAAGATGCATTTCTCCAGTAAAATAGCTTATGTAAATCATAACTGGAGCATTGTATATTAATGTAATACGGAGGTACATTTCTAAACAAACGTTTATTGGGGGCAGCTGAGTGGTGAAATGGATAGACAATGGGTCCTGGAGTCAGGAGGAACTGAGTCCAAATGTGACCTCAGACCAGACACTTGACACGTACTAGCTGTGTGACCCTGGGCAAGTCACTTAACTCCAATTGCTTAAAAAGGAAAAGAAACGTTTATTGGAAAGCTGTCATTTTTAACTAGCAGGAGTTTATATAAGTTAATATTTCCTTACTACATCACAGGCAGCTAGGTGGCACAGTGGATAGAGTACCAGGCATGGAGTCAGGAAGACTCCTCTTCCTGAGTTCAAATCTGGCCTCAGACCTGCTAGCTGTGTGACCCTGGGCAAGTCATCTAACCCTGTTTGTCTCAGTTTCCTCATCTGTAAAATGATCTGGATTAGTAAATGGCAAACCACTCCAGTACATTTATTTGCCAAGAAAACCCCAAATGGGGTCATGAAGAATCAGACATGACTGAACAACAACAAATATGATGACTATATTTTTTTTAAGTTTTACAGGCTATTAGCAATTAAAGCTAATATTGCACATTATTGCCGAGAAAGGAACAAAATCTAAATCTAAAGGGTCTAAAATCAAAATAATACATGACTTCAAAATCTTTTGAGTGGATAAATTGATTTCCTTAATTTACCTCCAGTAGAAATTGAATAAAAGGATTAAAATGTACAGTAGTGGAATAAGCTCAAAGAAATAAACTTCCTATCACTGGAAGAATTGAAGTAAAGGGCTCCTTTTTGCCTCTAGGATAAAACATAAATTCCTTCACTTGGCATTTAAAGCCTTTCATGAGGGGCAGCTAGGTAGCACAGTGGATAGAGCACTGGCCCTGAAGTCAGGAGGACCTGAGTTCAAACGCGACCTCAGACCAAACACTTGTCACTTACTAGCTGTGTGACCCTGGGCAAGTCACTTAACCCCAATTGCCTAAAAAAGAAACAAACCATAAAGCCTTTCATGCTTTACCTCCAGTCTATTTTTCCAGACTTATTTTTCATTATTCTTCTTTGTGTGATCCTATCAAAGTGATCTCCTTGTAATCCCCAAATATTCCATTTTCTGCCTTTGCAGAGGATGTCCCCCATGTCCTTGCTTCTGTCTCCCATAATCCATAGTTCACATGTCACCTCCTACTGATCTTTTAGCTGTTTGTGCCTCTTCCTTCCTTGTATAAACTTGTGAGTTTACACGCTGTTTTATGAATCCCCACCCACCCACCCACCCACCCAATACCATGTTAAGCCTAGCCCAGGCCAAGTCAACAAGTACTATTTTAAGTGCTTCAATGTGACAGGCTCTGTGCTTAGTGCTGTGAATACAAATACAAGCCAAGAAAAGACAATCCCTGCCCTCAAGAAGCCTGTATTTTAATGGGAGGAGACAATACATAAAAGGGATCGGAAATGGAGGAAGACATGCTTGGGAGCATTGTAGAGAAAGTCTGAGGGGCAGCTAGGTGGCACAGTGGATACAGCATGGGCCCTAAAGTCAGGAGGACCTCAGACCAAACACTTGACACGTACTAGCTGTGTGACCCTAGTCAAGTCACTTAACCCCAATTGCCTAAAAATTAAAAAAAAAATTTAAAAAAAGAGAGAGTCAGGAGAGCAACCTGGGGGAAATGAAGACATGTCTGGCCTGGCCTGGGCCTCCTCCTGCACTCGGGGATCCTGGGAAGAACCAGCCAATCAGAGTGAGAGGTACTTCCAACATGTGAGTTCAGGGCAGAATGAGCTCCAGGGTGAAAAGATTTCTGGGGCGTTGGATAGAAAGTCCCAGAGAGCACAGCCTGAAGAGGAATGAATGCAGACTCTTTGAGGACAGGGGCTGCCTTGTATTTCTAGGTCTAGCACAATGCTGAGTACAGAAATAGGAGTTACAGAATAGCAAATGTTTTGAATTGCATTGGATTGATGAAAGCTTTCCAGGACTTAGCAGAGAGAAGATTTGATTCCCAAGGAAGACTGAAATAAAGGACCTGCCGTTTACCTCTCCCCAGGTACTCCTCTGATTTCTCATCTTGATCCGATCCCTCCACTAGTATCTTCCCCACCCCTTTCAGTTATATCCTGTCCTCACCTTCCCTTTCTCTCCTTTCCCTCCTCCATCATTCCTACATGCTGCCAATCCAGTCCAATGCCATCTCTCCATCAATATCTCATTCTGTCCTAGATTGAATAAGTGCTAAGAAGCCTAAAGGTTTTTTTTTCCTACTACTAATGCTCTATAAACTATGTGCCAAGCACAGAAAGAAAAAATATTTAATATATAATATAATATAATATACCTGTATAAAAAGAAGCAAAAAGCAATCCCTGCCCTCAAGCAAACAAATGTGCACAAACAAGCTATGTACAAGATAAAGAGGAGGTAGGTAAGAGAGGGAAGGCACTAGAATTAAGAGAGGTTGGGGTAAAAGATGAGACTTTCATCAGAACTTAAAGGAAGACAGGGAAGCCAATAGGTGGAGATAAATAGGGAGAGTATATTCTCTACTACATTGCTTCAGTCCCTGGAAAGAGTGGGCTCAAACTTAAAACAGTTTCTACATAGCATTCATCCCACCAAGTTCACTTCCAAATGCATAGCTGCTTTGGATGAATGATGAATGGATGAATGAATGCAAATGGCTGCTGCGGCTGCTGGACAGAGTCAAGCAGGTCCACAGGACTTTGATCCTCTCTCTTTAAATTCAGGCAAATCCTAGCATGGACTCCAGCTCCCAGGTTTAGGGTGGCTCACTCTCCTGACCTTTCAAAGCTCACAAGGTACTTTTTCAAGCTAAAAGCCGGAAAAGAGATAAATACAACAAAGACAGTATTCCTCTTACAAGGGAAAGAAACCAGAGACAACCTTGATATATGGCCAAACATCAATTCAATGTGTGGTCAGTCAATTCAAGACAAATATTAATCAAGTAGATGTTTGGTCTATTCTATACAAATCAATCTCTACATTGAGCCAAATATGACAACTTAAGTTAATTAACCTCAGTTTCCCCAACCCCTGTAAAATGACAGGGTTGGATTAGATTAAGGGTTTTTTTGGGGGGGTTGTGTGTCATGGACTCCGTTGGCAGTCTGGCAAAATCTTTGTACCCCTTATTAGAATATTTGTTGCTTACATTCATTGTTTTTTAAATAATAGTTTATTTTCCCCCCAGTTACATGTAAAGGCAAATTTTAATATTCATTTAAAAATGTTTTTGAGTGGTATATGAATGTAATGGAATACTATTGTGCTATAAGAAATGATGAGCAGGCAGACTTCAGAAAAACCTGGAAAGACTTGTCAAGTGAGGTGAGCAGAACCAGGAGAACATTGTACACAGTAACAGCCATGTTGTGCGATGACTAACATTGATAGATTTAGCCCTTCTCAGCAATGAGAGGACCTAAGGCATCTCCAAAGGTCTAATGTTGGAAAATGCTATCCACATCCAAAGAAAGAACTATGGAGTTTGAATACAGATCGAAGCGTACTATTTGCTATTTTTTTCTTCTGTTTTGTTTTGTTTCCTCTTTCTGGTGGTTTCTCCTATCAGTTCTAATTCTTCTTTACAACATGACTAATGTGAAAATATGTTTAATAGAAATGTATATGTATAGCCTATATCAGATGATGCGCTGTCTTGGGGAGGGTGGTGGGGAAGGAGGGAGAGAAAAATTTTAAACTCAAAAGCTCATGGAAGTGATTGTTGATAAATCAAAATAAATTAATAAAAAAATATTTTTTGAGTTCTAGATTTTCTCTCTCCTCCTCCCTCACCTCCCCCCCTCCCTGAGACAGTAAGTAATTTGACATTGGTTATATAGTTATATTCATTGTTGAAGGAAATGATGGATTTCAGTTGGTTAGTGAAAATAAAGATGCCATTTTTTTTTCCCATTCAAGTTCAAGCATGTCCTGAACTTTATCCATGGGGGTCTGTGGATCTTTCATTTAAAATCTCTGGCCTACATGATCTCTAAGGTAGCTTCTAGCTTTAAATCCTGTTCTCATAATTCCTCCATCAGTGCATATCAACCCTGCTCTACAACTTTAATTTTTGTTGTTGTTTAGTTGCTTTCAGTCATGTCCAACTCTTTGTGACCCCATTTGGGGTTTTCTTGGAAAAGAAATTGGAGTAGTTTGCCATTTGCTTCTCCAGCTCATTTTCCAGATGAGGAGACTGAGGCGAACAGAGGTTAAGTGGCTTGCCCAGGGTCACACAGGTAGTGTGTGTCTGAGGCTGGATTTGAACTCAGGTCTCCAGGCCCAGTGCTCTTGTATTATGCTACCTACATCTTGTAGGTGAATAGCTAGTCCATAGAGCTTTTCACTATGGAAGAGATTCTCTTAAGTATATTCTGTAAGAAAAATACACATATACACAAAAAGTACTATATGAACAGTAAGAACTTCCTTAAGGTTTTATGCTAAGCATTTCAATTAATCAATCAATTAAAAAATATTTATTAAATGTCTACTGCATGCCAGACCCTCTGCTAAACTGGAGATATATATACATATCTCACCTTTACTAGCTTATCCTTTGAGGTCAAGGGGGAGGGAAACCAAGGCAAAAGGAATTTCCACAAGGCTGTTTTGGAAACACCAAGAACCCTGAAGGCAGGAAGTGAGTTAAGCAAGCCAGTTTATTCAGTACACACTCACAACCAGAAACCACACAGAAACACACAACCCTGAGGTTGGAGGTTTTTATATGAAAATTGGTATTTACACAATTGAAGATGCACAAAGCTATACGATGCCAAAACATCTATTCACTTATCATTTGTTACAGAAATAATATGTAATAGGTCTTTTGTTGTTAGGATGGTGGGGTTGGTTTTTTGGTTGGGGGAAGGGACAGGGAAGCGAGACTCCATCTAGCCTGGAATTCCTTCTAAAGAAGGAGATAAAAATCTACCTATATAGCTATAGACTATGTCCTAGGGATTTGTGTGTTAAAAGATTTACCCAGGGTTAGATTAGGAAGTATCAAAGACCAGATCATAAACCAATCAGTCTTCCTGACTTCAGGTCCAGCACACAAAGTCAGACTTCATCTCAACATTTATTAATTCAGAAGGAGAAAAAACAGTCAAGCCAATTTTGGGGTGTCATAAAAACTTTTGAAAAAAGATTGATTGCTTTTTATACTTGATAATCAGTATTTTATGTCGTGTTGACACAGTCTGTTAAAAGATGAAAAATTACTTGTGAAGATGAGAGGCAACTACCTAGATATTCCAAAGTTATACATTTTTGTTCCTTTCAAAGGAGCAAGACAATCTTTCTTCCAAACATCGACCCACAAATGCAGATTTGAATGATCACAAAGTGATTATGTTTCATATCTAGGAATCTATGACACTCACAGACAAAGCAAAGTCACACTTAATAAACACGCGCGCACACACACGCACACCCCCCAAAGTTGTAAAAACATAACTAGACAACAGCAATATTTCAAGCAAAATACAAAATTAATAACAAATTATTCAAGAAACCCCGCCAGAAATAAAACACTTCACTTCCCTCAATTGATTCAATTATCTCTCTAAAAAAAGGGTTTTTTTTAACACCTCCCACACAAGCAGTAGATTCAGTCAGTTGGTGAGGATAACAGTGCATAATCTAGATAGAAGCATGAGTCTAGGGTGTGGAACAAGAATTACATAGATTGCTTAAGGTAGGAGAAGATAAGTCTGATCTTCCTAAGAGTAAATGTTTGAAAATGTTCATTGCCATTTTTGGTCTCATTTAGACGTTCTTTCTTTCTTTTTCCCCTCCTTCCTTCCTTTCTTTCTTTTTTCCTTCCTTTCTTCCTTCTTCTCTTCCCCCACCTTCCTTCCCTCCCCTCGTTTCTTTTCTTTCCTTTTCTCTGTCTCTCTGTCTTTCTCCTTTTGTCTTTCTTCTTTCTTTCTCTTTCCTTCCTTTCTCTCTTTCTTCCTTCTTTCTTCTCTTCCCCCTCCCTCTCTTCCCTTCTTTTTTTTCTCTTTCTCTCTCTTTTCCTTTGTCTCTTCTTTCTTTCTTTCTCTTTCCTTTCTCCTTCCTTCCTTCCTTCCTTTCTCTTCCTTCCTTCCTTCCTTTCTTCCTTCTCTTCCCTCTCCCTTCCTTCCTTTGTTTCTTTCTTTCTCTTTCTTTTTCTTTGTCTCTCTCTTTCTCTATTTGTCTCTCTTCCTTTGTTTCTTTCTTCCTTATTTCTCTTTCCTTCTTTTCTCTTTCTTTCCTTATTTCTTTTTCCTTCTTCCCTTTCTTTCTCTTCCTTCCTTCCTTTCTTCCTTCTTCTCTTCCCCTCCCTCCCTTCCCTTCTTCCTTTTTCTCTCTTTCTTTCTCTCTCTCTTCCTTTGTCTTTCTTCCTTCTTTTCTCTTTTCTTCCTTTCTTTCCTTTCTTCTTCCTTCCTTCCTTCCTTCCTTTCTTTCTTTCCCTCTTTCCTTCTTCCTGTGTAAATAAAAGAGCTAACCATGGCCAGAACCTAATACTGATTGGCACAGAAGCTTTAAACCCGCTCCATTTTTTCTGACCTGGACCTGTTCATCTCTTCTTAGACATCCTGGTGGCCCTCAGCTTCCTGAAGACTCACCATAGTGGTGTAGTCTTAGTTCCAATACTCAATGAGCTTTAGCTCTAATGCATCTCATAACATCTGAATTCAAGCAATCCACCAGCCTCAACCTCTCCCTGTAGCAGGGATGACAGGCCTATACCATCCACTGGCCTTCTAGAATATTTTCCCAGTGAAGAGGCCCATCATCAAAGCCTTAATGAATTCCTGATTATCAGAACATCCCGGCACAGTCCCTAACTACTATAAGAGTCTCTGTGACTATACTGTTTTCATCTTAAATTCCTTGTGAGATAGAGATTCATTCTATAAACAATAATCTGCAGAATTGATAATAATGCCCACATAGACCAATGCCTTTTTCTTGAGATACTCTAATGCTCTAGTGCTACAGTGCCAGACAGAGGCCCTCAATTTGTGAAACTGATGAGTTTCTAAAAAATTGGCCTCTAAATTGAATTTCTGTAAGTAAAATAATTTTTAGATGCACTAATGGTGACTTATGAAGGCAATGTGTCATCATGGAAAGCAAGCTGGCACAAGTTGAGTTCAAGATCTACCTCTAATACATATTGGCTTTATAACATGAGCCATTAGCACAGTGCATGGCACATAGTAAGCACATAATGCATGCATGTTGACTGCTTTTATGACCCTGAGCAAATCATTTAGTCTTTCCAAGAGTATACATTTCAGGATAATGGCTGATCCCCACTGGTAGAAAAGTGGTTTCTAAGAAAGTTCCCTATACCAATGAAATGATAGGTCTGGAAAAAAGGAGTAATTTAAAATCATCCTATTTTTAATACTTTGGTAAAGTCAAATAAAAGAAATGTTAATTCTCACTTCATCATTTCAATTAAATTCTATGTAATAACTACTTGCTAAGAGCTTTTTGTTTAGACTGGACCTATGATTTCTTTGGTGTAGGTAATCATACACCAAGTAAGCATTTACTATATACAAATGCAGATTTTCATAATTCCATTTTGGGTTTCATGGATTAAGACTTGGACAGGTGGGTAGCTAGGTGGCGCAGTGGATACAGCATTGGCCCTGAAGTCAGGAGGACCTGAGTTCAAATGTGGCCTCAGACCAAACAGTTGATACTTACTAGCTATGTGACCCTGGGCAAGTCACTTAACTCCAACTGCCTAAAAATAAAATAAATAAATAAATAAATAAAGACTTGGACAGTACTAACCTTGGACAAGAAAGTATGTAGGGAGTGTAATCTACACTAGAGGACAGAGTACCCACATAAATAATACGAATTATGACAATAAAAGCATTTATAAAGTATGTTAAGGTTTACAATGTTTTTATATTAACTCATTTGATTTTCACAACTCTGGGAAGCAGGTGCTATTATAATCTCCATTTTACAGTTGAGGAAACTGAGGCTAAGGTACTTAGGTCTTCCTGACTCCAGGTCCTATTCTCTATCCACTGCCCTATAGAGCCTTCTCAGTAAGTATTTGTTGTGCCCCAGCCTATTAGGAGTTCTTACTGTCTAGTATGGCAGTAAGTCTCTAAATGGAAGCACAAAAAGGAAGTGACAGGTCCACTTTACAATTTCTCCTTAGTGTAACTAGTATGTATTCCTTTGTTTCTCCTCAGCCCTCTCCCTGCCTGCCTTCTCCCCACCTCCTTCAGATGATCAGGTTCTATGTGTTCCCTTTCCAAGGGATTCTTACTTCAAATTCCTAGTCTTTTTTCTCTTTCAATAACCTTTATACCAAGTGTGTCTTAAAATAACAGTAGAAGTCACTTTCTCATACAGCATTAATTTTTCTCCTTTTCTCATTTAACATTTGTTTTGTTTTTTTCCTCAATTACATGTAAACAAAAATTTTTAACATTCTTTTTTAAAAATTTTGAATTGTATATTCTTTTCCACCCTCTCATCTCTCCCTTGCTCTTGAGAAGACAATCAATTTGATATAAATTTTGCATGTGCAGTCATGCAAAACATTTCCATATTAGCCATGTTGCAAAAGAAAACACAGACCAAAATAAACCAAGATTAATAAAGAAAGTTTAAAAAGTATACTTCAATCTGCATCAGTTCTTTCTTTGGAAGTCAATAGCATTTTTTGTCATAAGTCCTTTGGAATTGTCTTGGATCATTGTGTTGCTAAAAATATCTGTCATTCATAGTTGATCATCATACAATATTTCCCTTACTATGTACCATGTTCTCCTGGTTTTATGCATTTCACTTTGCATCAGTTCATGTAAATCTTCTCAGGTTTTTCTGAAACCATCCTGCTTATCACTTCTTACAGCACAATCATATTCCATCACAATCACATATTACAGCTTGTTTGGCTATTCCAGCACTGAAGGGCATTCCCTCAAATTCCAATTCTTTGCCACCACAAAAAAGAGCTGTTATAAATATTTGTATACATATAGGTCATCTTCCTTTTTCTTTGATCCCTTTGGGGTACAGACCTAGTAGTGGTATTGTTGGTCAAAGGGTATACAAGATTTTAGAGTCATTTGTAGCCCATTAACTGTTTTTTGTATTACAAATTTATTTTATTTTCAATTTATAGAACAAAACAAGCATTTCCATAACACAGTATAATAAAAAGATGATGGCACATGAAACTGCAAATTTACCATGTACAACTTGCTATTCCCTCAAAATATACAACAGTTATTATGTAAATTTCTTTTTTTTCCCCTTTTTTTCTCCCTCCCTTCAACGCTAGAGATGGCTACTATTAGACACAAATAGGGGTGTGTGTGTGTGTGTGTGTGTGTGTGTGTGTGTAAAATTATTCTATACATCAGTTCTTTCTCTGGATGCAGATAAGCATCTTTCATCGCATGTTTATTTTTAATTTGTATATTTATAATAGTCAAAATGACAGTACTTGCTCAAAGTTGTTCTTAAAACAATATTGCTGTTTCTATGTACAATGATCTCTTCATTCTGCTTACTTTGCTCATCATTTCATGCAAGTCTTTCCAAGGCTTTCTAAGATGATTGAGCTCATCATTAACTTTTCTCTTCTTTTTCTTTTTTTGCTTTTTTTTTTTGCTGAGGCAATCGGGGTTTAGTAACTTGCCCAGGGTCACATAGCTAGTAAGACTTGATTTGAACTCACATCCTCCTGACTCCAAGGCCAGAGCTCTATCCACTGTGCTACCTAGCTGCCCCCATTAACTTTTAATAAACCTTTTTGGGGCAGCTAGTGGCCTCAATGATAGAATGTGAAGTGTGAAGTCAGAAGGACTTGAATTTGAATACACTATGGCCCCAGAGACTTACTAACTATGTGACCCTGGACAAGTCACTTTACCTCTGCTTGCCTCAGTTTCCTCATCTGTAAAATGGAGATAATAATAGCACCTACTTCCCAGGGTTGCTGTGAGGATGAAATGAGATACTATTTGTAAAAACACTTAACACAGTGCTTAGTACATAATAGGTTCTATATATTGCTTATTCTCTTCCCCTATTTTTCTTAATCTCTTCCCTTTTGTAGGTGGTCAGGCTCCTTTGAGACTGAACCTAGTCCATAGATGCCGAGGTTCAGAGCTGAGGGGGCTCTTTAGTGGAGAGGGAGGTGAAAGACCCAAGTCCCCTGAGCCCAGCAGCAGCTCTAATTGCTACACTAACATTGACTTCTGGATTATCTCCAGCTATTTAGTTGATCCGCAAGTTGAAGACCATTCCCAGGTCTGGATTTCTCATCAGAATACAAATTTTCTGATATCATTGAAGAATCATTTGGGGGGATAGTTAATTAGGATTACTAATTTCCCTTATTTATTATACCAGACTCTAAATTTCTTCTTTCGTTTCATGCCCTCAAGTAGTCTTGTACATTTCAAATTGGTATTCGTCAACATATAAATGGTTTCCTTCTGATTTGTAAGATTTTCTCTTGGACTATGAAACTACCATTTTTGGGTGAGTTAAATTTAGGATCTAAATGTAGATCCTCTCTGTTGGCATCCTGTGGATTCTGGTCTTTTGCATCCTGCCCTCTGTTTCTAATGCCTCCACACAATTTTCTTATTTGATTTCCTGGGATATAGTATTAAAATTATTTTTTATTTATATTTTTCAAGGAAATAAATAATTCTGAGGCTATCTCACTAAGCTGTTTTCTATCTGTTTCTTTGTTTTCTGGAGATCTGAAATTTTGCTTTTTGTCTTTTTTTCCAGATTTGCCATTTTAAATTTGTTCTCAATTGTATGTTCTTCCATCTCTGAATTTTTTTCAGTCACTCTAAGCTGATCAATTTCTCAGAGAATACATTGTTTCATTAAAATGTTCCATTATCTTTTTCGTGTTATCAACCTTCATATTTGTCCCCTTTAAATTCTTCCTTTGGCCATCTTATCTCCAGTTGTAGAGATGCCAGCTCTTCATTCATATCTTTTATTATAATTGTAAACCATTCTGGAATTTTTTGAAACAGATGCATTCTCTCTTTCAGAGCTGTCATTGTTATTACATTACTTTTCTTTCCTTTTGGAGATTTATCCTCACTTTCTTTTATTCTCTAGTAACATTCTGATGCCTCTTTTTTCATTAATACTTTCTTTGTTTAACTTTTTCTGCTAGTGCTAGTTTTCTCAAAAGATTTTCCTTTGGGAGGTTTTCCTATAAAAGATTTTCTTGTAAGGGCTTCTTCCCTTTCTTCTCCTTTAAAAAAAAAAAAGATGTATTTGTCATTGTTTGGAGGTGGTGCAGGGAAATTGGGTGTAGTCACAACTACTCACTCTGTTGTCTTGCCAAAAGTATTTAGACACACCCTTAGAAAGCTCTTTTTTCCTGTCTATCCAATTTTTTTTTTCCATAGGCCTTCTCTTAAGCTGAGTCATAGGCCTGGAATGTCCTTCCCTTTCTTCACTCCTACCACTCCAAAACTAAAATTGAATAAGTTAAACAGATATTTATCCAGCACCTACTATGTGCAGGGAGAAGAAAAGAAAAAACCTGAGGTAGACCTTTCCTTTAGGGAATTTATTACCTAGTATAAAAGGGGTGTTTCATACCTCTCAACCCCAATTAAGGTAAATAACAAAATGCTGTAGGCCCCACTGCCTTTATCTGCTGAAAATGTCTCCAAACATAGAGTTAATCTTAGAATTAAACATAGAGATTAAAGTAGGTATAAACAATTCTTGGACACTTCTATTGGATTGATCAATCAATCAATCAAAGGCATAAACTAGTGTGGAAATGTCTGTGATCAACTTGAAATGTTCCTGGGGATTAGATAAAATGAGATGACACTGCACAGGAAGTATATTGGGCTTGGCTGAAGAAAATTAGTCATGCCCCAGGGGGCTGGGATAAAACAGCATGTGAATTTGAAATCCAGAATTTCAGTACCTGGCCAGCCTAGTACTAGAACAGCTACAGCCAAGTCCATAAGTAGGCATCACTTGGGGGAAGGTCAGAGAGGGGAGCCCCTTTGACCAATGGAAAACCTTGTGATCTTCAAAGGGTTGGAAGATTTGGACTTCCCATTGGCAATAGTAGCTCTGGTCTGAGGATAAACTACACAGGCAGAGGAGAGGTAGCTTCAGAACTATACAAAGGTCACAACCCCCTAAGCCTAGCAGAATGCTTCACACTTAAGGGGAATCTCTGCCAACTTCGCACAAAAAAAGAAAAGGACTTCCATCTAACCAGGGGGAAATCTAGGCGATCTGGACATTGTCTCTGGCTGTCCCTCAAGCCTGAAATGCTCTCTCCTTAACTCCTTAACTCTACCTACTCACTTCCCTGGCTTTCCTTTAAGTCCCAACTAAAATTCCATCCCTCTTAATTCTAGTGTCTTCCCTCTCTTAATTAATCTTTTCCCTTAAATACTTTTTTTGAAGCTTCATGTATTAATATAAAGATTAAAAGGAAAATAGAAAGGTATGTAGTTGAATGGAACTTTTATGGAA
Source organism: Phascolarctos cinereus (assembly GCF_003287225.1). Lineage (NCBI taxonomy): Eukaryota > Metazoa > Chordata > Mammalia > Diprotodontia > Phascolarctidae > Phascolarctos > Phascolarctos cinereus. Next base: position 212,191,650 of record NW_027555847.1, read on the forward strand.
AGAAATAAACAAAAATTACACAAGATGTGAGAACTCATGGAAGGGTTGTAAGAAGCATTAAGAGAAAAAATACCTACACCAATAATGTCTGCCAAAATATTTAAAAGTACATTTTGAAATCAAGCTTTCCATTTTTTTCCCTCACAGACACTCAGAATGGAAAATTTCTCACACTAGACTGGAAACTCCTTGAGGTCAGAAATTGTGTCATGTTTCATCTTTTTCTTCCCAGAGCCTAGATCATACTTCAATACTTCAATGGCTCCATAATTGCGTGGATATGGGTACTCGTATGGATCATCTCCATCCTTGACCTCTCATCCTATGTAACTTTTCTCTAGGTCCTCCCATACATAAATCCTCTAAGCTAGCCCACCCCACAGGCTGGAAAGGCAATAAGCAGACAACAGGCATTTATTAAGTGCTTATTATGTGCTGTGTCAATTGCTGGGATACAAATATAAGCAAAAAGAAAGGTGGTCCTTGCCTTCAAGAAACTTACATTCTAATAGAGGAAGATAACACATAAAAGGGTTTTGTTTTAAAAAGGTGGAGGAGCATTGGGGCATGGTAGGGAAGTCAAGGGAGTCAGAATCATAGCCAGGAAGGAAATGAAGCAACCCCAACCCTTCCCTAAAATGAAAGTTCCTCTTAACAAATTTTAATAGCACCTTGCTGTTTACATTCATTATTTGAAATTGTCTTAACACTATATTTTTGTTGTATAGATTTATAGAATCATAGATTTAGAACAAGCAGGCACTTTAAGGATTGACAGTCCAGTTAAGCCTCTCATTTTCTTTTTTGATATTATGGAATCTTTAAAATGAATATTTCAATATGTAAAGAACAGAAAAAGGATTGCATATATATTTAATTGTGAATTTGTATTATGTCCAATTTGTTTTTTTAAAGATTGTATGTTAAATTTAACTCAAGTAACAAAATGACCCTGCGTATCTATTTCCCCACATCAAACTTTTTGTTCTCTTCAAAAAATAAAATAAAATAAAATAAAATGAAGGTTCCCCAGAAGGACCAGTGAGAGAAGGGGGCCAGCATGGAAGCACATTGAGGATGCTCTAGGTGCTGAGGGAAGTTCTAGGTTCAAAAAGGCAGCTGAGTTACAGTGGCAAGGTCCAGAGAGTCAGAAGCACAGCCAAGAAAGTGTGTCAAAACGCCTTTTGATATCATGTGGTTATCAAAGCAGCACCTAGGACATACATCAGTATGATACACCTCATCCTAGGTCCGTGGACTGATCACTTCCTTTTCTGATTATCTTCCTGACTGATAATGTTTATACTACTTCTTTCATGCAAGCCATCATTTTGAATATTCTGTTGCCTACTTATTCCCATTGTATATCTCTCTGTTGCCATCTGGTCACCCACATTTTTTGACTGTGGTGTTCCATGACTCATAGCCATATAGCATCAAATAAGGCATAAAACAAAGAGATTCATGCTCACTAAAGATGTTTGTCATAGAGGAAATCCACTATGGAATCCAAATGGAAGAAGTGAGGTCCTTCTGGTGGCTGGCATTGTGCTGATTATATCAAACCTCAGGATACTACAGAGTCTCTTAAATGAGACCCTCAAGTACTCAAAAGAGTTTAGTATAACAATCCACAGAGGAAAAATAAGTAGATAAAGGATGCCTATTGTCTGGACAATGATATAAAATTAAGCAGCTCCTATCCATCAGCACATATACTTCAGACAGACTGTAAAAGGGCATTTGAGATAGGCCCAGATTTGAAGTAAGGGAGGAAAGTTGTTTGGAGTGGCTTGTTAAGGTGAAAATTATGCATCCTTTTTTGAAGATCCCAAACAAAATTCAAGTTCTTCTTATTTGCTATCTTCCCCATAGCCAGTGCTTACTACGTATTAAAAATTTAATTAGGAATAAAAGGAATATGTGTTTGTTTTTTTAAGTTTGACTTAACCACAGATCTGGACCCAAAAAAAATGTCCTAATCATCCTCTACTCAAGTCCTCCACTGATGCCTCCTGGTGGTGTGAAGTTGAGCCTGGGTTCTTGAACCGATGCCAGTAGAGAACAATGTCTTGTAGGCCTTGCCAAGCTGTACAGGTTTGGAAGATGTCTGCTGTTCAAGGGCTAGCCCAACAGAGTTCAGGAAGGCTCATCACCAGCTGGGCCACAGGAGGGTGGGCTTTTCAGCCACACCAACTCTCGGAGATCGCTAAGTTTCAGAGACCATAATCTTCACTGGTGGGAGAATTACCCACACCAACAAAATTATGGGTAGTCTAACTATTGGTGTTTGTCCTAACAGTCCTAGTAAAGCCTCAATATTATTGATAGACTTATAGTTTGTGGTAGCAGAAAGAGCATTGGATTCGGGGTCAGAGGACCCTGGAACCAGGACCAGCATCCTAATTCTACTAGTGACTGCCTTTTGAGACCTGGTGCAAATTACTCCCCCTCTCTGTTTCCTCATCTACAAAATGGGCAGGGGGTAGGGGGGAGGTCAATTCAGAATTCAGTGGAATGACTTGTTCTTGCTCACACAGCTAGTGAGTTTTCATGTTGTTCACCCTTTGTTCTCAAAGAGAACCACTATTTTAACTTGCCTGTGAATTGGATTTAAGTGAGGCCAAGACCGTAGAGTAGCTAGGTGGTGCATCGGCACTAGCCCTGGAGTCAGGAGGACCTGAGTTCAAATTTGACCTCAGACACTTACTAGCTGTGTGACCCTCGTTAAGTCACTTAACCTGTTTGCCTCAGTTTCCTTATGTGTAAAATGAGCTGTAGAAAGAAATGGTGAACCATTCCAGTGTCTTTGTCAAGAAAATCCCCAATGGGATCATGAAGAGTAGGACTCAACAAGATTCAAATCATGGGTATGATGGAACTGGCTCGAACTTTGGTTAAATTTTCAGTGTGAGCATTTACATCTTTGAAACAGGCAAATGCTAAAAATTAAGGCTTGATTTACTATTTTGTTGATTGTCTAGACTAAAGAAAGTGATGGAGAAAATGTTAGTAATGTGGATTCAACTTAAAAGTGTGTCCTGTGTACATGGTTTTGGTTCCTCCTCTTCCCAGAGAGCTGATTGTTAAATATTTACCAGTCAACCTTTGTGACCTTACTCTTTGTATTCACCCAACCCAGTCTCATGTTATTTCCACCTCTTTCCCTGAAATATTTTTTTTCCTGAAATCTAAAATCCTCATCTAAATTTAATGGAATCATTCATAGGATATTAGAGGTAGAAGGGACCTTACAGACCATCTAGTCTAAACTCCTCATTTTATAGATGAGGGAGACTAAAATCCAGATTGGTTATGTGACTTGCCCAAGGTCATATAACTAATACATTTACTAAATGTCTGAGGCTGTGTTTGAACACAGGCCTTCCTGACTCCGGGTCCAGCAATCTAAAGCCTATAATGGGCAAGGCATTGCCCTAGGCCCTGGACTTATAGTCTATGAAATGTAGACTATCCCTTGCCCTCATGGAGCTTACATTCTTCAGGGGAGAGGGATATATCATGTTATCAGATAAATATATGTAAGGTAATACATATGAGGTCCTTCCTACCTCTGACTCTGAGGATCCCAATATGAAGAACCATACCCAGTAATATAGACCTATTTTTAAAAATTTAACAAACTCAATAAATATTTATTTCATGTGGATTTTGTACAGAATGCTGTGCTAGGCAACAGATGTACAGAGGAGATGGCATGCCCTCCTCTCCCCCATTCACTCCTTCATGTCTGACAGCTCTCAGGGTCAGGAAATTATCCCTGGTGTATGGTATAAATTCCTCATGCTGAAATTCAAGAATTTGTTTCATTTCCATAGAAATGGAGACTAGCATACTTTATGTATTTGAAAACTTCTATTACATCATCCTTTGGGCATCTTTTCTTGTGCTTGGAGTTGAATCACAAGAAATCTAGTGAGAAGAGCCTTTTTTTCTACAACTTAAGAAAGATTCCTCAACATCCTTTAAGGGATGTAGGGTCAAGAAGAGTTGGACACAACTGGAAAATGACCTAACGACAAACCAAGGATTCATTTATCATTTTGTTGATTGCCTAGACTTAAGAAAGTGATAAAGAAAATGTTAATAATGTAAATTAAACTTAAAAGTGTATCCTGTATATATTTCATTTTTGGAGAGCTAGTTGTTAAGCATTTAGCAGGTCAACCCCATCTGTAATTCACCATTTAATTGGTAAATGGTACAGTGGACAGAGCAGTGGGCTTGGAGTCAGGAGGACTTGAGTTCAAGTCTGTGCTCAGGTATTTACTAGCTGGCCCTAGGCAAGTCACTTGACCCTTGTTTGCCTCCATTTCTTTATCTGTGAACTGGGGACAAGTAATAGCACCTACTTCCCAGAGTTGCCTGTAAGGAACAAATGAGATAATAATGTAAAGCACTTAGTACAGCACCTGAAATACGATAAGTGCTATATAAATGTTAGCTATTATTATTATTCAAATTTGATCTGGATAGGGGCAGCTAGGTGGTGCAGTGGATAGAGCACCAGCCCTGAAGTCAGGAGGACCTGAGTTCAAATGCCGCCTCAGACCAAACACTTGACACTTACTAGCTGTGTGACCCTGGGCAAGTCACTTAACCCTAATTGCCTAAAAACAAACAAATCAAAAAAAATCAAAAAAACCAAATCTGATCTGGATTAAAATCCTAGCTCTGCCACTTTGTACTTGTGTAACAGTGGGACAAGCCCTAAGCCTTTTTGGTTCCTTGTAGTTCCAAATCCAGATCCAGAGGGTCCATAAGCTTCAAAGTCCTTTAAAAACAAATTCATGAGGAACATAGGTAAATAAGTGTTGCCCACTATTTTACATTCCTAAAGAAGGAACTGGGAGGAAAGGAGGGGAGAGTCACTCACCTTGTACCAAAACTTCAACTTGGTGGTCAAAGTTTACACTTTCCTTAAAAAAGCTCTCTTTAATTGTCTATTAAATGTAAAAAAATTGCCTGTGTATTTGTGACTGAAAAAAGAAAGGGAAGTTACATTCTTACTATTCATGCACTCACTTCAACTCCACTTCTGCCAGGCTGTGGAAGAAAAACTGCCACTTGTTTAAAACTTTGTGAAGTGTAAGATGCATATAGCCAGAAGATGGTACAATTCCAAACATTTTTTTGTTTTGTTGAGACAAGCTCCCCTTTCATTACCCCAGGTGAAAATATAGCCACCATTCCCGGACCTGATCTCACTACTGGAAAAGCATGGAAAGCTCTAACCACCAGTGACATGGGTAGGTTTGCCCTTCGCTGGGCATCCTGAAGGGTGCGCTATGCTGGTGCCAAACAGTGTGGTCCCCAGACCATACAGCATAGAAGTTCCAAACTCAAGTGATACATCAGCCTCAGCTCCCCTGGTGGCTGGGCTTATAGGTGTGTTCCATCATGCCCAAAACAATTTCTTTCTTGTTTATTTTTGGCACAGGCAGCAACAAGTTTTCATTATGTAAGAACACAATTAAAAGAGAGAAGGGATCACATTCTCCGACTTGCCTTGTCTCAGAATGCTGGAACTGCATTTTCTGCATAAGAGGATTGCAAGGGATAAAGGTAGAAGATGGCTTACTTCAAAACCTGAAACAAAGGCACTCCATCTTATTGATCTGTTACGTTAGATGTCTTAATTAAATACCTATATTTGTATCACGCATTGCTAGACTCTGTATAAAGAGTCTTATTACTTTCTGTACAAAGAAAGTAATATTGTCAAGCATCTTCAATGGTATACTGAAAAGAGTGTCTCGATTTGGAGTCCAAAGTTTGTTGTTGTTGTTCAGTTGTTTGGGATTTTCTTGGCAAAGATACTGGAGTGGTTTGCTGTTTCCTTCTGCAGCTCATTTTACAGATGAGGAAACTGAGGCAAACAGGGTGAAGTGACCTGCCCAGGGTTACACAGCTAATAAGTGTCTGGAGCCATATTTTAACTCATCAAGATGAGTCTTGGGGCAGCTAGGTGGCAAAGTAGATAGGGAACCTGCCCTGGAGTCAGGAGGAACTGAGTTCAAATCTGCCCCTTACTAGCTGTGTGACCAGGGGCAAGTCACTTAACCACATTGCCTAGCCAAAAAAAAAAAAAAAGATGAGTCTTCCTGATTCCAGGCCCCATTCTCTCTATCCACTGTGCCACCTAGCTGCTTGTGGAGTCCAAAGTATCTGGGTTCAAATCCTAGTTCAGCTACTTGCTACCTGTATGACCTTAGATAAATCACTTAATGTTTATGAGAATGACTCTTCTCACCAGTAAAATGGAAGGGTTGTATTAAATAAACTCCAAAGTCTCTTCCAACTCAAAATTTAAGAACCTTCGATCTCTAGACACCAAAACTTTAAGGGTCCTTCCTAATGGTTTGGAATTTAAAACAATCTAAGACAGACCCTAATGATGAAGACAGAGATATTAGAAATATACATTAAATAAAAACATAAATAAGGAAAGGTGGAAATGCATGTCATGGAAGTTCTATTTTGCCTTACTTCTAGCTAGTCAGGGAGACCTTCTGAAGTCATCTAGTTCAGAAGCGTTAGACACCTGGCCCCAGGGGTACATGTGGCCTACAGCCCTCCTGAATGCATCCAGAACCAGATTCAAATATAATTGGAAAATGTTTAGCAAAATAAATAAAAATACAATAAGAGAGAGATAATATTGTGTTTTAAAACTGAGTCAACATGCAGGCCACAGGGATATTTATGTACTGTTTATTGGCCCTCCTCGGTTCTATTTGAGTTTGCCACCACTGATATAGTGCATTCCCCTGTTTCTAAACAGGATCTGGCCTGAGATACAAAAGTACCATATGATTCTAAAGCATCTAAGGCCTCTGAATGGACATAAAATAGAAAAAATAGAAAAAAGTCTTTCTTTCCCTCCCTGTCTCTGTCGTTTTTCTGTCTCTCTCCATCACCCAGTCTCTCTTCCACCTTTTCTTTTGTCTTATCTTTTATTCACTCAAAAGGAAATCAGTCACATTCTTTTCTTACGGGTGTGGTTTCCAGGTACTTGAATAGGTCACGTGCCTTGACTTCTTTTCCTCCGCAGGGCTGAGGGTAAAGGGCAATGTGACTGAGGGTTGTAACTTTGGATCTGGCCCAGTGAAGTTTCACCTTTCTCAGCCACAGATATTCAAGTTTCCAGAGTTTGAGGAAGCTCCTGGACTAGTCTGTATGACTAAGGCAGATGAGGTCTGATTGGTCCCTGACACACTATTTAAATCAAGCAAGGCCCACACCCTGCTTAAATGAATAACCCATCACGCTGCATAATGGCTTGTTCAACTTTGTGGCTTGTTCCCAGCATTCATCAAATATACAACAACCTGTTCGAAGATTAGTCTGCCTGCCCATTTCTAGTTTGTTGGAACGGGCCACTTGATGTTGGAAAATGATTAGTAGAGGACATGATTCTACCCTTGTCCTCTTCCAATTTATTTGCTAGGGACAAAAGTCAACACTTTTCCAGAGCAGTCAAACCTGATGTGAGCTAACTCACATAGACTTTTATAAAACCACTGAATAGAACCATTTGTTGTCATTTAGTTGTTTTCAGTTGCATCCAACCTTTTGTGATCCCATTTGGGGTTTTCTTGGCGGAGATATCGGGGGTACTTTGCCATTTCCTTCTCCAGCTCATTTTACAGACAAGGAAACTGAGGCACCGGGATGAAGTGATTTGACCAGGGTCACACAGCTAGTAAGTATCTGAGGCCAAGTTTGAACTCAGGAAGATGAGTCTTCCTCACTTCAGGCCCATCGTCCTATCTATTGCACCACCTAACTGCTCAAATAGAAGCATACAGGTGGCAAATTTAGTAGAAAGAATACTGGGTTTGGAATCTATTGCTGTTGTTCATCCTTTGTTTTCTTTCTTTCTTTCTTTTTCTTTCTTTCTTTCTTTCTTTCTTTCTTTCTTTCTTTCTTTCTTTCTTTCTTTCTTTCTTTCTTTCTTTCTTTCTTTCTTTCTTTCTTTCTTTCTTGGCAATGGGGTTAAGTGACTTGCCCAAGGTCACACAGCTAATAAGTGTCAGGTGTCTGAGGCTAGATTTGAACTCAGGTCCTCTGAATCCAGAGCCAGTGCTCTATCCACTGTGTCACCTAGTTGCCCCTATCCTTTGTTTTCAAAGAGGACCAGTGACATCAGGAGGGTGATGTCTGGACTGGAGTATGAATCGGATTCAAGTGAGGCAGAGTTGCACAAAGTTGTTAGCTTCATTCTAAAATCTGTGGGCCTGGGCTCAAATCCCAAACTCTTGTTTTATTACCTGTGAAACCTTGGGCAAATCACATCACCTTTCTGGGCCTCAGTTTTCTTTTTCTTTTTTTTGAAACCTGCAGTTAAAGGGATTCTCATATTATCCATTATGCTGTAGAGAATATTATAATTCAGGTCTCAGTCAGCAACCTTTCAGAAGATGCAAAGCAGCTGAATACTGTTTTTCACTGGGAAGTAGTGGAGGGAGGGGGAGAGGCAGGCAGGAGGATTATAGGTTATAACCCTGAGTTAGCAAGGAACAGACAGAAAGATTCTAGACCCTGCTCAAAAATGTTTCCACCCACAGTCTACCAATTAGAGACTATTTGTGGGTTAACCCCTCCCCAGTTCCTTTTTTAAAAGGAAATTACTCTCTTTTAGAATTAAACCCAGTAGTCACTCACACCTTGTGGTGAATTAGTTCAACAGGATTTCTATTATTACTAACACTTAATAAGCAGATATCAGTTCAACCAATCAACAGCCAATGGAAATTTTTCTGGGGGGAGGAGGAAGCTATGGTAGGGATCATAGGATCACACAATTGGAAGCAGCCTAGGAGATCATCTAGGCCAACTCCCAATTTTATAGATGAGGAATTAGAAACCCAGAGAGGTGAAATTTCTTCATATGGCCATACAGGCAATAACTGGTACAACTAAAATATAAATCAAGGTCTTCTAACTTCAAATCCAGTGCACGAAGAGGTAATTTTGGAGCAGGGACACTTCTAGGAAGGGTAGAATGCTACCAAAGAAGTTTCTGGACAGACAATTGGAAGCCTGGAGGTGGATTCTGCAGGATAAGGGCAAAAGGGCACTAGGGCACTGGGAGATGTCATAAGAATACAGAAATGAGAGGATGAAGATATCAAAGAAAAAAATCACCTGCTACACAATGTTGCCTTGGACTAGGAAATCTGATGGATAACCAAAAATCACAGCAAGGTAGATTCCAGAGGAATGTCTTTCCTTGGTCTCCTGAAGAGCCTTAGTTAGGGAAACATTGCTAATGAGTTACTAATTCGAACCTCCCAGGATTCAAGAAGTTTCTCTGAATTGGTAGAAGGGTATTTATTCTTGTGACTGCCTTTGTATTGCTTGGCAGTTCATGAAAAGAGTTTTCCTCCAACCCCCCTATCCTCCCCCAGCCCTCTTCCAGAAAGCTTATAGAAAAGAAAGTGGCTGCAAATAAAAAGAATTATCCTGTTTAGGGAGGGGGGAGGGGTGTGGAGTAGGAGAGTTTTCTGATCCCTCCAGTTATCTTGAGTTCTCCAAAGTTTTTAGGTCCTCAAATTCAATGGTCCCTCAGTCCCTCGGATTCTTATTCTTCACTGTGCAGAATAGAATTCAGGTATCTTGTCTGCTTTTGGTGCAGCCAAAAGCTTTATGGGGAGAGGGTGAACCCTCTATTGGTAAATCAACCAGCAAATTTTTATTTATTATTTAATATGTGAAGAGCTCTGTCCATGGCTCCTAGGAGGGCAGTGATTTATGAGTCAAATGCAAGCTGCTATGAATTATCCCTTAGCATTATCACTTTTGGGGAAAAGCAGTAGACAGCAATAAAAAGTGTTCACATCATACTAAATTCTTTTCAGATGGAAAACACAAATATTACCTAGTTTTTATTTGGCTCAGCAGAAAGATGAGTAGCCCGCAAATGACAATTTACTGCTTTTGCATATGCCTGAAAAAAGGAGAATGTAAAAGAGAAAAAAATTTTAGTTCTTGTTTGATAGGAGAGGCAGATGATGTGATGGTTAGAGAGGGTAGCCTTTGGAATTGGGGAGACCTAGATTCAAATCCTATTTCTAACATAGTAGTTGTGTGACCCTGAACAAGCCTCTCTCAGTGTCCCAGCAACTCTGAAATTATGAGTTACTCATCTACACGTGAGTTTCTTCACAGGGAGTTCACCATGCCAATGAAATCACAGGTTGTGAACAACAAAATAGATAAATGGTGGTTAGACTGACAACAATCCGGGTGAAAGATCTTCAACAGCTCAGAGGTCCAGTGACAAACCAGAAGCAGGAAAGTCAATAAGATGAAATGAACATGCAGAGAAAACTGAAAAGCACCTAAAAATGTAGGATAGACATTGTGTGATCATACCACTTTTCATCTTTAGGAGTTTAAATGACAGGCTTTATTAAATTCCATGTGGCCCACCTCTTTGGGGCTGGGAATGAGAAGGTTTTTGCTTTGGTTTTTGTTTTTTTTTTTTTATTTAAAAAAATCTGTTTTCGGAAATCTTGAAGAGGGGAATAGAAATGTGTGTGGCAATGGGGAAGGGTACTAGAAAAGGGGTAGTGTTAGCCACCTGATAAAGAATTTGAACTCTTTCTTCTAGTGTAAAGTGAAAATAAGATTTTCCATCTCTGAGGTGACTATGAACTCTGAAGGGAGCGATTATTTTTGCACTTTGTTTATATCCTAATACATCTTTGGCATTTAACTATAATTATTACTAACGACAATAATAATAGAGGCAATGTGGTATGGTGGATCAGGTGCCGGACTTGGAATGAGGAAGGCCCTGCTGGATTCAGATTCTTCCTCTGACACAAACTAACTGTGATCCTGGGCAAGCTGCCCAGGCTCCTCTCCACCTCAGTTTCCTCATGTGTAAAATGAGGGGATTGGACCCCAAGGTCTCTTCCTACTCTAAATCTATGATCTTTCCCCCCCATAGACCTGGGATTTGATTGAACAATAGTCCAGAGGACATTAAATATTAAAGAACAATGGAGCCAGGTGTGGTGGCACTTTAGTATACATTACTGCAAAGGTGGCTGAGGCTGGTGCATCTCCTTGAGCTTAGGAGTTCTGAGTTGCACTGGGCTAAAGTATCATGAAGGACCACCAAGTGGCCAAGTACATGCTAACCAGCCCACGTTGGAAGTGGAGCATGTGAAAGCTCCCATGATGATCAGAGAGGGAGAGACTTGCTTGGGCAAGATGAGGAGACCGAGTCTTTAAAAAAGTATGAGACGTACCAGGAAGACTATTGCCTCTGGTATGAGGGCTTGCTGAGCCCTTTTCCGGGCTGCTCATCCACCTCTGGAGTCAATCTGATTCACCCAACTTTCACCTGTGCCTCCAAGAAACTGTAACCCACACAGTGACCACACTCTGGTAAACCTTCTCGGCAGACATGCTAAACCAGGTTGAAACAGGCCTCAAACCCATCAATGAGTTGAGGGATGTTTACCCCAAGCAAGTAAAGACTTCCCCTAGTGGAATGGGGGTGGTGGTGGTGAGAACAATTCCAATGACTGTGAAGTGGGCTGAAAGTAGGTGCTGTGGAGCTCTTAGAGGTGCTGTGGAGCTCTTAGAGCTTGGTCAGACATCGTAGAAGCCAAGGTGTCCCACTGCATCCCAGGCCACTGCAGGTTGTCTTGACTTTTGTCCTGCCACTGGACTTCAATGAATCTGGAAGACAGAAAGAGGCTTTACGCCTTTGTGCAACTCTGCCTCACTTAAATCCAAATCACTCACAAGTCAAGACATCATCCTATGATGTCATTGGTCCTCTTCAAAATCAAAGGACAACCAACAATAAAAATAGAATAGGCAGATGGTAACTTGCCCTAGGACTGTTTCTGTTTGACAATTTAGTGCTTTCTTTCTCCATCAAAAAACAAACAAAAGAGAGACAGTGACAAAGGGCTTTCTGCAAAGACTGATATCAATATATTTTCTCATCAGGATTCATTCCTGACCCTCTGAACCTCCTCTACCATACCCCTAAAGCCTCCTTACCCTGGAAGTTCACTTCACCTCTGGATTTCCCCTGCAGCCCCTTCCTCTGATTGGCTGATTCTTCCCAGAACCTCCATTTTAAACAAAGTCATTAATACATACATATAAATAAGAAGGGGGGGGGAGAAAAGCTCTCAGGGGAGCCAAGTCTTCATTCTTCTCCAGGCTCCATTCCACTTTCAGAATTTTCTCTACCATGCTCCCATCCCAGTACCTTTACCCTACCCCCACCGGGCTTTTACCCATTGTTTTCTCCATTACAATGTAAGCCCGTGAATACAAGAACTTTCTTTTTGTTTGTATTTCTATTCCCAGTGCTTGGCACAGTATCTGGCACTAGCAAGTGCTTTATAGATGCTTGTTGACTTGATTTGGAAGTAGTCTGCAGGTTAGTGCTTTCTTTCTCCTTCAAACTTAAAAGTTAAAATAAACCCATGAAGTCTTCTTCCCTGACTGAGTGAAGTGACAGGATGATTTTCCTGTCCTATTAGACTTTTGTTTTCCCCCACACAAAATCATAAATTCTTAGGCTCTGTACATCTAATGATCCTTTAATTTTTGTTAGTTTGTCCTTTGTTGGTTATTTATTGAGTACCTGCTATGAACAAAGCACACCATTGGACACAGTGGGGCAATATAGCCTATAATGCCCAGTCCCTGCCCCCAAAGGATTCAAAACAGTCACAAACATGAACAGTTACATAACAAAATGAATTAGTAACAATAGAAGACGATAACACAATCGAAAAGAGCCAAACTTTTGCCAAATAAACACTCTTATTTATGAGTAAATGCTAAATCCTTATCAGGAAGAGTTGGGTTCAAATCCTGTTTTTGATGCTTATTAGCTATGACCCTGGACATGTCTCTTAACTTTTCTGAGCCTAAGTTTTCTCATCTATAAAGTGGGGATGATCATACTTATTGCCTTATGTCATTGGGTTGTAGTTGAGTCCCAGATGAAATTAGGGAGGGAGAGAACACTTAACTGTAGTAGTTAGGAAAGACTTTCCTGGAGGAGGTGAAACTTGATCAAGTCTTGAAAGACAGTTTCTGGAAGTGGGAAGAAAGTAGAGTAAGCATCAAGAAAACATGGGGGAAAATCTGGAAGGTAGAAATGTATATGATCTCTTCTAGGATAATGAGTAGCTGGAGCAGAGAATAATAGAAGAATGAAAAATAAAGTTGGAAAAGTATGTTAGAAACAGACTATAGGGAGTTTTAGAAGCCAAGCTACGGAATTTAAACTTTGTCCCATAAGAAAGGGGGAGCTGGCCTTGCCTTGCAGTCAGGAAGACTTGGGCCTAAGTTCTGCCTCTGACACATACTAACTGTGTGACTACTGTAAAAGTAAGACACTTTTCTGTGTTCCAAGCAGCTTTCTAAGACTGTAAGTTACAGATGAGTTCTTAATCTGTTTGAATCAATGGAGGAAGTTTCCAAACCAGGGCTTCATCACACAGATGAAACCATATGTTCAGATCAATTAATAGGGAGCTCTTGAAGGATTTTCAGTACGGGAGTGACATAATAAAACCAATGTTTTATAAACTGGCAGTAATAAATAGGATAGATTAGTTGGGCATAGGCTGGAGGCACAGTGGTCAGTTAGGAAGCCACTGGGGTGATGGCAGTATGATGTTATAAGGGCCTGGATGAGGATGGTGGTAGTGGTCATGAAAAAGATGGCAGGAATTTGGGAGACATTACAAAGGAAAACTTCACAGGACTTGGTCATTAATTGTATATTATGATTGGATATCGTTACACATGATTTTTTTGGGAAGTGACTGGAATAGAGACCACTTACCCAAATAAAAACTCAAGAGGTATCTCCAGGTAGAAAACAGAAGGTTTTATTCTAGCAAGTCTCAGGAGAGAGCTGGGCATCTCCTACCCAGGGCAGACTGGTGTAGAGAGGCGAAGCACAAACAACAGCAAGCAGTATACATAGTCTTAGACAAACCACTCCAAAAAGCCCCCTCCCCACCTGTTTGTCTCAATCTCTTCATCCTCATTGGCTGAGGCAAGAGACCTCACAGTCTGTATTTAGAACCCAAGAGATACATTTTACTCAAAACTAGCTTGGGAGCTAGAAGATTGCCTTATTTGGTAAAGTTAAGGCACAAAACAACAGAGGGGGTGGTTACAAAACAAGGGAGGGGGTGGGCGGCTGGTGCACAACCCCCTTCCCCAGCTCATGCTGAAGCCTTACTACATTTATGGAGCATAGCTTACATCTTAACATGAGAAACTTTCACTTGTCCCATACAGGAAGCAGTCTGTGTTAAGTGACTTGCCCAAGGTAACTAATAAGTATCTGAGGCTGGATTTGAACTCAAGTCCTCCAGACTCCAGGGCTGATCCTCTATCCGTTGTGCCACCTAGCTACCCTTATTGCATATCATTTTACATATAGATTTAAAGCTGGAAGGGGTCCACTAGTTAGAACTTTTAACTTTACAGATGAGGAATCTGAGACCTAGAGGTCTCTTAATTGCTTAATTTCACACAAATAATAAATGGCAGAGCAGGAATTTGAACCCAGGTTCTTTGACTAATAGGGAAAAGTAAAAAATAATATTAAGTTTTCAAGTATGAGTGATGGAGGGAATGATAGAACTACTGATAAGTATAGGTAAATCATATAGAGGATTTATTTCAAGAGGAAATGATAAATAACAACCATAGGATGTTAGAGCTATGGAGGAGAAAATTGAGGCCAAAGAGAAGGGGACCTGGACTTATGTTCTAAGGTCTTTTCAACCTATCAGTTAGTCAACAAGCATTTATGAAGCCCCTCCTATATACCAGGTCCTGTATTAGGTGCCAGGGATATAAAAATTAAAATGAAGCAGTCCCTGCTCTCAAGGAGATTACATTTTTTTGTTTTGCTTTGTTTTTAAGGAGATTACATTCTAAAAGGGAAGAAAAATACATGCACATATAAGTATTCACAAAATAAAGACAATGTGGTTTTGGGAAGAAGTCACTAAGCAGTTGGGTGAATCAGGAAACCCCTCACATAACAGCTTGAAATGAACATTAAGGTGACTAGAGATTCCAAAAGGTGAGAAGGGAGTCCATTCTGGTCATGGGGGACACCCCGGTTCAAAACTCTGAAGAAAGGAAATGGGCTGTGCTGTGTGAGGAATAGAAATAGGCTGGCTTGAATGGTACATACCTCCGTGACTCTGAAGACTTGAGCAAAGCTATATTTAATTTTAGACCTATGAGCCTGTGATTGTAGTTAATTAACGGGAGAACTGAGAACCAGAACTCAGGCCTTCCTAATCCCAATCTCTTTTCACTGCACCCGTGTTTAGCATAGTGCTAGGCATATTTGTTGTTGAGTTGTTTCAGTCATATCCAACTCTTTGTGACCCCATTTGGATTTTTCTTGGTAAGGATACTGGAGTAGTTTACTATTTCCTTCTCCTGTTCACTTTACAGATGAGGAAACAGAGGCCAATAGGGTTAAAGGCTTGCTAGTAAGTATCTGAGGCTGGATTTGAACTCAGGAGGATGAGTCTTCCTGATTCCAAACCTAGTGCTGCTCTCTCTACTGTGCTATCCAGCTGTGGCCTTCGAATATACGTTTTAAAAAAATGTTTGTTGACTTGGCTGAAGCGAAGTCGGTTTTGATTGTGTGGCGATGGTGTGACATTCAATAGGAACTTACAAGCATCCGATATTTTGCTACTTGACGTTACCATAGTCATATCCCATGTATCTCTCCCTGTCCCACTCCCAGACAGCCATTCCATATGACAAATAGCATTTTTTAGAGAAAAATAAATCAGCACAACTGATGGACTCATTGGAAAATATCTGAAAACATGTGCAATGTGTAACACTTGTGGACCTCCCACCTCCACGAAAGGGTAGGTTGGGGGTATCTACTCATAACTCTTCAGCAGAGTCTTCTGGGAGCTTTGTAATTTTGTTACATTACTTTTGTTTGTGTAGTTGTTATTTCCACTTACATTACTGTAGTCACTGTGTATATCGTTTTCCTGGCTCTGTTTACTTCACTCTGCATCAATTCATGTACGTCTTTCCATTCTTTGTATTCATCACACACATTATTTCTCACAGCACAGGAATATTCCACTATATTTATGTACCACAATTGGTGTAGCCATTCCTTAGTTGATGGGCATCTACTCTGTTTTCAATTTTTAGCTATCACAAAAATGCTGCTATTTTAATTTTATTTATTTGGAGTACATAATCTAGGCTGGATGCAGCCTAGATTTCTCCACACAGGTACCGTCCCCTCACCTTTGCGCCTGCAGGCGGCGCCATAACTGCTACCTCCTCTCTCCATCCCCACCATCCCTCCAGCTGCAGAAGGACCTTCGCCGCTCACTCCTCCTCCCCAAGCCGCCAAGGAGGTGGGCGGGGCCTCCAGGAGAGACCGACTTGCTCTTCGATTCGCTCCCCGAACCATCAATCCCGGGATTTGGCTCCCGCCTACGTCACGTGACGCAGCCCATCATGGCGACGGTGGCGGTGGCGGCGGCGTTGCTGCTGGTGGGGCTCCGGGTTCCGGCCAGCGGCTGCTGAAAGGCAGGCGGCAGCGGCGGAGGCGGTCGGAGCCGCAACCGCAGTATCGACCGACAGACACTACGACGGGAGCGGGAAAGATGCTGTTTCCCGGGCTGGAGCGACGGGGGCGGACCAGGAGCCGGGCCGGGATTTGGGAGCAGCGATTTGTCTTGAGGAGCCGGCGCGGGCGCCGCTGAGGCAGCCGACGGAGGGAGGTAGGGGAGAGCAAGAAGGAGGGAGCGACCGACGGGCCGGCACGTAGACGGACCCGAGGCCCAGGGAGCCGGGATCCAGCTCCGGGCGGCTCCGGCCGCAGAGACCTCGCCCGCCACCTCCATTCGTGCGGGGGAGATGCCGGGGCCGCCGGGCGCGCTCCGGCCGCCGCCGCCTCGGCAGCTGCTCCTGCTGCTGCTGCTGCTGCTGCCGCCGCCGGGCGTCGGAGCCGCGCCACTTCCGCAAACAGGTGCAGGTGAGAGGCGGGGACACCTCGGCGGGGGTCCTGGAGGAGGCCGGGGGCGGGGGCACCTGCGGGGAGCCGGGGAGGGGACGCATCGGGGGGACTTCGGCTAGGAGAAGGAAGAAAAAAGGAAATGGCTTATAGAGCGGGGTGGGAATTGGGGTGCCGCTTAAGGGATGGAGGAGGAGATAGATGAGCCGAAATCACCCCGACATCTCCGGAGGATGAAGGGGAGGAGGCTGGGTAAAGCCCGTACCACGGGGGAGGGGGGAGATCTCAATGAGACGAACCTTTGGTTTGGGGTGTATGGTTTCGGAGAGACTGGGGAGCTTCGCCGACCTGGTGCGGGAAGGGGAGTTGGGTTAGGGAGCAGCCCCTGGGCAACCTTCCCCTGCTGTTGCGCTCCGAGGCCGCCGCAGTCCCGGCTCCGAACCTGTTGTACGTGGCTTCGCATCCCGCATCTCTCTGCAAGGCGGTTTAGCTTCCGCCGCTTCGGAACCTTCATCTGTCTGCTGTCACCTGCCTGCCTGCCGTGGGATTTTCACTTCTTGTAGCAGGAAAGAATGTTAAAATCCTTTAAGTGATTAGTGAGCGCCAGTTCTTCTGTAGCTTCTTGAAACTTAATTGTTTACAATTTAAAAGCAAATGTTTAGGCTTCTGGTTTGTTTGTTTTTTTTAAATTTCCTACGAAATGAATCTACGAAGATGATGGTTTTGGAATTCCATCTGTAAATCACCTATTTGTTGAAATCATGTAAGCAGAGCAAACTGCTTTGTACAGTTATTAGGAATCAGGTCTAAAAATGATTAAATTTGTTTTCTTAGCAATGTCATTGATTTTTTTTCCTTCTATTTTCCTCTATAATCTACATTTGGCAGTTTTTTCCCCAAGAGTACATTAGCCCAATAAAGCATATTCTGCATTTCGCCCCCTTTTTTTTTTCTTAACAAGTCTACATTAATTTGCCATTATGAATTGTTGCTTGTTTGAAATAGGAGAGACCAGTGTTAACTATTTAGGGAGCTTCTTGTGGTTTATCGTTTTCGAGAGTCAGATGCTTGGAAGAAGAAAAACTGGAAAGCAAAAAATCTTTGTAGGATGAGTAACATTTATTGATCACGTTGAAGTTATGTATATATTATTCAAGAAGGTTTGGAGAAAAATTCACAGTATTTTGAGACGAATACCGCTGAATTTGACCCAACCTGGCACTCTCTTTTGAGAGTCTTTATTGCTACAGGGAAGTACCAGATGGGGAAATCTTTCTTTCAATATAGATTACTGCCATTTTTGCAATTGATAGTCTTAAAGAATTTCCTAGAGCGCTGAGAGATTGAGACTTACCCAAGGTGGTACAGCTAGTAATTTTCCTAGAAAGAATTTGAACCCAGGTCTTCCTGCCCGTGAGGCCTGCTGTCTAGCCACTACGCTTCAGCTTCCTAGACCAATTATCTTGTAAGATGAATTTTGATCTAGTAGATAAAAAGAAATGTGAATTTTTAATTAGCCCAGAGCAGATTGATACAACATCGTCTAAGAAGAGAAAATGGAAAAAGATGTAAAAAAGTAATTTTGAAGTCAATTCAGCAAGCGTATAAGTTCCTGCTATATACAAGGTACTATATTGCCTACAAGGAGCTCCTAGGAAGACTGTTATGTATTGATTGACATAAATAATGAGTAGAAGGGTATGATAAAGGTTGCTTGTAAAAAGAGTGATGACGGTACAATTGCCAATTCCCAGGATTACTGGGGACATGTTTTTTAAAACCTTAAAACAAATCTTTTTTAAAAAAACCCAAATCTTAAAATAACAAAAACAATGCCTATTTGTGAATGCTAAATGTCAGTTACTGCCCTTTAGGGCTATAAATTCATGTGGATGCTTACATATAAAACATAAAATGAAACATCAGCTTTTGCCTGAATATTATAAAACAAAGTGACTTCTAAAGTCCTGGATTCTTATATTAAAAATTAACCTATAGATCTTTTCTAATTTATTGGTATCTAGATTATCATGACAACTTTTGTAAAACTAAAAAGTTTTCCCAGTAGATGTTCACCTTGTGATATATTGAATTCTTTTGATTAGAGGGTTTCAATAGATGAGTGACAAATTCAGATGATAGTTATCTAGGTAAAATTCTGTGGAAATGACAGACTTAAAATATAAAGCTTGTTGTCTTATGTGGCTGACACAGTACTAGATATTAAAGTACAAAGATCCTGAATAAATGTTTGTTGGATTGGACTGATAATTGAAATGATTCAAAACTGAATTCAGTTAGGCCAAGAAGAATTATTTGAAGAAAACTTTGTTGTATATTATTATTTCTCACTAGGTAAGGCAGACTTCCCAATGAATTTGTATGCTTGATAAGAGCCATTAAGCATCGTAAAAATGATAAACATTCATCTTTTTTATTACATCGGTCATTCAACAAACATTAATTCCCTATGTGCCAGCCATGGTTTTGGGTTCTGGGATTACAGAAACAAAAATGAAATAGTCTCTGGTCTCAAGGATATGACACACATAATATGCAAATATTTACAAAATAAATACAAGGTAATTTGGGGGGAAGGCAGCAGCAGGGTAGGGGAAGAAACTGGAGAGCCTTCATATAAGAAGTGGTCTAATCCAGGGGTGGGGAACCTGTGGCCTCAAGGTCACATGTGGCCCTCTAAGTCCTCAAGTGTGGCCCTTAAGAGTGAATCTTTGAAGGAAATTAGGATTCTGCGGGAAGAGGGAGTACATTTTATGCATGAAAGTGAAGAGGAAGTCTCTTTCACCCTTGTGAGGGGAACAGCCTGTTAAAAAGTAAGGGGGAGTCATGAAATTGAAATTGGTAAGAACAGTTATACTTTTAGAGTTCTGTATGCAGACTTATTTGTTGCTTCTTTTTGCTCTTTTTGTAGAGAAAAGGAAGGAAGAATAGCATAGTATTTCTTTTACATATACAATAATTTTAAAGCTATTAGGTATTATCTAGCCTAGGTGAGACTTCTTATTATTCACTTTTATTATTTGTTACTACCCCTTTATGTAAAAAAGATATGGTAAAGAAGTCACTTGAAACAATCAGGTAAAATCAAGCTTTAGAATTTCCTTTGAATTTCAGGTATCTTTAACCATTCCTATTTGTAAATGACAAAATAATCATGGATAAATATAAGTCACAGAAAAGTCAACAGCTTGATTTTACCTTATTGATTTAAATTCCTGCTTAAATCATTCAATTATAATGTTTCCATGGTAACTATATGTGGTAAATATATGGGTTGGGCTTACCCACCAGGTCTGAAGGAGTTTGCTTTATAACCCTCTTTCTTGGCTCTCCCTTTAAGTTTCTTGGAGACATCCTTGCAGTCAATGATCTGAAGCCTTTTTTTTTCTTTTTTCTGTTTTAGCTGCTAGTCCATATTTCTGGCAGGTCCATCATTTGCGGGCAATCTCATCCTGGAGATCTTCAGGAAAAAAGTAAAAAAGAGAGAAAGTTCATTGTTTTCATGACAGTTGTAAAGTTAACAATTTTTGAACAATTTTTTCTGGATCTCAGTTTTCATTAGATTCTGCTTATCTTAGAAAGATTTGTCTATGCATGCAGATTTCTTTTACATCTGCACTATTCTCAGACCTCTTGCAAAAAGTAGAGACACTTCGAATTGTTTTGAAAGATTGAGTATTTTCCTAAATAGAAGGCCCTCCTGTAAGTACACACAGTATCTTAGTGATATCAGGGCAGTAGTTAGTCAAGGAAACCTACTTCTATTGTTCTGTTGGATATTAGGTCACAGAGTACAGAAGAAGCTTTCAGCAGTTCCAGATAAAGGACTATACGGACGTTTCAGTGAAGCCAGTGGGAATCAGCTACTGATTAAACTTGAGTATGTGAAACTGGGGCTCTAGGCTTAGACTGAACAGAGACTTTTAACTTGCAAAATGCTTTTAAAGGGAGAATTTAGTAAAAGGCAAGTTTTGACATACTGACACACAGCTGCAAATTATTTCTATCACAGTTTCCACAAAGGAGTTTTTCCATCTTTGTTAGAAATAGTCTATATAATTTAGTTGTAATTACTACTCTAACTACTTTTAGTATAATGAATAAGAAAAAATACATCTTATAGAAAGGTCAGTTCAGATATTTTGTAGTTTATCTACATATATACATCAAACCCCTAAGTTTTGCTTGGATTGCTAATGTTGAGTATCCTTTTTTGTTTGTTTTTTGAGTTAATGAGTCCTTAGGTCATTAGAGTTTTGTGGACAATGTAATTGAGATAATTGTAAAAAAAGGAAATAAGTTTGCTCTGGATTATATCCAGAATTCTGAAACACTTGGGAATGACTCCTCAAAATAAGGCTATGTGAATTTAGTTATACAAGGAAAAACATGTAGTCAATATTCTGTTTCATACTCACTGAGATTATATGGACTTGAGTTCAAATTTGGCATTTGACACTTGCTACC
Organism: Phascolarctos cinereus; assembly: GCF_003287225.1. Classification (NCBI taxonomy): domain Eukaryota; kingdom Metazoa; phylum Chordata; class Mammalia; order Diprotodontia; family Phascolarctidae; genus Phascolarctos; species Phascolarctos cinereus. The sequence goes on from NW_027555847.1 coordinate 212,213,188, forward strand.
TGAGTGACCCTGATCAAGTCACTTTAAAAAAAATCTCTGCCTCAGTTTCTTTGTGTGTAAAATGGAGAGAATAACAGCACTAATTTCACAGGGTTGTTGAGGATCAGATGAGATAATATTTGTATAGCACAGTGCCTACACATAATAGGCACTATGTAAATGCTAAGTGGTGGTGGTAGTAGGTGGTGGTGGTGGTGATATTTCTTTTTTTTCCTCCCATTTAATGGTATTTTATTTTATCCAATTACATGTAAAGATAGTTTTCAATATTCACTTTTGTAAGATTTTGAGTTCCAGATTTTTTTTTTCCCCTCCCTTCCCCCTCCTCCCCAAGACAGCAAGCAATCTGATATAGGCTATGCATGTACAATCATATTAGACATATTTCCACATTAGTCATGTTGTGAAAGAAGAATCAGAACCAAAGAAAGAAAAAATAAAAAATAAAATGATATGCTTTGATCTGCATTCAGACTCCATAGTTCTTTCTCTGAATGTGAATAGCATTTTCCATCATGAGTCTTTTAGAATTGTCTTAGATTATTGTGTTACTGAGAAGAACTATATCAAAGTTGATCACTGTACAATGTTGCTGTTACTGTGTACAATGTTCTCCTGGTTCTGCTCACTTCATTATCAGTTCTCAGAAGTCTTTCCAGGTTTTTCTGAAATCTGCCTGCTCATAATTTCTTTTTCTTTTTCTTTTTTGCATTATATTTCTTTTTTTATTAATTTATTTTTATTTATCAACAGTCATTTCTATGAGCTTTTGAATTTTAAATTTTTCTCCCCCTCCCTCCCTAGCTCCCTCCCCAAGACAGCATGTAATAAGATATAGGCTGTATATATATATATATATATATATATATATATATAAAACATTTTCACATTAGTCATGTTGAAAGGAAGAATTAGAACCAATAGAGGAAACCACAAGAAAAAGGAAATAAAACAGAAGAAAAAAAGAGCAAATAGTATGCTTCGATCTACATTCAAACTCCATAGTTCTTTCTTTGTATGTGGATAGCATTTTCCATTATGAGACTTTTGGAGACATCTTAGATCCTTGCATTGCTGAGAAGGGCTAAGTCTATCAAAATTAGTCATCGCACAGCCTGGCTGTTATTGTGTACAACGTTCTCCTGGTTCTGGTCACTTCACTCAGTATCAGTCCATACAAGCCCTTCCAGGTTTTTCTGAAGTCCTCTTGCTCATTATTTCTTATAATAGTATTATCACAACTTGCTCAGCCATTCCCCAATTGATGGACATCTCAATTTCTAATTCTTTGCCAGGTGATGATATTTTTAAATTTCCCTCTGTTGTATCCTATCCTTGTTAATAATGGTCAAATGTGTCATTTCAAAGAAGGAAGGAAACATCTTATTTCAGCTCAGGGAACCACTTATAGAAGAAAGATACCAGGGAAGGTCTAGAATTTTTTGGATTGTTAAATTTTAATTACACAGAAAACTCTTTCTATGGTATGTTGACAAAAGAAGACCCTTCATACCTAGTATACAGATTGCATAGGCTGGGTTATTTAGTTCTCAAAATAATTTTGTGTATTAGTAATTTATAGGCTGAAGGACAAGAAGTAATTTGAGTCTTGGAGAAGGGGTTATGTAAATTCATGCTGGTCTCAGTATACTATACTGAGTTTTTATTAGAATAATATGTTATTCTGTTTTGGGGAATACTTTTTGGGGGACAAGTTGCAGTTATAGCAGCTCTTATAAGTAAAAAAATTGCAAACTAAACAAAGATCCATCTAAATTGAGTGGATTGAAGAATAAGTACAGTATTTTGTTAGAATAAAGCATTTCTGGAGGCTACATGGTAAAAAAAAATGAACATTTAGTAGACATCTATCTGTGGGATAAGCACAAAGAAAGTGTCATTTCCACATGGAGAATGGTTGCTACTGGCTTTTAGCTATTAATCATTTTCTCCTACTTCCTAGCTGAATATCTCATTCACAAGGGAAAAAAGTATTATAAAATAGGGAGAGTTAGACAAAAGTCCCTAGTCTGAAATGTGCAAACTGCTAATTACAAACTGCTTATACATTCCATTGTTAACCTGTCCTTGGACCTTTCTTGGTGACACTGTAAGAACAAGCTAAGAAAATAAGATGAAGCAGGTATGTTGGGGCAAAATAATGAGATAATATATTTAAAAATTGCAGCTGGTGACTAATTTGGAACCATGCCTTGGCATTGCAGTCATAGCCATACTGACAGGCACATCAGTGAAATAACTTTAATGGTTAGACAGGAGTTAAAATAGATTGTACTTTTCATTCGGAATTAATATTTGAGCTTAAAAACATGGAAGAAATGAGGACTATTGTTATCATATAGCCTAGGTACCTGAAACCAAAATATGGTAGATGTTCTTTCTGTTTCCATTTCTGTTATCTTTTCCAAGCCTGCATTACTTGCAGTAATCTAGACATTAGTAGTCTTCTATCTGCTCTCCCTGTCCAGAGTCTCTTCTCCCCTTCAAGTGATCTAATACATTGTTCCCAGATTAATTTTTTCTCAGATTAATTTTCCTAAAATACTGTTTTTGGACATTTTACCTTCTCTGCTCTAAAATCTTCAGTGACTTCCCACTGCCTATAGAGCAAAATGCAAACTCTTCAGCCTGTCATTCAGGTTTTCTCCACAGCCTGGATCCCACCTAAGGCATCCAGCTCATTTCATACCAATTTCCTACTGCAGTGGTTCACAAACTTTTTGATCTCAGGATCCCCCAAAGAGTTTTTGTTTATGTGGTTTATAAATACACTTAAGTGTAAATGCAAAACAATTTAAGGAGGAAAGTAGTTTGGGGGAAATCCAGGAAAGGCTTCAAAAAGAAGACATTGCTGAGCCTTTAAGTTCAGTCATCATGATCTTGAGGTTAGATAATGATGACAATAACTTAGGACATTTAGATAAACTTTTAACATTTGCAGAGTAGTGTATATACTTCATTTGAAACTTACAGTAAACCTGTTATTAACCCCTAGTTAAAACTCAGATTTTATGACCATTTTCCTCAGGAGGATTCTGATTCTCACAGAGCTTTTTAAGCCCAGGTCTTTCTGATTCTAAATCTAGCACTCAGTGTACTATGTTTTGAACAGGCAGAGATGAGGGGAAAAGGCACATTACAAACACAGAGGAATAGTTTCTGTGGAGGAAGTGGAATTCTAGATTTAGGAAACAGCTAATAGTACAGCTTGGGTAGAACATAGAGTTCATAAAGGGGGTATAAAGTGAAATAGGCCTCAACAGGAAGGTTGGAGCTGAATTGTAGAGATTATTAAATACTAGGCTGAGGATGGGCTTTGATATCTATTGAAACTCTGTGGATCTTATGCGTTTTATTTTCAATTACAGGCGATAGGGAATTGCTAACGGTTTTTTGGTACAGGAACGGTATTGTCAGACCTGGGCCTTAGGAAGTTAATTTTGGCAGCTTTGAGAGAAGGATGAATTGGAGAGGGGAGGATTTGGAGGCAAAGAGATCAACTAGAGAATATCACAATAGCACAAGTGAGAGATGATGAGGGCCTGCTTGAGGGTATTGGCCCTATGAATTGAGAAAAGAGAATAGATGCAAGAGGTGTTGTGGGTTTAAATTTATGATACTTGGCAACTTATTGGATCTGGTGGATTAGGGAGAGGGAAGGGTCAAAATGACTCAGAGGTTAAACATGATTGACTTTGAGGATGGTATTTTCAACAGAAATAGGGGAAATTTGGAGGAGGAATGGGTTTAGGTTAGCGAAAGATAATTCCAATTTGGGTTTGAGATGTTGATGTGTTAACCATGTGGGAGATGTCTGGCAGTCAAGTTGGTGCTACAGAACTTGAGGTAGGGAGATAGATTAGGACTTTAATGTAGAGTTAGAAGTAACATGAGATATGTTACCTACTAGCAGTGCCCTGTATAGTTAGCAGTGTGAGTCAACTGATGCCAGCTTCTGCCTTCTTTCCCCCAGAGTCCTAAGACTAGAAGTATGTATAGTTAAGGAATCACTTTATGATGCAAGGAGGAATGCTTTTTATGATTACTTTTTATAAATGGATATAAATGTGCTAACAATCACAGTTTGTAAACATTGACTTAACATGGTTGGTATGTTAAATGGGAAATCCTTGTCCAGTGTGCTATGGGTAGAAATGCTACTAGAGTAACTGCATCACTTCAATATTGACATTCTTGCTATAAATGAAGACAGAGAGCAAAAGGAAGTTGCAACTAAATGGAAGATGATGGGCTCTTGAATTTTATTGAGAGGCTTAGCTTTAACTGCCCTAGTTAGGCCGTATCTGAAATAGTGTTCAGGGCACTACATTTTAGTGAAGCAAAGAATTTCCAGGTTAGGACAAACAAGTTAGTGAAGGGTCTTCTTCTGTGAATTTGTGTCATATGGAAGTCATTTGTAAGAATGGGAAGTGTTTAGCTTGGACAAACAGAAGACTCAGGGAAGCAATAGCACTGGGTGGAAGTTGGGAAGAGGCATTCAGGCATAATGTCAGGAAAAACTTCCTAATGGTTAGATTTGCTCCCAAGTGGAATGTGTTACCTCAGGAATTACTGGGTTGCCTCTCCTTGGAGGCCTTCAAGTGGAGATTGGATGACCACTTGTCATAGTGGAATTCCTTTTGTGTGTGAGTTGAATCTCTGATGATCCCTTTTAATTCTAAAATTCTACTAGTCTATGAAGAATGGGTCGTGGGTAATTCATGGAGAAGCAAATAAAGGAGTTGACAGTTTTTGTTTTTATCTTTTTTTTAAATTTATTTTAAATTTATGGAATAAAATAAATATTTCCATAATATAGTGTAATAAAAAAGATGATTGCACATAAAACTGCAGATCTATTATGTACAACTTGTTATTCCTTTTAAATGTATAATAAAGTTATCGTGTACATTTCCTTTTTTCCCCTCTTTTTTTCTTCTTTCCCCACCCTCTGCCCTGGGAATGGCAGCCATTAAGAATACAATTTCATTAGACGCATGGTCACTTCATATTATAATATTTGTGAGAGCATTTCCAAAAAAAAAAACACTATGAAGATAATTAAGCTTATACCCTAATGTCCGTTGTAGGTCATGAACAGTCTATGAAGAACTCAGTAAGACCGTTTAAGTTAAAACAATGTTAAATACTTGGTGACTTCATTGCAAAGGAAGTTATAAGCAAGAATGATGAGAAATGCTGGGAAAATGTGATTTGGGTGTAAGAAACAAAAGGCCAGAGAAAACACAAGCGCATGTACACACACACACACATACACACACACACAGATGCCTATGTATCACGAATATTCCCTTCAGGAAAAGAATGAGGGCATGGTGGGCACCAAGTAACACCATAAGAAATGAAATTGATTATATCTAAATGGGTTTGAAAAAACTACTTACAGGTGTGGGAGTCATTTCCAAGTCAATTATCTTTGTACAGTTAGAAGATCAAAATTTTTAGAGCAAAGATCAAATCAATACTGAATTAATAAAAAAATAAAAATTAGAAGATCTGAAATGTCATTAAAACCATTCCAGCCTTTATGCAGTTGATACTGAAAAATGGTAAATGGAAGACAGCTATATAGACTAACATCATTTCCTAAGGATGTAACTATTTTCCTAACATTTAATTCAGTCATCACAATAATGAGAACAAAAGAGCTTAAAAACTGCCTTAAATCAGCAGATAATAATTTCTGTTTGGCAAGCAGATAGATGTGGCAGCTGAAGATAATACAGGTCTAGAGAATAAGCTCATATGGAAAACTCTTAACGAAGAAAGATGGTAGATCACAAGTAGTACTGTGTCAGGAAAAAATTAAGAAGTGATATAAAAAGAAAAATTTTATAAAAAACCTTGGAAATATGAAAAACCTGGTTAATTCAGATCATCCTGAGGGCATTTAGGGAGGAAACTGAAAATACCACATGAAACAGATAAAAACAGAAAAGATTTGTTATTTTCAGCCATTTTTTAGACCACGTTAGCTGCATTCTGGCCATCCTCATCCTCATTTCACCATTATGGACTCTGCCCTTGGGACCTTAGGCTTTAGATAAGCTTACATTTTATTTTGTCTAGAACCAGTCCTGCTCATCACTTCCCAAATTGTGCAGCTTTGATATCATTCCCTTCTCCCTTTATGTATTATCCTCCCCCATTAGAATGTAAGCAGCTTGAGGGAAAAGACTTTCTTGCTTGTACTTGTGGCCCCTGTGTTTAACACAGTGCCTGGCACATAGTAAGCACTAATAAAGATATTATCATTCTTTCATTCATAATCATCATTATTTGTTCATTATCATGACAAATTAGTTATTCTCTCCATCAATGACAGTGAGGGCACAATCCTTGATATCCGTACATAAAGAAATAGAAATAGCACTAAAGAAAGCAAAGGGCAGCGAGATGAGTCCTAGTTACACCAGAGGAGGATATACAAAGAGCAGTGAAGAGTTGATTCTCAATATTGCCCAAAGAAGGTAGGCTGCCAGGCAGTTGGGGGAAAATATTGTAGCTCTTACTGCTCCTACTTTAAAAAGATGAAGAGGAATAATCAAGAAAACATCCTATGTGCCCACTTTCCCACGTACTTGAAATCTTAATGAAAATAATTTATACATGCATCAGCATCATTAGTACATATGTGAATAAGTAAATAAGTAGGATATTGCAAAGCATATTGTACAGTAGGCTCCATCTTTATAATCACAAAACTGACTGAGAGTTGTCGAACACACTAGGAATTATTCTGTTTGTTACTAGTTGACTAAAAAAGAATTGGATTTGGTGATGCATAACCTTTCCTTCAGTAAGATATCTCATGTATTGGTTAAAGTCATGCAAGGTTCCTTGAAAGGTAGAACAGAGATAAATTTGTTCAGCCCTCTAATTATAAATAGCAAGTAAGGAATAATGCAGGGGTAAGTATAATTGTTAAGGTGTGTTTACCACTCTTAAGAAGGATGATCAAACCACGTGGAAGAGGTTTTCCGTATAGATGGTGAAGTCCTCCAGATGATTCTGTTTTCTGATGCCAGTATGCTGATCATATAAACATTGGAATGTGGGAAAGTCTCCTAAATTAAATCCATAATCACTCAAAGGACTGGTCAGTTGTCAACTCAGGAAAACCCAAGTGAATGAAGAATGTCCATTGATGAGGCTATGTTGTGAAGGTAGATAGGCAGCTCAATAGAGCTGATCCATCAGTACATATATCTTGAAGTGACACTGCATGAATAGTGAACTGGTCCTAAATTTGTATAGAAAAAGAGAGAGGCACATTTGTGCACTATTGATGGACTTGTGAATGGCCATAAACATTTTGGAAAGAAATTTGGAATTACACACAAAAAGTGTGTACCCTTGACCCTACTATACCACTGCTATGCTTATGCTTAAAAGAGAGGAAAAAAAGAGAAAAGGATTCTATGTGTAAAAAAATACATATATGTATATATACACATACACATATATATGTATTTGTAGCAGGTTTTTTTTGTACCACAATTGAGAAATGTCAGAATGAGTAAATTGTAGTATATGAATGTGATGGAGTACTATTATTGTGCTATAAAAAATGAGGAAAAAGATGATTTCAAAAAGACTGACATATGAACTGAGGCAGAGGAAAGCAAGAACTAGAAAAGCAATTTATAACATCAGTAGTATAAAAAGGAATAAGTTTGATGGACTGATGAAGAATGAAATGAGTAGAACTAGGAGAACAATTTATTCAATAACACTGTAAAAACAACGTTAAGAACTACAAGAATTATGATCAAAGACACAGTGACTATTCATGTAAAAATATTGAAATGTATGCCTGGCAAAGGAGATCTTACTGATTATGTAGCAAGAATAAAGGGTAACTGTGGACATCATGTGTGCTTAATTGTTAACCTCTTATTGTCTAGATCTAGAGAAGCACCCTTGGTAGAAGATTAGTCAAATGACATGGACAAAAATATCACAAATTGAGGTGGTGTGCTTGGGTTATGACCTCTCACTATCTGGAAGGATTAAGCACATCAGGGAGAACATTGAACTTGAAGCCTATTTTTAAGGCTAGAAAATTCTGTTCTTCATGGCATAGTATTTTGTGATAAGCCACATATTATAATGAAAACGTAAAGCCTTTTGACAGTGTAGTTTATCTTACTTTCAAGTACTCAAAATAACCTTTCCTGACTTAATTTTCCAGTTTTTGTTATTATTTCTGCCAGTTACTTGCAAACTACACCCACTAGCAGCATTCAGGGGCATTGATGCCCTGCTCCATCTATTACCTGTGTGAGCTGAAAGCGGGTGGAATTTTAGTTGGTTCCATAGAGAGAATAGAAGGGGATTGATTGTAACCAGGGAACAGAGGTAGTATGATTTCTGTATCTTGAGGAATTATCTGGAATTTTCAAGACTAAGTCAAATAATATTCATGAAATACCATTTTAGAGCTGCTAAATCTCTTTAAATATGTAATTTAAAGAGGAAGCAGGTAATTCTTTAATTAGCAAACGTTCATATTTTAACTAGTCATGGTAGTGTGCTGTGATATATCTGAATAGCATGTAGTATTGATAGGCCTGTGTAATCTGAAAATCTGTAATGTCTTGCTGGAGGGAAAAGTTTATTTGTCTTAATCAATCTTGTATAGTATGAGAAAATACTTACTAAAAGTTGTTTATGTGTGAAAAACAATCTTGGCGTGTTTCCTACTTTTTACTGTTTCTCTAATTTGCCATAATTGTGTGTGTGTGTGTGTGTGTGTGTGTGTGTGTGTGTGTGTGTGTGTGTGTGCCCAGCATTCTTTTATTAATAGATTTTAATGATTTACATACTCGGTTTTGATTTAAAACATAAAAGCACATTAACATTTGATAAAGATATATAAGGATTTTTATCTTTTTTTTTTTTAAGGCAATTGGGGTTAAGTGACTTGCCCAGGGTGACATACCTAGTAAGTGTGAAGTGTTTGTTCTAAGGCCGAATTTGAATTTAGGTCCTTCAGACTTCAGGGCCAGTGCTCAATCCACTGCACCACCTAGCTGCCCTGATTTTTATCATTTGTGTAAGATAGGTACTTAGGACAAGAAAACAGACTTTAGTATCAGTTTAATCCCTAAAAAGATTTTGATGGAGAGGGAGTGTTTAATAAGAATAATTACCATATTGAGATTTAACTTCAAAGAATTAATTCTGTAGAACTTTATCCTCTAAATTTGTTTTATACAATACTAAAATGTTAACAGACCTGAAGGGATTTCAGTTTAATATGCTATAGCTAAAACTCCTAATTATAATAGGTAAATAAGCAAGACGTTTTAAAATATAAGAGCAACTCCAAGGTTCCAAAGTTAACAAAAATAGAAAATGAAAGATGCTGGAGAGGTTACAGGGAAAGAGGCACATTGATACACTGTTTTTTTCCTTAGGCAGTTGGGGTTAAGTGACTTGCCCAAGGTCACACAGCTAGTAAGTGTCAAGTGTTTTGGTCTGAGGCCATATTTGAACTCAGGTCCTCCTGACTTCAGGGCCGGTGCTCTATCCATTGTGCCACCTAGCTGCCCGTCACATTGATGCACTGTTAGGTGGAGCTGTGCATTGGTTTAACCGTTCTGAAAGGCACCTTGCAACTACATGCTCCCAAATTTATTAAATTGTGCCTGCCCCTTTCCCAGTGATACTTTCTACTAGGTCTATACCCCAAAGAGATTAAAGAAAGAAGAAAAGGATCTGCATGTACAAAAGTATTTTAGCAGCTCTTTGTAGTGGCAAGGAACTAGAAACTAAAGAGGTGCCCATCAGTTGGAATGGCTGAATAAATTATGGTACATGAATGTAATACAGTACTAATATACTGTAAGAAATAAACAAGTAGACAATTTCAGAGAAATTTGGGAAGGTTTCTACGAACTGATGCAGAACGAAGCAAGCAAAATGAGAACATTTTGTACCGTAACTCAACTATAGAATTCTTTGCTATACTGTTCTCTTGAATGGTGTTTCCTGGGGACTATTTTGGGTAAGTTTGTTATTTCTCAGAGTCTCAGTATCAGTCAGTGTCCTGCTGTTGCATTTTATTGATAGTTTTAGGTAAGAATAAAGTAGGGTCCTGAACAGTAACCAAAAGGCTACTTCCCTGGAAAGTATCATTTGTCTGTATGGAGAGTCTTTTCTTAGAGCCATTGTACTATTAAACAATTTTGAAAGACAAGAATTCTGATCAACCTTAATTCCAGGGGCCTCAATAACAAAGATTGCTCCCCATCTTGTGACAGAGAGGTGGTGGGCTAATAAGCAAAATAAGATGTACTTTTGGATGTGACCAATGTGGGGATTTGTTTTATTTGTTGTAAGCTTTATGTGTTTTCTTTTATTCTTTGGGGGAGGGGAACAGGTAGGAAGGAGAAAAAAATAAATGCTTGATTTAAAAAAACAATTCTGTAATACTAAGGATTTGCAAAAAAAAAGTAATATAGGACTACTTTATAACCATTTTGAGTATAGAAAAATAGCTATTTTAAACTAGGCAATAATTGTTTAACAATTGAAATTCTTGTTTTAAAAACTATTAAAAAATTATAATATATTTACCCATCATCAAGCTAGCTGTTCAGTTTACAGATTATAAGGTATTTATAATACATAACTACATTGGGAATGATACTTTTATGATGATTTTTAGAAAGTCAAATCTGGGGGCAGCTAAGTTGTGCAGTGGATAGAGCACTGGCCCTTGAAGTCAGGAGGACTTGAGTTTAAGTCTGGCCTCAGACCACACACTTGACACTTATAGCTGTGTGACCTTGGGCAAGTCATTTAACCCCAATTGCCTAAAAAAAAAGTCAAATCTCTTTCAACAGTTCTGACAAAAATTGAGGCCTATTTTCAAGAACAGAAAATTGGAGCATTCTTATGAATCTTTTTATGCTAATTTTAATAATATTTTTTCTAGTGGGGATGATTACTGATCAGCATATTTACAGTATTTACATTTCTTTTATTATGCAGCGAGAAATAGTTGATTGACCTATAAAGTAAGGTCCAACCCTCATGTCAGTAGTTTCAGATTGTGAATAGAATATATATTTGCAGATATGATTAGAGAAATCTTTGGTAATTGGCATTACTGGTCTATTAAGAGGTCTCTAAAGTATCTGAAAGTCAGAATAGATCAATGAAAAGGTCACGAAACAGAGTCAAAAGACATGATTTCTAGGCTTACTTCTCCAGTTAACTAGCTGTTTGGCCTTTGGCAAATCATTTAATTTCACTAATCCTTTTTCATCCTTTGTAAAATGATCATATGGACCTAAATCTTTCAATTGTAAGATTCTCTGATTCTAAAATCCAGAGAGTCCACTAAGAGATAACTAATATAGCTGCCTTTGGTGGTCAGAAATTTTTGTGATAAGATGGATATTAATTTTTTAAAAGAAAAGCATTTTTAAATTTTATCTTTTCTAGTTACATGTAATAACAATTTTAAGCATTAAAAAAATTTTTTTTTGAGTTCCAGGTTTTCTCCCTTCTTCTCTTCCCTCTCCCACTTTCTGAAGGCAAGCAGTTTGATATAGATTATACATATACAGTCATGCAAAACATATTTCCATATTAACCATTTTGCAAAAGAAAACACAGACCAAAAAACAAAACGAGAAAAATAAAGTTTTAAAAAGTATGCTTTGGTACTGCATTCATGTATCTGTTCTTTTTCTGGAGATAGATAGTATTTTTCATCATAAGTCCTTCAGAATTGTCTTGGGTCATTGTCTTGCTGAAAATAGTTAAGTCATTCACAGTTGATCATTGTACATTGTTGCTGTTACTGTGTGCAGTGTTCTCTTGGTTCTGCTCATTTTGTTTTGCATTAGTTCATATGTCTTCCCAGATTTTTCTGAAACCATCTTGCTCCTCATTTCTTATAGCATGATAGTATTCCATCACAATCATGTACAACAATTTATTCAGCCATTCCCCAATTTATGGGCATCTCCTCAATTTCCAATTTATCGCTACCACAAAGAGGCGCTATAAATATTTTTGTACATATATAGGTCCCTTTCCTTTTTTCTTTCATCTCTGTAGGATATAGAAGTAGCACTGGTATTGCTGGGATCAAAGGGGTATGCACAGTTTTATAGCCTTTTGGGCATAGTTCCAAATTACTCTCCAGAATGGTTGGATCAGTTCACGACTCCATGAAGAGTGCTGTAGTGTCTCAACATTTGTCATTTTCTTTTGTCACATTATTCAGTCTGGTAAGTGTGAGGTGGTACCTCAGAGTTGTTTGTTTGTTTTTTTCAGTCAATAAACATTTATTAAGTGACTCATGTTCTGGGCTCTATGCTAAGTGCAAAGGAAAGTCCCTGCCCTCAAGGAGCACACAGTCCAAAGGGGGAGACAACAAGTAAACAATTATGTACAAACAAGATATATACAAGACAAATTTTAGCTAATTAGTGGAGGGAAGGCACTAGATTTGAGTGACTGAGGAAGGTTTCATGTGGGTGGGGCTTTAGCTAGGACTTGAAGCCAGGAGATGGAGATGAGGAAGGAGAACATTTCAGGCATGGGAGCAGCTAGAGAAAATGCCCACTGAGGAACTAGGAATGTCTTGTTCAAGGAGGAACGAGAAAGTTGATGTTCCTGGATATGGAGTACATGGGGTGGAGGGTGTGGGGAAGAGAGAGGCTTCAGAGTTGTTTTAATTTGCATTTTTCTAATCAGTAGTGATTTAGAGCGTTTTTAAAATATGACTTATGGATAGCTATGATTTCTTCTGAAAACTGCCTGTTTGTATCCTTTGACTATCAATTGGGGGATGATGTGTATTCTTATAAATTAACGCATTTATGTATTTGAGAAAGAAGCTTTTATCAGAGAAACTTGCTATAAAACTTTTTTTTTCTTGTTTTTTGCTTTCCTTCTAATCTTGGCTTCATTGGTTTTGTTTGTACAAACCCTTTTTCATTTGATGTAATCAGAATTATCCATTTCACATACTATAATACTCTCTATCTCTCTTTTGGTATTAAAATTTTCCCTAAGAAAAGCATTTTCCACCATATATTTCTTTGCTGTACCCTTACAGTAACATTCTCTTGAATGGTGTTTCCTGGGGACTATTTTGGGTAAGTTTGTTATTTCTCAGGGTCTCAGTTAGCAATCAGTGTCCTGCTGTTGCATTTTAATGATAGTCTGGAGTAGAAGTAAAGTGGGGCCCTGAACAGTACCAGAACAGCTACTTCCCTGGAAAGTAGCATTTGCCTATATTGAGAGCCAAATCCTTAGAGCCAGAGTGCCAGGTCGAAAAGGGAGGAGATTTAATTAAATTTTTCTTGAGAAAAACACAGCTTTCTTTACTTCTTTTTTTTCTTTCCGTGTGTGTGTGTGTGTGTGTGTGTCCGTGTGTGTGTAAAAGAACCAAGGAGGCATTAGTATTTGTGCAAAATAATATTAAATAGATGAGACCTCTTCATTTATATGGACCCTAAATTGGTTATTATTATGGAGAATAAATTAACTTCTAAAGTAAGATGGAAGAATAAAAGAATATTCTGTTAGATGTGGTGAATTATAGTGAGTAGATTATCAGTATTTTTTGAAAGTAAGTTTAATACAGATACTTGTAAAAAAAGCAGTATATCATGTAAAACCCATAATTTAATTCACTTTCTCTATGCCAGCAAGGTCCATATTTGTGTTTAACCAATTATGAACCCCTATAACTTGAGATCTAGAGAATTGAGAGGTCCTCCCCTCAAAAAAAAAAAGGACTTTAAAAAATGTTTAAAGGAATAAGATAATCTTATGAGGAAGTTTTTCTGAACCTGGGGTCTGTGAACTTAAAAATTTTTTTTGTAGCTGTATTTCAGTATAATTGGTTTCCTTTGTAATTTTAGGTATTTTATTTTATTCATTTAAAAACATTTTCCTGAGAAAGGGTCCACAGATTTCACCAGAGGTCAGAAGGGGTCTATGACACACTTCTGTTGTAAGGGAAGACTAAAGGGATTAGAGTTTTTCAGTCTAGAAGTGAGATTGGTATAGGGGCTTGAAAATCTCTTAAAAGAAAATAGTATTCTAAAAGAAGAAACTGCCATATACTGCAGAGTGGAACAAGATAAAATAAGTTTAAATTATACTGGGAGAATTTAAGGTAAATGGGAAGAATTATAGGTTCATACACACCAAAACAGGTTATTAAAAAGAGATTTTGCAATCATAGACTGCTGAGAGGCAGAATGGGATAGAGGACTAGAGGAAGGAATGCTAGAGTTAGACATGAATTCAGATTCTGCCTTCCACCCTTGTTGGGCAACCAGTCATAGGTCACCTAATCCAAGACTCAGTTTCATCATCTGCAAATATTTACCTCATAACATTGCTATGAAGTACACAGAAGATAATAGTTAAGTGCTTTACAAATCTTAAAAGGTCTGTGTGTTCGTTGTTCTTCACATTTTTAAAGGAAAAGGCAAACCGCTTTTGAAGATGACATTTAATCTGCTGTAAGATCTAGAAAGTGAAGGAGTACGAATGAGGTGATCTGACCTCCAGAGATCCTTTTCAGCCATGATTCAATAAAAGTGACATTATGTTTTCTGATATTATTACTAATATTAAGCTGCCCTAGAAGTTTCCTTAAATTTTTATAGACAGTGTTTAGAGGGGAAAAATGTTCATTTTTGGATTTGAGCTTCCTTTAGTGACTTTTCTTATTAAAATGGATTTCTCAGGTTGAAAATTTAAGCAGTTAACTAGCATAACAAAAGGAGCTAGCTGTAGTGAGGATCTGGAGTCCAGGGGTAGGGAATCTGCAGCCTCTGTGCGGAATGTGGCGCTCTGGTTCCTCAAGTGTGGCCCTTTGACTGAATCCAAACTTCACAGAACAAATTTCCTTAATAAAAGGATTTGTTCTGTAAAACTTGGACTCAATCAAAAGGCCCCACCCAAGGAACGAGAAGGCCTCAGGTTCCCCACCTTGCTGGATTCTAAGCTGTATTGAAATAACCAAATAATATGAAGTACTTTGAGTTAAGAGTTTCCTTCCTTCCTTCCTTCCTTCTTTCTTTCCCTTCCTCCCTCACTTCCTTCTTTCTTTCCTTCCTTCCTCCCTTCCTTCCTTTGAAGTCTTTAGTTCTTGATGATTGTGAGCCTCAAAGCAAAGTCTGGTTCATGTCACAGAAACCTTTGACTTTTCTGGCTAAATTGTGAAAGGTACTTGTATCACTTTGTATTGCAGCTACCAAAGTAGTCTTCCTTTAGGTTAATTTATATTAAGTGTTATGTTACAATTTTTCTGATGCGGCTAAAAATTAGACCTCTTACTGTACATCCGCTTTGACCAGCAATACTGCTGCAATGTCTGTATTTCACAGAGATAAAAGAAAAAGGAGGAGGACCTGTATGTACAAAAATATTTACAGCAGCTCTTTTAGTGGTGGCAAAGAATTGGAAATTGAGGGATGCCCATAAATTGCAGAATGGCTGAACAAGTTGTGGTGTATGCTTGTGAAGGAATGCTATTGTGCTATAAGAAATGATGAGCGGGATGATATCAGAAAAACCTGAGAACACTTATGTGAACCTGATGCAAAGGGAAGTAAGCAGAACCAGGAGAACGTTGTGCATAGTCACAGCAGTATTGTGATGATAATCAACTATGAAGGACTTAGCTACTCTGCTCAATACAGTGGTCCAGGACAGTTGCAAAGGACTCGTGATGAAAAATGCTATCCACATCCAGAGAGACAACCGATGAATCCTTGAGTACAGATTGAAGCATATTTTTTTCACTTTATTTACTGTTCCCCTCCCCCCTTTTGCAACATGGCTAATATGGAAATGTTTTGCGTGACATGTACAATGGATATCATATTGCTTGCCTTCTTGGTGGGGGTTGCTTAGGGAGGGATAAAATTTGGAACTCAAAGTTGAAAAATGTTTTTTTAAGAACTTAGAGCTCTTTTTTGGGGGGGTATAATTTAATGGAAAATGAAGAGAAATAAGCAGTTTTACCTAAATCAAAAGGCCTTACTGACATTCTGTTGAGGCAGTGATCGAATATACAACCTTCCCCTAATATTAGTAACAATTGGTGAGCTAGTCAACCTTGAAAATGATCATTACACAGGTTGGACAGCATTGGCCATAATTAGCGTAAGGTGCAGTTTTATTTCCCTAAGCTGTTAATGTTTAAGTTATGTGTCATTTCAGGGTCTCTGACTCATCAGCTCTAACGCCATTTACAGCGCTCACAGTACTGCATGAACAAGTTTATTTAGTGCTTTGGTTCATTGTCCCTGCCTTTCTAATATTAGAAACTACTGAGACTTGAAATTGCTGAACATTAACATTATAACAAATGTATTGTTACATTGAGGCATAGAAAAACATTTTAGTGACTTAAGATTCTGTGTGCAGGAAGCTCATGATAAATGTATTCATAATTTGTGGTTTAAAATATTTGTGATGTCACTTTAAACCACATTCTGTCCCAAAGAGTATTGACTCCTTCTCCTCCCCACCTCCCCTGAATCCCTGCTGGTCATCTTCTGTGTGGTACAGAGCTGCGGGAGGAAGAGGTGGATGGATGGTCTATTGCTGTATGCCACTAAATGATGTAATTTTATTTTAAACCTTTAAATTTGTCTTTGCTAGGCCAGTTGATATAATAGGCCTGGTTTACAAGGCTACAAACCTCAGCCTTTCCCCATTCATCCCATTCTCCCTAGTCCAGTTTATTTTGCCATTTCAGGCCAGGTACTCTCTGTTCACCATGGTCCCTTACACATTTACATTTACAGGTGAATTTCCTGAAGTGGAAAGGGGTGGTAGAAAAGAGGAAAAAGAGAGATTTATGTATAGGCTTTTGTGGGTCCCCCTTTTTATGTTACCACTCTTCTTGTCCCTAAAGCCAACATGATGGGAAATGAAAGAGAATGGATCATCAGGCAAATTTCTCCATTTGTGGTGATTCTGAGAATGACAATGGTGAATATATCTTAATAGAGTATTCGCAGTATTTAGGTAGGAAAGAGAGATACTCTTGGGCATTTTGTTTTATAGTACTAAAGTGAAACATCTTTATGAAATATTCTAGCATTGAAAGAATTTTGAGCATTTATATATGAAGAGAATGACATGTATAAACACATAATACATAAAATTATTTTATTATCCTTGCTTCAGATCTTAGGAAGTGAACATAGATGGATAGAGCTTAGTGTCTCAAAAGCTGAGTTCAGATCTTTGCTTTGACATTTATTACCCGTATTGACATTGGGCAAATTACTTAGCCTCTTTGGGCCTTATACTTATCTGTAAAATGAGAGCATTGAATTAAATAATGTCTAAGATCCCTTTCAGTTCTAAATAGTTGACCCTATTAATGTGGAAGAAATATAATACTCTCCTATCCACTCAGATGTACTATTGGTGTCATGTTTTTGTATTAAGGAAATACCCTGTTACTACTTTGGCAAACATGAATTGCAAAATAAGTAAGAAAAGTATGAAATATTTTATTATATATAGTGGATCTGAAAAGTTCCCAATTTCTAAAAAGTGGTAAAGGAGAGGACTAACTAAATCCAGTATATGTAAGGAAATTTCTGACTATTTCTGATTTGTGATGGAAATATTTGCCAACGTGGATATTGAAGTCATGTTGTGCTTCTCATACGTAATAATGACCATGGACAAGTCACATAACCTCTTAGTGACCTAAGTCTTGTCAGAGATGTTGTTGATCTTCATTGGTAGAAGAAATTTCTACGGCATGAATTCATAGCTCCATGTTTCCGTATTTTACAAGAAAAAAAATTGTCGAAATTGACTTAATTCTTTAAATAAATTATTATAAACTTAATCCTCAGCATACGCAAAGGTTTTAATATACAAAGACATACCAAATAATCTGTATGAAACCCTGAACTTCTATTATGTATAGTCCGTTTTGAAAAAGCATGTGTTAAATTTAACAAGACTAACAAATTACCATATTTTGTATGCTTTTCTGAATTTAAAGTTCTAGGTTTTTTTTCAGTGTTTTATTGGTGATCCATTTTTTCATCTCTATCACTGCCTTTAAAAAAATTGTTATTGTATTTTTCAATTAACAAATCTATTTCCTCTCTCCCTTTACCTTTACACACACACACACACACAGAAAAAGGAGGAAAAATAAAATCCTTGTAATAAATATGCAGAGTCAAGCAAAACATTTTTACATTGGCCGTATTAAAAAAAATATGTATCTCAAAAGTATATCTCTGAATCTATCACATCTCCGTGAGAAGGTGTATAACAACGGCATGAGTTCTCTAGAGCAATGGTTGTCTTTCTGTTAAGTCAAAACTTTAATATCTTTCAGAGTTGTTTTTCTTTATAATCTTGTTATTATATATGTTCTGGTTCTGTTCACTTCGCACTGCATCATTTCATATAAGTCTTCCCAGGCTTCTTTGAAGCTATCCTTTTCATAATTTCTTATAGCATAGTAGTATTCCATCATATTCATATACTATAATTTGTTTAGCTATTCACCAATGGATTGGGATCCCCTTAGTTTCCATTTCTTTACCACTACAAAAAGAACTGCTATAAATAATTTTGTACATATTAGTCATTTTCTTACATCTTTGATCTCTTTGGGGAGTAAACCAAGTTGTGTTATTGATAACGTTTGCACACTTTAGTCTTTTGGGACATAATTCTGAATTGCTTCCCAAAATTTGGCTTAGCAGTTTTTGTAAATGTCTTGAGTGTGTGCAGTATATAGACTGCTTTCTGGAGTGGCTGAATTAGTTCACAGCTTTACCAGTGGAACATTAATGTGCGTGTTTTCTCACAGCCACTCACACATTTGTGATTTTCCTTTGTTAACTTTGGCAATCTGATGGATGTGATATGGAACCTCAGTGTTGTTTTGATTTTAATTTCTCTAATTATTAGTGATTTGGAACATTTTTAATGTAGTTATTTATAGCTTGTATTTCTTCCTTTGAAAACGGCTTCTTCGTATCCTTTGACCATTTGTCAATTAGAGAATAGCTCATTACTAAATTTGAATCCGTTTCCCATGTGTCTTGGAAACAAGACTTTTATCAGAGAAACTTATTGCAAAGATTTTTTTTTCATAGTTCCCTGCTACCTTTCTAATATTAGTTGCATTGGGTTTGTTTATGCAAAAACTTTTATTAAATTTTTATACAATTAAAACTATGCATTTTATTTATCCTCTTTATCCTTTGGTCATGAATCTATCACTACTTATTCTCCACCCAAATCCACATAGAAGTCCTCCATTATAACAAGCATAGTCAAACAAAGCAAGTTAGTACATTGGCTATGTTTGAAAATAACACCTCATTTGGCACCTCTTGTCCATTATCCTTCTTGCCAAGAGGTAGGAGGCATGCATCATCATTAGTCTTCTCAAGTCATGATTTGTCACTGGTTGATAAGTGTTCTAAAGTTTTATAAAGTTGTTTTCTTTCATATTATTTTGGACATTGTAAACATTATTCCCTTGTTCTGCTTATTTCACTCAGCTCATACACATTTTTCTCTGAATTTTTATGGTTGACTTTCTTATGGTGCAATGACATTTCATTACATTTGTATACCATAATTTGTTCAGACATTCTCTAATTAATAGACTTTTTCTTTGTTACAACAAAAAAATGCTACTATAGATGTTTTTAAATATGTATGCTCTTTTCCTCTGGCTTGGATCTTTCTGGGGTATATGCCTTATAGTGTTATTGTTGGGTGTACTTAGTGGGGTGGGGTTTTATTGTTGTTGTTGTTTTGGATATAGTTCCACATTGTTTTCTAGAGTGGTTGAATCGGTAACATCTCCACCACAAGGCATTAGTGTGTTTGTCCTCTTACAGCCCATTCAAGTAATTGACTCTTTCTTTAACCATATCTTTTTTTCTTCCTCTCTATGGAATTTTTAGGCTAGTTTCATGAAAATTATTTTTTCTCATTATACCGGTTACCAAAAAGCAGCTTATATACTTCTGAATATTTTTGAAATAACAGGTTGTCTGCCTTGTATTCCTTTGAAAGTATCTAGTAAGAAGGCTTCTAGATTTTGTAATAGAATTGGCATTTGGGTATAGTTACTGTGGGGGAAAAACTGGTTAGAAGCCTTTGACATTAAAGTTCTTTTCCATGTTTTTGCCTTCAAGCCCTCCCTTCTTCCAAATTCCTCATTTCTGTCAAAGGTATCACCATCCTTCCAGTCTCCCAGGTTTGTAGTACAGGTATTAATTTAGACTTTTATTCTCCCACACCCCACATAGCCATTTGCCAAATCTTGCCATTTTTCTCTCTACTGCATCTCACATCCATCTCCTTCTCTCCACTCAGACCCTCACATATCTTGCCCTAGGTGTTGAACGTTTCTTGATTGTTCTCTGTGCCTCAAGTCTCTTACCACCTCAGTCCATCCGACAGACTGCTACCAGTATAATTTTTTGTGTGACTCCCCTAATTAAATGATTGACTGATAGAATTCTAGACCCTGTTTCTCATACATGTTGTAACCTCTACCTTCTTTCTACCTTTTGGCAATTCCACTGTTTTTATTATGTATATGGAATTATGTAATCTTATGGATATGAAGTGTTGACAGTATATGTGGACAAATATCATAGATCTGTTTATGGAAACAGCCTGGATTTTATAGGATGAGTCAGAAGTCTCTGGGCATTTACCATTGATGATTAAGTACAGTGAAATCCTTTTATAAAGATGATATTGAGAACTGTGTTTACATTAAGTTTCCATCGAGTTTTCAGGTATCTGTGGTGTATCCAAATCTTTGTAGTAAGTAGACATGTTATTGTAGGAAGATATTGTAACAGAGCACAATTCCTGCACATTTTTATACCTCAACTAAAATGTTGACAGTTGTACCTTCTACATGTTTACAGGCCTGAATCTTCATGTCTTTTTTAAATTATAGTTTCTCTTACACCTTTTCAGCAATGGTACCACAGGAACATTTGGATCACCCTATTTAAAGATTCCTAGTTTCATTGTCAATATTTTAAATACTTATGCTTTAAAAATTCTGATGAACAGATCTCTGAAGTTCATATTTTGTTCACTATAGATTAAATAGTATTATAGTTGCTACTTTTTTTGTATTTGAGAAGAATGAAAGGGTACTTTTTGATGTAAGTCAAACATTTTTTTCATTCAGGAACTTGCAGATTATACTAATTAAGTAATGTTTATTATGTTAACATTTGTAAAGAGCACAGAGCTCCTTAGGAACAACACTGTATATGATTATTTAAAAGTAATCATTTTTTGAAGAAAAGAATGTTTAGTTTTCTTTGTAAGTTCTGATGTCTTTACTATGGAGGCCACCTGATTTTTAAAATTTAACAATACTTCTAATGTATAAAGTGACCAATAGTATTTGACTCATAAAGATCAATATCTTTTGATGATAACTTGAAAATGAATTTTAGAATGTTTCACAATGGTACTTCCTGTTAACCTTCTAAGAAGAGTAGGGTTCTAGATTTGCTGATAGAACACTTGGGTTCAAATCATGGTTCTGTCAGTGAAAGCTGTGGAATATTAGACAGATCACTTCACCTCTCTGGTCCTCAGTTTGCTTATCTGTAAATTGATGAGTCTGTGATAACTGGACTCAAATTCTGACATTCTGTGGGTCTGAATCTTCTTGTAAACAAAGGGTTGGTGGCCAGTTTGGTTTTTGTTGGGTTTTTTTTTTTTTACACAGATTCGGAACCCACAGTGTAAACTTTCCCCCTTTTTCATTTTCAGAAAATACTGAAAATCTTAGTTCAGCAGAATAGAGGGATGAAGCATACCCCTCCTCTCAGTAGGCAGGTGGGGGATCATGGTGGGGGATGTTCCATGAGCAATTAGATGCGGTTGTTATATCAGTTGTTTTTGCCTGTTTTGTTGTTATAGTGCAGAGTTCCTTGGGGAGCAGGTTGTATATGAAAATCAACCAACCTGCTCTTTCTGTAGTTATTGATGATCTATTAACTTCCCAGTCTAAAGTACTTGAATACCTTCTTCTTCTGGATACTTGCTCTTCCTTGAATTTTCATAGTGCCCTCTTTTTTATTCTCTTTAACTATCTCATCATTCCTCTTCAGCACCCTTTGCTGGTTTATCACCCATATCTGACGCATTGACTATAGGTCCACCCCAAGGTATAATCCGGGGCCCTTTTCTCTACATTTTTCCTCTTGCTAACATCATCAGCTCCCATGGACTCTGGTTGCAACCCTCTTGCTATGAAAATAGCTCTCTTACTACTCAGTGTTTTGGAATCCCTAGTTTCTTTTAAGACATAGCTCAGGCACCATCTTCTACATGAAATTTTTCACGATCACCTCCCCAGTGCTCTGCAGATACTATTTCCCCCTCCCCCCACCCCCCAAATTGCCTTGTATCTAATTTGTGTATCAGTTGAAAACCTAGACCTAATCACAGAAAAGGGGCCAAAATATTATATTTATTATGAAATCTGGCCATGCCATATGATCTCTTTATGATATATGAACATAAGTTCCTTGAGTAAGTCAGAATGGAGCAATGTCATTGGACGATGATTGAGCATTTTCCCAGGAGACCCTTAAAAGACAGTCTAAGTGGGTTTCAGAAAAACCTTAAAAGACTTATATGAACTGATGCTGAGTGAAGTAAGCAGAACCAGGAGAACATTGTACACAGTAACAGCAGCATTGTGTGATGACCAACTTTGATAGACTTAGCTCTTTTCAATAATGCAATGACCTAAGACAATTCCAAAAGACTCATGATGGGAAATGTTAGAGAAAGAACTGTGGAGTCTGAATGCAGATTGAAGCATACTATTTTTTCCTTTTTTTGTTGTTGTTTTTTCTTTCTTGTGGTTGTTCCCTTTTGTTCTGATTCTTCTTGACGATGTGACTAATGTGGAAATATATTTAATATAATTGTGCATATATAGCCTATATCAGATTGCATGTCTTCTTGGGGGAGGGTAGAGAGGAGGGAGGGAGAAAAAATTTAGAACTCAAAAATCTTATAAAAGGGAATGTTTACAACTAAAAATAAATTTTAAAAAAAGATCACTGTCTAGTCACTCAGAAGTAATGGAGGGAGGAATCAGAAGTTAAAGAAGAACCCAACTCCTTAGCTTTTGGGGAAGAAGAGAATTTTTTCTCCTCCCGTCACCTCTCACTGATTATGGCATCTAGTATTGGAGGTACTTGCTCAGACACCATCTGGTGTTTGGAAAGTTAGTTCCAGAGAGTTCAAAGAATATTTGAGAGAGGACAAACTAAACTTGGTAGCCATTTGAGGCTGGAAGCGACTTCAAGGAACAGGACTTAGAGCAGTACAGAAGAGAACCCACTCTGGACTCAAAAGAGAGCTACCCTTGGCAGTCTCTGAGTGTGGAGCTACAGAAGAGTAGACCTTAGGAACCGAGCTGAGCAACACCCCCCCAGCATATGCTGTACAGGAGTAAATTTGTGAGGACTCCACCAGGAAATAAAGGACATTCTGGAGTTCCAGAGTTGTGAGTTGCCCGACTGGATGTGTCCCCTGCATGGTATACCTCACTGCCATTTTACTCTGTGCACACGCTTCCCATGGACACTACGTTTGTGGAAGAAGTTTGTGCCCCAGGTTTATGTCAGAAATGTTTTGTAGCCATTATGACATTTTTTTAGTAAATACCATTATTCTGGGTTAATTGTGTCTGTCAACTGACTTACTGAAAATCACATCAGTGGAGTTTATAGGATTAGAAATGTAGACCCACAGGCTACCTATGCTGTGTCCTGCAGTAGCAGCCACCCTAAGGGGCCCCAGCTCATCAGCTGGAGTACAAAGTTGGGGAAGGAGTACACAGGTCATGCTGCTCTTAAATATGTACATATTTGTCTCCCCAGAGGGAATATAAGCTATTTGAGGGAAGAATTGTTTATTTTTGTCTTTTTATTCCCAGCACCTAGCACAGTGCTTGACACATAGGTGCTTAATAAATGTTTATTGTTGTTTAAAATAAAGCCAAAAGAGTTCCATTAAAAAGGAGTGGGGAGACTTGAGAACCATTGTTGATGTTGTACTGCATCACGCATAGAGTAGGATATATTTTTGTTGTTTAGTCGTTTTAGTCATGGCCAACTCTTCATGACTCCGTTTAGAGTTTTCGTGGCAAAGATACTGAAGTGGTTTGCTGTTTCCTTCTCCAGCTCATTTTACTGATGAGTAAATTGAGGCAGACTGGGTGAAGTAACTTGCCCAGGGTCACACTAGTAAGTGTCTGAGGCCAGATTTGAACTCCTGAAGATGAATCTTCCTTATTCCAGGCCCAGCACTCTATTGACTGCCCCACCTAGCTACTCAGGATATATTTTAGGTTTCTTCTAATCTGTATTTTCTCTTGGAATAATGCTCTAACATATTTCTCTTTATTAACAGGATACCTAATCATTTACTCAGTAGACATTCAGTGTTGGTTGATGCTAAAAAGGCACCCTTTAAAAATTCAATTTAATAACCAAAGGAACAGAACTTGGTAGTATTATTTTTAAAAGATGATAAATTCGTTATCTTGGAAAAGATTTTTCAAATGTGTCATTTTTTTATTAGTGCTTCAGTGCATAAGCACTTCACTATATAATTTTCTTGTGACATGCATTGTAACTCAGTCTTTCCAAGTAAATTTAAAAAATTTTGTTACTAGCTGTCTTAAAATATTTTTTGAAACATCTTCTTTGCATTCATATTTTGTAGGATATCTTAATGTAGTGCAGATTTCCATTTGTATGACTATTTCAGGGGATGTTAATTCTTTTGACTAAAATTAAAAAAGATTAGGCAACAGAGGTTTTTACTTAGCTAGTGAAATCTCTATTTCCTGTTACTAATAGGAAGCCAAGTATGGATATGAATATGTACATTTCTCCAGAACGAAGAAAGATTGTATATTTTCACCAAATTCTACTAAAATTAGGTATAGAATGGTGGCTTAGGAAACTAGCTCAACGTATTTGCTATTATACTTCTACTCTTCAGTTTTGGAATCAGCAAATTTAGAAAAATTACCCCTTAAAAATATCTCTATTTTTCAGTCAGTACTTGAAAAAGTTCGCTATTCCATCTGAACCATTATTTCATAAATGACTAGTAAGTAAATTACACAGACCAAGGTTAACATTTGTTTTTCTCAGTTAGGAATTTTAAGAGCTTTGTTTAGTATTTGGATTAGAGGATCAAGTGCTTGACTAAGCTGCTGAGTTATACTGAGAAACTTTCTCTCCATTTACCTTTTGTAAAATGTATAAAATATGTGCTTAGTCCTTTAAGTTATGTACTTACTTTGGTGAAGAATAACACCCTGACGTTAGTGAAATTGTGTATCATTGGAAGTACTGATGTTGAAGCAGTTTTCATGAAAATTCTCAATGTGATTGAGGCCATCTATTAGTGACTTTATTTCCCTTCCTTCAGGCCTCAGAACTTAGCTCTCTGTATCTTCATCCATCCTTGCCTCCTTATCTCAGAGGATGAAGTAGCCTTTTTTTTTTTTTAAACCAAGGCTGACCCCTCCAGTTATACCTGTCTCCTTTGGAAGCTTGCCTCTTCTATCATTTTGTCATCTGAGATAAGAAACATAAATGTGTTCCAAGCTTTAATGAACTATGTAAATGCCAACTATATAAATCTATGTTTACATAACAAACATAATCTCATTCTGTTCATCTTTTTGATGAAGTTTAGAGAGAAATGGTCCTGGAACAAATTATTAATCTGCTATTATTCCTGTGTATTTAATTATATGCAGGTTATTGTACAGGTGAATAAAATATCTGGTATTTTTTTGGTTTTTTGTTTTTTGTAGTAGAATAATGGTATTAGGTTAGGATATAAGCTCATCCTCTGTGGATGCACTGAAAACATCCTTGGTACAACTTCAGTAATACACAAGTCAACAGGAATGACATATACTTTGTTCCATATGATATTGAGCTTATCTGTTAGGTCTATATATTTTGAAAGCTTTTTGTTCCATGTAGCATGAAGATTGAGAATTTTGTCTAGTGATAATATATTTAAATGGTTATTCTTAACTTTTTATGGATCAGTGTTATGGGGGCTGGGTGGGAGCAGTTTATTCTATAATAATTATAGGGTAGCCGTAGAATTATTATTTAGTTCTTTGTGTTATTTTGAGACCTGTATTTGTAGTATGGGAATTTTCCATGGAAGGTAAATAATTCTAGCTTCTGATAAATCCAGCCATCAGGTCATGTTTTGCTAGGTATATGTTAGTGCTGAATTTTCATAGTCTGCAGTAATGTGTTGCAGTGTTTCTACCATTTACTTGCATAACCTACATAGATCACTAAATCCAGGCTCCTTAAGAATACTGTAGTTTCTTGTTGGCAGTGTCCTGGTCCTGAATTATCGTTAAAAAAATCCTCGTTTCCACAAACAAAACTGAGTGACTCTGTCATTTCTTTATTAAATAGCATGAAAATGTCCCATGTGGAGGGTCTTTTTGATTGCTTTCTTGGATCATAGCCATTTTATAAACTTCATCCAGAGGCAAATCACTTTCACTTTCATTTGAACTTCCATTCTGGTGACACCTACCACTTAACTACTTCAGCTATTGTTTGGTGAAGTAGTCTGTTTTTTGCAAAAATCTTTGTTTGGATTCTCAGCCTATCATACTTGCTAAGAATGTCTGTCTATCTTCTTCCTCTTTTTTTTTGGTGAAGTATCAATTTTTCTGTAACTGCCTTAGTATTGTGGGTCCTTTGTTTCATTAATGTTATACAAATATGTACAAAGGCTAAATAATAAACATATTGATTTTGTATCCTTAACTGATTCAGACAATAGAATCATTATTCACATATATTTAAAGCTGATCTTCAGTTATTGTGTTACTTAGTATTATAGAATCATAGTTTCACATTGGGAAGGTACCTTACAAAGTAAATCAGTCTCTTAACTATCTCATTTTACAGATGAGTAAACTGAGGCCCAGGGAGGTTATGCTGTTTACTCAGAGTCATACAAGTAGCAAATAACAGAGCCAGGATTTGAACCTAGATCCTCAGACTACAAACAAATTATCATACTCCCTGTTTTAAGATGTCTGATTCTATGCCCAACTAAATCCATTACTTATTCTTGCTACAACAGTAATAATTATAAAATAGCAGTAATAGCTAGCGTGCACACACACATATGGTACTTTTAGGTTTATAGAGTGCTATGCAAATACTATTTTATTTGATGCTTGAAGTAGCCTCAAAAGGTAGGTTTCATTATTATCCCCATTTTACAGATGAGGAAACTGAAGCAAATAGAGGCTAAGTGACTTGCCCAGAGTCACACAGCTAGAAGGTGTTTGAGGCAGGACTCAGTCAAATCTTTCTGACTCCAAGTTACATCCATCTAGCTGCTTAGGTTGCTGGATATCCTTTCACTGCTATTTATAAACCTTTTATTAAATGTAAAAAAAGTAACAAAAAGGCTGGTCTGGTCAATCTTTACCATGGTCATTCTCATATACATCTTACCATTCACATATTCCTTCCTTGTGACAAAGACAATGTTAGTGCAACTTTTAAAAATCATTAGCCAAAAGTAAATATACACATATATTTGTATGTATAAATGTGCTAAAAATTTACCCAGTTTTCAGACCATTTGTAGAATTTAATTTGACTAAAAGTGAGATTCTTGTTCAGTGATCAAGATGTGGACATACTGCTGAATCATATCAATCTTGACATTCTTGGTATAAAAAAGAATAAAAGAAAGTTGTAGCTAATTGAAAATGTGGCATATGTATTCATAGAGAAACAGAAAGGAGTTGGTAGCATTAGTTTATATTTGCAAAAAGAACTGTAACATGTAAATAATTGCAGTTTATGCACCAAAATATTGCTGAGGATGAAGAATAAGAAAGTTCTACTAAGAACTCAGCAATATTTTCTATATTATATCTCTGATGCCTAAGGACTTCTTTGCAAAGGTGAAGAAAAGGGTTAGGATTCTGAGAAGTATTTTAGAAAACATGGCTCAGGGAAAAGACTTGTCGACTACAATTGCAAAATTGATTATATTTTAAAACAGATAAGAAAAGATTTATTATTGATGTGGGAGTCAAACCTGAATCAATTACTTGTGTACCATCAGATCACCAACTTGCTAAAACAGTGATCAGAATTGGTTAAAAAAAAAAAGCAGGAAAAAAATTAACATAAACCTGTTGCCACAATAAGAAAGCTGAAAGAAACCAGAAAGTGCCTTAGCAAACATTTTGCATATCACCAATCAGAGACATAGGACATTCAAAGGCAGCACTAGTTTGAAATGTAAACTTGTTTGTAAAGTGTTACAAAGAGAGAGAATATAGCAGATTATAAGCAGTATCACCTCATAAAGCAGAAGCAGTAAAACTAATTCCAACTAAGCAAAAGTTGTCTTAAGGGTAATTCAGAGATGAAAATGGGAAAATGATAAAGAAAAGGAAAATGGAAAAATCTGCAAAGATGACAGTTACAAAATTGTTAACATTTTACTATCAAGAACAGTGGAATGAAGATCTGTGAATCACAGTTCCAGATGTGCTTTTAGGGCAGGTACAGATAGCACTAAATAGAACACAGACAGGAAAGGATCTGGCTTAGATCTATATAGAGGAAAGGGAGGCATGCCAGAAGCACCACAACTGTTTGAGCATCGAAGAATTAATAGGCAATGGGCAGTTACGTGGCACAGTGGATAGAGTGCCGGCCCTGAAGTCAGGAGGAGTTCAAATCCGGCCTCAGACCAAACACTTGACACTTACTAGCTGTGTGACCCTAAGCAAGTCACTTAACTCCAATTGCCTAAAAAAAAAATAGGCAAGGTATTTGAAAGTGAGGTAGATAATAAAGACATAGACAGAATCTTGGGCCTTATTGTCCACCATCATCCCCCTGCAAAGGCAACTGAGAAAATGCCATCAGTAACTATCAACCTATACACCCGTTTTCCGTTCTGTGCAAAAGCTTTCTGAGAGTTACCTGTACATGAATTAGGGGCATCTTCAAAGAGTATATTAGCATGTAATATTAGGCTTTCACAAGCAATATTAAACAATGGACCGTGTGTTTGTCATTTTGCAATTGACTGAAAGATGTAGGGAATATAAGATCCCATTGTACTTATTGTTGATTATGGAAAAAGTATTTGATTCATTATAGCAAAACTATGCTTTACAGGCTCTCTTCCAACAATTGTCTCCCATCCATACATCAAATCACTTAAGATTACTTGAAAGAGAGGACAACAGAAATGAACTGAAACCGAACTCTGTTCAGTTGATGCATAAAACAAGGAGATGTGTACTCACCAAAAATGTTTCAGATGGGGGAAATCCAGTCCAAGTTGAAGAAGGATTCTCTGTAAATTCCCATTTGTGTATGACATTGTTCTTTGAATAGTATCAGTATTCAGAATGCTTCTTGGAAGAAATCTCAGAAGTTTGATCTGACCATCCATCAGGAAAGACCAAATGAATGAAAAGGGTCTACTGCCTAGGTTACAACATCCATGTGCATGGACAGCTTACAGATCTAATCCAGTGGCATCTATTGGAAATATATAGCACAAATGGATGAGATGAGTCTAAAGTTGAATGGAAAGAGAATAGGCTGAATTGCTTTTGAGAAACTGTAGATAATAGTTAGAATTTATGTAACATTTTCAGGTTTCCAAAGCACTTCACATATATTATTTCATTTGACCTTCACATTACCTCATGTGTGAGCTAGATATTCTTATTTTACAGATGTGAGAAGACAGAGTTTATAGAGTTTAAGTGACTGGACCCAGGTCACACAGCTAGTAATAAGGCAGGTTTTGAATACAGGTCTTCCTGATTCTAAAGGATCACCTGGGATAATTCTGTTAATGACTCCAAGCTTCCCATAGAATCCCGGGCCATCTTTTAAATAGCATCATTCTGCCAGTCTTGCTACATGGCAATGAAACATAGAATATAATGGTTTCTGATGAATTAAAAATGAACACCATGCAAAAGGCAATGGACAGTCACATAATGTTTGTGAGCTTGCTTTACATGTTAGTAAGAAGCATCACAGAAGAACCAGAGTAAAAGATGTCTTCAAGAAAATATGTGGTTAGAAGAGAGGTGCTGGTGGTCATGTTGCAGGGGTGCAGGAAGACAACTGTGTTACCAGAGTGTACCAACACCTCCTGATATTGAGAGAAAACAGGAAGGCCCCCATCATGTTGGATGGATCCTTTCGGTGAATTTACAGGAAGACATGGACAAGTCATATAGGACAGTCAGATATGAATAGGTTGTGGTCTTTAGGGGGAACTTCCTAGTTGATGACATTTTAAAACCATTTAAGTGTTGAGGATCTTCAAGGCACTATAGTAGGTGCTGGAGCTACAAAGAGAAAAAGAAAACAATCCCTTTTCTCAAGGAGCTTACATTCCAGAAATACTCAAGTAGTAAATGCAAGCTATGTACAAAACCTTACAGATTCAGATCAATATAATA
Organism: Phascolarctos cinereus; assembly: GCF_003287225.1. Taxonomy (NCBI): domain Eukaryota; kingdom Metazoa; phylum Chordata; class Mammalia; order Diprotodontia; family Phascolarctidae; genus Phascolarctos; species Phascolarctos cinereus. The sequence continues at coordinate 212,243,819 of NW_027555847.1, forward strand.
TGTGTTTCAGTAATTGAGGGGGATTAGAGAAGGTCTTGTGTAGGAGATGGCTCCTGATATGCTTTGAAGGAAGCTAGGGATTCTGTGATTGAGAGACGAGGAAGAGAGTACATTCCAGCCTTGGGACCTCCTTGTGCAAAGGCAAAGAGATGGGAGATGGAATGTGGTGTATGGGGAACAGTAGACTAGTCTGCCTAGAGTAGAGAATACATGAAGAGGAGTAATATGAAATAAAATTGGCAAGGTAGTCTGGAGTCAGGATGTGGTAGACTTTAAGTTCCAGACTGAGGATGTTGAATTTTATCCTGAAGACAGTAGAGAGCCGTGCAGATTTTTGAGTTAATCAAGGTTGGGGTAGAATGTCACCCCATTGTCAGATCTGTATTTTAGGAACATCAGTTTGACAGATATGCAGAGAATGAATTAGGAAAAGAAAACTTTGAAAGATAGCATTAACCTAAATCAGATATGGAAAGTCGTTTCTTAGGTTTAAAATCAATGTAATACAGTGAATTATTGAGAGTAACTCTGGAATCTCCTTCTTAGTTAGTTCTTAAATATATTGATTTTTCATTTGTCTTACATGGCTAAGTACTGAACAGAACTGCCAAGAATGTACTCTGATATCCTTTGACGTTCATCAGTTTAACATAGATTTTTTTTTTTTGGCAAGGCTTGAGGTTAAGTGACTTGCCCAGGGTCACACAGCTAGTGTCAGGTGTTTGGTCTGAGGCTAGATTTGAATTCAGGGCCAGTGCTCTATCCACTGTACCACCTAGCTGCCAAATTAACATAAATTTTTGTAATACATATTTTATAGCACAGATTTAAGTTCTACTATTAGCCAAAATAGTTTTGTGAGAATTCTTTCACTTGAATGCTTGTTACTGCACTGTTACCCACAGATAGGTTTTATTCATACGAGAATTGTATAGCGCTATAGAAGCACTATAGAGATCATCTAGACCAACCTCTTTATTTTACATTATTTTGAATTCATTCACACTTTTTTAAACTTTTCTGTCACTCCTCCCCCAATGAACTCTTTCTACTAGAGAAATATAGTTAAGCAAAATAACACATTGAGCATATTTTAAAATGAATGCCTCATTCATCTTCCTGTTGTTTGTCATCACACCTTTGCCGAGAGTCAAGAGACATGCTCTCTACCCTCTGAATTCACAGTTGGTCACTAGACTAAGGAAAACTGAAGTCTTTTAATGTTGTTTTCTTTTACATTATTGTGGTTATCATGCAAATTGTTCTGGTTCCACTTACACTGTGTTTTAGTTCATGTTTTCCCAAGTTTCTCTGGATTTCTTCTTGTCATTTCTTATGGTGCATTGATATTCCATATATCAGACAGCACAATTTGTTCAGCTATTCTTTAGTTGAAGGATACCCACTTTCCTGCTATAAATATTTTTACATATAGAATCCATTCATTTTACAGAGAAAACAGACCTAGAGGGAGGTATGATTTACCCAAGTTCATGGTGTTATTATTGATGGGGAATTTAGTGCTTTTTATTTGTTGTAGACATACTCTGGTCTTTCTTGAATGAACTACATTTACAACAAAATTTGCCTCATCACAGTCCAGTTTTTTTTAATCTACTATGATTTCACCATAGATATATTAGCTACACTGTTAGTGAATGGTATTAAACTAATAAGGAAAAATTCTTTATTTAGAGAAAATAGTATCTACCAGTATACCCCAACCCCAAAAATGTTCAATCAGACTTGACAAATCATCATTCAGATAACTCATTCATTGCTCAAAGACAGGTGTAAATGAAACTCTTAAGTTGGCCAAAGCTTCATTCTAAGCATTTAAATAGCATTTATTTAATATTTGATCTAGTTTATGCCTGGGGGTGGGGAACATGTATATTGATTCAGTGATTAAAATTGAATTTTGAATGCGTTTGTTTTTAAGAGTACTTGCCTCTTTCTTTTTAGGGGAACCAGCTGCTGCAGAAGTGTCCTTACTTTTTGTGGTTCTATCTGTATGCAGTTTACTGACATTGGTAGTGCTGATTGTGAACTGTGTATCCTGCTGTAAAGATCGAGAAATAGACTTTAAGGTGAGCATTAAAAAAAAATTTGAAATGGTTGTTCTGGAAATGATTCAGGTATAATGGCATTAAATATGTGTAGCATCTTTGACAGTATTTACTACAGTGAATCTAAATTTTTGCCATGCAAGTAGGAAACCATGTTCATTAATTCATTTCTTGTAGGGGGAGGACCTATTCTTTTTAAAACAAAAGAAAAAAGCCCATAAGACTTTTTTGACTAGTAAATTTGTGTTATTTTGTTAAGATTGCTATGGAACAGATGTCTGCAAACTTTTTCTGAAGTTGAGCTGTTTTTCATTTCAAACTAGATGACCATTTGGGGATATTTTTAGAGGACATTTCATCCTTCAGCTACAGGTTGGGCTAGATAACTTCGATGTCTAACTTCAAATGATTTCCAGAAGTCTTGATCTCCCTAAGGCTAGGCATTTCCAGGAAAATATCTAAATATCATTGGAGAGGAATACTACTGAGAATGGAATAGTAGTAGCGATTGCCTTAAGCTTTGAGATCTCATGGTAACTCATACGGTCATTAAAAATCATGTAATCCAAACAGTTAATTTTACAGATGAGGAAATTCAGGCCCAAAAAGGTAGAGATTGGTTGGGAACCTTAGCTATAAAATTTTGCTTTTAAAAAAGGAAATATTTTCAATGGTCATTCCCTGGATTTTATTGGTTATTCTATGTTTATTTATGATGTGGAAAACTTCCCTTAATTCAGTGTTACTTGTGGCTAATATCCATATATTAGCAATAATAATAGCTAACCATATATTAGTATTGCCACCAAAGGACTAAGGACCACTGGTTTGGATACTGTAAAATCTTTGTAAGCCAGTATTTTCTTGGCTTTGATGTATAAAAGCAGTCTTGTAATCAAAACCATCTGTGTGTATTGAATGGATGTTTCTAATTTATATGAACTTCTCTGTCAGGTGCTACTTTGCTCCAATCTAGTAGCACAAGAAAATTACCAACTCTCTGTTTATCACTGGGATTCAATCCATACAAAGAAGGGGGAGAGCAAGGCTGTAGGAAAAGAATCATACCAAACATGCTTCCCTTCTGGGAGCGCAGAGGTGGGGTGACTACCTGGACAGTGAAGTGTTGTACATGCTGTTACAATGTCATCATTTTGCCAATTTGTTTTGGTAACCTCTTTTTGTTGTTACGAGAGGAAGCTTTAGTGTTCCTGCTGGGAAAGAGACTCAGAAATGCTAGTGGAATAAAAGTCATAATAAATGGGGAAATAATCATCAACAGTGATAATTTTATTTGTCTTTTAAAGATTTTATTTGTTCAAATGAGTCAGATATTGGTATCATCACGCTAAAATCATTTTTTGTTAATTTAGTGACCAGGCTACCTAGGGTTATAGCTCTAGGAATCTATTCGCTGAGAGAAAAATGTGTCCATATGGAAAATTTTATTACTATCATGCTTTTATGTAACCTACATTTTACAGTGTGTTCTACTCACCTTCTGATCCCAGAGAGCTGTCTCCCATAAGCAAGAAGGAAAAAAAGGGGGGAAAACAATTCAGTAAAACTCAACAACATACCAGAAAATTCTGACGACATCTCTTCTTTAGGGCCAGACTTGGCCATTATAATTTCAAAATATTTTCAACTGTTTTGTTGTTGTTTTTTCCATTTATACTGTTGTCTTATGTATGTTTTATTCCTAGTTCTATTTACTGTACTTTGCATCATTTTATTTCATACTTATCTTTATTCATCCTATCTTCTACTGTAGTAATATTCTATTACTTTCATATGCCAAGTCTTGTTTAGCCATTTTGTTTTCAGTTCTTTGCTAGAATGCAAAAGATTCCATTATAAATATTTTTGTGTATATAAAGACTTTGTGTCATTTACCTCTTTCTTTGGATAATTCAAAATTGTTTTCTAGAATGGTTAAATCAATTCACAACTCTACCAATAATACATTAATATGCCCATCTTTCTACAACACCTCCTACAATGACTGTTCTTGTTTTCTGTTTATCTTTGACAGTTTTCTGAGTGTGAAGTGATACCTCAGAGTTTTGATTTTCATTTCTCTTATTATTTGCAATATGTAGTGTTTTTATAAAGTTGTTAATAGTTTACAATTCTTCTTTTGAGAACTCTTCATATCCTTTTCTTCTGATGGGAATGGCTTTTGGTCTTATGAATTTCTTTTAGTTGTCTTTATATCTTGTGGATTAGGCTCTTATCAGAAATAATCCACACAAAGATTTTTTTTTCTTAGTTGATTACTTCCATTCTTATTCTCGTTGCATTTATTTTGTTCATTCAAAAAGTTTTAAATTCCGTGTAATCAGTGTTATCCTTTTTACCTTTTATAACTTTCTCTGTTGCTTGTTTATTAAGAATTCACTTCCTAGCCTTAGCTGTGAAAGGTACCTGACTGGTTCTCATCTGTTTTTTTTATTTTTTCATGGTTAGATCTTTAATAATTTAGGTCGTCTACCCATTTTGAGTTTGTGTATTGTATAGTATATAACATTGATCTAGATCACTTGCCAGATTTCCTTTGAGTTCTTATTTGTCTGGGTTTATCAGACACTGCATTATTGGGTTTAGTTGTTTCTGATTCTTCTTTGTCTAGTCTGTTCATTTATTTTCTTTGCTATTTTAAAACTAATACTAAATAGTGCTGATGATGGCTACTTCATAATATAGTTTTGAGTATTCCTTTTTCATTCCTAATTTTTTTCATTGTTTCCCTTGATAATCTTGATCTTTCGTTGTTCCACTGATTGTTGTTATTATATCTAGCTCTGTAAAGTTATCCTATGGGAAGCTTGGTATAGCACTGAATCTGTAAGTTAATTTCAGTAATATTGCTATTTTCATTATATTGGCATGACCCACCCATGGACATAGACCATCCTTTTAAATGGTTTATTTCTGTAAAGAGCATTTTGTAATTGTAACTGTATAGGTGCATTGAATGTGCTTTGATAGATTGACTCCCTTATAGCTTATGCATTTTGTGGTTATTTTGCATGAAACTTCCCATTCTGTTATTGTTTTCTGGATTTTGTTGTTGCTGTGTAGAAGTTCTGTTGATTCTTGTGGGTTTATTATATAAACTACTACTTTAACAAAGCTGTTGTCTCAGTTTCTTTCCTGATTCCCCTAAGATTGTGTAAATAAATCATCATACTATCGGTAGATAAACATAATTTCATCTCCATTTTACCTGTCTTTATGCCTGTAAGTTCTTCCTCTTGTCTTATTGCCATTGCTACCTTTTCTAGAGATGTGTCAGGTAACAGTGGGGAAAGGGGAAAGTCATGTACTGGGGAAACTTCTGGTTTTCTCACATTGCACATAATTTTAGCTTTTGATTTTAGATAGATACACTTTATTCTGTTAAAATGTATGTCCTTCTGTGTCTATGCTTTGTAGGATTTTTAACAAAAATGAGTGTTGTCAAAGGCCTTTTTGCCATCTAGTGATGTGGTTTGGTATGTTAACTCTTGGTCTTACATTGAACCACCCTTGTATCCCTGGTATGAATTCAACTTGATCATATTGAATGATTTTAAAAATAATTTATTATGATTTTTTTGACCAAGATTTTATTTTAAAAATTTGAATTAGTATTTATTAATAATATGGTACATAATGTTATGCACCCCCCCAGTTTAGATATTTGAACTGTCTATATCTCATAAAAGGAATTTGGTTGAATGTTTTTCTTCACAAATTTTGAGAATAATTTTTGTGTATAGATATTAATTGTTCTCTCAATCACTTCACATCCTTCTTTGTTGTTTCCTGAATTTCAAAGGTGCTATCTTCAGATAATTCCAGCTTTTGACAGTTATAATTAAATTCAAATTATACAGAATCATTTTACACTAGTCATTGTGGTTCAAGTCTTGACATAATTCTAGAGATCAAAGATTTTATAACTAATTTATTTCTTTTTCTATAGAAGCTACTTTTCAAAATATCTTTTATATTTATTTTTATAAAAATCAACAATTGGAAATGGAGAGAAAATTAAAATAATTAAAATATGAGGAACCTGATTTGACTTGCTTTATTGGGATCTGTGAAAATGTTCATTGAAAATAATTTCTCATTTTATGGTTAGCGTCATATAAATGAATGGAATGATGTATTTTTAAAGTCATAAATATTTTGGAAATCTAAGTAACTTTTAGATGTAATCTTTTTGTATGCATGAAGGCAGTATGCTATAGTGGTTATGGGGGTAAAAGAGTCCTTTAAGTTAAGAAGATCTGTATTCAAGTCCTGCTTCTGGCAGATTAACTGAGGGACCTTTCAGTGACCAGGCATAGTCTTCTGTTTGTTTGGTTGGCATTGCTTCATAGAACCTCACAGTAGCAAGAGAAATCAGAAGTTCTCTGAGTCTTCTGCAATCCAAGTGATAATAGAATTTATAATTTTCTGACAGTGTAATTTAGTCATGTGTTTTCTTTTTTTTCTTAAACGAATCCATTAGTTCAAGGAACTCCCAGGATGCTAATTCTCTCCACTAGAACAATTTAGCAACTCCTTTATATCTCACTCTTTTAGAGTTGTCTTATGTAATAAAAGGAAAAGTGACTTGCTCTTGGTCACACAGCTAACAGAGCCAGGACTTCTTTTGACCTCCAAGGTGGGACCTCTCTGTTACTTTGCCATACTACCTTTCTGTCCATTTTTTAGCTGTGAATAGTCAAAACATTTCTTATTAATAAATCAGCATAATTGATATGTTTATTCTCTTCTACCCCAACTTTTTTTTAGGAGTTTGAAGATAATTTTGATGATGAAATAGATTTTACACCACCAGCAGAAGATACACCCTCTGTTCAATCTCCTGCAGAAGTTTTTACACTTTCAGTTCCAAATATTTCTTTACCGGTTCCATCCCAGTTTCATCCTTCTTCAGGTAATATTATTGATTTAATTGCTGTCCTGGTGTCAAGATTCACTCATTATTCTGAATGAAATCTAAAGAATAAGAAAACTTCTATCATTGCTGGAAGCTGTACCAATAATCAATGAAAATTGGAGGTGGTACTTATTTTATAATCTCTGTTCTTTTTATCTTTTCTACCTTCCAAAGACTATTTTTTGCCATGAGTTAATTTTTTGTGCTGCCATTGTTCAGAGATCAAAGGGGAGAACTTTATTCTTAGGAGAATATGAGTTCTGTTCATAAAAGGAAATGAGCACTTATTGAGCTCCTATATGTGGCAGACAGTGTGCTAAATGCTGGGGATATTTTAAAAGGGGCTGGGGGGGGCAAAAACATCCCCTGCACTTGAGAAGCTTACATTCTAAGATAGCACACAAAAGGGAGCTAAAAATTGGGTATGGGGATGGAGGTATCTGGTGGGTGCATGGTTTTGAAGTTGAGAAGTCAGGAGCAGAGCTAAGAATGAAAGAATGAATGTGGCTGACTCACCTGGGCCCCTCTTTTTCTGTTAGCATGGATAGTTAAAGTATATGACTACTCTTTGCTGTATTGTGATATAAAAACATAGATAGTAGAGTAAATTACAAATATAGTTCCATATTAACCACTTAAACACATTAAAGTATAAAACATTTTCTTTCCTAGCTCATAAACTCAATTCCATCACCTAACCCCAGACTTTGAGTCATTATTCAATTCAATAAATTCAATTTAGTAAACATTTATAAAATGCCTACTATATATGCCAGGTACTGTCAGCACTGGGGATACAAATACAAAAAAAGACAGTCCCTACCCTCAAGGAACTTCCAGTCTGTTTGAGGATGACAGCACCCAAAAGGAAGTTGAAAAGTCGGAGTGGGGGTGGGTACCAAGGGTACTAGGTGCAGGGGCATAATATAATGTTTCGTCGAGTCAAAACCAAGCAGAGCTGCTAATGGAAAGCAAGTGGAGAGTTACCTAGAAAATTCAGATGCCAGACTCCTGTAAAGGAAAGTTTTGGGAGGAGTTTAGTGCTCACCCTCCAAATCTTAGTAGCCCACATTATTTCTGGCTCCCAGGCCTAACCTGCCCACTTCCCATTAGTCTTTAAAAAGTTATCCCTTTTTTCTTTTTTGGATGTACTCCTTTAGTTTTAGGTCAGAACTCTTCTCCTGGTCTTCTGACCTGTCAGTGCAGCCAGTATTTGTACATTCTAGGTTCTACCCCTAGAAAATGTTTGATCAATCTTTCTTGTAATTATAGGCACTCAGCCCCTTACTGAAATTCTTACAGGTGAGTTGTGCATTGTTATCTTGGGTTCTGTTCTGTCTGGATCAATGCATCCTTTCATTCTTTCCTTAAGTTTTTAAATCCTTAAGATTTTACTAAAAAGTCCCCATAACTCTTTATTAATTCTTCCTTCTTTCACCTTCTATCGCCAGCCCAGAAACCACATCCCTTCAATAAGATTCTCTGTATCCCTTTCTTCAAGAATCACATAGATCAGATAGTCTATTACTGTGTTAAAAATATGTATATATATCTTTTTGCCTTGGAAAATCCCAGCATTGTTTTTACTTATAACAGTTAAAAAGTAATTAAGGTCTTATACTTAACTTATTATCACATTAATTTCTGCCTCTACTACCAGGAAGTTAGAAACTCTCTTGCTCTTTTTATGTTTTGGTCTTTGTATCTTTAGCACCTACCATGGTGCCTTGTATAGTAGGTAATTAATTAATAAATGTTCATTGAATTTGAATTGGTATTGCCCTTCAGTGCACCGTAGAAAGTGAATAGATCTGTTAGTAAGATTGACATCTCACAGTCAACATTTGGGGATCTATTTGGTTGAATCCTGCAGATTTACTGCATGTTATAAATTAGCTATAAGAACTGAGTGATTATATGGGTAGAAGAGCATATCATTAATTGTACCTTCTACTCCTTAGGTTTCAGTAATCCCTTTACAGTAAATTGATGTAATAAATAGTTAGAAACAAAAAAAAATCTATTGTGATTATGTAAGTTTACTATCACAAATGTGTTCCGGTGCCCCAGGCATTTGTATTAAATGTATAATGAATGGCATTTTGATGTACAAATTCCTTTGCATTAATGGAGCCAGAAATATTTAGTATAACTCAGTTATTAAACTAAGTTGCTGTTAAAAGAGCCAATACGTGAATTGGAAAGCTACATCAAATCTATATTTAGTGTTAACTAGGTGGCGCAGTGGATAGAGCATGGGCCCTGGAGTCAGGAGGACCTGAGTTCAAATCTGCACTCAAACAGTTGTATATAAAAATATATATATATTTAGCAAAGTATTACTGTAAACATTTTCTCAATATACGTCAAAAACTATTTAGCACACTGTTGTGTTTGGTAAATCTCTTTTAGGTGTTAGATTTTTTTCCTATTAAAATTCAAGAGACGCATCATGGTATAGTGAGTAGATAGTGAACTGAGTTCAAGTCTCACCTCTGATACACATTGGCTTTGTGACTCTAGGCAAATTACTTGACCTATGAGTGTTTTAGGTTGGTCAGTAAGAATACAAGTTGAAAGATATAGATCTTTATTGGTAGAGGGAGTTTTCTCTATGGGAGATTCTCATAAGAGTGAAGGCTCAGGAAGGTCTGTTCCAAAACAATACTAATACAAATGCCTAAGGTTTAAATGGAGGGTTTGAAATTGTGGGATATGTTAATTTACTGGGTGTTTATTTTATGTTCTTTGCATAGAACTACACTTACCTTTCCCATTTTTGAGAGGCTTATGGTATTTAAGACCCCGAGCTTGGTATTAGGGATACAAAGATAAAAAATGACAGTGTCACCTTCAAGAATATAGTTTTAGTGTATAGTTTTAGTGTAGTTTATGGTGGCAGAAGCTAAATTGCAGAGGATTAAGGATTGAATTGATAGTGTCATGGTTATAGTAGTTCAAATTACTTATTTGGGAAGTTTGGCAATTCTAATATTTAAAATGAAATATCCTAATGTTATTTGCCCATTTACCTAATTGTTATATTTTAATAAATGCAGCAAATATTTCTTAATCATCTAATAAATGTAAAACACTGCTAGGCACTAAAGATGTGAAGACAAAAGGGAAACAGCCCCTGCTTTTAGCAAGCTTATACTCAGCCACATTAGGAAAAACTTAAAACAATACATAGTTTTTGTTATAGAATGTATGCTTAAAACTCTGGTCAGTGTCGTGACTAACCCCAGCTCCAAAGGACAAACTCCAAAGCATGCTTTCTGTCTCTTGACAGAGAGGTAATAATAAAAAGATACAAAATGAAATATTCATTTTTAGACATGGCCAATATGTTGATCCATTTTGGTCTACTAATTTGTTACTGAAGAGGGTTTTTGAAATTTCTTTCTAATTTCAAATTATAAAGGAGAAAGGGGATAGTTAACATATAATATAATGCAGAGGAGAAAAAAAGAAAAGCATAAATAAGTAATTTTTAAAGCTCAAAGAAGAGAACAAAGGGAAGGTTAGAGGGAAATAAAGATAAGCATGACAGCTTGTGGAACTAATGTGCTGAAAACTAGTAAGTGAAACAAATAAGTTGTACATAAGTAGATTCATGTACAGTATTCTTTCTCATTTTTGTACATAGAAACATTCATATTTATTGATATTTGTGTTCAACAAAAAATTTTATTATATGCTTGATGACTTTGTTACTTAAATTCTGGTGACCTTGAAAAAAAATTTAATATGATGAAGGGGGATGTGGTTTGTTTTTTTTCCCCTGTAGCAGAAGGAGTGAAGTCTCAAGTTGCACGCCAGAGTCTAAACTATATCCAAGAAATTGGAAATGGCTGGTTTGGAAAGGTAAAAATTTAATTTCTGAAGCTTCAGTAGTGAAATTTTGGTTTTATGACTGATTGATCTACATCCTTCATCATGTAGAATTCCTATCGGATGTCATAATCGAAAATCACATATATCAGAAAATCTTATATGAATCCTATACTTTTTTATTCCTCACATTTTAAAAAATATTTCCACAAATTATGTATTTGTGTATATATCAAACAATTTTCTAGTTGAACTTTTAGTGCTGGAGAATCATTCTTTTTCTACATATTTCATTATCTGATAATTTTTACTTCTCAATGTTCCTTCACCTCACTAGTTCCCAGTCTTACTTACCATCTATTTCTGCCTGAAAGCAGGATTTTTAGGTTCAGCAACCTTGTGTTTAGGATACCAAAATGACCATGATTGACCACTTGAGTTTTATATTAGAGATTATGGGATGGGGAGAAAGAAAAAAAGTCTTTATCTGAAATTCTTTCTTCTAAGTTTCTCCAAATTCTCACTCTTTAGCTTTTTGTATTTTTTTTAAAAGAACTATCAATAGTTCTTAAAACCTTAGAAATACAAGTAACATCCTGTTGTAACAATATGACATATATTGATCATATAGTATGTTTGAGACCTAGAAGGAACTTTCCTCACAGTAGTGCTGTGAAATTCATAGTACAAGTATTGTTACCCCTGTTTACAGAAGAAGCAACAGATTCTGAGGGGTTAATGACTTCTCTATCATTGCATGTACATAACGTGTCAGAGTAGTATACCTGACCCTGGCCTCCTAATTCCCCTTCCATTTTTTCCAGTATTCTGTACTTTGTAATGAATACCATTAGAAAGAACCATTCTTGTGTAACAAAGCTTTTGATGCCTTTTTGTTTTTATATTATGGTCATTTTTGAGGAGTCTTCCTGTCTCAGCTTAATCCTTCTGTCATGACAAAGAAAAACATTTCAGCAAAGATATCCAGTAGTGTTCACATATATGATGTATACATTAATCTATCTTAGTATTTCCTAATCTTTCTTCCATGAATAGGGAGTTTGTTGGGTTTTTTCCATCACCAGGACCTTCACAGGTTTTTCAGTTACTCAAAGGTCAGTTTCCTTTTAGTGACTTTATCATCGACATTGCTGTAGTCATTTTGTATATTATACTTTTGTTTCTGCATTATAAAGTGAATGGCAGAGAGAGTACTAAGTTAAGCTGAATTATAATTGAGCATTTTAGAATTCTTTTGGTTTGTTTTGGTCTTAACCATCTCAGTTATTTTTTAGATCCTTTTACTTCTCACCTTTCCCTACCTCAGTTATCTCAATACTTTTCAATTCCCAAGCTACCTACCAAAGTAAAATAAAAGTTAAAAGATCAAGGAATTAGGATGTGTACATATGTACATGAAAGGATTTGTGTTTTTACTACTGCTCTTTAGTTTCTCACTCTTTTCTATGTTACTGTGAGAAGATTGGCCACTGAGTAATAAATTTTTTGTCACAGCAATTCACAAAGATATAGAAGGTTTGCAGTATGTATTGGTGAAGGGTATGTCCACACTGTTCAAATCATGGACCCTTGAAGTAGAAATACTTTCTCTATAGTGAATGGCATTGCTAGGTCATACAAGTCAGGTATGTGACTTATCACGATATACTCATTAGAATAAAATTTTACTACAACAAAACCATTTCAAGCACCATAGAGGTGCTTGACAGGTAACACCTGAGGAGTTAATTTTGCAGATTGCAAAGAACCAAATATTGACACAATGTAATTCTACTCACTTCCATGCCAGTCTTTTAATTTTGCATGTTAGCGTCATTTTCTGGTTCTGCCTTCTGGATCAAGCAACATAAATTTAATCCCTCCTTTTCATGACAACCTATCTAAAATGATATTTGATGACACCTTTATATCTCCCCTAAATGTTCTCCATGGTAAAAACCTGTAGCTTCTTCAATAATTCATCAAATAGCTTATTTTCTAGTTCTCACAATATTTTGATTGCTTTCATATGTTTGTACTCCATCTTGTCAATTTCCTTCCTAAATATGGTGCCCAAAAACTAATCCAGGTGTGATATTACAGAATATAGTAGGACTATAAACTGCTTAGTTTTGGACACTAAGCTTCTATTAATACAGTCTGAAAATGGCTTAGCTTTTTTTATTGGTAACATCACATAATTAACTCATATCAAACTTTCAGTCCACTAAAATGTTTTGGTCTTTTTTACATGAGCTGTTGTCTATCTAGGCCTCTCCCATTTGTATTTCAGTTTTTATTTATTCAATTTTATAATTGAGTCCATTCGCTTAAAATCTTTTCATATCTCAGTTTTGTCATTCAGAATGTTCAGTGTTTCTTTTAGCTTGGTCTTTGACAAATTTGATTTGCATGCCATTTATATAAGGTATTGTTAAATGTTGAACAGAATAGGGCAAATAACAAATTCTTGTGACCTTCTACTGGATACCTCCCTCTAAGCTGTTGTAATCTTACTACTCTTTAGGTCTCATTTTGGCGTTCTGAGCATTTTATTATGTTAGAGTCCATTATTATATTGTATTATATTTCTATCTTACAAGGATCTCATGAAAGACTTGGCTGAATGTCTTGCTGAATTCTAGATTAGTATGTCTTTAGCCTTCCTCTGGTTAACCTGTACAAGAGCCATGCCATAAAGGGAAATTCGGTTTGTCTCCATTATTGAAGATTACACCTTGGCTCATAGATTTCAATTGTCTTTATCCCTTCCTTAACATTCTTTTTTCCCTTAAAATAAATTAAACAGCAACAATTTAAAAAAAATCCTTTTCTCCCCTGACATACTCATTCATGGCTTAAAATCACAAAGATCAGCTTCCTTTTCTTTATTGACTTACTTTATTTACCACATTGGTGGGAGTCTTTTTTTCCCCCGTATATTCTTATTACTTTAAAAAATCAGACCTCAGTTCATTAGCAAAGTTATGTAGTGTACATTTTACCGACCCTTTTGTTTACCTTCAGATATTGTTTGCTTACTTACAACCCTTTCTACTTACAGGACAGATTACTAGTTTATTCAGCCAGCAAGTGAAATAATTTAAAAATACTTACAAAGAAAGCATTTTTCATCTTTGATCATTTTGATCTAAAGCCACATTAGCTATTGAGTTTAATTTATGTTATCACTTTTACCTTAATTACCATTTTTCATACTTTACCTTGTAGTTTTTTTACTCAGATCTGCTTTTCTTAAATCACTTCTGTTAATCCTGTATTTCTTTAATGTTTTATAAAATTCAGTTAAACTAGTTTTTTTATGCTTTATTTTTATTAAGGATTTTTAATTTGTGTTTTGTTACTCTAACGAAGATGCTCAGTGTGTAGTTTTAGGTACAAAATAAAGACATACTATTTCTGGAATGAGATGTTTATTATGTTTAGAATATATATCTAAAGATTTGCTACTTACTTGCACCCAAGAAATGAGTACTTTTATCCCTTTATAACTACTTGCCACTTCTAAAACCCTAGTCTGTTGTCTTATGACTACTTAGATTTAAGCCTGAGGTTGTTAAGGCCTATGTCATTAGAGAACAAGATCTAGCAGATCCTACCCAATTAGAAAGGTTTGCAGCACATTCTAGTGACTGTTAGGATCAGTCTAGCAAAATTTGGAGAGACACATCAACACTAGGCTGGACAATGGATATTGTCTTTTGGTCATAGTCATAGTAATTTATAAAGCATAGAGGACATAGGGGACCCAGACAAATTAAAAATCAGATCCTTTGCATTATTTAAATGTAACAGAAAAAACTAAAATAAGCCTGTCAAAGTAAAATGTTTCTGACCAATAAAATTTTAAAATAGCCCTGTAAACTGACCTGTTAATTGATATGTTTTGCCTAATAGAAAAGGTATTTATCTGTATATATGTTAGAATAATTTGCTTCTTTCTGAAAGAATTATCCACAACTTTTCAGTGGTGATTTAGAAAAGGAAAAGAAAGGACTGTTGTGTTCACATCTTATTTTTCCCCCATATTTCAGTTGATTTTAATCAGGAAATGAGATTTCCTGTTCTAGTTTGGTGGGATTTATATAAGGAACTATTCTTTGTTTCCAGGTTCTGCTTGGGGAGATTTATACAGGCAGCAGCGTAGCAAGAGTAGTAGTGAAGGAGTTAAAAGCCAGTGCGAGTGCAAAGGAGCAAGATAAATTTTTGAAAAATGGAGAGCCATACTAGTAAGTAAACTTTAAGCTGTGTAATGATGTGAATATGTTCTGTTGAATGAAGTTTTTTGTTTTTTTAATATTGAAGATACTTTTCTTTGTCTCTTTTTAATGTTAGTATGGTGTCTTTGGTGGGAAATATTTAAAGAAATTTTCATACTCTATGGCAAAACATTGAAAGGATATAGTATTTGCCCTAAAAATAACCTAGCTATATTAAATATTGAGTTATAATTCTATAATTACATTTGCTAATGTATAGTGGTACTGTAATAAAGGCTCAAAATTGAACCTTTCTATGTAAATTTGAATTACTCTCCTTAATAAAAAAAACATTCAATGAAACATAGAAATGTTCTCTTTACAGTGGGCATTACTTTATTAAGAAGTTATGTGTAAATTATAAATAGTTTCTCCTGATCAAAAGTAACATACTTATCTTGTTATTTTTAGTTTGCTATTGCTGTTTAAATTTGATTTAGAATGCTCTGGGATGGGGGGGTATAATGTTGGACTTAAGGGCAGGGAGTTGAGTGGAGACAATTGATTTCCTGCCCCTCACACCTGCTAGCTCTGTGACCACAGGCAAGTCACAGCCTCTGTGAGGCCAGGCAACTCAGTAACACTGACTTAGAAAGAGGTTGCAATCTATATAGGTAATGGGAGTTCCCTCATATCTAAAATCACAAGTCCTTAACATATTGGTATGTTATGACTGATTTACATTTGATTCAGTGCAAAAAAAAATTGGAGTAAAAGCTTGTGGGAGTTTTATTGGCATGTTTAGTGATGAACATTGATTTGAGGTTGTTTTTTTTTTTTAATATAGTATTCTTCAACATCCAAATATTCTTCAGTGTGTTGGACGATGTGTGGAAGCCATCCCATATCTTCTGGTGTTTGAGTTGTGTGACATGGTAAGTTTCAGGAGAGAATTTAAGTTCAGATTTTTAGAAGATTTTATTTGAAAGACATATGACATATGTGAACTTGGGGGCCAAATACCAGTTTCACCACAATGTCTTGCCTCAATTTCAGGTGCTTTGCTGGTAATTTATTGAAAAATCGTAACTAAGCTTTTCTGGGAAGTATTTATTTACGTGTTGCCACTGGAGGAGGAGTATCTTGTTAGCTCTTATACTTCCTGGACTCTGGGCCTTGAGGTCAAAGAATAACTTGGTTCTTCATGATATAATAAACAACTTGATCTTCCACTCCTTGTATAAGGCTACCAAAGAAATGGATGAGCCCAAGCTCAAAAGCTCAACTCAACTTTGTGGATAACTGTGGCAGGGTGGTATTATTAAGTATCTATTAACTGTAACCTTCCACAAACAATTGTAGGTACTCCTATCCTTTGTTCTACATATGCCTCTTCCACTTCCTGTCATGTAAACTTTTTTTTTTGGCTGAGTAATTAATATACTATTAGGCAGCTCACTAAAGCTGAAAGGGTCTAAAACTTCTTCCTTCCCACCTAATAGATTTGTGCAGTTAACCTCTCTTCTTTCCTTGTTGTTCTCTCTGTCTCAGTTTTCAGCCAGATTCAGTAACTGTGACATTTAAATCCAATTCCTTTGCAAAGGATGGATTTTCAACCTGTCAGTGACTACTACTTATATACATAATCCTTAACATTAACTCTTCCTGCAAATCGTCAGTTCTTGGACAGTGCCTGTCTTCTTAATTATTTTTGTTTGACATGCTCCCCACTGAATTCCCATACACATATGATTTGCAATCCTGAGTCTATCCCTATATTAAAATCTTGTGTCCAAAAACAATAACAAAAAAAAACTAGAAGAAATTTTCTTATATCCATCAGATTCTGGTCCTCATCCAAATGCATCCTTGACACATGATTTAACATTCCAGTAGAGTGCCAAGCAACTTGTGCTAACTTTTTAAACAGCAATTCTGCTCTTCCTCTTAAATGTCACATAGGGTTAATTCATTCATAATTCTCAGTTTTATAGATACAAAAAAAATGAAGTAATGAGAACTGTGTTCCTAGTTGTTACCATGACCTTTGCCTACAAAACATGCCCATATTTTAAAAAATTTATTTTTACAAGCTTTTATCATTTCTTTCTCCTTCTACCCCCCCAGCCCTGTTGAACAAGAAAACAAAAAGAAAACCTTCATAACACATACGCATAATTCAATGAAGCTTCCTGAATCCATTTTCTCCTTTCTCCAATTTATCCTCCACACATCTGCCAAAGTGATTTTCCTAAAGTACAGCTCTTACCATGTCACTCCCCATCTCATTAAATTTACTGGTTCTGTATTACCTCTAGGATTAAATATAAACTCTTGTTTGACCTTCAATGCCTTTTTACAATATAGCCCCATCTGACTTTCCTTACTTTATTCTTCTTTATGGATACTACAGTCCAGCCAAACTGGCTGTCTTACCATTCCTCACATAAGCCGTTCTTTCTCCCATCTCCTTTCTTTTTCACTGGCTATCTCCCATGCAGTCTTTCCGCACCTCTGCATCTTTGAATCTTTAGCTGCCTTTAAGTCTTAACTCAAGCACCACCTTCAATATGAAAACTGTCCTGACCCTTTCAGCTGCTAGTAGCCTTTCCCCCAATATATTATATGTACATGTGCTAGATTAGTAAGCATCTTGAGGGCAGACATTTTAACTTTTGTTGTTAGATCTCATTGCCTCAGCAACATGCCTTCAAAGTATTTAGTAGACTCTTAATTAAATGCTTATTGATTGATATTTTCATTTAAATTTCCTGATGGAGTTTGAAATGTTTTAGTATTAGTCATGAAGATAATTCATTCCAAAGAAAAGTGATTTGATGACCATAATTTGTTCAGGATTCTTCCTGCTGCTTTAAGGAAGTGATACTCTTGAGTTGTGTGATATTCTGGAGTCATATTTGAGATAATTACTAGACAAAAGTCACATGAGTACTGTATTAGAAGGAATTCATATGCCTTTAGTAGCATGGTGTGAATTGATCCATTCAAAGTAAATTTAATAACTTTTGATAAGGCTTTCATTTTATTGGGAGATCATTTAATTTAAGTGCTGTTAGTTTCCTTGATAAAAATAAGATGTCCCCAATCTTACCCTTCAGGCCACCCTAACACAAACTCTGCATTTAGCGACCATATTTTTTTTTCCAGGTTTTGATTTAACTTTATTGCAATAACATGCCAAACACTGTCATACATAGTCCTCAAATAGCATAACCTTTTAAATACAAAAATGAGCTATCAGAATTTTGAACCGTAAATTAAATAAATAAGTGGAAGGCACATTACAAATCATAGTTAAAAAAAAACAAAAAGACCCCACCATTTTCTTTCAAGTCCATGTACTAATTACATCTAAAAGAAACAAAACCAGTACAATTCACTATGTACACTGTATGATGATTGTTTCAGGGATAAACCAGATAAGGCCCAAAATGTCACTTGTTGGTAAGAACCAAGTTCTTCATGTACACATGTAATTGGAAATTACATGGTAGTGTATGCAGATTGAAGCATTGAGGGGTCATAATGCAGATGTAACTAGAAATCCTGTTTTAGAGCTGAGACATTGTTCAAGGTAAACATTTTATCTGCATCTGTAAGTGACAGGTAACATTTTCATATGGGCATTAGTTTTCCACTGAACCGTGTTGAAAATGCTGAAATACAAACACTCCAGGTTCCAAGTATCCTCTTGATTTCCATGGTTGAAAAGAATGGATTCTGACAAACCTCATAGCATTCACTGAAAAGCTAGTTTCTTCCACATTTTGCCCTCAAAAGCCTTTTACAACATCCAACATACTAGGGATCTTCACTGTTAAAGCCATCTGTCAGTTAACTTCAGGTTGTTTTGGAAAGCGTGGACAACAATTTTCATACAAGGTGTTCAAAATACAGCTTGTCTCTAATGTCTACAATTCATTTGGCCAATTCACTTGTACCTTGATTGAATTCTGGGATCTGCAGGTTGCAGAGGTGAAGGATTGGGCTCACTCAGCAGGAGAGGTTCAGGTGCCTTCTGCCCAGACAACCTGGTCAGGCTGGGGAAGAGGGATTCTGGCCATAGGACAGACAGGGAGCAGACCACTGACAATCTTGCTCCGGAGTCTTGCTCTGGGGGGTGGCCGGCAAGTGGGGAGCTATGCTGGGGCTGTGGCAGCAGTGAAGAAGCACTCAGCAAAGGTGTGAGCGAGGTGTACGAGTTAGCTGGAGGGTCCGAGCTCCGCTCGCCAAGAGGTTCTCCACTGCTCTTAGCTACCATATTTTTCAAAATGTTGGTTGCCTTTCCCACCTCCCCCATCTTTGCCCACACAGTAGTTTAAGCAGACTTTCATGTAGCCAAGCAATATGTGTTTACTTTTTTAACAACGATCATAAATATGTATATAAATCTGTATATATAAAACTATCAAAATTATGATCTGTAAACTTTCAAAATCCCCAGAGCACTTCTTCCTTTTTTCATCACTATTAAATAATATACTAGATACCACAATAATAATAATAATGTTATTGCATATAGCACATATAGTTCCAGAGTGAAAATGCAAATGCAGAATTTCATTTGGTCCTCAGAACATCTTTGTGAAATGGGTAGTGCAAATACTGCTTCTGGTTTACAGATGAGTAAACAGGCTCAGAAAGATCAAGTATGTCTTGCCCTCAAATTGTTGATTGTGGATCCGGGAATAAAACCAGTGTCTTCTTTTGTATGTGGAGACTAATTAAGCTTGTTTTCTAAATGTATACAAACCCTGCTGTAGAGTTTTGCTTTCAATTTTACACATTTCCCATTATTTCATATAGTGAGCACTCTTTAACTGAAATAGGATCAACAAGCGTTTATTAATCACCTACTATGTGTTAGACCCTGTGCTAGGGAGACAAAGACAAAAGGAATTGTCCCTGCTTTCAAGGAACTCACATTCTTTCAGGGAAGATAATGTGTGCACATAAGCATATACAAGCTGAATAGGAAGTTTGGTTTGGTTTGGGATGGGGAGGGAATATTAATAGGGTTTCTAAGAGAGGAAAGTGAGGTGAGGTTGCATTCTAGGTAAATGGGACAGTCACATATACAGGTCACTAACAGGATGTGTGATGTCATGTGTGAGGAACAGCAGGAAGCCCAGTTTGGCTCGAGCGGTGAGTAAAGGCTAGGAATGTGGGCTGGAACCAGGCTGTGAAGGCTTGTAAATGGCCCTCTTCGCCAGTCCAAGGCTCTTAAGGTCATTCCTCTTGCTAGGCTACACTCCTTCCAACTCCCAGCCCAGGCTGTTGTATCTTGCTCTCTTTTTTTTTCTTCAAAGTTAAATTCTCTTCATAGGATGATAGGATTTAGAACTGGTAGGGACTTTAGAGCTCATCTATTTTCAAACCTGCATTTTGAGATAAGGAAATTGAAACCTAGAGAGATTAAGTGACTCCCCTAAGGACACACAGGTAGTAGCAGGTGTCAGAACTAGGGAGTACTGGAGTTTATAGTGTTTCCTTTAAGCAGCTCACTTTCTAATGGGGAGACAATATGTGAACAGCTATGATCAAACAAGACACGATCAGAGTAGATAGTTGGGGGCAGATAGGAAAGACCCTTTGCAGAAAGTAGCATTGAGCTGAGTCTTGAAAGAAGCCAGAGAAACCAGAAGGTGAAAATGAGGAGGGACAACATTCTAGGCATAAGGGACAGCCAATGGAAAGGCACACAACTGGGACAGGATGTCAGATGCAGAGAACAGGAAGAAGGCCAGTGCAGCTAGATTTTAGAGTATGTGGTGGAGATTAAGGTATGAGAAAACTGGACGTAACAGGAAGACTCTGGAGTTCACTGAGTATCAGACTTCCCTTTAAGAAAACATCTGGGCTTCTTCCATTTCCGGGAGCTAAGATGGTGGAGTAAAAAGGTAGTCGCTCTCACCCTCCCATATCAACCTCTGAAAACCCAGAAAATATCACCCCAGAGGAAAAAAAAAAGCCCTGGGACAGCTGAACTAGAAGAAAGACAGACAGCAGCCGAGCAAAACAGGTCTCCCAGTGTCTCAGCAAAAATAAGGGAAGCAGCACTATAAAGGGCCCAGGTGGATAAGCACCCTGCAGCATTCATCTGAAAGGAGCCAAAGAAAGCAATCTAAAGTCTTCATAAAGCTCCAGCCTTGCTGATTCCAACACAACACCAGATAAGGTGTCGGAACCCCAGGAAGAGATCCTGAAGCCCGGGTGGTAGAGCAGGCAAACACCAACACCTGGACCTCCCAGTGCCTCAGTAAGGGTGGGGGAACCAGTGGAAACTAGCTCAGAAAACCACCAGGTTCCTTGGCCCTCTACTGCAAAGGAGTGCATTAGCAGAAATGAGGGAAGCAGCATTGCAAGGGGCCCCAGGCAGATAAATACCCTGCACCGCCCATCTGAAACGAGCTGAAGAAAGCTAAAGGAAAGGAAAAGCAGGCAACCTATAGAATTGCCTGAAAGTTCCAGCCTTGCTGATTCCAGCCCAAGATGAGGTAAGCTGCCAAAACCCTAGAGCCTCCAGTTGCCACCATAAGAGGCCCCAGCACATAAAGCCAGTGACCAAGACCTAGGCTCCCAACACAAGAAGTTTGGGTCAGTGCCCTCTGTTCCCCAGCAGGAGAGCTCAATCTCTTTAAAGGCCAGGGAATAAAGAAACCATGAGTAAAAAGAAACGTTCCACAGATTCATATTATGAGAAGAGTGAAGATCAAGACAGAAATTCTGAAGAGGACAACATTGTCAACAAACCCACATCTGCAACATCAAAAGGGAATATGAACTGGTCTGAAGCCCAAAAAGCTTCTTAGAAGAGCTCAAGAAGGATTTTAAAAGTCTAATGAGAGAGGTAGAAGAGTCCTTAAAAATACAATTGGCCAATTGGAAAAAAAGTACACTGAAGAAAACAAGTCCCTAAAAAACACAATTGGCAAACTGGAAAAAAAGTACACTGAAGAAAACAAATCCCTTGAAAATACAATTGGCCAATTGAAGAAAGAAGTACAAAAACTAACAGAAGAAAACAATGTTAAAAACTAGAATTGGACAAATGGAAACTAATGACTCTATGAGAGAGCAAGAATCAGTCAAACAGAAACAAAAAAAATGAAAAAATAGATGAAAACATAAAATACATCATTGGTAAAACAACCGACCTGGAAAATTGATCCAGGAGAGACAATTTAAAAATCATTGGACTACCTGAAAATCATGATAAAAAGAAGAACCTGGACAATATCTTTCAGGAAATCATAAAGGAAAACTGCCCTGAAGTCCTAGAACCAGAAGGTAAAATAACCATAGAAAGAATACACCACTTACCACCTGAAAGAGATCCCAAATTGACAATGCTAAGGAATATAATAGGAAGCAGCCGGAAAGAAACAATTTAAATATCTTGGAAGCACAATCAGGATTACACAGGACCTTGCAGCTTCTACATTAAAAGACCACAGGCAGTGGAACATGGTATTCTGTAAGGCAAAGGAGTTTGGATTGCAGCCAAAGATCAACTACCCTGCAAAAATGAGCATGATTTTTCAAGGGAGGAGATGGATATTCAACAAAATAGGGGACTTCCAAACCTTCCTGATAAAAAGACCAGAACTCAACAAAAAATTTAATCTTCAAGTACAAGATTTAAGAAAGATATGAAAAGGTAAATGGGACAGAAAGATACAAAATGTTGTTAATAAGGGTGACTGTTTACATCCTACAAGGGAAGATGACACTTGCAACTCTTGAGAACTGTGTTGTTATTACACCATGTTAAAGGAGTAAACATAAAGGGGGTGAATATTAGTTGACTTTGATGTAATAATAAAAAAAAATCTAATCAAGTGGGTTAAATGGATCCAAGTAAGTGGATTAGTCTGATCTTAGAAAATGTACTGAGAAAGGAGGAGGCAGACAAGGGTAAATTACATTACAGGAAAAGACAGAAAATCCTATTGCAGCAGAGGGAAAGAAGAGAGGGGGTGAGCATTGTTTGAACCTTACTCTCATCAGATTTGGCTCAAGAAGGGAATAACATAGTTCAGTTGGTATAGAAATCTAACTTGCCTATGGGCAGTAGGAGGGAAGGGGAAGAAAAGGGAGGGGGATAGAAGGAGGGAAGAAGCAGTAAGGGCAAAGGGGAAGAAAAGGGAAAGGGATAATAGAAGGGAGGAGAGACTGAAGGAGGCGGTGGTCAAGAGCAAAACACTAGTGAGGAGGGAAAAGGAGAAAGGGGAAAGAAAAGCATCAATGGGGAAAAAAGGATGGAGAAAAAGACAGTAATCATAACTGTGAAAGTTGAATCGCTATGTTTTTTTTTTTCCTCTTCTGTTGAGTTTTGTTTCTTCTTTCTGATGGCTCCTCCTATTGGTTTTAATTTTTACTTACAACTTCACCAATGTGAAAATATGTTTAATAGGAATGCAAATGTATAGCCTGTATCAGATTATGCGCCATCTTGGGGAGGGTGGCTGGGAGAAAAGGGGAGAAAAATTTTAAACTCAAAAGCATATAGAAGTGATTGTTGATAAATCAAAATAAATTAATAAAATAAAAAAAGAGGTTAAAAAAAAGAAAATATCTGGGGTGTGAGTGGAGGATAGATTAGAGTGGTGAGAGAGTTGAGGTGATGAGAATCTCTACCTGCTGGCAGCTGTGTGAGTGGAGAGAAGGGGATATTTATGAAAAATGAGGTGAACGTTCAGGAAGTTCTCCTGGGTAATGTAGCCAGGGTCTGGTAAATTCTGTCCCTACAAAAATCTTTGAGTAGTTGTTTATTCTGCTTTATGGACATTTAGCCCCTTCTTTTTAGTTCTTTGAGCTGAGCTACATCTTTCTGTAAGAACATCTTGGATCCTATTCTCATCACTTGTATTCCTGTTTTTTACTTTTTATCATTATTTTCCTTTTCTAGTGAACTTTCTTAAACTAGCCTTTCTTTGATGAATTAACTCATTCCTACATTCTCTGACTCTTCTGCAACCATAAGTTCACTGTAAAAAAGAAAACAACCTAATTTTTCTCAACAAAAAATTTCATATAAGTATTCCCTAAGAATATTTAAAGTATTTATGATCTCACATGTGTTTTATGTTATATTGGTCTCTACATCCATTTTCCCTATATCAGATTGCTATTTAGTCTAGCATTCTAAAGTAGAGATACATTTTGCCATATGTAATATTTTTTAAAAACCACTTGTTTTATTTGGGAACATATAGAAGTAGAGTACATTGGGGGGGATATGTACATTCTGAATTACTTTGTGAATGTTACTTTACCTATACTGTACATTTAGAATTATAATTAAACTAGGTGAAGAAATGGCATATTCATTTGTTTAATAATTGTGAAACCTTCATTTTCACCTTTTCTTTTTCCCATTCAGTTTTTAGATTGAAAATACTTAATTCAGTATAGCCTACTATAAAAATTAAGTCTCTCAGAACAATTTCTATTCATTTCTCTAGAATTTTTAAAAGGTATTTGAATAATTCTTTTTCAGTATATTTGAAATGAGTAATAGACATTAGTTCAAAGAAACCTAAAGTAACATGTTGCTGCCCGTGACATCTTAATGTAGTTGCTTGCTGCCCTCTACAGTTAGGTATGGAAGATTACAGGTTTGTGGGAATTTTAAAAATTCAGATTTCTCTAGGGTATTTGATTTTCATCTAGAATATAAATCATTAAATGCCCATTTTAATTAATTTTTTCAAAGTAGAATGTGCCATTCTAAAGTCTTTCCAACCCTACCCCACCCCGTTTTTAATGAAACAATATAATATAATACAATACAATACAATACAGGCCTGGCCCATACGTATTATATGGGGGGAGTTAACATTGTTTCATTTAAATGATAATGAAAATTTATAACTGGATGACCTCAGCATTTTCCAGGAGCTAAAAATCCGAATAAGGACTGGCAATTCTGTAATTGAACAAACCGATATGAACCAGTTGCTGTAATGTGAAATCTGTTGAAACCGAAGACTTTATGCTGAATTTACCATGTAAATGCTTTTAAACATAGAATTGTTTCCTTCTGGATCCCATTGGTTACAAAATAATTATGAGCAATCAACCAAGTACTGGCAGTGTTGTAATAACTGGCATATAGAATCATCCCTGTATCCTGGTCAAATGTGGAATGTCTTAACTTGGCAGAATATCATTGGAAAAAATTATATCAGTATTAAAAGAGAAATTTTTTCCATGTTAAGGATTGCAATTACCATCTTAACATAGTTATATAAGTTTAACAAACTTTTACCTTAGTATTTTGGGTTTTAGTGACATAGGAAGGAAGAAGGACATTTCAAAAAAAAACAGTATGTGGACATGAATATCCTTTAGTGACATTTTTAAATGACTGCTGCCACCCTGCCATTTCTCCTTCTACCTTTGTAGTAGAAGGCACTTGTGAAAAATGTTAACTGTTTGGCAAAAGCTATTGTTTATTTTGATAAATAGCCAGATATTACAGAGCATAAATCATCATGCCCATAGGTTTGTGTTTGGCCTCTTTCATTGATATATCTGATAAGATGCCCTTATAGTTAAGAAGTCTGAGTAATAGATTGGATTTTAATATTCCATTGAAAATGTAGATATACATCTTTTTTCTTGTTTGATTTCCAAATAGATTGCCTTCAAGTGTCCTCCTTTAACCTATAACCCTGTGATCATTTGCTTGAATTGATTTAATTTTCATTAATCAACATTTATTGACTTCTGCTTTTCGTAGAGCAATGTGTATGATGGTGGGATTTTTTATTTTTTGATTTTGTTACTGCCTTTGAGGTTATTACTCATTTAAGAAGATAGAGAAAAAGTCGTAAAAGTGATAAAAGAGAATTTTAAAAGACATAAATAAATTCAGTGTAAAATATATACCTAATTCCTGAGAGAGTGGGACATTTAAGACTTGCTTTCCTTGTGAACAAAAACAGTGTTTGGCTTAAAAATTATTTTCAGTGAAACACCATAATAATCCAGCAGTCTTTTCTAAGAGCTGTAATATATTAGAGTTCTTCAGAGCTTAACTAAAATTTTAAAAGAAAAACTTCCGTGCCTTTTAGTTAGCATTACCTTTTTTCCTTGATTTTACACTTCTCTTTTTTTAAGTTAAAATTGAAACAAAAGTATTTTCAGATTTCCTTCCCAGTGAGAAGCTGAGAATATAGTTGTCTTCATTTTTAATATGTTCATTTGTTAGATCTAGTATAGATCTTATTTAATCTAATTATGAAAAGTTTAAATTTAGAATCTAATCAAAGTTCAGTAAAAGTCTAAATGTGGATTTAAAGTCATTATCAAAAAACTGAAGATATAACGTAGAAATGTTCTCCACTATGATAAATTCCTTTTTTCTTTAGGCAGTATATTTTGAACCTCCCTGATCACTACTTCCCCTCATATAATTTTTGAAACTACTTTCAACAATAATTTACATTCCCAGTTGTTTAACTGAACATGTTAAAAGAAGTTCCAGTGAATTTGGAGAATTATGTGGTGGCAACATGGGAGTGACTTAGTGTCTCAGACTTTAAAATTTAGGTAGTTTTAGGGGCATAAATGCAAAGTTAATTTTATCATCTTGTTTATACTTTTTTAATCAGAATTATTATCTTAGTGAAATTTTTTAATTCATGGGGAGAGATAGTTAAGGGAAAATACTTGTCAGAGAATCATGTCATTTCAAGAGAAGCTAGACTTTTCCATCACATAGCAGGTCCTAGGTAACCTATTGGACCACCTGAATAAATTGTTATTGATTCTACCTCATTCTTTCCCCTTCCCTTTCCTAGTTCTATAAATTGGTCAGTGTTAGATTCATGAGGATACTCGGTATAATAGAGTGGCAAGAACAGTGGGTTGAATCAAAGGACCTGGGTTTGAATCACAGTTCTACTTATCTCCTGTGTGACCTAGCACCAATGTAATTTACAAGAGTGTTGTGAAACTATAACCTAGGTTGGCCCCAAAGAAGTGTTATGAGAAGGTACCTTCCTTACTTCTTTACAGAAATGGTGGGAACTTTAGATATAGAACACTTTCTAATAGTGTCAGACTTTTTTGATATGTCAGCTAATTTTTCTGAACTATTTATTTTCCCATCTCTTTTTTCTTTGTTATAAGGAAAGGCAAAGGAGGAAAAGATACATCAGGAAATGCAGGTTATGTAAAAACAAAACATATCAATAAAAAAAATTTTTAATCTTTATATTCCCATTTTCAGTTTTCTTGTCTGTAAAATGAGTTGGATTAAGTGCAGGCCCATAATTCTGCATTTCTGTGTTTTCTGAGTTTGGTTTAAAAGTCAAACCTATGTTGTAAGTAATGCAATAATGCAGAGCTATTAGTTTTGGGGGTTTTTTTACTGTTGTGCATATACTATTTCACGTATGGCTGGATGAAGAAGGTGATATGATGGTACTTATAAGACAGCAGTATATATTTAAATTGTGTTTTGTAAGAATCATTATTTTTGATTTAAGACTTGATGAGTTGGAGTCTTTTAAGTTCATTTATTTTATAACTGCTGATAACCTTGTTGATTGATGTTAACCAAGTAATGTGTTTAGTTGCTGCTTTCATCTTAAGTATCTCTTGGGCATATTTGGCATTCAAAAATAGTAACATATGTTAATTAATTTTTTCCAGGGTGACCTAAAAGCATATTTGTGCAGTGAACAGGAGCGTATTAAAGGAGATTCACAAATAATGCTGCTACAGAGAATGGCCTGTGAGATTGCTGCTGGACTTGCCATAATGCACAAACATCATTTTGTACATAGGTAAGATCTTCTGATTTGAGGACTGGTTTTATACCACTTTGTTGCATTCTGGGGAACGTTTAACTTTCTACAAAGGTTATCTTACCAAAACACATGAGGTAGAGATGGCAAAGTAGAGAATTTCTTAATCTGTAAGTATGGTTTCAGGTAAAACTGTATCTCTCTTTCATTGTAGACTTCTCCTTGCTAGTATTTGACGTAATGGTAAAGGTAGAAATATACTCAAGCACCAGAACAAATGCTTGACATTTTTTAATTCTTTGACAGATGTCATTTCATCACTGTGGTTACTCTCTGTGTTGATAAAGTAGAAAACACTCTAAAGCTTCTCATTCTGAATAATTCATGTCCTGGAATTCCCATAAATCTTCCATAGAGGTTTAACTGAGTATGTTCTTTAATACATTGGCACATATAAGATATTGATTCAAGCTCTCTGTTTTCTCTCATTTTTGCCTAACTTGTTTCGGAACATATATGTCCTCAATAATCCATAACATATACCATCTGTGGCATACAAGTTTCTGTTGATAGCATGCTACACCCAGATTACACTCAGCCATGCATCTTTCCATTGACCTTTGGATTATTATCTTTTTAGTTCTTCTGAGGGTGTAATATTTTATAATATACAGCTAGATAGCATTACTGAGAGCGTAGTTTTGTAGCAGTGCATATTTTGAAATTGCCAAAAGTGCTACATAATTTCACAAATGCGATCCAGTCATATCACTGCTTCTTTCTCAGCTTATTATCAGTTAGCAGTACTTTACCAAGACACAGATTGACAGACCAATTGAGTCTCTTTTGTTTTTATCTTCATCTGAGTCACACCTTGTAACCATGGGTGTTTCCCCCAAGGCTTTGCTTTTCCCTCTGTACTTTTTCTTTTGGTGATCTCATCAGTTCCCTTGGATTCAGTTATAATCTCTATGCAAAGATTCTCAGATCCATTTATCTAGCTCTAACCTCTCTACTAACCTGCAGGCCCATGTCTCCAACTGCTTATTACACATCTCAAACTGGGTGTCCCATGAGCATCTTAATTTCATGATATCTAAAACTGAACTCATTAACTTTCCCCCACAATGCTCTTTTCTTCCCACTATCAAGGACATCATCCCCATTACCCAGACTTGGAACCTGAGTTCATCACTGTCAACTCCTCCCCCCCATTTCTAATTAGCTTTCAAGTCCTATAAGTGTGTGTGTGTGTGTGTGTAAAACATATATCTGTGTGTATGTGTATATGTAATACTTTTCATATATGCCCCCTTCTCTCCTTTGTACATAGTTGTTTTCGTATTGTTTCTCCATTAGACTGGTGAGCCCTTTAAGCAGATGGACTGTTTTTGGCCTTTCTTTGTATTCTCAGTGTTTACAACAGTGATTGGCACATGCTCAATAAATACCTTTTGATTTGACCAGTTCAGTAAGCTGCCCATCCCTTTACTGTCTCAATATGTGCAATTTAGAGTTCATAATTTGCATTACAAGTAGCTTAAAAGAAACTTACGATGTGCAAATTTAAACATCTCCACTTGCAAATGTTCTTGCAGACTACTTGTGCCTGACCTGTGGGAGAGCCTTCCAAGCTCACATTGGTCTGGTTAGCCACAGTCGGAGACACCATGCATAGTGATATCATCTTCAAATATGAAGGACAACAACCTGTAAGCTCCCAGAGCTGCTACTATCTTAACATAACATGTCATTTTTAGCCTTCATTGACCGAGAGTCTGGACTTAACACTCCCAGAATTTGAGTCTTCTCAGTGTATTATTAAAATGCCATCAGGTCGTTTTGAGAAGATTATATTAAATACACTATATTATTGTTTGCACATTAGCCACTTATATGTGTTCTGTAGTAGCCTATTAAATATCCAGATTTGTTTTACCTGGAAGAACTAAGCTCTTAGGGTTTTGTTCAATCCTGTCAATAGTATAATATTACCAGAATTGTTTTAATTGAAAATATTGAGGTTACTAAGTTATTCGGCTGTCATAAATTGTTAGGTGTCAGGTGTTATCCAGGTTTATAATTGCACACTTAATATTAAGGAGCATTTTCCTTAAAAGTTTTTCCTGGTATGTAACTAGAGGGATAGGTATCTTAACCAGAAAAGCATAGGAGTTATTTCATTCATGTTACCAGTTTATATATATATCTTATAAATGAAGTTGGGGATCACCTTGCTTTAGGAACATATGACAACACAGTCACATCCAATGTACAAAAATATATAAATAGTTCATTTTCTTAGATTGAGCATAGATGCTAAGGAAAAATTGATTTTTAAGGGATCAGCACTACAGATAAGACAATTTATTGTCTTTAACTAGTTTTTAAAAGTTAAAGGTATTTGCTCATTTGAAAATATACATATATAGAACATTTGCACACTATATTATCATATTGCCTAATGTATTTTGGTCCTAACCTTATACCTAGCTTTGAGTTTTCAAAGTAATGATAATAGCAACTAACATTTACATAGCACTTAGAAGATAAACAAAGTGCTTTGCATATGTGATTTCATTTGATCCTCACAACATTCTTGTGACAAAGGCACACTGTGTTACTCTTCCTTGTTACACAGATGAGGAAACTGAACCTCAAAGAGGTTAAATAACTTAATGACCCAGGATCACCAGCTGGGAAGCATCAGAGGTAGAATTCAAACCCAGGTCACTTCTGACTTAAGTCTTGCTCTCTTAACACTATACCACACTGCTTCAGCCAGATCTAAATAGAATATAGTGAGAAACAAGGCTATTTGCCTACTACTTCTACTTCTGTTCTTATAAGCTAGGTAAGTTCTAGCTCCCAAGCTTTTTTAAGTCTGTTACCCTAATGTAAGATAAATTCAACAAGTCTACTGTGACCCAAGATGTTCTGCCTTAGTCGAGGTTAAGTCTAGAAATCTCATTTTGTTCAAAGCTCCTCTCTTAGTCAACCCCCAAGCGTTAGTTAACTGAAAGTATTTCTTAATGACCTGGCAGATTCTCTGAATTCACCCCAGGCAGGTGAAACACTTTGGCAGTTCTCTTGGCCTAATATATTTCCTTCCACTTCTCTATATTTTCTCTGTGCATAATAGGTTGTGTCACATTTTGAGACAGTAAAATAAATGTGTATACTTGTCTGCTAAGAAATTGTTTGGAATTGGTGGCCTATACTAGCTCTCAGATTTAAGATTTAAAGAAATTTCTCAGAAAATGAAAGGCTTTTGCATCAGTTCACTGCCCTGTCTCATCCTCAGATACATAGCAGATGGCCTCATTCACTTCCTACTTTACTGAGAATATTGAAGCCATTAGCTCTCTTCCCATCGAAACCTCTACTCTTTCTCCCTTCTCTTGAATTCTTAGTCTGTACTCACTACCTACACTGTCACACTACTCACTCATTCTTTACTTACTTTCGGGTTTTTTTCTGTTTGTTTTTGGTGAGGCAGTCGAGGTTAAGTGACTTGCCCAGGGTCACACAGCGAGTAAGTGTCAAGTGTCTGAGGCCGGATTTGAACTCAGGTTCTCCTGACTCCAAAGCTGGAGCTTTATCCACTGCACCATCTAGCTGCCTTACTACTCATTCTTTAACACTTGCAACTGAGTTTACACCCCTCCCCCCCCCCCCCCCATCACCAATAATCTCCTAATGGCCAGATCCAGGTCTTTTTCTCAGTCTTTATCCTCCCTAATGTTTTTGCATCTTGTGGTATTATTGATCTTTCTGTTTGTTTTGCTTCCATCACACTGTCGGCTTCTGATTCTCTCCCTTCCTTATTGATCTTTCCTTGATGATTTTTCTTGACTCTCTCAGCAACAAAATGTAGATCTCTTCTGAGGCTTTTTTTTTCAGTCTTTTCTCTTTACACTCTCTTCCCTTGGTCATTTAATTCATCCCCACCTTCAACTACCACCTCAAAATCGTTGTCCCTAAAACTAAACTCATCATCTTTTTTCCTTAAACCTGCTCTTTTCCCTGAATTCCCTATATTTATCAACGGTATCACTATTCTCTCATTCACACAGGTACAAAACTTTATTCATCTGTGACTCCTTTTTCTCCTCAGTGTTCTACACCTTCAGTATTAAATTTTCCCTCTCTTTGCTGTTTGTTTCCATAGCAGCTTCAGCCCTTTGTTCTCTTGACTGTATTATTACAGTTGGTCTCCAGGCTTTTTGTTTTCTCTCCCTGTTCCCTCCATTATTCTTTATTTCAGCAAATATTCTTAAGTACCTATTTTGTATAAAGCATTTGCTGTGAGGATGAGATAGAGTTAAGACTGGATCCCCACCCTCCTGAAGTTTACAGTTTAATAGTGAGATTACTTGGTAATACAGGTCATTATGATATACAACCTTCCATGCCAAACTGAGCCTAACTTTTTTTGGATTAAAAATTATTTTATTTTTTAATTAAATTTTATTTTATTTTCCATTCCTAATTCTCCTCCTCCCTCCCACCCCTTCCTTACCAATTGAGGAGGTAAGAAAAATAAAATCTATTACCAGTATGTATAGTCTTGCAAATAAATGCCTGCTTTTGGTGAGGCAGAGAGAGAGAGAGAAAATATTCTTCGCTCTGCACTCTGAGTCCATCAGCTCTCTCTGGAGGTGAAGAGCATGTTTCATCATGAGTCGTTGTTTTGATCAAAATTGCTATGTTTTTCATAGTTGATTATCTTTACAATATTTTATTACATAAATTATTCCCTTGCTTCTTGAGCCTAATGTTGTTAACTAATCCTTCCAGAATTCCTAGGTTATAATATTCAAAGCTGGAAGGGACCTTAGGTATCATTTAATGCAATCATTTTTGTTGTACAGATGAGGAAATTGAGGCCTAGAGAAGTTGTGATTTCAGAGCCACAGGGGTGTTGTATTAGCTCTCAGTTCCTCTGACTGCCATTCTGTTTCCATTACTCCACTATACTCTTTTTAAGTACTTTAGAGGTGCAAAGCAAAGTTCTATGAAAGGAGTCATTACTGACCAAGGAAAACTTAAAGGATGGGAAGGAATTCAACAGATGAAAAGGAGGAAATAGTAGGGAACCATACCAACAGATAACATGGAAATGGAATAGTGATCTTGTTGAGTCTGTTGCATCTTTCCCCTATCTTAATGCTTTCACATCTACTTCAGGTTCTTATCACTTTTCACTTGTTCTGTTGTAGTAACTTAATTCATTTCCCTACAGTCTTTCTCCTCTTCAGTCCATTTTCCATATAGTTGTCAAAATAATCTTAGGCAGAAATCTAGCCGTAGAACTCCCCTGCTCAGTTTCAGCTTCGATTTTTCCCTATTGCCTCTGGGATTTGATATAGACTTCTCTATCTGGTATTTAAGGTCCTCTACCATCTGAGTCCATGTGAGTTCTCCAGCCTTATTTCACAGTTCTCCCCTTGATGTCGTTTTTTTGTTTGTTTGTGTGTTTGGGGGGGTTTTGGCCTGTTTGGCTGTTCTAGATATTCTGCACTCCATTTCCCACCTCTGCACATTTGTACAAGTAAATCCACTCCCACCTCCCATAACCAGGAATTTTACCCCTCCTCACATCTGCTTTTCAGAATACTTTTTCCTTCAAGGTTCCACTCAAGTGCAGCCTCTTCAATGAGTCTTTCCTGTTCTCTCCTTCTTCGAGTTAACTTATATTTACTTATATGTGTATTATGTCCTACTAGAATTTTTCATTGGAAGAAATTGTTTTGTTTTTGTAACCCCAGCATGTAGCACATGTCTTACACGTAGTAGCAGTTGAATAAGTGTTTGTTGATTTGAATTTTATTCACACAAAATAGACCATTTTAGCTGTATTTATAGTAAGTTTGAAGATAGTAATGAGAAATGGCTGGAAAGGTAGCACGGTGCCAAATTAGAGAGGGTCTCGAATGCCAGACAAAAGAGTTTGAACTTCACCTTCGAAGCAGCAAGGATGCCTCTGAAGGTTTTTTGAATAGGGAAGTGACACGACCAGATCTGTGAGGAAGAATGATCATTCTGGCACTGGTATGGAGAATATAATGGAGGAAGGATTGGAGTTCGGAACACTTGGTAGAAGGCTCTTAAAATAGGCCAGACAAATGGAAATCCATCTTATGTACTGCTCGCAAATTGCTCCATAATGTTATATTAACTCTCCATTGAATAATAAACCCCCATATGAATGAAGTCCTTTCTCCCTCACAAGCCTCCCTTACAAGGCCTTCCACGATCTTAGTAACTACCTACTTCTCAACTTCCATCCCATACTGTCCCCTCTGACATACTTTTATTTTATAGCCAAAGTTGACCACTTGCCATCTCTCAAATGCTTGCAGTGTTGTACGGTCACTCCTTTGTTCTTGGAAGCCTGGTGGTATGGAGGATAGAGCACTGGGCCTGGAGTCAGGAAGACCTGAATCAAATTCAGCCTCACAGCTTACTACCTGTGTGGCCCTGGGCAGTCCATCTAACCTCTGTTAGCCTCAATTCTTCAGCTGTAAAATTGGGATCATAATAGTACCTACTTTCCGGGGTTGTTGTGCAGATCAAATAAGACATTTATGAAGTGCATGGCAGATCTTAAAGTGCTATATAAATGCAAACTGTTATTATTGTTCAATATGCCTAGGATAACTCTTCTCTGCTTCTGCTTCTGTAGCTTCCCCTAAATCTCCCAGCTTAATTCTTCCTCCCTCATATTCTGTTCAAATTTATATTAATATTTATCTGTGTCCATTAGAATGGAAGCTCTTTGAGAATGTGGTGTTTCGTTCCTTGCATTTGTATCCCTAACTCCAGTCCCTGGGACATAGCAGGCATTTAATAAATACTTGTTGGTTCATTGAGCACCATTGCTAGATATTCCAAAAAATGCTTAGTAAGTGGCTATCCTATGTGCAATCAGAGACACAAATATAAATAAAATACTATTCACACCTCAAAGAGCTAAGAATCTAATGAATGAGGGATGAACAATGGAGTAAAATTTGATATGCCCATAGATAGTAGCACTTCATTGCATGAATTTTGGTATTTATTTGCTTCAGATGGCACATAATTCTAATCTAGGCAGAAAAGTAAAGAATGTTTGGCTTAAAGGCTCACAAATTGTTTATAACATACTCATTATGGATTTTTAATGTAGGAAAAGACAAAATGAAATGGAAAAACAAGCTTAGAAAGCCATCCTGCTAGGGTTAAAGTTTTCTATTGGTTCAGAAAAGAACAGTATCTCCATCTCAGTGGCTCACCCACCAGTACCCTTTGTCTCTTGGGTTTTAGGACAAAAATATCCTGAAGGCGTAGGCTTAATCCAGCTTTTTTTTTAAAACTTGATACCTTCCACATTTATGGGCTGTAATTTTACGATTCTCTGTGTGTGTGTGTGTGTGTGTGTGTGTGTGTGTGTGTGTGTGTGTGTGTACAGATTTGTCATTACAGCTGTTTATTTCTAACATTTTCTTGATGATGTCAGTACATGGTAAAGCTTTAGCATCCCTCATTTTGTTGGGGGTGGTAGATTCAAACAACAGGAATGATACTACCTCACACTGCTCATTTTCTGGACTTACCTGAAATGATGAGCGTATTTTTCATTGTTGGGTTATAATGGTTTTCCCATTTTTGAAGACATCAACATCTAGAAATCACTACTACTGTTCTTTCTTAGTTAGGTTCTATAATTTCTTAAACTATATTCCAGTAAAGAGCTACAAGAAACTAGCAAGCTAGATTTTTTTTTTCTGAACTAAACATTCTAAGTAGAAGAATTGCAGCAAAATCAACAGATCATCCTAAGGGCTTTGTCTGATCGTGAGCAAGTCATTTAAACTCTCAGTATCCTAGCAACTCTCTTAAGTCTAAAGTACAGATGAGTTGCTAACATGCATTGGTAGAGAGAATTTTATTATTTTACTAATAAAATCACAAGTCCAGACAAAACACAAAAACTAAATAGTGATAGGAATTTCTAGCAGGTCACATTTTATCCTTCTTCATATTCATTTAGCCCTAAAACAAGGTGTATTTCTGTCTAGTAAGTAGTTAATATAACAATGAGCCTCAAATAAGCTTTTCTTTTTTTTTCCTAACGTAATAATCTACTTAATACTATAAATTATAGAGATTAGGAGGAACAAGGATGAGCTGAAAAGGTTTCTCCTTTATTATTCATCTTTAATTAATGAAAGCAATCCTTTTATTTTGATTTTTTTTTTCTACTATTAAAAATGAAGGAGGTAAGTCCCTAAATCTAGTTTGCTACCTCCTGGATTTCCTGACCATTCAAGCCCAAGCAACAATCTTACCTTCTACAAGAAGCCTTTTTTAATGCTCCTTAATACTAGTGCCTTCCCTTTATTGATTATCTCCAAGTTATCCTGTATATTTCTTGTTTGTCCATAGTTGTTTGAGTGTTATCTCCCCCATTACATTGTGAGATCCTTGAGAACAGGGACTAGGCCGACTTTTGTCTTTCTTTGTATCTCTGGCAAATAGGAGACTCTTAATAAAAATTCTTGCTGACAAACTAATATGGTATAACAGTGAATCAGATGTACTGATTTACAAAAGAGCTCATTCACTTCTGCTGTCCAAATGAAACACATATATTAAAATTTCTTAGAGTAAATTCATGGAATGCTTTGAAAATCAATATTAGAACATAGCATAGGGTTTATCATTGCATTCACTCTAATGTTTAATCTAGGTTTTATTTCTCAGTCAGTAAACCATTAACCACCTCTATGTGCCAGGCACTGTGCTAAACCCAAAGGATACAGAGAAAAGCAAAAACCTTACTCTGCTCTCGAGGATGGGGGAGACAACATGTAAATAACTATGTATAAACAGGATATACATACAGGATAAAATGGAAATGATAAGCAGAAGTCACTAGCATTAAGATAACAATATCATGTTATCTTTTCGTACTGAGATTAATTTTTAAAAATTAATTTACTCTAATGCCTGATAATGAATTCAACCGCAGTTCAAACCTACATTAGCCAGGTTATTGATTTTTGTCACAGAATTGGCTTTCCCTTTTCTTATTTTTGTTTCATTCTTCTTTTTTGTTTTCCAGTGACTTAGCCCTGCGGAATTGTTTTCTCACATCTGATTTAAATGTAAAAATAGGAGACTATGAAATAGGACTTGGCAAATACAAAGTAAGTTAGAGGTGTTTTGATGTTGACTTTTCCTCCTAATTCAATTTCAAAGAATAATAACCTTTGTATTCATAAAATATCATTCTTTGTTCAGTGCAGCTTTGGTGTTGATGTAATTTTTTAAAAGAGGGAATTACTGTTCTAATTATTTTAATGGTAGTTTTGGCTTCTGAAGAGGGGAGGGGGAGGGGGAGAACAGGATAAAGTCTGAAGTCTTGTGTCTGGTGTTCCAGAATGTGATGTAGTTCTGCATAGGAAATTTAATATTTCCTTCCGGTGAATAAGAAATGTTAAATGAGCGAGTGGCCAATAAACCTTATTACTGTTATCCTATTTTTGGTTTATATAAGGGATTTTTAAAGTTGAAGATCACAGAAGTTAAAAAATGAATTGGAATATAAACTTCCCTGTAACAATTTATGTTGATTAATTACCAAAGAATAAATTCTAGAGAAATAGTTTTTTACAAATCTAAAGCTTCTTTTTAATATAGAAATTCATTTAAAAATAACGGCAACAAATTACTTAACTTAAATGTACAAGAAAGATAGCCTAGTGCAGTGGAAAGAGCTCTGGCCTTAGAGTCCAAGAACCTGGGTTTGAATGCTGGTCTTGCTACTTAACTCCCTGTGTGACTTTGGGCAAGTGACTTAACTTTATGAACCTCAGTTTCCTTGCTATTAAATGGGAGGGCTAAGTTATTTCTAAGATCCCTTCCAGTTGTAAATCTATGAAACTGTGATCTTAGTAGCATCTGCTATGCAATACTGTACATATAAAACTTCTTCATATAGCCAGTAAAATTACAGTTTAAATTCCATTCCCTTCTGGATGTAATTATTAGTCTAGATTTAACTGTCAGAACATAACCCTGAAGATGGTTTTTCTATTTTGTTTATTTACATATAGATCACCTGTATAAAATAATGTATTTATAACACTGTAAAATACCCATAAGTTCCGGTATTTATATCCAAATATTCTTTTGTTCTATGACTGTGGGTGATTATACACCAGATATCGTGTGCCTTTATTTTCTAGGAATTAAAGGTCGTTCAGGACATTCAGTAGTTCACTATTCAACTTATAGAACTTTGTAGAGAATTTCACAGAAGCTCGTTACTTACCCTTCATCTAGAATAGTTCTTTTGTGACAGCAAAAGCAGAAAAATATATCCCTTTACCCCACCCTACGCCACCCCTTTTTTATACAGGTGTTTTTAGTTCATGTTAAGCATCTCTTAGAAATAAGTTATGATGCCTATTAAAAGTCTAATTCTGTTTTCCCATATTCTGTGTTTTACTTAACACCATAGGCGGATTATATTGAAACAGATGATGATAAAATTATTCCCCTTCGGTGGACTGCACCAGAATTGGTAACAAGCTTCCAAGAGAGATTACTAACTGCAGATCAAACAAAGTTTAGTAATATCTGGTATGTAACTGATTTTAGTTGTCATCTTGTATATCTTTATTTGGCAAAAATTAGATTGTGACTGTTTTTAAGAAGCAGAGTGGGTTCTATGCTTGGGCTAAAAATATCAACTACATTAGGACAAGATGGAAGAGGACGACAGTATATGAAAAAGACATGAAGATTTTAGTAGATTGCAAATTCAGTTGAAGAACTAGGCTACTCAGCTGGAAGCATGGTGTCCATAAGAAGGGAGGTATTATTCCCACCATACTTACGTACTGTGTCTAAGCTGCAATGTTCATACAGAAGAGTGACCAGGATGAAGAAGGGTCTGGAAAATGTGTTGAAGGAACTGTAGCTCTTTAGCTTGGTATAAATAAGTCTTAACGGGAATACAAGGTGTGGAAGAGCAGTCACGAAGGATAAGATTTCCTCTGCTTTACCCTAGAGACCAGAATTAGGAGCAGTGTGCAGAAATTGTAGAGAAGTATTTTTTAGTTCAATATGAGGGAAAACTTCCTAATCATGAGAAATGTTTACAGTGCAAAGGGTTTCCTTTAAAGAGTGAGGTTCCTCAACACTAGAGATTTTCAAGGGGTGGCAAGCTGTCAGAGATGTTATAGAACAGATATATGCACAGATTGCTGTTCAAGTTTGGGTTAGATAAGATGGCCTCTGCAGTGTCTTCCAACTCAAAATAAAATTCAGTCCACTGTAAACATCCTGATTCCTTCATCCAGCATGTTAGCTTTTCCTTTCATATGATCTGAAATTTTGATAAGCATTCCATCTTTGGCTTCAGTTGTTGATTTTAAAAAAAAAAGTATTGAACAAAAAAGGGCTCAGTACTTAATGGAATTAATTTGTAGCTGGTTTTTTTCTAATTGATATACTTTCTAACTAAGGGTAAAATAATAAACAGTTGAAATACTGGATATGTTCAAAAGAGTGACATAGTAGATAGAGCACGGGACTTGGAGTCAGAAAGACCAGTTGTAATTCTTCTCAGACACTGTGTGACCCTGAGCAAGTCACTTAACCTCTCAATCTCAGTAATAGCACCTCCCTCAGAATTCTTGTGAGGATCAAGAGATAATTAAAATAGGTAAAGTGCTTTGCAAACCTTGAAGTGCTATATAAATGTTAGTTACTGTTATTGTTGTTGAAAATAAGTCATCATAAACAGATTGAGTTTATAAAATCTTCCCAGTAACAAATGTAATGTCTTCCATTTGGACAGTGCTTAGTAACAGTTTCCTGAACTCTCATTCAGTTTTCAGATCTCAGAAGTTAATGGAAAAATAGCATTTTTATTAATGCTGTGGTTACGTTGTTTAGCGATGAGAGTCGGTAGATATCAGTGTATCATATAAAGATACAACACTGCGTTGACAGTAGCAGAAAAGAGACAAAAGGTAGAAAGAATCAAAGATCTCTAAGGCTATCCACAAAAATTAATTCAGTTGTTGATATTCTCATCATAAAATCTTTGTCCAGGAATCAGTGAGATGAAACACCACTGAAGGAACTGATCACTAACATTCTTAGTATAAATGAAAGGAGGAAGGAAGTTGAAGATAGATAAAAGGACGACTAGCAGGCTTTCTCTTTGAAGGGATAAATAAGGGAGAGTTGATGTTATTATGTTCCAAAAGGCAACAATAAACATAATTTCATGGAACTTCATCTCACTTTGTAAGCCTTTCAGTGAGCATAAGCAAATACACTGACATGAAGTCAGTTAAAGCTTATGCTATAATTATACATCTTATGCTGAAGATGAAAAAACAGAAATCTATGAAGAACTTGACAATATATCCCAAAATTAGTTACCATATACATTCATACTTAATGACGTCAAAACAGGTAGATACAGAATAAAACTGCAAAATCTATGTTGGAAATGAAGGCTTGGCTTCAAAAAAACAACAACAACAAAGCAGAAAAGGATTTGTAAACTTCTTAGAAGTCTCCTAGCTTACAAATATTCATAGATAACTTTTGCAGTAAGAGATAAAAAAGTTGCTGCACCTGCAAGCCAAATAGCTTTCATAAAAAGGACAATTGACTACATCTGAACAGGAAATGATTGGTTACTGACAGTTGTTTGAGAATCCATTTTCTTTGTGCTGTCAGATTATTGACTGGTTAGAGCAAAATCAAATTAAATACAAAATTAAAAGATAAAGGTAAGAAGAGCACACCATATCTGAACATACATCACAACTTGGGGACATGGATATTAAGTAAAATTAAGTAAAATTAAATAAATAAATAAAGATATTAATTGTTATTACTATTTCTTAGAGAAATGTAATTGATGCAAAACAGTTGCTGTGAAGAGGAGACTAAAAGATAACCCAGAAAAGGCAAAGGCCTTAGCCTGTATTCGTCATCTTGGACAATTGAAAGATAGAATAACCAAGAGCCACAATAAGGGAGTTTGTAATTTTCATCATCATCATCCTTGCAGTATTTTCCAAATGAGCTTCAAAATTTGAATTTGTGATATTCTTGGTGAAAAGCATTTGAGGAGGAAAGGAAACTGTAGAGTTCAGCATGAGATCCAACCAAACCAGCTTATCCCAAGAACATTTGTAGATGAAACCAAAAGAACAACAAACTGATTTGAAATGGAACAGATCTGCCAGTGTTTATAGTCATCTATTCTCATCAGCCTCAATAGCAAAACCACTATATTTATACTGACCCACTTCTGTACCAGATGTACCATAAATAGATACTTAAGTATCACTTAAGTCAGGAAGAACAGATCTGACCAAATACTTCTAGAAGAAACCTGTGGTACAGCCAGCAAAAATTTAAAGGCTTTTTGGGTTGATTTTCATAATACCTCAAAAAATGAAATTTTTTTAATGAAAAAGAGATTAGTTGTGATTTTTTCACCTCCTCTCAAAAAAAAAAGATAACCAAAAAAGATTGCAATTATAGACTCCTGGGCCTGCTTTCTTATTTCTATAAAATCTATAATCTATAAAATCCTTGAAAACCATTAGAGATAGATAGACACGTATATATATATGTAAATCAAAATTATCCTTTATGAAACTTGGTAATAACAGGAATTATTTTGCAGACTTTTTATGACAGACCATATCTGCAGAGTCACTAAGAGGGGAAAAAATACAAGATTCTGCTGTGTGGTAGTTTTTTATTTTAAAAAGAATTTGACTTGGAAAAAAACTGTCCTCAGATAAGTCTCTTAAATATACATTTTAACTTTATGTAACCCTATCACAGATGTGGCTGTGGAATTAACAGTCATCTGAGTATTGATAGCAAGAGAGATATGGAACATTAAGATAAATGTTCATTTAAGGGGTTCACCCAGTGTGATAAAAGATGTTCTCATTATTTAAACAGAAGGATTCCTATTCATGTTCTTGTTCAGAGAGGCATTATGCTAATTGCATTGAGCCTCATAACATTACGAATACATAGTTATACTAGACAGATTGGTCTAACCTTCCACACTGAAAAAAAACCAAAGTGGATGAAAAATGAGTATTTCCCACACTTATGCAGGTTAGAAAGGCAAACTATGATGGTAACTCACTGGTTCAGAGTGTCTTTCACAGGTTCTACATATGAACAGCAAGCTGGACTAAGAATTCAACTGAAGGCAGACTTTGGACTGTGTCACATTTGAGAAAGGGAGCAGTCCTTTCAAATAATCCCAAATACCTTCTGCCACAAAAGCTTCTCTCTGTCTCTCTCTCTTTCACTCACTCTCTCAAGAGCTTCATTCTCTTAGTAATGCTTAGATGGCAGAGAATCATGGAAAAGACAGAATTACTTATAGCACAGGATTTAGGACTAGAAGGAACCTTAGAGGTCTTTCAGTCCAACCCCCTAGTTTTATAGATGTGGAAACTGAAGTCCCAGGAGGTCGTGATTTCCCCAAAGTTGCACAAATTTGAACTCAGATTCTCTGACTTCAGAGCCAGTACTCTTTCCCATTATTCAACAGATCCTCTATAATAATAGTAACATTATTATTAATAAGCATTTATAAAGTACTTTAAGGTTGCAAAGCACTTTACTTGTTTGATCATGACAATCCTGTGAGGTGGGTGCTATTATCTCCATTTTACAGATGAGGAAACTGAGAAGCAGAGAGACTAGGTGGCTTGCCCCAGGTCATATTGCTAGAGAGCGTCTGAGACAAGATTTGAACTCAGCTCTTACACCTTTGGAGTCTGGCTTCTGACCGTCCACTACTGAAACTGCTCTTTCAAAGGTTTCAGTTGATTTCTTAAGGGAGGTGGCTTCTTTTCAGCCATTCTCCTTGATCCCTCTGCATTTTTTTTTTACTGGTAGCCTTATCTCCTCCTCCTCCCCCTAGATAATCTCTGTCTTCCCTTCGCTTCAGTCATATTACTGTCTCTTGGTTTTCTTCCTGTCTGACCACCCCCTCAGTTTCAGCTGGTTCATGGTCCCTCCCCAGCCTCCCAAGCATGTATTTCATGAGGGTCTGCCCTCAGCCTGTTTTTCTGTCCACACTCTTTTGGTGACCTCATCTATTTCCACAGGTTCAGTGATTTATTTAGATGACTTCACAATTTATATATCCAGTTTTTATCTCTCTCCTGACCTCTATACCCACATCACCAGTTAATTACCTACTAGACATCTCCCTTTGGATGTTCCATTGAATCCCAAGCTCGGTATGTCCAAAATAGATCTTCTCAATTGCCTTACCCCAAACATACTTCTCTTCTAATCTACCTGGTTTCTGTTGAGAGCATTACCATCCTCCCCCTTGCCTAGGTTAACAATCAGCTATCATCCCTGACTCTTCCATCTCCCTCTCCTTCCATATCCAATAAGTTTCCAAATCCTGTTTACCACCCCAGTATCTCCCTCCATATCTTTTTCCACCATCCTTGTTCAAGCCTCATACCTGTAATAATTAATTGTAGTAATGTCGTAATAGGTCTCTCTGCATCCAGTCTGCTTCTTGTTGATCTGTCTTTCACACTCAGCTGCCAAAATAATCTTCCTAAAGTGCAAGTCTGAACATGTCATTTCCCTGTTGCAAAAATCTTCAGTTATTCCCTACTATTTCTAGGATAAAATAAAAATGCCTCAACCTGGCATTTTAAGTCTTTTACAAAGTGGTTGCAACCTCTATTTCAGATCGGGAAGTCTGTCTCTGTCAGAGGTGGCAAACTTATGGAAGTTGATGAGGTGACCAAGTAAGAGACTGTAAAAAGAAAAGGGCCCAGGACAGAGTTTCAGGGTACAACCCAAAAGTTATAGTGGCCATAACATGTATGAATACAGCAAAGGAGAATGAGGAGGGGCATTCAGATAGGATGAGAAATAGGAAAGAGGCCCTAAGGGGTGGTCAGCAGTGTTGAATTTTAAAAGGTCAAAGA
This sequence comes from Phascolarctos cinereus, assembly GCF_003287225.1. Classification (NCBI taxonomy): domain Eukaryota; kingdom Metazoa; phylum Chordata; class Mammalia; order Diprotodontia; family Phascolarctidae; genus Phascolarctos; species Phascolarctos cinereus. Next base: position 212,287,682 of record NW_027555847.1, read on the forward strand.
GGATGAGGATGAGAAAAGTCTGTTAGATTTGAGGATTAAGAAATCATAGGATCAGAGATTTAGAGTTGGAAAGACTTTAGAGGCCATCGAGTGCAGCCTGCAGATAAGAAAGTAAGTTACAGAGCTTGAATGACTTACCCAGAATCATATGCAACAATGTCTTTGAGGTATGTTTTGAACTCAGGTCTTCCTGATGCCAAGTCCAAGCCCTATCCACTGTATTATGCTGCCTCTTACCATACCTCTTTGTTAACTTTGGAGAGAGCAGTTTTAATTTAGTGATGAGGTCAGAAGCCAAACTGCAGAGAGTTTAGAAGAGAAGCAGAATTAAAGAAATGGAGGCAGCAAGTGTTCTGCTCAAAGGCTCTCTGTAAATAGACCCCATACTCTCTACCCATTATTTGTTTCCAATTCCCCCAAAAGATCCTTCAGACCTCTCCTTATAGTCCCTAGAAGATACCATTCCTCTCCATGTCTCTGTTTATATACTGAGTTTCTCCCCCATTCTGTTCTGGAATGTCCACCATTCTTCTCTGCCTTTATAAATCCTGCTTGTTCTAAGGTCTGTATCTATATCTATATCTATATCTATCTATGAATTCTCCCTTTACTACTTAAAACCACATTGATCCTTCTCACCACCCTCCTTCTTCAGCACCCATGGTCTAAAATGTACTCATCTTAATACTTACAATGTATGACCATTTACTCTTCTGCCTAATGGGATTTCAAACACCTTGCAATCAGGGACTATCATATATTTATTTTTCAATCTGTCTTCCCCACCTTCTCCTTATAAACACCTAGTGGCACAGTGTGAAACACATAGTAGTCAGTCAGCCAGTCAATAAATAATAATTATGCTATATGCTGTATGCCAGGCACTTTGCTAGGTGCTAGGGATATAAAGAAAGACAGAAAGCAGTCTCTCCTCTCAAGGAGCTCGCAGGCTAATGGTGAAACAACATGCAGATAGCTTGTGTACAAGCAAACACGTACAGAATAAATGGAAATAATTAATAGAGGGAAGGCATTAGAATTAATTGGGATCAGGAAAGGTTTCCTATAGAAGGTGGGGTTTTAACTGGGACATGAAGGAAGGCAGGCAAAACAAGAGGCAGAAATGAAGAAGCAAAGCATTCCGACCATAGGGAATAGCTAATGAAAATGCCCAGAGTCAGGAGATAGAATGTCATGTACTTGGAAGAGCAAGGAAGCCAGAGTCACTGGATCACAGAGTATGTGGGGAGGGTAAATATAAGAAGATTGGAAACATTGAGAGGGAAAGGACAGGTTTTGAAGGGCGTTGAATGCCAAACAGAGGATTTTATATCTGATCCTGAAGGGACCATTGTTATTGGAGGTTGGGAAGAGAGTTACATGGTGAGACCTGCACTTTAGGAAGATCATTTTGCAACTGAATGGAGGTTGAACTGGAGTCTTGTGGCAGGGAGACTAACCAGCAAGCTAGGTGTGAAATGATAAGGGCATGCACCAGAGTAATAGCAGTGTCAGAGGAGAGAAGGGGACATATATGAGAAATATTATAGAAGAAACTTAAGTAGTTAGGGGAGTGGTAAATAAATCGCTGGGCCTCTCGTAAGAAGACCTGATTCAAATGAGGCCACAAACACTATTTACTAGCTTATAACCCTGGGCAAACCATTTAATCTCCATTTGCCTCAGTTTCCTTAGGATCAAATGATAACATTTGTAAAGTACTTATCACAATGCCTGGTATATAGTAAGCATTATATAAATGTTAACTGCTATTATTGTTATTATTTAAAACTCAATAAGCTTTGGAAACAGATTAGAAATAGGGAAGGAGGGGAGAGTGAGGAGTCAAGAATGACACGTAGGTTGTGAGCCTGGGTAACTGGAAGGGTGATTGTACCTTGACAGTAATAGGAAAGTTTGGGAAAAGGAAGTTAGATGACGAATTCAGTTGTGGACATCCCGAGTTTAAGAAATGTCTGATAGGCAAATGGCGATGGAGTTTGGAAGTCTGGAGAGATGAGGTTGTTGTTGAGTAGTTCAGCCCTCTTCTTTTTGTTACTTAGCTGTTTCAGTCAGGTTTTCTTAGCAGAGATACAGGAGTGGTTTGCCATTTCCTTCTCATTTTACAGATGAGGAACTGAGGCAACCATGCTTAAGTGACTTGCCCAGGGTCACACAGCTAGTAAGTATCTGGGGTTACATTCAAACTCAGGAAGATGAGTCTTCTGACTCCAAGCCCAGTGCTGTATCTGTTGTGCCACCTAGCTGCCAGGAAAGATGTTAGAACTGGAGAAGTAGATTTGAGAATCACTAACATAGAGATGATCATTGAATAATCCATGGGAGCTGATTAGATTATGAAGTGATTTCATTCAATAAATGCTAGTTGATATGAATTGTGCTTTTACCTCTATGCATTATACACTGTTAGGTATAGTTTTTAGCAAATGTTATACGATCTTTTCTCAAGGTATAGTTTTTAGCAAATGTTATACGATCTTTTCTCAGCCATAAGAAGCAAACTTGTATTGAAATGTAAATGTATGTAGACTTGGTTCTCTCAAGTGCCCGTTTATTTCTGTGGCCAGTGATTTTAACCTGTGGCTGCTTAGAGTACCATGTTTTGACTAATATGGATATATATTTTACGTGATTGCACAAAAATAATCTATGTGAAATTGCTTACTGTCTTAGGGAGGGGAGGGGAGGAGAAAATTTAGAACTTAGAATTTTATAAAAAAAATGAATGTTAAAAATTGTTTTTACATGTAATTGGAAAAAACAAAATACTATCTGGAGGGAGGGGGCTGGAGGCTGGGGGCAAGGGAGCAAAGTACCATGTTAATGAGACTTAAGTATCCTAGTCTGTTACAAGCTGCTTTGAGACTTAGGAGGCTTTCCAAAAAGTCAGAATGGACGGAGATACTGAAAGCTACAGGCCTTTATTTGGCACATGTTAACTCATACAAGGTAAAGTCGAAGGGAGAATCCAGAAGGGGGAGCACCACAAGAGGAAGCAGAGGCAGCAAAGGAAGGAAGGATACAGCATTAGTAGTCACTGTATTTTGGGTCTTCTCTTCTTTAAGCCATGGCAGCAGGAGGAAGGGCTTCAGTGGTAGTCTTTTGGAGAAGCTGCTCCTTGGCCTTGTCCATTCAGCTCTAACTCTCCTGTCTCTACCCTAACTGATATGGGAAATGATAGCCTCCTTTACAGAGCAGCAGACCTACACTGCTATACAAGAACAACCTGTCTGCTAGGGCAGCTCAAAACAAAACAAGTAAATAGGGTTTTATAGGGTGTGATAGAGACTCAGGCTAGCAAATCTGATTTGTTTCCTGCCTCTGATGTCACAGGCAGGAAGACACCAGGGATTGGCTAGTGAACATGGAACATTGAAGTTTACAGCTTAGAACATTCCAGCATGGAAAATTCCAGAAAAGGGAAGACATATGGGGGGGCAGGACAGCATATTGAGAGCCGGCTGCATACAAGTTTTATGGATCTCAAAAAGGCTTCTAAAACAAAAAATTACCACCCTGAGGTCTTGAGTTTTTTCTTTGTATGGGCCCTATGGCCTTTGTTTTGTTCCATGCTACAGACTATACCTTTAAGTATGACCATTCAGTCATTTTATAAATGTGTCCTGTTGTTCACAAGGAGGAATAGGGAAGGAAGTATAAATGGATCAGTGCAAATATGTCCTTGCTACTGGAAAAACACCTCAAAGAGCATGAATCAGTAGTGTCATCTTCATATATCAAAGCACATATTAACAATGAGGAGGAAATGTGCTAAACTCACACTTTTGTTCATGGTATTATTATTGTGATGCTAGGTCCAGGATTGTCATGGGTTCTTATTCTTTGTTTATGATTTAGTATAAACCATCAAGAAATCTTGCAGTGCTGGTTGGTATAGAGGGATTTTGATGTGTAACTTTAAAAAAAAAGTTTAAAATGGCAAAACGTTCAATACGTATTGTCCAATAAGTACCGAAATTTAGGTGAAAAAAAAGTTGTGGAAAAATCTAGTAATCCTTTCATTTTTTTCCCTTGTCTAGGTCACTGGGTGTAACACTTTGGGAACTCTTTGACCATGGTACTCAGCCTTATGCACACCTTTCTGATGTCGAAGTTCTCCAGCTGGTCATAAAAGAGAGGGACACAAAGCTCCCTAAACCACAACTGGAGCAGCCCTATTCAGAAAGATGGTAACCTTTGGTTTCACTTTGTTGTCTTTCATATAATTAGATGTTCTGAACATGGTCCCATTATGTTCGTTTTGGGGGAATTATAGTTGTGAAAAGCCACTGTTTTGTGTATGGTTGTTTTTAATTGTTTTTAGACATCACTGTCCATTTAAAAAGCTTAGCTAACATTCTGCTTGCTGTTTTTAACTGATCTTTTTTCTTCTTTGAAGCAAGATATGTTTTTTCTTGAGGTAGTAAATTGTGTTGAATTTTTAGGCAGTATTGGGTTGTTGATGCTGTAGGGGGCTTGAATCTGGAATAATTAGAAATAAAAACAAAGGAAATAATCTGTTTTTCATTACCTTTTGTCTTTTTTGGATAAAAATAAAAGCCATTAAGAGCAGTGTTAAAATTATAATAGTTATTTATGTAGTATTTTATGGGTTTCGAAATTATTTTCTGTGTAACCTTGTGAAGTAAATGTTTATTGATTGATTGAAAGAATTATTCCCACTTTACAGATTAGAAGATGAAGCTCAAAGAGCTTAATTGACTTGCTGAGCTAGCTAAGGGGCCCTGGAGTTAAGATTCAAACTTAGGTTTCTTAAAACAGATTTTTTGCATATAAAAAAATGGAGATAAACTGATTTGCATCAGTTACATTATAAAGGGTTTATACAAAAGAATGTTTCTTTTTCATGAGATTATTTTATCCTGTGCTTTGTAACACTAATAATGTTATATTTGAGCCCCACAGTTTTCCTTGCCTTTAATCTTTGATTAAAGTTTACCATATAATCTTGAGCTATAACTTAAGATACTGACTTTGGTCAGTTAAAACCTGCAAAGATTTAGCTGATGGTTACCTTTTACCTTGGACTTTTTGTTCCCCCATTTTTCTCCTCTTTTTTCTTCTCCCAAGTTATGTTGTATGCTTTATGCAGAAAGAATAATACATGGCAAGAAATTATATCATTGCTAATTCTTTACTGGAAAGAGAACTAGTAAAGGACACTTTTCTGTGCTAAATTCACTTAAATCGAAATGAATCCACTTAAAACATAAAAGAATGTTTCCCAAATAGAATGTCAAGTTTTTGGAGTAGAAAACTACAATTAAATCTAAATTTAATTTAACTTAATGGATTTGGGATTGGGTAGTTCCCATAAAAAACTAATGATCAGGCAAAAGAATTGAAAGCAGACTTAAAGAAATGTCATTCTGCCAAAAACTCAGGCTAGATTTTTATGTCTGTTCTTTCCTCTCAATATCTTGATTGAATTGAATCTCAAAAATTAAAGAATAAAAATTGTCCAGGGAGGTGTGAAGGTCTTGTATTGAGGTGGGAATTTGCAAAGATTTAGCTTTGTTATTTTGTTATTTTATTATTTTATCTGTAAATACAGTAATTGCCTCTTATCTTTCAGGTATGAAGTTTTGCAGTTCTGCTGGCTACCACCAGACAAGAGGCCAACAGCAGAAGAAGTACATAGACTACTAACTTATCTTCGTATGCAAAGCCAAAGGGACTCAGAAATTGACTTTGAGCAGCAATGGAATGCTCTTAAACCAAATACCAATAACAGAGAGAGTTCAAATAATGCTGCATTCCCAATACTTGACCATTTTACCAGGGATAGACTTGGTCGTGAAATGGAAGAAGTCCTCACAGTAACTGAAACAAGTCAGGGGCTTAGTTTTGAGTATGTCTGGGAGGCAGCTAAACACGATCATTTTGATGAGCGCAGTCAGGTCAATCCTGATGAGGCCATGTCATATACAAGCATCTTTTTTCCAGTCGATGTTTTTGAAAGTTCACTCTCAGAGCCTGGACAAGGAAAGCAAGATGAAAGTGGCCAAGATGTGTCACTCAGGGCACCGGGGGTAGTCCCTGTTTTTGATGCCCACAATCTTTCTGTTGGGAGTGATTATTACATCCAGTTAGAAGAAAAAAGTGGTGGCAACTTGGATCTTGATAACCAATCAACAATTCTCACTACTGAAGTGGATAATCCTGACACTCTAAGTTCCCAATTCATGGCACTCAGGGATCTTGATAATGGGGAATCAAATACTGATGGAGATTTTTTTCACTACACTGGAGATCCTAAAGATATTGGTATACCTGAAGATTCACATGTTGCCAGTGTCCCTGAAAGCCCTTTCAGTAATATATTTAATGAGCTTGATAAATCAGAGGATTTGCACAGTCATCAAAAAATATTTGATTTAACAGAACTAAATGGGATTCATGCTGAATTTAAACCAGCTACTCTCAGCCCAAGCTTGGATGTGCCTAAAGAGACATTAGTAACTAGCCATCTTGAAAAAAAGACAGGCCACAATATTTTTGATCATGATGCCGTTTTCTTATCTGAAAGTCTTGTACATCAGAATGATTTTGACCCACTGAATATTCAAGAACTGTCAGAAAACTTCTTGTTTCTTCAAGAGAAAAACTTAATGAAAGACACGTTGTCTATGAAAGAGCATGCAAGTGATCTCCAAACAGAATTAGAAAAAGCAGGTTTTACAGGGAATATGTTAGAATCTTCACATAGAAATTCTTTAGACATTGAGCTTAACTTCATTGAAAATAAATCAGCCTTGTCTTTGTTGCAAGACAATGCAAAACCTGAAAGTAAAGAAGAGTGCATAATGCCTTTAGGAGATAATTTGAATGTCTCTTTGCAGTCTTCTCCAGAATTGCAAAAAACATTTAGCTTGACCAAAACAGAAGAAAAGGCTTGTGGTATACATCCAGATTCTGTTCTCTTTCAAGAAGAAGCTGAAGCCACATGTTTAAATGTTGTTGCCTGTGATGATAGCCCCAAGCAAGAGATAAATCCAAGCATTAAAACTGCCTTGGTTGAAGTGCTATCCAGTGATACGGTATCAGAGAACATTGAAAGTGGAACACATGACATTTCCCCCAAAAGCAAAAAATCCACAAATATTACCAAAAGTGAACCACTTCATTTTGATGAAGAAACTGCCTGTAGTATAAGTATGGAGATGTGTCTTCCAGAAGAAATGAACCAGGACTTGGAAAACAAGTCCCCTTTAGGAGACCATAATGCTAGAAGCTTGCTAGAGAAAGAAAATGAAACTCTAGGGATTTCAAATCAGCTTACTTATAAAGAAACACCAAAAGAAGTAGGCTTGATATCTGCCCTTTCTTCTGATTCTGCAAGCCAAGACAGTCTCTTGGAAGACAGCCTCTTAACCCCCATGCAGACATCTGAGCAATCTGTAGAAACACCAGATTCTTTGGATTCATTAGATGTCCATGGGGTTTTAGATGCTTTAGGTACCCAGAGTCCTCAGAAACTTGTGCCACCTGATAAACCTGCTGACAGTGGTTATGAAACAGAGAATCTGGAATCCCCAGAATGGACTTCCCATCCTGCTGTTGATGATGCTTCAAATACAGGTACCACATTAATTGATGATGGCACTCTTACCACTTTGCCTCCCAATCCAGTTATCATAATTTCAGATGAAGCAGACAGCAACAAAGATTTTGACTTGACCTCAAAGACATTAGCATGCAGTACTCAAAACTCCTATCGAGACTCTGCCTATTTTTCTGATAATGATTCTGAGACTGATAAGAAAAACGAGGATGTCACAGGAACATCAGCAGCATTGGCCTTGTTTACAAAAGATCAGCCCCAAAGGGGTGTATCCAGAGCTGAACAGAGTTGTGATGCCAAGCATAATTGTTGTGAAGAGAGAGTTAACCAAAGCCTTCTATCTGGTTTGCAGAACACCAGTGAACCAGAATTACAAGACACATTGGAGCTGGAACAGACTGACATTCCTAGACAGGTTGACATGGCTGAATTGGAAGCTGAAAATTCTTTAACTCTTATCGCAAGTTCAGAGTGTAGCTATAGCGAAGAATTTGACATTCTAGATGATCATTGCTGCAATCGCACTTCTACTGGCACCAATACTGATGAATTACTTGCCTACACAAATGCTACATTTTGTTCTGGAAACCCTTCAGCAATGGCAGGGGCCACCTTTTCAACAGACTTGATGGGAGATAAGTCCTTATCCTGCTATTCTGAGGGGCCCAAGTTGAAGGAGCCAGATATTGAAGGAAAATACCTGGGGAAACTTGATGTTTCAGGAATGATTGATATATCAGAGGATGGAATAGATGCAGATGAAGAGGATGAAAATAGTGATGATTCTGATGATGACCTGAGAGCTTTTCATCTTCACAGTCTCAGTTCTGAATCAGAAGATGAAACAGTACATCCAGTGCCAGTGATACTGAGTGATAATGATGATGGGAAGCACTTACGGAGTTTACTGAAACCACCTATGCCTATTGGAAATGACAAGCTACCTGATAATTGGAGAAAGGATAAGAAGGCAGTAACATTCTTTGATGATGTCACAGTCTATCTGTTTGATCAGGTATCCATAATCTTCTAAATTCTGACTGGAGAAATTTTTTTAATATTTAAAAATTAGTCATATCAGGGGTTCAAAATATAAAAATGAATCTACTTAGAAAATTCTTGGCATTTTGAAGCACTTATAGCTTTAGCATCATCATTCTATTACCATTGGGCAATTAATCTCATTGCTTTGTAGCATCATAATCTGGGCATGAAATCAGATTAAATTGAGGGACCACAGATCCAGGTTCTTTTTCTCAATTCACCAAATATCCTCACCACCAAAATGCCTCTGTTTCATATATTAAAAATTGCAAATAATATTTAATCCTTACTCAGCAGAACCATTGCACAGATGATTTAAACCTTTACATGTTTGTGACTCCCAGAGAGTAGCATAGATAATAAGCATAATACGGTAAGCTTTTATTGGCATACAAAGTGAAATATTCTCTGTGGTTAGCGTTCTCTGGATCTCTGCCTTCTGAATCAACTGAGTTACATTAGCAAAGATCATTCTACTCTGTTTGTGGTTAGGTGATTTCTATGAAGAGAAAATCATGTAAATTAAACCCAGACAACCAACAAAAATAATGAGGTTACAGCAGCTAATTTTTTCTAATTCCTAATTCATGCCCTTTGGAGAAAAGTAAAGTAAGGGTAGGGATTTGGGCCTAGCTGTTGGGGAAAGGGATTAGTATTTAGCACTGTAGTAACTACTGTGGTAGTGGCCATGAGAATGGCTTCCCAAAGGAAGAAGAGTATTGATCATAGATTTAGATGGAAGAGACTGGAGAAGTCATCAAGTCTCACTCTTTTTTTTATAAATGAGAAATTTGAGGTCAGGGAGATTGTGACTTCCCAAGACCACACAAATACTAAGTGGCAGAATCAGGATCTGAACTCTGAATCCAGCATTCTTTCCACTCTTCACTATCTATCTTAAGCTTTGTGATCATTTCTGCCTCTTGATAGCAATATTTCAGGGTTATACCCTGTTTAAGGGGGCCACTTCAATTCAATAAGCATTAATTAAGGCCTCCTGTGTGCAAAAGCATGTGTTAGACCCTGGCGATACAGAGACAAAACAAACAAAAAATGATCCCTAGCTTAAAGGAATTTACCTTCTACTGGGTGGATACATGTAGAAAGATAAATATGTATGTTATTTTTGAGGAAAGAAAGAGCATAAAGCATTTATTAAAAGCTTACTGTGTGCCAGGTGTTGTGCTATGCACTGGGAATGCAAATGCAAGTAAAAAGAAAGATCCTAATTGAGGAAGACAGCGCATAAAAGGGAGGGGCAGAGAAGCAATCCAGAGAGTCAGGATGAGCCAGGTTTGAAGTGAATATGGCTGTGTTGGGTACTTTCTCAAAAGGAGGTCTCAGGGGAAGAGTTCTCTAATTGGAGGAGGAAGCCATGAGGTGTAATGGTGTTGCCAGCATGAGTCAGCTGCTGGCTCAGAGGTGAAGTAGGCCAGGGAGTAATGGGCCGAGCCAATACAGTATAAAGACCAGGGGGAATCAGAAAATAATTCCCATCAGGGAGATAACTCATGAGCGTGAGCTGAGCTTTGAAGGAAGTCAAGAATGCCAGTAAATGGAGGTAAGGAGTGAATACATTCCCAGCATGGATGGCCGCCAGCCTATGCATAGGCCCAGAAACTGGAGATAGGATGTCGTTTCAGGGAACAGCAAGTAGACCAATTTGCCTGCAATGTGTAAAGGACAGTTGGGTGGCCCCGGGGATAGAGTGCCAGGCCTAGAGTCAAGAAGACTCATCTCCTTGAATTCAAATCTGGTCTTAGACACGTATTGGCTGTGTGACACTGAGCAACTTGCTTAACCCCATTTGCCTCAGTTTCCTCATCTGTAAAATGAGCTAGAGAAGGAAATGGCAAACCACTCAAGTATCTTTGCCAAGAAAATCCCAAATGGGGTCACAGAGAGTTGGACGTGCCTAACAGCAATGACATAATAGATGAAGGGGGAGGAGGAGTAAGATGCAATCAGTAAGCCTAGAAACATAGGCTGGAGCCAAATTGTGTAGGGCTTTACATGCCAAGGGGAGGAGTTTTTATATTTTATCCTGAAAACAATTATAAACCATTGAAGGGTCCTGAGTAAGGAAAATTACATTCTTTGGAAGGCAATTTTAATTACTATGCTTAATTTCACAAGTAACTTGACAGAGATATAGTGCTTCTATTTCTAAATAGTCTTCAGTTGAGGTCATCTCTGTGACTTTTGATTTAACTATTTATAAATAGGACTTGCCAGATGGAATAGAACTGCATCTACAGAATATGATGAAGCATTATCCTCCTTGAAATTCAGTCTCTATAAAATTGTTTGGCGTCTTTTGGCCATTTATAAACGAATAACATTTTCTTTCCTCTTCTACACAGTGTCTTCCTGCTTAGGGACAGGCTTCCTCATTGTCCACTGTAGCACAGGTGTCAGACTGGAGACTGAGCAAAACCCTGAACCAGATTAAAATGCAGCTGTTTAACGAAATAAAAATACAGTATAACATAGGTCATGTTGGTTTGTTGTTTTCTAAGTCAGTGTGGGACCCACAGGGATCAAGATGCCCTCGTGCTAGGGAAACAAAAGGATTCCTTGCTCTTTCTACTTTCCCTCTGCCTGTCCCACCTTTGTTGCACAGAAGCCTATTTTCTAAAGCTTCCTTTAAGCTTTTCATTAGGATTTGTCTGCTCTCAACCTGTGGTGCCTTTCAGTCGCAACAGTTCTCTTTCCCCTGTAGTATTGCATGTAGTTTAAAACCGAAGCAGCTCACATTTATGTTGGTTTATAATGGGCTTTCTCCACAACAACTCCTTGAGGTGTGGGTATTCCTAGAATTGTTCCTGTTTTACAATTGAAGAAATAGGCTCGAAGAGTTTAATTTTTGTTTTTATTAAAAAACCTTTTAAAATTTAAATACAAAATAAGAAAAGAAAAAGAAGCCTTGCCATGTACACAGAAGAAGAGAGGATTCAAAATATATAGCAATAAATTTCTATCTCAAGAAAACCTATATAATACATACTACACATTGTGTTCCAAGCTGCCCATCTTTTCTTTGCTTCCTCGTAAGTTTTCTTTTGTTTTCTACTGTTCTTTTTTCCTCTCTTCCTTCCCCCTAAGAAGGCTACAATTAGACATGTATATATACATATATATAAACATACACACCTACATGTATACATACATATGCACACACATACATATATTTGTGTGTGTGTCTATACACACACACACACATATACACACACATGCCCTTATATACTCATACATATACTTAGGTATCTCTAATCCTACTCATATATAGATACATACGTTCATATGCATCTGTGTAAGACCATACTATACTTGTTTCTCCTCTGTTTCTCTGAGGGTGGATAACGTCTTCCTTCATAGGTCCAAGTCTTTCCATATTTTTCTGAACCCACCAGCTCATTTCCTATACCACAGCAATATTCCAATCTTATACTGTTTGGTTATTTTAAATAAGTCTAAAACAATATTGATTAATATGGCTGACACATAGTGTAGTTTCCCTTTTTTTCTCTTTTGATTAAATCTGTTTTAGCTTTAATTTTCTCTGAGATCGTGTTTACAACCCCTGCTTTTTTTTTCCTTACTAAATTCTACTTCTGATCTTTATTTTATGTTTGTATGTATCTCCTATTTCTTATTCCTTCTGATTCTTCTACTTTACTTCTACCTGCTACTTTGCTCTCCTATTACTTAGCCTACTCCCCCACCAAAGATCCTTCCCTTATCTTCTCTCCCTACCCTGAAATCCCTCCCTTATCCTCTCCCCATCCCTATCCCTTTAGCCTTTTATTTTTTTCTGAATTTAGAAGACTTTTATGCTCTTCTAGATATATATGTCTTGTTCCCTCTTGAACCCATTCCCAGTGAGAGTAGGGTTCTAGAACTACCAGCCCTCCTACCCTATCTAATTTCTCTATGTCAGATCATTTGTATAACAGAATTATTCTCTTTATCTTTTCCTAGACAGTTTCCTTTTTAGTTTCAAATCATACTTAGCTCTACCCCAGTCTTTCTTTTGAACTACTACCCAATTACTAATAACAATCCTAGACAATTTACATTTCCTTATATAAAAAGTAAACAGTTCTTATTGAGTTCCTTGTAATTACTTTTTTATGTTTACCGTATAATACTCTTGGATCTCATATGTCAAATTTTCTATTGATTTCAGGTCTTTTTGCACCAGAATCCTGAAAGTCTGGCAGTTCATTAAATGTCCCTTTTTTTTTCCATTCAGGATTATGCTTAATTTTGTTGGGTGTGCTATTTTTGGCTACAACTTCAGTTCTTTTGCTTTTTGATATATAGTGTTCCAACACCTCCAGTCTTTTTGCATAGCTGCTGCTAGGTCTTATGTGATTCTGATTGTGGCTCCACCATATTTAAATTGTTTAAACTGTTTTGTTTTTTCCCTTGTTGCTCATGATATTTTCTCCTTGAGTAGGGGGTTTCAGAATCTGGCTATGGTATTCCTGTAGGTTTTCCCCATAGGATCTCTTTTAGGTGGTGATTGGTGGATTTTTTTCTATTTCTGCTTTCCTCTCTTGTTCTAATGCTTCAGAACAGTTTTCTTTAATTATTTCTTGTATTATTGTTATCAAGATTCATTTTTGGATTGTAGTATTCAGGTAGTCTGATTGTTCTTTATGTTTTCTTGATCTGTTCTCCCAATCACTTGTTTGTTTTTCTTATGAGATGTTTCATTTTCTCTTCTATTTTTTCATTCTTTATATCTTGTTTTGTTATTTCTTGGTCTCATAACTTTGCTAGCTTCTCCTTGCCCATTTCCGATTTTCAAGGAGCCATTTTCTTCCTTAAGATTCTAGATCCCCTTTTCTAGTTGGTTGACTTTATTTTCATAATCTTTTTGTTTTTCTTCCATTCTCTTTTTTTTTTTTAATTTTTCCTCACTCATTTGATTTTTAAAGTCTTTTTTAAGTTCTTCTATGAATTCTTTTGGGGCAGGTGACCATTTGACGTTACTCTTTGGGGTAGAAGAGGCTTTTTTCAAAAAAATGTTTAATTAATTTATTTTTAGTTTTCAACATTCACTTACATAAGCTTTTGAGTTTTAAATTTTCTCCACCTCCCTTCCTCGTCCCTCCCCAAGACGCATGCAATCTGATATAGGTTCTATATATACATTCTTAGTAAACGTATTTTCACATTAGTCATGTTGTGAAAGAAGAATCAGAACCAAAGGGGAAAAGACCAAGAGAAAAATAGTATGCTGTGATCTGCATTCAGACTCCATAGTTCTTTCTTTGAATCTGGATGGCATTTTCCATCATGAGTCTTTTGGAGTTGTCTTAGATCCTTGTATTGCTGAGAAGAGCTAAGTCTATCAAAGTCAGTCATCACACAATGTGGCTGTTACTGTGTACAATGTGTTTTCCTGGTTCTGCTCACTTCACTCAGCATCAGTTCATATAAGTCCTTCCAGGTTTTTCTGAAGTCTGCCTGTTCATCATTTATAGCAGAATAGTATTCCATTACATTATATACTACTACTTGTTCAGCCATTCGCCAGTTGATAGGCATCCCCTCAATTTCCAATTCTTGGCTACCATAAAAAGAGCTGCTATAAATATTTTTGTACATGTGGATCTTTTTCTCATTTTTATGATCTCTTTGGGATACAGCCTTAGAAGTGCTATTGCTGGGTCAAAGGGTATGCACATTTTTATAGCCCTTTGGGCATAGTTCCAAATTGCTCTCCAGAATGGCTGGATCAGTTCCCAACTCCACCAACAATGCATCAGTGTTCTAATTTTCCTACATCTTCTCCAGCATTTATAACTTTCCTGTTTTGTCATGTTAGACAATCTGATAAGTGTGTGATGTGGTTCCTAAGAGTTGTTTTGATTTGCATTTTTCTAATCAATAGTGATTTAGAGCATTTTTTCATATGATTATAGATAGCTTTACTTTCTTCATCCGAAAACTACCTATTCATATCTTTTGACCATTTATCAATTGGAGAATGACTTATATTCTTATAAATTTGACTTAGTTCTCTATATATTTTAGAAATGAGGCCCTTGTCAGAGACATTGGTTGTAAAAATTCTTTCCCAGTTTTCTGCTTCCCTCCTAATCTTGGTTGCATTGGCTTTATGCAAAAACTTTTCAATTTAATTAGTCAGAATTATCCATTTTGCATTTCATAATGTTCTCTATCTCTTATTTGGTCATAAATTCTTCTGTTCTCCATAAATCTGACAGGTAAGCTATTCCTTGCTCTTCCAGTTTGCTTATAGTATTTTGACTTTATTTTGGTATATGGTGTAAGATGTTGGTCTGTGCCCAGTTTCTACCATACTGTTTTCCAGTTTTCCCAGCAGTTTTTGTCAAATAGTTCTTATCCCAGAAGCTGGGATCTTTGGGTTTATCAAACAGTAAGAGAGGCTTTTTTTGCTTCAGTATCCTCCTCTGAAGAGGAACCCCAGTCTTCTCTATTCCCACAGTACCACAGTAACTTTCTATGGTTGGGTTCTTTCTTCTTACTTAGCCTGCTCATTTTTTTTTTTCATTTGTAGAAGCTTGTTATTGTAATCACCTCTAGCCCTGGGGTATGGGGCATGGGGCATGATGCCTCTGGTCTCAGATCCTCTTTCAGTTCTCCACTCTGACCTGAAATCAAATCAAGACTTCCACCCTCCTGTAAGTGTCCACAACCAGAGGCGTCCCAGGGATGCTGCACTGCTTTTGCAATCACCAGCGTGTGCTGGTTCCTTTTCCCCCCAGGTGCCCTGTCTTGGCTGCCCAGCTGGGCCTGACATCCCTTATCAGCAGAGGTTCCCTCAATAATTTTTCCCTGCTCAAACACCCATCTCCCCATACTGTCCAGGAAGTGAAAATCCTGTGACTGGGGCCGAGGCCATCTTCCAACCAGTTAGAGAACTAGCTTATAGGTGTTTACTTTTCACAAGGACCAGCCTTGGTTCTGGGATTTTTCTTTGGATCTTCTCCTGATTGTCCCAGGAAGACCAATGTTCTGCCCAAACTCTTCTTACTGCTCTATGTTCGCCCTGAGGTATTATTTTGTCTTGTTTATGGGGAAAATTTGGAGTGCTTGGAATTTTCTGACCTGCTCCACCCTCTTCCCAGAATCCTCTCTCAAAGAGTTTAATTCTGTTCAAGATGATACAACTAGCAAATGTTGGTGCCTGAATTCAAAATCTCCTATAGTGCTCTTTCTACACCATACTTGTTTGTCATTGAAAGGATTACGGACTGCACAGTACTTTCAATTTAGGTTTGGATCTCAAGATATAATGACACGTACTCAGTATAAACTTAACAAATTATCACATTTATTTTACAATGATTAATAATGATTAAGGCAAAACACAGATAAAGGTGAGAATAACATTCAATACAATAAGTAATAATCAAAATAAAGAAAGGGGGGAATAAGAAAAGAAAGGATACACACTCACTAACCAGGCGAGCTCAAATATACCTATTTGACCGGGGAGGCTGAAGAGCAGTCAAGAGGTCTAGTCAGACGGGCAGTGGGCGGCGTCCTGCTCCGACTCAGCAGAGGCCGTGCATGCTCCGACTCAACAGAGATTCCGCGTCCTGTCTCTGACATCAGAGTACTCCAAAAATCCCCTTCCAAATTACCCCTTCTATATCTATGTAAACCAGGGAAAAACAATCTTGATATTTCGTTTTGTGTACGTGTCCTTGGTGAGCTCAGGTCCAGGACACATACACACCTTTAACAAAGCTTGGGGCTTGAGCAGAGCCCAAAATACTTGTTTGTTGTGTAAATCTCCAAGGAGCGATCAGTTCTTGGACAGTTACACTCTTTTCTTAAGACAAATGTTCCTCCTGGGTAACAGTTTGTTACTTGATGTTCCAGTCTCCTTGGTCCCGGCCATGCATGGTAACTCCAATTTGTCTTTATGTCAGGTCATGAGGCGGTTACACCAGGGGGCTGGGGAGAATCTCCTCGGTTTCCCTTACACTGTTTTAAAAATATGGTTGTTGCCTTTTAAATTTTTTCTTATTTCTGCCTACTTGATTATTAATACAAACATGCTGTAAGGACAATGCAAAGGGCCTGGAGTCCATGTCACTTGAGGGCTCGTTGGGGGGAGGGGGTAGTGTTGATAGCTGCCATCATGTGCAGAAAGGGCCAGAATGCATAGAGAGCAGAGTCAGGAAATAGGTGGACATTGAAGAGAAGCAAATTTAGGTTTGATGGCAGGAAAAACTTCCCTGGCAATTGGAGAAGTCCAAAAGTGGCTGTGGCTGCCTTGAGAGGTGGTTAAGTTTCCTTTTCTCAGAGGTCTTCTGGCAGAGGGTAGACAATGACTACTGTTATGGTATAGTGAAGATTCCTTTTGAGTATGAGTTGGTCCTTTCCAACTTTGAAATTCTGTTTCTGTGATTCAGATTTGATGTTACCTTTTTTAGTTTTAAGCTTGGAAACCTATGTATAACTTTTTAATGTTTAAAAAAAAAAAGATGCCATCATGGTAAGTGAGGACTGTACAAAGCAATTCACTTGAGATTGAGAATTGAAGTTATGTTAATGGGTTTTAAAAATGCAAAAAAATCAGATGATGTCATACAGTGGCATGATAAAGTACTATGGATAGAGGGAATCATCTAGAGTGTTTAGAAATTAAGACACAAATCGAATATTCTTTAGCTCTTCTTTTGATTATATTTTTATTTTTTTTCCTGGTTTGTGTGGTGAAGAGTTTCGTTTTCTTTTGCCTAATTAGTTTATTTGCTATTATTTATTTGACCTTCTATTATCTCCCCCCCCACCACCTTTCAGTTTTCCTTTCACTTTTCTTTTTAGTTAACTAAAGAAGCCTGGTAAAATGGAATTCCTTTTTCTATTAAAGAGTAGAAAGAAAACTTAGATCCCTGGTTTGAAGGACTCATTTCATTAGATATCCAACAAAAATTAAAATTTCTCCATTATACTCTGTGTGTGAGTTGCAGGCTTGTCTTAACTTTTCTCATGGAGGCTCAAACAAAATTCGATAAGTAAATAACATAATTATTTAATCAGCATGTCTTTGTTGAGCACCTGTACATCCAAAGCATCTGTTAGATACTGTGGGGATTCAAAGCAATGTAAAATACAATTCCCGACCTCAAGAACCTTACAGTTTGTTGGAGAAAGAACATACATATTCCAGGTAGATGTGGGCAGGCAAAACAAAGAAGACAAGGCAGAGAAGAGAACACACACACAAAAAAAGTGTTGTAGACCAAGTTGTTGACTAAAACTGATGACTGACATGATTTTTTCCCCTTTTTTCCATGTAGTGTATAATTAGAATTTTTATTTTCTTAGGAAACACCAACCAAAGAGCTGGGACACCGAGGAGCAGAAGCAAATAATCAGGAGTCTGATAGTGCAACACCATCATTAGGTCCCAATGACTTGAACAGGTTTACAAACTCAGAAAGTTCAACCGATGAAGAAGGTATTTTGAAAATCTGAGATAAGCTTTAAAATGTAGTATTTATCAGTTCATTTGTATTCTTACAGATACTTAATGTTGCCTGACAATTTATCTCTGCTAAGAGAATTTTCATTTCAGTACAAGTTTTTTTTTGTTAATTGTTGTCAGCAGATTTTATTGTAATATGCAAAGTACTATGTATTTGGGTTCTTTTCTTAAGAGTAATTAAGAAGCAGTTTCAAAACCAGAATTTTTTTTTAGGTGGAGGTTTTGAATGGGATGATGACTTCTCTCAAGAGTCTTTTATGGCAAAAACAGCAGATAACCTTGGTTCTAAGCCCTCTCTTCAAACATCAAAGTACTTTTCTCCTCCACCACCATCTAGAAGTATCGAACAAAGTTGGTCACATGCATCGCCTTATTCCAGGTTTTCTATCTCTCCTGCCAACATTGCAAGTTTTTCTCTTACACATCTTACAGATTCAGATATTGAACAAGGAGGTGAGTGCCCATGTGACAGTGGGTACGTGTGCGCCAATGGGTACACGGGGGTGGGAGATTTGGGAAAGTGTTAATTCTTCTTTAAAGAAGGCAACCAACTAATATGGTAGAAGTTACTGTGTGAATACAGGTTTATTTCAAAGTGTCTTGTTTCTTACATCCATTATAGAAAACTCTTAATAAGATAATCACGAGCCTTAGATCTTATTCCACAAGCTAACTTCTTTTTATCCTATTTGTTCCATACCACAAGCTGAGTGTATTCAGTAAAACCAGATATGCCAGATGTCTGGTGGGGATTTTTAGGTTCCCTTTCACCAGAATGAACAGAGCTCCCTGGGGGAGCAATAACCTGTTCCTCCCCAGTGTCTTTCTGATCTTTGGTTTGAATTTCAGAAATAGCTCTGAATCATTGCCAGATGGAGTATGATATTCTCTTGCCCTTAAAAATCTTTTCTTCTCTCCCTGCCCTTTTAATACAGAAAGAGTAATACAAAGGATTGGTTTAAGCTCCTTAAGTGTGGGGCATCTCTAATTCATGTTTTTTGGTAACAGACCACACTTTGCTACAGTGGCAGTTGAGGCACCTCCTCTTCGAATTCACATTTGCTGTAAAGTGTTTTGTGAGGTTGTTTGTTTTTTTTTTTTAAACTAATATCAGTGTGTGGTAGATAGGGGTAGAAGTGAAGGGTCAGGGATACATATTAAATAGTATCTTAGAATAAATACCACCTTCTTTCATAGCTAGATTTAAAGATAAATGTTAATAGGTGCTCTGGCGTTGAGGTTTGCAAATCAAATAATTTAAAAGTAATATAAGAAGCTTTTATTTGTACTCGAGCTATATTTTACTTATACTGATTAGATAATACCAATTACCCAAGTAGTCCTACAAATAGGCAGATGTTTAGAGAACCTACCCAGTTTTTTTGCATGCTTCAACCTGTGACATTGAACTAGATGTGTGAGTTAAACAGATGTGTTTCTTCTGTATGAGAGTACAGCAGGTGTTGCTTTAAAGCAGAAAAATAAGTCAAGTGTTAAGTCCTCAATTTGCTTACTTTTCTACATAATGCATTTGTGTTGAATTTGAACTAGAAGATTTTTACCCTACAAAAATTGTTTATCTTTATGTCATCTTATTGTCTTTTTACCATATAGGAAGCAGTGAAGATGGAGAAAAAGATTAAGTGGGAAAAATACTTTTTTTAAAAATCAGAAACTGCTCATACAGGACAGCATGCCCACACTGCTGGCCTGCACAGTGTAAATACTGACAAACACAATTGTGTTCGGAGAGCCACTGTAGGCTTCTTCTGGAGTAAGAAGAGGAGAATCAAGAAACACAGAAATGTTAAATAAGGACTTTTGATGTGTATTTGTAATGCGTGTTTTTAATCAGTGCAATTTGCTTTTCATTTGGAAGAGATGAATCTACAGCTGTTTTAAAAAAAAAAACTTGAAGTATTAATTCTTCAGGCAATTGTTATTTGTAACAAACTTGTAAAGCAATTACACAACCTTCTGGTTATGTATGGGATTGTATCATATTCTTTTTATATTTTTCCATGTAGTTTATTCTATTTGAACCTACACCTGTCATAGAATTATACATAATTGTGTCTGTACAACAGGTGGCTGTGTCACTGAAACCGTATGAATGATAGTTGGTCAGTAGTGAGCCATATTTATTCATGGGGGGGAAATCACTAAATACATATTACCTTGCTTTCTGTAATTGCACTATGGATATATGTTCCCAGAGTCCCCAACATTGTACAGAATCAGAATCGTAAATTATTCAAGGAAAATAAAGCAGGTCAAGCTAGGGCTGTTCACTAGTTTGATTTCTCCTGTTTTTATATTTTGTTTGCTATGCATGGTACTTGTAAAATTTAAGTGAGTGTTATGCTGTTGTAGAATTTGCTGGAATCTTAAACCCAGTACCATTTTTCAAAATGATAAATAATTCTGAATGTTGCAGTGTTCGTGTTTTTATAGGAAATATTTTTGAGGAGTCTGAAAACACTGATCTGGGTTGCTCAACTGAATCAAATGCATTTACATTTCTTCTCTTAGAGTGACTTGAGAATATCAGACTTCTTTCCAAATAGTTGAAGGGTCTTTCAACCTGTGATTCTTAAGGGATGTGGAAATGATTTCACTCCTGAACTCCCTGGAGTAAAAAATAAAGCTACTGTAAAGCTTGGCCCAAATAAAATTTCTGAGCTTGTATTAACCAAATATGAGATTATTAAGTCAGATACTTCATAGTAATGTCATGAAGTTTTCTCAAAAATTAATTTGAAAGATCAGACTTACAATGACAGTTTCATTCACCTTTGCTTTAAAAAGGCAGTGATACCAAAACTGAAAATGGGAAATGGCTACCCCTGAAGTCTCTCTGCCTTAAAATAATTAAAAGTTAATTGCTGCTTACCTAGACGCCATCATTGTTTGATGTGAACAGTTGAATAAATCAGCAGCCTCCTAAGATGAACCTGGTTAACTCCAAATAGTTCTCCTGGATGGTGTGGCAGTCAGTCCATGAAATGAGTAACATGGTGCAGTTTAAGGTGGCGGCTAGCTTTAAAATTTTGTTAGCTAGATTTATAGACCCTTCAGATATTGCTGTTATTGGCCTGAGCACACAGAAGTCATTTTCTACTTTCTTTTTCTCTTTCTCTTTCTTTCTTTCTTTCTTTCTTTCTTTCTTTCTTTCTTTCTTTCTTTCTTTCTCTCTCTCTCTCTCTCTCTCTCTCTCTCTCTCTCTCTCTCTCTCTCTCTCTCTCTCTCTCTCTCTTCCTCTCCCTTCCTTCCTTCCTTCCTTCCTTTCCTTCCTTCCTTCCTTAAAGCAGGGATTTGGGGAAAATTGCCACTAGATGGGCATGACCATAAGCTGGCCCCAGTGCTCATGGGACTGGATGTTTCCTCCTGGACTAAATCACGGTGCTGTTTTTTAATTGTTTAAAAGCACTTGATTTTTAAGAGACTGGAATGCTTGAGACACAGCTTTGTGATTGTTCAGAGAAGGGGGAAAGGGATTTACTCTATAAAACAATGTTTTATTTTTTAAAATTGATAGTGGCCACAGGTAAGCCTAGTGTCCAGCTTCCCAAAATACTTTTACAGTTGCCAAAAAGATGCAGTGATATTGTGCTGGGTGAAGAATCAAGTTCGTGGTGAAGTTATTTATCATAAGGGAAAGTTTGCCAATCCGTGGGTTAGTTGATGCCATAGAACATTGTTCTTTATGTCATCGAGTACTCCTAAGACCCAAGTATAAAAAGCCTTACTCTCTTTAGTAAGTATGTTTTACAGTCTCCACTACTCTAATAGCTTTGAAAACATTGTTGGTCACAGTCTGTGACTAAGTGTTAAAAGATAGTTAAGACCAGTAGGCCATGGCACCTTATGACTTATGATCTTAGTTCAGTAATGCAAATTTTTATAAAATCTGTAAGTTTATGTAGTAAAATTTATGACCTACTTACTACATGTACACGTTGACTAATTTCTTGTAGTAGCATTAAAGTTCCACAGGGGAAAAAAATTCAAAGTAGAGACTGTGACCCTTTTAAAAACCACTATTTGTTGTATACACTAAACACTTGCAGGAGTCCCCAAAGAGCATGAAATCCTGTTTCAGAAACTGTATTCATATGTGTGTGTGTATTTTTGTTTCTTTTTAAATGACAGGGCATTAGAGTATGATTATGCCAAAATTAAGCCTCAGCTCTGAATTTCTTGCTATGGAGACTCCTTGAGTAATAGCAGTGAATGGTATGTTTTATAGGTAATCACTGACCTAAATTGAGTAAAAAATGAGATGGCTGCTCTAATTCAGCTTATACTGTTGACATCAGACATCAACAGATGTTAATTAAGCACCTACTAATACATTGTGGTAGGTGTGAGGATTCAAAGATCAAACAAAAAAAAATTGCCTCTGCCCCCCAAGGAACCCACATGGTCAGCCCATCAAGGTTTTCTTCAAACTTTTAGGCAATTTCTTTTTCACCATGTTTAAAGAGATTAGGCCATAGCTTCCATTTAATAGACTTTTTTTTTTAATTAGTACTACCCTGAGCCTCAATAAAGAGTTATTTCATTCAGTCTAAATGACATGTAACTAGTTGCCAAACATGCATCTTTATATGATCAATTTAGATTGGATTTTATGGAAAAATCTTACTGTATTAGAATATGGAAGGTAGAATTTATTTACTAAATGTGTGTTAGCATAGTATTTTGAAATTTCAAGCAATACACAGTAGATGGTTCAATAAAATAGATTTATAGTTGTCAACTCTGTGTTTGGAAATATTAGCATGTAGTTCATTGTTCAAATTTAGGGGGTTTTTGTTACAAGCAGTAGGATTTTTTTTAATGTTACTTGTTCTAAAGCAGATTATGCAATTGAAAGCAAATCATTGGGATCCTTCAGATTAGATAGAATTGGTTTATAATACTTGGTCCACAACAGATATTCATTGCTAAACTTCCTTTTGATAGTTCAAAAAATATCCAGTTTTAGGTTGCATCTTATTTTTTTCAGTGGTTTATTGCTGAATAGCTTGTTTCTATCAAGTAAACCCCATATTATCTACCCTTTTAAAATTGCCTTTGTTGTGTCTCTAAAGCAGTTAACGGATTTTCTCAGATGATCCCATAATCAACCTAAAATAGAAATTCATGAAAAGAACTTTCAGAATCTCAGATAACCTGATTTAATGTTTACAAATTAGGCCTTCGGGGTAAATAAACCACAGATATGTTTAATTTGAAATAAAACATACGGTAATCTGGCTTTCACATGTATAGATGGATGGGTAACCACTTTTGTAGAGATGGGCTTATCTAGGAAAGGTTATTGTATATTTCTGCTGCACTAAAAATCCTTTCAAGCCACCTCCTTTTATTACTATTTTAAAGAGTAAATTTATAGGATTTAATGAATCTTTTTGAGTGTGTATTGAGGGGCTTGGCTAAAGGGAGAACTTCTAGTTTTGAACTATGTACTAAGCACTTCATTTAAAACATCAGAAGTGAATCAAGTGTTATAAATCCAATTGTTTGGATATAGTGATGGGTAGCATCAACATATATTAGCCTTATGAGAAACAGCCTTAAAATAAGAATGGGGTGTACAAAATAACTTCAGCTTTAAGTCACAAAAACAATATTCTGAGATATTAATGGTATTAGTTCAAGTCTTTGATTTGAAAAACAAAATTTCTGTAATAAAAAGGACATTAAAGATGTGTTGACAGTATTTGTGATACCAGCAGCCTGTTAAAGATATGTTTGAATGACTTAAAATAATTTGGTTTTGTTTAATAAGTTGTTCAGATTTGCACAGGCCTAGGTGTAACTTGATAATGGTACTGATGTATATATAATGTTGAATTATGTTTGTAAATGAGGAATTGTGTAATAAAATCATAGGTATGAGGGTTTTCATATTGTAATTTAATACAGGTATATGAGGTTTATGGCAATATCATAGTTAATGAAATTTCAGGTCAAATTGTCTTTAAATTGTGTACATTTTTAAATTGTAAGATTTCTACTGTATATTGATCATGCATAGTGTGATTCAATAAATTGCTTGTAATTTAAAACTATTTAATATTCAAAATAAAAAATATAGTTATATATTTATAATCTCTGTTTCTGTGTTCATTTACTACATCTTCACTGTAAGAGAAAAAAACAACATGTCAATTCATGGAGTTTACAGTGGTCCTGAATGGTCAGCACCCCCTACCCCTTACTTAGGATAGCATCTGAATTGTCCCAGTTGAATTAAGAATCTATCTTATTTTGGGGGGCAGCTAGGTGTGCACAGTGGATAGAGCACCAGCCCTAGAGTCAGGAGTACCCGAGTTCAAATCTGGCTTCAGACACATAACACTTACTAGCTAATGTGACTCTGGGCAAGTCACTTAACTCCAATTGCCTCACCAAGAAAAGGGGGGGAAAAAGTCCTATTTTTCAAGAGCTCATCAGAAGGCTTCTGAATCTCTGGGTAATGATAATGCTTTCCAAGATGGTGAGTACTCTCCTTATCTTTTGTCACCTTTTGTTTAGGCCCTGCAGCTCTTACACTATGACTCCAGAAATATTTGTATAACCCACTAGGTTTACTTTTCATGTTAACATTAGTTAACTGCTAATTCAAATAGATCTTTATCTCATCAATTCGGGAATTGCCTCCAGCAGTGAACACAATTTATTCATGTCTGCCCATTTTGTGCAACTCTTGTCCTCAGAGGATCCATCCAATCTGCCAGAGGCCTCCTTTGCTTTCTCCTGGCATTAGAGAGATACTAGAGGAGCACCTTGTCCGTCCATCCATCATCCCTCATTCTTGCCACATGACCAGCCCATCTCTTATTCCTATCATACAATTCCTTGATGACATCTTGTACCTCTCTTAGCTTGCAATTCACTCAGTTCCCCAGATCTTTGCCAGACAAACCACCTAACCATATTCCAACCACTACCACCACCACCATCTTATATTGATGAAGTTGATTTTTTTGAATCCATGTAAAATTTCCCATTTATCCCTATTGAATGCCATCTTATATTCAGCCTGCTGCTTAAGCTTGTCAAGATCTTTTGGGATCCTTACCCTGTCGTTGAATCTCTTCGCTATCCCTTCCAGCTTTGAGTTATCTTCAATTTTATCCAGGTCATTGATAAAAAATATTAAACAGCATGGGGCCATCTACATATGGAAGGATGGAGAAGGGGGGGTGCTTCTAGAAACCTCCCTCCCAACTGATCCTGAATCCAGTCATTCAGCAAGCTCCGAATCCATCTAATTATCATCTTTCCATCTTTTCCACAGGAAGAAAATGAGGTATTTTAATCAAGTACTTTGCATGTATCTAAATAAACTTCATCTCTGCCATTCCCTGATCTAGCAGTTTAATAACCCTGTCAAAAAAGAAAAAAAAAACTACTTCATCTTCTAAATGGGTACCAACCTGTCCCAGAATTGTTTTTGCACTTAACAGTATTATGTTTTTCCCCATTACATGTAAAGATAGTTTTCAACATTCATTTTTATGAGACTTTCAGTTCTAAATTATCCCCCTCCTCCTCCCTCTTCCCTCCCCAAGGCAGCGAGCAATCTACTATAGATTATACATGTACAATCATGTTAAACATATTTCCACATTAGTCATGTTGTGAAAGATGAATCAGAACAAAAGGGAAAAACCATGAGAAAGAAAAAAATATGGAAACAGTATGCTTCTATCTGCATTCAGACTCCATGATTCTTTCTCTGGATGTGGATAGCATTTTCCATCGCGAGTCTTTCAGAACTGTCTTGGATCATTGCATTGCTGAGGAGAGCTATCATAGCTGATCATCACACAATGTTGCTGTTACTGTGTATAGTGTTCTCCTGGTTCTGTTCACTTCGCTCAGCAATGGTTCATGTAAGTCTTTCCAGGTTTATCTGAAATCCACTCGCTCATCATTTCCTCTAGCACAAAAGCACTGGGGATATGAAAAAAAAAGGCAACAACAAAAACAACACACACAAAAAACCCTTCAGAAAACAATCCCTGCCTCCTAGGATTTCACAGTCTAATGCACTACTACCTTTTGGGTATTTCAGATTAGCTATCCCATAGGCATTGTCCAAAACATAACTCATCATCTTTCCCCACCCCAAAAAAAATCCCTCTTCCAAACTGTTCTAATAATGTTGCGAGCACCATAATCCTTGATTCCCCACTTTCCCTTATATCCAGCCAGTTTCCAAACCTTGTAATTTCTATTTCTACAATATCTTTCCCATCCATCTTCTCTCCATTCACACAGTCACTATGCCAATTCAATTCCTTATCACCGCTTACCTGGATTACTGCAATGTCCTTCTAATTGACCTCCCACCTTTGTCTCTACTCATTCCAATCAGTACTCCACAGAGCTGCCGAAGTGATTTTCCTACCATAGATATTGTCCCCCTGTGCCAAGTGGCTTGAATGCATCAATTAGGGGGTCTCTTGTTAATTACTTGCCCATCTTGGGTATCAAACTCCTTGTTAGATATTTGTTTTGTCATTTCCTGTGCAAAGGTCATTCTCCTTGGCAGAGGAGTCCAAAGAAAATAAGGAATGAGCAGCTCTGCATTCTCTGAGTTGATTATCATCGTTCTTCCTCTTCCCCGTCCTCCACCCCCAAGATAAGGTCATGACTAGGAAACTCATCATTTTGGAGATATCTTCAGCTTTGGTACTCACACCTCGTCAGCATCCCTACTAGCCTCTGCCCCTCTGACTGGAGAGCTGAATGGTGGAGCCAAAGGCTCCGCCCAAAGCCTCCCTTTATAGAGGGCTCAGAGCCCTAGGCATTTCTTCATTTGTCACCAGCTGCTGTACTTGGTTGAGACACCAACACCATCATCATACTCTCCAGAAGGGCACCCTCCAGCTCCCTCCTCCCCTCTTCATTGTCTTTCCCCATTAGATTAGAAGCTTCTGGAGGTTGGGGACTATCTTTTTCTTATGTGTATCCCTCGCACTTAATCTGGCCCATAGTACGTGCTTAATAAATGTGTATCCTATTGCATCATTTCACCTACCCCAAGCAGCGATTTTATCCCTTCCTCACTCATCCTTCTCCTCAACACAGCTTTAAAACAAACAAACAAAAAACCAACTGAACACTTCACGGTGCTCTTAGCTCGTCTTGCTAGCCTAAGTACATTCTGAGTTTTAGAACTCCTGACACAGTATTCTTAGATTCATCCTCCATCACCCACTTTTATATCATATTTCTTTTATATTACATTTCTTTTTTAAAAAATCTAAATTGGGCAGCAATACATCCAAAGTCCAAAAAATGAAGATGAAACACGCCACTCACCTCCTGACAAAAAGATAATAAATTTAAAGTGCAGAAAAAGACACGCATTTTCAGACATTGCTAAAGTAGGGATTCGTTTTGCTGGACTAGGTAGATATGTGTTGAAGGATTTTTTTTTAAATTTGCTCAAACTGGCCCCATTTTTCCTTCTTATTGGAATTGTCTCGCTTTTCATCTTCAGAATTTC
Organism: Phascolarctos cinereus; assembly: GCF_003287225.1. Lineage (NCBI taxonomy): Eukaryota > Metazoa > Chordata > Mammalia > Diprotodontia > Phascolarctidae > Phascolarctos > Phascolarctos cinereus. The sequence goes on from NW_027555847.1 coordinate 212,315,366, forward strand.
ATTCTTGAGTTTTCCATTCCCTCTGGGTGGACTTTCCAAAGGGAATCTTAGTCCATAGGATGCTTCCTATTCTTCTGAATTCTTTGAAATCTGTTTTCCCAAAATTTAGGGTAGATGCCTGACAATGCCTGACTATCCTTTTTTTCTCTGCAAAAAACTTTAAGAAGGAATAGTCACTTCCCCTGAAATTCTGATTATTTCTACCCCAGCAACCCTGTTACTGAAAATTAGATCCAGTATTTTCCCTTGTTGGTTCTTCTTCTTCTTCTTCTTCTTCTTCTTCTTCTTCTTTTTTTGCTTTTAGGCAATTGGCGTTAAGTGACTTGCCCAGGGTCACACAGATAGTAAGTGTCAAGTGTTTGGTCTGAGGCCAGATTTGAACTCAGGTCCTCCTGACTTCAGGGCCGGTGCTCTATCCACTGCACCACCTAGCTGCCCCCCTTGTTGGTTCTTCTTAACTTTTGAATGGTGGCATTATAATTAAAACAAATCAAGAAGTTATTAGCCACTCTGCTTTTAACAGAAAAAGGACCCTACAGATGTCTAAATAACTGGTCTATCATCACTATTACATCATGTTTCAGTGCCAAGCTTGTGATATTTCCCAAGCTTCTCATCTATTTCTTCTTTCTGACCAGGTGGTTTGTAGTCTCCCTCCATTGATCTTCACCAAATGCTCTCCACCATGCTTTTTCCCCTCTCTGGTTCCTGGGTTTTCTCACATGATTTTACCTTCTTTTTTTTTGTGAGGCAATTGGGGTTAAGTGACTTGCCCAGAGTCACACAGCTAGTGAGTATTATGTGTCTGAGGCTGGATTTGAACTCAGGTCCTCCTGACTCCAGGGCTGGTGCTCTATCCACCTAGCTGCCCTGATTATACCTCTTAATATATAATGCCACCACATCCCGCCTACCCTAACCCATCTTGTTTCCTTTGAATAAAGTATTCCCAACCAGCGTTATAGTTCAGTCGCATGGATTACACTCCCGTAAGTCTCAGTAATACCTATGACGCCTCACTTGTCTCCTTCCATTAGGTCATCTAGAGATTTATTGTGTACATATTTGAGACCATTGGTTTTTACTTCTATACCCTTTCTTAGATTTTGTCTCCTGTGAGCTTCATAGACACTTTGTATATACATGTAGGAAATCTGTAATAAAGGAATTTTTAAAAACTTGATGAGGTGGAAAAAGTTAAATGAATATTTTCTGGCAACCTGTGCACAGGGAGACATAAAGATTGTCTTCAATTGGGTATAATCTGTTGCCATGCAACAACAAATTCGGCCATTGTATCCAAGTCTTTCTGTTTTAGGTAGGTGGTGACTTCAGCGCACAGAATAAACTGAAAGCAATTAGTTTTCATTGTCCTAAAGCCTTTTCATCAGCCATGAAAATACTGTGAAGTTTAAAGACTGGAAATGTACTCAATTTTTCCTTTTAATCAAAAAACAAACATCTTTGGTTATACTAGACAATGGAATAAATTAGTCTTTAGCCTGTGCCTCTGTTTGCCTAAGATAATGTTAAGACAACAGACAGGTTTTTCCATGAAATATTCCCTTCTGATTCTCAGCTTCAGATTCTTACCTAGTTAGGCCCTTCTGACAAGTAAATTTCGCCTATTAGAGGAAACTCAAATTATTAATGTGACTCATTTAAAGTTTCCAGTGTAAAGAGGCATAGTAGCTATGAGCAAATGAATTCTATGGATTATCTATTTATATCGATTCTTCCTTTGATGCCCAGTACACTCTCTACTTTCAATTTCCACATCATTATTGGCTCAGTCCTGGAGTTTAGGACAATCTCTCACTCCTTTTTCCCTTCCTGCAAAAAAAAAAAAACTCTATTCTTCACATGATCTAGCAAATTAGTTTTCTTAAAACATTGTTTTCGTGTAATTCCCTCAAAACTTTTGGAAAGTCTCCATTGCCTAGAGGTGAGCCTCCAAACCTCCTGACCCTGGCTTCCAAAGCTGTCTTGAATCTAGCTTTGCAACTCAATGCCCCACTACTACTGGACTGGGGTACTTCACTTCTAAAGGATCATAGATTTTGAGCTGGAAGGGACCTACCCAAAAGGCCATCAAGTCCAACTTGTACATAAAGATGAGGAAACTAAGGCCCACAGAGACACAGGCAGTAAGTGGTGGAAGTAGAATTTGAACCCAGATCTTTTGACTCCAAAGTCAGTATTCTTTCCATTGTTCCATTCATTTGCTCTAGTCAGGCTGGGGTACTCATTATTCCATGATTCTTGCACTTTCCTCATCTCTTCTCTGTATCTTTGATCATAGTTTTCTCCTTTTCCAACCATTCCTTCTAAACCCAACCCATCCTTAAAAGTACAACTGAAAAAGGGGAAAGCAGCTCTTTTTGTGGTAGCAAAGAATAGGAAATCGAGAGGATACCCATCAATTAGGGAATGGTTAAACAAGCTGATTGTGATGGAAGATTATTGTGCTGTAAAAAATGACAAGCAGGATGATTTCAGAAAAACCTGGAAAGACTTACATGAACCCATGCAAAGTAAAGTGAGCAGAACCAAGAGAATGTTGTACACAGTAAAAGCAACATTGTATAATGAAGAATTGTGAATGACTCTTGGCTATTCTCAGCAATACAATGATCCAAGACAATCCTAAAGGACTCATGATCATGTTCTAACGGCCTCCAGAGAAAGAACTGACACTGTCTGAATACAGACTCAAGTATGTTGTTTTCACTTTTTCTTTCTCTTTCTTTCTTTCAATTTGAGTCTTCTTATACAAAATGACTAATATAGAAATGTTTTACATGATTGCATATGTATAAACTATGTTGAATTGCTTACCATCTCAGGAATGGGGAAGGGGAAGGAAGGGATAGAAGGAAGAAGGAAGGGATAGAATTTGGAACTCAAAACATTTTTTAACATGTAAATTGAAAAAATAAAATATTATTAAAAAAAAAAGCACAACACAAAATCCATCTCCTCCATTAAGCCTTCCCTGACTCTTCTAATATTCAATGACTTTTCTTTTTTCTGAATTCCTCTAGTACTTTTTTACAACGCACTTTTTTTTTGTGGCTTAACCTTACACAGATAGTTGCATAAATCTTTATTGGTCACTCAACAACAAGCATTTATTAAGCACCTACCATGTGCCAAGTTCAATGAATATTTGATCCATGATCAATCGAAGCAGCATCAACCCAAAATTCTTTGTTATAAAGAGTGCCTCTCTGAGAGAGAAGAGGGGCAGGAGGAGGAATAGGAAGGGAAACTTAGACGATGTGAAGGATATGAATAAAAGTTATCTTTGAAAAAGAAAGAACATTAGCTTACTCTAACTTCAAACATTTCACCTGAATTATGATAAAGCAGCAAAATTATTTGATCAGAGATTTGTCTCTTCTCCCCAATGATCCCACCTGTTTCAACAATATCTTCTATTATCCAACACAAAACCGTGTCTCCTGTATAGATAAGGCATATTCACTCTAACCTTCATTCATAATTTATGCTAAACTCATTTCATTGGCAGTGTGTACCTGCATGGCCAAGAGCTGAACTAAGAGGGAGGGGAGGGTGTTTACCCCCCTCCCCACGTACTTCCATACTCACATACCCTCTATCCAGGCTTGTCTACGCTCTTAGTTCCACTTGCTCTTTGTCAATCAGTCAGTTAACAAACATTCATTAAGTACCAATAATGTGCCAAGCACTGGAGATATAAACAAAAAAAAAATTCTTTGCACTAAGACAACTTACAGTCTAATGAGAAAGACAACACACTCACACACACACACACACACACACACACCCCAAAAATAAAATAGTTACAAGGTAACCCTAGGGGGAAACTCTCAGGAACCTACCCTGAAATTTCCTGTACTTTCTCATTTCTCTTTTCTATTTTTTTTCACAATTATACCCTTCTAAATTATCTCTGAATAGTCTAACTTGGTTTTCTCTCTCCTTTCTCTGGCCTCTTACACATATTTGTACCACACACTTTAGTACTCAATGATACCTATCTTTTATTCCTTTCTAATTTACATATGTGCTCAAGTGTGTGTGTTGGGCATCAGGCTGGTCTTCTTAACAAGAGCATAATTCCTCCTGAGAGGAAGGAATATAATTACAGTATCTGTGTACACCCTTTAGTGCCTGGGCAGCTGGGTGTTGCAATGGATGGAGCACTGGGCCTGGAGTCAGGAAGACCTGAGTTCAAATATGACCTTAGACAGTTACCAGTTGTGCAACCCTGGGTAAGTCACTTAACCCTGTTTGCCTCAGTTTCCTCATCTGTAAAATGAGCTGGAGAAGGAGATGGCAAACCACTCCATTATCTCTGACAAGAAAACCCCAAATGGGGTCACAAATATTCGGACACGACTAAAAAGCAACTGAACAACAACTATAACGCCTAGCATAGAGCTGAGTGTCTAATAGGTACTCAACAAAAAACTTGTATGGCCAAAGTACGTTCTGTTCTTGAATAATCAAGAATTGTTTCAAAACTATGTAGGTAAATCACATTGGAAAGGATAATGCTATCCAAAACTAGGAAGTAAGCTTTCTAAGACCAACCTGATCTATGTCCTAAATATAATTCAGCAACCATGTACTAAGTGCTTAGTGCCATATGCACCAGGCGCTGGACTAGGTGCTGGGCTTACTCAAATAAATTCGTGATCTCTGAGAACGCGCACACCCATTGATGTTCCTTCCAAGCGTGCAGATCATAACCTGGCTGTGCCCGCCCACCCTGTGCAGCCCCTTCTCATGTTTTCCCAAAAGTTGGCCATCCAATATATTAGAGGCCTCCCTTACTTTCTTCTGTCGCTGCACTCAGTGTGTCCACAGCCATCCCTTAATCCCGACACATGGCCAGCCCATCCTTTTTCTACCACACTTTTTCCTGATGACAATTTTTACTCCATTCTTCATTTATTCTGTGTTGTCTGTTCATATCCACCATCTACCTTTCCATGTGCGTACCCATTATTCGATATTTATTTTCATCTCTTCAGAGGCCATACAAAAACAGTCGAATATTAGTATTTTATTTAAAAAGGAGTATCATAACTTTTGTAAAAGGTACTCTTTATCTACTTGGTCTTTTTCATATGGATGGTCAGGCTAAACTCTTGATCAACTATGGATCTCTTCCAGAAGGGTCTGCAATGTTACAGGGCAATAGTATAATGTTACAAGAGTAGATATTCTCTAGCATCTTAGAGGACCTCACTGTTTACAGGTAATCCCTCTTCACCTTGGACTCTGCACTGCATTTGATCAATTAAGTGGTGAACACCTTGGCAAACAAATGTCTCCTTGTTTTATGCCTTCCCTGGTTTTAATGATCAAAGTTTTTATAGTCATTGATAAAGGTTTTTTAATTTTTGTTGTTGCTATTGTTTTGTTTTGTTTTTTGTTTCATTTTTTTTTCCTGCAAGGTAAGTGGGGCTAAGTGACTTGCCCAGGGTCACACAGCTAGTAAGTGTGAAGTGTCTGTCCGAGTCCAGATTTGAACTCAGGTCCTCCTGACTCCAGGGCTGGTGCTCTATGCATTGCGCCACCCGGCTGCCCAGTGATCCAGGCAACGGACGTTGTTATATCTTTCTAGTATAAGGTGTACAATCAAGTACATCTGTCAAGTCAGCACACTCTCCTTAAAGCAAGTGATGAGATGCCCAAATAACTTGACGAAGGAGAAGTCTTGTTCAATCGATTAAATCTTAACTGTAGGTTTTAATTTAAATCAATCTTAGGCTTTAAACTAATTATTTAAAGTCCCTGGAATAAAGATGATATTGCACCAGGAGATTGTTCAGATAATCTTAACTACCAAGCTGTTCTAGAGATGAAAACAAATAAATTGTCCCAGTTAAAACCCAGTTAAAAAAAGAATTGCTTGGATGAAAGGGAAAGAAGGGGATAAAGCATATATTTATTTAGCGCTTAGTACATGCCTAGCAAAGACCATTGCATTTGCTCCTGTGTGGGACGGCGAAGACCCTTACCCAAATTGACTACTCAGGAGTCCTCCGAGTAGGGTGCAGAAAATTTATTAGAATCTCATGAGCAGCGGGCAGTCCCACTGCGAGCCGAAAGAACGACAGAAATGCTCATAGCAGGAGGGCCGCTCCCCTGAGCGCCTGTGCAGTTTTTATACATTTTAGACAAAGAACCCCGAAAATTCCACCTTCCTTACATTGTGATTGGCTAAATAAACTTTTCTTTCCTTATTCGGACAATGGAATGCGGTGACTGAGGTAATGGTATAGTTCCTCCGCCACATATATTCCAATTCCTTTTTAGGACAATGGTATGCAGCCCAGTCCTTATCTAACATCACATGACTGAGGCCTCCAGGCTTCAGCTAATCGAGCTAACAGTTACCTATTAGTACATACCCGGACTGTGAGTTCTTCACCCATCTCATACAATCCTCACAACAACCCTAGAGGTAGGTGCTGTTATTATCCCACTCTGCATTTGAAAAAACTGAGTCAAACAGAGGTTAGATGATTTGCCCAGGGTCACATAGCTAGTGAATGTCTGAGACTGGATTTGAACTCAGGTCTTTCCTGAGTCCAGGCCCAGAGTTCTGTACACTATACCTCCCAAATGCCTCTAAGGAGGCAAGGAAAAGCCTGGGCTTTGGCCTAAGTCTAGGTCTTGGCTGAAGAAAGACCTTAAAAGTTGTGAAGGATCAGGAGAATTTTGGACTTCCTGTCAGTGTCCTGACAGCATCCCCAGATCATCTGACAGTGGTGTCTGCCTTGGGAACCAAAGATTTACTTTGTAGATTCATGGCTTCATCAGAAGAATACCAAAGAAGCTTTCCCTTACCTCAGGGTAATTTCCTGAGTATCCCACAGAGGGAAGAAAAGGACTTCCAGCAGCTAGGAACTGTGTATTAGCCACATGTGCTCATGTGTCTACTTTCCCCTGATGGGAGAGGTTGTCCCAGACTTTTTCAGGATGTTTTATACCAACTGTTCTTACTCCATCACTTATAAATACCTCCTTTCTAAAGGCTATTTACATAGCCTGGCTATGGTTATCTAAAGCCTGGCTAACTACAAAGATTCTCAACTGATAACCATAAGGAAAAGTACATCAGAAAAAAGTCTCAGGCTCCTAGCATTGGAGGGAGAAGGCCCTCTTTAATCCTGAGGGTTACTCACAGATCTTTGAGTAGAACTGGGCCCTACTCTATGGGCCCTACTCATCAGGGCAAGTGGGAATTAAGATAAAGCCTCAGAGGATGTATTAAACAAGAACTTTGAATAATTTTGATTTATTAAATACTTTGTTGGAAGAGAGCCTTTAAGATAGCTCAATCAAATCAGATGTGGTTTGTTTTTCATAATCAACAAACAATAGTCCAGTGGGAATTTATACTCTTTACCTCCTTTAATTAGTTATGAAATGGTAAGTATGTATTCCATTGTAAAATATCACTTATCTGCATGTTCCCTACTAATATCCTGATTGTGGGTTCCCTTCTGAGAAAATATCCATATCCAGTTTGTTGCCAAGGCCTGCCTATTTTACCTTTGTAGCATCTCTCCTATTTTCTCTGGTTTCTCCTTACATTTCCCCTATGTCTGAATTCTTTCTTTCCTCATGTTTGCCTCCTGGTTTTCCTGTCTTCTTTTATAATCCTTCTTAATGCTACTGCTTTCCAATTTATCCTGTGTCCATTTTGTTTGTGCATAATTGTTTCCACGTTGTCTCCCCCCCATAGACTGTAAGCTGCTTGAGGGCAAGGGCTGTCTTTGGCCCTTTTTTTTTTTGTATCCCCAGAGTTTAGCACAATGTCTTGCAAGTATTAGGCACTTAGTAAGTGTTGATTGACTGACAAGTAGGCATACAGGTTGGTAGTTGACGCTTTCTCATTCACCTTTTTTCTTTATTAATCTCAGCTGAGATCCCGCCCCCCCATTGGTATCTTAATTTATTTATTTTTAGTTTTCAACATTCACTTCCACAAGATTTTGAGTTCCAAATTTTCTCCCCTTCTCTCCCCTCCCCCACCCCAAGACACTGTGCATTCTGAATACCCCTTCCCCTAATCTGCTCTCCCTTCTATCTACCACACTTCTCTTGTCCCCTTCCCCTTCTATTTTCCTATAGGGCAGGATAGATTTCTATACCCCATGTCCTGTGTATCTTATTTCTCAGTTGTATGTGAAAGCTATTTTTTTTGAGCATTTGTTTTTAAAACCTTGGGTTCCAAATTCTCTCCCTTCCTCCCTCCCCACCCACCCTCATTGAGAAGGCAAGCAACTCGATACAGGCTATACATGTGTAGTCATGCAAAACACTTTCATAGTAGTCATGTTATGAAAAACTAACTACATTTCCCTTCATCCTATCCTGCCGGCTTCCCCCCCCCCAATTTATTCTGTTCTCTCTTTTGACCCTGTTCCTCCTCAGAAGTGTTTGCTTCTGATTAGCCCCTCCCCCAATCTGCCCTCCCTTCTATCGTTCCCCCTCTCTTATTCTCTTCCCCCTATTTTCCTGTAGGGTAAGATAGCTTTCCATACCCAATTGAGTCACACCATTGGTATCTTCAGCCTCTTTAGTTTCCTTGCGAATTGTTCCCTTAACACCCACACAATTGGGTCATTCCCCAGCACAGACCTATTTTATGCACACTTGAGCCAATCTTGCTGCTTTTCTCCTCTTTTTGTTCTTAGTGCCTTTTTCTGCCTCCTTTATAAGAATATCCAAAAGTTCAAAGTTAGGAGCCCAGGTTCCATGGCTTCACAGTCCTTGATGGTGAAAACAGTTTGTTGTAAAAATCTTTGCAGTCATCTACAATACCACATGCCAGGCACCAGGCTAAAATGCTGGGAACACACAATCAAAAAAATTAAACAGTTCCTGTCCTCAGGGGGTTTACATTCTACTAGGAAGATACAAGATGTAGTCAGAAAAGTAAATACATACTATGTATAAGTTTTACTTATCCAAAATGCCTTCTAATCTATATTCCCACTTTAATTTCACAATAGTCCTTTGAGGGTAGAAATTATTCCAAATGAGAAAAATGAGAAATTATGATTTTTCCAAAGAGAAACAGCTTAATAGTGGAACTGAGACTAAAACTCAGATTTTTCCTTGTCCTTCATCAATATTCTTTCCACAGATCATGTTGTTTGCTGTTCAATGCTGGTGGACATTGTTGGACATTAGACTTCACATCCCATGTGATGTTATACTATATGTAAATATGTCATTCACATACAAAGATGACCTACTATAAAAATATTAGTATTAACAAACTATATTATAATTTATTATAATTATATGACATTATGTATTATATTTTTATATTATGCTTATATTATAATTTATGAAATAAATTATTGTGAATAATATTAATATTAATAAATAATATTTTTAAAAAGTTTAGTGTCAACATTTCCAATAATAGTGGCAGGTTACGTTATGGATACCCATTCTATCTGGTACAAATGTCCGTTATGTTTATGAGGTGGCTATATGTATGGTCACAAAACAGAAAAGTTGATCTTGAAGATTATATTGCTCGGAGTGATTAGTACCTTTCAGAGAGAAAAATAATTGAGTTTTCTTTGTTAAGGTTGTTCAGCTGAGCTAGTGTCTGGCAGTTTCACATTAATTATCTATTGTTGGGACATGTTTATTTTTGATAGAGAGGTTGGTTTTTTGTTTTGTTTTGTTTTTTTGTTTTTGTTTCCTTCAAGAGTCTCATATTTCTAGAATAGAAGTGAGAAAGATGACAGGAATTGTTTTCAGATAACACAGATGTCAGGCTTAGAAGATAATTTCTGTTTTCCTGACTGGTTATGATTTTAAGTTCATAAAATCAGAATTGTAAATAATTGAGACTGTTGAAAACTAAGTTGAGGGGATGGAAGCTGAGAAAATAGTCCATCTTGGGGGATGGAGTGGAGTGGAAGGAGTACCATAGCTCAGAATTCCAGTTCCAATTCCAGAGGACAGTCCCACCATGAACACAATTACCAGGAAAAGACAAGTTTCATGCCGCCAGGGATGACAGTCCTTGAGGAGGAATCATGGAAGCAAGCCTTCCCAATATAGGAAGTATGAACCTATGAATTATAATACCATGGGACAAAGTCCGCTTTACCTCATGCCAGTTACAGCTCTGAGTAAATAATCAAGTTCTCCTACTCAGCCTAACTCTAGTCATATGTTGTTCCCCAGCTGAATATAACATCAATAGTCACTGAGGCCAGAAAAAAAGAGCACTGGCTTGTGATCAGATAGTTTAGCTTCTAATCCCGGATGAACTGTGTAATCTTAAACAAGTCATTTCATTTCTTCAGGCCTTATTATCTCATCTGTAAATAAGGAGTCTGGACTAATTGATCTTTAAGGTAACTTTCAACTCTAAGATTCTATGAGTCTATTTATGACATATTTTGTTGCAATGTATCTCTTTTGATCTTGGAATCAGAAAGACTCATCTTTGTGAATTCAAATCTGACCTCAGACACTAGCTGTGTGACCCTGGGCAAGTCACTTCATTCTGTTTACCTCAGTTCCTCATCTGTAAAATGAGTTAGAGAATGACAAACCACTCCAGTATTCTTGCCAGAAAAACCCCAAAATGGAGTCACAAAGAGTTGGACACAACTGAAAAAGACTGAACAAACAAAATCTCTTTTCATAATCTATACTTAGGATGTTATTTTCTCTCCAACTACCATCATCTCCAACAATACACATAACTCCTCAGTCTCCATTATATTGCCTATATGTTTAAGCAGGAATTGAATTCTGATCAGCATCTGGCAAAAAAAGAGCACAGTGCTAAATACTGAGAAAGACACAGTCTTGTAGAGCTTTGTGCACAGTAAGTAAATATTTAATCAGCATGGTGTAGCAAAAAAAAAAATATGGTGGAATTGGTTTTATCATTCCTGCCAAAGAAATTAAATCCAACAAGCATCTATTGAGAGAGCCTATTACGTGTAAGGCACTGGTAATAACAAAGACAAAACCAAACCACTCTCTGTCCAGAGGATCTATTCTTGTAGATCCATGATCTACAAGAAGCCTAACTCCTATATAATGTGAATATTTTTTTCAAGAAGAGATTTGGAAGGTAATGGGTATGGTGAACAATAAAAAAAAAAAATCACAAAAAAATTGATTAGAATTTAGTACATAGTAAATGACTAGTCATCAATGTGGGAACCATTTCTTAATAAGCTATCTGTATAAAGACAAATCATTGACTTCTTAGATAAAAAATTAAAATAAATATCAAATTAGAAGAAAGAGTAAAAATGAGAAGTTATGTCAAGCAGTTGAGGCATCTTCAATTTGACCTCTTTAAATAAGATGTTGACACTGAAAAATGTGAAATGTGTGAAAACAAACATTCAGTATAACCTTTTGATTAATATCTAGTGAAGCATAAAACAGATGTCCCCCAAATTTTACACCTGTACTTATTTTGAATGGAATTCCTCTTTCTGACTTTTCCTGATTGTTTTTATTGGCACTAAAGAGGAACGCTGGTTATTTATGTGGATTTATTTTATATCCTGCAACTTTGTTAAAGTTATTGTTTCAATTAATTTTTAGCTGGCTCTTTAGGCTTTGCTAAGTAAATCATCATATCATCTGCAAAAATCAATTATTTCATTTGTTATTTACCTGTGCTTATTTGCTGAATTTCTCTTTTTTTTTTCTTGTTACCATGGGTAGAATTTCTAGGACTATGTTAAATAGTAGTGGAGATAATGGGCATCCTTCCTTTATCCCTTTGCTTATTGGAAAGGCCTCTAACATTCCTTCTTTACATTTGATATTTGCTCTTGGTTTTACTACATACTAAGGAAAGGTCCATTTATTCCTATGTTTTCTAGTGTTTTAATAGAAATGAGTGTTGAATTTTGTCAAAAGCTTTTTAAAGCATCTATTGATATAATTGCATGGATTTGATTATTTGTAATTAGTAATATGGTTTGTTACATTAATAATCTTTATTTTGAACCAACTCTGCATTCTTATCTTAAATACATCTTGTTCATCATGTATAATCTTTCTAATGTGTTGTTATAGCTTACTTGCTAATATTTTATTTAAACATTTTGTGTCCATATTCATCAGTGATATTGGTTTATACTTTTATTTCTTTGCTTTGTATCCCCCTGGTTTAGGTATTACATTTATATTCTGTTTATATGGCATTTGTATTCTGTCCTTTTTTTTCTTTTGTAATATTGTTATTTGAATTTTGATAGAATTCACTTGTAATTCCATCTGATCCTGTAACTTTTTCCTTTAGAAGTTCATTTATGATTTGTTCAATTTCTTTTTCTGAAATTAGGTTATTTAAGTCTATTCTTTTGTTACTTTCGTTATTTTATATTTTCAAATAATTAGTTCATTTTCTATAAGTTATCAGTTTGGCTAGCATGTATTTGAGTGAAGTAGTTTGATAATTTCCTTTATTTCTTCTTCAATTGTTGTGAAATCTTCCTTTCTGTTTTTTAACATGAATACTTTGGTTTTCCTTTCCCTTTTTTTATGAATCAAATTAGCTAATGGATTATCTATCTTATTAGTTAAAAAAAAAGCTCCTTGTTTTAGTTATCATTTCAATGCTCTTTTTTTTGCTTTAAGTTTTACTTCTTTTTTTATTTTCAGAATTTCTACTTTGTTATTGAATTGGGGATTTTTTACTTGCTAAATATTCTAATTCTTTTTAGTTCCATGCCCAATTTATTGTTCTGTTCTTTTCTTAATGAAAATATTTAGATATAAAAGTTTTCCTCTAAGAACTGCTTTAGGTGCATCCCATAAGTTTTTGTATATTGTCTCATAATTGTCATTTTCTTGAATGAAATTTCTATTTTTCTATAATTTCTTCTCTGACACACTAATTATGTAGAATTAAGATCACTCTGAATGTAGATGGAAGCATACTATTTGCTCTCCTTTTCCTTTGTTTTTCTGTTTTATTGCTTCATTCTTGTGGTTCCTCCCATTAGTTCTAGTTGTTCTTTACATCATGACTAATGGGAAAATATACTTAATATGAATATATAAGTAGAGCCTTGGAGAGGGGAGAGGAGAGGGAAGGAGAGAAAATTTAAAACTCAAAATCCTATGGAAGTAAATGTTGAAAACTAAAAATTAATTAATTTTTAAAAAAAGAATTAAGGTCACCAAATACTTTTTAATCTTTCCTTAAAGTCTCTTTCTTGAATCTAGTTATTACTGCATTGTAAGCAATAATATGTTTAGTATTTCTATTTTTCTATATTTTTAGTGGTTTTTATACCCTAATACACAATCAGTGTTTGTAAAGGTGCTATGAACAGTTGAGAAGTATGTAAATTATTTTCTTTTCCCACTCAGAAATCACCAGAGATCTATCATCTCTAATATTTCTAAGGTTCTAAATTTCTTTTTTGTTCACCTTGAGGTTAGATTTGTCTAAGTCTGAAAAGAGGTACACTGAGGTCCTTCACTTAAATAGTTTTACTATCTATTTCTCCTTCTAATTTGATCAACTTTTCCTTTATGTAGATGCTGTTATTTGGTATGTGTATGTTAAATATTGATATTGATTCATTTTCTCTGGTGTTTTTAGCATAATGTAGTTTCCCTGCTTATCCATACTTTTTATCATGTCTATGTTTAATATAACTTCATCTGAAATTGTAATTGCTGCCACTGCTTTTTTGAGTTCAGCTAAAGCATTATAAATTTTGTTCTAGTCCCTCATTTTAACTCTGTGAATCTTTACATATCGAGTGTGTTTCTTGTAAACTACATATTATTTGATTCTGTTTTCTAATACGTTCTTCTGTCTTCTTCTGTTTTATGCATGAGTCCCTGGATGGGATTCACAGTTATGATTGTAAATTGAGTATTTCTGTCCATCCTATCCTCTTGTACTTTTCCCCCTCTTTGCTCCTAACCTCTTTATAAATAAGATTTACAAATGTGTAAATTATTTTACAAATAAAAGGATGGTGAAAGAAAGTTTGCCTGACTTCTGTGATCTATAAATGCTATAGCTTATTCCCCTTCTGTTGCCCTTCTTCTGTTCTTCTTTCCCTGCCTTCGGTCCCAGGTTTTTATACTTTCGTCTTTTACTTTTAAGCCTTTCTTGACCATTCCTCTCTCAAATACTGGAGTTTGTTTGCAAAATAGGTCTAATAATGTTTATGCCCACCTACCTCACAGGGTGTCTGTGAGAAAATCATTTTGCCACTGTGAATTTGAGCTATTGAGCAAAGTGAAATTGAGCTATTTTTATGTGGATTGAGAAGATCAGAATATGGTTAATTTAGCTGTGATTCTTTAGCAATCACTGCTGTTTTTGGTTTCTTAAAAAGCAACTATGAAAATGAAAATATATTTTTTTTACCAAGTATTTTCCTTTTTCTTTTAAAAATATTGTTTATTTTTAAACATTTTTTTTAATTTTGAGTTCTAAATTCTCTCCCTCCCTCCAATCTTTCCCCCAAACAATGAGAAGGCCAGCAATATGATATCCATTCCAAATGTGAAATCATGCAAAACACATTTTTATATTAGCCAGAAAACACAAAATTTCAAAGCGCAAAAAGGGATTTGGTTTATCTTTTCCTGTTGCTGTCAATGAAGGCAGACTGTTCCTAAAGAAACATCATCATAATAAGTGTCCTCAAAGTCTTAAGTGGGAAAGAAGTTGTGATATATCCAAACACTGTGATGGAAGAGAGTTTGGCTCCCCAAAGCCTGGATTTTACCTGCTTTGTGCTTTAATGTTTAATTGAAAACAGGTTCTTCTTCTTCTAGCAGCATTTGATGTGGCTTAGATTTGAGGTGATCCAACATTCTGTCATTTAACAGCAACAGCAACAAATTCTTAACCAATTTATCTTTTTGAGTTCTCAGCTTCCAGTCTGGCATTGGGGTGGGAGATGAAATAGAGAGAGACAAGAAGAAGGGCAGGTCAGGAAGGGCAGGGTTTGACTGGCAGCTGAAAAGTGTCAAAATAAAGTACTTTCATCAATTCATATGTTCCATTACTGAATGCTTTGTAGGAGAAGCAAGGAAAGAGATCAAACCACAAATATTTTGTTGGTTTATTTATTTAGGCCATGAACTCATAATTCTCAGCTGCCAATAACAGGAGTCCCTAAAGACTGCTAAGCCTGATGGACAGCAAATAGATGGGCACAAAGCATGTATCATTTTCATTCCCCTGACTGAAGTTGAGTTTAAGTAAGATAACAGACTCAAGCAATACTAAGAAAACCAGAGATCTTCCTGAAACTTCTTGCCTTACAAAGGCCTCATTTTTTCCAAGGATGAGCTGGTTTGAAACAATTTCCCCTATGGATTGCACATAGACCAACTTTCCTTTTGACTCAGGTATGTCCCACCCTTTAGCCCTCTTACCAACAAGAACTGTGGACGTTAGAGGGAAACTCACTTTCCCAAAAGGGGGTGTTTCCATAGGGCCAGAGTTGGCATTCAAAAGGACCTTCCCAATCAGGAATCCAAAGCTTCCTTCTGCATGCCTGGTTTCCAAACTCATTTTCCCAAAGTGCTTCTTTGCCCCTTCCTTTCCATGTTCTTTGGAGAAGGGGAAGGAAATGTTGTTTGCAGGGTGTCCTATTCTGGATAAATATGCATACACACATGCACACACATATATACATACACTGTGTGTAACATATATGTCACACACACATATATAACTAACATATTTAACCAAGTTGGCATTCAAAAGGACCTTCCCAATCAGGAATCCAAAGCTTCCTTCTGCATGCCTGGTTTCCAAACTCATTTTCCCAAAGTGCTTCTTTGCCCCTTCCTTTCCATGTTCTTTGGAGAAGGGGAAGGAAATGTTGTTTGCAGGGTGTCCTATTCTGGATAAATATGCATACACATATGCACACACATATATACATACACTGTGTGTAACATATATGTCACACACACATATATAACTAACATATTTAACCAAGCTGGCTGATTGACGTTTCAAAATAATCTCTACTGAGATCTCTCCGAGGGAGATTTGTGACATTGTTGTTCAGTTGTTTCCATTGTGCCCAACCCCATTTAGGGTTTTCTTTGCAGAGATACTGGAGTGGTTTGCCATTTCCTTCTCCAGTTCATTTTACAGGTGAGGAAACTGAGACAAACAGGGTTAAGTGACTTGCCCAGGATCACACAGCTAGTGAGTGTCTGAGGCTAGATTTGAACTCAAGAAGATGAGTCTTCCTGTTTCCAGGCCTGCCTGTCTATCCACTGTGCCACTTAGCAGCTCTCTGATTCATGGCATAGAGGACTACTATGTATCCACCAAATTAAAAATAATCATAATCATAATCATAACAATAACAATAGCATTTAAGTAGCACTTTGCTTTACAAATGTTATCTCATTTTATCCTCACAATAACCCTGGGAGATAGGTACTATAATAACATCCATTTTGCAGTTGAAGAAACTGAGGCATCAGAGGCTAAGTGACTTGCCCAGGTTCACACAGCTAGGAAGTGACTGAAGCCAAATTTGAATTCAGGTCTTCCTCATGCTAGGTCCAGCTCTCTATCCACCACACCACCTCTAATGTGCAAAATGTGCCGTCACAGTCGCTTACATATTTTGTATCCTCCATACCTACTTCACACTGTATGCAATAATCTCATTCACCCAGAGGAGTCTCAAACATATGAATCTTAGTCTAAGGGAAAGGGAGAGATTTTAAATTATTGTCCCACAGTTCTTTCCTTCCTTCTCATCAATTGCTTCCACTCCTCCCTAGTGCCTTCTTCACCAACCTAGAAGAGTTAATTTCTTAGACAAACAGGGGAGGCAATGGCCCTCTTCCCAATCCCTATCAGCCATGTTAAAATCATAGTAGAGGAGGGTTTGGTTTGGAGGAAAGATTGTTGGATCTAAGGTTCAAATCCTGGCTTGGCCATTTACTAGTTCTGTGATTTTGGGGAAGTAATTTTACTTCCCTGTGACTTCATTATCAAGGATCAATGCCTCAGCAACCTTCTGTTGTTGTTCAGCCTTTTTAGTGGTGTCTGACTCTTTGTGATCCCATTTGGAGTTTTCTGGGCAAAGATACTGGAGTGGTTTGCCATTTCCTTCTCCAACTCATTTGAAGATGAGGAAACTGAAGCACACAGGGTTAAGTGACTTGCCCAGGGTCACACAGCAGTAAGTCCAGCACTCTATCCACTTCACCACCTACCTGCCCTTAGCAACTGTAATGACCTGAAAAGAGCATTGAATTTGGAGTCAGACCTGGGTTCAGACCCTAGCTTCATCATTTACCAACTCTGTCACCTTGGATAGGTTCACTGTACCTTTCTGGGCTTCAGTTTCTTAATCCATAAAATGAAGGGCCCCTCCCCTCCTCCAGGTCTATACCTTCCAACTCTAAGTCCTTTAATAATGGTTATTAATATTAACTATGACTAATAATTGATCATATCTTAAGGTTACTGTTTTTATTATTAACTTGAATTTATAGTTATGACATTTATCTCACCTACCACCAGTAGTACAGCATAATAGTTATCATTTACATAGCACCTCCTATGTGCCAGGCACTGTGCTAAGTGCTTCATAAACATTATCTCTTTCGATCCTCACAACAACTGTGGGAGGTGAGTGCTATGATTACCCCCATTTCATAAACGAGGAAATTGAGACAGAAAGATGTTAAGTGATTTGCTCAGGGTCACACAGCTAGTAAGTGTCCATGGTTACATTAGAACTCTGGTCTTTTTTACTCCAATCCCAGTGTTCTATCCATTGTACCACCTAGCTGCCCTGGAATACAGCCTGTCCTATTGGATAATAATAATAGCTCACATTTATATGTTACATGTGCCAGGCACTGTGCTAAGTGTTTTACAATTACTATCTCATGTGATCCTCACAACAGCCCTGGAAAGGAGATACCATTTATTAATTTCATTTTACAGATGAGTTAAGTGTCTAAGGATGGATATGAACTCAGGTCTTCTGGACTCCAGGCCCAGTGCTCCAGCCAGCTTCATAGCTGGCCCAGAACAGGGTACCTATTTTAGTCAGGAAGACCTTGGTTCAAGTTCTGCCTTTGACAAATATTGGTTACATGGGAAAGGCATAATTCAGCGGAAAGTTGGGTAGCCAATAAGCATTTACTAAGCGTTTACTATGTGTCAGACCCTGGGTTAAGCACTGGGGATCCAAATACAAGTAACAACAAAAAAAAGCTCTCAAGTAGCTTACTATTCAGGAAGACAATGCACCAAAGAGAATTGAAGATGGAGGGGGTACCCATACAGGGCATAGTGGTGGATTCTGGAGCTTCAGAAGGAGAGCCAGAGGAAGAAGCCTGGACCCACCAGCATTGGAGCCCCTGGAAGGAAGTCTCCCATGGGAGACAAAGGCTACAGAGAAGCAGGGCTGTTCCCAGGTGAGAAGGCAGCAAAATCAGAAGCAGAGCTGGGAGGGGAAAGAGTAATGGTTCTAGAGTCGGAGGCCCTGGGTTCAAGTACCAACTTTTGATGCTTACTTATGTAACCTTAGGCAAATCGCTTAATTTTCCTGGGCCTCAATTTCTCCATCTGTAAAATGACAGTGAAGTTCCTTCCAGCCCTAGCTATAATAGTTGTGTAGCCTGGGAAGACTTATAAATGGTAGAAGAGATGCAGATTTGTACAGGGAGGGGGAGTTTTCTCTATGGGAGGTCCCAATGCCAATGAAATCATAGATCCAGCAAAAAAAAAAAGCCATTTATGTAGTCTCTAAAGAGTTTTTCTCTCTCACGTTTTTCCTCTCCCTGCCTCTATACTATATTTCCGATCTGCTATGAATTTAATCCAGTTTTCCTCACCAGACTCACTGTTTCTCTTTTTTTTCTTTTTTCTTTTTATACCGGTTTCTGTTAATAGTCTCCTCCTATACCTAAGAGAAAAAAAGAATCGAGTTGTGAAACTGCCTGCTCCGGATTCCCCTGTTAGGTCTATACCGCACAGAGTTCAATGAAAGAGGAGAAGGACCACGTGTACAAAAATATTTATAGCTGCTCTTTTTGTGGTGGCAAAGAACTGGAAACTGAGGGGGAAGGGCATCAGTTGGGGAACTGGCTGAACTAATTATATATGAATGTATGTATATGAATTGTGCTTTTAAGAAATGAAGAAAGGGACGGTGTTGGAGAAACCTAGAACGACTCGTATGAACGGATGCAGAATCAAGTGAGCAGAACCAAGAGAACAATTTCTGTAGTAACAGCAGCATTGTAAGGACTACCATCTCTGAATGACTGGAGCAATGCGATGCCCACCGCGGACCAGAAGACGACGACGAAGGAATCCATCGTCCTACAGACAGCGAGGTGATCAGTCCCGGGTGCTGAATGGGACATACGCCCACATCCACGGGTCGGGGTCTGCTGTACTTGATTGCACATATGTATTACAGGGATTTTTCTTTTCCGATGGGAGGTGGGGAGAAGCGGAAGAGAGAGAGAGAAAATCAGTATCTGTTAAATGAAAATTTTTAAAGAAAGAAAGTCATGCCAGCTCCACCCGGAGGTGGCCCAACTGGTCAGGTAACGGCTTGGGACTAGGTTTCCTCCTTAAGCTCCTGAAGACAATGCTCGTTCTGTTCCTCCCCCTGCCTCCGGGCTGCTGGACGTCCCCCCCTTCCCTAGGCTGCAGGGGGGAGAAGCCCGACCCACCCTGCCAGCCTCGGTCTCTTCACCCTACGCCCCCCCACCACTCCGCCCCAGCCTAAAGGGTTTTCCCCCCTCCCTTTTTAAGAGGGAGGCAGATACCGGACAGACACCGCCCCCAACTCCTGTCCCACCCCTCGAACCCAGCTCCCGCCTCTCTCCCTCCCTCTCCCCCCAGCAGACTTCCTCCTCTCCCCTCCACTTGTCTCCAGCATCCCCCAACCTTTCCCCTCCCATGCCACCCCCTCCCCTGCTCATTTACATCCCGGAGCCGCTGGCCCAGCCCTGCCCCGCCCCGCCCGAGCCCGAACTAAAGCGACGTGTCCTTGTCCCCCGTGGGCAGCCCAAGCCGGCTGGCCCCGCGCACCTGTCCCGGCCGAGCACCTGTTCCAGCCCTAGGCCTCCGATCTGCAGGTAAAGGTGTGGGAGCTGGGGTCGCGAGCCGTCCCCTGGGGCTGGGACCACTAGCCTGGTGTAGGGGGTGGGGGGGGGAAGGGTTGGTCGCCCTTGCCCTCACACTTGGGGATGGGGGCATTGGAGAAGGGAAATGATGAGACTGGTGCTCTCTGACTTAGCAGTGGTTGACCCTGGCAGAGCACTTACAAAGGCTCCCACTTCCATGCGCCTGCCCATCGCTATGGGTCACGGAGGGAGAAGACAGGGTCCCCACTCGCCGGAAGCTGTCTGTGGGAGTTCATGCTTCTGAGCCGAGTCTCCAGGGATTTATTGTTTGGGGATGGGACGGCTGCGCGGGGTGGGGCAGAGTGGCACATCTTGACAGGTCTCTTGGTGGGGTCGGGAGGCTGGGGCCCGGAACTGCCTGTCCATCTGAGCCTTTGAATGTCTTGACTCCTCTCCCTTGTAACTTCTGCCCCCTAATGTCTAAAACCTTCCTGGCTACCCAGCTGCTGTCGTCAGAGCTACTGTTGCATTCTTCCTGAACTCCACTCTGTTTTTGTGGTCTTCGATTGGCATGTTTATGAGGAGCAGGGCTCAAAGGTGGGAAGGGGGCTCTTTGTATGTGCTTTCACGCGGGAACTCGGAGGAATGAGATGATGCGTCCATGAGGTTAGCAATCAGTGGACTTCAGAGATGTCAATTTCAAGGATGAATGTCCAGGGTTTAAAGAAAGTGAGACATGTATAACCTTCATCAGATTGCTTGCTGTCTTGGGGATTATGGGGAAGGAAGGGGGACTGAGGAGGGAAGTGAGGGAGGGAGAAAAATTTGGAACTGAAAATCTTACCCAAAAAATGAATGTTGAAAATTGTCATTACGTGTAATTGGAAAAAAATACAATTTACTTTTTTTTTTAAAGTGAGAAATCAGGGCATCTTGTCTTGGAGAGGGCAAAAGGGTGAAAGTCACACAGAATCAAAAAAGGTCCTATAAAAGGAGACAAAGGTACTTGTGGGGGGCCTCACCGATCTCATTGAATAAATCTGAAAAAGTTCCATAATCAATCAATATACACGTATTAAGCACTTACTATGTGTAGGCACTGTGCCTACACTTAAGACAAAGAAAAAGCAGTTAACAGTCATTGTGGGAGACAACATATTAACACAATCACAATAAATACAAAGTAGATAGAAGATACTTCAAAGAAAAGGCATTAAAAACGAAAGAGATCAGGTATGGCTTCTCTGTGTCTTTCTAATGGCGTCGAGCCCTCTTTGACAAGTGTGGTCATTCAGTCCAACGCTGTGAACCGTCTGTGTCTTATTGTTAACAACCCATTCATGACTGGTGCCCAAAGATTTTTAAAAAGCCTTTTTATTTTTAGGAGGAAAAAAAAAATTGGAGATAAGCCTGGGTTGCCATTTCCCATCTTCTGCTGAAATATGAAGACCAAAAACAAACCCACAAAACGCAGGCTTTTGGCGGACAAAGAGACATTTCATGGCGAGCCAACATCCAATAAGCAGGACCTGGAGAAATGTTTGAGGAACAGGGACAGGCGGAAGGGGGAGAAGGCTGAGGGCAGCAAGGTGGCCACCGCCAAGAAGAAGTCCTCCTCGGGCAGCCGGGAAAGCACTCTGAGGCGGCTGGAGAGTAACGAGAGGGAGAGGCAGAGGATGCACAAACTTAACAATGCCTTCCAGGCCTTGCGAGAAGTCATTCCCCACGTCAGGGCGGAGAAGAAACTCTCCAAAATTGAGACCCTCACTCTGGCCAAAAACTATATCAAATGTCTGACCTCCACCATCCTCAACATGTCCAACGGTTGTCTCCCTGCCCTGGAAGGGGAAGGATCTGCTCACAACTCTAAATTCTACCAGCACTATCAGCAGCAGCGAGGAGACGAGGAAAGTGAAGACCACCTCAAGAAATATTCTACCCAGATCCACAGTTTTCGGGAAGGGAGCTAGAGGGACCCTCTGGACCAACATCGTGACATCTTCAGGCAAGGAGTAATGGACTCCGAAAAGGCGTCACTGGGCCATCACCCTATTTTTATTGTCTGTTACGTTTTGGCCAATATCTCCAATTGTCATGCGCGGACTACTGGGCGATTTTTTTTTTCCCATACAGAAATGGTAAAAACGGTTCATCTTCCTTCTAAAAAATAGCCAATTACTGAGAAAAACTTGAACTTGACAGCCCCTTGCTCAATCACAGTCCCCAGAGGGCATTTTCCACCCCTTAGCCTCAGGCTCAGTGTGACTCTCACTCCCCTTTGTCTCTAGACGCCTTGGGTATCCTCAGACAGGTGCCCAAGGCCTGATTCTTGTATCATCCATGTGAAACATGCCCTGAGGGGTAGGAAATGGAAACAGTTGGCTCAGCCCAAGCTTGTAGCGACCCGGGGTGGTGCATTATTCCCATAAACATTTTGACCTTTGTTACTGAAACATTTCTGGCCCTCTCTAGTGTGACAGATAGTCTTCTAAGAGATTATTTTTTGTATATATCACCAACAGAAGTTGAAGCCTCAGTCTTTTTTTTTTTGCAATGAATCCCACTTTTTTTGGGGGGGGTCAGGAACTGTGATTTATTTGATTTATGTAGGGAACTCCATTAATGCAAATGGCAATTCTATAATTCAGTACCTTATAGTGTTAGTGACTTGACCACAGTCACACAGTCAGCATACGTCATAAATGAGAAGTGAACCCATCTTCCTGACTCCAAGGCCAAACCTCAATGCCCTGTTGCCAACTTCAATCAAATATCATCCTATGATTATTAGCGTGTTATAGTATTTGAGTGCCGGAAGGGACTTTCACAATTATTTAATTCAATTCTCTCCTTTTGCAGGTAAGGAAACTGGAGGCTTAGACCAGTAAAGGGCTCACCTATTGAGAGTGTAGCAGGGTGGGGTTAGAGTTAGTTTTTTGCTTCTAGCTGATCAGGGATGGAACAGAAAACCTCTAAAACTCCAGAGCAGGAGCTCTTAACCATTTTAATGTTCCCAGACCCCATTGGCAGTCTGGTGACACCCATGAGAACCCCTTCTCTGAATAATGTTTTTAAATAATTGAAGGAAATGCTAAATTTTGGTTAGAAAGTAGGGAAAATAAAGCTTTTTTTTTTCCAATCCAAGTTCACAGACCTCCCTGAAATCTATCTAACGGCCCCTTCGAGGGCTTTGAATGCCAGGTTAAATAATCTTGTTCCAAAGGGAGTTTTTCGAGGAAGGCAGGATTTATATCTTTTTTCTCCCCTTTTGGTTTTCTAAAAGACTGTCTCTTGGAAAAAGAAAGATGCAACCAAATCCTGCAAGTTTGTGAAACACACTGTTGGTGAGATCTGTGCTGAAATTCTTGCAATTCACTAATCTAGACACAAAAATCATGGGACAGTGCCTTGGAAAGGACTTTTTGTACTTGGTACAAAAAGCACACTTTATGCAGGGTTGGTGAGAAAATCCTCTAGGTCCTGGGCACTAGGCCACTCTAAGTATTAGTATACAGACTTTAAATGTTTTAAGGTTTCTCCTTCATGTGTATCCGTCCATGCAGAAGAAAAATCTGTTGCTTTTCTTCATGCAGAAATGCTGGCTTTCCCTTGTAGTCAGATTGTCCTGTTCTTCCAAGGGCTCAGAGTTTTGCCAAGCTCCATTCTACTCCCTTTTCTGGTTGGGATGAACTCTACCAACAATTCTTCGAATAGTTGTTTATGTATTGTGTATTGTTGTTCCAGGTGAGGGATGATGGGGGAAACTGCACACTTCCCTTATCTGCAGCTGCACACTTCCCTTGGCACCCCTCGTCCCCAGATGGGTATCAAGTTGGGTAGTCAGGTAAGAGGGGACATGGTCTTTTTATTCATTTGACTCCAGTAGGGTCTTGGTGGGCTGCTCTGCCACTGAGAACCAGACCATACAAACAAGGACCATTCAATTCCTTAGATACATTTCCTTGTGTTTCATAGAACAGGGAGGTGGAGACAGGAGGGGTGGCACAGGGGTGCTTTTGCCTAATGAAAACAATAGTATTTCTTGCACAGGAGAGAATAATGTAAGAGTGTGTTTTCTGCTTGGCACACAGTAGACTCCATAAATACTACATTCTTGGTATGATTCTCTTTGGAAGGCTAGAGGAAGATCTTCAGGAGAATTCAGGAGAATTGTAAAGCTTATGCGAGCCTATAGCGTTCCTGAGCAGGAGGGAAGCTGATAAATGTTAAAATGTTATTTAATTGTATTATACTATAATTATGTAATATTACATGTGATCACTGAGAGCTCTATGCAATCATCTGGGAAATGTGCTGGGACTTTCTTGCAGATTACTGGTTAAGGTTGGAAACTTAAAACACAACTCTAGATCTGTTTTTTGGGGGGCAGCTAGGTGGTGAAGTGGATAAGGCACCAAGCCTGGAGTCAGAAAGACCTGGATTCAAATCTGGCTTCAGACATTTACTAGCTGTGTGACCCTGGACAAGTCACTTAACCTTGTTTGCCTCAGTTTCCTCATCTGTCAAATGAGCTGGAGAAGGAAATGGCAAACCACTCCAGTATCTGTGCCAAGAAAATTCCAACCAGAGCCACCAAGTCTTATATGAGTGAAACAACTAAACAACAAAAGATTTACCTTATGATGCTGTGATTAAGAGTGGAATGTTTTTAGTAGGGGGCTAGAAACAGGATGTATGGGGTGAGCGTCCCACACACATCTTTCTAGTCCCCTACTAAAAAGCATTGTTTTCAGTCCCTTGATGACAGAAACTAATAGCTACTTGACCATGAGCAAATCACAACCTCTTAGTCTCAGACAACTCTCTCTCCAAGACAGTTATAGACAGAGCTACCTCCCACATCACTCTTCAAATCACAGGTCCTGGATGTATTGACTCATTTTTAAGAAACTCTCTGTTTTGTCTAGTGCCAAATTATGCCCTGTTTGAACACTCAGTAGGTATTTTGTTACTATTTCTAGTCAACATTCTACTTATCTATCAGACAATCCTTTATGATTTTCCTTTCTTCCCACTGGTCTGTCCTTTGAGGCAAAACTTAACAAAATGAATGCGGCTTAAGAGTCTAGGGAGCTAGGTTCAAGTGTTGCCTCAGATGCACAGAGAGCTGCGTGACCTCGGGCTAAGTTATAGCCTCTCTGAATCTCTGTTGGCCTGGAGTAAAAGAACAGCTCACACTTATATGGCCCTCGGAGATTTTCAAAGAACCTTCCTCACAACAACTCCATGAGGTAGTTACTTAGGCAATGATTATTGAACCTCTCTTTCAAATGAGGAAACTCAGGCCCAGAGAAGTTCAATGATTTGCCTCTGATCACACAGTTAACATTTGAAGCAGGATTCAAACCCTGGTCTCCTGATCTCAAGACTAGCACTCTGGGGGCAATAATACTTCCACTTCCTACCTCATGGGGTTATTGTAAAGAAAGCCCTTTAGAGAAAGAAGTTATTTTAGAAATCATAGAGTCCAATAACCTCATTTTGCAGAAGAGGAAACTGAGGCCCAGAGAGATTGACTTGCCCAAGATGAATATGTTACTTTATAGACAGAATCTCAACTAAAAAGTCTTCAAAAAACACACAGATATTTCTTCACTTATATATTTTAGAGAGAGAAAAGGGCCTTAACTCTCAGCACATCTTTCTTCTTTTTAATTTCCTAAATACACCCCCCCACACACACACATACACAGTGTCCCAAAAGTCTTACTGCAGTTCCTGCACTAAGGGTTGTTATATATATTTTACATCAGGGTGAATTAATCCATCCTCTGATCAGTGAATATTTATTAAGTGTCTGCTAGGCCCCGGTGATAAATATATAAAGAATGAAACCCTTTTTGCAATTAATTTACATTCTGAGAGGGATGATAACAAGGACATACACAAGTGTATGCAGAATAAAAATAAAGGGTAGTTTGGGAGGAAGGGCACAAAGAGTTAGAAGAGTCAGGAAAGACTTCATGTAGACAATGATGCTTAAACTGTATTCTGAAGAACTAATTCTTGGTGGGGAGTGGGGACTGCATTCCAGGCACGAAGAACAGCCCTTTTTGACCAGTGCAAAGTTGAAGAGACAGAAGATGGAGTGTCATGTGTGAGGAATTTAGAGAAAAGGTCAGGCTTGTTTGGAGGGGCATGAATGTACAGTGAGATCAGAGAGACGGGTTGGAGCAAGGTTGGGAAGGGTTTCAAAAGCTTATATTTTAATCTACAGGCAATAGAAAGCTAGTGAAGTTTGTGGGTAGGTGAGTAAGTATCCACACTTGAAGGAGGCTAGGAGTCTTGACACTTGTGACTGACCAGGAGAATTCTGATTTCTTGTCTGAGTGCTTAGTTGTATTATATGTTAATATATTTTCCACAAACTGCAAAAAATTATTTTTAAAGAGCTTTGAGAAAAACGGGACACGATTTGCTCAAAACATTCATCTCTTCCACTCCATTCCCCCCTTTTACAAAGTCCTTCAGGATAGAAGCTCTGGGATCTTTCTGTGCTGGACTACTACTTTTGACACAATTTCAAGTACTGTTTACACAAATAGGCAAATGATGGTGGAATGAGTCAGTCTCGCTGCTGCTCTGGAGTCCGTGTCTGTTGGGACACGGTTTCCAAGAGGGAAGATTTCCTTAGGGTGTCACAGTCAATCTTTCCAAACTCACCTTGCAGGGCTGGGCACAGGAGGCAAAGGCAGCTGCTTGTTGTTCTAACTCGCTTTTTTGGACTTAGGCAATTCTTAGGGCAAATAGAGGCATTATGAAATATCAAAGGGTTTGGCAAATGGCCCTGTTTACATAAAAAGGGCATGACACAGCAGGGTCCGGTACCCCAAGGTACAGATAATGACTTTGAGTTTGAGTCTCCACTTTGCTGATCAAATACTGGTCACAGGAACTTGCTGTAACAGTCCTCATATCTCTTACAAAGCCAAACGTGGAGGTGCAATCTGTGGGCATTTCAGATATTCCCATAATAATGCTGCTTAGTCAAACAGACGCAGGATGATCTGGGGTAGTTTAGGAGATAGGGTTTTAGTCCCAGTTTTACTGTTTTTACTGTATATGATACAGGTAGACCTATCTATACATATATATGAACCAAACCTATCATTTTATCGATACAGGGAACTCCTAGTGAGGAACTTCCCTCCACCAACGCTGCCCAGCACCTGCCCAGCAACTGAGTTGCCTGGGGCATTGAGAAATTAAATGACTCACCTAAGATCTCACAATTATTTTATAAGAGCACAGATTTAGAGCTAAAGTGATTCTCATTTCACAGATGAGGAAACTGAGGTTCACAGAGGCTGTCACATAGCTAATAAGGTGAATTCGGATCTCAATCTAGGTCTTCCTGACACCAACACTATCCATGGAGCCACACTATATATGAGGGAAGAGAATTTACCTTTTTCTCCCTAGTTGCTCGTCTTTCAAATGGGAATAATACTTGTTCTACCTACTTCCCAGGGTGATTGTAAGGCCCAAGGGAGTTAGAGTGGATGTGAAAGCACTTTGAAAATCATTAAGCATGTTATACAAAAGTAAGGTAGCTAATGGAGTTCTCTGTCCTCATAGAAACAAAGGGGCGTCACAGAGTTCCTTTTCTTGTCCAAGTGTTTTGAATTTCAGTAGGTGGGCCTTGGGTGAAAGGCAAGATTGCCCCCTGATGTACAAGGTTTTCTTCCTTTGCATCTTATGTGTGGTTTATTCAAGTTACACTCTAAATCCAATTCTTAGTTTCCACGTAAATGCAAATCTGCTGTTGTGTGTGTCCAGTCAGATTTTGTCTCATGCTATGAATGGGATGAAAAAGGAAGATCTAATTGGGACCTTAAAACGAGCAGGCCTTTAAGGGAGCTCTTCGGACTGTCAGGTTGCTTTTTGAAAATGTATGTGGATGGGTGAGCATGCCAGTTCAAGATTTTGTGCAGCCAGTTCTGGAAAGGGTTGGACTGCCCAGAGTGAACTTGTCTGCTGGTCAGTGGGACCACCTCGTTCTGCCTGCCAAAGACACCCTCCAAGGTGGGTGCTGCCACTATACCGGACTTTGAAAGAAGACATGTTTCCAGCACAAGAACTCTGAAAGCCAACACTGCTGTGAAGCCCAAAGGCCTGATGGACAGTGGAAAGTACTGCTTACCTAAGTAGTAAATTCTGTATTGGATGCAATAAATTCAGCTACTTTTGCTCACATTCTCTCTCGCATGCTGTTATCTTGATGTAAATATTACCCCTGGAAAACAAGAAGACAGGTTGCTTCCCCTACCTTAACTCTTCTTGTACTTTCTGATGGGACTTGAATGATTGAGCTATTTACAGCCTGGGATTTTGTGCTTCTAACTGGTTGCAGAAAGCTAGCTTCAGAAAACATTCGCAATCCCAAAATACAACCCATGCCCTACAACCAGAATTTTGTGACTGCATTAAGTTGAAGGAACTGGAAATGTTCCCTTGTTTCTCTGAGGGCACCACATTGCTACAAACAGCCATTCCTTTTTTTAATTTCTTCCCGTCAACAAAAATTGATATTCTCTCCTTCCACCATGCCCCTCAAATTGTGAAAAAAAATACGAATGAAACCTTTGTAGCAAATATGCAGTCAAGCAAAACAAATTCCCCAATGACATCGGAAGCCATTTCTCCTTGTTAGGCAAGAGACTTAAAAGGATATCTTCAATCATCATGAAATCTGTTCAATGCATGTGTATGCAAGCTGAGGGGTGACTTACAAGCAATCGAGGTCGACCCCATCCACCTTGCAATACAAGAGGCTCAGAACATCTTTCCTAGGCCACCTACTATTTATCTGGATAATTACTGAGCCTTTAAGAGATTGTAAATCTATGACTTTCAATCCAACAAATATGAAATGACAAGGGAGGGCTTAACTACACTCAGACTGGGAGCATAAATGAGATAGGGGTGAGGTCCTGAAAATAACTCAATGGGTAGCTTCAATCTTTGACTTTTTATTCCCTCTTCCCAGAATTCAGACCTAAAAACGGATTTCTTAGATAACACAAGAAAAACAATCTTTGAAGCCTGTTGGTGTGTGTGTATGGGGGTGGTGGGAGGAAGGGGGGAGTGCAGGATCCCCCTAGCTCTGAATTGGAGGGGACTTCAGAAGCTACTTAGTACAACTGATGGACAATATCCTCTTCAACATACCTGCTGTGGGGATCATCTAGCCTTTGCTTCAAGACCTCAAGAAAAGGGAATCCACAATTGCCTGAGGCAGCCCTTCATTTTGGGATAGCTCTATTAGGAGGCCTATCATTTTATCATGTCCAACTTCTACCCACTGATGTTCTGCCCTCTGGGATGAAGCAGAGTAAGTCTAGTCCCTCTTTTACATAACAGTCCCCTTCAATCCCGATCTCTTCTCAAGCTGAACATTTCCAGTTCCTTCAACTTAATGCAGTCACAAAATTCTGGTTGTAGGGCATGGGTTGTATTTTGGGATTGCGAATGTTTTCTGAAGCTAGCTTTCCGCAACCAGTTAGAAGCACAAAATCCCAGGCTGTAAATAGCTCAATCATTCATCTGAACCACCTCTTTTTTACATACAGACAGATCCTTGGGTAGGTGGTATCACTACTTTACACAGATTTACAACATGAATGTACATTTCCTAAGTGGTATGTGCCATTTTCTTTGATGCTAATGCTACAAGCTTCCTCATACAAATAAGTAGCTATATAATTAGAGGACACCATCTGAAATCAAACTGGAAAATCTTTCTAGCAAAAACATTGTGTTAAGTGACCCATGGACAATTTCTTTTCTGAAAATATCTGACATAATAGCATAAACACAGAAAATGGATGTTTTTCAGTCATTTTGAAGCTCCCCACAGTGCACAAATGTACATGGGCCCTCTACACTTTATATAATAACATGTATAATAAAGGAAGTGGCCTTGATGAACAAATTAAATGCACAATCATTTTATTTTGGAATATATTTTATTGACTCAAAGAATTCTGGAAATTTGAGAGAATTTGGTAATGTTGAACATGTAAACATTCGATTCTCAAAAGGCAAAAAGAACAAGTTTACCCTTTGAGTGAGTGCAGAGTTAGAACCCCTAAAGGAGTTTGTTTTGAGAACGAATAGAAATCGACAGCATAACCTGGGAGTGATTTTTAGAAAAATACAGAACATAATGCCCATTTACAAGGAAATCTTGAAATGCAACATGTAAACAAGACAGGAAATCGACCCACTGTAAGTAAACAAGCTTCTCTCTTTTCTTTTTTTAAGCAAACCATCTTAAATAGTTTTCCATTTGGGACATCCAAACTCTATACCCTGGTGTCCAAAATGCCAGAAGATGAAATACATGCAAAAAAGACATTCACTTTAGGACTTCAAATCTGGTTCATGAGATGAAGTCACAAAGCAACTTTTCATTCACAATCCTGTTCATGTGTAATAAAACACAATACAGAGGAATATAATTAAGTATATGCCTTTCCTCTCTCCTAACAACAGAATAGAGCAAATTAAAAGGATGCTGATTCTGGGTAAAGCTAATTATAAATCAGCTTCTATTTAATCTTAAAATAATAAGAGAATGGGCATTTGTTTTTGATTCACAGCACATGCAAAGGTCCCCAGTTTGGAAAGACAAACTAGAGAAGATTTCACCAATAAGATGTAAATCTGGCAATAAAATGACAGAAAAATTAACCATCATTGCCCTTGTGTAAAACAGATCAAAACCAAGGGCATTTAATAAACTGATTAACTGATTCATCAGTTTAACAAAGTGAATTTTGATTCAGCTGATGGAATGGGGGCAGTGGTTTTTCTGAGTGGAACAGCAAGCCTCATCTCATAAGGGCAGTTCACTGAAGAACTCAAAAACGAGTATTACTGAATGCTCACAAGGGAGGGGCTGAGAAAAACAATTCCCCTTTCCCCTCAAGGTGCCTAGTCCTAAAATTTACACAGTCTTCCTTCCTTGGCCTTAGTGTTATTTGGTTACAATAATATAAGTTAAAGACTACTTAGAACAATGTCAATTCAAGTTTTTTGGACAAACTACAATTTTCTAAAATTCCTCTCTCTCTCTCTGTTTTATCAAATTAATTCTTTCTAAACATGGCAGCACATTCCTTTGCAACGCAAGTAAACAGCTACAAAATGAGGAAAATTCAGTAGTATTATGTCTACACATAGACATGGCTGAATTAAGTCCAACTGCGTTTTTTTCTTAATTCACTTAATTAACTGGTTGTTGTTGGATTAAATCTATCCATTTTGTTTCATTTCATGTTGAAATGCCATTTTATATGGAGATATAGCCTAAGTGAAAGAGAGAGAGAAAGTGTGTGTAACAAAAGAAAAACAAAACCCTTTTAACAAACAAGGGAAAAGAAAAATGAAATAAGACCACAGTGAGTGAGGGAGGTCTGGCCATCCGGTCGTTGCCTCCAATCTCACAACTCTCCTGACTTTCCGTCCCCACTGAAGTCCAGTGTTAGGCTCTAAGAAATACTAGGGGCACAGGGAGCTGCGTGAGCACGGAAGCATCATGCTTTTCTGGTGGAGTAAGTAAGCAGTTCAAGAAGGGCCTCTGGGTTGCCTAGCTCAGAAATGATTCAGCCATAGATGGAGACAAAGGGACGGGTCAGGGCTAACAACTCCCCTTCCTTTACCCTCTGGAAGGGAGGAGTCCTCCAAAATTCTTTCCTCCAACCTTGGCATCTCTTCCCCTTGTCTTTGCCTGGGTCTGTCTGCAGTAAGGAGGCTGCTCAGGGCCCAGGGCTCTGCCTCCCCTTTGCTGTTACCAAAAGGACAGGGTCCCAAACCAGGACTCAGGTTTCTGTTTGTGGTGATAGTTGAGTAGACAGAATGAGAAGCAGGGAACAAAGGAGCTATTTCCCATGACTGAGGTTTCCTGGGTAAGAGGACCCGACCAGAACAAGGATGTAGGGGTAGGACACTCCATGAGGCATGGAAAGATAAGATTAAAGACATTTACCATATTTGAGACAAAAGTGCAATGACACAAAAATTCACATTTCTGAGGTGATGGGGAGGCCTGTGAAATAGCCACCTCCCTCAAACCTTGCATAGGCTCTATGCCTATCTTCTCTCTCTGGACAAATAGGAATATTCAATACAAGAATAAAATAAATTTAATTGTAAAAGGCTCGCATAGCAAATCTAAACCCTACAAAATCTAGCAGCAACAGGGAACTGCTGCTGATAAAACAGCCTCCTGGCTCAAGTTCCCTGCAGTGGGCAAAGGTTGTCTTGACTCCTTAGCAAGTCACTGCACTGCCATTTATCTCTTGCACTGCATTCATGACAAGCATCGTCTTGTTAAAGAAGCTGCTCTCCCCGCTCCCATCTCCCTCTTCTACATCTGTTGTCCTGGAGAAATTGTCTTCCATCGTTTCCCGTGACACACTCTTCAGGGCTTTGGTGGTATTGGCCCGGACTGAAATATGGTCCCATCCTCCCTGTAAGGAAAGGATGAATAAAGAGAAGCCTGACTACTCATTCAGGGAGAGCAGCACTGGTGTAGGAAAGTGAATGAGACTGCTGGTTTTGGTCATTTTGTTACCAACATACGTCCCCCCAGTCTGGGGCTGAGTTCCCAGGTAGGGGTAGGGGTAGGAAGAGCTAGTAAAAATAAAAGAATCAAGTGCAGATTATCAATCTCCTGACAGATTGAAAGTACAGAATGAGACCTATTTAAACATATTTATTTTTAATAATTATAATCATTTATTTTCTCTTCCTCTCATCACCCTTCCAGCGTGTGTGTGTGTGTGTGTGTGTGTGTGTGTGTGTGTGAGAGAGAGAGAGAGAGAGAGAGAGAGAGAGAGAGAGAGAGAGACAAAAGAAAAATCCTTGTAACAAATATGGCAGCCAAGTGTAGCGTTGAACACCTGTAATCCTTGTTACCCAAGGAGGCTGAGGGTGCTGGATTGATTGAGCTCAGGAGTTCTGAGCTGCAAAAGTTCAGTACCAATATGATGGGCTCCTGGGAGCTGAGTGAGGCTGCCCAAGCTGGCTGAGGTTGGAAACCAAAACACCCATGCCAGTCAGCAGCGGGATGGAGCCCTTGTGTGCGTGACCACTGCCCTTTCAATCTGGGCAAGTTAAGGAGATCCAGTCTCAAAAACCCCCAAACAAACCCAAAACAACAGTAACAACAAAAAACAAACATGCACAGCAAAACAGAACAAATTCCCACTTTATTCATTCTGGACGTAGCAAATTTGTGGATTTCTTTTGTTCAAGCAAAAGCTTGAAAAAAGCTATGCTTGTTTGTCTTATGTGGCTTGTGTTTTTCTTTTTTTACTGGCGAGAGGAGAATTTTGGAGAAGAAACAGGAGCCAAAAATAATATTACCAAAAAGAAAGAAAGAAGGAAGGAAGGAGAGAAGGAAAAAAAAAGAAAGGAAAGAGAGGGTCATTGAAACATTTTATTAGAATGAACAAAAGAAAACAGGAGGTTCAGAAAAAAACAGACATATAAGACAGCTTTGAAAGTAATATTAAATTTGCTACAGACTTTTAAAAGCACGTATCAGAGATTCATATATCTTTTTTCCTGTTCTATCATGTATAGAAAAATTTTAGGGGGATGACTGTTAAATTTAGAATAAAAAAAATTTGGTGCAGTTAGAATAGAAAGACAAGAT
Source organism: Phascolarctos cinereus (assembly GCF_003287225.1). Lineage (NCBI taxonomy): Eukaryota > Metazoa > Chordata > Mammalia > Diprotodontia > Phascolarctidae > Phascolarctos > Phascolarctos cinereus. The sequence goes on from NW_027555847.1 coordinate 212,349,177, forward strand.
ATATTAAGGGGAAAATTCTGAACATTTCTGAAAAAAAGCTGAGATCTAAAACAGGTAAGGAATTAACAAGAACCTGTAAGTCATTTTCCATTAGATGAGTGGTCAAAAGAGATAAACAGTTTTCAAAAAAATGCTTCAAATTTGAACAATAAAATAAAGGCAAATTAAAACAAATCTCAGATATATCAAATTGACAAAGATGGAAAAAGTCAATGATGAAAGGGCCGTTGGAAGCCAAGCACACTCATCTACTGTTCATGGAATTGTGACAATTGATCCCACTGTGGTGGAAAACAATGTGAGAGAAGTTATTCTTTGACCTGTGTATGATCCCATTCCCAGATATTTATCTCCATACATCAGAGGGTATCCACCTCCTCTGATATGCCTCGAAGAGGCCAAAGACAGAAACAAAGGTTCTACATATGCCCACATATTCACAGAAACATAATTTTTAATAGCAAAAAGCTAGAAACAAATGATGTATCCAATGAATAGGGTACAGTTGACCAAAGTATGGTAAATGTATGTAAAGGAATATCACTGTGTCATAAGGAATGACATAAGGAATGAACTGAGAGAAACTTGGGAAGATTACAAACTTATGCAGAATGAAAAAAGTAGAAGCAAAATCACTACATACAGTGATTACAATAAGATAAATTAAGACACCACAATAAGGCACCATAAATCATGTACCTCAGCTGAAATTGCTCTCTTCAAAGCTACCAACAATCTCTCAATTGCCAAACTGCAGTCTTTTCTAAGGTGTAATTCCTCTAGATCTATCTGCTGCCCTTGACACAGCTGACCATCCTCTCCTCTGGACACTCTTCTCTGGGTTCTCATGACACTACTCTCTCTCGCTCCTCCTACCTTCGTAACTGCTCCACCTCAATCTTCTTTGCTGGCTCATCATCCACCATGCTCCATAATTGTGAGTGTTCCCAAACTTCTGTCCCAGGCCCTCTTCTCTTCTCCCTCTACCCTCTCTCAGTATCCTGATTGGGTTCCATGAGTTTAACTATGACTTCTATGCAGATGACTTGTAGATCTTCATATCCAGCCCTAGTCTCTCTCCTCTGAAATTCTCTCCTGGATTACCAATTGCCTCCCAGACCTTCTAAAGAAACCTGAAACTCAACAGTTTTAGACTCAGGTCTAAGAACCTTATCCCCTAAACCTAAATCCCCTCTTCCAGACTTCCTTATTTTTGTCAAAAGTACCACAGTACTTCTCAGCGTTAGCCAGCGTTCCTTACTCTTCCTCCCCCATATCCAATCAGCTGCCAAATCTTGCTACTTTTACATTCACATCTCACTTCCTACCCCTTCTCTCCATGCACACAGTGACCACTTTGATTCAGGTCCTCATCACCCCTTTGCCTAGATTACTGCAACAGTCATTTATTTGGTCTTCCTGACTCACTCATCGCTCCACTCCAACCTGCTGAAGTCATTTTCCGTAAACATAGATCTAACTACATTATTCCTCTACTTAGTCGTCTCCAGTGGCTATCTTTTGCCTGCAGAGTAAAAATCAACTCTGTTCAGCTTTTAAAATCCTACACAACTTAGCTCCAGCCTCTATTTCCAGCCTCACTGGACATTATTTCCTCTACCACATGCTGCAATCCAGCAAATTTTCCTTCTTTCGGCCCCTTACATGCTCACTCTCTATCTCCCAGCTCCTTGCCTTTTTACCAGCCATGCTGAAGAGCATTCCCTCCTCCCCTCCATCTCAGAGCTCCTCTCTTCCTTTAAGATGCAGCAGCTCAAGCACCTGCTTCTGCAGGAAGTCTTTTCTGCTTCCTCCTCAAACGCTAGTGCCCTCCCTCCCAAACCACCGTGCTCCAACTACTTTGTATATGTCTGTATTGACTCACTTTATATATTTACATATGTGCTCACTGTTTCCATCACACTCTAAGCTCACTGTGAGTAGGGAATGTGTCATCTGTTGTACCTGTGCCCCCAGGGGCCAGCACAGTGTCTGATACAAGCAGGTGTTTAACAAATACTTTTTTGACTGAATAATTGGCTAATATCGGTTCCATATGAGTAAGGTTAAAACATATTTCCTTTCTAGTAAGGAATGAAAAATTAAAACTTGAAAGTTATATGAACTGTCAGTCAAAATCACTATATTATGTGGTGTTACTTAGCTTTTTAAGGAAATTACTCTGCAGTTAATCATCAAAATTAAAAATTGAGAATTTCCAGAGAGAACAGAAAAAATATCATATAGGAATCTGCAAGTCTCCATTAATTATGTACCAGCTTGCTTTTTAAAAAGTATAATAAATTCTCTATGTTGCTTTCAATGCTATCCTATTTTTGTGTTTCCTCTGAACTTTGTTCTATTTTCTTTTGTGCATTCTTTTAAATGCCTCGATGACACTTTTTTCTTTTCTTGGGTAATATTATGATATTCTCCATCTTTCCACAATTAAAAAAAAAGAGAAATAAAACTCTTTGTAATATTCACCAAAAAAACCTAAAACCAATCAATCCATGTATTGTCCATGTCCAAAAATGTATGTCTCCTTCTCATTTGAGTCTGTTACTCCTGTCAGGAGGTTATAGACTGACTGTTCCATCATCAATTCTCTCTAGTCGTGGTAGGTCACCGAATTGACCAGAGTTCTTAAGTCTTTCAAAACTATTTTTACTTACAATATTTATCTGTTTTTTATGGGACGATTACAGTGTGATGATCTTTACTGGGAAGTGAATAATGCATCAAAACAAAATGCATCAATAAAGAATTAAAATTCAGAATGTGGACTAATCTTTTTTCTTGTTTTCATAAATGTCATCTTCAACTGCCATTTGCCAAGTACTGATTAGACAATGTATTATGCTCCTTCCTTTTTCTAAAAAATTATCCTAGCACTTAAGGATTCTAGAGCTAGAAGGTGCTGAGCAGCCCACTGCCTTCAGATAAGGAAAGGCGAACCTCTAGCTCCTGGTCTTCTTAATGACTTCACACCCATGCTCTATAGCTCGCTGTAGTACTTCAGCACCCCAGGGATTTTTTGGCCCAAGTACCTTCCGCTTTAATTGAAACCTACTTCTCCTTTTGGGACCTCTGTAAACAGAAAATAATAACTAATCCAAAAGTAAAACTTCGTGATAGGCTTGGTCTTTTCTTCTTTAGGCTAACTAACCCAGTTCACCTGAAATAACATAAAGTAACAAGAAATAACAGGGATTTCTAAGCCCAGATGACCACATATTCTCAAGAACTATATACAGCGATCAGGCTTAAAGTGAGGGACATGTGGAAGTGAGATGGTTTGTCCACAGGCAAAATTACAACTGGGACAACCATAAAACAATTTCATGTTCTCTTGAAAAGAAGTGAAGGGCTCTTCACTCTTCACTTACTCCTACTCCACACCAGGCACTCTGATCTTCCTCTTGACTAACAGAAGGTGTAGAGGCAAATGATTAAATGGGAAGGATTACTGCAGCTGGTTACGGCACACGTGATCCTAAGCTCACCAGATTTTAAGACTGGAGGGAATAGGTGTGGACAGGGGTCTTTATGGTCTTACTGGAAAGTTGCCACCCACATGTCTTAGGGTGGAGAGAAGAGGAAGGGTCCCACACACGTGCTTCTCAAGTTCCAATTTCTAAGAGGCGTCTTCAGAAAGATACCCTCCCACCCCCTATCTCTCAGTTTTGTCAAGGTTTTAGCTGGGAAGGTGGCACCTGGCAACCAGAATGTCCTCTACCCCCTCCCTACTTCACCAGTTAAGTATGGTGAGTAAACATTTTAGAGGGTAACTCAGTTTTTGAATCTCTGCCAGGTGCTCAGGGGAAAATATGTTATCATACACAAGCTTTGCCCTCAAGTGGCTGAAGAAGCCAAACATACACTAATTCCAAGTGGTGGAACTCTACAGAATTGTATACAAATATACTATGTCTGGGTTTTTTGGGTTTGTTTGTTTTTTGGCGAGGCAATTGGGGTTAAGTGACTTGCTCAGAGTCACACGGCTAGTGAGTGTTATATATCTGAGGCTGGATTTGAACTCAGGCCCTCCTGACTCCAATGCCAGTGCTCTATCCACTGTGCCATCTAGCTGCCCCTAAGTGTACTAGATCTGCCAACGTAACTGGACATTCTGGGACCAACCAAGATAGTGGGAGCTGCTTTGCCTTCCATCCTCTGCAGGGACACTGCTGCATGCTCTACCATCTTAACCGCAAAAGAAGGTTCCACACTTACCCCAATGCCATAATCCCACCCCTGCCCTTTCGGCTCCCGGGGCTGCACTCCTGTTCTGTGACACACAGTCCCACAGCTCAGGCTGTGGCTTCCTTGAACCTTATTGGCAATGACCCAGACCTGAAATGGAAGAGAGAATGAAATCCTTGACTGTCCTATTCCACAGAGACCAGCAGCTATATTGGAAAAGCCTAGGAAAGAGTGAAATATCCTGAGGGATGCTTTAAGCACAGTGAAAAAAGACAGAAGGAAGGGGCATAGCTCAACTAGAAATAAAGGAAACCGTGACAGGCTCAGAGGGAATATATCCTGGGTGCTGAGATAAAGTAGTAGAGAGGTCCCGAACATGCAAAAGAGATTCAAATCCTCTGGGTTCAGGTTTTAGCTTTCTCTAACACACCCCAGTAGCACGTCTAACTGAAGGGCTTTTAATGACCATACATCAGGGAAAACATATGCTGACCTGGTCCAGTGGGCCAATAGAAACTTTGCGGACATTATTAGACACGTGGTCCCAGCTGGATCCTTGTGGGTAGCTAGGGGTGATTCCGTGTCGGTACCACAAGTTGCCTAGGAAGAATAAACAAACAGTTAGTATGAGGAATGTGCTACTTATAAATTTGGCTCTGCTCTTCATCACCTGGATAAGCAGAAGCCAAATCCAGACTTACTGAGGCCAAGAAGGAAAGTCACTCCCTTCTTCCAATTTTATGCTTTTGGCTTTAACAGACTTAATCAAACCAGGTATTTTTCTCTTCTTTTCTTTTTTTTTTTGCAAGGCAATTGGGGGTTAAGTGACTTGCCCAGGGTCACACAGCTAGTGAATGTTATGTGTCTGAGGCCGGATTTGAACTCAGGTCCTCCTGACTCCAGGGCCGGTACTCTGTCCACTTCGCCACAGATGCCCCGAACCAGGTATTTTTTTATAGCACATTAGACTTCCTTTTTTGGAGAACGGGTTTACCCTATGTTGTCTAGGTTGGAAGCACAACAGATATTTGTGGGCCTTGATCAACACAAGTTTTAACCTGCCATTTTCTCCAAAGTGGGCAGCTGGCTGGCCCTCTGCTCCCAGGGGCTGTAGGTCTAATGCAGCTCAGAGCTTAAATGATCTACCAGCCTCCCCCTCCGCCTCTTCCCAGTAGCAGGGATGTCAGACATGTGCCAACACACCTGGCCAAGTATTATTACCTTGATTTTACAGGTAAAGAAACTGAGGCACAAATTAATTAAGTGATCTGTCCAAGGTCAAACAACTTCTAAAGACAGATGCTTAACTAGGATTTAGATCTACTGACTTCTAGTCCACTGGTTTGGTTTTTTTTTTTTCCTGCTACCATTGTCTGTGCTAGAGAACATTTCAGAGTCAAGTAACTCAGGGATAGTGGCAGAATCTAGCCCTCCTTCTGACAGACTGTCCCAGAATTAATTCCTGACTCCATTATTCTAGTACATATGATAGACCAAAAACATAATAATCTCATTTCATATGGAGATGACAGACTGGAGGGAAAACTGCCTTTATTTTCTACTTCCCTACCCAGAAAACTCACTAACTCTGGCTGTAAGTTAAATCATCATGAAGTATAAATTGGGCTCCTTATGCTCTTTCTTGCCATTGTTATTGTCAGCTTCCCACAGTTCTAGCAATGCTAGCTACAATCATCAGACAAGATAACAAAATCATAGCAATAAACACTGGCAAAGAGGATGCAAAATTACCTTTATAGATAATTCTATAGAGATAATTAGATATTCTAAGTACACTTAGAATACCCAGAGAATCAGCAAAGAAACTGATACAATTAATAGTTACAGCAAGGCTACAAGATACAAAATAAATCCAGGCAGATCATCTGCATTTCTTTAAAGTAGTAACAAAATCCACGAAGAAACAATAAGAGAAATTCCATTCAAAATAACTGTAAAGTTCTTAATATATGCGGATGTTTACCTATCAAGGTACATACAAAATTTAGAATAAACACAATTATAGAATTTTTTTTAAAGACATAAAGATTGTCAAATAATTGAAGAGAAATTTACTGCATATGGTGGGACCATACTAATATAGTAAAAATGACAATACTCCCTAAATTAATTTACATATTTTGTGCTAAATTAAGTTACCATGCGTTAACAAAGTAATGAACTTCATTTGGAAGAATAAAAAGTCTAGAACCTCAAGGGAAATAAAGCAGTAGCCATCAAAACTATTTGGTACTGGTACAGAAAAAGATATAGGCAAGAAACAGAAGTAATTAAAAATGGTATTCCAGTACCTGAGTAACCTAAGTAAATAAATTACAGGGGGGGAGGAACCCTTTCTCAAATAACTACTAGGAAAACTAGAACCAGCAGCTTAGATCATTTACCACCATAAGCTCTAAATGGATACACGAACTGGATCTAAAAGAGTCACATCATGAAAAAACTGAAAAGAACAAGACAAATTCAAAATCAAAGTTAAGGTGAAAATTTTTTAAAATATATTTTATGTTTTCCCAATTATGTATTAGAACAATTTTTTAACATTTTTTTTAAAGTTTTGAGTTCCAAATTCTATCCCTCCCCCCTTTCCCTCTCCCCTGCTGAGATGGTAAGCAGTCAGATACAGGTTATACTTATGCAATCATGTAAAATATTTCCATATTAGTCATTACGTACAAGAAGACTTGAATAAAAGAAAAAGAATGAAAGAAAGTGAAAATAGCATGTTTCAGTCTGTCTTCAAATGATATCAGTTCATTCTCTGGAGGTGAATAGCACATTTCATCCTTAGTCTTTTGGAATTGTCGGATCACTGTAATGCTGAGAATAGCTAGGTCATTCACAGTTCTTCATTGTACAATAATACTGTCCTGGTTCACTTCACTTTGCATTGGTTTATGTAAATCTTTCCAGGTTTTTCTGAAATCATCCTGCTTGTCATTTCTTATAGTGCAATAATATTCCATCACAGTCACAAATCACAGCTTCTTTAGCCATTCCCCAGTTGATGGACATCCTCGCAATTTCCAATTCTTAGCAACTACAAAAAGGGCTGCTATAAATCTTTTTGTACAAATAGATCCTTTTCCTTCTTTTTTATATCTTTAGGATACAGACCTAGTAGTGGGAGAATTCTCAACCAAACAAGGCATATATAAACACAAAAATTAAAAGATAAATTATCTGCATAATAACTGCATAAACTTAATAATCTTTTGCAGGAATATTCAATACGGACAGAGCAGAATGGGAAAATATCTGATTCCAAAGTCTGATGTACAAAATGTATAGGGAATTGACACTAATATACCAAGAGTCACTCCTTGATAAAGTGCCAAAGAATATGAATAGTTCTCAAAATATTATTCACAAATTACAAATGACCACATGAAAACATGTTCCAAATAACTAATGAGAAAAATGGCGAAGATGAAAAAATATGCCAACAGTCCATTTTTGATGGGCTTTATTGGTGACACATTATTGGTGAATTCTACAGTGGTCAAATGATATGTAATTTATGCAGGAAAAGTGACTAAACTGCCTATACCTTTAACCCAGCAATCTGGTCCTTGAGCATATATCACAAAAAAGTCACAGAAAGAAGGGAAAGGCACAACATATATATGAAAATACTCAGCAGCATTCTTTGTGGTAGCAAAGAACTAGAAACAAAGAAGGAGCCTACTGATCAGTGAAAGTTAAAAACAATTTTTCTTAAAGACTGGGTCTCCCTCTTTTACCCAGTCTGAAAGTTCAGGGGCTACATGTAATTGAAGAAAAAATAATTTTAAAAAATTGTTTCTTCCAACAACTATGCAGATAGTAATAATAACATACATTTGAAGAGTGCTTTTGATATTTTCAAAGCATTTTCCATCTAATATCTCATCTGATCCTATAAGGTAGATAAGGCACGTAATATTATTCCCATTTAAAGGAATTTAGGAAATTAAGAATTAAGGAAATTAAGGCTTCGATTTCCTCACCTGTTAAATGGGAATAATACCACCTGAGTGATTTGCTTACTCAAGTCATCAGCTAGTGTGGGCAGAGTAGAACTTAGAATCTCAGTCTCCTAATTCCCAGTCTGCAGCTTTTTATAAAAGATCCTATTTCCTCTCAAATGCCTGCCACACCTTGGTGAGCTATAACAGTTAAGATAAATCAAAAACAACTTACCATTTTCATCTAGTGCATATACTGATGTCTGTCCCACTGACACCTGTTTTAATTTCTGTTTTGGAGGAGAAGGAATGTGGTACCAACAATCACCTAAAACCAGAAACCCATCTTGTAAATTGCTGTTGAGAAATAACAACACAACAGACACACAGTTCTCCTACCCCATTCCTATCCCCATACAATGACATTACTAATAATTACTAATTACTAAGAAGGTAGCCTTGTCAAAGTAGAGAATGCTTTAAAGCTGTCTTCTTGTCCTTAACCTCAGAAAAATGGAAAAGGGGAAGAGAGGTACAAATTAGGTATTAATTCCAGGGTTTAGCTTTCCTTCAGAGTCGATCTCTGTCCCTACTGTTCTACTGAACCTGCTCTCTCAGGTCCCAGTGACTCCCTACTCCTCCATTCTGAAGACCTTATTCTCCTAGCTTCTATCACACTGTTCTTTCCTAGTTCTTCTCTTACGCCCCTGACTATTTCTGTCTCCTGTCTTCTTTACTGGTCTTCTTCCTTTTCCCACACCCTTAATAGAGGCCTCTATAAGGCTCTCTCCTTAATCCTCTTGTGTTCCTTCTCAGCAATCTCCTTCACTCATCTGTGGTGTCAGCTAAGTGTAGGGCATCCAGATCTCCAGCTCCATCCTCTTTTCTAAATTCCAGACTTGCATTACCTGAACCTTAATGTGTCAAATACTGAAGTCATCATCTTTCTCCAATCTGTTCTTCCTCCTGATTTCCCTTTTTCTATTAATGATACCAATTTAATTCAGCAAACTTTTATTAGGTCCCTACTATAAAAAAGGGAGTATGCTTGATGGTAAGATGAAAACAAGGAATGACAAGAGGCCCTACCCTCAAGGACCTTAGAGTCTAACTGGGGAGATACAGGATGTACACGTGTATGTATGCCCTAAGGAAAGGCCAAGCAGAGAGCAAGACAATGTGCTTTATTGTTACGATTGGATGGGGAGCCTGGAAGTAGTCAAAGATTACTCAACAAGCCTTTACTGAGCTCCTCTTGTAGCCAGGCACTGGGCTAGGTGCAGGGGATACAAAAACATAAACAGTCTCTACTTTTAGGGATCCCTGGGAGAGAGAAGAATATACAGGGGGGAAATCTGAAAACAGAACAAAAATCTAGTGGATCAGGGTTCCAGGCAGCACACTGGAAAGAGCACAGCAATGACAGGAACTGAGAAGTGCTGAGGCAGATGGAAGAATACAAGGAGATGTAGGAGAGTGTTGAGTGACAGTGAGTAGGGGACAAGGAGGCAGGAACCTGTTAACACAGGGCAAGGAAAATAATACTAAGTAGAAAGAAGCTTATAGAATAAATCAGCTTTAAGGTTATAACCAGAATTTTCCCTCATCCCCCCTCAATGTCCAATCATGGCCAGGTCTCATCAAGATCACCCTCACAACATCCCTCAGAGTCATGCCCTTCCCTCTACCCACACTGCAGCCACCAAAGGTAAGGCCCTTATCACTTCACTGGTCTCCCTCCCTCAGCTTCTCCCTTCTTCAATTTATCTTCCACAGGTTGCCAACGGACACTCCTAAAGCCCAGGTCTGACCCCAGCATTCCTCAGCTCCAGAAGCTTCAGGGGCTCCTCATGGCTCCTCACTGCTTTTATGACAAAAGTTTAAATTCCTCTTTGTTTGGCACTGAAAGCTTTTCCTAATCTGGCCCCAGCCCATCATTCAAAGACACATTATTCCCCGCAGAACAGCCCATGCTCCAGCCTACTTGCCATTCTCCAGACACATATTTCATCTCTCCCCTTCGTGCCTTTGCTCAGTCTTCCCCCCCCCACCCCATGCCTTCCCTCCTCACTTGTCTCTTGAAATCTCTAGCTTTCTTCAAGGCCCAGTTCACAAAGTCTATCACGATTCCCCTGACTGTTTTTGGAGGGAATGATGCTGTTCCCAGTTATTGCGTATTTATTTTGAATATATCCTACATTTACTCATCCACAAACACCATACATCCACCCAGTAGAATATAAGCTCCCTGAAGGCAGGGACTTTCTATTTTTATCTTTGTATGCTTAGGGCCTTGTATAGTGTCTAGCACATAGCAAGTGATTGATAAATACTTGCTGACCGACTAAATGAATGTCAGCGTGATGGTGGCTTTTCATGATCCTACCTCTCAGGTGGTACCCTCTCTTATGCTTGAACCCTCAGAGGAGAATCCTTTTTACTTCTTTCCACTCCCCAGATATCCAGAGTCACCAAAGCCTTTTAATTTTCTCTTTATAGGACTGTCCACTCTCTCTGTCACTGCCCTAGTTGAGGCCCTCATTACCTTTGGAAGACTATAATGGATTAACAACTTATTAGCAATCTCTCCATTGGCATTCTATCCTACACACACTTATGCCAGACTAGTCTTTTTTAATACATAACTGATCATACCACTTTTCTCTTTAAAACCCTTAACTAGCTTTCAGTTGCCTCACAAACTCGAGATACGGCCAGACTGCAGAGGCCTGACATTCAAGGTCCACTACACTTTGCTCCAAATGACATTTCCAGCCCCACTATGACCCTATGGTCACAGGCACCTTCCACTCCTCCCCTTCCCCCCACCCTAATGCAAGTTAAGCTAGCTTTTCTTTAAAAGGTATTGAAAACATCCAAAACACTTGGCTGGCTCAGGCGACTAGAGGCTCAGGCCGCTGACATCGCCCTCTGGTCACCTGAGCACAGACCAGCCAAAGGAGCTCTGGGCATGCTCTGATGCTTGGCTGCCGGTGCATGATGAGCAACTCAGACAGTGAGCTTCGATCGGCTTACTCTCGTCTGGGGGTCATCAATGCGTGGCCTTGCTGAATATCATCTTATGGCCAAGTACGTTTTTTGTTAACTGCTGCATGACCTTCAAGTGCCTCATTTCATTCCAATATCAAATACAAGCTACTAGGGAACTACTAGGGAGTCGGGCCCAACCCAGAACAGGCTCTTATACACCCAACATTCTAGCCAAACTGAACTACTCGCATTCTCTAAAAACATCCTGCAATGGCCTGCGTTTGCGCCTTTTTTCTCTTGCTGCCTGTCCCTAGAATGCCCATGCCCACCAACAAGGCCTACTGCCATCTTGCTTTGAAAGCCCACCTTAAATGCTACTTCTTGCCCCAAGGAGTCTCTGGGATGCCCCCAGCTAGAAGTCAATTTTCTCTCCTCTGAAATCATTCCATGCTTTGGACCTCTCTCACACATTAAGTACACTTTGTTCTGAACTGTGTTTGGTTATGTATAGTTATTACTTTACTAGACTGTAAGCTCCTTGAGGGGAGGCATCATCTCTTATTCATCCCTGAATTCCCTTTTGGGGACCCACCACACAGTGCCTCATCCATAGTAGGCGCTTGATAAATCTCTACTGAATGAATGCCAACTCTTTGACAAGTCATTATTATCAAAACACTGCTCTCTTTTTCTACCTTATAAAAAATCCCAAATGAAACACAGCCAGTACAAATCAGGGACCAGGCTAATGGCCAGCTGGTATGATCTGTGACTTTTTTCTTTGTGGGGAAGTGAAAGCAAGATGCTGATTCAGACATTAGGATACAACCACTAAAGCGGGCAAAGTTTGGGAGCAATTTTCAAACTGTCTGGGAAACATATATCTGTAAAATTGGATAGGTGACAAAAAGATTTCCTTAGGCTACAGCAGAATCCATTCTAAGAGGCTTTCTGAGCCTTTCACAATGTCCACACCTTGACAGCACACCTACTATGTGGTGAGGATACAAGGGGACAGCTAATCGTAGTATGGCCCTGCTCAGGGCACAGCTGTACTTACCAGCTGGCTGCTTGGGGGACACAGAGCCCCTGTAGAATGCTGAGCCATCTCTGGCCACAGCCCAGACCTGGTAAAAAGCCCCGACAGAGACTGAAATAAAGGGCTGATCCGTGCCAACATGCAGCCAGGACGAACCCTGGGTAATTTGAGAGAAAGAACATTTTTTGAAAGGGATGAGACTTAAGGGTAGTCTAACCCACAGGGAGTGGGAGTCACCAAGGCATGCAGGTGGCAGCTCAGGTAGCGTCAGAGCTTTGTCTGTGAAACACCCAGCCAGGAGGTCAGGAAAACTCGCCCAATGCTAGTCTACTAATACAGCATTTCCAAGGATTAAACAGGTCACTGTTATTCCTCCTGTCACTTGGAAAAGTACAGGGCCCAATCAACTGTGAAGGATAAGACCTGTCACGTAAGGTCCTAGGAACATTATTAAACTAAGTCCTCATACTTTCTTGGAAACTCTTTCTGATCAGTGTAGAAAGGGCGCTCCTTCCAGATCTCCAATGCTGACGTCCCATTTTCTCCTCCACCATCTCCAGCACGAGGCCTAGAGGCAGAACTTGCCTATGTTTTACTGCAAGGTCTGTCAGTTTTTCTGTTGCACTTCTGAAGTTTCTGTTTGTTCTACTGGATCGTTTTAAAAAAGAGGAACTGTCTATCATTACAAAATTCCCTTATTTACCTACTGACAGACTCCAGATGTATTAAGCCTCCGTGTGGTAGTAGAAAGAACTGAGAGTGAAGAGTCTGTATTCTAGACCCACCCCTTCCTCTACCTAGCTGTGTGACCTTGACCAAGTCCTTTCATCTCTCTGGGCTTCCATTACCTCAGGACTGGTAAAATGAGGACTGATCTAGATGACATGTAAAGTACCTTTCAGCTATAACACTTTATAACTCTATATAAATGCAGTGAAAGCCTAGGAGGGACAGCTGCCACTGTTTTTTGTAATCTACTTGGTTCAACAGATCTTCTTGTGGGGAGTATCTGAAAAGACTGTCCCCAAACTCGACACTCAGATTTCTCCAGAAGAAAGCCCTGGACATTAAATCAAAATTGCTAAGAAGTACGGTCCACAGTTGTGAGAAAGTTACATAGAAAAATGAACCAAAGAGAGAAGAAAGGACCTTACCGCTGGATTGAGCTCTGACACACCCAACCTACAGAGAACGTCTCCCTTGTCGCTGATGGCCCAAAGGGCGATTGAATCCTTGCTACCTTCCTCACAACCAGGGATGATGGAGACATCCCAGAGAGAGATGGGGGCGACTTCCAACCACGGCCCACTGGTCACCAGCTTACATTTCCTGAGCATCAGAGGAAAAAACAAATACCAAAACCACGAAGCGCAGGTCTCCTGCCTTGCAAATACATGGACCTCTGAAGGTCTATTTCATTTTTTAACCCCAACATAAGAACCATGAGAGAGGCGGCATGGTGTAGTAGATGGAGTTGACCCAGGAAGACCTGGGTTCAAGTCCTGCCTTTGACACACACTAGCTACATCACCCTGGGTAAGTCATGGCCTCTCAGGACATCAGGCAACTCTCTAAGACTATCACTGCAGAGAAGATACTGATTGGTATTGGTAGAAAGGGTTCTTCCCTATATCAATGAAATCAAACGTCCAATCTCTAACCTAAAAATCATGACTTACAAAGGAGGGCTCAATGCTACTAACATAGGTTGGGTTTTTTATTATTTAACGATTTTGGCCAGAATCCACCAGCTTACTACCAGGGAACATGAGGTCCCTCAGACATAGGCCGTGCCTAGGCAGGCTGGTCAAACTCGATTCTGTCCTGGCTCTTTCAATTACTATCATATGAGGGAAGCAATGAAGAGGCGGCAGGAGACACATCCCCAGTGCCTCACACATTGTTGTTGCTGTTCAGTCATGTCTGACTCTTTGTGACTCCGTGGCCCACAGTATACCAGTGCTGTCCATGGGGTTTTCTTGGCAAAGATACTCAAGTAGTTTGCCATTTCTTTCACCAGTGGATTAAGGCGAACAGAGATTACGTGACATGCCCCAGGATCACACAACTAGTGAGTGTCTCGGACTGGATTTGACCTCGGGTCTTCCTGACTCCAGGTCCAGCACTCCATCCACAGAGCTGCCTCCAAGGCAAACAGACAGAGGTTAAGTGACTTGCCCAGGGTCACAAAGCTCGTGAGTGTCTCAGAACAGATTTGAACTCAGGTCTTCCTGACTCCCAGCCCCAGTGCTCTATCCACTCAGCCCTCTAGCTGACTCCACCTAGCACATAGTAGGTGCAAATATTTACTGATTGATTGAGGAGGCCTTGGGATCAGACAGTCCCAAAGTTTTCTTGTTCTCTAGTTTGCTTATGTCTCTACTGAGCTCTCAACTACTCTGGGAGCCCCAGCCCTGCTCTGCCCACAAAGAGCACAGCCAGACAGTGACATTTCTCCTATCTGTTCTTGAAAATAAGCACTTGAGAAAACAATGGAGCACTGGGGACCTGAGGGCATTTCCTGGTTTGACATTTACTTTGATTCTATTTCCGCCTCCAACTTGCTCTCTGCTGGTTAAAAGGTTTAGAGAAGCCAGAGAATTCCCTAAAGAATTCCCAGCAGTTGGAGTAGGAGATGCTACCCATCCTTCCTTGTTTCCCCACCATTACCTTGCCCATCGTCTTCGTCGGACGAAATCCTTCATAGTTTTGTATCCATGATAAGACCTGTGGACAGAAGGAGAATTTTTAATACAGCTTAGATTCAAAATCTATTTTCCCCAAACAACTTGGTGGCTGTGAGATACTGCTCCTACAAGTGTGCATTCTTTCCCCACCCTTGGTCAGCTGGTTAATTAATAATCACTTGCTGAGTATCTACTATGTGAGGAGCCTGTTCTAAGTCCTATGGGAGACCTTGAAGTAGAAGACGTGATCCCTGCCTTAAGATGCTTCCAGTCTCAACATGCAGGGGGAAAAATACCCATTTAATGCTATGAGAATACCAACATTTCCATAAGCACAAAAATGATAAAATCCAAACTGAATGTTCAAGTGCTATAGCTTCACTTGTGGGAAAACAAGGCTAATTAGAGAAGGAACTCTCTTTCTTTCTAGGAAATTTTAAGGGTCCTTTAAACGTAAGAAGGGGCCCATTCTATAATCCTTACAACTATCCTTAGAACTGTGACTAAAGGAAAGTTATGAAGGTTTGCTCCTGAAGGGAAGGGAAGGGGCCATCTTAATTTCATCTTTGTATGCCCTGAGTCTAACACAGTTATTGGCACACAGCAGGCTCATATCAGAGTATGGTCACATCATAGAATTTGAAAACTCTGGCTCTAGGGCTGCTAAAGTGACTGTGGTCTTCTTTTCTCTTAACTGCTGATTCAATGAACCAGCTCGCTCTCTCTCTGGTCCAACTCAGTTACCTGAAAAGCCAAAGGGCCATTCCTTTGGGCCAGCCTTGACCTCAAGTTACCACCATTTGTATATGCAATGTATTCAATTCACTATATGTCCATGGGTCGGCATGGTGAGGTGGACAGAGAACACACTGGACTCAGTCAGAAGTTGGAGGCTTGAGTCTGAACCCTGACTCTTCCTAGCTGTATGACTATGGACAAGTCATTTAAGCTCTCTTGAGACTTAATGTCATAATCTGCAGAATGGGAATCAATCAACAATCACTTATTAAGCTCCTACTGTGCACCACACTGCTCTAGGAGCTAGGGATACAAAGAGAGAGCTGACATTCCTGTAGGGAGACAACGTGTACACACAGAAGAACATGTGCCTCTATCACAGGGTTTTGTGTAAGAAAAATACTTTGTAAACCATAAAATGTTACTGCAATGTAGAATATGATTATTAATCAGGAATGGAGTTCTCTTTTTCTTTCCTTCACACAAAGTTATTCTTTACTTTGTGTCCTATCTGCAAATTCAGGAACCCTGAGAGGACTAGACACTCTTCAGAAGAAAATTAGCATCTTAAGGGAGTGAGGTGGGGTAGATGTCCAATAGAAGGATCTAATAGTCTGGATCAGTTAGCTTAGTTGGTATAGGAATGGTATTAATGGGGACCAAGGTTCTGCACCCAATCCCAAAAGAGAACAGTTCAATTGATTCCAGCACCTTTCTATTGCCTCTAGGATGAAACATAAACTCTGTGTAGCTTTTAAGCCCTACACCACCTGTCCCCAGTCTATCTTTCCAACCTCTTCTTCTGCATTCTGCAATCCAAGTAAAGCGGCATGTTTTGTGTTCTTCACATTCACAATTCCATAGCCTGTCTCTGAGCCTTTCATCATCCCCCATGCTTGGAATACCCCCTCCCTCCTCGATCTCATCAGGTCCTTCTGTTCCTCAAGATACAGTCACTCAAGCATCATCTTGGTTCTTCCTGATCTCCCCAAATGCTAATGCCTTCCTCCCCAAATACCTAGTTCTTAACTAATGCGGATATATTTGTATTTATGCAGTCTCTATTTATATTTGTATATGGAGTCTTTCCCATGGATGTGTTAACCCCTTGCAAGCTGGGATTGTCTCATTCTTTGTATTTGTATGTCCAGTACCTAAGACAGGTGCCTTGCACAGAGCAGATTCTTAATAACATTTGCTGATTTAATTCGATTCCACAGCCACAGACCGCAGCCCTGATCCCTTATTGGCTGTCTTGGTTATAAGGGGGAACAAAAGTGAAAGATTTGGAATGAATCAGCCCCACTGAGGGAAAATGCCTCAAAGAACACATCTTATGGAGAGTGGGTCACAGGTGTCACTACAACGAAAAGCTTATGTTATTTTTGTACAAGAAGCATTTTGGCATTGTCAACAGAGCTGGCATCAAAACCAGGAAGAAGTAGGTTCAAGTCCCAACCTTGACACATACTGTCTGTGTCACCCTAGACAAGTCACTTAATCCTAGAGTATAAGGTCACTCTTTAAGACTTTATATTGCACTGAAGGTGCTAACCTGTACTGGGACAGGGAATTTCCTCACCTGGGTATTCTTTCTATCAATAAAATCACAGGTCCTATTCCTAGCCTATTTTTCTATGTTGAAGATGTACCATGACTACTCACTAGTCCTGGAGGGAATGACAGTGATGATTCTCATGGGAAATCTCTTCCATTAGGAAGCTCCTTCAGAACTGTGACAAGGTCTTATTTAAGGCAGCTCTTCTCTTTGTTATTATTGTTTATTTTTAGTTTTCAATACTCACTTTCATAAGATTTTGAGTTCCAAATTTCTCCCCCTCCCTTCTCTCCACTCCCCAAGACAGCATACAAATCTGATATAGGTTATACTTATGCAATTATATTAAACATACTTCCACATTAGTAATGTTGTGAAAGAAGAATGAGAACCAAAGGGAAAAATGATGAGAAAGAGGAAAAAAAAAAAGAGAAAAATCATATGCTTTGATCTGCATTCAGACTAAGGCAGCTCTTTTCAAATAAGCCTTTCTATCTAATACTCATTTCTGTTTTTCCCCACGTAGTTTTTCATTTCAATTTCACTCAGCTCTCTACCAAGTAACACATGTGAGGACCACCGAGCAGATACTACCACATATCAAAGAGCATAAACTGATTGAGCACATGGGAAATCTTGAATATTTCTATATAACTAGAGGCTAGGTTGACCCTCTTTCTCCACCTTCCTCTGAACAGTTGCAGCTGTAGGGCTTCCCTCAGTTTCCTGCTAAAGCAATCTAAATCCACCAATGGGTAATCACACCAGCACAAGTCTTGCTCCCACTCTTTAGCTTATTAACAAATTGTAACTGTTCACTGGAGCTGCTGTTTTGAGGGCTCAGCTTCCAATGTCTGAGCCAGTTTGGGGAATGATTTTTTTTTTAAACCTTAAAAGGCTAACATACAAGCCACTAATATATGGCATTTGAGGATGATCCTGAAACGCTTCCTACTATCCCACAAGACTAGACATACAGTGAGTATCTGATGCCTTTAAATATCAGGAAATCGTAACTTCCATGATGATACAGTAGAGCAACTGGATTTTGGAGGAAGGGGGAGGAGAAAGTGTTACTTAAATATTCAATATTTAACTACATGAAGGGTTTTTTATGAGAAATTACAAATAAGACAAGATATACAAAGTACTCTGAAAACTTTAAAAAGCCAAAAAAATGCTAGCTATTAAAAGTCTGTTGACCAGTTTTTTTTCTTTTTTTTTAATATTCATGAAAGCATAAACAAGGAGAAATGGACTGAAACTGAATCTGGAGAAATTTTGGCTACACATAAGGAGGAAGTTCATGACAATCAGGGAAAAATATACTAGGATGGGCATCTGGGTAAAAGTATGGCACCTCTGCGCCCACCTCTCCCTTCCCAGAGATCTTTAATAAGGGAAGATTTAGTCAATCAGTGCTGCCTGAGGACGTTAACCTTATAAATCAATGGTTTCTCAATAACACTGTACTATATGTATCTAGAAATGGAAAACGCTCACGATGGAAAGTCACTTGCATACTGCCATCCTTCTCGATCAGTTCCACCAGAAATGTTGAAATCAATATACCAGTCAGAAACCTAGAGCAGAAAGAGAATACTGTTAGGAGCTCTTTCTCCTCCCTTCCTCAAGCCCTTCCTGTACAGGGTGCACATCAGTTGAAGAATGGCTGAACAAATTATGATATGTGATACACTGGGATATCACTATACCATAAGAAACGATAAAAGGGATGGTTTCAGAGAAACCTGGAACGCTGGTATGAACTGATGCAGAGTGAAGTGAGCAGAATCAGAAATAGAAACAATCTATACAGTAACAACAACACCGTAAAGAGAAACAACTTTCAAAGACTTGAGAACTCTAATCAATGCAATGACCAACCATGATTCCAGAAGACAGATGCAAAGCATGCTACCCCCCCAACCCCCTGACAAGAGAGCTGATAGACTCAGGGTGCAGAATAAGATGTGTCTTTTGACATGGCCACTGGGGGCTATCTGTTTTGTTTGACATGAATATCTGTTACAAGAATTTGGTTTTATGTGTTTGTTTGTTTTTTCAATGAAGAGAGGAGGGCAAAGTGGGAGGCAAAGTAGATTTCTGTTCATTAAAAAAATTAAATTTTAAAAAATGATGAATAGGAGGGTTTCAGAGAAACCTGGGAGCAAAGTACATTAAACTGAGACAGAGTGAAGTGAACAGAACCAAGACAATTTATATAATAACAATAACACTGTAAAGATAAGCAACTTTGAAGGACTTAATTCTGACCAATGCAATGACTAACCACAATCCTAGATGACTCATGATGAAGAATGCTACCCACCTTCTGACTGGGAGGTAATGGATTTAAGATGAATGATAAGATACCTATTTCTGGCCATGGCCAATGGGGCAATTCGTTTTGCCTGCTGGTGCATATTTGTTACAATTACAAGGACTTTGTTGTTGTTGTTTTTCCAACTGGGGTGAGTGGGAAAGGGACAAAATGTATGCCTGTTAATTTAAAAATTAAAATTAATTAAAAAAATTCCTCCTTATGCTACCATTACTTCCCTAAGTCAGGCGACATGAAGTACAGAGCCCAGGACTCACCCATGTCCAGTGGAGGGAGGGAGGCTTGGTGTTGGCCTTTGTGCATTCTTGTAACCCAGTCACATCACTCCACATGTAGCGGTCAGTAGGCAGACCCCTGCAATGAGGCAATAAAAGGAGCTAAGATACACAATGGAGGCCTTCAAAGGGTCTCCAAAGCAACAGGGAAAAAACCCCACCACTACACTCTTCCTAGTTCCCTATGTTAACACACCTGCTGTGGGATGGGTCTGATGACACTCATACAAATTACCCCCAAGCAAGAACATCTGGATACAAGACCTACCTAAGTCATGAGCCAGGCTGTTCCTGGAGGCTGGTTACTGCCTTTCTCAAGTCATCCCCAGAAGGAGGGAAGAGGAGGAAATGGCGGTTACTAGTTCACACCACACCAAACCATCAGTACAGATGAGAGTACAGATGAGTTTCCAGGATGTGACCTGCATGATGACTAGTTCCTGGGGACCACTCAACTTTCTGCAACCCTCCTAAAACAACCAGACCATTAGAGTCCCAATCCTCGTTTCCCATTTGAGTTGGAAAGACTATCAGCGCCAGGGACAATTTCCTGGCAATCTCTAACTTGGTATCTAAGAACTCTAAGGTAGGCTCTAGTGTACGAATGGTCTGTTTAATAACTTGGGAGGGAGCTGAGGTACTTTACAAGCCAACAGAACTGCTCCCGCTGTCTCATCTCATGGATTTAAAACACAGCAAAACTAAATTAATCCCCAGCAACCACAGGGTCCTTTTTTTCTTTAAGGCTCATGCTGCTGACTCTGTAAACAAGATGACTGAGGGGGCAAACTTCATTCTTGTCCATAT
The DNA here is from genome assembly GCF_003287225.1 of Phascolarctos cinereus. NCBI lineage: Eukaryota > Metazoa > Chordata > Mammalia > Diprotodontia > Phascolarctidae > Phascolarctos > Phascolarctos cinereus. The sequence goes on from NW_027555847.1 coordinate 212,369,790, forward strand.
TCATGATTCTTCAATCCAGGGCTGAATAAACAGGTGGCCATCTCAACCTCTTCTCTCCACCTACAACGGGCTCTGGATCCCTTTTCCTGCAGTTATGGCCTTCTGCCACCCATGCATGCCTCAAACCTGTCACAAGCGCTTTATGCTCTCTGCCTAATTAAATTATACTGTCATTATCTAGTGTAGGCTAGTGGATAAAGCTCTGGTTTGCTACTGACTTGCTAAGTAACTTGATATCACTTGGCCTCTCAGAGCCTCAGCATTTTTCTCTCTAAAATGGGGATAAAAATACCTGCCTCTTTTCTCCTCCTCAGGGATGAGAATTGCTATTTATAGAAAAAGTACTTTGTGATAACAGAAAGGTGATGGACTAAGGATGCAGAGAAAAAGAGGTCTTTAGAAATGAGTAGTGCAGGAAGTTGTTTGCTTGATTATGTATGTACAAGGGTTTCTTTCTTTTCTTTTCTTTTGTTAAATGGGGAGAGAGGGCTAAGAAAATCATTAGGGGGCCCCTGAGGTATGAGGAAAGAAAAAAAAAAGTAAAATTTTATTTTTAAAAAAAACACCTATGATTTAAACTCTTTAAAAAAAAAGTAATGTACTATAGGAATCTAAGTTACAGAAGAACCCATTTATAACATTGGTGATGGGGATAGCACAAACATTTATGACTAATAGTGTCTATCTTACACAGGGTGTCCCTGACCATGAGCAAATCAATTAAGCACTCAGGGGTCTAGACACTTCTAACACTGTATGTGGCACAGATGGTTCAGACTTGCTTTGGTACAGGGAGTTTTCTTACCTGGAAGTGCCCTACACCACTGAAAACATAGGTCCAGTCCCTCTCCCTAGAATACAGGTAAACCTGAAGACAAACCCTGGCTCTCAGAGAAGAGGGGAAACACCCCAGGTCTTCCGGGCTGACATTCCTAACCCCTGTCTGGAAGTCTGTGGTGATTGTTCTCTCTTCACTGCTATCTGTATCTCACCTGCTGGTATAGCCCGTGACAGGATTCCAGCGCTGGTTTTCATAAATGTAAACGCATTTGACATCGGACTGCATGTAGATGTTACTGGTACTGCTGGCCAAGCCTGAAGAGGAAATGTCCTCTGTGAATCAAGTGTCAAGGCAACACTCCCTGCCCCCTCCCCAGCTTCAGGTCCACAGACAGATACCTGCCAATGGAAAACAGGCTTAACCTGCTACTGCTAAGAACATAAGGTTCTATTCTCAGGCCTTCTTCATTTCAAAGCCAGCAGAGGTTACAGGCTTGCCTGAGTTTACTGGCAAACACCGCATTTTCTTTTACATATGTCCCAGACAGATGGCAAGGTCTGTGCCTTACACGTATCCCCCGCCAGATCCAGCCCAGAACCCTTGGCACATACTTTGTACCTAAAAAGTTCACAGCTACAGGTTTTGAGCCCACCTAACAAAGGCGATGGGGAGCAGCCGAAACAACACTAGCCTAGGAGCTAGAGACTGGGTTTCTAGAGCCAGGTCAGTCACATGCTTGATGTTCACCCTTAGGCAAGTCACCTGAGTTCTCTGTGCCTCAGTCCCCTTACCTGTTAGGAAAAGAGAAGACTGGACTAGAGAATTTCTAAAGTCCCTTTTCTACTCTAAACTTGTGTGTTCCTACAAAGCTTCTTTTACTCAGCATATCAAAGTTTCTAAAAGCAAAGACTTGTCCAACTGGTTGGGAAGCAGAAAATAAAGTCATTCCTCACAATTCTTTCCAGAAACATGCCCACTCAGGCAGGCTGAAGGGGCAGTGTGAGGTGGCTCCACTGATGGGACAGAGGAGAGGCCCCAAGATGCCCCAAGCAGTAAATGCCATGACACTGAGACTCCGTTTCCTTTCCCTTCCTCATCTCAACCAGGAGGTTGGCATCTCTGAAGGTCACCTGTCAACCAGCTGTTTGCTAGAGACTAAACATCACAGCAGCAGCTAGAGTTCAGGCATTTGGTAGGAAAACAAAATGGGGATTAAACCAGGGAACAAACACACCACAGACCAGTTAAAAAGGGACATGGTAAGTTGCATGGCTTCATCAGCAAACAGGAGAGATGACCTTGGTGACCCACACTGAAAAGCCTGGAGATGAGTCCTTGCTTACCTTGAAAAAAGCCTCCACCATATCCCCCAGTGTACACCCAGGCTGTGTGATCGTATCCGATGCCCCATACAACACCATGGCTGTTGCACTCCACTACCCGAAGGTGGCCTCCAATCTGACGCCAAAACCTAAGAAAGAAAGGGTGACAAGATACACATTTTAACCTCCTAACATCCTTAACGGGCCAGCCAAGATCCCAGGAGTCTGAGCAAGCAGGAGACACCCAATCTGAATCCATGACCGGGGATTGGGTGGAAGGCAAAGTTTAGAAGAGTGATTTAGGGTCAGGCCATAAATGTCAAAACACTATGGCATCCAATTTACGGATAGGCCAAAACTCTCCTTATGAAAATGCCATGTGATGGATTATTATTATTTCACAAAACACGGAATCAAAGCTTTTAAAAAATGAAATGGTGTCATGTTTGCAAAGTACTCTGCCGACGAAGTGGCAAATTCACATGAACTTGACGTCCTTGGTCTTAAAGGATATACAATTGGCTCCAGAAAGTGCCAAACAGGGCGACAAAACGAAGGTTGTGGAGGAAGGAGACGAGGAAGAGGTAAGTAACATTCTGGGGATGCCTGTTAGTTCCTATGAACTGGACAAGGCCACTCTCTCAATTTGAGAGTGCTTCAAATTAATTTAGAGCCTAGTAGGTAGCCTGCACTCACTATTAAACTAGGCCCAAGCCTGGAAAAGAGGGAAGAGAATAAGCATTTATATAATGCTTACAATGTGCAAGGCACTATGCTAAACATTTTACAATTGTTATCTTATTTGACTGGCAAAACAACACTGCAAGATAGGTGCTCTTATTATCCCCACTTTACAGTTGAGGAAACTAAGGTGAACAGAGGTTAAGTGCCTTGCCCAGGGTCTTGCAGCTAGTAAGTGTCTGAATCTGGATTTGAACTCAGGTCTTCCTGAGGCCAGGCGCAGCACTCTATCCATGAGCCACCTAGCTGCCTCTTTGTACCTCCATTTTCTCACCTATCAAATGAAAGAGTTGGACTTGGTCTCTAAGATCCCTTTCAAGCTTAAATCTGTAACGCTACGATGCCAGCTGGACTCTGTGCCCCTAAAGGACAGGTACTACTTTTCCATCTATCATAGCACTTAGTACTAGTGGCAAGTAGCAGCTGTTGAATAAAAGTATATTTAGGGGCAGCTAGGTGGCACAGCGGATAGTGCTCTGGCCTTGGAGTCAGGAGGACCCGAGTTCAAATCGGGCCTCAGACCAAACACTTGGCACGTACTAGCTGTGTGACCCTGGGCAAGTCACTTAATCCCGACTGCCTCACCAAAAAAATAAATGAATGAATGAATGAATGAATGAATGAATGAATGTTTAGTTCACTAAAAGCATTAATCAACTAAATGGTAGTGTGTAAAGGTGCTGGACTTGGAATCAGGAAAACCTGAGTTCAAATCCAGTCTCAGACACTTGCTAGCTGTGTGATTCTGGCAAGTCACTGAACTGCTACCAACCTCAGTTTCCCTATTTGTAAAACAGAGATAATAATATTAGTATTAACCTTATAGTGTTGTGGTAAGAATCAATACACAGTGCTTTGCAAAACTTAAAACACTAAAGGAATGCTATTAACTACAATAATGAGGAGTCTGTCCCTTGCTATTCAGAGACTGCCTAGAGACAGAGAGGAAAAGGACTGCCTAGAGACAAAGAGGGAAAGAAGTCATGGCTAGTCTCGGATTCTGCTGCCCCAGAGACAACCAATCCTGAGAGGCCCTACCAACAAGCAAGGTCAGAGATTATTCTTGGGTATATTCCAGGACAAAGCAATGTCTACTCTGCCAGTGAACATGCCCTGCATATCCCCACCTCCATACTCTTACACGTTATGTTTCCCTGCCTAGAATTCCCTCTCCTCCTCACTGCCTATTCAAGTCCTACTGGATCCTTTGGAGCCCAGAGCAAGACCCATCTCTTCCACTAAACACTCCACTAAATGCCAGCGACCTCTGCCTTGTGAACTCCCACATCGCAGTAGCTTTAGAAAGGCAGGATGACATCAGATTTGCATTTGCACCTCCCACCACACTAACCACTCCACCTTGCCCATAACAGGTTACTGCTAGTTAGTCAACAACCTAATGGGGTAATACAGAATCTCAAGAACATATCAGTAGGAATTAGTCTATCTGATGAATATCTTGGCAACCATGGTGTTGTGGAACAAACACTGGGTTTGGAATAAGGACAGAGAAGCTGGGTTTGAACCCTGGCTCTGTAGCAAGCATAGTACAGTGGAAAAAAAGTCATATGGCTCTGGTGTCAGAGGGCCTGGGTGACCTTGGGCAAACCGCTTTGTCTCCCCAGGCTTCAGTTTCCTGTTCTGTAAAATGAAGGGGGTGGGGACGGATGGGCTTGTGGCCTCCGAGAGCCCTCTCAGACCCAGGGACGTGATCAAGGCAGTCCCTTCCCCTCTCTGAACTTCAGTTTCTTCATCTGCAAAATGAGGAGGTTGAACTAAATCATCTCTAAAGACCCTTCCAACTCTAAATCTTGTGATCCAAATTTAAGCACATAATAATCAAGCTTTATTTTATATGCTGTTTACGGCTGCCTATACACTAAATCATTCAATTTTCAGAAGCGGGGGGGAGGGGCTGCAGAGCAGTTATCAGAATCCTTATTTTAAGCAGAAAGGATTAATATTATTTAGTTAATTTTAACTAAAATAATTTCAATTTAAAGTAGGAACGATTAATATTATTTTAATTTTAACTTGCCTAAAGAGCCCAGGGCTGGATACAAAGGACAAAGACCAGAACCCAGATCTTTGGACTACCAGGTTAGTCAATTTTCTAATCAACTGATAAGCATTTGTTGAACACCTGCTATACTGTATCTGGGCACTGTTCTAGACTCTGAATACAAAGACAAAAATGAAACAGACACCACGCTCAAAGGGTGCTATAGAGGAAGACATAGTGTACAACACATAAACATAAGATGACTTAAGAACATACAACATAAAGACAATCTATAAAGAGGACACCACATTTATTGCTTCTCTATATCATCTGTCCCTCGAGAATGAGGGGAGAATCAAGGTACAGTGGAAAAAGCACTGGATTTGGAGTCTTTAGGACCTAGGTTCAAATCCCAGCTCTATTACTTACAGCACTACCAGAGTGATATTAGATAATTCACTCACATCTCTGGGACTGTAAAATGAAAAGATTGGACTAAATGATCTCTGAGGGCCCTTCTAGCTCTAAAGTCATGATCCTATAAAATAATAAGTTTTACTAGCAAGAGCAATAAATGCTTCCTGGAGTGCAGCACCATAGAGGGGCCCTGGGCATATGACAAAGCAAGGACTGTGAGTGTCTGGATCATAAGCATGCAGGCATTTTTAAATGGGGAGGTGGGAGGGAGGTAGAGAAGATGGATTTTTGTCAGCTGACAAATATCAAATTAATTTTTTTCTTTTTAAAACATGAGTGTAGGTTAAAAGAAGCAATGATGAGAAGGAAAACAGTTAACTCGAAAAAAATTTTTACAGCAAGTTTCTCTGATAAAGATTTCATTTCCAAAATACATAATGGACTTACTCAAAATTATAAGAACAAGAGCCATTCCTTGACTGATAAACTGTCAAAGGATATCAACAAATAGTTTTCAAAAAAGGAAATCCAAGCTACTCATGGCCATATGAAAAAAAAATGCTTCTAAACTAATTAGAGCAATGAAAATTAAAGCAATTCTTAGGTTCCACCTCATATCCCTTAGATTGGCAAAGTTGACCAAAAAGGAAAATGACAAATGCTGGAGGGGCTGTGGGGAAACAGAACGGTGAATTACTGGGCCACCTCTTCTGGAGAGCAAATTAGAATGATGCCCAGAACTAACTATGCATGTCCTTTGACACAGTGATAACATTACTAGGCCTCTACACTCAAGAGATCAAAGAAAGAGGAAAACGATCCATATATACCAAAATATTGATGGCAGTTCTTTTTGTAATGGTAAACTAAGGGTAGGGATGGTCATCGTCTGGAGAACAGCTGGACAAATTATGGCATTTGAATGTAATGGAACATCACTTCACCATAAGAAATGATGAAAAGGATGGTTTCAGAGAAACCTAGTAACATTTACACGAAATGACGCAGAGTAAAAATTATTCTAGAAGAGCAATGATGAAGAATGTTACCCACCTCCTGATAGGTGATGGACTCAAGGCACAGAATGTGACACGTTTTGACATGACCAATGTGAGAATTTATTTGCTTGACTATGCATACGTCTTATGTGGCTTTTGTTTTTGTTTTTTCTTTTTTTTCAATTGGTAGGACAGGAAGTGGGGAGAGAAGATAAACGCTCGGTAATTGGAAAAACAAAAACAAAACTAAACAAAACAAACGAAAGAATCAAGGATGTAGGCAGGGCAGAGTCCCAAAGGATTAGTGGAAAGACACTGAAGAAAGACAAGCTGCCTGCTTCACCAGTCAGACATTTGTTTCTTCCTAGAGATCTCATACAGCACAAAACCAGATCTAAAACTCCTCTTTCCTTAGGAATTACGTACCCTACTCCACCTTTCCTCCTGGGAAATTAGCTCTAATTCATCCCTTTACACATCAAAATGTAAACAAATCAATCTCTAGGGTTTGGTCTCTCTGGAGGAAGCTCTCAGGCATACTCATCCTTCAGGAGCCAGGAGGGAAAGCAATACATTTAGCTGACGGTACAACAGACACTTCTGACATATGGACTGGAGAGCAGGTTTGCTGGGAGTTGCTTACATTTGGTCACATGGCATTGGATGCGTGAGTGCCTCCAGGTCCGCACTGGGCTCACTCACAAAAATGTCTCCTTTGCAAGTGACAGACCAGATGGCCTGGGGGGAAGGGCGGCCTTGGATCCTTCGGCTTTCCGAGCATGACGTGCTGAGTAGAGCAAGCTGTGAAGATGAGACAGATGGCAAGTAACCGACCCAGAAGAGTGGTGAGAAAACTCACAAGAACCCCAGAGGACAATTTCCAAGGAGTGATGAGTGTTTTTATGAGGGAGAAAGGAAGAACAGCCCTTGTCCCTGGAGATTCATCCTAATGGCAGCCTGGTATTTGGGGGAATTTACCATCCTGATCTGTGAAATCTGGGAATAGGTCATTCAAACCCTCACCTTGAAAGATACACCTTGGCCAAATCACGTGCCCAAGAGGTTTAACACTCACCCAATCATACATTTCTTGCTCAGTAGCAGCAGCGAGACGGATGGGCCACCTCTGTTTGGTTTTCTCTGGGGTATAAAGGGCAAACGAATGCTTGGCCTCATTTAGCACGGGAACCAGCACTGTCACTTCATTGAGAAATATATGGATGTACTGTTCAAAGAGGGCAGGAAAAAACCATAAGCTTTCCATTAATGTTTCCTTCCTTTGGGTTCAATCTGTATCCTTTTGTCCACATCAAGGGGACTAGGGACAGATGCTGTCTGTGCCTCACCCAGTATTCTTAACCACAGAAGGTCATGCCCAAGTGGAACTAAGCCACCCAGCTCTGTGTTCCCCGGGACCACATGTCCTCCTCTTTACCTTAACCATTTTCTTCTCTACCACCACATGTCCCTTCTTTTCTTCCCCTTTCCACCTGCTACCTCTTTCTCTGAGAATTGTAATCAAATCACTTCTGGCCCCTGAAAAGAGTGTGTTAACGGACTGCTCCAGTGTTCCATTCACCATCTTAGTGAAATTCAGGTCAGGTCAGGACTTCCTGGACTCTATTACCTGCCCACAGTTCCCCTATATGCATAATCCTCCCCCATGAGGACATAAGCTCAAGGAGGATAGCAACTGTTTCATTTGTGCATCTGTATCCCAAGCACTTAGCACAATGCTTGGCATACAGTAAGTACTTAAAAATGCTTTTAGTTCACTCAGCAGCAGAATCAGACCTCTTATTACTCAGTTGTGTTCCCTTCCTTACCAACACCCTTCTCTTGGAGAGGGACAAGCCAGGGAAGCAGCTAGACCCCGTGCTCTCCACATTCTTATCTTGTCCATTAAGGTTATTAAAATAACTACTACAACAATACTACCAATGAAACTCAGATCTCAGGGTACAGGGTCTCAGAACCAACACTTTGGCTATCAGTCAGTGCCTGGCCTCTTAATCAGTACTAGCATCCTGAACAATATGACCCACACCTGTCACTTAGAGCCAGCAGGTATCTGTTGGGAGGTGGGAAGCACCCACAGCATAGGAACTAAGGCTCTCAAAAAAAAAATGTTAAACAATTAGGTATTTAACATTTTTTAAGCCAGACCTACAATTTAACTTTTTTTTTAAAAACAAATCTATAATTCCACTGGCATAAGAAGCAACCAGGAAAGAATTTCTTTCTTTGCCAATGCAGAACAGAGCCTTCTCTGCAATATACAGTGAGGTGCCTGGGGCACTTTAAGGTAAAGTGATTTGCCCAGACTCACACAGCTAGTATGTGGCAGAAATGGAGCTAGAACCCAAGTCTTCTTGATGACCAGGCCATCTCTATCCTCTACACCAGAGGTGTCAAACTCATGGCCACAGACTGCAAAACTCCAAGGCAGGAATCAAATTAAAAATGCAACTGGGAAATGTTGAACAAAGTAAATAAAAAATAACAACATAGATAATCTTAATTTGTGGTTTTCGAAGTCAATATAGTGGTTGCAGGGATCCCTTTCTATATATGTTTGACATCACTCTTCTCCATCACTCTACCCTCTCAGATAAACATACACAGTTAAATTTAATAAACACCTTTCTGATAACAAATTTTGCTCCCAGAATTCCTATGGCTATGTTGTTTGCATTTCAAAGTCTCAGACTAGGACTCCTTGTGGATACTTTCTTCACACAACAGGTTTGCCAAGGGCAGCCTAACCCCCTTATTTTCATCCCAGCTTCCTTAGTGTCCTCTCCAGGGCTTGCCCTGGTCCCCACTCCCTTCCTTTCCCTTGCCATCTGCTACAGCACCTTCTTTTCCTCATGGAACATGTAGTAGATGAAAAGGATGCTGTCTCGAGTCCCATCATTCCCAGTGAACTGCTCCAGCGCTACCCGGACATCAATCCACTTGTGGGGCTTCCAGTCTGCCCACCACTGCAGTGTGCCAGTCTTCACCCACACCGACTGCAAGAGGCACCCGAGAAGTATAAATACAAAAGCAGGGTTAGTGGCAAAAAACCTGAAAAGCCTAAGGAGCCTTACATAGATCTGGACAGATGCCTTCTGAAAGAGACGCACATCCCATGTGTGAAGCACATGTGTGTTCCTTTCGAGAGTTAGGCAATACCTTTTAAAGTCCCTTAAGAGCCCCATGTGCTTTCTTATCCCTCACTTCTGTTTGTCCTATCTCTATGAAACAAGAAGCAGCAAGCTCTGGAAGAGCCCAGGGCCCAGAGGGCCTCAGGGCGGGTCATCAGTGGAGAAGGGATCATTCTCTGGGAAAAGCTCTCTTTACACACAGCAGAAGGCAGCCTGCTGTAGAGAAACAAAGGACCCGGAGATGATTCCTGGTTTTGCCATTTACTCACTGCATGACCACGGAAACCTTGACTTCTCTGTCTATGAGCTACAAATTATAATATCTGCATTGAAAAGGTGTTCTGTAAGCAGAGCAGGGACAGGGAGTGGACCTAGGGAACTCGCAGGTAAGCAAATTCCCTTTACTTCTGCAAATGGGCCCATATTCTGCAATTTAAAGTTCTCAGAGTTGCCTAGAGTCCTGAGAGGTTTAGAGACTTGTCCGGGGTCACACAGCCAGGAAGGATCAGGGGCAGGACTCAAACTCAGAGCTTCTTAGCTCCGAGGCCAGCTCTCCATCCACTAGTCCATGGATGCCTTAAAGCAAAATGTAATCATCGTTACTCATTATTATTATCAGGAAATTGTTCACTTCCCCTTAGCTTAGCATTTAGGCCAACAAAGGGCTGACTGGGCAGGGGCTGGCTCCCAGGTATTTCTGGTTCCAGAGTCAGGACGAGGCTTCAATCTGCTGGCCCAGAGACTCCACACTGCAACCAACAACTTAAAATTCAAGGCTCAGTGACACCCGTACAAATTTTGTTTTTCCGACACTGAAAAAGCAACAGTGGTATTAACTGGTTAGAAGGGTCAAGAAGTGTCTGCTCACCTGCTCAACAGCCTGCTCATAGTGTCTGAAATTCTCTAGTTCTCGCTTGGTCCTTTCCGTGAGCTGCTGGAAAATCTGCTTTCGCCATGCTGCCGTCTGGGCCGGAGTGATAGACAAAGACAGCGTCTGCATGGAGGTGGAGAGACCTGAAGGCCAGAGAGACATGATGGTCCCAGTCAGGTCAAGGGTAAGCAGCTTGGTTCAAAAGACAGGTGTCAAGCCTGTATAAAGCAGGGTGGAAAACAAAGGTACACATTCCCCAACTCCCTCCCCTTCTTTTTTTTTTAAATGAGGCTTTGTTTTTCCCAAGAGTCAAACAAAAAAATAGAAAAACAAACAAAACCACTCTTCTTCACTTGTCCAAAACCATTACTTGATGGGTACGTCTTAACTGCATCATTGTACCACAGCTCTGGAGGCAGGAAGGACTTTAGCGTTCACATCTAGTCCAACCCACTCATTTTAAAGACACAAAAACTGAGGTCCAAGAAGCTCACGTAGGTAGTAATTATGAAAGGTAAAATTTGAACTCAATTCCTATGACTCTAGAGGCAGAACTCTTTCTAGGGTACCACACTGTCTCGGAAAGGAATGCATTCAAGGTTAATGCTTTTCTCTTAACCTGGCAGGAAAATAAGCTAACCTGATCAGAAGAGTGATATTAGATTGGGGTGGGGGGAGGAGTTGGGGAAGAGCAGGAAAGAGGGGAAAGGACCTCAGACAATTTTTGCTACCCAACACTGTGGGAGCTGGTTTCTTTTTTCATGTTACTTTATTTTTCAATTAATAAGTATTCACTTTCTCTCCCTCCCACCTTACCACAAAAAAAAAACCCCAAAAAACAAAACCCTCTTAAAAAATATGCATAGTTGAGTAAAAAAGTTCCCAAATTGTCCATATCCAAAAGTGTATGTCTAATTCTGCATCTTGAATTCATTACCTGGGAGCTAGTTTCCAAAATCCATACCCACACTTGAGCCCCAGGAAATTAGATAAAAAGCTAGTCAGCAAAGTTGGCTAGGGAAGAGTGCCAACAGGTCCAAAGTCACAGGTGCAATGCTGATATGAACCATTTGTGATATGTTTACCGTTTCATGTTGGTGGCCATGGACTGCACCTGTAACCTTGGCCTGCCATTTTGCAGGTGTGTGCTGCTGGTCACAAGGGGGCCTGGGCAAAAGAGTACAAATGTTTCTGTGCAACTCATCCCCACCACTGGGCAAACATCTCAGGGCTCTGACAGGGGCAGGTCATCTTCATACCCTACTTTAAAAGTTAATAGGAAGTGGGGGAGGGAGCAGGGAAGGCACAGGAGTTAATATTTGCCATGAATCAAGTTCCAGTAAAAGGATTCCTTGAGGATGAGGAACAACACTCGGAGAAGGATTTGTGGGATTGGTAAAAGAATGGCTAAATGTCATGGCAGAAAAGAGAATCCGTCCCTCCAGTCCTGATCGCCCACCACTTGACGCTACCTAGAGTTCTGTCATGCAACACCTGCTTACAAAGTCACATTTCTGGCTCTCGGGGAAGAGGAATCCAAAAGGACACTCCTCAACTTATTCAGCATCTGTTTTACATGTAATCTCCTCTCTTAGCCAGGAAAGGGGGTGGGGAGAATTGCTCTGTGGAGAGTTCTACAGAAACAATGTCCCAAAAATCCAGTTAGCCAATCTCAAAAAGCTATATGCCACCCAGGCTGATAGCACTCCATTCAAGAATTTTAGGGCACTCTCCACAAATGTCTTTCCCCTTGTCTAATAAACACAGGGGACACCTGGGGTTAGCTGGACAGTTTGCTGTGAGGCCCCTGCCTCAGAGATTCCATGACAAGGTACCTGAACTGAATATCAGGTCCCAAATGCTGGTTTCTAAAACATTCCCCAAATGGAAATGGAGAACCCTTAAGGTGAGTCAACGCTACAGATGTTTCAACCAGTACATTTACAGCTCCACACTACAACTGGAAGATCCCTCGCTTCCCTGCCAGCAAACACCAGTCTGTTTTTAGAACTGATGCTGTCTGTCCTTTTTTTTGTCCACCTGAAAGACATCAGTTCAAATTCTGTCTCAGATACCAGCTAAGTGATTCTGGATGAGTCACTTAGGCCTCAATTATCTCATATAAAATGAGAGGGTTGTATTTGATGACCTCTAATTGTAGCTCTAATCTATGAATCTTACATGGCTTCATTTCCTTGGGCCTCAGTTTCGTCATTTGTAAAATGAGAGGGTTGGACTTGATGACCTCTGAGGTCACTTTCAGCAGCTCTAGGATCTCCACACATACCCTGGCCTGCTTCAGCTCATCCCAGCCTCTTATTTCTTCTGTGGTCATGCCTGTGCTTATGTCAAGTCAGATCTTACCAACTCTTAACCCTACCCCAGCCCAAGAAGGTGAATACCTGACTGAATAGTGAACCACTTCAGAACTGTGTGTGTCTCCACCGTGCAGCCTCCTCCAGATACCCAGGCCCACAGCGGGTGATCATCAGCTCCATAGCCCTCCTCCAGACCCATAGGAAAAAGCCCCAGAGAAGAGAGGCTGGTGGTCTCAGCATAGCAGGCTGCAGAGTGGGCAGAGGCTTTTCGAGTTTCCTTCAGGTCAATGTTAGTCCAAGGGAGCTCAGCTGGAGCTGTGACCTGAGCTTTCCCCTCTCTGTTTGCAGACAAGGCTGCCTCCTCTTCACTGGAGTCCCCCTGAGCCCCTGAGCCCACAGCAGAGCTCTCAGGGCAGGGCCTGCTGTTCCCTGAAGACAGCTCGTACTCAGACACCAGCCCTGGCCTGTCAGCCTCAGAGGAAGTATCAGTGTCACTTGGAGCCAAGGAATCACCACTGCCTCTCACTTCATCACCAAAGAAACAGCCAGCACTAGGAATAAAAACACAACAAAGTTACTGTTTATACACACATCAAATAACCCAAATAACTCAGTTCCCCCAAACCTTGTCCTGAGAGGTTGGTAGGAAGAAGGATTCCTATTGGGCAAACTGAAGAACAGAAAGGGCCAGAACCTGGGAAGTCTGAGACACTCATCTTTCCCTCACTCCGTGGAGTCTGACAGAACCAGTACAACTCTGCTCAGAGGGGAATACCAAGTGTTACCTTCTCACTCAGTCACTGAGACAGCAGACCTGGCTTTGACTCTCATCTCTGCCCCTTACCAGCTGTGTGGCCTCGAATAAATCACTCAACCACCCTGTGCCTCAGTGTACTCACCTAGACAACAACAAGGTTGGATCACTAAAGTCCCTTTTGTCTCTTGCATTCTGATCCTATGATAGCTTTCTCACCACCCAGATCTCACTCATACTCTTCTTTCCTCCAATCTATGTTTTTCCCCTTCCTTCAAAACCCTGCTCAAAATTTACCCCTTCCATGAGTCCTTCTGTGGTTATGCCCACCTAACTCCAACCTACCAGCACTGACTAAGTAAACAAGACTATGTTAAAGGTTGTGGGGGATAAAAGAAGAACAGAACATGGCTCCTGCTCACAAGGTGTTTATCACCTGGGGAACAAGACCAGCAGAAATGAAATGAATGCTACACTATGTGGTTCTAACTCAAAGTGTTTTCAGAGAAGGGGGAGGCCAGGTGCGGCTGGAGAAGCTGGGGGCTTCATGGAAGATGCAGTGTGTGTACGGAGCCCAGAAGGATGGAAAGAATTTAGATGGGAGGTAAAAGGACAGGCCCTCCAGGGATGGAGAAACAGTATGAGGAAAGGCAGAGATGTGGGAATGAGCATGACTTGTCTGAGAATGAGGAAACCTGTCTGACTTGGAATAAACAGTAAGTGCTGAGGAGCAGGAGAAAATAAGTTTGGATAGATAAGCTGGGATAGATTACGGAGAGCCTGGAAACTAGACAGAACAGTCTGGACTTGATACAACAGGCAACCGGGAACCACTGCTGATTCAGAAGCAGGGGAGTGCCATGATAAAACAGTGTTTTAGGAGGGCTGGACTGGCAGAGATGCTTGTGACGCAGTGGAAGGGGGAGAGTCTGGAGGCAGGAGGACCAGACAAGGGACTGCTGCAGTTACATTCCCTCAGAACACAACAAACATTTTGTACTTTATTTCATGTTTATTTGGGGATTTATTTTGAATCTTTTTCATGAGGATGTATACTGCTCTTCCCCCAAGACTATAAATTCCCTGAAGACAAGGACCCTGCCAATTCCTCTGAAGACTTCAGAGGGCCAGCTAATGCTTTTCAAAATAGTGGAACCTTAACATCCTTCTAACTAAGAAGAAAAGGCCTTCTCCTTAAACTGGAAAGTATCTATCATATCCTCACCATTCTCCAGAACCCATTTTTACTGCAGACACACAAAGACACAGATACAGACACAGACACACACAGAGACACAGACACACACACAGATTACCTAAGGAGGCTGGATGAGCTGCCAGTGTGAGATCGGTCATTCTCTCTGTTTGCAATGATGGCCTTCCATGTTTTTCCACTAAGCTCACTTGGTGTAACACCTTGTCGGAAATAAACTGCTCGATCATCACATCCAATTCCCCAAACCTAAAACAAGGAAGAAACAAGATGTCTGGAGTCAAGTCAATAAGCATTTATTAAACACACAGTATGCGTCAGGCATTGGGGATTCTAGCAGGTAGGTGGCTCAGTGGATAGAGTGTGTTTAAATTTGGCCTTGGACACTTGCTAGCTGTGAGACCCTGGGAAAGTCACTTAACTTCTGTTTGTCTTAATCCACCGGAGGAGGAAATGGCAAACCACTCCAGTATCTCTGCCAAGAAAATCCCACGGACAGTACTGGTATGCTATGGTATACAAGGTCACTAACAGTTGGACGTGTCTGAATGACAACATGTGCTAGGCACTGGGGATGCAAAGAAAGGCAAACAAGGGACCCTACTCTCCAGGAGTCTAATGGAGAAGAAAACACGTACAAATGTACTATGTACAAATAAGATAAATGCAGCATACACTGGAGATGATCTCAGAGGGAAGGCGCTAGTGTTACGGGGGACTTGGAAAGGTTTCTTGCAGAAGGTAGGATTTAAGGGAAGAAAGGAGCTGGACATGAAGAGGGAGAGAATTTCAAGCACAGGATAGCCAATAAAAATGCAGAGTTGGGAAGTGGAATGTCTTATGCAAGGAACAGCAAGGAAGGATTCATGTTTGTGGCATCAGATGACCCCAACATACCCTTTAATCCAGTGATATTATTCTTCTTGCTGTTTCTCAAACATAATAATCCATCTCCTAAATCTGAGCATTTTCACTGGCTGTTCCCCAAGAGAACTCTCTCCTGCCTCATTTCTGCCTCCTAGCTTCCATGGCTTCTTTCAGAGCTTAGCGAAGGTCCCACCTTTTATAAGAAGCCTTTCCCAGTCTTCCTTAATCTTAGCACCTTCCCTCTGAGATTATCTCCAACTAACCTTGTATATGCCCTGTTTGTACATAGCCGTTTGCATGCTGTCTGGCCCATTAAATTTCGAGCTACTTGAAAGCAGGGACTGGTTTTTGTTTGTTTTTTGCTTTTCTTTGTATCGCCTGTGCTTAGCATAGTGTCTGGAAGATAGCAGGTGCTTAATAAATGCTTGATGATTATGAGGTCCATGTGTGCATGCAGTTAATAATTATAAATGAGTTTCATCTCTACATTCAAGTAAGCTAAGTAGAAGCTAAAAAGAAGAAAATATTATATAAGCAGATCGATGAATTTTATTCTATGGACCTAAGTCAGTGGCTATTCTGCTCACTTGGTCAGAGCATGATAGACCTATAGGCTCAACCTCTCTTCAATGGATACAGCATTAAACACCCAACCCTGAAAGACATATACAGCTAACAAAGTGGAGAAGGCCTATGTCTGAGAATGTATAATTAAATCAATGTAAATCCATCACCACATTAGAAAATATTCCAAGTGCTTGTCCTGCCAACAGTGGGTTAGCAGGGTTACAACTATGTTTACCAAAGATGACAAATGTTTAAGAAAGTAACAAAATTACATTTTAAAAACATACTCCTAAATTTAGACTTTTTCATGAATTCCAACAATGCTTCCCTATCCTGAGCAGCGGGTATGGATAATAATGATGTCTCTGTATAACATTTTCAAGAAACCTTATGGGTTTTTTTGTCAGATTTAAATAAATCAGTTTGGTGAGAACTTTTACATGATCTCTTTTTCATTATCTAGGACCTTTTTCCCTATTAACCAAAACTAAAAATACACAATTCATTCAATATCTTTCCATGATGAACAAAAACAGTAACAACCTCTGGCTAAAACTAACCCAACTCATCTGTGTGTCTCTGAGTCTACACAGGGTGGCCTCTTCTAGAGGGTAATTTGGCATATGCCCAGGAGCCTCAGGGCAAGCCAACTCTGCTGGCGTACTTTTTCCCAGAGGAGGGGAGGGGGAAAATCAATGGCCTGAGGTCTTAAAAATCCTGTCCAGTGGCCTGGAATCTTGGCAATCCTCCTGATCTCTAAGACGGCTGCCTCACCTGGCAGTCATTACTGCAGTATTTATCCCAGGTGTCCTCATGGTAAGACAACTGCTGCTGCTCTGTACACTGACTCAAACACCCAAGAGTCTAGATGTTCCCAACATATTCTGCAGTCTTACCTGGTCATTTAACCCTACGTTTACCATCATCATTTCTCCAACCATCTCAATCCAGCTGGTGCCACAGGGATTATGAGAGTTAACACCTCTTCTGAACCAGACCTAGGGAAAACAAAGGAAAAAAAATACATTCTTACAAAGTCACAGGAAAGGTAAAGTAATTGTTTTTCACCACAAATCAGTCCAAGAAGTCATTAAAAAAAAAAAGGCTGCAATTTTCACTGGCATGACAAAAAGTATGGTGTAGCAGATTGAAGCCAGCAAAACCTGGACTTACGTCCTGCCTCTGACCCAAACTGGCTGCATGACCCTGGACAAATCACTTAACCTCTCAGTGTCCTCCAGGCAACTCTCCCCAATCTGAGTTTCAGAGGAGGGCATCGGCAGAGGCAGCCCCATATCCTCCTCCTCCTGACACTTACTAACTGTACAGCAGCTGGCAAGGCCTCTCTAAAATGACAATATTTGCACTACCTGCATCAAAGGGTTGTTGTGAAGATCAGATGAGAATGTCTACCACATGCTTTGTAATCATACAGTGAAAGACGAATGTAAACTCTCATTACCTTACCCCATTTCTAGAACAGCTGAGCATTTGTTTACCAGAGAATCATTAGAGGTACTACAAGGGGAAAAAAACATTAACTCTCCAATAGGCTGGCTGACCCATGACTGATAATATGGATTCTTCTTCTTTATTTTTTTTTTGGCGAGAGAATTGGGGTTAAGTGACTTGCCCAGGGTCACACATCTAGTAAGTGGCAAGTGTCTGGTCTGAGGTCGCATTTGAACTCAGGTCCTCCTGACTCCAGGGCCGGTGCTCTATCCACTGCGCCACCTAGCCGCCCTGATTCTTATTATTTTTAAAAAATACATTGGCACACTTGGTTGGTTGGTTGTCGTCTGTTCTCAAAGAGGACCAAAATGACAGCACTATGTTGTTGTCAAGGGACTGTGTGTCTGACTGCAGCTGATCAGACCAATAGGAGCTCAGACGGCCCTACCACAGGTCAGGCACAAATAGTCCACATAAACATTTGGGGTGGAGATGTCTAATTTTTAAAAATATATTTGTACATTTACTCTCCAGTAGAAGGGGTGACTGATAATTTACATTCTTTTTTTAAACGTATTTTTATATTTCCTAATAGGCTGCCCTGCCTCCAGCCTTCTCCCTCTCTAATCTATCTCTCCAAACAGGTGCCAAATTCATCTCTCTAAAGCACCAATCTGTCCATGTTGTTCCCCTGCACAAGAAACTTCTGTGGCTCCCTATTACACCCAGGATAAAAATGTTAACTCTTCTGTTTGGCATTTAGAGCTCCTCGTAATCTGGCTATATGCTATTTTTCTTCACGTACTATGTTCGAGCTAAACTTGCTGTGTTCTTTCTTCTCCCCTCTCACCCCAGCCAAACCTAGAATGCCTCCCCTATTCACCACCTCTTGGAATTCCTACTTCCTTTCAAGGCACAGCTCAAGGGCCACCTTCTGCATAAAGTCTTTCTTGATTTCTAATCCTTCCTCAAAATTACTTTGTCTATTTTGTGTTTATTTATCTGGGTACAGGTTATTTTCCTCCAGTAGAATTTAAGCTTCTTGGGGACAGGAATGTTTTCATGTTTATCTTTGTATCCCTAGCACTGCACTTGGCACATAATAACAACAACAATAATGGCAGCTAATTTTCACTTTAAGGGGTGAAAAGTACTTTACAGCTATTACCTCATTTGAACCTCACTACACCCATTTCATAGATGAGGAAGCTGACACAGGCTTAGTGTTTTAGTAGGCACTTCCCAAATACATGTTGTTGCTATAAGATTTTTCCTCCCCAAGAGCTCTGAGATGCCTGATCTCACTTATCTTTGCACCATTCTTGTTACAGATATAGGTATCACTGGGTTTCATTTTATAACTAGAAAGCCTGAAGTTCAGAGGTTAAAGAACTCATGCAATGACCTAGGCCCCATGCTAGCTGGTATTCCAGCCTGATTCCAGTGCCAGTAACTGGCCTACTGACAGCTGTGCCCTTTCACAGCAAGCATTACCAACAGGCATGAAAGAGGGAGGACACCCATTCCATCGCCAGCCAGGGCAGTGACTGCCCTTTTCCCCTTGATGGTGTTTTCTCTGTCTACCAAATCTAGAGAGTAACCCAAGGTCAGAGCCCACATCTATTTTTAAATTCTGTTGGAGCACACAAACGCTCAGGCATATCAGAGAATACAGAAAAACTTCAATCAGCCAGAATACTTGGGGGTTCTGGTTAATTTAATTCTCTGGTTGGCTGAAGAGTAAGACATTCATCTTTTCTGCAGAAAGGCTTTCTAAAATGCCTTCAGTCTACTTTCGGTTCTCAGGAAGTGGCAAAGAGGGAACATAACGGCATCTATGAAGCTGTGGCTCTTGACTGGCCTCCAGAGTCATGACTTTAAACATGAATTTTCAGTATCTGAAACTGCAAGAAAATATGGATAAAGAAATACAGGAGATTGACCCCAGTGCATCTTCAGGAAGTTCTAATTAATCACTTTTATATTAAATCAAATGGTCTCTATCATCTGGGTTATAGTTGTTTCTCATCTTCACATGGGGAAAAGGTTCTGCCATCACTAGTCAAACATGTTAAGTAAGAGGGAAGAAGTCATGCTACAATTCAGAAGACTGCACAGTACTTCTGGGTGGTTATCACGTGCCCCAGAAATTACAATTTCAACAGACGTACAAGTTATTTGGCTAATGTCTACTTTATTCTATGTCAAGAACAGAAAAAACAATGAAAAGTAGTAATATATTATTATCACAAAAGGGAGTAAAATCTAGGCTTCAGATCCCCTCCAACTCTTACTTTTCTGTCTTTAGTGACTGCCCAGACCACGCTGACCCCAACAGAGACGTGCATGATCCCATTTTCAGGCACTGGTGGTTCCACTATTGACCAGGAACTGCCTATATGCACCCAAAACAAAAAGAGAAGAAACCTAAGATCAGGCAGGAGTCCCTAGGGCTCTCTGAGCTTTCAGGGGCCATGAGACTCTGGGCTAGAGACCATCAGTTCATTACCTTTGGGGTTATTTCTATCAATTCCTTCTCGGACCATTGCTTGCCCTTCCCAAAGGGTGGCCCAAAGGAGATCATAGGGCCCACAACTGATTTGCACAGCTTCCCCAGGGGTTTCTACAAGTGACCAAGAAGAGCCCTCAGGGTTTGGGTGGCAGACATCTTCTCTGTACCATACCTAGAAAGCAAGAAAAATGCATAATGGAAAACTTCAGGTATACTGTGTGCCAGTGTGAGGACCTCTTTCTGATCTATAATTCTAAATCAGGACAGAATTTCCCCTCCAACGGAAACTATGCTCTCTATTCTTTAAACAGCATTTATTTATGTAAGAGGCTATAGGTTTCTGACAGTCTCAGTGACTTTGCTTTGGGTCAAGGGAAGACTAACATTTTCTTACGCTCACTTTGACTACGTAAACTGCTTACGTCAGAGTCAGGACAGTTGTCACTGTGTTTGCCTTGATATTTAGAGAACCGGTTGGGATTAAACACAACCATCAAAACTCTAAATAAACTCGGCAAGAACTTCCTGACTTTCACTAAGACTTGGCCTTCCAAAGATGTGTCTAACCCAGAAGATTTAAAACCTGTTCCTGAAGCTTGGGAGAGAGGCTGAAAGAAGCCATTCTGGTTCCCTAGCTCTCTGCCTCCCACATGCAGCACTGGAATCTCTACACAGAACGTGGCTCCTCAACTTCCAGTTCTTGACCTAAGCCTTATGACTGCTTTCAAGCTCAAAGTGTAAAGTGCTGGCCTTTGACTGAGTCAGCCTGTACTAAGCAGAAGATATACCAAGCACTCTGCTAAATACAGTTGCAACATATACATAATCATATATGTACAACTGCATACACAAATGCCTACATGCAGACATACACACACGTCCCAAATCTACACACACACACACACACACACACACACACACACACACCACCACCTTTTAAACAGTCCATGGCTCAAGGGCAAAGAGGGACTAGACTGCAAATGGTGGCAGCACATTTTTGTCCTGCATGTCCCCCTAGTGGAGGCCTATGCTTAAGGCAATGAAAAAGCAAGTCTCACCTGAAGAAGAAGTCAGAACAAAGCAAGGCAAAGGAGGGAGGGAGGAAAGTTAATGAGGGGCAAAGAGGATGGTACTGGGATCCTTCCAACTCATTCTGGAGTGGTGAAGAGGACAAATCCAGTCTAAGAGGGTGGTAGAATCCCATCTATTTCTTCACTAGCGCAGATTCAATTTAATTATTAATTACACAGTTTTATTATTATTTGTATCTTGGCTCTCCAACTACATTGTAAGCCTTCTTTCTTAAGGTCAGGGGGCATGTTTTCTATTCTTATATCTTTGTCACCAAAGAGGAACTAGGTTCAAATCCTGCCTTGGACAATTATTACCTGTGTGACCCAGGGCAAGTCATTGAACTTCCCTGAGTAGTTTCCTTGTCTATGAAATGAGAAGGCTGGGCTTCCTTCCAGCTTTACACTTATGATCCTATGCATGATTCAATAAACACTAACCCTACATATGCATGCAGTCAATTCTCCGCTATCCACACTTGGCTTCATGGATTATTTTGGCAAATTTCTGCTCCCAGTCAGGCCATCCCTCATCTCTGCCATTTGTTCTCGGGTCCCTTCCTCTCCTCCCCTCTCCCCACCACACTCCCCAACCCAGCCCACCTGCCAGGCATTAACTAGCATGTGTACATGGAAGCAACTGTAATTCTGATATCTGTCTAAGACAAATACAATTTGGAAGGCAAGCTACTCTAAACAGAAATGATTTCTGGATTAAGCACAATCAAAATCTTGTGGCAAAATTACCAAAACATTCCAAAATCAAAATAGAAATTTTTTTTTGGCTTTCAGGCAATTGGGGTTAAGTGACTTGCCCAAGGTCACACAGCTAATACATGTCAAGTGTTGGGTCTGAGGCCGGATTTGAACTCAGGTCCTCCTGACTTCAGGGCCGGTGCTCTATCCACTGCGCCACCTAGCTGCCCCTCAAAATAGAAATTAAAAAAAAAAAAAACCCAAAAACCAAAACCAAAAACTAACCACTTCTTTCACATTCTCCGTGCTGCCGCTTTTCTTCACTGAAGGCTAGTGGTCATCCCACATATTTATTCCTAGGGATACACTTGGGGACACATATCCACATACAGGCTGATAGCCCTGTTTTGTTCCTGGCTAATTGATCTCATCTCCTCTGCTCAGACCAAAAGTCCCTTAGCATAATGGGACCCAATCTTCTATCTTTAAAAGAAAAAAAAAGGGGGCAGCTGGGTGGCGCAGTGGATAGAGCACCAGCCATGGAGTAAGGAGGAACTGAGTTCAAATCTGGCCTTGGTGACTCTAGGCAAGTCACTTAACTCTAACTCCTCACCAAAAAATAAAACAAAATAAAAAAACAAACAAACAAAAAAACCCCGCAGAAAAACAGTTATCTGCTCCAATATTGAGCTGGCCCCTGAGAAGCACATAAAAAAATAAAAAACACTGTGCTTGCATTGAAGCAACCTATAAGTCTAGCTGAGGAGACATTGCATACACATAAAAAGAGATTACTAATAATGTAAGGCAGAAATGCTAAGTTTCATATGAAACAGCATAAATAGTAAATGCTGTTCAGAAGGGGAAATCCTGAAGGAGTGAGATAATTTGAGGAAGTGATATCTAGCTGGGCCTTTTAAAATGAAAAATGAGTAAAATTTCAACTTGTTTTTTGTTTGTTTGTTTTGGGGGAGGGGATGAGAAGGGAGGAGAGTTCACACTGTGATATACAGGGTGAAGACAGAGGAAGAGAACACTGGAAACCCTATGCTGGAGGAAATCATATTATGTATGCAAGGATAGAAGAACTCTGACAATGATCAGGATGGAGAAAAGAATAAGTGACAGTCTTGTGCTTGTCCCCAGAAGCTCACCAACAATGACAGCTGAGCCACCAGGCCTCAACTAGTTGCTACAGAGACCTGGCCAAGCCTTCATCTGGGTTCTAATTTAGGAGGATGAACAAGGCAGCAACATCCAGAGATTTCAGAGTCGGTGTAGATGAAGGCAACATGCAGGGCACACAGGCCAAGGGCAGATCCACAAAGTAAGAATGTAGTTTGGTATAATACAGTGTGTGCACAGAATATTCTGGAGGATTATGGCACACTAAAGTGAAAGTTCTGCCACAGACCAGAGCTACACACAGTAGATGACCCATAAATAATTAAATAATGGCCTGCTTATGACAAGGTACTAGGCATCATCTTTCTCCACCTACACAAGGAAATGGAACCCATAGGGGGTGGGGAGAAGAAGTCGGAGGGGGAGAAAACTTAAAACTCAAAATCTTATGGAAATGAATGTTGAAAACTAAAAATAAATAAGAAAAAAAAGAAAAGAAAATGGAATCCATCACCCAATCTCAGTAAGTAGAAGTCTGATTGAATCTCCCCTACCCCTTCCCTAACTCACAGTCCCCACCCCAGGTTAGGAAAAAGGGTAAAAATAAAATCCATAGGTCTACCTTGCCTTGCAGAGAAACTGCCCAAACAGAGAGTCGACCTACAGGTTCATCTGTGATTTCCCATCCTCCAATGGAGAGATCACTGAAAGGGTCAGGTAGCTGTTTGGGGTCATCGTGGGATGGAATCTGAAACAAAGAGGGAAGAGCCCACAAGGACACCAACTAATGGGACCATGAACACTCAAAACTTTCCTTCCTGCCCTCCAAGTGAATGCAATATCCAAGAATTTTTAATTTGTTCCCCAAAACCCTTTATTTCATGTTTATTTTTAAATTCTGTATCACCATCATTACTAAAAGGTCCAAAGTTTCTATCCTTCTTTGACCTTTCCTTCCTTCTTCTTCTATTAGCTATGCCTGACCCATTCCCTACCAGTCATAATGCAGCAGACACATTTGCCTAAGATTCTTCAAGACAAAGACGTGTCTATTTCATTGTTATGTAAGGATATAGTATTATAGTTGTGTAAAGTGAATTCCAAGGGCAGCCAAGTGGCACAGTGGATAGAGTACCAGGCCTGGAGTTAGGAAGACTCATCCTTCTGAGCTCAAATCGGGCACTTACTAGCTGTGTGATCCTGTGCAAGTCATTTAACTCTGTTAGCCTCAGTTTTCTCATCTGTCAAATGAGCTGGAAAAGGAAACGGCAAACTATTCCAGTATCTTTGCCAAGAAAATTCCAAATGGGGTTACGGTTACGGAGTCAGACATGACTAAACAACATCAACAAACTGTGCATTACACATACATGATATATATAATGTACTATACAAATAATATATATATATGACATATATAATGCACTATAGGCAAATATAATACTACACACGCATATATATACACACATACATATACACACATGCATACATATACATTATATATATATATATATATATACGAGATACAAGGACTGGAAAGAAGAACTAGATCACATACAATCTTCTGTTCTACTTTTTATTCTAAAACACTCTTTTTTGGTGTTCATCAAATTCAGAATAAATTTTTTTTTAAATAGGGACTATATCTGTTATTTCATTGGCATAAGGAATTCCCTCTACTAGGGAAGGTCAGTCCCTTCTCTGCTTTTTTCAGAGACCTGCCTAGAGGCAGAGCACTGAGGGGCTAAGGGCCTTGTCCACTGTCACACAGCCAGGGAGCATCAGAAGCAGGGCATGAACCTAGATCTTCCTGGCTTCCTGGTCAGCTCTCTTTACTCTATAACTCAGCTTCTCTATGACGTTCGTTTTATTGGCGTCTTTTGTTTTTATATCACCTCCATTTACCTCTTCCTTCTTTCCCTACCTCCAATCTCCATAAGCCAACCTTGGAATAAAGAATAAAAAAGGGGAAAAAAATAGCAGTTTATCAAAAATAACCAGAAGGACCTGAATGCAAATCCCACCTCTGACCCATATATATACCTGCATGATCTTGGACAAGCATATAACCTTATTTAGGCCTCAGTTTCCTCATCTGTAAAAAAAGAGGGTTGAACTATATGGACTCTCAATCTATGATTCTGTGACCTAAAGGGGTGAGTGGCTGAGAGAGTATAGATGGCTTAATTCAAACCTATCTCCACAAATGAGAACCCCGCCCCCACATACACACATGAAGAGAAAAAGAACTAGGGGTGTGAAATAAAGAAATTCCTAAGCTGCAGTATATATCCACAGTGTGTAAACAGACTATTTAACAAAGAATATAATGTAAGTAGTAAAATATTTTTTAAAAAGGAGGCAGAGGGAGAAAAACACCCAACTTAAAAACCCACATTCTACTGATGGTAGGTCAATCAGGTTAATTTTACATGTGAATGACAGCACTTAAATGGGGCAGTGCAGGCTGTGAGGCATGGAGGGCTAACATGAAGCATAAGAAATGAGTTCAGTTGAGAATTTGGAAATATTTATGATATTTCCACATGCAATATCTAATATCATGCTTCTTGGCCCTGGAAAGAGCTTTCTTTTGTGACCTTCACTCAACTACTTCTGATCCACAGAGTGATGGATCCAAAAAAAAAAAATGGAGCAAGGAGACCTTGGCCCAAGTGTCCCGGGACTTGTATCTCCTGTAGCGAATCCACTTCCGCCGCCGCACACAGGAGTTCCATTTCTTGTCCCTGGTGTAGGTGGCAGGAAAGTCCATGGCATACGTCCATCCCTGAAACAAGAAGGGAGTTTTCCTTTGTGAGATTCAGGTGGTAGAATGTGGAGAAAGCACTGGGGTGGATGGTCAGGACATGAGGAGGGCAGAAGGGAGATGGGGCAGGGGATCCAGAAAGAGACAACATCACACACAAGCACATCAATCATAGCAGAACAAGCAGGGATTGCACACACAGCAGTGGCCAGGGTGGGGGTGGGGGTGGGGGTGGCAGCAGGAGGGAGGATGCTAATTCCAAGTGGTACAGAGGGGAGAGCAGCATTTCAGAGGAGGAGCCTGGCCAAAGACGTCAACTTCTTATAGGGAATCTAAGTGGGTGGGTATTTGAGTCACCTACCCCTTTTTCGGTGGGTTCCCCTCCAAAATTTTCATCCACGTACCAGTCAGACTCCCACTCCCAGTGTGGTGATGGCAGCACCAAACTATCCAGCAGTTGGTGCTTGAGCCCACTCACGTCGCTCCACTGCCAGCGGTCACTGGGCATGAGCTTTTCACAGAAACCACCGACCGGATTCCATCGCTACTCAGGAGAGACAAGGGGAAAAATACAGCCTTCAATTGTGCTTTTGACAAAAAAAAAGTAACAAAACGGTGTTGGATTTAGAGTCAGGTTTTTGGTTTCAATCCTGGCTCTTAACACTTAAAGAGTTATATGACAGTAGACAAGTCACTTAATGCTTCTAAGCCTCAGTTTTCTAATTTGTAAAATGGGGTAATACCTCCAGTATTTAGAACTCAACAAAGCTGTTACTAGGTTTAAATCAGATAACAGGTGTGAAG
Organism: Phascolarctos cinereus; assembly: GCF_003287225.1. Lineage (NCBI taxonomy): Eukaryota > Metazoa > Chordata > Mammalia > Diprotodontia > Phascolarctidae > Phascolarctos > Phascolarctos cinereus. The sequence continues at coordinate 212,396,216 of NW_027555847.1, forward strand.
CAATTTATAAACTTTAAAGCCCTATATAGATGGCAGCTATTAATGATGATGATGATAATAATCTATGGTTTGTTTAACCAGGGCTCTGGATTGAGATAGTTGGAAGAGAAGCCTATAGATAAGTATTCTTCTAGGAGCGGGAGGGAGTTACCTCTGGGACAGTAATTAGTTACAGCTTTTTGCATTTTTATTTTTCTTTCTATAACAATTCTACATATATTATAACAATAATTAATATTAGTATAGCACCTTAAGATTTGCAAGCAATACATTTTATGTGTTATCTCATTTAATCCTAATTCTAACCAGTGAGCTAAGTACTATTATTATCCCTATTTCACAGCCTCAATTTCCTCAACTGAGAGAGTGACTTGCCCAGGGTCACACACCTACTAAGAGTCTAAAGCAGAATTTGAATTCAGATCTTCCCAATGCCAAGTCGAGCACTCTATCCTCTATGCTACCTAGCTTCACAAAAATTCTATGAGTGAGGCAGGAGGGGCAGGTATTTCTCTCATTTGATAGATGATATTCTGAGCTAATGAGAGAGTTATGGACCTTGTCTAGAATCACACCACTGGTTAGTGGCAGAACTGGGACTAGAACCCAGGTATCCTAACAATCTAGTCCCATGCCTGAAAATACTGCCTAAGCACAGAGGGACTTGATGTTCCATGAAGACTGTCTCTCCCTAGTAGAAAGGCTCTGGCCATGTCCCAGTAGAGGAAATATTTACATTTACATTGAAATCTCAGCCCCAAACATCTTGAAAAACCAACTAATCCTCAAATATCTAAGTTGCCTTTCTTTGTATCCCTGACACTTAAGAAAGTGCTTGGTAAATAGTAAGGCTTTAATAAACATCTATAGATTGAGTGATGAGAAACTCCACCTTCTGATATTTTAATTCTTATTTATTTAGGCTGGGACATAAAAGAGGAAATTAAACTTTGGTTTGTTGGAGAAAGAGGGAAACAGGAAGAAATAAAAGAAGGAACTGTTTTCTCTGTCTGCCAAAAGTTAAGGGTTATTGCTCAATTTCGCTTTTCGTAGAAACAGACTGCTAGCACTGGAAGGGACCTTAGAGATCAAGGTGGCCAACCCCAACATTTTACACAGGAAGAATGTGAAGCCTAGAAAGATGAAGTGACTTGCCCAAACTCACCCAGCACCACGACTACTATTCCTGATTTGGAGCCCAGGGATCTTTCCATTACACAATGCTCTTCTTGCATTTTTTCCTTTTTAACTTTAAATCAAACCAAGTTTGATTTAATCATACAGAAGGCAAGTGAATTTTAACCTAGTTCTGGGCTCTCCGTGGAGATGGAACTCTGGGGATCCCCCACCTGGTTCTCGTAGGTTTCCTCCCGGTGCCGGATGGGGACATCACTGGAGCACACATACACGTAGACTTGATTGTCACAAGCGATCCCCCAGCAGCACTGCTTTACTGCGCTGACTCGCTTGAATTCTAGATGGGCATCCTTGCAGAGTTCCCAGTACTGGCCAGCTGTGGCAAGTGTGTACACTCTCCCAAAAATATCCACAGCCCACAGCAAGGAATTTGGCATGGTTGGGCAGCAGCTGAGCAAAAGAAACACCAAATTAGTACGTAATCAGTGCCTCCAGTCTTCCCCACCTCACCATTGGTCCAGCTAAATAGCTCCTACATGTGAAAAAGCCTGAATAACTCACAGGTGGCAGGCTTTCATAAATAATTAATAAATGATGCTCATTCATTCACATAGAGGGCATTATGCACATTCTTACTACTAAATTCAACTTCAATGAGGAAAGCATTAGGGGTTTGCTGAACAAGCCCAAAGTGACTAAAGACCAGTGAGCCTGACTTTCATTTCTGCAAAAATTCTAGAAGACATTATTATTCAAGAAATGGCTAATGACCAGGAAATAGTGATCACAGAGACAGCATGACCTCATCAAGAATAGGTCATGCCAAACTGACCTTATTTCCTTTCTTAACAGAATTACTAGATTGACAGGCCAGGAGAATGAAGCAGTCAAGAGTTTACTTAGGTTTTAGTAAAACATTTGGCAAAGTCGCTAATTTTTGTAAAAATGATGGAAAGTTATGGACCAAACCATAATACAGCTGGCAAGACTTAGACCCAAAGAATATCTATTAATGTTTCAATATCAACTAATTCATTACATTTCAATCTAATGCCTCCTGCTTTCTAGCTCAGATTCAGACCTACCAAGCTGCACCCCAGACATCCTATGCCACTGTAAACATCTTTTTAGCAGTCTCTCCCCAAAATTTCCCCTCTAGCTCTAGGAGCAATAATCCAATCAACACTACCATTTCTGGAAAGAACAAATTAATTAATTGCCCTTTTGGCTCTCTATTCTCCATTCCTGCAACATTACAGACCCAAACACCACTCCAGGACTCCCTTATATGCTTTATCTTATTAGAACGTAAGCTACTTGAGGGCAGGGACTATTGGTGTCATCGTCTTCATGGTAGTCATTGTCATCATTATCACTAGCATTTATGTAGCATTTTAAGGTTTACAAAGTACTTAACAAATATCATCTCATTTTATCCTCAAAACAACCCAGTGACAGAGGTGTATTATTATCCCCATTTTACAGATGAGAAAACTGAGGCAGACAGAGGTTAACTGACTTGCCCAGGGTCACACAGCCAGTAAGTGTCTGAGGCAGAACTTGATCTCAGTTCTTTCTGACTCCAACTCCAGCACTCTATACACTGAATCTCCTAGCTGCTTTTTTATATGTATTTCTATTTGTAGCACAGTGCCTGGTTCACAGTAAACACAAAGTTTTTTTCATTGAGTCAAGAAGTTCTAGTGACTCCCTATTGCATTTATTTATTTATTTCTGGGAGGCAATAGAAGTTAAGTGACTTGTCCAGGGTCACACAGCTATTAAGTGTCCAAGGCCTGATTTGCATTCAGGTCCTCCTGACTTCAGGGCCTGCGCTCTATCTACTGCACCACCTAGCTACCTCCTTCTCCCTCCGCCCACTACATTTAAGATAAAAATACAAAACCCTCCCCTCTGCATGATACATGAAGACCTTCACAATTTGGCTTCAGCTTACTTCTGCAGGCTTATTATATATGACTTCCCTTCACACACTTTAAGCCAAAATGGTTTACATGATGTTGCTCACAAATGATTCTGTATCTCTCACCTTCTAACCTTTTGCACAGGTAATCCCCCGCCCCTGGAACTCCCTCCCCTCCCTTCTGCCTCATTAACCTCTCACTTCCTTCTAGGCTCAGCTCAAATTGTACTTTCTCTCCATGAAGCATATCCTTATCTCTTTGACTGTTAGTGCCCTTTACTTTGCATGTATTTAGCATTTTCTTATCTATGTAAAAGCTCCAAGGGAATGTAAATTCCACGAGGATGGAGACTTTATTTTTTTGTCTTTGAATTCCCTAAGAATTGAATTCCCTGGCATAAGGTGCGTGCTTAATATATGCTTATTAAATGAATAAAGGTCTATTTGGCCCTATGCTGTGTCACATACATGATATCTGGTGACTTCAATGCAAAAGTGAGAAAAGAGGACGGCAGAAAAAAACATACTGGAAAGAATACAGAAGAAATGAGAGGCAAAATACTACTTGGAAAATTCATGCTTTTACATTACAAACACTTTCGTCCACAAAAGAACTGGCAGGCCAACAATAAATAACATACAAAAAATTAAGTTGATCATAATTTAACAGAAAAGTAAAGATTTGTTATTATTGCAAGGGTCTACCCTGAATCAGTTACTTGTGTACAATCAGACAACCAACTCACTGAAGAAAAGATCAGAATGGTAAAACACTAGAAGAATGAATAATAGTGAAAAAAAGACACAGCATACCATTAAAACAACTCAATTGAACTATTTAAATAAGTAATTGATAACAAAAACTAAGAAATGAATAATAGAAATGACACAGACACCAGTTATAATAATTTCACATGGAAATTTAGTTGGTATAAATCAATTAATACAAGACCAAAGTATTTAGGAAACACTAGTCAGTATGCACAATGTATTTATCCAGTAGAGATAAACAAAGGCAATACCAACTGAGAATATAAATTTATGTCAAAAATCTTACCACAAAAAATGATGGATGATTTCAAGCAATATAATCTCATAAAGCGGAAATAAGCAGTGAAAGATAAAGCCAGTTTAGAAAAAGCTTGACAAAATATCCAACTAAGCCAAATCATCTCAAGTAAAAAACAGAAGGAAAGACGACGACAACAACAACAACAACAACAAAGAAAATGGAAAATATGTGCAAAAATTACTATGACAAACTGCTTTTACCATCAAGGACAGTAGAATCACCACATCTGAGCTCTAACCTCACAGTCTCTGGAAGGGGAGGTAGAAATGGTATTAAAGAAAATAAAGCTGGGTGGAAAGTCGCATTGGACTATACAGAGACTATTGTGCTGGAAGTGACAGAATGGTGAAGACTGATTCACAAGGAGAGGAAGAGGCTCAAGGTATAGGAAAAAAAAATCTCAGTTCCTATTAATGTCAAAAAATTTGAAGGAGAAAACAACTATCAAGCTATATGTCTACTTCTATAAAAAATTTTGTTAGGCTAATTAACATATAAATCAAGGATATCCTCAATGACAATACTGAAAGAGAACATGCAAGCTTTTGCTAGTAATGTTCAACAAAGGACTACATCTTTACCATTTCACAATTGACTCAAAGTGCTGAGAACAAAGGATCCCACTGCACATATTTGTTAAGCATTTAAAAATCATAATAAAACTCCACTTTACAGTCTCTTCCAACAAGTTATCTCCTATTGATACATCAAAATTATTCAAATTTCCTTGAAAGATATAACAGAGCTAACCCTGCTCAATGACCTTCTGATTATAAACATCAGGAGTAAAATAGAGAAATGTTTGCCAAAGGCACTCTCCACTGTGAAGGAGATGCAGCCTAGAGTTCAAGCTGAAGAAACAGATGGTAAGGTCCTCTAGGTGCTCCAGTCAAGCAACAGTGTGCTAGTTCATTAAGACCTGCAACTCTGCAGTGTCTTATGGAAAATATTCATTACCATTCAAATAAGCTTATCTGGAGACTGGTGTAGGAAAGACCAGAATGAAGAATGTCTACTGCCCAGATTATGTCCATGAGTAGGTGTATCTGGGACAGAAATTACAAATGGACAAGGAGTTTAGCCCAGAGCTGAACAGAAGAGAAGGGTAGATTGCCTCACAAAAAAAAGAAAAAAAAGGATGTACCTCATTCCCCTCACAGCAGAGTACCAAGTATAATGTCAAACATGGTGGCTGTGCTGGCCAGTTTTGTTGAATTTTTTTTTTTATTCTTTGTATACAATGGCTTTCTGGAAAGGAAAGGAGGAAGGAATATATTGGGAAATGAAGGTGATGTTTTGAAAAGTTGCCAATAGAAATTTTAGAAGGAGAAGAAGGAAAAGGGAAAGGGGGAAAGGGAAATAGGGAAAGAAAAAAGAGAAAAGGAAAGAAAAAAATCATACAGTGGAAAATGGAAAGGCACATAGGCTGCATTAAGTACTAAGGTGGAATTTTAAGGAAGCAAAACATGTCATGAGGGTAATGTGTGATAGGAAAAGAAGATGGGCTGTTCACATGTGAAGTGATAATAGATAGACAGCCAAGGTCCTCCACTGCTCTACTTGGGATATCAGATAAAAATGAGGAAGGCCTCCCACATGTTGAGTAGATCTCCTATGCCAAACTTATAGGAAAACATGGACAAAAAAGTTCCATAGGAAGGACCAGCATGGACAAGTTGCAATTGAATTGTCAGAGGGAATATTCAAATCAATGAAACTATAGAACCACTTGAACATCTGAATAAATGTAAAGCCTCCAACTTCAGTTAAAAAAATCAACTTCACAAATACAATATAAGAGAGGTATGAAAAAAAAATGAAGGTTTTGGTGGAATGCAAGTTCAATCTGAGTCAAAGGTGTGACCTGTCAGCTAAGAAAACTAATACATTCTTAGGCTGCATTAAGAAGAGAATATTATCGAGGGCAAGAGAGATGATAGATACTCCTACTACTCTGCCCTGACCAAACGACATCTAGAATAAAGCATTTTGTTCTAGAATCTAGACACTACATTCAAGGAAAGGTATTGATAAACTGAAGAGTGTCCACAGGAGGGCAACCAGGATGATTCATTTATTTAATGGGCATTTATTAAGTGCCTACTGTGTGCCAAGCACTATCCTAGGCTCTGGCTACAAATCATGCCAAATGAGGATCAGATCAGAACTGGGGATGTTCAGCCACGAGAAAAGAAGATTATCTTTAAGTATAGCAAAGGCTGTATTTCAATTGGACAAGGGAATCCTTTTGCTTGGCCCCAGAAGGCAAAACTGGGAGCAAGCCGTGAAGTTACATGGAAACAAATTCAGACTTGATGTAAGCAAAAACTCCCTAAAAACCTGGGGAATTTGAAAAAGAACACTGGCTCTGGAGTTAGAGAACTTTGAGCTTCAATCCTGCCTGGGATGCTTACTCCGATCCTGTGCCTGAGGCAGGGTACCTTGGGCAAATCACTTAAGTTCAGTTTCTTTGTTGATAAAAAGAGCCAACTGGATTACTAGATGGCCTCTGACGTCTTTCCTAAGATCCTATGAATTAGACTACCCCAAAGTGGAATAGGGTAGGGAGGAAAGTGGGCACAATGGGGGGGTAATGGGGACAGATTGGGATCCCCTTGACTGGAACTCTTCAGCCAAAGTGGAGTGACAGATTCTGTGCTGGGTCTGCTATAGAAGGCATTTTTGTTCAAGGACACACTGGACTAGATGCCCCTGAGGTTCCTTCCAACTATGAGAGGCTGTGATTCTATAAAGTAGAATCAGGTCTTCTCTGTTTGCCTTTTTTCTGGAGGCTGACCCTACTAAGAAACTGATCCTAAATGCCTTGAGGTCAGGTCTCCCTCGGTTCTGCCTGAGTATACACTTGCATATGTTACTAAAAACCATGGAACACTATGGAATTATGATATCTCAAATATCCACTTCTCTCTTCTGACAATGTGGACACTTAGATTGTCAAAATATTTTGGAGTTATTCTGTTTTCCTGAACTAAAGCCCAGCAAGCAGGCTGTGTCCTGAGCTTGGCATAACAATAATCCTTTGTGCTCAGGATGATATCACCTGTGGCAAAGTGTTTTGCTTGGACCAGCACCAGGTGTTCACTGAGGGATTTAGTTCCCCCTATTTCCCAGGTGCATTTATGGGACGTTCACAATCCCTGTGTCTTGTCATTTACAGGTACTACACTCCTGTTCCAATCACAGAACTCTGGTTCTGTGCCCCACATGGTGACACAATCCCCAAGACTTGAGACAATACTGTTTCCACAAGGCCTGGGGGGACAGTAACTCAAGATCTAAAAATGATTATGTCACAGTCCAGCCCAGGAGGTATATGAGACCTGCTTTTAGTTTGGCATGTTCCCTCTTTCTTGGGGAGGGCGGGTAGCTTCCATATGCATGAGTCATTTCCCTCACTTTGAAATTCATTAAATTTCTGTTTGTTTCCTGACTCTCCTGTCTCTAGCCTGCTCTGTTTGCTTGGGCCTGGTCACCCACAGGTTAGAGGCTGGTTCCAGTCTAGCAAACAAGATGCAAGCCTTCTTCACCTCACACACGGACTACTGCAGTAGCCTGCTCATTGGTTTCCCTGCCTCAAATCTCTTCCCACTCCAGTTAATTTTCTACTCAGTTGTCCAAGTGATCTTTTAACCCCACGTGGTACTCAATCAACTCCAGGAATTCAGGTCTTTCAAAACCTGAGAGGCTGGGGAAAAAGATCTTTCCATAAAATAAAGATCTTTAAAATGCCCAAAGGTGGGAGACATATTAAGAAGGAGACAAGGAAGAAACGAAGAAAAAGGGAACCCAGTACAATCAAGGGCCAATCTGTGGAAGATGTACAGAGGAGAGGATGTAGGAAATGAAATGGAGGAGAAAATTAAAAGTAGAACACAAAAACAACATAAGACACCAAAAATGAAAATGCATAATTATAAAAATACCTTTATTTACATTCAGAAATTTCCAAATAATCACTTACTCAAAACCAACAGAAATGAGAATGCTATTTTTCTTGACATATTTTAGAAAGTTGGTATCTACTTTCAAGTTCTAAGCTAGTATCCTTGAAATAAATATAAGAATGACAATTCCTTAATTAGCAACCAACAGGTCAAAATGATAAGTCAAATTTATTTAGAGAGTGACTTCTGGGAGCCAAAGATGGCAGAGTAAGCAGTAAACGGTTGCAACTCTCCCATACTCATCTCCAACAACCATAAAATAGAGCCCTAAAACCTGGAACAGCAGAATGAGCAAAAAAGATGGAGTGAAACAATCTTTTAGCCCAAGAAACTTGGAAGATCAGCAAAAAAGGTCCATCTCATTCCAGGGAAAGGGGAGTGCAGCCCAGGATGGGAAACATCTCAGCAAGCCAGCAGCAAGCCCTACCTCAGCAAACCAGCAGATCCTGAGCCCCAGTGTGGTGGAGTAGGCAAACACCAATACCTGTACAACCACCCCGCCACCCACAGCCTTAGCATAGCCAGGGGACCAGCAGACTCCAGCTCTGAGAACCACCAAGTGCTCCAGTATAGCCCCAGGAAAACAGGTAGATGCCTACCCTACCAGTGCCTAAACAAACAAGCAGCCAGGGGTGTGCCACACTTCAGCATAGCCCTGGGCAAACGGTTTAGCAACTCTACAGGTGCCTAAGCAAACAGGCAGCCACCAGCCACCACCCTACCAAGCTTTGGTGTAGCCCTGGGCAAAGAGGTAACCTCCAGAGGCCTGACCACCATATGCTTCAGTGTAGCAATGGGGAACCGAAGAAACACTCCACTGGGCCTCAGCACACACCAGACATCACCACTGGGACCCCAGCTTAGCAGGAGGTAAGCTGCCAGACCCCTACAGCCTCCAGCCAGTCAACCCCCACCCCATGCCTTCAGCAGTACCAGACACAAGGGCCCCCTGCGCCTCAGGACAGCATCAATGCAGCACCAAGTAAACAGCCAGGGCCTGCAGCCACTAACACAAGAAGCTGAAGGCAGTGTCCCAGTCAGCCTAGGAAAAGAACTCAAATTTAAAAGAAAGGAAAAAAAGCAAAAAAAAAAAAAAGGATGAGCAGAAAACAACAAAGAATCTGACCACAGAAAGTTATCATGGTGACAAGACACAAACTCAGAAGAGAACAACAAGGTCAAAACACCTATAGGCAAAACCCCAAAGAAAAGCAGGAAGTGGTCTCAAGTCCAGAAAGATCTCATGGAAGCATTCAAAAAGGAGCTTAAAAATCATATAAGAGACATAGAAGGAAAAATTAGGAAAAGAGAGTGATGCACAATAATTATGAATTTGGGAAAGGAATTATTGATTCTGCAATCGGCAACCTTTTGCTTCTTGGGGACATGTTGATTTTTATTGTATATCACTCATTTAAGAAGCATATGCTTTCTTGTGCTGATTGTTTATCTGTTAACTATACATATATATGTATGTACATATACAAATACTTTTATATACAGACATCTGTCAAGTTAAGTAAAACAGTATTTATTATGTGCCAGTTACTACGTATAGTGCTTTAGAAATATTATCTCAGAGAAAGGCAAAAAACCCAGTCCCTGCTCTCAAGAAGCTCAGTCTATTGGAGGAGACAGTATGAAACAACTATGTACAAACAAGGATAAACTGGAAATAATCAACAGAGGAAGGTACTAATATTTAAAGGGGATTGAAAAAGATTTCTTGTAGAAAGTAGGACTTCAGCTAAGACATGAAGGAAGCCAAAGAGACCAGGAGGTAGAGAGGAAGAAGGAAAAAGTCCCAAGGATGTAGGCAGCCAGTGAGTTGGGAGAAGGAGTGTCCTGTTTAAGGAACAATTAGGAGGCCTGTGTCACTGTATCACAGAATACATGAGAGAAGTAGGATGTAACTTGAAAGGTAGTACAGAGCCAGGTTAAGAAGGGCTTTCAGCTGGGAAACAATTTTTACAGTCAGTGTCTCTGAAATACAAGTCATTCCCCAACTGATAAATGGTCAAAGGATATGAACAGGCAGTTTTCAGATGAAGAAATTAAAGCCATCTATAGTCATATGAAAAAATGCTCTAAATCACTACTGATCAGAGAAATGCAAATTAAAATGACTTTGAGGTACTACATCATACCTATCAGATTAGCTAATATGACAAAAAAGGAATATGATAAGTGTTGGAGAAGATCTGGGAAAACTGGAACACTAATGCATTGTTGGTGGAACTGTGAGTTGATCCAACCATTCTGGAAAGCAATCTGGAACTATACCCAAAGGCCTATAAAACTGTTCATACTCTTTGATGCAGCAATACCACTACTAGGTCTGTATCCCAAAGAGATCATAAAAAAAAAAGGGAAAAGGACCCACATGCACAAAAATACATAAAGCAGCTCTTTTTGCAGTGTCAAATAACTAGAAATTGAGGGGATGCCCATCAATTGGGGAATGGCTGAACAAGTTGTGGTATATGAATGTAATGGAATACTTTTGTTCCATAAGAAAAGATGAACAGGACTTTCAGAAAAACCTGTAAAGACTTACATGAACTGATGCTGAGTGAAGTGAGCAGAATCAGGAGAACATTGTACAAAGCAACAGCAACACTGTTGATGACCAACTTTGATAGACTTGGCTCTTCTCAGCAATGCAATGATCTAAGACAATTCCAAAAGACTCATAATAGAAATGCTATCCACATCCAGAGAAAGAACTATGGAGTCTGAATGCAGATGGAAGCATACTACTTTCTCTTTTTTTTTTCTTTCTCATAGTTTTTCCCTTTGGTTGTGATTCTTCTTTCACAACACAACAAATGTGGAAATATGTTTAATATGATTGTACATGTATATCCTATATCAGATTGCATGCTATCTTGGGGTAGGGGGAGGATAGGGAAAAAACTGAGAATCAAAATCTTGAATGCTGAAAACTAAAAATAACAAATATTTTTTAAAAGGAGTTTATTGAGGAGGTTGGGTGTGTGTGTGTGTGTGTGTGTGTGTGTGTGTGTGTGTGTGAGAGAGAGAGAGAGAGAGAGAGAGAGTGAGAGAGAGAGACACACACACACACACATGATCAGACCTGAGCATTAGGAAGATCACTTTGACAGCTGAGTGAAGAATGGACTGGAATGCAGAAAGACTGAAGCAGGGAGATCAATCAGCAGGCTATTACAACAGCCCAGCTGTGTGGTGAGGTGAGCCTACACCAGGCCATACATAGCGTCAGAAAAGAGAAGGGGGTATATACAGGAGATATTATAAAGGTAAAATCAACAGGACTTGGCAATAAATTGTATATGAGGGCTGAGAGAGTAAAATGTCAAGGGCAAGACCCTTGTGGTGGCAAAGAATTGGAAACTGAGCAGATATCTATCAGTTGAGAAATGGCTGAACAAGTCATGGTATATGAAAGCAATGGAATGCTATTGTGCTGTAAGAAAGGATAAAGCGGATGGTTTCAGTAAAACCTGGGAAGATTTGTATGAAATGATGAGACGTGAACAGAACCAGAAGAATAATCTTCACAGTAACATTGTAAAGATAGTCAACTTTGAAAGATGTAGTAACTGATCAACACAAAGACCCACCACAATTCCAAAAGACTAATGATGAAACATGCTTATCTACCTCCTCAGGGAGAATTGATGGACTTAAGAGTGAACACTGAAGCATTTTTTTCTCTTTAATTTTCTTTTTTTTCCTTTCTTTTTTGGAACATGGCTAATGCAGAAATGTGTTCTATGTAACTATTCGTAATTTTTGTAATCAATTTTGTTTTGTTTGTAGTCATGTTTGTAATCAATTTTGGTTGTTTTTTTTCTTCCCTCCTCAAGGGGAGGGGGAAAGGGAGATAATTTGGAACTAAAAAAAAAAGAATAAAAAAGTTTCTGTGCTTTAAAAAAGAATGAAAAGTCAAGGATGACATCTTGGGTAACTGGGAGAATGGTATAATAGTAATAAGGAAGTGTGGAAGAGGGGAGATGTTGGGGGAGAAGAACGAGCACAGTTTTGGAAACTTTAAATTTAAGATATCTACAAGACATTCACTATGAGATATCCAATAGGGAATTGGAGATGGGAGTCTACAAGTTAGGAGGGAGATCAGGGCTGGATAAGCATATCTGAGAATCATTAGCATAGAGATGATAATTGGATTAATGAGAGCTGATGAGAATACCAAGCAAAATACCACAGAGGAAGAAGAGAAGAGGACCTGGGGATGTTGGGGAGTGGAAGAACAACAGTTCTGAGCCTAGATGAACATCCAGCAAAAGACAGTGAGAAGGGTCAGGTAGGAGAACCAGGAAAGAATAGTGTATCAAAAAGAGGCTGGAGACAGTGTCAAAGTCTTCAGGGAGGTCAAAAAGTATGAGGATTGAGAAAAGGACATTAGATTTGGCAAATAAGAGATCACTGGTAACTTTGGAAAGAGCAATTCAGTTGAATATTGAGGTCTGAACTAGACTATAGAAAGTAAAAAGAATAGGAGGAAAGGAAAAGGGAGAAGAGACATGGGAACATAGCTAAATGGATGGATAAAGAGAAGGAATCCTTTCTCTCTGATTAGATTGCAAGTCCTTTTCCTGAAGAGACCCTATCTTATTGCTTGTTGTATCCACACAGTCTTGGTGTACCTAGCTCTTAGGTGGATAATAAATTTCCGAATGTAGAAAAAAGACTAAACCTAAAAATAGTTAAACCTATTTTTAAGGAATAGCTGAATAGATGGTATCATTTGAATGAAAACAGACAGATTACAGAGAATTACAAATGTGCAAATTACTTGTAGAGTGCTTTTCCCCCGAAAATAACATCTTCTTCTATTTTGATATAAATAGGTCTTCCGATATCTCTCCTACTTCACTATTAACTGTGTAAGCAAACAGCTAATTATGTGTTTGTTGGTGAAGAAGTACTATAGTTTATGATTGGATTTCTATTTTTACAAGTATTTGATAAAACCTCATTTTAGGAAATAAATAAGCAGTAATCCCCATGTAAAAAACAATGGAATAATTAGGATGACTACAGAGAAATCCCTGGAGCTATGGGGATTCCCAATACTACAAGAGAAGAGTGGAATGGAGGAAAGTCTGTATGAAAAGACCTTGACTACTCAACTAAGAATAGAAAGGAAATAGAATTACCCCATTAACTAACTCAGCATCCAGTTCCTACAAGACATTCTTCTGAGAATTAGCTGACAACATATATAGCAATGGTACTCTTAAAAATCAAAATACCTTCCAAAAGACGAAAAGGAATCAATCACTACTGGAAGAATTTCAGGCACTGTGCTAGACTGGAACAGGAAAATATTTAATACTATTATAATATAAAATACATTTTAAGGTCTCTTTTTTCTTAATGAAAATATTAGGAAATAAATATTTCTGTAGTCTAAATGAAGGAAACCTTTATCAAGTAATAATAAACTTTGAAAAATAATGTCTTCCATTAAATCCCTTTTCCAAAGCCTAATCATTTTCTGTTAGGAAACTACTAAAGAAAACTCTAGAGTTCTAGAAAATGGATCAAGGGTGGTAATCAGACTTAGAATTGGAAATATTTTAATATGAAGTCATCTATCTCTACCCTAAATGAATTGAATGATTTAAGAAATTGTGAAAATTTAATTATTTCTCTCTTATATTTAATAACTAATTATTATATCATGACTAAGGTTTTTCCCCTTATCTACTTCCTCATCTAGAAATCAACCAGTGTGGAAAATCTTAGGCAGAGATTTACCCAGGCCAAGATATAATCAGACAGTAAAAGAAATTCTAATTTTGGGCTAGGGTGCATTCCTGCTCATTGTGTTTGCTCAGACAGGTCAGGGAAGTGTTAATCTCTCCCTTTTGTCAGACAGGTGATATGGTAATTGATAAGTGTCTTTGACTAAGATTTGGGTGACCCAAGTAACACTCCAAAACTCTTATTGTAATATACCCCACCCTCTCATTTTAACATTCATTTTATCATTAATTGTTAACCAATCAGTGTTGACTGCCACCCGGAGGAGCACCTGCTCTTCCAAAGGCATATAAACTCAGTCCACCGCCATTAGGGGTCTTTGGTCTAAAAGAGATGGCTAAATGACCACCTTTTTATTAATAAAATGATTAAGCTACTCAGAAATCATGTCTCTCAAACAATTTTTTTTTCTTTTTAGTGAGGCATTCAGGGTTAAGTAATTTGCCCAGGGTCTCACAGCTAGTAAGTGTCAAGGATCTGAGGGCGGATTTGAACTCAGGTCCTCCTGACTTCAAGGCTGGACTTCACCTAGCCACTCCTCTCAAACAAAAACTTTTTAAGTGTCACAAAATGACTCTTTTAGGATGCACCAGACATTTTAAGTGACAATTGTTTGGTTTAAAGAAGCAAAGTGGTAAATGAACTGTTATCTAAACACCGGACCTTTGCTCAATATTAATAGTGAAATTTTCTTTGTTCGGATACGCTGTAAATCCTTGACTTCAAAGTGTCAGAGAGATTTCTAAGGGCAGAGGATACTGCTAATTTGGGTTTATCTCTTTCTAGGCAGAAAAATGCTTAGATAAGAGTAATAAAAAATTAATAAAAAAACTTTCTGGCAGGCTTGTGCTTTAAATTCAAAGTAGAGAATTTTCTTCCACAACTCTCACCTCTCAAAGTAGATCTTATAGATTACTTCTCTCTATTTCACCTTGAGAGGTACCACAAGGGAATAGTCTTCCTCAGAAGAAGCAGGACATCAGACTAAACAGGTTTAGTATCTGACCAAACAAAAACTTACCTAGCAAAACATTTAGTCCTTCCATCATTCCATTAAGAGTATTCTGGTTGCCACCCTGAAAGCTATACACTAATAAGCACTATTACAACTTCTTCCATTACAACCACAAATCTTTTCAGAAGCCAAAAGATGCTTCAAACTCCCAGGAAATGGAATGGGAGTGGAGGTGGGGGTTAGGGAGAGAAGATTAGCTAAACTGAACTTCCCAAGATTCATTTCTGCTAAATTCTGCTCAGGGCAGTGTTTCATGAAAAGACACTTCAGTCGTTATATAATGTGTCAATCAAAAGTCTACAGATTACATATACATTCAACCTAAGATATATGTACAGAAAACACCAAGGGAACTTTAAGACAACACAGTCAATTCCAGGTATTGCCTGGAATTCAACTTAACATTTACTACCTACTACGTACAAGGCTCATGCATAATTAGGCAGCTACATTTTAGCTACTAAGGCTCCTTAGGTTAACAGCAGCAATGAAAGCTAAACCTGACAGATGAGTCAAATTTTCTTTAAAAAACTGACCTTATGTCTATAAACACTGCCCTACACTGACGACTGCACCAGCCAGCCAAATTAAAATAAACTCTTATTTCGATCACAGGCAAGTTAGTCCAAGGTTCTAATTAAGTTTCTTTCTCCCTTGGAAACATGTGTTTGCAGCCACTCTGAGAGTGTCGGTATGTTTTATGGCATTGTCACAAGCAGCATATGTGAAAATCTCCCAGCCCCCTGACCATCTGCCCATAGTAAATCCCACCGCAAACAGGTTTATTCTGGTGTGCCTGACACCCACTTCTCATAACTGACTAGGAAACACGCTGTTATTGAAGAGTTTGATGTCTCCAAATTGTCACAATTCTTTAATAAATGTCAGATTCTATCAAGAGGGCACACAAAGTGCTGGGTCCAAATTGTGCGAGATACTTAGAAGCTGGTTTTGCAGTTACCGCTGCCTATCCGAAAGCTTAGCATAGTGCCTAGCACATGATGGGTATTTAATAAATGCTAGTTGACTATCCCAAGGTGTGAGATGTACGAGAGCAATCCCATTCCCGATTCCAAAAGTGCAGAAAAAAGGAGAGAAGTCTTTTCTCTTCATTCCGCACTCCCTCCACCCCCACCCCCGCCCCAAGCAGCCAATTCAGAGTCCGCAAAGCCATCCGAGGCGGGGGGTGGGGGAAGGGTCCTGCTTACACGAGTTCCAGTTTCTCTGCAAACAGGGCCGGGCGTGAGAAAGCACAGGCATCCACCTCCCCCTACTCTCCAACCCCCCAGCCCCAGTTCTACCTCTTCAAAGTCATCCAGATGCAAAGAAGACAGGAACGTCTTCAGCTCCCTGTTCCACTCCCCACCTCTTCCATCTAAACCTATGCTCGCAGTGCTCGGGATGCTGACCTAGGCCACCCTCCCAGGACTTCTCTCCAGCATCAACACACCTGGGCTCTGGAGCAGCTTGGGAGCCCCGCCCCCTCCAGATGTGATCAGCTCCCCCCATCGCCCCTCTCCTCCCTCCTCCCCGCCCGGCAGATGTGCTACCTCGGTATTCACCTCAGTAGAGGCTGCGAGCTTTCCGCGGCCCATCCAGAGGTGGGCGAAAGAGGGTCTGGAGCGGCTCCAGGCACCGTCAATATCCCCCTCCCTCCATCCGCTCCCAGCCGAGGCGCAGACCTTAGACCCTCCCCGCCCGCGGCCGCCGACCCGACGCAAAGCCCCGGCCCCACTAGCAGAGGGAGCCGCAGGAGGCCTCGCGGCCCTCGGATTGGTCGCCCTCCTCTCCGGCGCAGGCCGCGTGCGCCAGGCGATTGGCTCAGCCCGAGGCTGCGTCAAGGAGTTACATTTGGAGCGCGAGCGCCCCGCCTCCCGAAGAGTGGGGAGGGGCGGGGAGGGAGATAGCAGAGCACTGCGGGGGAGGGGGGAGAGTATTGGTGTAGGGGGAGGGGAGCACAACACAGGAGGGGGCGGGGCCAGACCTGGGAAGGCAGGAGAGAGGGCGGGGCGGAACTGGGAGAAGGGGAAAGGGAGCTGGGAGAGGTGGGGAGAGAGGAGAAGAGGACGTAACTGGGAAAAGGGGCGGGACCAGAGCTGGGAGAAGTGAGAGGGAGGGACTATAACTGGGAGAGGGGGTGGGGCCAGATCTGAGACGGGGGGGCGGGGAGGGAGGAGGAGGCTAGGGGAGAGGGAAGAAAGCAAAGCTGCGAGAGAGCGGTGGACGCCAGAGTTTGGGAAGGAGAGGGGGGCCCGGAGCTGGGAGAGAAGGGAGATCCACTTGCTCCAGTGCATTCTCTGATGTTCACTCCTTTGGAGGATTTCATCGGATTGACTGTGTTGCTTTCTTTTTAAAAAATTTTTAATTAATTTTTTTCGATTAGCAAGTATATATTTTCTCTCCATTCCAATTCCTCCATCCCACCCCCCTCCACTTAGAAGAAAAAACATGAAAAATGAAACCCTTGTGATGAAATAGATATGCATAGTCAAGCAAAACAAAATCCCACGTTGGCCATGTGTAAAAATTGTATGTTATATTCTGCGTGTTGAGTCCATCACCTCTCTGTCAGGAGACTTTGATCCTCTAGCAAGTGTTGCTTTCTTAGTCAAATATCCCAATTTTGCACTGAGGATAGGTGGTCCTGCCTCACTCACCATAATGAATTCAGGAAAAAGGAGAGGGAGGAGGAAAATAACCTCATTCAGAAGGTTATTTTCAGGTAGAGCCTGAAAGCATCGTTTGGCCTGCTGACAACTAAAACTCCTGAATGTAGCCCTTAGGATGACCATCTTTGAAGCTCCATAGGTTCATAGACTTTTTAAATTTTTTTTGATGAGGCAATTGCGGTTAAGTGACTTGCCCAGCTAGTGAGTGTTATGTGTCTGAGATCACATTTGAAATCAGGTCCTCCTGACTGCAGGCCGGTGCTCCATCCACTTCACCACCTAGCTTCGCCAGACCATAGACTTTTGAACTGGAAGAGACCTTCTGGATCATCCACGTTAGTAAGGCATTCTTTTTTTTTTTTTAAGGCAATTGGGGTTAAGTGGCTTGCCCAGGGTCACACAGCTAGTAAGTGTCAAGTGTTTGGTCTGAGGCCAGATTTGAACTCAGATCCTGCTGACTTCAGGGCAGGTATTTTATCCTAGTAAGGCATTCTTAACCTTTTGTAGGTCTTGGACCCTTTGGCAGTCTGGTGGAATCTGCGGAGCCCTTACCAAAGTAACTTTTAAATACATAAACTATGTAGGATTGCAAAGGAAAATAATTATATTGAAATGTGGTTATCAAAATATTTTTAAAATAATCTTACATATCCTAGGTTAAGAACACCTGATCTAGTACAACCCCTTCATTTTATAGGGAAGAAACAAGTATTTATTAAGCATCTAAGTGCCAGGCACTGTACTAATCACTTTACAAATATTATCTCATTTCATCCTCACAACAACCCTAGAAGGTGGGTGGATTATAATCACCCTTTTACAGTTGAGGAAACTGAGGAAGGCACTAATTTGCCCACTGCCACACTGCTAGTATATGGCTCAGGCTACATTTGAACTCAGGTTTTCCTGACTCCAAGCACAGAACTCTAACCACTGTACCACCTAGCTGCCTAAGGCAGCAAGAGGAAACTGAGTCCATGCCAAACTTTTCCATGGTGTCGTGTTGGACCCTCTAACCCTCTTGTTCTGAGTCTGAGGTTTCTTTTCTGAAGATTTAAGAGCTCTGGAATTAACTGGTTCCTTTTTCCTTTAAGGAGACACCTTCTCTCCTGAAATATCCCAGAGGTGAGAAGTAAAGGAGAGCTGGATACTGGCCTGCATGCCTGCTATCTCTCTTTTTATTTAATTTTTGTTTTTGCAAGTTTGCTTTCTGCTTTTCACTGATCTTTTTTCTGAAGGCATGGACATTTTGCAGTTGAAAAGGTCTTGGGAAACTTGGACTACTGCTAGAATCCCAGATTCCAGAAACAGGAACAGACTTTTGTCCATTTTTTTTAGCCTTTTTGTTATTATCTCATAAGCTGTCATTGACTAATGTGAGTCATGAGTCAAAGAGTTCTCTGGGAATGTAAAATGCCTGCTCCTCAAGGACCTCTGATTGATGCTATGAGATGTTTAGAAGATTAACTTGTACAGAAGTCATCTGTGTTCTTGGAAAATAAAGAGGCTCTATAAATTCAGGGAAAGGAAAGGAGTTAATCCAAAAGATGTGGAAGAAGCAGGATCTAGTGTAGTTTTGGAAGAGGAGGGCAAAGAGAGAAGAAGGGAGAATTAAAAAAATAAACCTAAATAACTTAAAAATTGTGAGTGAGCCCAGGGGAGTAGAAGAATTATAGCACCAGGGGAAGGTCTATGACATTTTTTAGATTGGGCAATTCTCAATTCAATTCCATTTTCAACATAGATATGTCTATGTCTAGTCACAAACTGAGATGGAAACATGGACATCATCTATTCCTTTACACTCTTAAAAATAAATAAGGACCTCCTCCCCAAAGAGCTTTTATTTTATAACCATGAATATGCTGATAAATGTTTAACAACCTGCTTCCTCCCCCCAAAAAAAGAATGGATGCTCAACATATCTTAAATTTTAATCTTAATTTTCTTCATAACTTTCTTATTTCTTAACATTCAACAGAACAATAAAGCAAGCCCCAATTTGTAGTTTGCCAATTTCCAAAGTATAAATGCTAGCACTGAAAATTCAACAATTTTAACAGTTCAAACTGACTCCAGCACACCCCTTATTATAGCTTTTGATACTTAACGCATTAGAAATTAAAATATCTTGGGACTCCCTGAAAGGGTATCTGTTCCCAGATCACACTTTGAGAACTAATATACTAGCTGACCTCCAAAGTCTGTTCCAGCTTTATAACTGTGATCTTAGGTAATCCCCTTATTTTGTAAATGAGAAAACAGCCCTTGCTTCAACTCAGGTCTCTAGAATCCCAGTCTAGTGTTCTTTCACCCCATTTCACTGCTTCTTTGACACCTGTTAAATTCTAAATTGCCTCCATGGTTGTAGGGAAATAGTGAGAGGTCAGCCCTGAACATGTAGATTTTAGGGAAGAATAGTTTTTAAAAAGTCAAATCAGTTTTTGGCTGCTTAGCTAATAAGGTAAATCATCGGTTTCATCAGAGGATCCATTCAGTTTTTGACTCTTATTTTGACCTTCTTGTATGTAAGTTCACTACTTACAAAGACTACTAGGTGAGAGAAAGTGTTGCTGTCACAGCATAATTCATCCCCATCTATTGGGAAAAAAATAAACTTCATCTTATTTAAAATAGAAAGCATATTATGTTTTTATTAAATAACTTTTTGCCTAATAAGGTTATTACTGTTGTTCTATCTAATGCCTTTTCACACTATATTTACCTAGCCCTAGCTTGTGTTTCACATCTCGTCTAGCCATCCGTCAGGAAACCAGGGCCTACCCGATGTGGGCTTGCTGTCTATACTGCTTCTGCCCCTCCCCTCTCCCCTCACCAGAAACAGGTACCTTCCAAAGGAGTCTAGACTCCACTCAGCTTTGGTATACAGCCTTGAGGCTGAGCTCTCTTGTTAGATGGGTAAGGGAGCGAAAACTGACTTAATCCTCTATACCTAGCTGGCCCCAGGCTAGGCTTCACATCCCATCCAGCTGTCCTCCAGCAAAGCACAGCCTACTCCATTCTTGCACTTTTCCAATTTCACTTTCTTCCCACTCCCTCAACCGCTTTCCATTTCTTGCTTTTACTCTGGGAATGAAAATAAAATTAAGATTATAATTGCTACGGGAAAGAGTGTAACACTTGATTCACAATCTCTATGACTTCTCAGACCAAAATTCTTTTTACACATATACATCATACATACATACACACACACACATACATATATACATATTACCTCATATATATATATATATATATGCTGGGTATATATATCACCATATATTCAAATATAATTTCCTTTGTGGTAAGAGCTATCTCTTTTTTAAAATTTGTATCTCTAGCACTTAGTACAGTGCCTGGCATGTAGGAGGTGTTTAATAAATGCTTATTCATTCATTCATTCTTAGGGGGTGTTAAAAGTCCTTTGTACTACCCTATTCATATAAAAATGTGAATAATTTATAGTATGGTATAGTATAGTATAGTATAGTACAGTACAGTATAGTACAGTACCATACAGTATAGTATAGTATAGTATAGCATAGCATAGCATAGCATAGCATAGCATAGTAATAGTATAGTATAGTATAGTATAGTATAGTATAGTATAGTATAGTATAGTATAGTATAGTATAGTATAGTATAGTATAGTGTAGAATAGTAACCTGATCTGAAGATGGGATCAGCTAACCATGGGGTCACTCCTCTTAACAGGAAATTATACATACAAGATGAGTCATTTGAAATTAGAAATTAAAAACTCATTTCTAAATTTTTACTCAAGAATTGCTGTTTGCAAGTTGAGTTAGGATAAGTGGAGTTAACATAATGAACTTCTCTTGGCAACCAAAGTTATGTACTTCCTTCCCTTTGCAGAAGCTGGAAAAACAGTTGAACATCTCATTAACTTTATAGAGGAGACTCAAAATCCTATCCAAAAATCTCTTCAGAAAGAGAAGAATTCACATTAAAAAAAAAACAAGTCTCAAGAACATTCTAAAGTTCTGAAGAAAATTGGCAGCTTTCTGAGGAAAGGTAGTTCGCGTGTCTACTTGGTTGATAGCTGAAATGAGACATTGTCAAGGACTGGCCCAATGAAACACTGTACAATTTACTCAGTCATAATTCCCTGCCATAGTTTCCCTACCTAGGCTGTGACCTCTTTGAAGGCAGACACTGCATGTTAAACTCCTTTGTGTTCCCCTGAGCTCGTGCTGCAATGGCTGATGTTCCTCTCCTCCCCCCCCCACCTCCCCCTCAAATCCAGTGTGAAGTCTTAGGGATTCTACCTCCCCTTTACTCACATAATTCCTTTCTCTTCTGTCCTAAAAACATGGCCACCACCCTAGTTCAGGCCTTCATCACTTCTCACCTGGACAACTGTAATTGGTCTTCCTTCTCCCTCTGCATCCAATCTATCCTACAGACAATGAACAAAGTAATATTCAGTCCTAAAGCATGTCTGACTAGGTCATTCCACTGATCAGTAAACTCCAGTGGTTCCCTATTACTTCTAGGATCAAATACAAACTCCTCTATTTGGAATTTGAAATCGTTTACAACCTGGCTTCAGCCTATATCACCAGCCCACTTATATAGAAAGTCCCAAAAGTCTTGGTGTAGTTTTTAAACTTTAATAGCTTAATTATCACAATAACTTAAAACCACACTAGGACTTCTGGCCCCCCTCCAAGATCACTGCCTTCTTCTGGTGGAGGGACTTCCATAGCTCAGTGAAACTATGAGGATGCAGGGTTACCTAAGACAGACTGATCCATTAGAGAAGGAAATGGCAAACCGATCAGTATCTTTGCCAAGAAAACGCCATGGACATTACTAACATGATAAAAGAGATGACATCAGAACATGAGCCCCTCAGGTCAGAAGGTGTTCAATACACCAGTGGGCAAGAAGGGAGGACAGCTACAAGTAGCTCCAGTAGTAATGAAGCCCTGAGCCAAAGCAAAAAGGAACCTTAGCTGCCAATACATCTGGTGAGGAAGGGAAAGTCCTTTATAAAGACAATATTGCATAAGAACCTGGAATATGTGATCTATGAACCAAGGTAAGGTAGATGAGGTCAATTGGGAGATGAAAAGATTATCTATCGATATTTTGGGTGTCAATGAACTTAAATGGACAGAAAAGGCTGATTTTAATTCATATGATCACTATATACACTACTGTGGGGAAGAATCCCTTAAAGGAAATGGAGTAGCCCTCAAAGTCAATAAAAGGGTAGGAAAAGCAGACTGGGGTATAATCTCCAAAATGCCCAAATGATATCTGTTCAACTCTAAGGCAAACTGTTCAGCATGACAGTAGTACAAATCTATGCTCCAGCAACTGATGCTGAAGAGGCCCAAGTCAATTAGTTCCATGAACTATTATATCTTCTATAAATAACACCAAAAAAAGATGTTACATTCATCATTGGGGTTTGGAAATCAAAAGATAATTGTAACAACAGGCAAGCTTGGCCTTGGAGTACAAAATGAAGCAAGGCAAAGACTAATAGAGTTTTGTCAGGATAACTTGCTGGTCATAGCAAACACTTTTTCAACAACCAAAAAGGCAACTCTGCACATGGACATCACTAGATAGTCAATATAGAAATCATATTGATTATAAACTTTACAACCAAAAGTGGAGAAAGCTCTGTACAATCAGTTAAAACAAGACCTGGAGCTGACTGTGGCTCAAGTCATGAGCTTCTTAGTGCAAAATTCAAACTTAAGTTGAAGAAAATAGGGAAAACCATATAGTTATGACCTAAATAACATCCCTTATGACTATGAAGTGGAGGTGATGAATAGATTTAAGGGCTTAGATCTGGCAGATCGAGTGCCTGGAGAGCTATGGACGGAGATTTGTAATATTGTACAAGAGACAGCAACAAAAAACATTCCAAAGAAGAACAATAAGAAAGCAAAATGTCTGTCTGATGAGGCTTTACAAATAGCTGAAGAAAGATGGAAAGCAAAAAGGAAAGGAGAAAGAAAAAAAATATACCCAACTGAATGCAGAATTCCAGAGAATAGCAAGGAGAGATAAAAAGGTTTTCTTAAATGAACAATGCAAAGAAAGAGAAGAAAACCATAGAATGGGAAAGACAAGAGATCTCTTCAAGAAAATTATAAAAAAAATATCAAGGGAAAGTTTCATGAAAAATGGAAATGATTAAAAGACAAAAATTATAGGGACTTAACACAAGTAGAAGAGATTTAGAAAAGGTGGCAAGAATACACAAAATACACATGATGTGGTTACTGATCTAAAGCCAGACCTCCTGGAGAATCAAGTTAAGTGGGTTTTAGGAAGCATTGCTAACAATAAGGCTAGTTGTGGCAGCTAAGTGGCACAGTGAATAGAGCTCTGGCCTTAGAGCCAGGAGGACTTGAGTTCAAATGCGTCCTCAGACACTTGACACTAGCTGTGTGTAGCTGTGTGACCCTGGGCAAGTCACTTAATCCCGATTGCCTCACCAAAAAGCCAAAAAACCTCCCCCCAAAAAACAATAAAGCTAGTGAAGGTAACAGAATTCCTGCTGAGCTATTTAAAATATTAAAAGATGATGCTGTTTAAAAGTGTTGTACTCAATATGCCAGCAAATTTGGAAAACTCAACATGGCCACTGGATTGGAAAAAAATCTGTCTACATCCCAATCCTAAAGAAGGGCAATGCCAAGGAATGTTCAAATTGTGCTCATTTCATACACCAGGAAGGTTATGCTTAAGATTCTGCACGGTAGGCTTCAGCAATATGTGAACCAAGAATTACTAGAAGAGCAGACTGATTTTCTTTTCTTTTTCTTTTTTTTTAAATATAAATTTGTTTATTTTTAGTTTTCAACATTCACTTCCACAAGTTTTTGAATTCCAAATTTTCACCCCATCTCCCCCCACCCCAAGATGTCATGCATTCTGAATATCCCTTCCCCTAGTCTGTCCTCTCTTCTATCTCTCTCCCCTTCTCTTATCCCCTTCCCCTTCTATTTTCCTGTAGGGCAGGACAGACTTCTGTACCCCATTTCCTATATTTCTTATTTCCCAGTAACATGTGAAAACATTTTTTTTAAAACATACGTTTTTAAAACTTTAGGTTTCAAATTTTCTGTCTTCCTCCCTCCCCACCTACCCTCATTGAAAAGGCAAGCAACTCAATATAGGTTGTACATGTGCAGTTATGCAAAACACGTCCATAGTAGACATGTTGTGAAAAACTAACTCTATTTCCCTTAATCCTATCCTGCCCTCCCATTTATTCTATTCTTTCTTTTGACCGTGTCCCTTCTCAGAAGCATTTACTTCCGATTACCCCCTTTCCCAATCTGCCCTCATCTCTGTCATCCCCTTGTTCTCTTGTCCCCTTCTCCCCCTATTTTCCTGTAGAGTAAGACAGATTTCCGTACCCAATTGAATGTGTATGTTATTCCCTCCTTAAGCCAAATCCTATGACAATAAGATTCACTCATTCCCTCTCACCTTCCCCCGTTTTTCCTTCCACTGTAAGAGACTTTTCTGGGTTTTTTTTGGGGGGGAGATAATTTACCCCATTCTACCTCTCCCTTTCTTCTTCTCCGAGTATAATCTTCTCTCATCCCTTAATTTTATTCTCCAGATATGAGCCCTTAATCTTCAGCTCACCCTGTGCCCTCTATCTATCTACATATACATACATATAATTTTTTTCCTCCAACTACCCTGATACTGACAAAGGTCTCATGAGTTATAAATATCATCTTTCCATGCAGGAATGTAAACAGGTCAATCTTAATAAGTCTCTTATGATTTCTCTTTCCTGTTTACCTCTTCATTTCCACTTGAGTCCGAGCAGACTGATTTTCAAAGAGGCAAAGGAACTAAAGATGAAATTGCCAACATTCACTGGATTATGGAGAAAGCAAGGGAGTTTCAGAAAATCATCTACTTCTGCTTCACTGACTACAAGAAAGCTTTTGACTGTGTGCATCACAACAAAATGTGGCAAGTCTTCAAAGAGATGGGAATACCAGATCATCTTACTTGTCTCCTGTGGAACCTGTATACTGACCAAGAAGCAACAGTTATAACTAAACATGGAACAACTGATTGGTTTAAGATTGGGAAAGGAGTATGACAAGGCTACATATACTTATTTGTTTAACTTATATGCAGAGTACATCATGTGAAGTGCCAGGCTGGATGAATCGAAAACTGGAATTAAGGTTTCCAGGAGAAATATCAACAATCTTAGATATGCAGGTGATACCACTCTGATGGCAGAAAGTTGAAGAGGAATTAAGAAGCCTCTTGATGAGGGTAAAAGAAAAGAGTGTAAAAGCTGGTTCAAAGCTTAACATTAAAAAAAAATGCTCAACAATAACCACCCAAGTTCTTGGCAACTGGTCCCATCACTTCCTGGCAAATAGAAGGAGAAGAAATGGAAGCAGTGTCAGATTTTATATTCTTGGGCTTAAAGATCACTGCAGATGGTGACTGTAGCCATGAATTTAAAAAGTGCTTGATCCTTGGAAGGAAAGCTATGGCAAATCTGGACAGCATACTTAAAAGCAGAGATATCACCTTGCTGGTAAAGGTGCCTGTAATCAAAGCTATGGTTTTTTCAGTAGCAGTGTATGGCTGTGAGAGTAGGACTGTAAGAAAAGCTGAGCGCTGCAGAGTGGTGCAGAATTGATGCTTTCAAATTGTGGTTCTAGAGACTCTGGCACTATGGTCATGACGGAGGGGATGGCAGTGCTGAAGAGAAACAGGCCTGGCACCAAGGCTCAGGATTTCTATAATTGGCCTGATGAATCCTTTGATGAAATGGACAGCACATTAGCTGTTCAACAGTATATTCAACAGAACATAAGGGCAGACTGTTCCAATATTGACAAAATTCTTGAACCACCTGAAGCCAGGATGAAGGTGTATGGAAATATGAACATTTAAGGCAATTCTGCCTAGAGCTAAATGGACTTGCTGTCAAACTTCAGAGTGAATGCCATCCAGATACATGTACTCAGACGACAGCAATTGAACAATGGATTTTTCTTTGTGCAGCTCATAAAACTCCAAAAGAGAGTCCTGCTATAGACTACACTAGGCACATGCTTGATGGTGCTGCATGTCTTCTGAATAGCAATAAATATTTCCCTAGCAGAGTTAGCATACAGGAGTCATCTGTAGCCAAACTAGGATCGGTATGCTGTAGGATTTACAGAATATTTTCACATGCTTATTTTCATCATCGGCAAATATTTGATGAATATGAGAATGAAACATTTTTGTGTCACTGATTTACTAAATTTGTGATGAAATATAATTTGATGTCTAAGGATAACCTGATTGTACCAATTTTGGAAGAGGAAGTGCAGAATTCAGTGTCTGGGGAAAGTGAAGCATGATGGGAATCATACATAAACATGTACTGAACACATAATTAACATTAATTATGTACTGTATGTATGTACAGTATTATGTATGTACATTTTAGACACTTCAATCATGTATCCATATTATGGCTTCTTTGTTTAGTATAGTTTTGTGTGCTGTATGTTGCCTTTTAAAATGAGAAAGACTTTTAAGTTATTCATGAGCTCTATATTCACCAGTGTGGCACCCAAGGTTTTTAAATAAGATTAGTATTATCTGTTTATAATGCCTGTTAATAAAAAGAATTTACAATTCTGTAAAATTGCTGCTAAACAATCGTTGGATCACAGTCCTCATCAAACAAATCTATCAAAAAAAAAAAAGATGAGTAAGCTTTAGTTTTCACCTAAGCCATTACTAATGAAATAGCAACATTTCCCCTCAGTTTTGTGTCCTAAATTTAGAATATTCTGGGAAATTCCACATAATACAGTTCAGACTACACTGTGGCTCTTTTTTTAAAAGCCGTTTCCATGGTCTCCTTGTGAATTTTGACATACATCTATGAAGATTATGTGTATATCCAAATGTAAAAGCAAGTACAGTGTTATTAATGCTAAAATATTAATCTTACTCTGCTACACAAAGTATATTATGGGCCAGCACACTTGAAAGCTGTATGTTTTTCTGGATTTACCTTTCTGTAATGGTTCACTATAAGAAGTTTTGCATACATCATGGTAATGATGCTAAGGCAAATAAATGCTTCTCCCAATGAAACCCCTTTCTTTCCTACCTCTTTCCCTCAACCCCCTCACCAAAAACAAACAAACAAACAAACACACAAACAAACAACTTTCTCCAGGCTAACATGAATTATTAGTATAAAGGCTTATACTTATATATATCTATCTATCTGTATTAATTGCCTACAGATTATACCTCATATTAACATTCATATTACACTACAGGAAAAATGTACTGGCATAGTTTTTTATTTCTTTTTGTTTGGTGGAATTATTCTAATGAAATATTTGGAAAACTTCACTCTTTAAATTAGTTTGGATATTTCTATTAGTAATATTAATCTCTGTTCATCTAGACAATATTTAGCTAGAGTTAGAAAAATAATATTGCATTCTCCTCCCCCTCCCCCCAAAAAAGCTTTTATTTGAATTGTGTGTGCATGTGAGATTATTTGCAATAATTCACAAGATCCATGAGTGCTACAGAGTATTGCACTGGTTGGACCTCTTTAAAATGAAATGCCTTAAGGATAGAACTTCAGATTTGATAATATGAGTGGTGTAACTGAATGCAATCTTTTGAAAAGCACTTGTCTTCTTTTTATCATATTGTATTGTATAGAGGCATTAAAATATAGGGCTTAAGAGAGTGTACAAACAGTGAAGAAAATATCTAAAGACAGGCTTTTGGGCAGTTTTAAGTGCCCAGAAAAGAAAAATATTTTTTAATGTAGACGTTAGGGTTGCTTGGAAATTAAAATAAAATACATTCATTTTTGTATCACCATTTCTTCCCAACTTGAGGCTGAATTTTATATGATATTGTTATAAAATGTACAATGAGGAAATGCGGGATAGTATAAGGTATAGAGAGTGTTTATGTAGAGATTTTTCCTTTTAAAATCTGCCTTTTGTTCAGATGTACTTGACTGACAGTAGTATGTTCTAGTAGTTAGTCATTTTTCTATGAAAACATTTTGCTCCACCTGTAGTTCTATCTTTAAGGTATCTCATTATATATGTGATAAAAAGAATATTCTCTTTGAAATTTTACATTTGTTTTAGTCTCATAAACCAACTGAAGTAATAAAATTGCTAAATTTGGGGGGGAAGAATTGCAATTCTAGTTAATAAATGTAGTATAGCTTAAGGGACATCCTAATGAATTTCTGTGGCTTGAGTCATCACTTGGTGACAGTTTTGAACTAAGGCAGTGACAAAGAGAGATGACCTAATAGCATATTTACTTAATATTTTCAACAGTATAGCTCACCGAACTGGGGAAATACCTAAGGCTCTTTTTCCAATTTATTCCATCTTTCATATACTGTATGTTTGGAGTTGATCCTAAAAAAACCCAGGTTCAAACAAAATCCTGCAACAGTTTGTCTTGCTTTTTTTGTATTCATGTTAACATCTCATTCATTTGTGTTTGTACTGTGAAGTTGATTTATCATACTATGTAACCTGAGTATAACAGACCTAAGTGGAAACAAAAAAACCAAAAAAACCAAACTGTGATTCTAGCAAAGACATTTGAGAGTCCTTTGGACAGCAAGGAGAACAAATCAGTCAATACTTAAAAGAAATTAATTAGGGCTCTTCACTGGAAGGTCAAATACTGAAGCTGAAGCTGAAATACTTTCTCCACATAATGGGAAGATGGAACTCATTGAAAAAGACCCTAATGTTGGGAAAGATTGAAGACAAAAGGAAAAGAGAATGGCAGAGGATAAGGTTAGATAGTGTCATGGAAACAACGAACATGAACTTGGACAGACTTTAAGACACAGTGGAGAATAGAAGGGCCTGGTATTGCATGGTCCATGGGGTCATGAAGAGTCAGACATGACTGAGTGACTGAACAACAACAACAACGGAACACCCCGTATTTTACCCCAATCCAAAATTGTATGTTCCAGACAAGCTGGCCCTCTTGCCTCTCCTTCTACCTGATAATCCATCTTCTGTCTCCATGACTTTGCAGAAGTTGCCCTGTGGGCCTGGAATGCACTCCTTCCTCACCCCCTCAACCCTTTAAGAATCCTTAGTTTTTTCTCAAAGCTCAGCTCTCAAGTGCTGTCTCATAAGGAAGAAAAGGAAGGGAGGAAGAGGGAGAGGAAGGAAGGATAGGAAGTAGTGAAAAAAAGAAGGAAAGTAGAGAAGGAGGAAGGAATAAGCACTTACTAAGTCCATACTATGTGTACAACACTGTGCTAAGTGCTTGGGATGTAAGCAAAAAGAAAAATAGTTCCTGCTCTCAAGGAGCTTACACTCATACATGAGACCTTTCCTGATTCCCCCAGCTACTAGTTCACCCCATCAAAAATCACCTTGTATTTATTTGGTACATATTGATACAGGGTCTCCCAAAACAGTGCAGTTTTCTGTTATTAAAAACTTAAAACTACACTAACTTTGGAGACATTCTGTATGTGTACATATTTCCCTCCAATAGATCTTTGAAAACAGGAACTATTTCATTTTAGTCTTAGTAAAGTGCCTTGCACATAGTAGGTAGTTAATAAATGCTTGTTGGTTGATTGATTACACCTATATCATATGGTTGGTAAATATGATTATGAATGGTTTAAAAAAAGTAGCCATAGACATATCATTCCAGCATAAGACATTCAGCAATTCAGATGATTCATTCCCTCCAGCAAATATACAAATCCACCCGGGGCTACAGACTGTTTTCATGGGTATAATCTACAGCATGGTCCTTTATATGTAAAGACAGCATCAGTAGAATGTACCATTTGAGTTTTTCCATTTGTGGTCATGGATTTTCACTGACCTATGTACAGTGTCTGTAGACAGATATCTTTTCACATCCATTAACTCATTTAATCTTCACAACAAACCTTTGAGGTAAAATAAATATCCTCATTTTTTATTTTTAGGCAATTGGGGTTAAGTGACTTGCCCAGGGTCACACAGCTAGTAAGTGTATAGTGTTTGGTCTGAGGCTGGATTTAAACTCAGGTCCTCCTGACTTCAGGGCCGGTGCTGTATCCACTGTGCCACCTAGCTGTCCCTAAATATCCTCATTTTGCAAATGAGAAAAGTGAAAGTCGGAGACTTTAAGCCATTTCCCATGGGTCATGCAAGCAGTAAGTGGGGAAACTAAGATTCAAAACCAGGTCTCTTGATGCTGTTGAGCACAGTAGACTGAGTGCAGAGTTCACCTAGTGAACTAGGTAAGATGTGGTCTGCAGTCATAGAGCAGAGTATTCAACCTCAACCTCAGGAAATGACGTACCCAACCAGCCAGTGAAAAGGATCAGATAGTTAGTCTTTTAAACAGCCAGCAGACAAACAAATATGTTTATTCAGTTGTTAATTCAATGAACAAATATTTATTGAGACACCTGCAAGGTGCTTAGGAGATACCCAGAAAGAATAACAAGACATAGGTCCCAACCATTGAGACATCTGTAATCTTGTTGAGGAAACATAGCCAATACATGTGAAAATAATATAAAATAACAATATAAGACATACAGAGAGGAGTTTAAACTGAATGGAGAAGGCTCTGGCAATTTTCTTATCTGGATAGCAAAAGAACATTGGATGAGGAGCTGGAAGGCCCAAGCCAATTCCAGCACTACCATTAATTCACTTTGAGTTCCCCTGGGAAGTTTTAGCTCTAGACTTAGGGCTTCGTTATCTGGAAAACAAGAGGGTTAAACTATTATTTCCTGTAAAGTCCCTCCCAAATTTAAAATTCTATAACTCTAAATGTAAAATATGTATGAGACCTTTAGAGAAGATAGTTATCTAACTGCTATTCATGTTATCAAGAGTTTAAAATGCACCAATAAGGCTAGCTAGTTAGCATTTAAATAGCACCTGCTATGTGCCAGGGACTATGCTAAGCACTTATCCATTTTGATCCTTACAACAGCCCTGTGAGGTAGGTGCTATTATTAACTCCATTTTACAGTTGAGAAAATTGAGACAAACAGAGGTTAAATGACTTGCCAAGAGACTCCCAAATGGGGTCACAGAGGCCAACATGACTGAACAACAACAAAACACTTATAAATGTAAGCTGTTATTTTTTTTTCTCTCCACCTAGGCACTCAAACACTCAAGCTCTTTCCAGCAGGACTAATGGTCTGCCTGTAGGCCCCTGACAAATAATACAAGATTAGAATATTATTTCCTAGCTAATCTGCCATGATATTTGAGCATGTGCTCTATATAATGTTCTGGCTTTCCTTATGGTTTTTGCCAATATTTGAATGAAAGGCGGACTATGGTGGTGGTTAACAAGGGTGGAGGAAGAAGGATAACTGGTATACCTATTGTGATAGTACAACATTTTTTAATTATTCTGTACCATCAGTGAATTAGCTGGATTCCATGTAACTGAAACTTAACACTTCATCAACCCTTTCCTTTTTTAACTTTTTTGGGGAAGAAAATCATTATAAAATATATTATTCCCCTCTATCTTCTTAAACTGCGTATACTGACCATAATTCAACTTTTTGTTATGATGTAGGGTCATTTTGAGCATCAATTTTAAAAATTTACATTTGGAAAGCATTTTTTTCCCTTTTCTTCCTATTAAATTTTTGTCTTAAATTGAGTAAACAATAAAAACACACATATAAGCAAAACAAAAATAATATCATATGTAAAGCTATAACTTTCAGTTTAGTTTATTTACAAAATATCTATATTCCATTTAGAGAAATAATAACAAAATATATCCATATTGCTTTCTGATCCTTTTGCATATTTTGTCTAATTTTCTTTATATAGTCATAGTCTATATTCCGATTCTTTTTTGATTTATATTGCTTTACATAAGTCCATTAATATTTATTTGTATTCTCCATATTTGTCATTTCCTTTAGTGCAATCATGTTTCATAATGTGAATATTTCATAATTTATTTAGCTGTTCTCCATCCTTTGGACATGAAGGTTGTTTCTGGATTTCTTCTATTACAAATAAATCTGCTTTTATTCAGAAAGATCTTTACTTTCCTTTTTTAATAACAATCTTAGGGAATATCTTGACTAGAACAGAGCTTCTTGACCTTGTTGTGTGTCACAAATTCCTTGGAGAGTGGTGGAACCTAGGGACCCTTTCTTAGAAGAATGTTTTTAAGTGCATGAAATAAAATACATATGGTTACAATAGAAACCAATTATATTGAAATACTGTTATTAAAATACACATATATTTAAAAATTCTATGGACTCCAGGTTAAGAACCTTTGCATTAGAAGAATCACAGGATCTAAGGGAGGAGTGGGGAACCACTGGCCTCTGAACCACTGGATAGGCTGGAGCTCTATCCACTGTACCACCTAGCTGCCTCCTTATAATTCTTAATGTTTATTAAAATAAGAGAGTACTAATTTACAATTCCAGCAAGAATGTAATAATATGCCTATTTCCCCATAGTCCCATTAACTTTGAATTTTATCCTTTTTAACCATCCCTGCCAATTAAATTGGTGGGCCAAAGAGTTCTTTTAATTTTCATTTCTCTGATTATTGATGAGTTTGAATAGTCTTCAAGGTGATTATTGACAATTTGTGTTTCCTCATTTGAGAACAACCTATTCATATATTTTGACCTTTTATCCTTTAAGGAATGGAACTTATTTTAATAAATTTGCATCAATTTCTTACGGACTTTTGGTGTCAGACCCTTGTTAAATATATTTCTTACAAAGTCTTTTTCTGGGGGCAGGTAGGTGGCGCAGTGGATAGAGCTCCAGCCTTGGAGTCAGGCAGACCTGAGTTCAAATCCGGCCTCAGACACATAACACTTACTAGCTGTGTGACCCTGGGCAAGTCACTTAACCCCGTTGCCTAGACAAAAACTAACCAACCAAACCAACAAAGTCTTTTTCTGTTTGCTTACTGGGCTATGAAGGGAACCCTAGGTTAGAGCCATAACTAGCATTGTTTTCACCTGGAGTGAAACAGTAACCCAGCAGGAGTGCTCAAAGCAGCTCAGAGAACACTTCTTTGAGAAGTGTAATCACATCAGAAGAAGGGAGTAGTGTGGTTTCTCACCCTTGTGAGGTTTTGAAGGTGGGCCAGAGAGAGGAATGCTACTATGTCAAGAACCTAGAACTCTATGGTCCTCATGGAAGCATAGACTACTGGAGAATTATGTGGGATAGTGGTCAGCATTGGAAAGAAGGGCACCTCCTGGGGAGGGAGTGTCGCCCTCTTATCATACCTCATAACAACAAATAAAACATAATCCCATTAGCCTTAGGTAATGGCTTTGTCCTGGGTTTTCAAAGGAAGCACCTGTTGAGTACAAGCTATTCTATGCCCTTCTTAGCTGGAAAAATTCTGAAGACAAACCCAAGGATTGACTATACATCTCTTTTGACAATGGATACAGTTCACTGCCATTCCACACTCTAGGGCCCCTTTCATGCTATGATGAAGCAAGGTAATACAATTTTCTTCTCATATACCATAGAGAAGTTATTGCTGCTCAGTTGTTTCAGTTGCATCTAATTCCTTGTGACCCCATTGAGGTTTTCTTGGCAGAGATACTGGAGTGGTTTGCCATTTCCTTTTCCAGTTCAATTTTACAGATGAGGAAACTGAGGCAAACAGTATTAAGTGACTTACCCAGGGTCACAGGTTATATGGTTGTGGTTGTGTGGTTTGTCCTTCTTTCTTGAAGAGGACAATGACATCAGGAAGATGATGCCATGACTTGCAAGTAAATTACATTACAGTGAGGGAGGGCTGTGCAAAGTCACTAGCCTCGCCTTCTCCTCCAGAGCCATCTGGGTGGTGGTCAGATATATATCAGAACAACTGGAGATGGCCCAGGATGCAGAGGAGACCTTGGCCTTTGACTGGGCAATGCCCATTTGGTGATTAGGGCTGTTTAAGAAGTGAGCCAAAGGATGGCCTCTTTAATTAAAAAAGAAATCAAACTGGGAGGGGGAGATCCTCAGGGTTGGTTTTGGCCAAAAGAAAAACAAGTACTATTATGTTAGTAAGTGTCTAAGACCAGACTTGAACTCAGGAAGATGAGTCTTCTCAACTCCAGGCTTGACACTCTGTCCACTGCACCACCTAGCTACCTCAGAGTGGTTATAGCTTTCTGTGTCTCCCATCAGTGCTTCTAAATGCTGCCCCCCCTCCCCTTTTTGCTCATCTTTTTCTTCTTTCTTGACTCCTCTCTCTTCTTTCCTTGTCACTTTCTCTCATCCTTCCTGACCATGCATAGTGGTCTAGCTTTTGCGGCCTTTATTGGTCAGTGAGAGCACTTCATATTCTGGTAGCTGTTGTATACTGACCTCCAGGACATTCCCCTTCTTTCCTCAATGAATTCAGTGCCGGGTTCACACTTTTTCTTTCCTCCCCAGTTACTGCAGTCATACTAGGAGGCTTCAGTCAGTCATCCGTAAACATTTATTAAGCACCTCCTGTGTGCCAAGCACTGTACTAAGTGTCTACACTACATATTGACACTCCCTCAAACACCCTAACCTCACAGTTCCTCAATTAATTCATTTCAAATGATCTATTCTTCCGCCCAACCTCAACCATACACAAAGATGTTCACACTCTTGATCTTGCCATCACCCACCAATCTACCACTTCCACATTCATGAACTTCCTGTGTCTGATCACAATATGTTGTCATTCTACTTCTACTTCTGCCTTGCAATCCCAAAGTTTGTTCTTTGTCCCAAACAAGGACACTGTGTTCCTTGACCCTTCCTTCTGTCCCAGACCATCACTCCTGCACTAGTTAATACTATCATCCCTTAGAAGGGGCTTCTAAAGGAGCAAGGATTTGATATTATGACACTGGCTTGTAGACTAGGGAACACTAAATGGCTGGTCATACATGGTGATTCTTGGTGCCTCAAATAAGTGGGTAATGATTTGGCAGCTACCATCCTACAGTTGATTCTGACTCATGATGATGAGTGGTGACTTTGCATAAGTGTCGTCATCTGAGCAATATTTTTGATGTACCAGCTTTGCTCCTGCTCATCATTATTTCTTTACATTGAGAAACCCATTGTTAATTTGAAAAGTTTGGCATTAGTCACATCATGGACAGATTGCTAAGATTCAAGACTCCAGCCTTTCAAAAGGGGGAGGGTAAGCCTGGGGTCTCTGGTCTTCATTCCTTCATATTTGATCATTCCCTCTTCAAAGGCCTCTTAAATGATTTGTTTTGGTTATTGTTCTATTTTAGCTTTTCTTTTCCTTCTTCAGTGCTGCCAATGTTAGGCTTCTTGCATTTCCAAGGTCAAATTTGTCCAGTAACAGCTTTAAAGCCATTTATGTGCTAGAATGTCTCTGATTTTAGGACCTTACCACCTAGGAGTGGGATGTGATAGGAACAATATACTATTGCCTCACTCCAAGCAGGTTAGTCTAGTTTTTTCCTTAAAAGGTATTGAAACTGTCCTCAAGATTTAATTGGCTCAAGGAACTAGGGCTCAGGCTGTTGATGTAGCTTCCTGGTCGTCTGAGTACAAAAACGTCCAGGAGGAGTTAGAGCTCCTCCCTTAGGATTTTAGCCACATACCATCAGAATGAGCAGTAACCAGAACTAGAGAGCTATGAGCCTGGATGAATCAAGGCTATATTCTCAGTGGACTGTTCCTTCCCTGTTCTGAAAGTCTTTCCTCTGCTATGGCTAAGTAAACCTTCTTTTGTTAATTTTTGAATGACATGAGTATCTCATTTCATTCCTGTTTTGGAGCTGAACCACCAGACTGGCCTGTATGGCTCTGGTTTATTATATTTCCCATTATTTATTAAGACAATTTAAAGCATAACTTTCCTTCTGGTGGAAATTTTTTTCATTTACCATTTTGAAATTTTTTTCACCTTTTGGTTTTTCCTTCTGTGTGAATTATTTAAACCCAGATTGGTTATCATATCATTCCTCTGGGAGCAAACACTTAATCATAAAGGATTCAGGACATTTTCATTTTCATATTGCTTATGGTTACCACCCTCTTGATAAAGTTAGAAAGAATATTGTTAAATACTGAGGAGACTTTTCTATGTGCTGGGGCTGAACCTAGTAGCTTGTAACATGATTATGTTATTATGATTCTGAGCTTGTAACGTGATTATTCTTTACACTATTCCTTATTGCCCCTATTCTTTCCCCAAACTAGCCTCCACACTACTATCCCCCCAGGAGCACTGAACACAGGAGTCAGAAGGACATAAGTTCAAATTCGGCCTCAGATACTTGACACTTGCTAGCTGTGTGACATTGGGCAAGTCACTTAACCCCAATTGCCTCACCAAGAAACAAAACAACACACACACACCTCTGTAATGTACACTCACGACCCATTATTCAGTGTTGACTAATTCATTCAAACAATTTCACTTTTTCTCTAGTGTAGTACCTCAAATGCCGAGTCAAATGACTGAAAAGACTATTTTCCTGCAGGGAAGAAAAAAAAAACCAACTTGCTCAGTGCAGAAACTTGCAAATCATTCAAGGACTGAAAGTCTACATAGTTCATGTACCAGGATTCACACATCTCAATATGGCTAGTGGTTCAATGCAAGAAAATAATTCACTTTGTTTCTAAGGGAAGAAAATGAAAATGAAGCCACAAACTTCTAATGCCTAAAAATTGTGTTTATATTTACAAATTCTGAGCTAAACCTAGAAGGTAAGACCAGAAATACATACATGGAAAGATTCAGGTGTTTAAGCTTGGGATCCAGGCACCAAAATTCTGTTGACAAAAAGATTTATGCTGGGTATCTGGCAAAACGAGACTCCATTCATTCATTTATTTATTCAAAATATTTGTAAGTATCTACACAGTGGTAGGCACTCTGTGTGTGTGTGTGTGTGTTAGTGTGTGTTAGTGGAGGAAATACAGAGAGGAATGATAGTACCTGCCCTCAAGGAGTTTACAATCAATTCAATGCAGGGGTAAGGAGGTAGGGGAAGATGGAAATAATTATAAGGTAAAACAAGAAGGGATATGAATGATTTGAATAAAGGATATTAACCAGCAGTTAACCAAGTAAAGCCATGATATCAACCAGAAAGTGTTTTGAGGAGAGAGTCAAAGTCCATGCAAATTTACCCCTTGTTTTTCCCTATGAAATTCCACTTATGTCAACACTTGTGCATAACGTGAGCTACTTTAATTTGAGTATATAATATTTGTAGACTTGTGGGCATGCCGAGATGGTCCTTGATGTACATCATACATTAATTAGTATTGGCTAAAACAGTGAGCTTTTGACTAGAAAGCATAGTGTCTATTTTATTTGTGTTATGTATTATCTAGCACAATTCTATGTAGCTATGCTTTCTTAATAAATGTTTTTTGAAACTTGTTGTGATGTTAAGAACATACAGAAAACATTCGAAGTCCTGCTTGACCTTTGAGTGTTCTGTTGAATAGATAATATTGTTGGCTATTTCTTAGGCATAGTTTATAGGGATGCAGTTTGTCAGAAAAACAAATTGTAGCCATAACACTTCACATGACATATTTGCATCCATCATTTTGGGCATATCATTAAAGAGCATGATATAATTGCTTGTGTAAGTTAGTTGTATTCAGTAACATTATCCTACTGCAGAAGATTATACCATCTCTTTTCTTCCCCCTTCTAAACCATATAGCTAATGTCTCTTGCTATGATCAGAAACGAAACTGTATGTAGTGCAACAATAATGATGAGGATACAGAGGTGCATACAGAAGCTAGCTTTCTAGATCTGCAAGAATTAGAAGTGGCTAAGAAGTGTTGCTAAGTTCTGTAGCAATGGAATATTTACATGAATGTGAATAAAGAACTGGCCTAGTCAGGAAGATCTAGCTTCAAGATCTGTTTGTGACACATACTTTGTACCCATGAGCAAGTCACTCAGCTTCCAAGAGCTCCAGGTAACTACTGTTAAGACTATTAAGTTCCAACCAGTTGTTAAACTGTATTGGAGGAGAGAGTTTCCATGTCTGAGTTCCAATCTTTCCACCTCTGATCCTGAACTCAAGCTCCCACCTCTGAAATCCTAGACTTGTGATTGGTGAGCATTCACTTTTTCTTGTTTGGACCTAGGCCCACAACACCAATTCTGGGCTATTCTCTATGCTATGGTTGTGTATGTAGCCTACTTCTCTACTTTAATCAGAGCATCTCTGTGGTCTAATGAATAGAGCTTTAGAATTGGAGTCCAGAAGACATGGGCTGGAATCTTGCCTTAGATACTAACTAGTGACCCTGGACAAGTCACTTAATGTCTTTCTGCCTTAGTTTCCTCAAAGAGTTCTTGTGAGGGTCAAAAGAGAGAATATGAGTGTCCCAAAAGTTATAGTTCAGTTTTAAGCTCTAATAGCAAAGCTAAGACTTTTTGGGACACCCTGTATATAAGAGCTTGCAAACCTTGAAGTGATACACACACACACACACACACACACACACACACACACATTATTATTAATTGAATCAAAAATGGTATTCCTCAAAAAAGGACATATCAATCAGTTGTCTTGTGGCTCCAATCGATATTTCCTCTAACTTTCTTATCCAAAATACTCTTTCCTGGCCAACACTACCTTACAGGTACTATCTTCACCTACTAGAATGTAAGCTCCTTGAGGTCAAGGACTTTGTTGCTTGCTTGTATTTTATCCCCACTGTGTCTAGCATAGTGACTGGCACATAGTAAATGCTTATGAAGTACATTTTCATTCATTCATTAATTGAACAAGTCCAATGTTATGGATG
Organism: Phascolarctos cinereus; assembly: GCF_003287225.1. Lineage (NCBI taxonomy): Eukaryota > Metazoa > Chordata > Mammalia > Diprotodontia > Phascolarctidae > Phascolarctos > Phascolarctos cinereus. The sequence continues at coordinate 212,435,624 of NW_027555847.1, forward strand.
AATGATTCTTTAGAGAGCAACCCCTATGGTCTAATGGCCCATTAAGAATTTTTCAGTTGTGTTTTGTATAGCTTGTTGAGGTTTTAAAAAGTCCTCACCTGTTAGTCCTTAAGTATTGAAGGCAGCCACATTAGATGCCTTCTTTTCCTTTGGACTCTGATGGTGCTGTATTTCAAGAAGAAATGAAAGGGACCATTTAAAAATTGCTTATTATTTTTATTATAATTGCTAAAACTAATACTTCAATAGATCAGTGGTCTCATTCACGTGGGTATACTTCACATATACCCACTTTGTACTTCACATATAAAAATTACAACCCATCCTGAGTGATGATTATATATATCTTCCCATATATATTCCATGTGGTATCTTCACAATGTGCTGGAGGTCTTGAGGAAGACCTTTTCGGAAGTTTAATGTGTATTGTATGTTACACGTATACCAGTGACACTGTATACTGGTATAACCTGAAACAATCTTTCAAGGAGTCATCAAGGCAGCTACATTTGGTCAGGTTCTCCCACACTTAGGCATCTCCTTGTTGCTAACTTTAAGAATGCCTACTATAAGTTCTCTACCCAAACAAATCAAAGAAAGAGGAAAAGGAAAATATACAAATATGCAAAATATACAAAAAATGTATAGTAGCTCTTTTTATGGTAGCAAAAAAAAAAGGAAGTCAGAGGGAGCTTGTCCACCTCTTGAGTAATGACTAAACAAATTATGGAATGTAATGGAATATTATCACACAATAAGAAATTATGAAATGTACAATTTCAGAGGAAACTGGGAAGACCTTTATGAATTGATGCTGAGCAAAGTAAGCAGCAATTTATACAACGATTGTATTACAGAGAGGGGGCAATTACATGGCACAGCAGTAGGTCTAGAATAAGGAAGACTCATCTTCTTGAGTTCAAATCTGACCTCAGACACTTACTAGCTGTGTGACCCTAGGCGAGTCACTTAACCCTGTTTGCCTCAGTTCCTCATCTGTAGAATGAACTGGAGAAAGAAATGACAAATCACTCCAGTATCTTTACCAAGAAAACCCCAAATGCGGTCACGAAGAGTTGGACACAACTGAAAACGACTGAACAACACCACCACATTATAGAGAAAAAACTTTTAAAGATTTTAGTCATCTGAGAAATGCAATGATAAAACACTGGTCAAAAAAATGAGGATGAAACAGGGCACTGACCTGCTAGAGAGGAGATGCACTTAAAATGCAGAAAGAGATAGGCGTACATTTTTGGACTTTTCTAAATGTGGGAATTTCTTTTGCCACTAGATATGTAATGAGGTGTTTGTTTTTCAGCGTGTTTTTTTTCTTAATGAGTAAAGTATGAGGGGACAAATTTAATTTAAAAAACTTGTTACTTGAAAAATAAAAATAATAAACTATCATTTTTGAAAAAAAAATGCCTAGTGTAGAAACTGTCAGTTTGAGTTTCATTACAAGCCAGTCCTTACATAAGAACACAGGAAGTGACACACTGGGTCAGACCCTTGGTCCCTCCATCCCAGTATGTCTCTGACAGTCTTACCCATGGCATGCTTTATGGGAAAGCAAAAATGGTTGTCCTATGTGATCAAAAAAGATTAGAGGGAAAAAAATTATTTTTGGTGCTCCTCCTCCCATTAAGTTGTTTGTTCTTGTGCTGAGATGAGAGGAGACAATATAAACAACAGCAGTTTCCACACTGTTGTTTTGTTAGTAAAGCTAATGTCTCATTAAACAGAAACCACTTCCTTTGGTTATCTGATCTTTTTTTCTGCTTAACCCCTTAAGGCTCTAAGGCTAAAGATCTGGATTTACAGAGGTTGTCTCAAGTGAATACAAGCTGGAGAAACAGCTGTGGAGAAAAATGTCAAGTGGTTGAATTTATGGTCAAAGAATAGCAGCTGCACAATATGACTTCATTTCAGTTCACAGAACGTTGTTAATGCCTTTCTCATGCTCCCAAGTATGGACAAATATATTTACCTGTTTTTAGCAGTGAAGTGGTCCAAGAAATGCTCCCACTTCCCGATTTATGCTGTGAATTTACTGTCATCGCCATTTTTCTCTAGATAGCTGATTAGTAAATAGAAAGGTGTGTATTAGAAATGTGAATGAACATCATGACTGACATTCACCACACTTAACTGTCTTTTACGTAGTAGATACAATAAATGTTTGTAGAAAGGGTGACTATATGAATGGATTATTAATTTATGTAATTATGAAATGAGGGCAGGCACTCCCAGTTCTTTGGGTATTTGTTGGGAAAGACCACGACTGGCAGTAGGAAACAGAGCAGCAATCACGCTTCAGTTAAACACAGAAAATTTGGGGGCAAAAAATACATAAAGACAGAGACAAGCCACAAAAAGTGGTATAGAGCCATGTGGCATGAGGACAGAAAATGGATGGTGAAGGGAGGCAAGCAGCATCGGGGAGGGGAGGGGGAGGAGGAGAGGCAGAGGATATTGCTAATAATTACCATGAATCAGAGTGCAGAGTGTTTGTCAGAATAGACCTAATGGAGATGGAGCAGTTCTAGAGAGGAGTTTGAAGTCTCATTTTTATAGGGTTTTTTTCTTGGGGGGGGAAATAAGCCAACTTCTATCTGGGCCCACCTTGGGGTTATTTCATTAGAACATCCAAACCATCTCTCAAAGTTGTCAGTAAAGCTTTGTTATCCCAAAATTATCATCACCTTTTGATGTTCTGTTGGTCTGGAGCTGTGGAGGTCTGGATTACATATCATAGGACCTTGAAGAATCATAGAAGCTTGACAAGGAGCACCTAGGTGGTTTCCCCTGATTCAATACATTTTACGAATTTTAGTTAATATAGGATACAATGTGAATTTTGGTTAATATTAGTTAATATATGATCCAATTTATAAATTATGCTCCTTTGATCTTTGGAAGAGTTTGTATGTGACTTCTTTTGCAATCTTATTTCTAGCTACTACCCCTTTATACCACTTACAAACTTTCTATACTGACTAGAAGGGGAGAGGGTGGTAACGGGGACCAGAACAAGATACAATTTTAACACAACTTGGGGATGGGATGAAGGGATGAAGAAAAAAGCCATTTGTTTAGAGCCAGGACCAACAAACTATGCTCCATAGGCCAAATCTGTTTTTGTGGGGAGAGAGAGAGAGAGAAGGAGAGAGGGAGGAAGGGAGGGAGGGAGAGAGAGAGAGAGAAGGAGAGAGGGAGGAAGGGAGGGAGGGGGAGAAGAGAGAGAGAGGAGAGAGAGAGAGAGGAGAGAGAGAGAGAGAGAGAGAGAGAGAGAGAGAGAGAGAGAGGAGAGAGAGAGAGAGAGAGAGAGATGGGAAGAGAGAGAGAAGAGAATAGAAAGAGAGAGAGAGAAAAGAAAAAAGAGAGAAAAGAGGAGAGAGAGAGAAGAAAAGAAGAGAGAAATGAAAAGAGAAGAGAGAGAGAGAGAGAGGATTGGACCCAGATTGGGAGTTGCTGCCATGCATAGTTAGAAAGGAATACGTTACCTGACCAAAGGTAAGGTCATTTAGGGAAAAGCTGAAGATTGGGAGCAGGTGCCTATTGAAATTTTTGAAGGGATGTTTCAGGATGAGAAGGCAGCTGAGTCATGGTGGTAAAGCCTCAAGTCAGAAACATTCCCAACAGAGGAATGAAGGAGGAGAACTGAAGGAGTGCTTATAACTTACCTACATGTATATTTGTTTCCTGTGACATTTCCTTACATTGTAGGAAAGTCATTTTGCTCTTTATATGAGCTGTTGTTTGTCCTTCGTTTTCAAAGACCAATGACATCGCAAGGGTGATGTCTTCTTGACTTTCAGTTAGTGATCTGGAGGAGAGAATGAGGCTGACAACTTTGTACAAAGTGAGATGTAGCCCCACTATGGAGGAAGGCTGCTGGAGAAAAGGAGAAGAGGAAGGCTTTGATTTTAAGGATGTGGTCTAAAAAAAAGGTAGCCTTTGGTCACATGAGTGGTAGGAGTGAAAAGTTACCAGCAATAATTACTGAGGAGCAGAACTGACCATGAACAAAATTACGAAGAGGAAGAAATTTGTCTTTGGTGGGCCTGGGTTCCTGTTTCTGTGCATTCTGAGCATTTCATCATTTCTCTTCCCATTCTTCAGTTGTCCAATGCTGTGAGCACTATTATCTTCCTTCTTCCAACCCAAGTCAGTTAAAACCTTTTCTCAATAGATGAGAATCAGTCTCACCTTCATGTGAACTATCGTTATTTTTATAGTACCTCATATTTATAAAACACTGTTATCCAAACACTTTATGAAGCAGGTAGTACAAGTATCATTAGGGAGCTGGCTCAGGGACTAGAGTGATAGATTTGGAGTCAAGCAAGCCCTAAGTTCAAATCTTCCCTCAGACACTTACTAGCTGTGTGACTCCGGGCAAATCATTTAACTTCTCACTCCATTTCCTTATCTGTAAAATGGGACTGATAATAACATCTATCTAACAGGGTAGTTGTAAGGATCAAAGGAGATAACAAACACGGCATTTTGCAAACTTTAAAGTGATATATACATGTTATTGTTATTGTTGTTATTATTGTTATTATTATTACAGTGAGCCTCCACTGAAGTTTTCCTCTGATGCATTGTTATGGTGTGGAGATGTCTTTGCCTTCTCAATGGATTTGCCAGTGGAACTCCAGTCTCTGGCAGGTCCTAACAAATTGCAAAGATTTTGAATATAGGTGTGGGATGAATTTCATCCATCCTGTCATTCTCAGTCTAGCTTACGTTCAGAGAGTTGGCCACCAGGAGATAAATATTTTTGGCCACAGCAACTCATGAAGATCTCTACAAAGGCACAAAGCAGGTTTCCATCTTCACTGATGGAGAAAGTACTCATACAAATAAAAGTCAAGAGCCCTGAATTATTGAAATGAGTTTGATGTAAGGAAACTGATTGAAGTCAAATGGTGAACTGTCCTAAGGGCATTTGCATTGTTAAGCCTTGTCTCAATTTTACTCCCTGTAAAGTAGTAATTTCTCAACCTTTTTTTTTTTTACGTCATGGGCCTCTGTGGCAGTTTGGGGAAGCCTATTAACTTCTCAGAATAATATTTTTGAATGTATAAAATACATAGGACTACAGAGGAAACCAGAAGCTAGTGAAAATAAAGATGTAATCATTGTTATTATTATTATTTTTTACTATCCAAGTTCATTGTCACCCTGAAATATACTCCATGTGAAGACCACCTATGATGAAGGAATTTCAAGCATCCTCAGATAAAGCCGGGGAAATATTTTGTAAGGGACTAAGGAACATTGTAGTCGTACCTGAAATCATATTACGTAGTGGTCATATTATATGGATGGTCAAGTACTCTGTGCATAAAAGTCAGCTCTGTCTGGGGAGTCTTTTATTTGGGAGTGCCCTGGATTTTTAAAAATCATATTCTACCCTTTTAAATCTTATCCTTCATTGCCAAACTATAGAGAGGAAGAAATGCCATTTTTGGTTGGTACCCTCTTCCTGTGTTCCTTTGGTACTTTATGTCCCCAAGCTCTCTTTTGTCCTTCTCATCCTCTGGGAATGCCTAGCTCTCTTCTCCTCTCATCCTTTGTGGAATGAAACAGGCCGCGTTTAGCTTTACGTTTACTTTATCTTCTCTCTACTTTTCCTAGTCCCTTAGAGATTAAAGACGTTCTATAACAGTCCTTATTTGGCCCAAAATGTTTTCTAGTCTGTTTTATTAGCCTTTGTGTACACATACATGAAATAAAATAAGGAAAACAACATTTTATTGGGCCCAACTGCCCCTTCGCCCTAACAATCCTGAAATCCATAAATTAATAATTATGGCATGTGGCTGACAAAAGTCCCAATTATAGGTTGTGTTCTAGCATCAGGGATCACAGCACAAAGCCCTCGAGCTTCCCTAGAATAGTCTATTTTCAGTTAAGCATAACTTCTAGGAACTACTCATTCAACAAATATTTATTGAATATACACTATGAGCAAGGTACTGTGTCAGGTGCTGCTTCAGGCAATAGAAAGAAGTATTAGACAATCTCTAACCTCCAGGGCCTTATAATCTAGTTGGGAGATAAGACAAGTACACAGTGACTGGGACAGGGTAGTAAATAAGTGTCACATGAGTAGTACAGATAATAAGTACTATGAGTTCAGAGAAAGTAGATTATTTCTAACTGAGATAAAGATTTCTTGGAGTAGGAGAAGAAGGAAGGAAAGGGAATAAGTACACACACACACAAACATATATTATAAAATCTCCTCTGATACAGGAAAGGGAATAAGTATATGTATATATACATGTGTGTATAATACATTATAATACATTGGTATATTTTATCAAATGAAATTATATATGCATGCACACAATATATTGTCTCATTTGATACAACAAACCTGTTAAGATAGGTGCTATTATTACTCTCATTTTACAGTTGAGGAAACTGAGCCAAGCAGAGGGTAAGTGACTTGCCCAGGGTCACATAGCTGGTAAGTACCTGAGGCCAGAGTTGAATTCAGGTCTTCCTCATTCCAGGCCCAGACCTTTATCCATTATGCCACTTAGGGAGGCAATAGAAGGCCACTGACTATTTTTGAGCATGGTAAGGACAGGACTAGATATAGGCATAAGAAATATTGTTCTAGTAGCAGTATGAGGGATAAGTTTTAGAGGAGCAAAGAGTAGAATTTGGAGAACCTGTTAGCATATATTGCAATAGAAGGGGGAGGGGGACAGAGAGGCAATGAAGGCCTAAGGATGGATGGTGTCAGTGGGAATTGAGAGGAGGGGAAGAATTCAGAAAATGTTGCAGGAGTTAAATCAGCAGTTTGGGCTACTGGCTGGACATCCACATAGTAATGTCCTATCAGTAGCATTCTGTGAGGATCTGGAGCTCAGAGGGGAGGTCAGGACAGAAGTCATCTGCACAGAGTTGGTATTTGAAGCAAGGGGAATGACTAAGGCTCCCAAGGCAGAGAGTGTGGACAAATAGCAGGCCAAGGACAGATCCTCGGTAAGCACTCACTTTTTCTAAGGTAGGAAGACGATGAAAAAAGCCAGTGAAGGCAGAAATATACAAGATGTTGAGGTGCTAAAGCCTAGACTAAACCAAGCAGCTTCTTTTACATGGAAAAGCTGAGGAAAGTGTTTAGAAGTATTGTAGCCTAGAGTGAATTTAGTGCTTGGCTGACTGCATGCTCTGTAGTGAATCTGAAGGTTCCAAGAAGGAGATCCACATAATGGAAGGAACTCTGGATTTGGCATCAGAAAATATGGGTCCAAACTCTGGGTGATCTTGTTTAAGTGGTTTCATCTCTCCTCACATCAGTTTTGCCAACTATAAAAAGGAGGGTATTGGATTAAATGATCTTTGAGGTCCTGTCCAGGCCTAAACTCTGATTAATTTCAACTTATGAGATGTAAACAGGCCAATTTTTGCCAAATTTAAAGTTCTCTAAAACACTTTTTCTCTGTCATTACAATTTCAATTTTTTTCCTCATCTATAAAAGAAGGGATGTTAGAACACCCATGGTCTCCAAACTCTAGATCCTGTGATCCTAGATTGTATTTCCTCTGCAGCAAATACAATAGCAATCATGTGATGCTAACTTCTTGATTTGTGCCCAAGAAAACTCACATGATGGGTCACCAGCAATTCACAGAAGTAGGCAAAAGAAGAAATGATCCCTTTTACTTTCCCCTGGCTGAACCTGAGAAGATTCAAAACCAGTTAATATTATATAGGCTTGAGAATAATGTCAAACCATTTTCCCATAGTTTTCATAGCCTGAATGCAAATTGGCTAGATTCAACCAATATAACAATTCACTATAATACCCTTATCAGCCTCACTATTGCTGGGACTTATGTATAAGTGTTTCTTAAAGGGGTTTCTGAGCATCTAAAGCTGCACTCCTTCCTTTCCTCTCTCTCCCTTGAAGGTCATGGTTATGGTTTTCAGAGTAAGCTAAACTATTAGAAGGACAATAGCATAGGAAAATAACCAAAAGTTGAACATTCTGCGGGGTTTTGAAATGAAAAGGCGAGGCGGGGGGGGGAATACAAAGAAATGTAATATTATGCAGATAAAGAAATACTAGCTTTCTAAAAAGGGAACATTAAAAAAAACAACAAAAAAGAGGGAGCATTAAGTAAGAAATTTAAAGTCTGCAAACCTTAGAATGGTGATGGTTCCATGATTGGAAATATTTGGGTATCGTTGGAAAATAGGAAAAAAGAAAAAAGAGCCTCTAGCAGTGGAGGTAGATAAGATAGACCTTAGGTCCCAACTCCTTAGCTTTTCAGTGAAGAGAACACTGTGGAGGCCTCCAGCAACTCCCTGATCAGTGTGTTTCCTATTGTCCTAAGCTTCGAATTCTTGCATTGTTAGTTCACAGGATTATATAGATTTAGAACTAGAAGAGATCTTAGGGTTCATCTGGTCTAACACATTCATTTTACAAATGAGAAAACTGAAGCCCAGAGAAGTTCATTAAATTGCCTTAAAAGAATAAGTGTAGACCTGGAATTGGAAGGGGAGTATATGTGCACTGACTTCAAATGTCACACTTTTTCCATTATATTGTCAACCAATGATCAAGTGTCAATCATTTATTAATCACCTATATGTGCCAGTCACTGTGCTAGGTGCTGGAGATAGAAAGACTCAAATGAAACAGTTCTGGCTCTCAAAAACCTTCAGTCTAACAGAGGGGACAATATGTACATAAATAAATAAACAAACAAATAGAATTAAATGTGGTGGTGGTAGGGAGGGCACTAAAACTTGGGGAAGATCAGGAATAGCTTCATGTCAAAAGAGGCATGCCAGTTGAGTTTTGAAGGAAACAAAGTATTCTTAGACAGAGAAGAGAGGTGGGAGAGCGGGCATGGCTGGTGTAAAATGGAGATAAAAATGTGAGAAATAGGAAGAAGGCCGGTTTGGTTGGACTATAGAATATGGGAAGGGAAATGATGAATAATGAAGTTGGAAAGGAATATTGGGGTGAGGTGGTGGAGGGCCTTATAAGTCAAACAGAAAAACTTATATTTGATTCTAGAGACAATAAGGAGCCATTGGGGTTTACTGAGCAGAGGAGTAACAGTCAACTTTGTACTTTGGGAAAATCATTGGCACATCTCTGTTGGATGGATTAGATAGGGGAGAGAGGAGAGGCAGAGAGACTAACTAGGGGGTTATTGCAATGATCCAGACAGGGGCGGAGAACCTGTAATCTCTGGGCCTCCTTGGTCCTTGGATGGGACCCTTTGACTAAATCTAAGTTTTATAGAACAAATCTTTTTATTAAAGGGGTTTGTTCTGTGAAGTTTGGATTCAGTCAACTGCTTTTTTGACAACTGCTGAAATAAGTAGTGTGAAAGAGAGTGAAGAGTCAAGGATAATGTTGAGTTCATGAACCTGGGTGTTTGGAGGATGGTAATGCTCTTTTATACGGAAGTCCTCAGCGTACCATGTTTTAGCTCTGGCTCTTCCATTACCATATTTCTGGGTGTTTTGTAAAAGGTATCAAAATGCCAGGGGAGAAATTTTGGTGCAGCAGGAATTACACTGGCTCTGAATTCAGAGAGGCTGAGTTCAAGTCATTCCTCTGATACTACCTGTGTGACCTTGGGCAAGTCACTTAACATCCTTGGGCCTTATTCCTCTCATCTGTAAAATGAGGGAGTTGGAGTAGATGACCTTAGGGAAGGTGGCTGGCATAGGAGCTGAGATTTAGTGACAGAAGGAACATTACAGTTAATCCAGTCTAAACTCCTCATTTTATAGAAGAGTAAATTGGAGAGGTTAAATTACAATTTCCCATTTGGGTTTGGAAAGCTAGGTGACAGACAACTACCTTGCAAAGGGACAAACCTGTTTCCATGAGCATGATGATGAATTTTCTATGTAGCTTACATCTGTTTTCCTCACTTCAGCCTGACTCTTTTGGGGGCAGCTCCAGAATCAAATTCCTTCCACCTCCAGCAGTAAGTCAGTGAAGCTTTATTGTTGTTCAGTCTCTTCAGTTGTGTCTCATTCTTCCTAACCCTAAATGGGGCTTTCTTGGCAAAGATGCTGGAGTGGTTTGTCTTTCTCCAGCTCATTTTAGAGATGAGGAACTAAAGCAAGCAGGATTAAGTGACGACCAATGTCACAAAGCTAGTGATTGTCTGAGACTGAATTTGAACTTAGGTCTTCCTGATTCGAGGCCTGGTACTCTATCTGCTACACCACCTAGCTGCTCAATGTCACTGGAGCTACTGGTGTGCAAATCAATCAATAAGCATTTGTTAGGTACCCCAGTATGTGCTTAATAAATGTGCTAGGTCCTGGGCAGATCAATAACAAGAATAAACGGCCCCTCCTCTCAAGTAGCTTATGTTCTAGTTGGGATGTCAACAAAGACATATATAAGCATATACAGAATAAATATAACCAGACTAAATACAAAGTAGTTAAAATGCAAAGTCCTTTGGGAGAGAGGGCACTGGAATTTGGGAGGGATCTGGGAAGGCTTCCAGTAGAAGGTAGTGTTCAAGCTGCCTCTCGTGAGGAACATAGAACAAGCCAGTTTGGAGTGAGGGACAGTGTGTAGAATTCAGCAATGTTCCAAACATAGGCTGGGACCAGGTTGTGAAAGGGTTTAAAAACTAAACAGAAGATAAACCCAGAGGACAGAACAGGGGTAGAGGGGCTAGTAGGGAGGGTGTTGAATTGGAGGGAAGGAAGGAAACACACTTACTGTCTAGCATCAGCAGGAGTTCCAGGACTGGCTGGGTTGCAGCAACTTTTAACCCAGCTGTTTGTCTCCCAGTTCAGCGCTTCAGTGCAGGGGGAGCCTGCCAATTCTTGAAGCCGGGTGAAGGGTGCTGCCCCACCTCCAACCTGGAAACCAGAGGCCTTCCCTTCTCTCAGCTAGAGTTTAATTTTGCTTTTGGACTAGGAGGGGTTGTTTCTTGTAAAGCCTTTGGCGCCCTTGGGGCTCACAGTAAGTGGGCCCAGATCCTTCCAGGATGTACCACCACCTTCTGCAATGAGCTCCTTTCACCTGTCTATTTATCCTATCCCAGGGATGAGGGCAATTGAGTGTGTTTGTGTTCAAGTTTATATGGGAGAGTGGAGAACCTAAGAAAAGGAGCCTTGACCCAGTCTACGGGATGGGATATGTGCTGCCAGTGTGGGTTCATGGGTGTTGGGTTTTGTGTACCTATTTACATGTGGCCCTGGGGCCAATGGTGTGATTGTTTATGGAGTGTGTGTGTGTGTGTGTGTGTGTGTGTGTGTGTGTGTGTGTGTGTACCTTTGTGGGGATACTTGGTATTTTATGAATCATAGATTTAGAGTTGGAAGAAACCTCAGGTTCCATCTCATCCATCCCTTTCATTTTTACAGATGATGCAGTTGAGGCCTAGACAGGTGAAATTATTTGCTCAAGGTCACACATTTACAGGCATCTAGGAGAATATGAACTAAGATCCTTTGACTAGAACTAGTAGTCTTAATTCTGTATGAGATGTGAGATGGAGTATCCTAGGAAAGATAGACTTGCTTCAGGTCTAGGCTGGTGGTTTGGTGTTTATGGGGTGTGGGGTATACAGGACTGGAGATTCTGGGGAGTCAGCCTCAGCACAAGTCAGGGGTTGTGGGGTGTGTGTGTGTGTGTGTGTGTGTGTGTGTGAGCTTCCCTGGGAGCCACCTCCCTGCTGGGTGTGTAGCCAGAATGGAGAGCCTTTGAAAGGCAGCCACCACATGAGGTGTGTATGCGTGTAGGTTTCAAGCTTGCTGCAGCCCTGGGATGCGGTGTGGGGGTGTGGAATTGTAATGTGTGTATGGTGTTTGGGGTGGAATTCTGTAGAAGTGAGAGGTGGAACGTATGTTTGAAGTATATGTATCTGGGAAGGAGGACCTTCTAGGAGTTAGCCTTGACACAGCTCTAGGGTTGTACTAAACCACGTGTGGGGTGAACAAAATGTGGAACTCCAGAGAGACAGCCTCACAGGCCCTGGGCATGTTATGTGTGGGGTGGGTGGGAATGAAGACTGGGGGAGGGATGGCTCTAAAGTTTAATTGTGGGTGTAATATGGAGGGGTAGAGGGAATGTTGATTGGGAGTCAACCACCAATTGTGTTTTTTTTGGTGTACTTGTACGATGTACGAAGGGGCACTCTGGGGTGTGTGGTTTTGTATATTGTAGGTTGTAGTGTGTGTTTAGGGTATTGTGTCTCTAGGGAGGATGGGTATGGGGACCCTCAGGCTGCTTCACCACGGGCCTAGGAGCGTGACTGTATGTGGGGAGGGAATGGAGCCCCACGGGAGTCAGCCACCACGTGGGTTGTTTGTATGTGTATGTGTAGTGGGCGAGACTGGGGCCTCTCAGACATCCTCTGCACTGGCCTGGGAATGCGACTGTGTGTGGGGGTGTGCGTGTCTGTGCTCCTCTGGGAGTGTGTGTGTGTGATGCCAGGTCTAGGTCGGGGGTGGGGGCATGTATGCGGCCCTGGAGGGAGGCCTGAGGACGTAATTGTGTACGTGGGGAGAGAATGGAATGGAGCCCCCCCCCCGGTGGGCTCCACGTGGGGTGTGTGGGGACCAGAATGCGGAGACAGCCTCTCTGCTGGCCTGGGGGTGCCCCGCACTGTGTGCAGTGTTTGACGCCAGTATATGTGCATAGTTGGGGGGCATGTCTGGGGACCCCCCCCCGGCCAGGGATCACCCCAGAAGAAGGGGGACGGGCCGGTAACCTGGGGTTTGAACTGAATGAAAAGCTCAGTGGGTCCTGCGGGAGAAGGTGAGTGCGTGTGCCTTCCCGGCGGTCTGGGGCAAGGGTCAGCCACATTTGGTCCGGAGGGGAGAGGAGGAGAAGACCAACCCCATCCCCTGCAGCCTCGCTCCCAATCACAGGCTGACCCAACAGGTGGAGGGAGGGAAGACCAAGTGGCTGGTTGAGGGCGCGGCTCCTTTAAGACTCTCCTCCTTTGCTCCCGCCCCCTTTTCCCCTCCCCCCGCTTCGGCGGGCGAGTCGCCGCGCCGGGGAGCAGCGCCACGTGACCCCCAGTCTTGTGACCCGCCTGGGAAGCGGGAGCTGTAGAGGCAGCCCGAGCACTTTGGCTCGGGGTGGGAGGGGTGGGAGCGAGTACCTTGCGCGCGCTCCAGCTCTGCCCAGCCCAGCCCGCGAGAGGGAGAGCACGCGCTCGCGCGCGCCACTCCCCCTCCTCTCCGAACCCTCCTCACCCCCTGCTTCTGGAGTTCGAAGGGCTCGGGTCCTGTCTGCCGGCTCCTCCCCAGCCCCCGCGCCCCGCGCGCCACGCCTGCCCCTGCGCGCGTGCCTGCCTAGCCGCTCGACTTTGCCTCTGGCCGCGCCGCTTCGCTGCGGGGAGGGCGACCGAAGAGCGGGAGGAGGGAATCCCCCTTTTGGCCCGGGGGCAGGGGGCGGGGGGGAGTTGCGTCCGGGCTTTCCCTTTGCTGCAACCTCTGGCCGCCGCGAAGTTGAGAGGTTCGAACCCCGGAGGAGGAGGAGGAGGAGGAGGAGGAGAAAGGAGGAAGCAGCAGCAGCTGAGGGGCTCGCTGTCCGCTCCAGCACTTTTTTGTCCCCCCTTTCATTTCCCTCCCCTCCCCTTGCACCATGGATAATAAGCCTCTGCTGCAGGATCGACCACCTGCCTACAACCCGGAGGCGGGCCAGGGCGACTACGCTTATGGGCGACACAACTACGGGGCCATCCCGGTCGCCCCAGCCCAGCCCGGGCTCCAGCCGGGCTTCCAACCCGGTTTCCAGCCCGGCTTCCAGCCCCCGCCGCCCTACCCGTACAGCGTTGCAGGTGGGTCCCTTTTCCTACAATGCTAGGGATGCAGCCCCGGGCTCTGGGTGCGGGGCAGCAAAGTTTGCGATCCGCGAATCCCTTCCCTCCCCCACTTCTTTAGAGTGGGTGGGGTCACAGGTGGGTGTCGGGGATGAGTGTATAGGGGGCCTTTGGGAGAAGGATGTGATTTATTTTATACCGGGGTTGGGGGGCGTCTGTTGAGACCCACAGGGACTCGGGAAAAGTCGGAAACTTGGTTTTTTTTTTTTCAGGTTAACTTCAACCCCTCTCTTCTTTTCTTCTTCCCTTCGGAGATACTCAGGCTTCAAAGTTTCCTCTTTTGATGCATCTGGAGTTGCTAGACCTCTCTGCCTAGCTGCATTTGTCCCTTCTGTCTGCAAGACCTGCAGGCAGCCTGGGTGCCTGAGGCCAGACCTCCTTGCCTGGAAGCTTTCCAGGACGCCAGGGGACAGGCTGTTTAGGGAAGAAACTTTGAAACCTTGTGGGGATGGTACAAACAAACCCTTGGAATTATGCCCCTTATTACTGGGTAGCTAGCTGCTGTCGCTAGTGCCTAGAATGCACTCTAATCTCGCCAGAGCTATCTTATTTTTGGTTTGTTGTGTGCCCACTTCTGTGTATTATGAGGTGGCAAGACACTTTTAAGTTGGTTAAGGATTGCAGACCTCATTCTGCGCTAGTAACAAGACGGCTGGGTTGCAGAAGTCACTTGTTTCAAGTGGAAATTATTTATTAGCAAGTGTGAATAACACCACTGGCTTGTAGAATATCTGCTTCTGTTGCCAGTAAAGGAATTATTCATAACAGTCCTAAAGAAATATTGAGAAACCAATCTGGGTACTTGGGCCTACAGTGAGGTGTTTCACTTTTGAAACGCTTGGAGTAAGGTTAGAGTTAACAAGTATTTCCTTAGTGTGGCTTTGGCCTGTGCCTTCTGTTTTCCTTCCCGCTTTGTTTCTGGGACTGGAAGTTAATATTCTCCGGAGCTCTTGGAAGAAAGAACTCCTCCTGTATGGTGAACTCTCTAAGGGACAGATCCAGGTTGTGGTTTATCCCTGTTATTTGTTCTCACTGCTACCAGTTTACTCCCACTTCACTGCTTACAAAAGAAGGGAAACCCAAATCAATTCTCATTTTCCTTTTCAACTCCAGAAGTCTATTTGGTAGAGAGGAGGATGAAATTGTTTGGACTAAGTTTTACTGGCTTCTGGGTACCAGAATATTAATAAAATTCTGGCTTCTGGGAATTTTAGTTAGTATTTGTATTGTTTCTGATCTGTCTGGTTCATTGAGAGCTGACATTCGACAAGTACGAGGTTCCCTAATAGCTTTCATGTGGGTAGTTGTTACACTAACAGCAGATTTCAACTTTATGCCCTCTTGTAGTTGATGGCCTTTATAAAGTTGCTGTGGCTGAAAAAAAAATTCACCTGGTGGCCAACCTTCTGGTGACAAGCCTTTCCAAACTTAGCTGGGCTGTTCCTTCGAGGACAGCCTGTTAACCCAGCCTTTCCAGCTTGGAAGGACCTGCCAGACAGAGCTTGTGCTCTCCTGGCAGCCTTAGACAACCCAAGGTCACTACCTATGCCACACAGAGTAGGGCTTTAGTAAAAGCTTTGCTTAATATGGTAACTATTTTAAAGGATTAGAAAACATGCTAACTTTATTTGAGTGCTGGGTTTGTAATTTCAGCATACTTGTATTACTGAATCCAGGGTTTCTAAATTTTGCATTTGTCTCTGTATGGTGATGGGGAAATAAATACTTGTCCTTTTCTGGTGTATACTCTCTATAAGACTATTTAACTTTCAACCTCCCTTTACTGTGCCTGGAGATTTTAGTTGTATTTATGGTTCCCTTTCAAGCCCTCTAAGGAGAGAGCTAGATAGTGAAATTATTAGAGTTTGCCTCAGTTCATGGCTTGAAAGAGTGCCCTTTTCGAGGTGGCTGTCTTCCTCTTTCTTCACCTTGTTTTTACTACTCGGGTTACTGTTTAACCTGAAAAGTGAACCTGAAGTCAGATTGGTAAGCTCTAGTGACACATCCTGTCACTATTTGAATGCAAATGTAAGATAAACTTTAGGCTGCTGGTTAAAATTGTGATAAATAGTCTTTGAATCTAGCTAAAGTGAACCTTTTAAAAGTAGTTCCTAGGGAGTCAGTTGTGCTGCTGCACTAACCTGGATACACTTTAAAAAAATGAGTTAGCCAGCTCAAAAGAAGCCTGTTACTGGATCAGATGCACGTGCTGGAGTGCACCTGAAACTTTAGGTAATACTTTTTTTGCTAATAGGTGCTAATTAATGTAATGATTTTTGTGTCATCTATCCCAGAATTGTGAGGAAAGCTGCTTCATATATCTTAAAGCATTACCATGATGTTTTAAGTTCTTTGCCTTGAAATTATGTGTTGTCACAGACTTAAACTCAGCTATCTTCTGTCGTGGTGATGAATGTTATATAAAGCCTCATGATTTCCACCTATTGTTTTATTTTATTTTTATTTTTGTTAGTAATGAGATACTGCACAATATGCCTATTGTGAGACATCTTTCTTTAGAAACTACCATTTTTACTTTTTTTTCCTCCCCCAAATAAAGGTAAGGCAGATTTATTTTTTTGGTCTTTTACGATTGAATTTTATGAAATATTCATTTTTTTTTTCCCCTTTCCTCTTCCCTTTCTTTGGATGTGATGCTTGTTCCTGACAGGTCGGTCTGGATCCTACAATATTCCATCACAAAGTGTGTTCCATCCCTCCAGTGCCATAGTAGTTGTTGGAGGCTGTCCAGCCTGCAGGTATGGTAGCTCTATCTACATTGAATTATTATTATTTTTTAAGAGAGTGACTTCTTATTTTACATAAATTTCCCCTTCTGTTCCAGTTTTCTTATATATTACTTCCTTCTGTGTACTGTGTGATCCAGTGACACAGGCTGCCTTGTTATGCTTTGAAAATGATGCCCCAACTCCAAATTCCTCCATGCCTGAAATGCTTTTCCTGCTTACCTCTGCCTCTTTGTTTCCTTCAGAACTCTGTTCAAATCCCACCTTCTTCAGGAGACATTTCCCAGTGTTGTTTTCCCACCTCTTTTCCATTCCCCCAAGTGCCTTTTCTCTGAGATTCCCTGCCATATATACTATGTGTATCTTTGTTTTGTGTGTGTGTGTGTGTGTGTGTGTGTGTGTGTGTGTGTGTGTGTGTGTGTGTGTGTGTGTGTCTTTCCTTCCCCCTCTTCCCACTGTGAGCTCCTTGAGGGCAGAGACTGGGATTTTGCCTTTATATTCTCAGTGCTTGGTATAGTGCCTGGCATATAGTTAACACTTAATGTTTGTTGATTGACTGTTGTCTAAAACCAATTTAAACACATTCACACAAAACCTAACAGATCAAGTTATTTGGGGGCATAGGGACACTAAGGTATAACTGCAAATAGATAGGTCTTAATTTTTGGGGAGATTATTAGTAGGAGAGGTTGATATAAGTGATATGTAGTAATAGGAACAGTTGAGAGAGAGTTACTTTACTCCATGCCTCACCCTATTCTTTTAATTTGAATTGATGGATGATTTGGCAGCCTGTTTAGAGAAGAGGCAGACCATCTAATATGAACTCCTTCAACTTCTTTCTCTCCATTTAAGTGTTACATTTTCTTCACTCATCTTCTTAGTGTCACCTTTCCTTTCCAAGGCTTACTTACCTGCACATGATTGTAAATCCATCTTTTCTCCTTTCCTCTTTCTTGCAAAATGATTCTCCCTCCACTGATGCCTCTGCCTAAAAATATGCTCAGGTGACCCTTATTTTCTTCCCTCTCCAAATCTCCTTCTTGACTTTCTTTCCATTTATTGCTTATCTTATGTATACTTCCTTGCTGTTACTTCCTGACTACCCACTCATCCCACTGCATGCATTCTTTCTTCTGCCTTCATCAATCTACTGAAATAGTTCTTTCAGAAATAGCCATTGCTGTCCCGATAATCAAAGTTAACAGGACTTTCTCAGGCTTCATTCTTTTTGATTTGTTTGCAGCATTTGATACTTACTACCCCTTCCTTTGAATTTTCATCCCGGGACTTCCATGAAACACCTTGAATTTTTCTCCTTTTGCTTTTCTGACTATTAGTCTAGTCTCTTTTTAGTGACTCCTCTTGCATTCCCTTTAATTCTGCTCTTGACCTTTCTATCTCTTTACTTTTTCCTCCTAGACAAATACATCTACTTAGCTATTGATTATAGACATGTCTCCTAAATTGATAGCTCTAAATATCAATCTTTCATCTTGATGTTCACATTTGCATTTCTGATGGTTAGCAAGACAAACAGGTAGAAATAGCCTGTGGGCATCTCAGCATTATTTAAAGAGAGCTCATCCTCTTTCCTTGCCTCTATAAACCTGTTCTGAATTCCTTTTGTTAATGGCACAATCACTTCTCTAATTTTGCCAATGAAACATCTCTTTTCTCCTTTCCATTCTCAATGCTGTCTTAATTGAGTTTTATACTAATCTCATGCAATTGTATCAATGTCTTAATTGGTCTTCCTGACTCCCAGTCTTTGCCCCATAATCCATCTTACATGCCAACCTTTCTAAAGCATGATTCTGATCATGTTACTCCTTTGGTTAAAATCTTTCAATCACTTCCCCTCCTTATAGAATCAAGTCCAAACTCTTTAGTATTGCATTCTAGGCTGTCTTTCAACTGTCTCTTATTCAGGTTGACTTCTTTATCTTCTGTTATTTTCTTAAACACATATAACTTGTATGCTAGTCAAAAAATACTTATTCTTTCTTGAATGTCCTTGCATTGTTCTATCTTTTTTCGTTTTTTTGTGCTTTTTCCTCTGTCTGGATTGTCTTTTTTCCTCTACTCTGATGTGGTCTCAACCATCTATCTACCTTTTCAGTTCAGGTGCCATTTCCTCTATAAAGCCTTTTTTGCACCAGCCATGGTTAAACCATGACTTCTCTCTATACTTTTTTTCTCCTTTAAAATTTTTTTTCAGTTAATGAAGCATTTATTTTCTCAGTTCTCTCATTCCCCTCCCCCCTCTCTACCCATAAGGGGAAAAAAAAGAAAACCAAAATTCTTATAGCAAATTTTATAGCAAATATTCATATTTAAACAAAACAAATTTTCACATTGGCCACAAATAAAAATAGATGTTTCTGCATCTAAGAATCCATTATTTCCGTCAGGAGATGGAAAAAAGGTATAATCATTAGTCCCTTGGACCAATATTGGGTCATTGCATTGATCAGAGTTCTTAAGTTTTTCAAAATGGTTTGCCTTTACCCTGTTGTTTTTATATACATTGTTTATTTGGTTCTGCTTGCTTTACTCTTCATTAGTTTACACAAGTCTTCCCCAGATTTCTCTGAGGCTCATAATTTCTTATGGTTTAACAGTATTCAATTATATTCATATACCATAATTTGTTCAGCCATTCCACAAATGGACAGCCCATTAGTTTTCAGTTCTTTGCTACCACAAAAAAACCACCTATATAAATATTTTTGTGTATGTGAGTTCTTTTTGTCTTCTTTGATCTCTTTGGGGTATGGGCCTAATGGTGATATAATTGAGTCAATACACAATTCAGTGACTTTTGGGGCATAGTTCCAAACTGATTTCCAGAATGGCTGGACTGCAGCTCCACCAACAGTGCATTAATTTGCCTGTTTTTATGCAGCTTCTTTTTAACATTTAACATTTTCCTTTTATGTTAACTTTGCCAGTCAGATGGGTATGTTAGATTTTTTTTCTGAATTGTTTTATATTTGTTTGTGTATATATCTTATTTCCCCTCCCCTCCCATTCTTTCTGTTTTGTTTTGTATTTTTGTTTTGGCAGTTGGGGTTAAGTGACTTGCCCAGAGTTACCCAGCTAGTGAGTGTTAATGTGTCTGAGGCCCAATTTGAACTCGGGTCCTCCTGACTCCAGGGCTGTACCACCTAGCTGCCCCTAAGGAGTGAAAGGAAGGCCGCTAACATGTCGATCTTCTCTTTTTTTTTTTCCTGAGGCAGTTGAAGTTAAAACTTGACTTACTGAGGGTCACACAGCTAGTAAGTGCCAACTGTCGGAGGTTATATTTGAACTCAGGTCCTCCTGACTCCAAGGCTGGAGCTCCATCCACTATGCCACTTGGCTGCCCCATCCCCTCCCATTCTTGAAGGAAGAAACTGTGAAGCTTTGAATTTCCAAGACATCTTACAGAGTGCCTTCTGTAGTAGGCAAAATGCTTGTTCAGTGTAATTGAAGTTATTAACGCCTTTCAAGAATATCTCATTAAGGGGCAGCTAGGTGGCGCAGTGGATAGAGCACCGGCCCTGGAGTCAGGAGGACTCTGAGTTCAAATCCAGCCTCAGACCAAACACTTGACACTAGCTGTGTGACCCTAGGCAAGTCACTTAACCCCAATTGCATTTAAAAAAAAATTTTATTAATTGTTCCCATCTCTTATTTTTTGGTTAAGTTCAGTAAGCTTCAGTTCAGCATTATTGGTGTGATTCTGGTTATTTGTACTTTGTCACAGAGGAGTTAAGAAATGTAAATATTTTAGTCAGGATTGCACCTTTTTCCTTCCCCTATTTTTGGTTCATCTAGACATCTCAGGAAGCTCTAGAAAACTCTCTGCGGGAAATAGTTCTCACATTCTCTTCAAAACATTCTTAAGTTTTTTATTGAAATGTAATTCTTTGATAAAAGTGAGGAAACATATTCAGGTGAGATGTGTTTAGGAAATATTTCTGACCCATTTTCAACTGAATGCAAAGAGAGAACTTAATGTGGTGGTTATTGAAAGTCACCTATCTATCATAATAGGTATTGACTTTTGGAAACTGTTCCATTCATTTGGAGAAAAGTAGGAAACCCCACATTGCTCTGTGTTGTTATCTGTGGATATACTTCATTGCCTTGAACAAAATCCTAAAAATATGTTTGTGATTTGGAATATATGTGTGGCTCTTTTTTGCAGTACTAATGATAGGTAATGTTTTTAACCAGAAATCAGATGCAACTTTGGAAGCACTTCTTTTTTTCCCCACTCTGGTAAGTATCTAGTATGTCAGTGAGGTTATGTTAGTAAACACAGATATAGAGGTTAAAAAAAGTTTGTGGTAGCACCCACTATTTAAGGGAAGTGAGTGAATTGCTTTTGATTAAAGTGATTGTGTGGGTTAAGAACTTGGCTTTGTGGCCCCAGGAGACTTGGTGTAGGGATGGGTGAAATAAAGTAGACCACAATATGGTTCTATTATGTGATAAGATGTTCATTTCTTTGAGTTTTCTATATAATTGAGTCAAAAGAAGGCATTGGACTATTGGCAATTATATTTCAATAGATCTGTGGTCCATCAACTCAGTTATTCTCTCTATTGGTGCAAATCCACATCTGTCCACACCTGTATGGGTTTAGAAGCAGCTGGTGGCACAGTGGATAGAGTTCTTGATCTGGAGTGAGGGATACCTGAGTTCAAATTCAGCCTCAGGCACTTATTAGCTTGTTACCCCGGAACCTCCTTCTGCCTCAGTTTCCTCAGGCTCATAACCTAGGTGTTGTTCTCCACTCCTCATTTATTTCCCCTCAGACCCCCCAAATCCAATCTGTTGCCACGGTCTGTCAATTTCACCTTTGCAGCCTCTCTCCAATTCTCCCTCCCCTGTATCTCCCACACTGACACCAGTCTCTGGTGTAGGCCCTCATCACCTCACAGCTGGGCTGTCACAGTAGTCTGCTGGTGGGTCTCTCTGCCTCAAGTCTCTTCCCACTCCAATCCCATCCTTCATTCAGCCACCAGAGTGATTTTCCTAAAATGCAGGTCCAACCATGTCATCCCTCCTACTAAATATTTATTTTATCCCCGGGGGTCAAATAAAAAATCTTCTGTATGGCGTTTAAAGCCCTTTATAACCTAGCCTTTTCCCACCTTTTCAGTCTTATACCTTATTCCATCCCCCTGCTCCATCACCACGCGCGCGCGCCCCGCCCCCCCCCCCAATATTCTTCAAACCAGTGCCTCTGGCTTCCTTGCTGTTTCATGAATGAGACCTCTATGTCTCTCAGCTCTGGGCATTTTCTCTGCTATCACACATTCCTGTAATGCTCCTTATCTCTGCTTACTGGCTTCCTTTATTTGTTGTTCAGTTGTTTCAGTTGTGTCTGACTCTTCCTATTTGGAGTTTTCTTGGCAAAGATATTGGAGTAGTTTGCCATTTTCCTTCTCCAGCTCATTTGACAGATGAGGAAACTGAGGCAGACAGGGTTAAGTGACTGGCCCAGGGTCACACAGCTAGTAAGTGTCTCAGGCCATATTTGAACTCAGGAAGATGAGTCTTCCTGACTGCAGGCCTGGCACTCTGTGAATTATGGTGCCACCTAACTGCCCAAGGTTTCCTTTAAGTCTCCCTTTCCCAACCCCTCTTAATTCTATTGCATTCCCTCTCTTAATTATTTCCTATTTTTCGTATATTTAACTTGTTTGTATATGCAGTAATTTATTTGTTTGTTGTCTCCTCCTTTAGATTGTGAGCTCATTCAGGGCTGGGACTGGCTTTTGACTCTTTTTTGTATCCCTAACACTTAGCATTGTACCTGGTGCGTAGTAGGCACATGATAAATATTTATTGACAGCTACTCTCAGGGTTGTGAGCATTAAGTGAGATGATAATTGTAAAATTTGTAACACAGTGCCTGGCACATAGTTTAATATAGTAATTTAATAAAACAATAATTTCATAATAATGGTTTAGTAAATGATTGTTCCTTTTCTCTTATAAGTTTTGTTCAGAGAGGTCCTGTGCCTAATGTTCTGGAAATCATTCTCTAGGATTTTTATTATATGGAGGCCATCGTAGCAGTCAGTCTGTCCATCTGTTCACTATAAGATTGGGCTACCTCCTTTTCCAGACCTAAATTTCTATTATTATGTCTTTTTTTTTTTTTTTTGGTTAGGCAGTGGGGTTAAGTGACTTGCCCAGGGTCACACAGCTAGTAAGTGTTATGGGTCTGAGCTCTCGGATTTGAACTCAGGTCCTCCTGAATCCAGGGCCGGTGCTCTATCCACTGCACCACCTAGCTACCCCCATTATTACATCTCTTTTGTGACTCAGTATAATTGAGAACTCTAACTCTGCATTACCTAGTTAAAGGCTAGCTCTGACTGTTCTAATACTGAGACTTTAGAAAAGTTTGAAGTTAAGGTCAACCGGAAGAGAAATACTCAGGTGAATGGATAGTACTGGGGAGATGGGGAAATCTCTTGTTCTGGAAAGCTTTCTGGGGAATATTTACTGAATACTTTTAGAGATATGACCTTGAATGAATTGAGCGTTTATGTTAAAAACATAAATTTTCCCTAAGGGGGAATATATTCTGGTATAAAGTACAATAAAGTTGATTGATGTACAATCAGTATGGGTATGTATGATTACATTGTGATAGTCAAATCATTTGCACAATAATCAAGGCAACTTGAGGTGAGGGTAATTTGAAATTTCACAATCCAATTAAATTCTTGTTTGGCTTTGAAATACTGTTAGAAAACTTCAGGGGCTTACCCATTTTTAATTTAGGCCTTGCCTGAGGTTAATGTTAGTGTGGAGTCTAGGGATAGTTGAGAGTAGGGGGGTGGTGATGACCTTCCATAGTAAGTTTGGGAAGTTCAGAAGAGGATATGGGGAACATAATACACTGTTTTGGATACATCGAATTTGAAATGTCTATGGTACATTCAGTTCAAGAGATCTAATAGACAGTTATATGAGATTGTAGCTCAGGAGAGAGCCTAGGACTGGATGTATAGATCTGGGAATCATCTGCAGAGATGATAATCGAACCTATGGGATCTGATGAGGTAACCAAGTGTTGTAGTATAAAGTGAAAAGAGAATTGGGCCCAGAGGGGGCAGTGGTGGCAAGGGCTGGGGGTGGGGGGGCAGCTGCTGTTAGTGGGACTGATCTAGATGAAGGACTGGGGGAGGTGGCTTGCTAGAGAAATAACCTCAAGAGTCAGGAAGAACTGGGTTCAAGTTCAGCCTTTGACATATACTGGTTTTGTAATCCTGGGCAAGTCACTTTTTTGGAAGCTAAAATTAAAACTTTTTTATGTATTTAAACAGAAAATCTTCATAAATAAATATTTCTCTAGCCTGAAGTCCTTTACAGACTTTCTCTCTTTAAAAGGAAATATGTCAGAAGTCAAGAACCTAAGCTAATGTCTCTGGGTAACCAGTTGTTTGCTATTAAGAACGTGAGAGTTCTGACCCACCTAAGGTTGTATAGTGACTAACTTTTGGGGCGTAGTTCCAAATTGCTTTTAGAATGACTGGAGCATTTTACAACTTCACCAGTGGTGGTTTAGTGTTCCTGTTTTCCCAAAACCTATACAATAGTTCAGATTTCCTTTTTTTGATCAGCTTTGCCAATCTGATGGATGTGAGGTGGAATCTCAGTTCCTTTGATTTGCATTTCTCTAATTGTTAGTGATTTGAAGCATTTTAAAAATATTGTTGTTGATAGATTGGATTTGAAATTGTCTATTCATATCCTTTCCCCATGTATTTCCTGGAGAAGGACTCATATTCTTATACATTTTATTCGGTTCCTTCCATGGATATGAGACTGTTATGAAAGAAACTTGTCGCACATTTTTTTTTTACCCCCGTTACCTGTTTTTGCCTTCTAATTTTAACTGCATTCGTTTGAATAGCTTCTTAAAAAATTGTGAAAGCTTTGGTGGGAGGTTTGTATTGATTAGTTCCTATATTGTTGGAGATGGAAAGCACTTCTTGTCCTTTTCCTCCAGATGCATTGGATTATGTAATCTTAGAATAATGAGAGTTTATCAAGGATCTGGCTTATACAGCTCACAAGATATATGTTCTTTTAGTCAGATGAATATTGCACTAAGTAGTTCTTATGAAGACAGATTTTTATAAAATAAGTGCCATATATTTGAGGTAAAAATTTGAGACCTACGTTCTAGGTAATCAGACTCTGAATTGCTCTGCATTCCCTTACGTAGTGAGCCTGAAGGATAGTTTGGCAGTGGAAGGGGAAAAGTTACTCATTCCCCTCACTTTCCCCCCTTTCCTTTCCTTGCTTCCTCTCATTTTTAGCAGATTGTTTCGGTAGTTAGTTCTCGATTAAAATATGTGAGTGTGTATGTGGAGGAGGGGACTACTATAAGAAGGAGGGTTGGCATACTAGCAGAGGACCTAAAATATCAGGGGAGCAGAAAATAATTACTTGTTTTTGGTGTATTGTATCACCTTTCTCATTCGGAGTAGTCCTTCTTTTTATGGTTTGAAGTTGTGAGGAACCCTAGACCACTGTATTGACTTTTTTTTTAAACCTGGGATGAGTCTCAGTTGACGGAGAGGTCATCCTCCTGTCTGAAGATAATTTTTTTCTGCTTACCTTTGTCAAGTTGAAAGTAATTCTAGTTAATTCCTTAGTATAAGGGGGTTGTACTTTTGTTGTTAATCAGCCATTTTAGTTGTGCCTGACTCCTCATGACCCCATTTGTTGTTGTTGTTGTTGCTGTTTTTGGTTGGAGATGCTGGAATGGTTTACCATTTCCTTCTCCAGCTCATTTTATAGATGAGAATACTGAGGCAACTGAGGTTAAGTGATTTGCCCAGGGTCACACAGTTAGTGTCGGAGGCCGGATTTGAACTCAGGAAGATGAGTCTTCCTGACTCCAGGCCCAGCACTCTATCCCTTGCACCACCTACCTGCCCTAATAGTATTTTATATAGGACTTTGCTATAAAACTATAAAAACATAATCTGTTCTTGAACTTCCTGTTACTTGGAAAGTTTGCTTGGTGGTATGGGGGTGAGAGCAGTGTTGGGTGGGTTTTCTTCTAATAATAAGCAGTATTAATTTTGGTTCATGTAACTATGCCTGGCCACAAGTTTTCTCTGAGCTCTCCTGGCTGAACTTTTTTGTCACCAGCTGCTATTCAGCCTTGACTAAATGCAGAGAGAGGATAATTAGGTATTGCCAACCCTGCCTTGCCAACTTCTGAAACTAGCAGGACCAGTAGAATCTTTTCAGTTGAGAGGCATTACAGGGACAGGTTGCTTGTTCTAGAGTTCTGAACCTGTAAGTTAGACCTGGGATTGCTCTCAGCTGTTGTCTCTCTCTGTCACTCTCTGTCTGTGTCTGTCTGTCTGCCCATGTCTCTCTCTCTGTCTCTGTCTCCCCCCCCCCCCCCCCCCCCCGAACAGAGCACTGTGTTCTCTTAAAGTCTCAGCTGGCCTACTATTTGTGTGAACCTAGGTTATAGGTCTTTTATTTGGGTTGGGTATGGTATATGTATAGATTTCATACTGAGTTATTTGTGTTTGGGGTTTGAGGCCATCCTCTGTACTTGACTGCTCTTAATCCAGTTGGTCTATCTGAGACTGCCTCTTCCATTACTGTACCAGAATCCTTCTGGGAACATTTCATTCTTTCTAGGACCACATCCTTGACAGTTACATACTAAGCAAGACCCTGTTCCTATCCATCTGGGCTTTGTTTTTACTAAGGTATTGCCATACTAAAAACAGCTTATGGATTTTAAGTCCAAATGATTTGACTCGTATAATGCTTTATTTTTTTTTAGGTAAAAATCTTGAAATAAATAGCATAACCAACATCTTTTTTATTTGCTAAGGGAAAAATATATGTGTATATGTATGTGTGTGGATATATGTTTACATATACACATAAAATATACATATACACACATATATATAATACACAGGTATTAAAAAGTATTTTGGGGCAGCTAGGTGGCACAGTGCATAGAGCACCGGCCCTGGAATCAGGAGGACCTGAGTTCAAATGCGGCCTCAGACACATAACACTTACTAGCTGTGTGACCCTGGGCAAGTCACTTAACCCCATTGCCTAGACCAAAAAAAAAAAACCAACCCATAAATTATAAAGTGCTTTATAAGCTAAGGTTTTAAAAAATACAATGAAAACATTTCACTAATTTGGACATTATTTCTACTTTTACCCTTTCCACATTGAGTAATGCTTTTCATGTAACATTAGTTGTAGGGTCTTTCATGTAATTCAGAAAAACAGGATGATGATATCCTAGGAATAAAGAATCTTTGTGTATAGGATATAGGTTTTATAACCTCAGGTGTTGGTAGACAGGGAAGATTTCTAATTTTTTTCTTCAAATCTGTTTTATTAATTTTATCTTTAGCCTGGTAGTCGTAAAAAATATATTTTTTTCACTCTGATTTTGTTAAGGAAAACAGTTGAGTAAAGAATTTAATAAACAATAAGATAATAGATTTAGTGCTGGAAGGGACCTCAGAAGCCATCTAGTTAGTCTACGTCTCCTTTCTCCCTCATTTTACAGTTGAGGACATGGAAGTCCACAGAGTCTAAGTTACTTTTGCCTGTGTTTTGACCCAGCTAGTAAATGCCAATGAGGGGATTCCAGCCCATCTTTAATGACTCCCAGATCAGGCTCTGTTCACTACATTTCTATAGTTTTCCAATTTGTATTTGACCACTTATTAATAGAAAAGAAGGAAGTATATTTTAACTTTAATTATTTGATTGCAATATTGTCAGAATACTGAACTTAAATTGACAAAATGTATATATTAGACCTTTTCTCGGGACTGGAATTTCATTAGTATATAGATGTACTTGTTTGGTACTTAAATTTATTTCCTGTTAAGGCTCATAGGAAGTGGTAGTAAAATAAGCCCTCAAACCCTATCACTACCCTAGGAAGTGGGTAAATTGGTGAGAAGTCTCAGAGACTCACTCTCTCTCTCTCTCTCTCTCTCTCTCTCTCTCTCTCTCTCTCTCTCTCTCTCTCTCTCTCTCTTTCTCTCTCTTCCATATCTCTTTCTCCACTCTCTTTCCCACCTCCCTTTTCCCTCTTCCCATCTTTCTCTCTCCCTCCCTTCTTCCCTCCCCCTCCCTCCCTTCTTCCCTTCCCCTCCCTCCCTTCTTCCCTCCCCCTCCCTCCCTCCTCCTTAACTAAGCAAAGGTACCTTGGTTTTCAGTTGTGGTTTTGAGGGTATTTGATGTTATCCTCAAAAAGTGTACTTTAAACAAACCTTTTGGGATCAGTTTGTACTGTTGCAAGCCTTGAGCAAGCATGGGTGTTTTCTTTTGCCAAATGCTTCTGAGTTTGTGATAGAGATTGTACCTCTATCTGCCTTCAGATCTCTTTGGGGTAAATAAAGGATATTTTACTAGGATTATCCATCATCTAAGCCACTGGATTTGTGAAAATGTAGCTCTTATGGCTACACTGTAATGCTGCTATTTTCTACAAGCAGCCTTATGTGAAAACTTATCATTTTGTAGTTATATATCATTATGTGTATCCATTTTAATTTCTCTTTGCAGTGCTTCATTTGTAAATGCTATCTGCAAATGACTGGGTCTGTTCTGTCCCAAGTTGGGAGAAAAAGCTTCTCATTTGCATATATTTTCTGCAGATAGGTAGAGCAGACCTACCTGTAGGTAAGCTCATTGCTACTGTCTCCCTCTAACCCATTCAACTCAAGTCCAGATTAAAAAGTTTTGTATGCTGTTAATAAATTAGCTCATTTCCTATTTTTCCCATATCCTGTTATCACCTATTCATTTGGCTCCCTGCTCTCTGTGTTGAGAAAGTGAGAAACATAAAAATTCGTCTTGTTCTTTAATAAGATTCTGATATTTCAAGTCTCTTAGAGGCGTTTTAGTTCATATAGTTTAAAAAAGTTTAAATTATATTTTGTTTTATGTTCATGGAAGATCTGTCTTCTCTCCCTCCAACCCTTCCCCGTTCCCCAGTTTCCTAATCTGTAAAATGGGCATAATAATAGCACCTACCTAATAAGCTTGTTCTGAGGATCAGATTGAGGTATTTGTAATGTGCTTAGCAGAGAGTGTGGCACATGGAGTTGCTTAAATCCGTGCTTCCTGCCTTCCTTGCTTGCTTCCTTCCTTTCTTCCTTTCCCCCTCCCTTTTTTTCCCCTCCCCCAGAAACTTTTTCTCTACTGGTTGTTCTCGAGCCTCATTTTATGCATCTTAAAAGAAGAATTTTTGGGGTATTGGTGGTGGTGATGGAATAGATCTCTGACTTTACCATTTTTAAAATTTTAAGATTTGTGATCTATGATTTGGAGGTGCAATGGGGTAAGGGGGAGGTTCCCTGAGAAGTATAGATAAAAAATGATTTCTCTCTGAGAACAAGCTTTGAGCTTGTAAAACTTAGACCTAATAGAGGTATAGTCTGATCACCTGAACACCTGTAGGCAGCTGTCAGATTATTGTCCTGAGTCATACTGCAACTCTAAAAATGATCCAACCTATTACTTGAAGGAAAACAAACTTTTCTCCTACATTGTCCTTTTCATTCAGTGTCTCCCTAGTTTGAAATAACAAAATAACACAAATGCCACATTCCAGAATAGCAAAATTTAATAAGTTGAAAAGGAATCCTTTTTTCTGTAGCCCCTGCCTTGATATGTTCATGATAGAACTGCTGATTGGAACACTACAGACCTATGGCAGGTCTGTCATAACTATTTCAAAGTAGGCACGCCCCCAAATATGACCAAAATAATGTTTTCCAAATCTGGGGTAGCTAGTGGGTCCAGTTGCTTACTGGGCATTTCCTTCTGAATGGGTAGTGGGGGAAGGGGGAAGGAGAAAGAGAGAATTTATGTTTGTGGATAATAGCTTCCCCAGACTTTCATGGCATTAATGCTTCCCCTTTTCTCTAGTCTTCTTGACAAATAAATATTGTCTCAAGTTCAAGCATGGTGTGATGGAGAAGCTTGTTCTGTTACCTAATCAATGGATTCTCAACTTCTTCCCCTTTCCAACAAGGCCATAGACCAAAAATCAAAGCAAAAAATGGGATCCTTCACTGTTAGCTATGGCAAACTTGGCGCTTGGCCTCCTAGGCTTTAAGGAGGTCAGAGACTGAAGGACTTGGAAAGGGAGATTAGAGAGAGGAGGAAGATGATGGAGACATTTTGTCCCTGATAATTGCTTACATAGTTGTCCACTTGTGACTAAGAGTGAGGGGGCAAGGGGCTATTCGTACCTGTGGCTTTCCTCAGGAACAGAAAGCTCAGACTGAGTCTCAAAAAACTTGACCCCTTAAAGGCCCAAAAGACATTTAGTGCTTTGTGGAGATACAAAGATCAGCCCATCTTCTATATGTGTTCTATTCCTGGAGATGGTAGATATGATTTTCATTATGAAGTAGTTCTTACCTTGGGCTGCTTGGCCACCCTTTTGAAAGTTGCCTTGACTCCTCTAGCTGTTAATTCCAGGCAGAGGAAAAGGCTTACTATATGATATTAAGGATAGGGCTAGATTGGTGATTTCATTGCTCCAGGGGGCTCCTGGGAAACTTTTCTCTACCAATGCATTTACAACTCAACGTCTTTCAGAACTGCCTATAATGTATTTTTAAAAATCTATGCAAAAGGGGCAGCTAGGTGGTACAGTGGATAGAGCACCGACCCTGGAGTCAGGAGGACCTGAGTTCAAATTGGCCTCAGTCATATAACACTCACTAGTTGTGTGACTCTGGGCAAGTCACTTAACCCCAATCGCCTCACTGAAACAATAAATTAAAAAAAATCTATACAAAAGAATATTAAAATTCAGATGGCTGCAACAAAAAGGTATTTCAGGATGATTGACCCATTTGGCCTTAGGGTTATAGACTAAAAGCTCTAAATTTGGTCTTCAAGTGAGGAAAGCATTGATTTATGTGAAAATGATAGAGGCTGTACTCTTGTTAATTAAGAACAACCAGTAATGTTCCTTTGTAGTTTGTCAGCCTTTGTCAAATATCTGTCCCCCCTCAGCCTGTTCCCTGTTTATATTCAGAATGAATATAAACCCTACCCTTCTGCTATGACCTGCCTTCCAGCACACAGATTATCCCTGGTATTCTTTCTAGGGAAGTTCAATAGGAAGATAAAAATTTCTGCGTAGATTCAAGCTGACAATTGTATCCTAAAAAGACTCCTGGGGAATGAAGGGATGATTTTTGTATTCGATCATCCCATGAACCTTTATGCTACTTATTATTTTTATATTATTTTAGTTGTTGCCACAATCTCCTACTAAAGTTTAGGTCGACGGTCTTGGATAGATTTGCAAGCTCAGGTTAGGGAGAGAGTAGCTTTTGACACCTGCCTGCCTCTGTGAATTGGATGACCGCAGTGAGAATGTCCTGATGTGTGATACTTTGTGTTGGTCCTAGGTCTAGGAAGAAAAGAACCCTCTTTTTAACAAAGTGCATCTGCCAGGGGCAGCTAGGTGGTGCAGTGGATAGAGTACCGGCCCTGAAGTCAGGAGTACCTGAATTCAAATCCGGCCTCAGACCAAACACTTGACACTTACTGGTGACCCTGGGCAAGTCACTTAACCCCCATTGCCAAAAACAAACAAAAAACCAGTAAAATAGTGTATCTGCCAGGGGCATCCTGTGATTAATTGGTTGAATTTCTGAATTCAATTCTGAATTGAGGATTAGGTTATCAACCTAAAGCTGTAATATTTTTTTGGGAAAAATTGACTGAATCACTAATTGGGCACATATATATATACCCCCCCCACACACATACATACGTGTGTGTGCATATATATGTATGTATACAACCATATTTGTTTGGAAGAAATTAATAGTGGGAAAGGGAAAAAAAAGAACTGTATGTTGTGGGAAATGTTATAGCCCCTGACATCTAGGAATTTTTATTTTTAGTGAGAGATGTGATTTATTTTGATATTTGGGGTGAGAGAATGACCTAAACTCAAATAGAAACGGCTTCTTGAGAGCCAAATATTGACTTAGAAAACCACAAATGAGCATTATCTATATTATGTTGTATTTTTGTTTATTTTGTTAAACATTTCCCAGTTGCATTTCAATCTGGTGGTGGGGAATCTGTGCAGTTTGACATCTCTGACCCAAAGAACTTGAGCCCTTCCCTAAGCCCTTATGATGGCCTCTTAGCAAGAGACCTGGGTGTGCTTTTACTTAAGTGCATCTAGTGGGTTCTAAAATCAGGTGTCTTAACTTTTTTTATGTCTTGGACTCCTTTGGCAGTCTGGTGAAGTCCACGGATCCCTTCCCAGGAGAATGATTTAAATGCAAAAAATAAAACAAAAACTTACAAATAAAACCAATTACATTGAAATCCAGTTATCAAAATATCGAAGGGGTTGGAGGAAAACCAAATTCATGGACTCTAGGTTAAGAACCTTCGTTCCAAGGAAAAGTTAACAGTTAATGTGGTAGTTCTTGCTTCTGTGTTCTGACTCAAGGAAAGAGAGGGGTAGGCTAGGGATGTGTTCTTTGTGTGGGAGAAGCCCTATTTTTAGCCTTCTTCTTGGGAAATAGTAGCAGCAGGTTTGACTTAGTGGGAAGACTGTGAAGTAATAGAAATGCTGTCCTTATTCTCAAGATGCTTACAGAGTATTGGGTAAGATAGGACAGACTCAGATTGAGGAAGCTCAGTATAGTGGAAAGGATGCTTTCTTCATTTCTGCCTGTTGAAATTCTGTTCTCCAGTGCAAAATTAAAATGTCAACTTCATGAGGCTGTCTCTGATCTAGTTAAAAGACATGTGTTCTTCCTATAGACTCTTTATGCGTCCTATTTTAATATCTGAACTCATTCATTTCTTTCTTAATTGTGTGTGTTCTGTTGATTTCTCTAGGTGCTGCTACCATTTAAAAAAATTTGGGTTAGTCGATATTTTGTTAGTTTCGTTTGAATTTTTTTCCTGTTATCATGAACATTCAACAAACTTGAATATTTCATGAACAGACATGGACATTTCATTATACGGAAGAGGATCATCTATAAAACTTAAGTTCTGTTATTTATAGTTCCTGAGAATCTCTTGTGTTTCCCCGGGAGGCTTTTTCTTCCATCCTTAGTTGGTAGTTAAAAAGAAAAAAAGTGCATGTTAAATTTGACATGTTAGTAGCAGTGTGGGCAACTAGGTGTTGCAGTGGATAGAGTGCCTGGCCTGGAGTCAGGAAGACTCATCTTCTGGAGTTCAAATCTGGCCTTAAACACTTATTAGCTGTGTGACCCTGGGCAAGTCACTTAACCCTGTTTGCCTTGGTTTCCACATCTGCAAAATGATCTGGAGAAGGGAATGGCAAACCACTCTAATATCTTTACCAAGAAAATTCCAAATGGGGTCACGAAGAGTTGGACAGGACTGAAGACCACTGAACAGCAACAGTAACAACATTGCTCTGCTTGTTTGTATCTTCCCCTGAACTTTCTTTTACCCTATTTGGTGCATTTTTAATGTTTTATTGTTGTCATCTTTTTTTTTTTCATCACTAACACTACCTACTACCTACATAGAAGTCCTCCTCGGTAACAAATAAAAATCAGCACATTAACTGTGTCTGAAAATATATGTCTCATTCTAGTCTATTATCTCTGCTGAGAGGAAGGGGGCGTGCGTCATCATCAGCCTTCTGAAGTCATTGTGGATTGCTGCATTGGTCAGAGTTTTCACATCTTTCGCTTGGTTTTCTTTAGAGTGATCATTGTATAAATTGTTCTCATACTTGCTTACTGTACTCTCTACTATCAGTTTGTACAATTTTTTCCAGGTTTCTCTGATTCTTTTTACCTTGAATCATTTCTTACAGTACAATAATGTTCTGTTATGTTTTATGTATTATGACTTGTGTCCGACCCTTCCCCAGTTTTAGTTCCCACTTTCCATGGCAACCACTTTGTTTCTAGTTCTTTGTTACAATAAAAGTTCTGCTATGCTTTTGCACACACAAATCCTTTCCTGCTGTCTCTGCTGTCTTTGACATCTTTGGAGTATATATGCTTTGTGAGTATCACTTGGGTCAAGAGGGCAGGTAGGTGGGACTGTGAATATCACTCTGGATCTGGAGTCAGGAATACCTGAGTTCATAATGTCTCAGACATTCAATATCAGTGTGACTTTAGCCAAGCCACTGTTTGCTTCAGTTTCCTCATCTGTGAAATGGGGATAATAGTAGCACTTACTTCCTAGGATTGTTGTGAGACTCAGTTGAGATAATATTTGTAAAGCTCTTTGCAAGTAACATATAAATGCTAGCTCATCCTCATTCTCATCAAGGAGTATTATAACAGTTCAGTGAATTTTTGGGTAACTTTTGACAATTTTGTCTCAAGCCACATGATCATGCCTAACTTTTCTCTGAACTTTTTGAAGTTTGAATTTCTTAAAGGCTCAGATAGACAAAGACATTGGACCAGCAATGTCTTCCTTAGTTATCAAAAGCCCTACTATGATATAGCCATTTTCTCCTAAGATTCTGTGTTACTTAAACTGTACCAACAAGCTCTTCTTTATTGACTGGAATCAGATCCAAAGGCGCACTTCCCCTGATTACTTCCTCTTCTTTCTAAGAGATGAATGTGTCAGATTTTTCACTTGTAGCAGAATTGCCTGGTAGTTGAAGTTCCTCATCACTGATACATTTTGCTTCTTTCAGTTTTGTGATCTCTGAGAACTCATCAACTATTTTTTGTGCTAGGGCAGTTAATTTGTAATACATTCCCACACCACATCAGTTTAGTTTTTCTTCTTGGAATCTCATCCAAAAGGTCTCCATGTTTCTTCTTCTCAAGTTCGTGGATTTCCGCCCCAGTATATGTAATTTCTTAATTTTTTATTATGAACTAGAAAATCATCAACAGACATGGAATTACCATACATAGAAAGGTCAGAAAATGAAGATTGTACATGAAACTGTGAGTCAATTATATATAATCTAGCCCTTTTAGTATACGTTAACTTTAACATGATTAGTACCAATATTGTCTTGCTTCACGTCCCTCTCTGAATCGCATTGTGGTTTCCTTTGTATTTTAAAGATATTTCATTGATGCTCTTTGCTCTCAATTTATTTTTGGCATCACTGTCACTACCTCTTCCACTTTCCCCTCAGTTTCTCCTTTTTACCCCTCTGACTCCCACAAGCTCTCCATTGTGATGAAAATTTAGTCAAACAGAACATTTGTGTTGTGGTTCTGTGAGGATTCTACACCTGTAGCCCACACTTCTAGACCAAGAAGTGGGAGGGATGTTGTCATTATCAGTTTTCTAAAGTTGTGATTAGCTTTTGTTTTTCTTTAGAGTGTTGTTACTGTAAAAAATAGTTCTTTTCATTCATATCTTGCTAAAGTTCTCTGAATTTGTCCATTTTGTCATTTATATATCTTCTTCATATAGACTTATAGAATGTTAGTGTCAAGTATAATCCCTGTATTTTACAGATGAAGAAATTAAAATGCTTTTTCCTTCTATCAGCTTAGTTTCTTTTGTAACTTAAAAAAACTTGTAAAAGGTTTTTGTTTTGATTTTTGGACTGACCCTGTAATTTAATTGGTTTTTGTTTTGTTTGTTTGTTTGACTGGACCTTGATTTCATTAGTATAAGGAGCTCCCTGTGAAAAAATTTCTTTGTCCCTGTAGATGAGTACCTACTCTGATTTATAGCTTTCCTTGGGCCAGTGAGAGATTTTTGACTTGCTATGAGTCACAAATACTGTGGGAGTTGAGATGAGATTAGACCAAAGAGGACTTTGGATACTAGTAAGGAAAGCTTTATGGAAAAGGTGGGACTGGAAATGGGGGAGATTTTAACATGAAAAAGGAGTAGAAAAAAGGTAGTAGTAGTAGTAGTAGTAGTGGACAGCATTAGAAAAGTCTTAGTGTTTAAAATGGAGTATGTGGGGGCAGCTAGGTGGCGCAGTGCATAGAGCTCCAGCCTTGGAGTCAAGAGGACTTGAGTTCAAATATGGCCTCAGATATTTGACGCTTAACTAGCTGTGTGACCCTGGGCAAGTCACTTAACCCCCATTGCCTCAGCAAAAAGCCCCCAAAACCCCCCCCAAAAAAACCAAGTATGATGTGTATAGGCGTTGAGATGACCTCCTGTAGCAAAAGGGTTTTTGTTGGAGAGTCAAATTAGATAGTTTGAAATTGAGCTCTGCACTACTGACAAAGCCTCTTTGATGCTTTCCTTTAGGACAGTCTATTACAAGATGATGGTATTATTCTAGTCAAGTCTTTGGGACAGTCTTATTAGAATATTGGACATTGTTTTAGGATACTTGGACAGTATCCAGGTGGGGTAGGGAAGTAGTTAGTTCTTTGAGGAAAGCCTTCCTAATTGCATGTTCCTGTTGACTGGAAGTGCCTAGTCTATTATGCACTACTTCTAATTCTGTTGAATCTTACAAGCTCATAATCACAAGTCTTTAGTTACAGAGAACTAATATTGCTAAATTTTAATTATGAAGCAGCTAATATTTGTAGGTGTTTGGCCAATCCTTTGGCTCATCTGCCAGGGCAGATTTATTTGTGCGCTTCTTTTAGCTGACTGTGCAATAGACACTCAAATGTTTATTGAATGTATGCTGGTCATATCATTGCTGACAAGTAGGGACAGACGGTGAAACGAAAGTGGCTTTTGGGTGTCCTGTTGTTTTCACTTACCCCTATTTTTGCCCCTTCAATAGTAGTTTGTACTCTAATTGAACCTTCACCTTTTGCTCATATTTATATCAAGCATGTGAAATGATTGCCATTCTTAGTTAATAAGTGCCAATTCCTTGTTATTTATTAAAAGTACTGAATCAAATAAAGTATACAAAAATTAGTTAATATCTTCACTTCCCTGTTCCCCTTCCTCCCAAAAAAAAAAGCCCAAAGCACCCAACACACCTTTGACTTGGGAGAATAATTCTTAAAGAAAGGGGGAAAAAATGCTAAACAGATTCTTGAGAAAGCTTTTAAAAGAAGACCTTCACGTTAAGATCGTCTTCTTAGCCAAGGGATAAATAGCTAGGACTTGCCCTGTCTTGACTTAGACTTTGTCTCCTTGCATTTGTAGGGGACAAAGAAGTAAGGCATGTAAGAACAGGTTGAGATGGAGATGAGTAGTTGCTTCTTCAGGGCAAAGAGATTCTTCGTGCCCTGGTACTTTTTAATTCTGGCTCCCAAGGTTCCTAATTAAAAGTTGGTAATAATAGAAGGGGAGGGACTAAATTTTTTCCAAGTTTCATTCTAGCTTTAAAATTCTGATTGTCTAGAGAGAGCAATATTCAAAGTTCAAATCTGTTTGAATGAAGGGCAAGGGGATTCTGTTCTTTGCCTTTGTTAGAATTTTGTTGTATGGACACTAAATGGCAAAATTCATATTCTTTTAGCTGTCTACTTTTCCACCTAGTACCATTATAGAATTTTGTTTTAATCTATCATAACAGTATTGGACCTGAGAGCTCAAAATCCTTAATGCTTTGCTTTAGGACTTAAATAAATGTCTTGGGCACATTTGTTCCATCTTTTCCTTTGGTTTCTGAAGTTGTGTTGTTGAGTTACTTCAGTTCATGACCCCATTTGGGGTTTTCTTGGCAAAGATACTGGAGTGGTTTGCCATTTTTCCAGCTCATTTTATAGATGATGAAACTGAAGCAAACGAGGTGAAGTGACTTACCCAGGGTCATACAGCTAGTGTCTGAGGTCACATTTGAACTCAGGTCCTCCTGACTCCATCAGGGCCACTGCTTTATCCACTATGTCATGTAGCTGTCCTTTCTGAAGTTATAGGGGATTAATAATTTTTTTAAAGAGGTGGAATTAGATAGTCTCTAAGGTTTATTCCAACTTTAAAATTCCATGATGCTATTGTCTGTTCTCAAGTAAAAAAAAATTGTAATGTTATAGGGGATTAGTAATATTTTTTGACTTGAAGACCAATAATAGCATCATAGAATTTTAAAGTTGGAATAAACCATAGAGACCATCTAATTCCACCTCTGTAATGTATGATAAGCAAACTAAAGCCGGGAGGGCTCAAGTGACTTGTACAAAGTGGTGGAAGAACCTGGGACAGTAGAAGACAGTAGTCTTCTGACTTCTCAGTCTGTTGCATTTTTTGTTACAGACTTGGCTTTTAACAAAACTGGTTAAGTTTTTCCGTGAATATAACTTCCACACTCTTAGAAATATCATTTCAGAATGACTCTGTCAATATTAGTCCTGCAGCTCTCAATAAAAGTGGAAAAATGATAATGTTAAGAATCCAATGTAGAGGGCCACAGATTTACAGCTGGAAGGGACCTTAGAGGCTGGTCCAAACCCCTCATTGTACAGATGAGGAAATTGATATGACTTGCCCCCACAAGTAGTGACAAGGGCTGGATTTGAACCCAGGTCCTGTGAATTCAAATTTCTTTTCAATGTCCTGTGCTGCTTTCAGTTCAATCCCACAGGCCCTTATTAAGTACTTACTATGTGCCAGACAAATATTGTGTTTGGTACTAGGGATACACAGAAGAAAAAAAAGTCCTTCCTCTCCAGGAGCTCACATTCTGTTGTGAAGATTGCAAAGGAAATGCTTGAGTCAGTATCAAGTGTTTTTAGAGGACCATGCACAGGAGAAAATATTGTTAGAAAAATCCTACTTGATTACATGGTTAGTGTCTCAATCATCCTGTGGAAAACCCCAAATATCGCTTTATGTAGATGACATGATGACTTGTTTCTTCGGGAGATTTTAAGTAGTGTATGTGGAGCAGTGAAGTGGCACAATGGATAGAGAGCCAGGCCTGGAGTCAGGAAGATTCATCTCCCTGAGTTCAAATCTGGCCTAAGATGCTTACAGGCTGTGTGACCCTTGGCAGGTTACTTAACCCTGTTTGCCTCAGTTTCCTCATCTGTAAAACGAGCTGAAGATGAAATGGCAAACCACTCCAGTATCTTTGCCAAGAAAACCCCAAATGAGGTCATGAAGAGTCAGACATGACTGAAAAACGACTGAAAGAGTAATGTATATGCCAGTTAGTAGTAAAACTTGTAGTGTAGGGTGTAGCTGGAGGCTTATGTGTGATTACTTAAAATAACCCTCAAAGCACCTAGTGTTGGGAAAACAAAAGTAGACCATCTAATATATAAGCCTGTTTTTGGGTTATGTTTGGACCAGGGTATTGGGCTTTTTTTTTTCCATAAATGTGGGTTAATTTTTTAAAATGCAAGCTGTTTCAGGGAGAACTTACAAAGAAGGAGCCAGATTTAGCATCCCCCCCTTTTTGGTTAGTTTGTGCCCTAATTTCTGGTGGCCTCTTTTAGGTAAAGAACTAGAATGGTTGGCATTAATTAAATTGGTCATGATGGACTCCTAAGTTTGTGAGGGAGATATCCTTGTAGTTTTAACTTAAAGTGATTAGACAGTTTTAAGCAGTCGTCTTTTTTTTTTTTTTTTGACAACCTGGGATATTTTCCAGGGAGACCTTTGTGAATCACTGTATCTTAGCTAAGAGAGTTTGCATAATCACACTTCTTCATTAAATTGATACTTTTTTCTGGAGGAGGCTTTGGAAAAGGCAGCCTTTCTCCCTGGAAAACCTTTAAGGACTTTACTCAATGGGAACAACATGGTAGTTGGGGCAGGGTTATACTCTCTTGGCTGCATGGTTTTATTTTTATCTTTGTATTTCTAGTGCCTTGAACAGTACATTGAAAACAGTAGGTACTTGATAAATGTTTGTTGTGGAAAAAAGCTTATATTTCTGTAGGCTTTAACGTTTGCAAAGCTCATTATCTTATTTGATCCTCACCACAATTTTGTGAAATGTGTCCTGCTGTTTTACTTTACTAATGGAGAAATTGAGGCTCATAGGTTAAATGATTTGTCCAGGGTTGCACAGCTATTAAGTGTCTGAGAAAAGATCCAAACCCATATCTCCCCACTGTTTGGACTTACCCCACACAACTTTTGTCTCCTGAGAAGGGAGAGAGGCCTGATTTGGAGTCAGGAGATGTAGGCTTGAATTCTGGCTTTTATCCTTAGGAGCTTTGTGGGTGTAGAAGCCACTTAACATGTCTTTAGTCTTAAGTCTTTCCATCTGTAAAATCATGCTATCACTTGGTAATTTGTATTATTGTAAACCTTAAAACGAAAGAAAATCGAGGCTCCTCTATTTTAGCAGGTTCTGTCCTCTAGCCCAAATTGGCTAGTTACGAATATTGTCATCTTATTAAAACTTGCTTCTGGGGCTAAGAGTACACACTGCGCAGGATGTCTTACCTGGATTGAGTGATGAGGGGAAGGAGGGTGGATGGACCCTTTGGTTTGCTTGGATCTTTGCTAAGTTAATGTGTACTTTGAACTTCTGTTCTGAAGAGGTGCTACATTGATGTGAATTGATGATACTGAAGTTTAACATTTTAAATCAGAATATAGTTCCTGTGTCTGGTAAGATAAAACTGGCAAGATAAAATAGTAAGCTATTGTAATTTGAGACCCAGCTCATGATATTAACTTTTTAAGGCTTTTGTCAGGTCGTAGTTGAATAACAATATGATAACAACAAGATGAGTCAGTCAGTAAATGTTATTGTGTTTACTAGATGCCAGGCCCTGTGCTAAGCACTGGGGATACAAGAAGAGTCAAAAGACAGTCCCTGTTCTCAAGGAGCTCATGATGTAATGGTTTGTTACATAGATTGTATTGTAAGGGGATGTTACTGAGTCATGATTTATAAAATGTGCTCTTTGAGTTATTTTCCCTGATGGGGAGGTGAGAGGGGACTAGATTTGCACTTGCACACCCTTTGCAAAATTACACCCTAACTTATTAAGGTGAACAGTTTACAATCCTGCATGGAAAGATGGTATTTGTAACTCATGAGACCTTTATCAGTGTTAGGGTAGTTGGAGGGAAAAAATTATATGTATGTATGTATATATATACATATATATATGTATATGTATGTATATATATACATATATATATGTATATGTATGTATGTATATATATATACATATATGTGTATATATATATATATATATATATAGATAGATAGATAGATAGATAGATAGAGGGCACAGGGTGAGTTGAGTTGAAGATGAAGGGGTGATATCTGGAGAATAAAATTAAAGGGTGAGAGAGGATTGTACTGGGAGAAGGAGAAAGGGAGAGGTAGAATAGGGTAAATTATCTCACATAAAACAGACAAGAAAAGGCTTTTACACTGGAGGGGAAGTGGGGGAAGGTGAGAGGGAATGAGTGAATCTTATTCTCATAGGATTTGGCTTAAGGAGGGAATAACATACAGACTTCATTGGGTATGGAAATCTTATCTTACCCTACAGGAAAATACGAGAGGAAGGGGACAAGACAGCGGGGGGATGATAGAGAGGAGGACAGATTGGGGGAGGGGGTAATCAGAAGCAAACACTTCTAAGGAGGGACAGAGTCAAAAGAGAGAATAGAATAAATGGGGAGTGGGATAATATTAAGGGAAATATACTTAGTTTTTCACAACATGACCACTATGGAAGTGTTTTGTATGACTACACATATATAACTGTATCAAGTTGCTTGCCTTCTCAATGAGGGTGGATGGGGAAGGAGGAAGGGAGAAAATTGGGAACCCAAGGTTTTAAAAACTAATGTTTAAAAAAGTAGTTTTCACATGCAACTGGGAAATAAGATATATAGGAAATGCAGTATAGAAATCTATCCTGCCTTACAGGAAAATTGAAGGTATAGGGCATAAGAGAAGGGGAGAAGAGATTGAAGGGAGGGCAGATTAGGAGAAGGGGTATTCAGAATGCATACCTTCTTGGGGTGGGGGGGAGGGATGAGATGGGGAGAAAATTTGGAACTCAAAATCCTGTGGAAGTGAATGTTGAAAACTAAAAATAAATTAATTAGAAGCTAAAATGAATGAATGAATGAATGAATGAATGCAAGACTGAAAAAAAAAATCACCCCCTACATCTTTTCCCCAAACTATGGGCCATTTGAAAAATGGTCTGTTGCTATGAGACAATTCTAAAGATTCGGGGATTGAACCCATAAAACTTTGGTTAGCCTTATCCAGTTTAGTGTTTGGACCAATAGGTCTCTTACTGGTTAGTCAGATGTATAGTAACTTCCTTTCTGAAATCTATAGAATAGTACATAGAGAAAATCTGAGTCACTACCTTTGCTGTCTTGTGGTTTTCCTAATAGTTCTGGAGAGGAAGATG
Source organism: Phascolarctos cinereus (assembly GCF_003287225.1). NCBI lineage: Eukaryota > Metazoa > Chordata > Mammalia > Diprotodontia > Phascolarctidae > Phascolarctos > Phascolarctos cinereus. The sequence goes on from NW_027555847.1 coordinate 212,477,514, forward strand.
TACACATCCTACTTTTCCTTGTCACCCGGCTGAATGACTGGTTTCTGTAGGCAATGGTGGACTGTCAGAGATTGTACTTGTGCAATATTTCACAAGTGAAATCAGGATGTTGTCAGAAGTGCTTTTTGCTCTTGGGCTTATCCAACCAAATTCTCTCCCTTCCCAAAGAGTTTGACCTTTAAAGTTGCCTTATTGTAGTGTTTTACTTGAGATCCAGTGTTGGTAGTCTGTTTCCATTTAGAAGTTATTCCTTTCAAAATCTTAAGTCACAGCAATTTAGGGAAAATTTGAATGGAAGTGTTAAATGCAAACATTGGACTTTGGATCAGGAGGCCTGGGTTGAGTTTTGCCTCTGCCACTAACTATATTTCCTTAGGCTGGTCACTTGGCCTCTGTAGTCCAACCCTTTGTTTTACAGAGAGATAAACTGAGGCTTGTAGTGTTAGTGACTTGTTTGTGGTTTCATAGTTAGTGGTATAGCTAAGACTAAAACACAGATTTCCACCAACAGAATCCAGTCCGTGCATACTTTAATGTGCATAGTAGGCTGTCCTATAGTCCTAGGTAAACTGACTCTATAAATTGTAGTGGGCAAAAAATAAAATGAATTGCCATGTAGATCAGGGACTCTTCAACTGGGATCCACAGATTCTAAGGGTTCTGTGGATAGATTGCTTTTTGGTGGGGGTGTCTTTGAACTTGCATGGGAAAAAATAACATTTATTTCAATATAATTGATTTTTTCTGGAATCTTGGTGTTTTAATTTATGGGATATTATTCTGGGAAGGTCCTTTGGCTTCATCAGACTTCCCAGGCAGGGGCCCATGATGCACAGAAGATTAAGAACCTCTGATTTGAACTACCCTTTTGGGGGTAAGACTTGCAGAACCTTCAATGGTGGACCTGAAGCCTTTCTAGCTAGGTGGGACCTGTCCATACTCAATTCTAGAACGGAGCATCAGAATATCACTCCCACTTTTTTTGGAGAAGAAATTGAGGTTTAGCATGTAAAAGGACTTGTTAGTGGTCACTTGAAATCTAGTGTTCTTTTCATTTTGCTGTTGATAATTAGAGTCCATTTGGAGCAGTCAAGTCAATCTTTTGTATAGGAAAAATCTTTGAAAAGAAATCTAAGTCTCACAGCTCTTCTCCCAAGTTTGGGACCAGCATCTGCTGCTGCACTTGAATCCCTGAGACAAGATGTTGAAAGTTGGAATCAATGGATTTGGCTGTATTGGGTGCCTGGTGACCAGGGTTGCATTTAGCTCAGGTAGAGTAGATATTGTGGCCATCCATGACCCCTTTGTTGACCTCAACTACATGGTTCATATGTTCCGTTGTGATTCCACCCATTGAAAGTTCAAGGGCTGATGATCAATGGAAAAGCCATTACCATATTCCGGGAGCTGAATTCCACCAGTATTAAATGGGGAGCTGTTGGGGCTGAGTATGTTGTAGAATCCGCTGGCATCTTTATCACCATGGAAAAGACCAGAGCTCACTTGAAGGGTGGAGCCAAGAGGGTCATTATCTCTGCTCCTTCTGCAGATGCCTCTATGTTCATGATGGGAGTGAACCATGAGAAATAAGATAATTCCCTTAAGATTGTCAGTAATGACTCCTGCACTACCAACTACTTTGCCTCCTTGGCCAATATTATTCATGACAACTTTTGCATTGTGGAAATACTCATGACCACAGTCCATGCCATTACTGCTATCCAGAAGACAGTAGATGGTCTCTCTGGCAAGCTGTGCCAAAACAAACCTCCTTGCTTCCACTGGTGCTGTTAAATCTGTAGGCAAGGTCATACCAAACTGAATGGGAAGCTCACAGGTATGACTGTGTTCCTACTCCTTATCTGTTGTGGATCTGATCTGATATCTGGAGAAACTTGCCAGATATGATGATATCAAGAAAGTGGTGAAGCAATCATCAGAAGGACTCTTGAAGAGCATCTTGGGCTACACAGAAGACCAGGTTGTTTCCCGTGACTTTAAAACTCTTCTGCCTGTGATGTTGGCATTGGTATTGCCCTCAATGACCATTTTGTCAAGCCAATTTCCTGGTATGTCAATGAGTATGGTGATAGCAGCCGTGTAGTAGACCTTATCATCTACATGGTCTCCAAGGAGTAAAGTGGAAAGCCTTGGATCTTCATTCCCAGCCAAAAAAGAAGTTCCATTACTGGGAAGCCCATATCTCTAACCCATCTCCCTATACTGGGGATCCCATGCTCCATTCACATCCTTGCCCCAAAGCACCCCTGTAGTAGGGAAGAGAAGCATAGAGTCCCATATTGGGTACCATCAATAAAGTCACCATATTCAGTGCAAAATGAAAGAAAGCTAAACAATACCAAGAGTATAAAGCCAAAGCCAAAAAAACAAAAAAAAGACTATAAAGCCATTCAGTCCTCCCTCCCAGGGGGAAAATAGCAAGGAGATGATGTAAAAGGTTGGGATAATTGAGAATACTTCGTATTCTAAAACACACTTTGTTCCCCAGAGGACCTTGATCAAAAAGGTGTCTGAAGGATCAAAAATCTTTCTCAAGTATGTATGGTTTCTTCAAAACATTGTTTAACTGTTAAATAACTATCCAATAGATAAATGCATGGGACTTTGTCTAAAACCATCCACTTTCTGAATCATGTTAAAATCTTAAGAGCAGAATAGTTTTTCCACACCCTTTTAGAGAGGACAAAGTGGAGATAGTATATTTGTCTTCAAGTAGATAGTGACATATTGAGTTTTTAACATGGACTTTTTTTTATTTTAATAAGTTTTATTGATCCTTTTTTCTAATGACAATAATTCTCCTCCCTGAATTCTCCCTTGTAACAGAGAAAAAGTTTACCATAATTGAGCAAGGAAAATATTACATTCTGTTTCTTTGATTCCCCGCCTCTCTATTGAAAAGAGGAGAGAGTTTCTTGTTCTTTTTTTGGGGACCAAGATTGTTCCTTGCATATCATCTCAGCTCACAGTTCTGTTGATTTCATTTACATTAAAAGTAGCCACTATGTCTACTGTTCTCCTGGTTCTCCTTCCTTCACTCTGCATCAGTTCCTGTGTCTTCCTTCTATGTTACATTCAATGATTAATTATTCACATTCATCATTTCTTATTGGGCAATCTTCTTCAATCACATGTATGCTATGATTTGTTCAGTTATCCATTTTATCTCTAGGCTTGTCTTTCTGTTCTGCTACCACACACAAAAAATTGCTTTTTTATTTTGGAATATAGGGAAATTTTCCTTCCCCTTCGTTTAATAAGGAGAAATCTTTAATTTTCAACATTTCTGAACAAGTTGCCACATTAAGAGGTTAGAACTATGAAGGCCTCGTGCCTCTGTTACAACTCCCTCTTTTTTTAAAATTAATTTATTTTGATTTATCAACAATCACTTCCATATGCTTTTGAGTTTAAAATTTTTCTCCCCCTTCCTCCCCACTGCTCTCCCCAATATGGCACACAATCTGATATAGGCTATACTTATACATTCCTATTAAATATATTTTCACATTAGTGATGTTGTAAGTAAGAATTAGAACCAACAGGAGGAACCACCAGAAAGAGGAAACAAAACTCAACAGAAGAGAAAAAAATAGCAAATAGTATGCTTTGATCTGCATTCAAATCCCATAGTACTTTGGATGTGGATAGCATTTTCCATCATGAGGCCTTTGGAGATGTTTGTATTGCTGGGAAAGGTTAAATTTATCAATGTTAGTCATCTCACAACGTGGCTGTTGTTGTGTACAACGTTCTCTTGGTTCTGCTCACTTCACTCAACATCAGACCATACAAGTCTTTCCAGGTTTTTCTGAAGTCAGCCTTTAACATGGACTTTTGAGGTAGAATATGGAGGGCTGGCTTCCTAGCTTCTTAAATTATGTATGCGCTTAACCATACAGATTTTACAGAGCCACCTTCCAGTGTGACTAGACCTTGACTTCTTCCTTAAGTTTCTTCTGGTTTCTCAGACCACTCTTTTAAATTATATGGGTCACGTATAGATATAAAACCATAGAATCATAGAGTTTATCTTGTCTTTTTACAGATGGTGAAACTGACACCCAGATAGATGATATGAAGTGACTTTTTCATGTTTATCCTTTAGGAGAAATGCAACATGGTGTAGTGAAGGAGATGGGAAACCTGGATTCCAACCCTGTTCTGTTATTAACTAGCCTAAGGGTTTGGTTCCCTTCTCTATAAAATGAAGAATTTAATTAGATGCTTTCTAAGGTTTCTTTACAGTTATGTTGTTCTGATTCTTTTTTAAAAATTTTATTTTTTAAATTAATTTATTTTTAGTTTTTAGTATTCACTTCCATAAGCTTTTGAGTTTTAAATTTTCTCCCCTTCCCACCTCCCTCCCCAAGATGGCATGAAATCTGATATAGGCTCTACGTATACATTCCTGTTAAAACATATTTTCACGTTAGTCTTGTTGTAAAGAAGAATTAGAACCAATAGGAGGATCCACAAGAAAGAAGGAACAAAACAAAACAGAAGAGAAAAAAAATCAAACTCCATAGCTCTTTCTGTGGATGTGGATAGCATTTTCCATCATGAGACTTTTGGAGATGTCTTAGATCCTTGCATTGCTGAGAAGAGCCAAGTCTATCAAAGTTAGTCATCGCACATTGTAGCTGTTACCGTGTACAACATTCTCTTGGTTCTGCTCACTTCACTCAGCACCAGTCCATACAAGTCTTTCCAGGTTTTTCTGAAGTCTGCTTCCTCATTGTTTCTTATAGCACAATAGTATTCCATTACGTTCATATACCACAACTTGTTCAGCCATTCCCCAGTTGATTGGCATGTCCTCAATTTCCAATTCTTTGCCACCACAGAAAGTGCTGCTATAAATATTTTTGTACATGTGGGTCCTTTTCCCATTTTTATGATCTCTTTGGGATACAGCCTTGAAGTACTATTGCTGGGTCAAAGGGTATGCACATTTTTATAGCCCTTTGGGCATAGTTCCAAAATTGGTCTCTAAAATGGTTGGATCAGTTCACAACTTCACCACCAATGCATTAATGTTGTTCTGATTCTTTTTTGATAGTGCCTTTAATGTTACTTTTATAACTGTTAATGTTTCGAAAAATGAATGAGTTAGAAGTTTCCAGATTGAAGTATTACTGTTAGGAAAGTTTCATGGTAGAACGGTATAAGTTAACATCATCCTCAGTAGTTCATTATCCTCCAGGGCTTGAGAAGACACTAGTAATTACCCTTATCAAGTTGGCAGGCTACTCAACTTGGCATTATTGTAGACTAGATGATTGGTTAAATCCAGAAGTAGGAAAGCTTCTTGAGGGCAGGAACAGTTCATTTTTGTGTTTCCAGCACCATAGGCATAATGCCTTGCATAATTTGTGTTAAATAAATAGATGCTTGTGGAGTAAAATCCAAATTGAGTTTTACTATTGGGTGTGAAGGTAGAAACTATGAAGCCATTTATGGACAAATTTGGCTGGTTTGAGCTCTTTATGCAAGAGAATTAGAATGTCATTTTATATTCTCCTCAATATTACAAATTATTTTTTCTTTATCAACCAGATGTATGCCAGTGGAAGAGAACTGGCTTTACAATAATTGTCCCTCAGATATGCACAGCATTTTTTCCCCTTATTCAGTCTGTCATTCCTTTCATTTTATTGGAATGTTTAATCCATTATTAATGTTATAAAAGTTAGCTTTATATTTTGTTCCATTTATCTTTTTTTTAGCATTCCTTTTTTAATATTTTAAGTCCCAAATTCTCTCCCTCCCTCTTTGAGAAGATAAACAATTTAAAAAATGAATGTTTTTCTTTTTAATATTTTATTTTTTTCCCAATTACATGTGAAAAACAATTTTTAACATTTGGTTTTTTTTAAATAGGGAGAATTTATTATTATTATTATTATTGTTTTTTTATAGGCAGTTGGGATTAAGTGACTTGCCCAAGGTCACACAGCTACTAAGTGTCAGGTGTCTGGTCTGAGACAGGATTTGAATTCAGATCCTCCTGACTCCAGGGCTGGTGCTGTGCCACCTAGCTGCCTCAACATTTATTTTTAAAAAAAGGATTGAAAAAGGCTTCCTGTAGAAGCTGGGAAGCCAGGAGGCAGAGATATTGGTTGTGAGGTGTGTGTGTGGGGGGGGTGGGGTGGGGGGGGTGGAGAATAGCATTCTCTGAATGAGAGACAGTCAGTGAAAAATGCCCTTAGGTGAGAGATTGAGCTTCTTGTCTCACTGGATGGAAGAGTCCTGGAAAGGTTGGGGTGTGAGGGGCCAGGCAAGGAGGCTAGCTTATGAAAGGATTTTATATTCGATCTTGGATTCACTGGAGTTTATTGAGTTAGGGGTGTGTTTGTGAGTGTGACGTGGTCAGAACTTTGGGAAGATCACTTTGACAGATGAGTGGAGGATAGATTGGAGTGAGGAGAGACTTGGGGGTAGTGAGACCAACCAGAAGGTTCAGGTATGAGGTGATGAGGGCTTGCACCAGGGTGGTGGCAGTTTCATAGTATAGAAGGGATTGTATGTAAGAGATATTAGAAAGGTAAAAATAGATAGTACTTGACAACAGATTGTATATGGGAGATTGAGAGTTAGGGGTAAAGATGACATTTAGGTTTCAAGCGTGGGTGACTGGGAGGATGATGGTGTTCTCAACAGTAACAGGGAAGTTTGGAAAGGGAGAGGGTTTGAAGGGAAAGATAATGAGTTCTGTTTTGGACATGCTGAATTTAAGATTTTTATAGGACATTGTTTTGAGATGTCTAGTAGGCAGTTGGAGATGTGGGACTGGAGGTCAGCAGAGAGGTTAGGTCTGGATAAGTAGATTTGAGAATTATCAGGATAGAGATAATTAAATCCTTAGGAGTTGATGAGATCACCAAGTGAAATAGTGTAGAGGGAGAAGAGGAGGGCATAGGACAGAGCCTTATTGAACACTTACGGTTAGTGATGGAATCCTAATAAAGCTGCCCCCAGCCCGAACATTCTAACTGCCTTATGGGCCCCACTGAACAGCAGGCATGTCCTGATTTAACCATACAGTCTGGCTTTAACCACATGTCAGGCCCCCAGACTCAATACAGCCACTGCCCCCAGATCCAATTCATGTGTTTAAACAGGTGTGTTCTTGTGCTCAACCACAATCACACCATCCATTTAGCCCAAGACAGGACCATAATACCTAACTATCCATCTTGACTAGACAGGACTACAATAGCTAGCCAATCAGAAAGCAGCACCACCAGGATGTTTGACCCTTCCCCTATTACCTAACCCCTTAACAAATCCCTCCTGCCTTTTTAATATTAATAATTTCTGTTGTGTAATCAGGAACATTACACTATAAATTTGCCTGTATTGTCTTACTAAGTTGCTGGTTCTGAGGGGTGTCAGTCCTCAATAAATGCCTATACTTGGATTAGAGGTGGTCTGACTCTGAATTCTTTGAGACGACCTCACAACACACCATGAAACTGCAACAATTAGCAGTCATGATCTGGATAAAGAATCTAGCAAAGGAAACTGAGGACAGGTCAGAAAAGTAGGAGGAAAACCAGGAGAGAGGGTAGTGTCCTGAAAACCTACAGAGAAGAGAGTATCAAGAAGAGGGTGATCAGCAGTGTCAGAGGCTGTGAAGAGATCAAGAAGGATGAGGATTGAGAAAGAGCCATTAGATTGAGATCAGTGGTAACTTTTGAGAGAGCAGTTTCAGTTGAATGATGAGATTGGAAACCAGACTGTAGAGCATTAAGAAGAGAGTGAAAGTAGAGGAAGTGAGAGCACCTACAAGGAACTTAGCCATAGAAGGCAGGAGATATATATGATTATATTTGGGGACAAATGGATGGATGGATGGATGGATGGACGGACATGGGCATATTTGACATTTAAATTAGAACAGAAGTTATCTGGGTAATTTAGAAATCCGACAGTAGCATACTTTAATCTTATTAAGTGCTTGAAAAATTATACCTGTTCTTTCTGGGATAAAAAGCCTTAAAATTTTTTTTTTTAATTTCCTTTTAAAAGAAAGGCTGCATGTCCTGCTGAACAAAAGGGAGAGGAGCCTAAGACTAAATGACGTATTTCTGAAAGCCTGTGATATGCACATGATCTACTTCCCTGGCTCAAGGATAAGGCTTATCACACCCAGGAATCAGGAGAATATAATAATACATATTTTAAGCTCTTGTAAAGTTCCATCCAGGCCAAGTGGATTAGAATGAGGTTGCTTTTCTGCCTCTTCTGAGTGAGGTCTCTGCAGTTGTCAACATCGTCTTGTTTTGACACAGATCAGGGAGGGTTCTTTTGCATAATTATGGCATTTTAGCACCGGAAGGGAGGGCCAGAGATAGCTCATGTAGATAGTCAAGGTCTGACCTGGGACAAGAACCCTGGTTTCCTGACTCTGTCAGGAATTTGAGACAAACTTAAACTGGGGACCAGGTAAAGATGTGAATGATAATAGTTTTAAATTAGGAAAGGGCAGGGGGGAGGGGAGGGTGGGGAAATGAATGTGAAGTCATAGCATTTATTTCTCCAGAGATTTAACTTTGGTTTTTATTTATAATTTTTTTGCTTTCTTGTTTATTAATTCACAATTCTTCCTCTTGCAGCTGATTCTCATGTGATTCTCAGTGATAGAAGTGGTTCATTCAGGGATTGAGGATATCAGTTAATCTCGTTTTTCACTTTCTCTTTAGCTGCTTGTCTTGTTGGAGGGAGAAAACCATGTCTACCTTTTGTGTTACCTTGTCCGGGAAGTCTGGTTGGCAACTGCTGGAAAGTAATGAATTTGGAACTCTTATTTAAGCAGTTGTTTTTAAGTTTGACTCTGTCCAGAAACTGTTTGGAGAGCAGCTGCAAAGTTAGTAGCATTCAGTTCCTTATCCTGCAGACAGAGGTGATTCAAAAACTCCATCACTTCACCATAGACTCACAGACAGTTGCTCATTATGTAGGTGAAATTCTTGCAGGAAATTTCAGGGCACCATACATAAAAAATGGAGCTAAACTTTCTCATGAAACTGGCCTTCCAGATGTAGTGACTGATGCAGCCTTAACATTTGACTGTGGGAAGCCATGTAAAATGCTTTACAAGAAACCATGTAGCTTGCAGTTATAGAAGAGTTTGCGTTGCGTTTCCTTGTCTAGAAGGAAAGATTTATTTAAAAGTCTCTTCACTTTCCCTTCTCTCTTGTAAGGAAGATTGTTTTTGTATGTAAAACTTGTGCATGATCTATGTGAAATACTGAGTGTGCTTCATTCTGACTTAATGGGTAGTCTGTGGATTTTGCAAAAAGTTCAGCTTTATTTTAGTACTAAAGTACATAGGATATAGTAAATGGTATTTACCATATGTCCAAATTCTTGCCTTTCCCCTCTTCTTCTGGGTCCTGGTTGATGTAGAGGAATGAGATGAATTTTATGGCCAATGAATAAAAATGTTTGTGGGTCCTTACCGTAATACCTCCCCTCCCCATCATGAAATCACTATTACCTTTTCAGATGGTTTTACTTTTGATTGAAACATAGCTATTAAATTGAAGGCTATAGATACTGTTTTTGTAAATAGTCTACAGTATGGTACACTAACATGAAATTATGTCTTTGGACCAAATGAATTATCATTATGGATGAAAGCTCCCTTTAGTTAAATGTTGTTGCTTCTCTTCCTTTGACTGTGTGGTAGCTGTTAAATCATAAACCATATGTCCACTGACTGTGGCAGATAAGAGAAAGTAGATGAAGCAGTCAAATAAGCGATCTGAGCCTTAGTTTCTGCATCTATAAAATGGTTGTTTTTATCCAGGAAGAAGTTATAGCAAGTTCCCAACAATACTCTGAAATCAAACTGTCTTATGATGTATGTATAACTTCTTTTTTTTTCTTCCCCCCTCAACAGAGTTGGTGTTTTGGAAGAGTCCTTCACCTGCCTAGGTATCCTCTTGGCCATTCTCTTGTTTCCCATTGGATTTATCTGCTGTTTTGCTTTGAGAAGGCAAAAATGTCCTAACTGTGGAGTAGTTTATTTTTAAATGGAACAACACAACCCAGCTTTCCTGTCCCCACTTTTCTTTTTTCTAATGTAAATGTCTTGTATAATAGCTTTTTTTGATCAAGTATCAGAACTGTTTTGTAAGGTGTGATGGGATAGCCAGTGTTTCATGGGCTTGTGGTTTGCAGAACATGGAAAAGAGCAGACTTACTTTCAAGGTTAATGACAACTCTGATTTAAGACACGGCTTATTTTTTTGCAGTTTTCACTTTGTGCAAATCGAGAAATGCTGTTTTTATAAATGAGGTTCATACTATTTTAACTGGTCCTGCTTAATTTGATGTTTGCACATTGTCACTTCTGTATATTTTTTAAAAATAAAGTTAACTCACCTCAACTCTCTGACTTCAGTCATTGCTGTGAAATCAGGTACAGTGCTCCATGGTAAAACTGGGTATGGCCCAAATGTTGGACGTGTTTTGTTATGAAAAATGGCTTTGTAAATTTTTTTATCTTTAAAATACATGTAACATGTAAAAGTACAAGAGAAATACTACTTTGGTTATTTGGCTTGGTTTTCTAAAGACAAAAACTATCTTTCAGTAGGTTATTCCACTTATCCAAAAACAGCCTACTGGTTTAACATTATTAACTTTTACATTTTAATTGCATATATAGTTAGCTGTATCTTCTGGAACACATGAATTTTGCTTCTTGTACATTGGTTTTAAAAATATATGTAACTTTGGCTAGACATGTTATTTTATAGATTATATCACTGATGTAGAATAAGAAGAAGAAACCTTGAAAGTCATATAGTTCAGTCTCACTGTGCAGATGAGAAAATTGAGGCTCAGAGAGGTTGTTTCTATTAGTGTGACATTGGGCAAGTAAATGGCATAGTCAGGATTTGAACCCAGTCCTGATTCCCAAGCATAACTTATAACATGCATTCAGAATTGTTTTTTAAAGTAATAATTCAGAAAATCAGCTGAACAAAAAATGAATGTTTGAATTGATTTTTTTAATTAAACTGCAGTATCTTGAAATTTATGTGGCATATAACCTCACTCAGAATGTAACTGTATAGATTTTTAAAATCCAAACTGAGCAAATTCCTCACAACATCCTTGTGAGGTAGGTAGGTAGTTAAGATGACAGGCAGGCATAGGTATTCCTCTAAACTACATAGCGAGGACAGTAGTAGACTAGAAGACAGCAAGTTCACTACCTCAGTGTGCTATACTTCTAAGATCTGTTGTAGGCACAGGGGAAAAGCCAAATGATCCAATCGTGTTATTCCATCCAATCTCCTCCCCCCAATCCCCTTCCTTAAGCCTCTCTTCAGTTCCCTTTTGTGTGCATGCTTGGCATGTAAAGAACTGTTTTAAACTTCTAAATCTTTTTAAAGGTAAATCAGTTTCTTAAATACACTTTAATTTCCTTCCATCTTGTACAGAATGCCTGTCTTCCAAAGACTTGGTGGCAACATTAACCTTGGTGTTGCTTATTCATGTGATGGTTAACTTGTATTTAAGGTAACTGCTCAGGGAAGAACCAAAGCTTCCATTCCAGGGTAACGTACCGGAGGTCCGAAGGCTATGTCAGCAGACTTAAACTCGAAGGTCTTATGTTTGGATACAGCAGTACCAGGGGAGAGACAAGATGAGTTATTCTTTGCGAAGAGCTATGGGCTTAACTGTCCTGAAGCAGCTTTATGTATATAAGCTTTTCTGTAGTAGTAGTCAGGTTACCAGAGCTACAGGATCTTATAAGCTGTTGAGAGGAGGATGACTTTTCATAAACACATACAAGAGACCGAGATAGCTGATTTACAGACTGAAATTTTTTACATGTACTATTTGACCTCCAATAATTGAGCTTAAGAAAAGGAAGGTAACATTTGTGCTTTATAAATTTTTGTTTATGCAACCTGGAAAAAATAAAAACAGGGACACAGCTTGGCTTAAATGTGAGTAGCAATACATGCAGGCAATAGGTTAGGTTTAAATAGTTTTATTCCTGACGCTGTCTGTCTGTGTCTCCCTCCCTCTATTTCCCCCCCCACCTCATAAGGGGAGAATGTCATTCCATAGTAGCCCCCAGAGACTTGATTGGCTTTGGGAAACAAGGGAGGAAAGAAATGAACTTTGGCTACCTACACCAGTGCTATCAACACAAATAGAAATGGAGCTATTATCCTGTACATACGGATCCCTATATGGGCCATGCTGACATACTGACTTATGCTTTATTGTATTTTTGTTTACTTTGATAAATATTTCCCAATTAAATTTTAATCTGGTTTGGGCCATACCCAGGAGTGTTGTGGGCTGCGTGTGGGCCTCATGTTAGACACCTGTTTACACTGTTGAGTTTCAGATGAAACTAAATGAAGTGGCATTTGACTAGCATAGAATTCTGGAGGTTCTAATAATTATCTCAGCTGAAACACAGTAACACCCAACATAAGATAATCTCATTATTGAAGACTGACCAAAGCAGTAATCTATTCTTAATAAATGCAACTTGGGGCAAGCATATTCTTACCTTTTAAAGATGGAGAAACCTGTGTTCAAAACCTCAGAATCCATATTTATGGTGGGAGACCCAGTAGAATGGGAGATAGATCATTAATGAATGTCTGTATTTAGAAGTCTGGTTAAACTGGCAGTTTTTTTGTACATCATTGTAGGTTTATTTGACATGGTATAGTACAAGAATCCCAACATGCATCCTACATTGTATTTTGAAATTTTATTTATGAATTTGGAGTACAACCCAATATTCAGTAGTTTTAGAAGTAATTTCTTAGGAAGAAAGGTTCTAAAGATTGTATGTGTGATGAGGATGATTTCTCCCAAGACTGAATATGACTATTACGGAAGGGAGGTGGATTCCCCTTTACAGTTCTGTATTTGGGATTTGTATGCTTTGATTTTAAAAAATAAAAATTTAAGTTAAAAAAACTAAACTTTACAATTTGAAATGGTATCTTAATCTAAGTCAGCACAAATAACTTATCTGTGCATGGTGCAAATTCATGAAATATTACAGTTCCATTGCTCATATAGCACGTTTAACCTTAAAGCAAAAGAATCATTTCTGCACCTGGATGCAGAAAGCATGAAAGCAAAGACAATTTATTTCTATAAAATTATGCATTTAAAAAATAGAATGCTACAATCCCCAGAGAATCAATGGAACAGTCTATTGGTTTGCCAAACAGATGAACAAGAAAACATTTAAGTTATTAATTATGGTGGTTATTACAATATATTATGTTCACTTAAAGACAGAAGTGAGCTCACTCTCAAATCTTATGAGCAATTATGATTTCCTTAATTTAACAGATTCACTGAAAACTGGAAAAACCTTTGTTATATATTCCATTCCTATACAATGAAAGCAGATGTTAAACAAGATAATCATAACATCGAACATGTAGTTTACATGAGGAATAATGATGGGTATCACTTTCTTGACTCATTCATCGAATTACTGGTGCTGACCTGTCATTTGTCACTGTTGGTCGGAGTTTCACAGTAGCAAAAGGATTTTCTCCACTGTGGACCAAGAAAAAAACCAAACAACCAATTACTGAAGAAAAGCTACAGAAATGTTTGATTATTAGCTTTGCCAATTGAATTTCTAACTTCCTTGGACTTAATGTAAATTCTGCATGTATAGTAATGAAAACTGAAATGGTACATCCTATCACACCCAATGATACACTTAATCTTAACCTCCCAAAAGGAACTACAGTTTATATCAATGTTAAGATTAAATTATTTTGACACAAATGAAACAAAAGTATATCGGGTACTTTTTCCGTGGGTTTCACATGAAGATGCCATCTTGGAGGATACTTGGGATGGATTCACTAAGGGGCAAATTGTGCAAGACCAGGAGAGCTCTCATGGACAGTGATCAGAATAGTGGTATCAAGGTCTGTCTTAGTATAAGGAATAACAAAGAAACAGCTGGTTGATTTTAGCTCACCATCAGATTTTTTTTTTTTTGTGAGGCAGTCGGGGTTAAGTGACTTGCCTAGGGTCACACAGCTACTGAATGTCAAGTGTCTAAGCCTGGATTTGAACTCAGGTCCTCCTGACTTCAAGGCCAGTGCTCTATCCACTGTGCCACCTAGATGCCCCTCATTTGTTTCTTTCTTACATCAGAATCTTCTCATATATTCGGTTGTGCTAGCAATCTAATGAAACCATACACATACTTTCAGCCGTGATGAGAATAATAGCTAGTATTTTATGTATCACTTTAGTAGGATTTGCAAAGCACTTAGTATTAGCTTACTTAATGGCACTTAATTTTTTTAAACAAAGTATTTTCTCTGCCACTTCTTTCTCTTGCGCATTTTTTAAAAAAGAAAAAAACCCCTGTAACATATGTATAGTCAAGCAAAATTCCTGCATTGGCCATATCCAAAAGATATGTCTCATTCTCTACTTTGAGTCCATTATCTATGAGAAACTTAAAAAAATACTCATATCCCAGATCTGTGATTTAATCATTCTGTATATGTGTGTGGAAACTCCAAACACCAATAGAGATCAGCAACTGTAAATAAAAGGTTCTTAACTTTTTTTGTGTAATGGACCTTATGTTTATCAGTCTGGTGAAGCCTATGGACCCCTTTCTCAGAATGTTTTTAAATGCCTAAATAAAATACATAGGAATATAAAGAAAACCAACTCTACTGAAATCCTATTATCAAAATATTTTAAAAATAAGAACTTCTGCTGCAAATTAACAGAATTGCCTGGGGGTAATGAGGTTAAGCCCATGGTCAATGAGATGTCAGAGGCAAGACTTGAATCTGGATCTTCATGAAGCCAAAGCCTACCCTACTGTTCATTATGTCATGCTGCCTCAGGGTAAACACAGCAGCATGATTTGGAATCCTAGGAACCTGCTTTGAAACCTGGCTGTGCTGGCTGTGTAAAGCTATGCCAGTCTCTTAATTCTCTGGTTCTTAGTTTTTTTTTTTTATCTGTAAAAAGTGAGAGTTTGGACTAGAAGACCTGTACCTGAGGTCTCTTCCAATGAGATCTACACTATAGATATTTTGATGATATGTCTGGAGTGGGACTGGAACTTAGGTTTTTCAGACTCTTAAATCCAGAACTCTCCACTATATTCTTAGAATGGAGAGTACCTTCTTGATTAACAGCAATACACTAGGACCGTCCCTGGGTTCATACCTGGTAGGTGGAATTTCCCTGTAACAATCCTTTTAGTAGCCCTGCTTTGAAGAGGCTCTAAGATGGAACTGCCTCATACTAAATTCTGCTCTGTAGGAAATATTGTTGATATTGTTCCATCATCGTTTTCAAAGAGGACCGATGATATCATAGGGTGATTATCTTGACTTGTAGGTGAATTGGATTTAAGTGAGGCAGAGTTGCATAAAGTTCTCAGCCTCCCTCTCTCTTCCAGAGTCACCATAGTCCAGTAGCAGGACAAAAGTCAAGATAACTGATGATGGTCACGTGCCATTGTCCTTTGATGCTACATTAATTAGAAAACATTTGTAGTGTTTTACTATGTTGAATACAAAGGCACAACAATTCCTGTGTTGAAGGAGTTTTCATTTATCCTACTGGGGGATGTAACACATATAGGGGAGTAATGGGATAAAGCCACTGATTCACTGGTATGGCATGTGCTTTAGAGTTTTTCCACTAGCAAGGATAACTGGACTGAGCCATCCATCCTCTTATGTATGTCCCCTCATAAGTAATATTTGCCAGGCAGATGTCCAGAGCTAGGGGTATAAGCTTATAACCAATGAATAAAGTGCCTGTGGGCACAGTGGAAAATTGCAGCAGACAGGCAGACAGGAGTGTTGAGATAAAATTAAATACCTTAGAAAGGGAGGCTTCGCTATTCCATTTGTATCTGGCTTCTGTAAAGAAAGAAGATAAAAGTTATTAATATCACAACAATTAAAAATTTTTTCTGAATTTAACACACACAGTTAAGGAACATTCTCGTATACAAAGTAGAACAGAAAATGGATTGTATGTGGAACCATGAATCTCTAGTATGGATAGCTTGCTTTTAAAAAAAAATTAGTACATTAGTTTCAGAGCTGTCTGAAACTTCCTCTGTTTCTTTATGAATTTCCTTCTGTTCTACACCTTTTTAAAGGTGCTTCGATGACAACCTTTTCTTTCTTTTTTTGGCCACTGTCACTAGTACTCCTTACTCCCCCAACAAAAAGGGAAAAACATGATTCTTCTAACAAATAAGTATAGTTAAGCAAAACAAACCCACACATTTGCCATGCTTAAAAAATGTTTGTCTCATTCAAGCATAACAATTTTAAGAGTAAAAATAGAAACATTTTAATTAAGTTTTCCTTAAATGCAAATAGACATATACAGTCTAGAAGCTTAGATGTTTTAAAAACATATCCTTCTCCACTGAGGCAGACACCAACATTCATAGCAAGATCTATTTGCAATGTTAAATTGAGATAATAATTGACATATATAGAACTTGAGAGTTTGCAAAGTGATTTACATACAGTATTTTATTTGAGCCTCAAAACAAATCTTTAAGTACTAGAGGTACTAGTTCCATTTTATAAACTATTTTTTTGACTAAAGTGACTTAGTTGTCCGTGGTTTCATAGCTATTTAAGTGTCACAGATGGAATCTGAGTCCCAGTCTCCCTGATTCAAAATTCCTGTGGCCACACAAATCAGTTAAATAACTGATTTTTTCAATAGATACGGTTTCTATAATAATAGGGTGATGAGATGAGGGGTCTCGATTAGAGAAAAGCCATAAAAACAAACTCTGAAAGGTGGAAGCCTGAACATGGTGACCTGTTAATAATCATAACTTAGATAATAAATTGTAACTTAGATAATTGATTTATAACTTAAGATACTATGACCTATGAAAGCCAAAGCAAGAATACTGTAACCTATATGTGACTGGGACATGATCAATACACAAACTTAGATTAGGGCATAACACTGGCTTAACTCCCAAGTGCATTACTAAGCAGAAAACCAAAAACATCCACCAATCAGTAGCGATGCACTCTCTAGCTCTTCCTGCCTTTGTTTTCTATAATTACCATGGGGATTTTGGGGGTTCTTTGCAGGGATCCACTAAACTGTCTGGCCACAGACACAGACCAAAGACTGCCCTTGTTTGTAATGATTGATTAAACTACTACCTATGATCAATCTGGAGATACTTGGCTTCTTCCTTTGGTATCAAAAGAATACTCCATGGCTATGGGGGAGGTATAGGGTTCCCCAGCCAGGGGAATTCCAGACCTTTCATGAAGTTACTTTCCCTCCTTCCGTAGCTTCTGATGAAGATTGAATTCTATGTGAGCTGTGGAATTTGGGGACAACTGATCTATTCATAAATGTCTTACTGCTTCTTCATGGACTCTTCCGGTACAGAAAAGATTTGGCAGTTGCTGATGTATATTGAAATTCTGGGGCCTAAAAAAGATCCTTATCCAAGTAAAAATTAAGCTAACAAGAACAACAATGGCTTTTCAAGAGGGTACAGAGCTCAAGGACAACTTGCAGCAGTGGTCAGAATGACTGAGGCTCAGGAATGTCTTGATAAGAAATTAGGAAGGTAGAAGATAGAACTAAACTCTACGTTTTGAAAAGATATCAACAGAGCAGAGAGGATTCCACAACAGGTACTGGGTACATTTTCAAGTCTTCATTCCTAACAGGACGTGGATTTGAGACCCAGCTTTATTAACTGGCCTTGGGCAATTTGCTTTTCTTCTCTGGACTCAAATTTCCTTATCTATAAAATAAGGGGATTGTAAGTGAATCTAATGGAATATTATGGAAGTGATTCAAGAAATCAGAGAAAAATAAGATTGATATGATACAAGGTGAATATTGCAAAACCAAGAGAATATAAAGAATGACTACAAAAATAAGTGAAAGCATCCCTAAAAAGCATCTGAATTCAGATGAATTAAAATGAATAATCTTGGTTCCAGAGAACAGAGCATGTATCACACATTCCTAGTTTTCACTCTCTCTGGCTTAGCCATTTTGGGGACACCTGCTCCCTAATCCTGGGGACTTTCTCTCCACCTCCACAATTTTTGAGGTTTACACCATTGCACTTATATACAACACCTTGTAAAGTGTTAGAAGGATGGCCCAAGGGAGGGGGGGAAACACTGCCCTAGGCTAGGAATTTTGCCTTGTTTGTCTTCATGGTCTAATGTGGCAGAAGGGCAGAAAGGGAGAGGATGCAGCCAGTCCTTGAGCTTGGGTTGGACATGATTCCCTGGAAATTACTCAGCCCTTCTCATCACCTAGGATTTTTTCTTTCCTAGGATTAGCCTTTGCAATCTGCATAAACTTTCCCCCAAGGTGGGGAAAGATGGAGTGAAAAACCGAGAGGGCCAGGTCTTGCTTAGCAGCAAGTCTTGGACCAGGGGCTACAGCTCTGAATTCTAGAGAATAGAAAGGAGAGATAAGAAGGTTTTCTTAAATGAACAATGCAAAGAAATAGAAGAAAACAGAATGGGAAAGACAAGAAATCTTTAAAAAAAATTAGAGATACCAAGGAAAGTTTTGTGCAAAAATAGGCATGAAAAAAAGACAAAAATGGTAGGGACTTAACAGAAACAGAAGAGAGTAAGAAGAGGTGGCAAGAATACACAAAAGAATTATACAAGAAAAATCTTAACATCTCTGATAACTAAGATGTTGTGGTTACTGATCTAGAGCCAGACATCCTGGAGAAGACAAATGGGCCTTAGGAAGCACTGCTAATGATAAAGCTAGTGGAAGTGACAGAATTCAAGCTGAATTATTTAAAATCCTGAATAATGATGCTGTTAAAGTGATGCACTCAATATGTCAGGAAACTTGGAAGACTCAGTAGTGGCTACTGGATTGGAAAAGATCAGTTTATGTCCCAATCCTAAAGAAGGGCAATGCCAAGGAATGTTCAAATTCTTGAACTGCACTCATTTCATGTGCCAGCAGGTAATGCTTAAGATTCTGTAAGCTAGGCTTCAGCAACATGTGAACCGAGAATTACCAGAGGAGCAGGCTAGTTTTTTGAAGAGGCAGATGAACAAAAGATGAAATTGCCAACATTATGGAGATTATGGAGAATTATGGAGAAAGCAAGGGAGTTCCAGAAAAACATCTACTTCTGCTTTACTGACTATTCTAAAGCCTTTGGCTACATGGATCACAACAAAATATGCTAAGTTCTCAAAGAGATGAGAGTATCAGATGATGTTACTTGTTTCCTAAGGACCTCGTATAAAGGCCAAGAAGCAACAGTTAAAACCAAACGTGAAACAACTGATTGGCTCAAGAGTGGGGAAAAAAAAGTTACACAAAGCTGTATATTGTCACCTTATTTATTTAACTTATATGCAGTGTACATCATGTGAAATGCCAGGCTGGATGAATCAAAAGCCGGAATTAAAGTTGCCAGGAGAAATATCAACACTCTCAGGTATGCAGATGATACCACTCTGATGGCAGAAAGTGAAAAGGAATTAAGAGGCCTCTAGATGAGGGTGAAAGGAGAGAGAATAAAAGCAGGCTTGAAGCTGAACATCAAACGCATTAAGATCTTCTCAACTGGTCCCATCACTTGCTGGCAAATAGAGGGAGAAGAAATGGAAGCAGTGTCAGAGTTTATGTTCTTGGGCTCAAAGATCACTGTAGATAGCCACTGCAGCCATGAAATTAAAAGACTCTTCCTCCTTGGAAGAAAAGCTCTGGCAAATCTGGACGGCATACTAAAAAGCAGAGACATCACCTTGCTGACAAAGGTCCCTATGGTTTTTTTTTTTTTGGACTACAAGAAAAGCTGGAGTATCATGCAAACCACCTTGAGGAAATAGATGTATTTGGAAAGTATCAAAAGTCTGGATTTATAGAGTACTGATTGGGGGGCTTCAATTATCCAGGCATCGATCATTCAGGAACTGTTCAGAGTTCTCTCTCTGCTAAAAGTAAAATAACTTTGACTTGATGAGAGGAAAGTCAATTCTGGATTCACTTTTCACTAAAAGGGAAGAACTGATTACTGGGGTTGAAATGACATGAATCCTGGGGGGAAGTCACTCTCTCCTCAAGCTTGTGATAGAGGGGAAGAAATCTGGGCATACTGGACCTGCAACCTAGGTATGGGAAATCAGATTTTTTTGACCCAACTACACCACCGCTACGCCTATACTCAAAAGAGGCAAAAGGTCTTTTATGTACAAAAATATTTATAGTAGCTTTTTGTGGTTGCAAAAAACAAACCAAGAGGATGTCCAACAATTGAAGAGTGGCTGAATAAGTTGTGGTTACATGAATGTGGAGTGCTGTTGTGCTAAAAGAAGTGGGGAACTATTGATGTCAGAAAGACTTAGATGAATTGATGCAGAGTGAAGGAGAAACAAGAAGAATAATTTATGGTATGTTATAGAAAGGTACAATTTTGAGGACTTTTATAAAGGCATAAATAACAAAATTAGAAGAATGAAGAGAACAACTTATATAATAATAAAACTAAAAACAAACAACTTAAAAAACTTAAATAACTATGGCCAATATGATGACTATTCACGATTCTAGGAAATTGATATTCATGAAACATTAGAGAGGGGTGATGGATTTAGGGTTTGGAATGAGACATATATTTTTGTGTATAGCCATTGGAAGAAACTGTTTTGCTTGACCATGCAATATTTGTTATTCCTTTTCTTCTCCTCTGCCCTGTGGGAGTGGGGGGGGGAGAGAAAATAGTTTTCTTTTAATTTTTAAAAAATGGGTGAGAGGGAGGTGCTGTAGGTATGAAATGTTGCTCCAACATTCAGATAAGGTCACTGTTTTATCAATTTTACTTAACTATTTTGCTATGTTACACTAGAATGCTCACGAAGCAGGAGTAAACTGAATATTTGTAACATAAAATACAAAATACATCAATACAACTGAAAATGTTTTTTAAAAAAAGAGAGAAACTGATGTGGATGCACAGGAGACTTGCCAACCAACTTAGATTTTTTTTTTTGGGGATTGGGGTTCAGTGACTTGCCCAGGGTCACACAGCTAGTAAGTGTCAAATATCTAAGGCCGGATTTGAACTCGGGTCCTCCTGACTCCAAGGCCAGAGCTCTATCCATGATGCTAACTACCTGCTCCCAACTTAGATTTTCAAAAGCAATTCACAGAAGATGGAAACAAAGCCAGGTAAGAGGATGAATATAAAAGTATGGCATGGTCCTATAAAAATACTATCAGGAACTCTAAAACTCAGAATGAGCTGAGGCAGATGAGAGAAGCTAAGGACAACAAAAAGTTTTTTATTTTTAAAAGTTATATTGGGAGAAGAAAGAGGATGAAAGAAAGGATAGGAACTTCATAGGGTGGGGATGGGAAAATGATAACTGACCACAAAGAAAAGGTCTAACTGCTTATTTCTTATTTTGCTTTCTCTCTCAAGAATGACCTTTGCAGGGGCAGCTAGGTGGTGCAGTGGATAGAGCACTGGCCCTGAAGTCAGGAGGACCTGAGTTCAAAATCTGGCCTCAGACCAAACACTTGACATTTACTAGCTGTATGACCCTGGGCAAGTCACTTAACCCCAACTGCCTTAAAAAAAAAAAGAATGACCATTGCACTGGGAATGACAGAACAGAAATGACTGAGCATTGATACCTGAGACACGTAAGGAAATTGTATGAAAGCACTTCCTCCTTGCTTTTAATGAGTTCAAATTAGTACATCCTCTGGAATCCAATGGGAGATAGGACTGCTGAGCTACTGCTGGTCACATATGAAAGATTGTGGAACATGGGAACAAGACTGGAGAAGAGCAAATGTCCTACTTTTTAAGAAGGGGAAGAGAACAGTTGGCAAACTAGAGGCCAGTGAGCTTGACTTGGAACCCTGGAAAATTTTTTTACAACAGATCATTAAAAAGATGGTGAATATCTAGAAAAGAAGCAGTGATTACAGAGACCTAGCATAGCCTCATCAAAAACAGATCATGCCAGAATAACCTCATTTTCTTTTTTGGTGGGATTACTGAATCTGCTGATGAAGGAAATGCCATGGATACAGTTGACCTAGATTTTAGCAAGGCTTTTAATAAAGTATCCTATATTCTTGTGGAGCACATCGAGAGATGTGGACTGGATGATAGTACAATTGGATGCAGAATGGGGTGGATGGCGGGACTCACAGAGTAGTCATTAGTGGTTCAATGTCAACAGTGGAATATTCTAGGGAACTGTTTAACAATAAAGATAATTTAAAAATATCATAATTGACAATAAAGGTAACATAAAATTACTTTTTTTGCAAGTCACAACATCTCAGTGCTTTAGAGGCAACTTCCTCATCTGGTAATGACTTGGATAAAGGCATAGATGTTAGTTCATAATTTTTTTCAGTTGACACAGCTGGGAGGGATAGCCAAGTCAGGATTTCTAAAGTTCTTGCCAGCCTGGAGGTTGAATTATTACTTGCTGGCCATGTTATAGTGGAGATTCCTTTTGGAAGTAGTTGGACTATATAGCTGTGGAAGTCCCTTCCAATTCAAATTCTGTCTCTTACACACACACACACACACACACACACACACACACACACACCCTTCCCCACCCCCTCCACCCCAACCCAAAGGGCAGGAGGACTAGATGATCAGCAAGATACCTTCTGGCTCAAACATGAAGTTTTTTTTTAAAATTATTTGGTGGTGGGGAGTATAAGTTTAGCTTATACTAAAGCTTTTTAGAGGCCAAATTCCTGTGAAGAGACAGCTGGATGGACTATTTTAATAGCTTGCTATTTGGTATCTTGGTGGTATCTTTTCTATTTTGGTATCTTTGGTATCTTTTCTTCTCTAATCCATCCCTTACACACTGCCAAAATAATCATCCCAAGGTATAAATTTGCCCATTGGTATTTCCCTATTCCAAATTCTTGCATGAAAAAATGCAACATGAGTACCAAAAAAGTATACAAATTTATTTCTGGAGGCACAAATCATTCTCCGACTTAAAATCTTTAGTAGCTCCCTATTACCTTTATGATAAAAACCACAGCCCTCTCATAAAAATAGAAACTAGTGTTTAAAGTTCTTCACAATTTATTCTTGATAACTAAGGGCCAAGCTAAAATTGTCTTAAGCAGAAAGGTACCAAATGATCTTCTTGGGGAGAGGGGCTTCCCCTGCTGTAACCTAAGTGGTGTCCTGGTACCTGTTTTCCCCCCATGGGATGATGTTAGGATGCCACATTTCTCCACTACATTCCACTTCCAACTAAAGGCTCTTTTTACGTCGGTTAGAGCAGGTGTAAAATTCCTACTGAGAGCCCTGCTGTAATATTAAAAGAAAAAAACAAAACAATAGCACAACAACAAAAAACCAACCGAAAAGAAACATGAATTTAAAAAAAAAAGGGTATTAAATGAAATGAGGGGATTGGCTTTGGATGATCTATAAGGTCTTTTCAATTCTAATTATGTGTCTATGCTAACACACACACAAATTAAAAAAAAATCAATTTTACTTTATTTTCAGGTGCAAATTATCTCCCACCAAACCAATCACAAAAGGTATAGTCAAGCAAAACAAATTTCTTCATTTTATGTATACACATGTGTGTATATGTATGTGTTTGTATATGTAATACATATGATATATATAATATATATATTTTTGGTCCAAATTTTGTTTTGCTTTCTCCTAATCAAATACTTACTCAGGATTCTTTACGCTATTTAGATAACTGTCCAGGAGATGGCAGTGTTGTACTGTCACACAGGACTCTCAGACTATATTTGGGGACAAGTTATACTTTCAACTGACCGGAAAGTAGCTCTAAAACCATGTAAATCACTTAACTTGGAGATTCCTATGACTTTATGTGATGTAATTAACCGAAGTGAAATAATCAGTTCCTTAGACCAACAGGTTACTCTGGCAGGACCCAATTTAGAAATTTCTTTCACTTTCCTTTCTCTTTCTTTAGGTTGAAACCAATAAAATGAAAGCAAGTTTAAATGAGTCCAGATGCTAACCCTACCATTATAAGCATATGCTACTGCAATGAGTTAACATGAAAACTTTGAGGTCAGTAACCTTAAGACACTATACATTACACCTGTACAATGTACAGGTACATTAACAGTGTCTTTCTTACCCAAAACTGGGGCAGGGACTAGGGATGGTATCACAGAGCAGTTCCACAACCAGGGACTTGGATTATATGCTTTTTACCAAATCTGGTACATATTTTGGATTTGGAATATAGTAATCCAGAGACAGCTGGACCATGTTTGAACCAAAGACCCAATGCATCTGTTTATTCATTCAAAAATTTATTGCATACTTTTGTCTCTTTTCCTCTAAGACAACCATTCACTCCCCTGGTTTAGGCTCTGATCTCTCACTCAGACTATTGTAATAGCTTCCTATTTGGTGTCTTGTTGGCTAAGCTCTTCCCTCTCCAATCCATCCTTTACACACCTGCCAAAATAACCACCCAAAGGAATAAATTTACCCTGTTCATAATTCTTACATGAAAAATATAAATGAATACTAAAAAAGTATACAAATTTAATTCCAGCACCATCATTCTCCTACTTAAAAATCTGTAGTGGCTCCCTGTTGTCTCTGATAAAATATAGACTTCTCGGGCAGCTAGATGGCACAGTGGATAAAGCTCTGGCCTTGGAGTCAGGAGGAACTGAGTTCAAATCCGAACTTAGAAACACTTACTAGCTGTGTGACCCTGGGCAAGTCACTTAATCCCATTGCCTAACCAAAAAAAAAAAACCAAAACAGACTTCTCATAAAAACAGAAACTAGTGTTTAAAGCTCTTCAAAACTTAAATACAACTTTATGTAGTCCAGATATTTCATATTGCTTTTCGTGTACCCTATGCTCCAGCCAAATTGGCCCCCAAAATTGGCATTCCATTTTCCACCTTTGTATCTGCATCGTTGTCACCCTCACCCCCAGTGTCTGAGATGTTCTTCCTTTACCTCAATGTCTTAGATGTCAACAAGCATTTACTAAGTGCACATGGCAATATGCTAGAAGACAAATGGGCTAGAAGACAAAGAAAGGCAAAAATAGTCTGTGACCTCAAGAAGCTCACAATCTAACATGGGAGCCAACATGTGCCAAAAAGTATGTACAAACAAGACATATGCACGCTATGTTGGATATATTCCCTCAGAGGGAAGGCTCTAGCATTAAGGAGAACCTTTCTTCAGGGTTCAGCTCAAGAGATACCTTCTACAGAAGCCTTTCCTGATTCCTCTATTTGTTAATTCTCTCTCTATTCCTCCTCAAATTATCTTATCCTTAGTTATTCTGTGTATACCCCACCTTTGATGTTTAACTGTTGTGAGGCCTTAGGCATCTAGCCTTTTCATGCCTCCATTTCCTCTATCTATAAGAGGAAAATAGTGGGGGCAGAGCCAAGATGGCAGAGTGAAAGCAGTGACTTGCTTGAGCTCTCCCCCTAACCTCTCTAAATATTCATAGAAAATGGCTCTAAACAAATTCTGAAGCAGCAGAACCCACAAAAAGACAGAGCGAAACAAATTTCCAGCCCAAGACAACCTGGATGATTGATCAGAAAGGTGTATCGGAACCTGGAACAGGCCTCAGAGGACTGAATCGCAGGCAGCTATGGAGGTTCCCAGACTGCTCAATCCAGGAATGCCAAAGACAACTTAGAAGATCAGTGGGAAAAGTCTGTTTCTGTCAATGCTCAGAGAGGAAGGCAGGGTTTCAGCTTCATTCCCCAAGAGCGTGGCCCTGGGGGTGGCAGCTGCTTCCTGAGCTTCTGGCCCACAGACTGAGGGGGAATACAGTGGCTGATCAGAGAGGGATTGCAGGGATCTCTTTGCCAGTGCTGAGGCAGGAATCTCTTGCTTTGCCTGTCTGTGGATCTGGGTCACAGTTCTGGGTGGCGGTGCTGGGGTGAGGAGGAGTGCTGGTGTGGTGGAGCTTGTAGTGGCTGTAGAGAGGAACCCTTCCTCACAGTTACAGGACAGAAAGGAATACTTGTGGTCACAGGCCAGGAAAGGAGTAAACACCTCGCCCCTTATCATACCACCTTGGAAGAACTGAAAATTTACAGGTCCCTACAAGTATTTCTGAAAACAGATACACAAACCCCTGTAGCTTGAGACAGTACACTCACCACATTGGAAGCAGACTCTTACCTTAACAAAGAGTTTAAAACTCAAGTAATTGGCTAGGATCATGAGCAAGCAGCACAAAAAGAGTCAGACTATATTATCTTACTTTGGTGAAAAGAACATCAAAATATACAACCAGAAGAAGACAACAAAGTCAAAGCTCCTACATCCAAAGCCTCCAAGAAAAATATGAATCAGTCCCAGGCCTTGGAAGAGTTCAAAAGGGATTTTGAGAAGCAAAAGGAAGTAGAGGAAAAACTGGGAAGAGAAATGAGAGTGATGCAAGAAAATCATGAAAAACAAGTCAACAGCTTGCTAAAGGAGACCCAAAAAAATACTGAAGAAAATAACACCTTAAAAAATAGCCTAACCCAAATGGCAAAAGAGGTCCAAAAAGCCAATGAGGAGAAGAATGCCCTAAAAAACAAAATTGGCCAAATGGAAAAGGAAGTCCAAAAGATTACTGAAGAAAATACTTCCTTAAAAATTAGAATAGAGCAATTGGAAGATAGTGACTTTATGAGAAATCAAGCATTGTAAAACAAATCCAAAAGAACGAAAAAATAGAAAACAATGTGAAATATCTCATTGGAAAAACAACTGACCTGGAAAATAGATCCAGGAGAGAGAATTTAAAAATTATTGGACTATCTGAAAGCCATGATCAAAAAAAGAGCCTAGACATCATCTTTCAAGAAATTATCAAGGAAAACTGCCCTGATATTTAGAACACAGAGGGCAAAATAGAAATTGAAAGAATCCACAGATCTCCTCCTGAAAGAGATCCCCAAAGGAAAACTCCTAGGAATATTGTAGCCAAATTCCAGAGTTCCCAGGTCAAGGAGAAAATATTACAAGCTGCCAGAAGAAACAATTCAAGTACTGTGGAAACACAATCAGGATAACACAAGATTTAGCAGCTTCTACATTAAAGAACTGCAGGGCATGGAATATGATATTCCCGAGGGCAAAGGAGATAGGATTACAACCAAAAATCACCTACCCAGCAAAACTGAGTATAATCCTTCAGGGGAAAAAAATGGTCATTCAGTGAAATAGAGGACTTTCAAGCATTCCTGATGAAAAGACCAGAGCTGAATAGAAAATTTGACTTTCAAATACAGGACTCAAGTGGAACATGAAGAGGTAAACAGGAAAGAGAAATCATAAGAGATTTATTAAGATTGAACTGTTTACATTCCTGCATGGAAAGATGATATTTGTAACTCATGAGAACTTTGTCAGTATTAGGGTATTTGAAGGAAAAAAATTATATGTATGTATGTATAGATAGATAGATAGAAGGCACAGGGTGAGTTGAAGATTAAGGGGTCATATCTAGAGAATAAAATTAAGGGATGAGAGAGGATGATACTCAGAGAAGAAAGGGAGAGGTAGAATGGAGTAAATTATCTCACAAAAAAAAAAAACCAAAACAGAAAAAGTCTGTCACTGTGGAGGGGAAACAGGGGAAGGTGAGAGGGAATGAGGGAATCTTATTCTCATAGGATTTGGCTTAAGGAGAGAATAACATACACATTCAATTGGGTGTGGAAATCTGTCTTACCCTACAGGAAAATGGGGGAGGGGAAGGGGACAAGAGAGCAGGGGGATGATACAGAGGAGGGCAGATTGGGAAAGAGGGTAATCAGAAGCAAATACTTCTGAGGAGGGACAGGGTCAAAAGAAAGAATAGAATGAATGGGAGGGCAGGATAGGATTAAGGGAAATAGAGTTAGTTTTTCACAACATGTCTACTATGGAAGTGTTTTGCATAACTGCACATGTACAACCTACATTGAGTTGCTTGCCTTTTCAATGAGGGTGGGTGGGGAGGGAGGAAGGGAGAAAATTTGGAACACCATGTTTTCTCATGCAACTGGGAAATAAAAATACAGGAAATGGGGTACAGAAGTCTATCCTGCTCTACAGGAAAATAGAAGGGGAAGGGATAAGAGAAGGAAGCGGGGAGAGATAGAAGGGAAGGCAGACTAGGGGAAGGGGTATTCAGAATGTATGCTATCTTGGGGTGGGGGGGAGGGGTGAGAAATTTGGAACTCAAAAACTTGTGGAAGTGAATGTTGAAAACTAAAAATAAATAAATTTATATTAAAAAAAGAGGAAAATAACATTAAGCAGTACTCACTCACAGGATTATTGTGAGGATGAAATGAGAACCCATGGAAAGCATTTTAATGAACTTTAAAGTACTCTATAAATGTTAGCAATTATTATGATGACTACATGGGCCATTTTTTTTTGTCTTTGAATTCTCAGCACCTTAAACAAAGTATGTGGTTAAATGTTTGCCAAAACGAATACAAATGCTTGCAAGGTACAAGTTCTGAGGAGGGAAATTACTGATATCACTTTTAGTGGTGGGGATCAAAGAAGGCAGGAGGGCACAGTTTTAGCTGGGCTTTGACTAACTGGTAAGATTTCACCAGACGAAATGTAGGCAAAAGTTCAAATGTGGGAGAAGCTCAGGACATTTCTATTATAGCTCAGGACTATTTTACTTCGGCTACAGTCTAACGTATGAAGCAGTGTGACACAAGGCTGCAGAGGTAGATTGGAGCCAGCCTCAGAAGTGCCTAGATACAGGGATGGGGGACCTGTAGTCTCAAGACCACATGTCGACCTCTAGGGCCTCAAGTGTGGCCCTTTGACTGAATCCAAACTTTACAGAACAAATCCCCTTAATAAAAACATTCATTTGTAAAACTTGGACTCAGTCAAAAGGCCCCACCCTAGGACCTAGAAGGCCACAACTGGCCTCAAGGCTACAGGTTCCCTACCCCTGGCCCTAGAATGACAATGCTAAGAAGATTACATTTTATTTGGTAGGCAGTAGGGAGCCACCAGAAATTAATGAGGACCTGAATAAGGGTGGTGGTGACAGAGGGGATGAAAACATGAAGACATGGTGAGGATGAGGTAAGACATAAAGACCTGAGATTTAGTCAGTATGGGAATTTCCTGATGGGGGAACTTTCCCTTGACCAAAACAAGTCATAACCACCTTATAGAATTGCTAAGTAGTTGTTTAAGGGCAAGATTAAATGACTTGTATAGGATCCCATAGCTATCAAACATTGAAAATGGCAGTTGAACCTGGGTCCTCCTAACAAGTCCAGCACTCAGTTCAGCTCAGCTATTATTATCTTCAGGGATTCCCATATTTTTAAATTCATCCCTCCAAAAGCAGGGAGGGGAGAGGAAAAGTACTTCATTCACTTAACCGATTAAATTTGAGATAAACCAAATTAAGGAAGACTGAAGGTCCATAACAGATCATCCTTTATACGAGTCACCTGATAGTTAAAATCCATAAGAAACTTCCTTCATTTCAGTCCCTCAGATCAGCAGGAAGTTTGCT
Source organism: Phascolarctos cinereus (assembly GCF_003287225.1). NCBI lineage: Eukaryota > Metazoa > Chordata > Mammalia > Diprotodontia > Phascolarctidae > Phascolarctos > Phascolarctos cinereus. The sequence goes on from NW_027555847.1 coordinate 212,507,126, forward strand.
ATCGTACCCTGAGGTTTGAAAAAGGATAGTCCAGGCCAAATCAAACTTTTAAAGCCCGAAGAGATTTCAAGAAGGCATGTGGTTCAGGTCATGGCAAATTTTGCATCATACCTAGTGCTTCAAATAAATAATGCATTTTATTTCTGTTTGCTCTGCTCCTTACGAGGAAGCAAATTAATTTCTTTTTGGAAGCCATTCAACTTAAAAAATATCTTAGGCAATATTTCTGTCCCCACATATTTACTTTAAGTTTAAAGAAAGCTCATGGGCCTGATCCCAAATGCTGATACGCACTGAGGTTTTATTTAACTATCTCCATTCTTCTGACATGGGCTGGTTTGCTTCTTGTTAGACAAGTTGGTTCCTCCCCACTTACTCCAAAATCATGATACTGCTGGGCTTACTGCTGACCCCTGATTAAGGTTATTCCTTTAGCAGCTCAGAACTCTAATTTTTTTTTTCTAGGCAATTGGGGTTAAGTGACTTGCCCAGGGTCACACAGCTAGTAAGTGTCAAGTGTTTGGTCTGAGGCTGGATTTGAATTCAGGTCCTCCCGACCTAAGGGCTCTATCCACTGTGCCACCTAGCTGCCCCCTGTTCAGAACTCTAGAGCTCAATAGATCCGCCAACTTCACCCTCATCATCATTAAAAACATCATTTATTTAGAACACAGCTGAAAAATAGGGGAGGGGAAGCAAAAAAAAAAAAGCCTCCAAATAGCCAAAAAGAAATTATATAAGCTCCAGAGTTCTTTGGGCCCTCACTTGGAGCCAATTTACTCTGATTTTAGATAGCAGCCCGTAGCTTATAAAAGTAACAGATTAGAAGAGGTGTGGTATATGTTAAGAAATACTTGATGGCAGAGAGAAATGAAGACTGTGGCCCTTGACTTAAAACTTGTAAATTTATAAAGCATAGCAGGGTGGGGCCACTTATCCAGAACAGAGACAAATATACCTTGACAGCCTCTTATGTTAAAAACATTGTTAAAGGGGTGTTGGCCCTGGAGTCAGGAAGACCTGAGTTAAAATTCTACCTCAGACACTAGACACTAACTACGTGACCCTGGGCAAGTCACTTAACCCCAATTGCTTTGCAAAATAACAACAAAAACCTAAAAACATTGTTACTGCACAGTAAACAAATGATACTTATCGTGATGACTCTTCATCATCCATATGTGACTAAATTACACTCAGAAATCTTCTGTTCAAGAAGGCAGGGAGATACATAATTAGCACATTTAAATAATTATTTTATATACAAAATGGCTTAAAAAAAGTTTTTGTGTTTAAAAGGATAGACCAGTTATCCGGAAAATCTTATTTCCTCTGTCAGGTACCGTATTATAATCTCTCCTATACATCATTCTCTTTCATTCTACCATGGATCTTTGGAATATCACAGAACTTGAGAGTTGGAAGGGGCTTCAGTGGCCGTCTTTGGAGGTACCCAGGTGGCACAGTGGACAGCCTGGAGTCAGGAAGACCTGAATTCAAATCCAGCTTCTGACACTTACTAGCCATCATTTAACCTCTGCCTCAGTTTCCTCAAGTGTAAAATGGGAATAATAATAATACCTACCTCACAGGGTTGTGAGAATCAAATGAGATAATTTTTGTAAAGTGCTAAGCATAGTACCTGGCATATAGTAAGGCATTCATTCAATAAGTGTTTATTCCATTCTCCATCTAGTCCAGCCTATAAATGAAAAGAACCCCTACTATAACATATGGACAAGTGCTTATCTAGCCTCTAAGGAAGTGGAAGCACCACCTCTTTATTCCACTTTAGGACAGATCTGCTCCTCATTTGGCCCTCTGAAGCCAAACTAAAGTCTAAAATCTCTCTTCTTTAGGATAATCATTCAAGTACTTGAAGAGAGCTATCACCTTCTCTCTGCAGCCTCCAAGTCTTCTTTTCTTTGGGCCAAGCACCTTTAGTTTCTTCAACCAAACCCCATAATGCATGGGGTAAAGGCCTCCCTAAAGGCCACCCTGGTTACCCTCCTCTGAGCATTCTCCAGATGATCAATATGCTTAAACCGTTGCACCAAAAACTGAACATAGTACCCCAGATGAGGTCTGATAAGGGCAGAGTACAAAGAGAGATCATCAATATGGGTATTCCCTCCATTGAAGCATATATCACACACCTGGTAGCTTCGTCTTTCTCTTCCCACTCCCTTACCCCTTCAGCTTCCTTTTGCTTACTATCTTTCCTCATTAAAACATAATCTGAAGGGTAAATACTGCCCTTTTTTTTTTTGCTTGCATTTGTATTTTCAGCACTTAGCCCAATGCCTGGTACCTAGTAAGCACTTAATAAATGCTTGTTTCCTTCCTTTCTTCCATAACCTATCCCATGCTACATCACCAGACCTCCTTAAACTAATAAATAATAATAATAACACTTTGCATTTATGAAGTGTCTTTCATTTGGGCAATCTCAAAGTATTTCACGTACATTCTCACAAAATCCCTGTCAGAAGGGTATCATTATGTCTAAGTCTCTCAGGCAAGCCTACTGGAAGACTTGGTGATTTGCCCACATCTGTGTAGTCAATCCCTGGAAGCCCTTTTTGTGCTTTATGCCAGTCACTTGCCCTTTCTATTCTGAAGTTACTAGTATGTATAAAGTCTTATGTCTTGTACCCCAAGGAGCTCAATGATAAAAGAAATGTCCTCTATACCAAAATATTTATAGCGTGCCTTTTGTAGTAGCAAAGAACAAAGTAGGTGCCTGAAACTGATTGGAGAATGATGGAAAAAAAATGGTACATGAATGTAATTATTATGGAATATTACTATGCTATAAGGAATAACAAGCATGAAGAATATGGTGAAGCATGGGAACAATCATATGAATTGATGCAAAATGAAATAAGCAGAACCAGGAAAATAATGCACATGATAACTACAACAATATGAATGGAAAAGAGAATATCAACAAAACATGTGCAACGGAAAGCCGAAGAATAGATATGAGAAGGCACTTTCTCTTTTCCATCTTTGCAGAGGTGGGGACCATGGGTATGGGTCCCTGCATACAATGCTGGACTTGGGTGATAGGTTTTTCAGTGTTCTTGATCAGTTCTCCCCACCCTCCCTCTTCACTTTAAATTATAGGGATGGCTCTCTGGGAAGGGGAAGAATAGATTAGGATATGTAGGTGATGTAAAAACAAAACATAATAATTTTTAAAAAGTCTTGTGCTTGTCTTTATACTTCATAAAAGTGCCATTTCAAGGCGGTGTTTTGCTAGGGCTATACAAACTGGGTGACTCAAATAAATTTTCTTTTTCATGGCATTAAGTTGTGAACATTGACTAGCTCACGTGCTAGTTGTGTGCATGGCACCAACTGATACTTAAAAAAACCCCCAAAACAACCCAAAGTCATTCACAGTCAAAGCAAACATGTCCTTTGAAATACTGACCTTCTGTTGGAGTGGTGTCAGGATAATTTTTTTAAGGGGAAAAAAAATAAAAAGAGGGACTGAGATGACTGTGTAGGATCTGTATAAAGAGTGCCATCTAGAAAGGCAGAGGACCTGGGTTCAATGCCAGCCTCTGAGTATATCAGACAAGTCACTTAAACTTCCCTGGGTTCAGTTTCTTTATCTGTAAAACAATGGAGTTAGACTAGAAGCTTCCTGGGGTCTCTTACTGCTCTAGAGCTATGATCTTATTTTTTTTAAATTAAATTAAATTGTTATTATTTTAATTAATTTATTTTGATTTATCAGCAATCACTTCCATATGCTTTTGAGTTTAAAATTTTTCTCCCCCTCCCTCCTCACCTCACCTATGTATATAGGATATACATTCCTATTAAAAATATTTTCACATTAGTGATGTTGTAAGTAAGAATTAGAACCAATAGAAGGAACCACCAGAAAGAGGAAACAAAACTAAACAGATGGAAAAAAAAATAACAAATAGTGTGCTTTGATCTGCATTCAAACTCCATAGTTCTTTCTCTGGATGTGGACAGCATTTTCTATCATGAGTCTTTCGGAGTTGTCTTAGATCCTCACATTGCTGAGAAAAGCCAAGTCTATGAAAGTTAGTCATCACACAATGTAGCTGTTACTGTGTACAACGCTCTCCTGGTTCTGTTCACTTCACTCAGCATCAGACCATACAAGTCTTTCCAGGTTTTTCTGAAGTCAGCCTGTTTATCATTTCTTATAGCACAGTAGTATTCCATTACATTTCTATACCACAACTTGCTCAGCCATTCCCCAATTGATGGGCATCCTCTCAATTTCCAATTCTTTGCCACCACAAAAAGAGCTGTTATAAATTTTTTTTGTACATTTGTATGATCTCTTTGGGATATAGCCCTAGAAGCGCTATTGCTGGGTCAAAGGGCACATTTTTATAGCCCTTTGGGCATAGTTCCAAATTGTAGAGCTGTGATTTTTATGAATAAACTTTTTCTTAGTTGCAATCACTAGGGGAAAACCAGCTATCTGCCTACTTCTTCACCTCTGTCCTGCTTCCTTGATTAATTCTGATGTCCCTAGTTTTCATTCCTTACACCCAATTAAAAAAAAAAAAGATGATTTCTTCTAAGAACTTTTGAGATTGAGTGAGATTTTAGCCTTGGCAGCACAACTACCCTTATGGCAGGTGACAATATTTTCCAGGTGAGTAGGTTAAAGAACAAATATTCTAACAGGTACAGTGGAAAGAATGCTAGATTTGGAGTCAGAAGACACTGGCCCTGTCACTTCCTAACTGTATGACCTTGAGTAGGTCTCTTAATCCCTCTGGGCCTCAGTTTCCTCAACTATAACATGAGGGGATTGGACTACATGCCCTCTAAGGCCCCTTCCAGCTCTAAATTTCTGAATGCATACTTGGTAGGAGAGACTTCTAATTCACTGAGCATTTGTTTTTGTGATACCTTCCATGTTCTACTATTTTCTCTGAATTTAAGAATTTGGATTGTTGTCTGTGTGTGCAGGGAGAAGTAAATTTATTAGATTTTTGGAGGATACAAGGCTTTGAAAGTTTTCTAGAGAACCGTAAACTGTATGCTCCAGTGCTCAGGCTGAATTCTGGCCTATCTTTCCAACATCCTCAGTTGATCAATAGACTGTGGCTTACGAAGGAGGAGATAATTATCTTCTGGGCAAATAAATGTTAGAGGAATTTACTTTTAAAAAAAAATTTTGGCATTTCCCTCCTCCCCACCTCCACAAAATTGAACATTTCCTCTCTCTAACTCTATTGGCTTTGGAAGACTGTTTTCCAGGTAATTTATGGTTTGTCTTTAGCTATAATGTGTTCCTTAATCGTTAAATTCTGGATCAAACATTTGAATGACTCATTGTTCTACTTACTTTGTATGATCTGTACTTTCCCTGCTTTCATTTCTTTAACCACATCCAATTCTTCCCCAGGCTTCCAGAGACAAAGATAGCTAGATCATGTGCCTCCTACTGCCTTTGCCAGAGGCTGGTTATTATAAATAGGAGCAATTTCACCTGCTAGAGTTATTTCCTTTGGAGTAACTCTTGTTTTCTTTCTGTTCTCACTGCTGATGACCTATTTATTGTTGACAGCTACATCCTTAGAATATCTCATTTGACTAGAGAGTAGTGAAATACTGTATTAAGATTTACCTCTTGAGCATGAATTTAATAAATGAATTAAGTGGCAAATATATACTGATTCAGAGCTGGTTGCATTTCACAAAAAAAGTTTTCCAATGGAAGGGTTTGGTTTTCCTTTCAGGACAGGAAAATTCTAAAACTTTGCATCAAACACACAAATCACTTTGTGCATTAGTGATGGAAGTTGGCTCCAAGTAATTTTTATATCAGAAGCAATACTTTAACCATGATGGCAAAGTACTTTTAGTTTTATATGATTGCTTTCAATTTTTAAACACAATTGTTGCTCTCCCCATCCCAGGGACAGAGGAGTTATTTTCATCCTTCTGCAGATGGAGAATAAGAGAAACAGAAAAAGAGGCAAGGTCACACAGTAAGTAGCCCTTAAGGTACAGTTATCAGCATTCAGACACCATGAAATCTTGAAGTACTTCTTGGTCCTTCTGGGCAGAAAAGGGACTGACTGGCCAGAGGCAGCTATAAGTAAGCAAAGGCAGGAGCACGATAAAGCTCACCCTTTAATGCTAGGTTTAAAAACTAAATGTGCATATCTTAAATGCCCAAATTCTGCTTTCTATGCCACATATGCATTATTTGTGAAAAATGGTGGCTCAAATTTATAGACAGTTTTAAGGTTTGCTAAGGTCTTTATATATACTTTCTCTCTCTCTCTCTCTCTCTCTTTTTTTTTGGTTAGGCAGTGGGGTTAAGTGACTTGCCCAGGGTCACACAGCTAGTAAGTGTTATGTGTCTGAGGCCACATTTGAACTCAGGTCCTCCTGAATCCAGGGCCAGTGCTGTATTATACTTTCTCTTGTTTGAGGTTCAGAATAACTCTGCAAGGTAAGTATGTATTTTTACAGATGGAAAAACTGAGGCTCAAAGACTTAAGCAACTTGCTTGGGATCAACACAGCTAATAAGTTACCTGGGGTGAGATCTGGCCCAAGGTCTTTCTGACTTTCAAGTCCAGTTTCTATCCCTAGGTCATTCTGCCTTGTACTTCCTTATGTTACAGTGGAGGCCCAATTTTCAAGCCTTGCCAAGGACACACAAATGCTCTTGTCCTGTCTCTGTTTCCAGGTTATGTCTCTAGCCTGAAGGACTCCATGCTTTCCCTCCCAAGCCATAAAACTCAGCTGACAGTTACTTGGAACATGAAGTATTTCCCTCCTCTCCATTAACTTCCAGATCAGAAAAAACAATAATTTCCCAATTTATGAATATGTACAAAAATAGCACATTTTCTGCCTGTCACTGGAAGAGGTAAATGAGTTTCATTAAAGTATAAAAAGAATTAAGATGAAATAATGTTACTATAGTAGACAGTATTTTGACTTTATGCAACTTATTAACTGTGTTGCATAATCCTCGGCATTTATTTTGATTCATACAGGTACAGAAATAGCACATCAATTATATGTTAAAAACTTAAGCCTCTTAAAGATGCGACTGAAATTTTTTCCAAATGATGCATACACTATATAAATGTCAGGTGGGATAGTTCTTTTTAGTGGTATCATAATAAAAACAGAGTTCGCCTTTATCCTCAAATATCAAGAAATGTTTTGAAAAACAAGTGATCAAACACAATACTAAAGCTAACACAAAAACAATGAAAAAAAAGTAACATAAAACCATTACTTCTAACATTCAAGACAATCCAGCAAACATCTACCAAGCAGCCTACTACTCATAAGGTGCAGAGCCAAGGGTGAGGAGGAACCGAAAATGGAGTCCAGTCCTCAAGGAGAATACATTCTACTGGGGGATATAAATAAACAAACAGAGATGTAAATACAGGATAATTTGAGGAGGGGAAGAATACTAACACTAGGAAATATCTGACAGAAGAAGAGATTCCTGTTGGGCCTTAAAGGAATCTAGGGACTTGAAGAAGCAGAGATAAGGAAGATGTGCATTATAGGTATGGAGTTAGGGGATGGAATGCTGAGTTTAAGGAACAATAAACAGGCCAGTTTGGCTGGAATACATCATGCTCGTGGGGGAGCAATGTGAAATAAATCTGGAAATGTAGGCTAAAATCAAAGTGCAAAAGGTTTTAAAGGTCAAACCGAAGAGTTTGTATCTTATTCTAGAGGAAACAGGGAGCCACTGAAGATTCTTGAGGAGAAAAGTGACAAGGTCAGGCCTTCACTGTAGGAAGATTATTTTGTTCGGTTTTGTGGAGTATGGATAGAGAAGGAGATACTGGAAACTGGGAATCCAACAAAGAAAATGTTGCCATAGTACAGGTGAAAGGTGGTGAGGGCCTCGACTGGGGTGGCTGCTATGTGAGTGGAGAGAAAGGAATAAGTGTAACTGCTATTGTGGAGGGAGAATTAACCAGATTCGACAACTCATTATATATATGGTCACCTGGGGGGCAGGGAAGAATCAAGGTTGACTCTGGGCTTGGGAATCTATGTAGCCTACTGGCCAGATTTGAAGACAAATTTCCGTTCATAACGACAACAATAATAATAGTTAACATTTGTATGTTCCTATTTATCATGTGCCAGGAACTGTGCTAAGCACGTTGCAAACATTATCTCATTTGATCCTCACAACAGCCCTGTAAGGTGGGTGCAACCTTATCTCTGTTTTACAGAGGAGGAAACTGAAGCAGAAAGAGGTTGGGACTTTGCCCAGGGTCACACAGCTAGTGAGTGTCTGAGGCTAGATTTGATCTCGGGTAATAACTTGAAATCCCAATGAAGTTTCAGGACCAGAAAAGCAAGTTTGGGATTCATCTCCTCAAAGATGATAGCTAAAGCCAGGACAGAAGGGATGAACTCACTAAGGGAGTATGTATAAGGGCACAAGAACAAATCTGAGAGCCAAGTGCAGTGTCTGCTCATGATTGAGGGCAGGAGGGAGAAGAAAACACACTTTAACTTTTCCTTTCCCTTCCCTTTCACCTCCACACCCTTCCTGGGTAACCTTGCAAGAAAGTACACACTTCTTTTCTTTGTTAGAACTTCTACATTCAAACTACTTAGACACAAGGAAGTAGAGGAGAAGAAAAGGAGACATATTTTTTACAGGTTTCATTTCACTTGTTATGTAATCTCAGCACTTTTCATGATATCCTATCTATACATACTCTCAGAAATCAAGGTGCAAATTTAGATCTCAGAGACCAAATAATGAACTTATAATCACTGATATATACATATCTATGTGTATGTATGTGTGTATATATATGTATATGTATATATAGGGAGGTGGTACAGCACAGAATGTTCAGCTTAGAGTCAAGAAGACTTGTGTTCAAATCCTGCCCCAGATATTAATTAGCTATGTGTCCCTGGGCAAGTCATTTAACCTCTCTCAATTTCAGTTTCCTCATCTGTTAAATGGGGATAATAATAACATCTACCTCATAGGGCTGTTCTGAGGAGGAATGAGACAATATATGTAATAAACTTAAAAGTGCTATAGAAATGCTGGTGATGATAATGTATTTTTCAATTGATCAAACTCACTGAGACTTTCTTAACCATTGTTTTAAACAAGAAGTAAAAAACATGAGAAGGAATAAAAATTCTTGATTTTAAAAAACTAGATACCAGTCTCTCTCTCTTAGCAGGATAGTCATGTTGCTGGAGGTATTCTCCCATCTCCTTGTTCCCTTCAAGGCTCAGCTTACCGGCCCCCTCCTATGAAGGCCTCTTCCTGGTCCTCCCAAAGGTCAGTGCCTTCCCCTACTTTATCTTTTATATTTGTAGGAAGTTTATATATACTCATCTGAGTACATATTTCTTTTCGATAGAATGTAAGCAGAAGTGTACTAGGTCCATAACCTAGATCAATTTGAAACCATCCTATCCTAGGATTCATGAGAGGTTGTGTGGTAGAATTGTTCAAGAGTTAGGTGTAAAGGCAGGAAAAACTAGGTTCACATCATGTCTCTAACACTTACTGGCTGTGTGGCTATGGGTACATTAGTTTATTTCACCTCTCTGGGCTGCAGTTTCTTTGCCTGCGAAATGAGAAGTGTGGACTAAGAGGACTTCTAAGGTTTGGTCCAAATCCAAATCTACAATGCTTGAAGGCAGGGACTGTTTGTTTGTTTGTTTTTGCATCCCCAGTGTCTACAGTAGGTGCTTAATAAATACTTGTGGAATGAATTGTTTACCTTCTTGTTGAGATTTTTTTTTCATTTTAAAAGGTACTGTTAGATTGGCTAGCCATTTATTCTTCAAAAGGAATATGCCTTTTCTAACCCTACCTTGAGTTTACTGTAAAATGCAGTAACTTTTAGGAAGATTATAACTTTATAAAATGCAGTACAAAGGTTCTTTCATCATCTAAAAAAGTGTTTTTATGCCCCAGGAAATATGTTGAGGCCAGTCTCAAATCTGACACTCGGTTACTGAGTAGGAGTAAAATAATTTTCTTTTCCCCTCTCCTCCCCAGCCCAGAGGAATGATAGTTCTATTTACATCAATGGAACCTGAATTTCAATTTAGATTCTTTTTTTTTTTTTTTGCTTTTAGGCAATTGGGGTTAAGTGACTTGCCCAAGGTCACACAGCTAGTATGTGTCAAGTGTTTGGTCTGAGGCCGGATTTGAACTCAGGTCCCACTGACTTCAGGGCTGGTGCTCTATCCACTGAGCCACCTCGCTGCCCCTCAATTTAGATTCTTGATGGAATAAATGTAAGACTAAAATAATTTCAATTTGTTAAAAACCAATTACATATATGTATGTGTGTATGTATGTATGTATGTATGCATGTATGTATAAATAATTTTATATGCCAATATATCAACATACCAGCTAAGTGGTATATTGGATAGAGTGCCAGGCCTGGAGTCAGGACGACCTGAGTTCAAATGTGGCCTCAGACACTTACTAGCTGTGTGACTCTGTGAAAGTCACTTAACCCAGTCTGCCTCAGCTATAAAAATGAGTTAGAGAAGGAAATGGCAAACCATTCCAGTATCTCTGCCAAGAATACCCCAAATGGGGTCAAGAAAAGTCAGACATGACTGAAAATGACTAAATAATAAATATATCTTTAATTTTTTTCCCTTAACAAATAACTTTTTAGTCAACTGCCATACGTATAATTGCATTCTCTTGGCTAAATAGGAAAGTCTTATTTTTTCTGCTTTCAATACTACATTAAGTTCTTATGAAAGGCTGCTTTTAAAATTAGCTTTCTATAGGGTATAAATATTCCAAAATATAATCTAGTCATCTAAAGGAACATACATAAGAGAAATATATTCCTCAATGTGAATCCAAGAGCTTGAACTTGTGGGGAATGAAATATATTACAGTATGGCTCAATGCTTTGGCAGTCTACTTGTTTTGCCAATACTCCTCAACGTTAACTCTAAAAGAAGGACAACCTATTTGGGGTCAGAAGATTTAAAACTGGGAAGGGCTCCAGAGATCATTTAAGTAGAACCTCATCATTTTTACAGATGAAGAAAATGAGGTCTGGTCAGGCTCCAATTTGTACAAGTATTAAGTAGGAGACTGAGATTCAAATTTAGGTCTTGGGACTGAGAATTTGTTGCTCTTTCCACTATGCCAGTCACTTCCCCCATTTAATGTAACAAGCAGAATTGGCCTCGAAAAAAGAGAAAAGGCTGCAAGCAGTGATGGAGTAGAATTGTGAGGAGATCTACTCCCCCCCCCAAAAAAAAAGGCCTAATCAGCAGAGAGATTTACCATGGCCCCAGGACAGTAAGGAATCAATGGACATTCCTCATCCTCTTGAAAATTTTAGGTTTTTTTTTTTTCAGTCAAATAAGGATAATAAAGATACTTTAAAGGGCAATGTGAAGAACAATAAAAATGACTTGATGTATGTATAACTGATAAGGGAAGTGGATAGAGTGCCTGGCCTAGAGTCAGGCTCTTCCTGAATTCAAATCTGGCCTCAGACGGACTGGCTGCGTGACCCTGGGCAAGTCACTTAATCCTCCTTGCCTCAATTACCTCATCTATAAAATGAGCTGGAAAAGGAAATGGCAAACCACTCCAGTATCTTTGCTAAGAAAACCCCAAATGGGGTCATGAAGAGTTGGATACTACTGAAAACTACTAAACAACAATAAGTGATATAGGTAAACCTAAATTTTAACAAGATGTATAAATAAATAAAGTAGCTCTACAGAAAAATAAAATTGGTAAATGAAGAAAATCCAAAGAAAGGCAACCAGACAAAGGATTAGTGTGCATGTGTGGCTTACAATGAGCAGAGATATGATGTGTTGATATGTTGATGTGCATATGAAAAAAAAAATCTGGGAATCAGGAAAATAATGGTGTGTAAATAATTGAAAGATAACACAAGAACAAAATAATTATTTAAGTTAAGGTTGTATGACAAAGAAGGACCTGGAACTGAGAAAACACTCCCCACAGTACAGACATCACCTAAAGTTCTTCAATAGAATAAATGTCTAGATAGGAATGATTTCAGGTCACCTAGATGACACAGTGGATAGAGTGCTGGGGCTGGAGTCAGGAAGATCTGAGATTAGGTCCTGCCTTAGGCACTTACTAGCTTTGTGACCTTGGGTAAGTCACTTAAGCCTGTTTACCCCACTTTCCTCATCTATAAAATGAGCTGGAGAAGGAAATGGCAGACCACTTCAGTATCTTTGCCAAGAAAACCCCAAATGGGGTCACAAAGAGTCAGACAGGACTGAAATGACTTAACAACAACAAGGAATTGCCTCAGTGTTATCAAGAAGTGAAATATTTCTGCTTTAGGGAATGGTTTTGCTGTTCAAGTTGAGTTATCAGTTAGTTTTACTCACAGGAGCTGTGATTTCCGGTTTGGGTGCTGGTGACTTAAATGTAGAACCTTTCAAAGACGTATCTATTCTGTCTGCAGCAGCAACTCCAGATAAACATTCTAGATAATCAGGAGGTGGGATGACAACATTACTTTTTTCTGCTAAGTTCACTGTACTGATGCTTCTAACAGGTGCAGGGCTACAAACCAAAAAATGAAGGGAAGGGGGAAGAAATGTATTAGATCAAGTCTCATAGTCTAAACAACAAAGCTTCTAACATCAAGTGGTCAGAATCTGCACTAAACTTATATGCAAAGTAAAAAAGAAAGGGCTGTATATTGAGAGAACTTATAACTAGACACTTGAGAAATCCTGAAAAAGGATTACAAATAGGAGACAACAATTTATGACATCTGGGGGATTTCTAGATACACTGAACTTTAGAGAAGCTGACAAATAATGTCAGCTGTATTTAGTACTGCCGGTATCAAATTGCCCTAATTTGTTTGTTTTTAAACCAGTACACTATCCCTTAAAGTACAATAGTTCTATCATTTTCTATTATGCTTGTTATCCTCCTCATTTGTTTTGCTATAGGCATCTTCAGAACATATTAGGTACTGAAGAAATATGTGAGGGAGGCCAATAATTAAGATGAATTTTTTATTTTTCATAGATATTATCCATTACCATGTACCTTCCTCTTAATGTCTCAGTATGTTACTTATTTCCTCTCCTATTTAGGGAATCTGGGCTTGAAATACTATTTTCGTGTTGTGGAAGATTTAAGGAAAAGAATTACATAAATGCAAGGTAAAAAAATGCAAAACAGTAATAACAGCCTAGAAGTTGCTTTTTATTACTATTCAACACGCAACGAGTCTCCAGTACGTTAATGAATAATGAATATACCTGGAGAAGTACTGGACAATAAAGCTTTCAGGCAAAGAGTGCATTTTGTATAGAGAAATACAATTCACAGCTCAAATCATTACCTGGGAGTTGGCACATTTAGTGTTCCTTCTTCATTTTCTTCTAGTGACTTTGTATATGATAATGGAAACCAGCCCCTCCTACAGTGAAGAAAACCCCCCCCAACAACTTATATTTTCATTTGAATTTTATTTTACCTATAAAGAAATAATTTACCATAAGCCTTGACTAGTAAAAAAAAAAATGTCTGAAGTGAAAAATGGGTAACATTTCTCTTTGGCACATAAGTACAACAGTAACAGGTTTTTATGCAGTGCTTTAAGGTTTGCAAAGCACTTTCCATGTATTATCCTGTTTGATCCTTACACTATCCCTATAAATTAAGTATTGCAATTATTATTATCCCCTTTTACAGATGAGGAAACTGAGATTGAAAGAGGCAAGCCTGAGGGAGAATTTGAACATTTCTTCCTAAATCCAAGTTTAACACTGCTGTAGTAAAATTTTCATCTCAAAAGATGAGCATGGCACTGCAGCTCTCATTGTTGAAATGGTAGATAGGCATCTGGTAGATAGATACATATCTCTGACCATGCTCTACTCAAAAACTTGGCTGCTCACCTAATGAAATCCAAAATCCTCAATTTGGCATTCAAGACCTTCCACAGTGTGGCCCAATTTGTTCATTCAGTCTTCATCTGCTCCCTGGCCCAATCTATTTTCTGGGACAACTTGAACTACATTCAATATGCACTGTCTTCTCTTACCTTTATGCCTCTTCTTGTGAGGCTTCTTTGTTTGCAATGCCTTCTTCCTGTGTCCCTGTCAAAACTCTACCTGCCTGTCCTTCAGGGCACATCTGAAATGTCACCTCCTCATGAAACTTTTCCTGATTTCCCCTAACAGTGTGCCAATTCTCTCTCTTCTTAACCCTCATAGTGCCTTGTATTTCTTTTTCTGGAATTTAACATATTTTGCCTTGTACTATACTTAGAAGTTAAAATTAAGCAAGTAATTTTATCTATATATGTACATATGTATGTATGCATGTATCTATGTGTAAAATGCTTTGCCAACCTTAAAGTGGTAATCCATGTCAGCTGTGAGGTCTTTCCATCATTGTAAACTTGCCTCAGGGCTGATAGGTGGCTCAGAGTGCTCAGCCTGGAGTCAGGAAGACTCCACCTTCTTGAATTCAAACCCGACCTCAGACACTTATTAACTGTGTGACCCTGGGCAAGTCACTAAACTCTCTTTGCCTCAGTTCCTCATCTGTAAAATGATCTGGAGAAGGAAATGCAAACCACTCCAATATCTTTGCCAAGAAAAACCCAAAGAGGGTCACAAAGAGTCAGACATGACTGAAATGACTGAACAATAAATTTGTCTTACTTTGCAAATAGATTATGAACTTTTCAAAGAAAGATGCTGTCTCTTTCTCATGAATGTTGTGCTTAGCCTAGTGTCCTGAACACAGCAGGCCTCAATAAGTATTATCAATATCAATTAAATTCAGGTAGTACTTTGCATATTGAACAACGCAAAAAACACATTGTTTTCATAACAAGATACCGAGAGAGGCGTGACTTAGAGTAAGGAGAGTTGTACTCTCCTTCATTTTGCAGAGGAAGTCTGGCCTAGAGAGGTTAAGTAATTTGCCCAAGGTCACGCAGGCAGTACATAACAAAGCTGGGATTTGAATTCTGGTCACTCAGCTTCCCAAACCAGCATACTTCCTACGGCACCATGTTGACCCTAACTTGAATCGAAGTTTATTCATTTGTAAAATGGGGATGATAACATTACCACTACTACCTAGGAGGATCAGGTCCCTGATATAATGACTCTCATGAACAAAGCTAGTAAACTGTCACTGTTGGCTATAAATGTTGTCTTGGTTACACCAGGGCAGCTCGGTGTTTCAGAAGACATAATGACATTAGGAGAAACAGTTGTTGGTATGATTGGTACTCTCATGAAGAAAAAAAGAGCTTCAGAATTTAAAGAGAAGCAGTCCCAAAGCAACTGCTTTTTTTTTTTAACCCTTCACTTTCTTAGATTAAAAATGGGAAGGCTGCTTCTGGAGTTTACCGGGAATTGTTTACATTGCTGTTATTAGAACCACTGCTTTGAACTATTTGGCTTCTTTGTCAGTTAATATACATTTATTAAGCGCTTACTATGTGCTAGGCGGGCAACTGGGTGATGAAGTGGATAGAGTGCCGGGCCTGAAGTCAGGAAGACTCATCTTCCTGAATTCAAATCTAGTCTCAAACACTAACTATGTGACCCGGGGCAAGTCACGTAACCCTTTTTGCCTCAGTGTCCTCGTTTGTAAAAATGAGCTGGAGAAGGAGATGACAAACCACTGCAGTGTCTTTGCCAAGATCCCAAATGGCAGACACAACTAAAATGACTCAGAGACAACAAATCTTACTTTTGACTGCTAAATTTCTTTGTAACAGTAATCTAATAGGACTTTTCCAAACCCCACAATTACTTTGGGTTACATTCATTCTAATTCCTGTGTAACCACGGTGCATACAACTCATTGACTTACGCTTTGGTTTGGTCATGTTCTCCATAGAGCCAGCCATCTTTTTCCTCTGGGATGAGCAATGTGATGATGTCTCCCTGTGCAAAGCTAAGCAATGTCTTGTTATTTCCAGCAGTATGTGGGAAGATTGTTTTTACTTTCTGCCTTTTAATCATGTTTAATCCCGTTGCCACAGAAATAGATCGCTGTAAACTGGGATCCTCTGAATTATCTGTTAAAATGAATGCAACATTGATGGCTAATCAATACAATAAAACATTAAATTGTTTTAAACAAAATACAGGCCAGGTTCAAATTGGTAAAATCCCCAAGCCACTTATTGTAACCCTTGCCAATAACTCCAAGCTATCCAATCAAGTTACTGGCTGGTTTTTCACAATAGTTTTGATCAGTATCAGACTAAGGGCATGGGGAAAAGAAAGAAACATGGCCAGAGGAATGTTATTTACAGACCACAATTTTCCTCCAGATCATTAAAGCAAACCAAAACCTTCTTGTTCAGTTTGCCAATCTGATTCTGTTCATGGTCATTCTTTTTGTAACTCTAAAGCTACTTTACTCCCAGATGGCAAGAAAGTATTTTCTCATCCCATGTTCTGTACACTTTAATCATATTCAAAGGACATATATGCCAAATTTTAAAACTAAAACTCAAATCCCAGGGACAGATTCTACTGTTCCTCTCCCTCCAAAAAAATTTAAAAATAAAGAGAGGAGGGGGAGATTTTTTATCAAAGAATCTTGCCTTCATAAGTCTGGATGGAAAATCTAAAAATATGGAAGTTTTTCCAACTTCATCTAATGAGCTTACCCCAAAAACAAGTATATGGAAACATTAGAGTAAAGAAAATACTTGAAACATTCCAATCAAGACACATTATACCACTTTGAAAAGCAAATATGAAAGGATGGAGAAATTTGTTTCTTTCCAGACATATAGTTGTTATTCTAACTTTTAAACCTGAGATGCATTTTGATGTATTTCTTTTTTAAAAAAATGTTGTTTTCGTTCCTCTTTGGTACTCGTATAGACAGTAATACTCAAATATTTAAATACAGCAGTCTTTCCAAACTTGAATTACCTAGGTAGTATTGAAACAGCTAGAAGTTGTCATTGAGCTTTCCATAGTGATAAACCACAAAATCAAAGCCACATGCATGTGAATCCTACATACAATATTTTAATTATATATTCTAAACTACTACTGTTTGTAGCATTTCCCAAAGGCAAAAAACTACAGAATATTCTTGCCATACAGATCTCTCTCAGTCAAAAGTCATTCTAAAGATTTCCTATGCTCATCTTTGTCCCAACTACTTCAAAGCCCAAATCTGTTTTTTATACCCAGTTGATTCTTGTCAGTTTTATTTGAAGTGGGACTCAAAAAGTACATTGAAGGCAGAGGAAAAGGAAAGGGATCATGACCTCCTAGGGAGTTTAGTAATCTTCATGCAACAATTAATCCTTCTATGCTTAGGACTGAAAATGCAAGTTTACATTTTGGTTTTTAATTTTCAGAACTGTTTAATAATCTTGGCTGCATGAAGAATTTAATCATTTGGGAAAGCCACCCAATGCTATTGATTCTGCCCCTAAAGCATACATAATTCTTTGCTAGAAAAGGTGAAAAACACTTATTTGGATTCTGAGCCTACTGGCAAGGAGGAGTAATAGTCTGTGAATTTATAATCTGAATGTTTCTTTGTAAATACAATTTCATGATAATGGCCATAGATATCACTGACTATAGCTTATATCCCCAGGATGTGAGCCCCTCCAGTAGAATGTAAGTTTCTTGAGGGCAGGGATCTGTTTAGTTTTTGTCTTCCCAGACTGTAGCATACTGCCCTGGAGGCGGTAGATGTTTAATGAATGTTTGTTCAATGAAGATTTTGAAAATAAGGTTACTGAATACAAGAGATACAGCTGCAGAGCATTGTACAGCACAGTACGGTGCTTGGTATTTATTAAAATGCTTGTTCATTTCTTCCCAGACCTTAAGCATCTATCAGTGCACAAATTCAGCATGTATCACAAAACAACCAGCATGTCACTAATCAGAATGTTCTTTTAAGAGTACTGGACCTTTGTGTTAAAAGACTGATTCCTTTAAATCTAATTTTCTTTGTTGGCACTTGATATATTTCTGTTTTTCAAGGCAATTGCTACATGTTTTATTGAAAGTATTCACAGAGTGTAAGTACAAATTAAGTATTGGTTCAAAAAGACTACAACAAAATTCCTTACCAGCTGTATTATTTAACCTTTCTGAAGTCTTTGGGATGGTTGCTGGGTTATTAAACATATCAGCCAGAGGACTGGCATACGCTCTGGCCGAAGAAACTGGGGGCATCTTCGGTGAATATTTAGGGACAGTGTCATAATCTTTTCCGACCTGTGAATAATAATTAATATTATACTGACAAACAAGGGTAATGATATTGAATTAACTGCCTTAAATTACAGCATCTATGTCAATTCTGCATTATCATTAAAGTTCTATTAAATTTCAACACAACCACTTTATTTGAGGGGTGACTAGGTATCACGTGGATACAGTGCCAAGTCTGGAATCAGGAAGACTCATCTTCCTGAGTTCAAATCTGGCCTCAGACACTTATTAGCTGTGTGACCCTGGGCAAATCACTTAATCCTGTTTGCCTCAGTTTCCTTATCTGTAAAATGAGCTGAAGAAGGAAATGGCAAACCACTCCAGTATCTTTGCCAAGAAAACCTCAAATGGGATCATGAAGAGTCAGACATGACTGAAACAACTGCACAACAAACAACAAAGTTGCTTAAGGTAAAACTGCAAAACTCCCAAAGGGAATTCCCAAACCTAGGACGTGACCCATATTTCCTGGACTCTCAATGTTCTTATTCTATGTGAGGATGTTACCATCTGAGCAATACATTCCAATTACTGCAAGAGTCATAAATTCTTGGGATTGTAACACAAGTAAGGTCTGAGACCTTAAATAAATAATAAAATGAATAGTGATTGTTTCTTTCTTTGCATTTGTATCTTCAGCACCTGGCATACAGCACGAACTTAATACATGTTTGTTAATGGATTAAATGCTTTAAAGTCTTTATTAGAAAGCCCAACCTGAACCCAGAGCATTATTATAATTTTGATTTGGACCAGACGATTGTGATTTCACTGGTACAGGAAACTCTCAGTGAGGAAGCTCCCTTTATCAAGGAAGAGACTGGCAATTTATAATCTTAGTACATTAATAAGAGTCTGGGATGTTAACTGACTTGCCTTGAGTCACACGGTCAGTATGTGTAAGAGGCAGGACCTGAACCTGAGGTTTGCAGATATCAAAGATGGATCTCCATCCACTATACCTCATTGCCTATTATTTTTATTCATTTTTTTGGCCACTGATCTTTGCATCATATTATTGTACACATTAGTCTTAACAGATGTTAGAGGCACGTAACATAATAATTTTTCATATCTCTAGTTCCAGATATTTGCAAATTCCCAATTGGAATAAATGCTTTAATCTTGGGATCTCCAAAGAATTAGAAACAGAAATCAAATTGTTCACAGCACCGAGAATGTTGTTTAAGGTGATGCTGCAAACCTCCCACAGATAATTTCAAAACCTAGGTTAGAGAGAAGGGCAGAAGAAAGGAATGAAAGGATCTTTTCAGAAAGAGTGGCTTCTTCTTGGAAGTGTGCTAAATTTCCACTGTCCGGCAGGAAAGAAGATTTAGACTTGGAAAGGACCTGAGAGGTCATCAAGTCCAACCCCTTCATTTTACAGGTGAGGAAACTGAGGTTAAGCGATTGGTCCAGCATCATTCATCTAGTATGTAACAGAAGCAGGATTTGAACCCAAGTCTTTCTGCTTCCAAGCCCAGTGCTCTATTCATTATACTAGGATACTTCTTGGGTTAGACTGGCTTCTAGAAAAAGCTATGCCTAAACACATAGTAATATAGAAATGGAAATAAAAGTACCCACCAGACTGCTTCTTTCTATCATTGGTGAAGGTTGAGGAGTTCCTGATACTGGGGTGGAACTCGGTGTCTTTATTTCTTCTATCATATTCATGATCTTCTCTGGCACTTTGGTGGCATCACCACAAGATTCCTGCCATTTAGGTAGTTTAGAATTGAGTAATTCTGCAGACTGTAAAACCAAAAGAAAGAATTAAGGAGGAACTTGTTTTGTTTG
The DNA here is from genome assembly GCF_003287225.1 of Phascolarctos cinereus. Classification (NCBI taxonomy): domain Eukaryota; kingdom Metazoa; phylum Chordata; class Mammalia; order Diprotodontia; family Phascolarctidae; genus Phascolarctos; species Phascolarctos cinereus. The sequence goes on from NW_027555847.1 coordinate 212,527,198, forward strand.
GGAACTTGGTGATAGATAAGACATCTCCTACAATGCTGAACTATAGAGCTGGAAGGGACTTTAGAAACTGTCTAGTCCAAACCTCTCATTTTATAGAGAAAGACACTGAAGCTCAGAGAGGATAAGAGATTTGACCATCATTGCACAGCTAGTTACCGGCAGGCTTAGGACAGGAATGCCTGCCTTCTAACTTCTGGTTCAATATTCTTTCCACTCATGCTCCAGATGCTGCCTTTGCCACACATAACAAAATCATCACTTACTTACTCAAAAAGACATAGGCTTTGAATTGAAGTGAATTCAATAATATTTATTGATGGTGAAGTAGATAGAGTGCTGGGCCTGGAATCAGAAAGACCCGAGTCCAAATCCAACCTCAGATTCTTACTAGTTGTGTGATCCTGGGCAAGTCACTTAACTGTGTTAAGCCTCAGTTTCCTCATCTGTAAAATGAACTGGAAAAGGAAATGGTAGAGCCACTCCAGGATCTTTGCCAAGAAAACCTCAAATGGGATCATGAAGAGTCAGACACAACTAAACGACCAAACAACAACACATCTACTATGTACTCTGTACTGTACAATAGAAAATACAAAAATATCTTCTAGAGTTGTCCAAGTTACCTAAATACATATTAAGGGGAAAAAAAAGTTCAAACCAATTTCATATTGTATGTATATATTTACACATACACAGATGGTATGCAGCATATACATATTATATATGCCACATGAAGCATATATTTGCTATAAACTTATATACGATGTATACTGTCCTACTATATCACCACATTGCCCTCTGCAAAAACATCTGCATATTTTTAATACACTATATGTCCTGCATATATACACATATGTGTATATGCAGAACACAGTGTGGTGATATAGTAGAAAGAGGACTGATTCTTGAGTCAAAGGACCAAGTTGAAATTCTATTTCTGTTGCCTATTACCTGCATGACCTTGATGAAGTCACTCAACGTCGCTAGGTCTTAGTTTCCTTAGTAATAAAAAGAGGTTGGAGCATATGGCGTGGCTTCCAACTCTAAATCTATGATGTTACAATCCTATGTAAGTAGGGAATTGTATTTAGAAGGAAATTGGAAATAAGACTGCTAGCACCCTCACAGCCTTATTTTCCTTTTATACTTGCCTGTAGGTGATAGTAATTTATGTGATTAGCAAAAGAGCAGTGTTTGTCAACCAGAAAGCAGAATCGCCTTTTCTCTTCAAGGAGAGCTTCTTTGCAGCCATCTGCAATGAATTTTTGGATGTCGCTCTGACGAGAGGTTACAGTTTCCACATACTAAGGAAAAAATGGCAATTATACAAGTTTTATAAGAAAGATAAAAATCAAGCCATCCTAATCAAAGAATCCAAGTTCACAGTACAAGCTCAACATTTATATTTTGACATTGGGTAATGTTGGTTAATTTTTTGTTAAATTAAAATTTGAAAATAGTGAATGTTAAATGTAGATACCCTTGCTGCATCAGATCTCAAAAAGATAATTTAAGAGCCTATTTTAAGATGATCCATTGTCAAACTGGACAATTGGGTGTCACACATTTTCAGTTTGATTCAGGAGAAAAATGCTAATGTTTTTAGGCTTTACTTATGAATTGTAGAAAACTCAACAGCCTTTAAATTTTGATTACTAATTGCTCTAAACTATGTCAAATTAGGACATCATTCATCTTATCAGGTAGAATATAAGTAGATAAAGATTGAGATAGACAAGCCTACCATTTACCAGGAATCATTTTCAGGCAAAGAAACAAATAAATCTAATCAGCCCCTAAAAGTGAAATTGGAAAAATCAGATAGGAATCTTCTATTTACCTCAATTTCTTTGTGTTCATACTTTAGGGCATTTCTTCCACCTTGACTTTTCCTTCTAATCTTTTTCAACTCCGCCTGAGATTTCTCCAAAGAATCTAATTTACTTCTGTGTTCTGTTTGGTATCTCTTTAGAGTTGCCTGTAATTAAAACATTATGCCAAAAACACGATATAAATGGTTACCCAATTATCACCATCAATTAGCATTTAATGAAGGGCCAGGTCCTCTATTTTGCATCTCTGATGCACCTTATAATTATAGTGGGGAGGTGAAGAATTGCCTGTTGGAATGGAAAAACTCTGCTTTGAGGAGACTTGGGCACTGGCTCCACCACTTGTTACATGATCATGAGCAAGTCAATTAACCCTTGTAAACCTCAACTTTCTCATCTATAAAATGGGTAGAAAAAATCTGGGTCCTATCCTGAAGAATTATGGGAAAGTTGAGTAAAACATTTTGCATATTATAAAGTGCTATGTCAATATTGCATGTAAGTTGTTCTGTATTTAAAGAACTGTTTGTATGTTTTAAAACCTTAGCTAGAAACTCTATGAAAGTAAGAACAATTATCTTTTTTCATTTTTAACACCACCCTTAACACACACAGACACAAACACAGTTTTGACACAAAAAAGAGGATTGTATGTGAAATGGTGAATCTCCATTTTACACTGCTTACTATTTTTTTTTACTTTAAGTATACAATATGTTCCACATATTACTTTCAAAACTGTCCTGTTTGTTGTTGCCTCCTTCTGAATTTCTGTTCTCTAATGTGTATTTAAAAAATGTTTCAATAGCCCTCTTTTTTGGGGGGTCATTGTTATAGCTAACTGTCCCATCTACTGTACTCCCAAGAAGAAGAAAAAAAATTGAGTTTGTATTTTTAAGAAATAATAGGATCACAGTATAGTCTAGTTATAACTGTCTTTATGTGTAGATTTGTATGTGTGGTTAGCATTTGTATATGTCTTTGGTTTAATGGCACTGTAATGGAGGGTAATAGTTTTCAATGGTGAGTAGCTCTAACTTTATTCTGGATGGGCTGGATGGGAAGGGAAAGCGACTTTTACAGCTTTCTTTACTGAAAGAAAATCTAAAAGATTCCTTAAAGACAGAAGTGGGAAGAGTCAAGTCAAGTTAAAAAGACAAGCATTTATTAAGCAAATGTGCATTCCAGGCACTGGGCTAAGTGCTAGAAATAAGCAAAGAAAGAAAAAAGGAAAGTAAACAAGCAAGTAAACAAGCAAACAGCTCCTGCCCTCAAAGAGCTTACTTACATTTTAATGTCATAATATTAATATAATGAGACAATATGTAAGATATATAGAGAAGAAATGGGAGGCACTCTATGAGGGGAAGGCAGGTAGGAGAAATGGGAATGGCCTGGAGTAGGGGAGATGAGCTGAATCTTGAAAATAGGGAAATTGAGAGGCTGAATTGAGGAGTGAGAATATTCCAGTTAGTTTAAAGGCATAGAGATGGCAGATAGGGTGTGCTGTTTGAGGAATTGTAAATAGGGCAGTATTGAGTATATGGAGAAGAGTAAGGTATAAAAAGTCTGGAAACGTAGGAAAGGGGTCAAGTTAAGATCAGTTTTAGATGTCAAAGGCATTTATATTAGATCCTGAAGTTAACAGGAAGCCACTAGAGCCCATTGGGCTGGGGGTGACAATGGTCAGACCCACACTTTAGAAAAATCACCTGAATGGAAGACAGACTGGAGTCAAGGGAGAGATAAAGCAGGGAAGAATGGAGGGAACAGAGGGAATAGCTGTCAAAATCACAAGGCATAGAAAAAGATGGGATGATAAAAGATGTGATCAGATAAAGGAATTTCAGAGTTTATAAACATGGAAATGGAATACTTGTGGACCAAGGGTATGGCCATCTGTGTGTAGCTGAGGTGGAATGGAAGAACAAGTCATGGGAAGTGAGTAGACTGAGGAAACATCATTATAGAGGTTGAAGTCTTCAAGTATGAGTACAAGTGACTCAGAAAAGAATTATGAGCCTAGCACAGGGCTCATTAAGAGAGAGAGAGAGAGAGAGAGAGAGAAAGAGAGAGAGAATGAATGAATGAATGATAGGGGTAGTTGTGCATAGATAATAATCACCAGGATCTAGCAAAGCTGGTAGAGGGAGAGTGTGGGAGGGCCAACGAGGAATAAAAAGCATTTTGGCTCCCCACTTGGGACCAGAGAGGGTGGAGAATGAGAGAAAGGGTGGTGAAGGGAGGGACAGTAGGAGGGAGTCAGGTTTCAGTAAGGGCCAGAAGATGGAAGAAAACAAGAGATTCAATGAAAGAAATTTAGGAAAAAAAGGACTGCAAAAGATCTTTAGCAAGATAATTGAATTGTAAAAAAAAAAAAACCAAACCAAAACCTGCTCAGTAGATTAGGTGGATGTTGGAAAAGGGAATGTAAGGACAATGCTGGGAAGGGCTCTGATAAGGTGATTGGGAGCCCAAAGGTCACATCAAAAGTGAAAAAAAAAATGGTAGTAGCCTTTTGTATTAACAGAAAAGGGGAAAGGCCAAATATGGAGAGCTCTGCTTGGTGGTAATAGTATAATTATAGGAGCATAAAGGACAGAGATTTGGGATGGGAATGGAAGTTCTAGGAGTGCTGAAGAAAACTCTTATTGAAAGGATGGAGGTGTGAACAAAGAAAAGGCTAAAAGTGTTTATTTAGATTGGTGAATGGGAAGGGGGGGAAAGAGGAAGGGAATACATATTTGTAAAACACCTCAAGGATTAGCACTGTGTTAAGCACTTAAAAAAAATACCAAACAAATATCTCATTAGATCCTAAGGATAATATTGATCTTTATTTCACAGTTGAGGAAAGTGAAGCAAACATAAGTTGAGTGGAACCACTAAGGCCACTAAGCCAGATGATGAACTCAGCTCCTTCTGATTTCATGTCCTCTGCTATATTTGAACTCAGATCTTCCTGATTTCAGGTCTTTATTATTATCATGACCATGATTATTATTTCATTTAATTCTCATGACATGAAGAAATTGAGGCGAACAGGTTAAATGACTTACCCAGGATCACATGGCTAGTGAGTGTTGAACACAGACAGGCCTGCCTGACTCTAGGTCCAGCACTCTACTAACAGTGCCATTTAGCTGCCTAAATTGAATATTTAAATAAATCAAAGTAATTATTTAAATAAATGAAATTAATTGAGTAAATGAGATAACATTTATAAAAAGTGCTTAGCACAGTGCTTAGTGGGCACTATATAAATGGTAGCTATTAAATTTGCAAAAAGCTTTAATGATTTCTTATAATATTTCTTCTACCCATTTTAAATAGGGAGCTGAGTATCTTTTAAAAACAAGCTCAGAAGAAAAGAAGGAAAGAAGGAAGGGAGGGAGGAAGACAGGAAGAAAGACGAGAGAGTAAGAAAGTCAGAATGCAAGAACAAAAGGAAGAAAGGAAGAAACTCCATCCAAGTTTTGGGGCTAGGAAACTGAAGGTTACTTCCTTGGTGACATTCACCAGTAGAAATCTGGGGCTTCTCATGACAGAAATAAATCAGTGTACTCACATTCATGTATTTGACGTCAAGTTCTGTCTTCTTCTCCAGTTCATGTATAATTTCTTTGTGGAATTTTTTGAACTACAGAAAGGAAAGATAGCACATGGTATATTTAAAAATAGTTGTTGAAAATTCTAAAATGATGTTGAATGAATTTCAAAAAGGCAAATATGAAAAAGGTCACCTACGTTTTCATCAAGACTGTCATTGAGTTTCTTGTGTGTATTTGAAATCTCTATAAGGACGTGTCCTACAAATAAAACCAAATATATTGAAAAATAACATTTCCATTTCAGAATTTGATATAAAATTGCTATAACTATATATCAAAACTGTGCTGTCATTGTGAAACTATCTTCTAAGAAAACCGTTTTGGCAATGGGGTCTTCATAGCTAATCTCCCCAGGATAGTGTGTGTGTGGGGGCACTTTTTATGAACTCTTGCTCTACCAAACACAGCAGTATTGAGACATTACAAGGGTATGTAACATAAAATGACTTCTTAAAATGTATATTGTCTTTTATCTTTTAACACAAGCTCACTATGCTTTGCCCCAGATGTTGTATCTGACAAACAATCACCTGGATGATTACAGTAACTAATTATAGGACCAGATTATAGCTTTTTTTAAAGTATAATCTTCAAAGATAATCTGATTATTTGTCAGGGTTAAAGGAAGAGATTACTTCCTTTTTCTAACATTTGCAAGTTCTTCATCACAGAACAAAGTAGTGTTGTTGTAGTTAGAAGCATGAACACTATTTGAACGTACATCTCATAGGACATAAGGCTAATCAATTTACTGAAACAACTGCAAAAAATTCTGTCAGGAGCCATTCACATAGAAGAGAATGTTTAAAAACAAAGTACAGGGAGGTCCAGATTAATATGAATAATGAATCTAGTGAAGTGTATTTGAATTAGAACTATTCTAATAGAAATATGCAGTGCAAATTTGAATAATGTGCCCATTTCACAGGATTCATTATTTTCACTCATTGGGGGCAAGCTGTAGCTCATTGAATGTTGAAGCTGCAAGGAACTGTAGATATTTTGGATCATCCTTTTCCCAAAGACCTGGCTATAAGTTTCTGACATATTAAAGATATTCTGGTTTGCATAGTGCATATATCTGTGCTGTCATTGGGATGTATATCTTTTTTGCTCTGCTACTCTAGCATGGTTAAATATGACCAACTTTCCATCAAATGTCTTCAGCAGAAAACAGTGGTGTGATGCTAGAAAAATATGGAAGCTAAAAAAACACCCCAAAGTAATTGAACTTACAGAGTAGAGAAGCAAACATGTGCATAATAAGTAACTGAAAATAAAGGGAGACAAATGAGCAGGGATCATTGACTTCCAACTACCTTTGACAGAATGTTGACCTAGTTCATTTAGCAAATGAGCAGAACCAATGGAACACTGTATGACAGTAACAGCAATATTGTTTTAGGAATGACTTTGAGTAAATTAATCATTTTGACTATTATAAAGACACAAATTAAAAATAAAGTACATATGAAGAAAGATGCTATCTGCATCCAGAGAAAGAACTGATAAATAGAAGAATGTATAGAATAATTTCACACACACACATATGTACCTATTTGTATCTAATGGTAGCCATCTCTAGACCAGGAGGTAGGTTAAAAAAAAAAGAACTTTACACGATAACTTTATTATATATTTAAAAGGAATAGCAAGTTATAAGTAACAGATTTGCAGTTTCATGTGTAATCATTTTTTAAAAAAAATTATACTATGCTATGGAAATGCTTCTTTTATTTCATAATTAAAAATAAAATAAATAAAAAAAGAAAGCAATAAAGGAGTGTTAAAAGAACAATCAAAGAGGAAGTATGGTAAACCTAAGGATCAAAATAAAAGGTAGTAAGTGGCAGAGCCTAGATACAGACCCATGGCCCTTGACTTTAGAGTCAGCACTTTCCCCATTCATTGCAATCACTTTGAACATGCAGCCTAGATGATTACTAGGTGTATTCTTAAGTTTCGTTCTTAAAACCTTCTAGCTCCATGCTTGTGATCTGATCCCAGACTCTGAGAGTTAGAAGGGACCTCAGTGACCATCTAGTCTGATCCATACCAAAGGAACCCTTTCTATTAAAAAGCCAAGAAGTGGTTGTCCAGATTCTTCTTGAAAACGGTCAAGGATAAGGAATCCAATCTTGAGGAGGCCCACTCCACTTTCAGATAATTCTAATTGCTAGAAGTTTTTTCCCCCCTGACATTAAGCCTAAATTTACCACCTTGAAATTTCCATTCATTGTTCCTGGCACCTCTGGGGGTCCCACAGAACAAGTCTAATAACACCCACATATGATAGGTCTTTAACTGCTTGAAGACAGCTGTCAGTATTCCTGACTATTCTCTTTTCCAAGCTAAAATGCCCAGTTTCTTCAACTGATCCTTATGACATAGACTCAAGGCCCTTTATGATACTGGTTATACTGATATTACAAAAAATTTAAAGCGTAAAAAATTTTTGAAGCCATGTCATATGCAAATGAAAAATCAGTCACTAAAATTTCAGTAAATTTTTGGTAAAGTTGTAATTTAACTTTTAAGTGTGGCATAGAGGATAGGGCACTGGACCCAGGTTCAAAATCTGCCTCAGACACTTATTAGCTGTGTGATCCTAGGCAAGTCCTTAAGATGTATGTGCTTGCTTCAGGCTTCCTCATCCGGAAAATGAAATGCCCTCTAAGGTTCCTTCTAGCTCTACATCTGTGACCTATGAAAAGAGGTATGTTAGCTATTGGGGGGGGGGGAGGCATGGCATAATGGGAAAAGAGCTAGTCAGAAGGAGATGAGTTCAAATCTTGCTTCTGACACATATGTGACAAAGGGTAAGTCATGTAACCTCTCTGAAACTTGGGCAACTTCCTAAGATGTACTGAAAATGTATCTATTAAGTTATAGAAGGGTTGTTATATGTATGCATTGGTGCCCAAATCACAGATCCTTGATGTATGCTAGATACAGTGTATATATATGTATGTATGTATGTTATGCACAGAATGAATATGCTATACATAGTTCTGGGACCATTTGATGTGTGGGATCCTGGCAGTATGCTAAATATAGTAGATGCATATTAGATGGAGAATGTATATGCCAAACAAAGTAAGGAACATTTCTTAGACCATTTGGAGGGTTTTCCTTTGACTAAATCTGGATCAGGAAAGAATAGAAAAGTCATAAAAATATAGCATATTTAAAAGATTGTTTTGTGGTTCATACTTTGATTCTTAATGTTGTCCAAGATATTATACCTCCACCAGAAAATGTCTTTGCATTTTCACAATTAATTGAATTGCACACCAAGGAACCAAATGTTAAATTTTTTTTCCAGTCCTGTGATTTTCACGAAAATTTTAATTGATGCCTTGTTTTTATATCACTTGAAAAAAGGTTTTTATTGATATCTTCTCTTTTTTACATTCTCATAGTTATCCCTAGTATCCCTCCCCCTCCTCTTACCGTAGAACCATCCTATATAACAAATAGTAACAAAAAGAAAAAGCAGAAGAAAAATCAGCAAAACATATCAATACACTGAAAAAGTCCCAAAACCATGTACAATGTGTAACCTGTGTACCTCCCACCTTCATGAAGGGGTAGGTTGGAGGTGTCTTCTCATATCTTTTCATTTGAGTCATCACATTTATTTTTGAATATATTTATTTCCCCTTCCTACCCAGAGAGCTAGCCCTGGTAACAAAGGATAAAAAGAGAAAAGAAAAAGAGGGAAAAAAAGCAGTTAAGCAAATCTAACCAAATATACCAACTGTAGGTGCCAAATTAAAGACTACAATCTAGAACTAGGATCTGTGATCAAGGCAAATGGCATTAAATCATTAGATATGTAAACAGAACAGCACAATGGCACAATCTGCTCACTGTATCTGCTGGTCCTTTACCCTTGCCACAACACACACACAGCCATCTATGTATGTATGTATCTATCTATCTATAGGTGCAAAATGGTACCTACCAGGATCTTTTTGCTCATTCAACTCCAGAACTGATTTTCAAACAGTAGTAGCTTATTTACATAATGGTTATTGAATTTGAAAGCTATCATTGGAAAGAGGACTTAGACAAACTGCTTTTATACTGAGCTCACTGGTAGATTTATGAGGCAGCTAAGTGGCACTATGGATAGAACTCTGGGCATGGAGTCAGGAAGACCTGAATTAAAAATCTGGCCTCAGACAGTTACTCACTGTGTGACCCTGGGCAAGCCTCTTTAACATCTATTTGTTTCAGTTTCCTCAACTGCAAAATGGGGATGCTGATAACACCTGTATTGCAGAGTTGTGAGGATCAATTGAGATAGGATTTGTAAAGCACTTAGTATAGAGCCTAGAACATAGTAGGCATTCTATAAATGCTTATTCCTTTCCCCTGTAGATTTATTATCTTCTTGTTATTTAGCTGTTTCAGTTGTGTCCGACTCTTTTGCGATCCCATCTGGGGTTTTCTTGGCAGAGATATTGGCGTGGTTTGCCATTTCCTTTTCCAACTCATTTTACAGATGAGGAAACTGAGGCAAACAGGGCTAAGTGATTTGCTCAGGGTCACACAGCTAGTTTCTGAGGCCAGATCTGAACTCAGGAAGATTAGTCTTCCTGACTCCAGGCCTGGCATCCTATCCACTTGCCACCTAGCTGCGCATTTATTATCTTCAAATATTTATTTCTTCCTTTCCCACTGTGAACTGCCAACTTTTTTGGCAGAAATAGTCAGAACACCCAGACTATCAAAACCTTTGATAAAGTCTTCCTCATTGTAGATTAAGTTTCTTCTACAGAAACAGGCTTGTTTCATACATACTCTTCACAGAACTTAGAATCAGAAGGGAACTCAGAGGGCATCTAATCCACTCTACCTTTTAACAGAAGCTCCTCCACAACATTTCACATGGTGCAGTGGAAACAGCATTGGCTATGGTTCTCAGAGGACCTAGGTTTAAACCCTGACTCTTCGATTACTACCTTATATGACCTTGGCAAATCCTTTAAGCCCTGCTGGCACTCAGTTTCTTTCATCTTTAAAAAAAAAAAAGCAGGCTTGGTCCAGATGGCTTCTGAGGCTCCTTCTAGATCTCAATCTATGATCTTTGATAAATGCTCAGTCTCCATGTGAAGAGCTACTCCTGTGGCTCCCTATCACCTCCAGAATCAAATATAAAATCCTCTGGTGTTCAAAGCCCTTTATAACGTGTCCCCCTCCTGCCTTACCCTACTTCTTATACCTTACTCACCTTCATGTACTCTGTGATCTAGTGATCCTTGCTGTTCCTCCCACAATGACACACCATTCTTAGCTCTGGGCATTTTCAATGGCTATCCCTTATACCTGGAGTTTTTTCGGTCCTTCTTGGCTTCCTTCAAGTCCCAGCTAAAATCCCACTTTCTACAAGAAGACTTTCTTGACTGCCCTCAATAATAGTGTCTTCCCTCTGTTAATTATCTTCATTAGATCAAACATCTTTTTTATCCATGGTTATTTGCATGCTGTCTCTCCTACTAGATCGAGCTCCTTGAGAGCAGAGACTGTTTTTTACTTTTTTTTGTATTCCTCATGCTTAACATAATACTTGGCACCTAGTTGGTGCCTAATAAATGCTTGTTGATTGCCTGTGGAGATCTATTACCTCCTCTTAGGGAAGATAGCCCATTTTACTTTTGGATAAACAATTTCAATGATTAGGAAGTTCATCCCTACAGTAAGCTGAAGTCTGTCTCCCTGCAGCTTCCATCCACGGCTCCAAGAGTTAGGCCCTATGAGGCCAAGCAGAACAAATGTAATCCTTCTAAATGTCAACCTTCAACTCTCTCCCATAAGTTTTCCTTTTCCTTCTCCAGGATAAATACCTCTAATTCCATCAAATGATCCTCACATGACAAGATTCCCTCACATTGGCTGCATTCCTTTGGATCCTCTGTGGTAGGTCCTAAACATAATGCTCAGAATTAAAAACACGATATTCCATATGTGTTACACTCTTGGAACTTTTCCAGGCCTTTCAATCTGCCTAACAGTTTAACTTTCTTTTATTTGTGGACTCCTCAATTAAAGTGTAAGCTCCTTGATATCAGGGACTGTCTAGCTTTATTATATCTATTCCCAGCACTTAGTACAGTGCTTAGGACATAATAAAAACTTAGATGCTTTTTCATTTACTCATGCATGTATACATGTGTATGTACACACACACACACACACACACACACACACACACACACACACACACACGCATGCCTACATTCCTTCCCCTCTTCCCAACAGTATTGTTTGAATAATGGTCATAAGTCTGCAGTAAGTAATTTTTGTTATGCAACATACAAATTGGATGGAAACCCTGCAGTTAATTTATGGGAATACATAGGATAGCCAGGCATGAATAGGTTGTGATAATAATAATAATAATAATAAGTCTAGAATGTATATAATGCTTTAAGGTTTGCAAAGCGTTTTTCATATATTATCTCACTTGATTCTGCATCACTGAAAGTAATAACCGCATCACAGATCCATTTGAATGTAACACAACAAACTTTTTTTCCATGTATATTTCCTTACTCAGTTGCCCTAGTAGAAACATGTATATCACTTATGATTGAAAGAACATATTCGTTTATTACCAAAACCATACTGTATCTGCTGACTGAATGTAAACTCCCTGATAGTGGAGATAGTTCCATCTTTTTGGACTTTGACCCCTGTATGTAGCATAATGCCCAGTATGCCACAAGTATATAATAAATGCTTGCTATTTGATTTATGCAGTGGATAACATCTCAGGTCTGCAGTCAGGAAGTTCAAATCCTGCCTCAGACACTTCCTAGCTGTGTGACCCTGGGCAAGTCACTTCACCCCATTTGCCTCAGTTTCCTTATTTGTAAAATGAGCAGGAGAAAGACATGGCAAACCACTCCAGTATCTCTGCCAAGAAAACCCCAAATGGGGTCATGAGTCAGACACGACTGAAATGACTGAACAACAAAGTTTGATTTATACCTTGCTGTATGTTAATAAGCTGTTGAAGCCTATTGGAGACTTATCTTTGTAGTTACTTTTATCAAGGAATTTTATGGGATTTAAAAATATGCACATGTGGTTTGAATTTGCTCATCATGCTGCTGTTTTTGGTGGTTGTGCTGGGGATTTGTCTGTGGCAAATGGGCCATTAAGATCATCACTGGGGAGTCTTACCTCCTTCCCTATATATACCCTCACTCTCTTCAACCTTGCCTAGCACTTTACACCAGGGGAAATATACACATACTGCAATGATTCTTTAACATTAGGGGGAAAGAAGCCAGTTGACTGTCTTGCTTACAGTAGTATAAAAAAGACACAGCTAGGTGAGAATTCATGTCAAAAGAGTAGTGTTTTATTTTGATTCAGGATTCTTCTAACTTGATTCTTTTAATATATTACCAGTAAAGTTGATCTTAATTGCATTTTATGACCCACACATACCTTATTGCATGCATCTTTACCCTCAAGCTTGAATTACTAGACTGGGCTAGCTTAGGCCTGGCCTATAATATGAGAGATCTGTGGCGGAGGACAGCCTTCAAAACTGCATTTTGCCTAGAGTCAAACACTTAAAAAAATGATCAACAGATAATTAGCAAATCAGCAGGATTTTGTATTTTCAGCATCTTTTACTCAATTACATTACTGCAAAGATATGGTCTGCTATAGAGAACCATTTGCAAAAGCTTTCCTATTCCTTTGTCATATTTGCATCAAGTATACCTTCAATGTAAGTCATTTTCGTTTTTTTTTTTTTTTGGCTAGGCAATGGGGTTAAGTGACTTGCCCAGAATCACAGAGCTAGTAAGTGGTATGTGTCTGAGGTTGGATTTGAACTCAAGCCCTCCTGAATCCCGGGCCAGTGCTCTATCCACTGCGCCACCTAGCTGCCCCCAAATGTAAGTCATTTTCAAAGATTTCATAAAGTAATTAAATATATGTTATGAGTCCATGGGCAACACCTTGGCAGAGACTGCAAAGAGAAACTCTTCAAATACATACAAAATTGCTTCAAATAAAGCAACTTGTTCTTGGTAAAGCAAGTTTACTTTAAAAAATTGCTTAAATTACAATATTTTTACTTAAATAGCAATATATGTGAAGGACATGCTATTCACATGTTTTTTCATTAAATACATTTCTCCAATTTTATATAATATGTCGATCTGAAAATGTGCTGAGAAAATTATCTGCTAATGCTGGAAAGCAGTGAGGCACAAGAGAGAAGGGAATATAGTTATGTCTTTGAACTCTCTCATCACTAACACACCCTTCCTATGGTTTCTTGTTCACACCCTGGTGCAAAAGCTTAATAAAATAAGCCATTCACTCTGTGGACCAGGAATGGAAAACCTAACCTTACACAGCTTGTTATTCTTGTCCCTCACAGTGCATGGAATTTAAAAGTAGACCTCAAAGCATCAGACACTAAATCCTTGGTCAGAGGGATTTAGTAAGCCAACAACAACAACAAAAAAAACCCAACCCAAACCCTCATCTTTGCTATGATGCTGCCAAAGGTTTATCTTGAAATAGAAAATGAAAATATCTTCTGTTATTTTAAGCATTTAGAGTAGCTTAATATTAATATCAAATGTTACTTTATGTTTGAAATGTTCACACCACATGCCTCTGTTTATTTTTATTGCTGTGACCTCTTCTTACGTAAATTACCTTTGAAAGGGGAAAGAAGAAACTTGGAAAAAGACTAGCCCCAGATCATAAGAGCAGATCTACAGGCATCTCCAAGCTCGAATTAACTTGATGTTATCAGACCCTCAGAGACACCATAAGTAAAGGCTTAATCATGTCTCCTCTTTTAGATTTTGAGTTAGTATTTGGAGAATAAACCTGGAGGACATAAACCTACTGTGATTTAGTAAGAATGAATTATATTGGGGCAGCTAGGTGGTGCAGTGGATAGAGCTTTGGAGTCAAGAGGACCTGAGTTCAAATCTGACCCTACACACTTGACACTTACTAGCTGTGTGACTCTGGGCAAGTCACTTAACCCCAACTGCCCATCAAAAAAGCCAAAAAAAAAAGAATGAATTATATTGTCATATGGACATACTAAGGAAATGGGATTACATACATTTAAAAAACTAAATATAATTTAAAAGTAATCTGTCTCATCAATTTTCCACTTAAATTCATAAAAATGAAGCTGAGATATTGGTATAACTTTAAAGTGGGACCTTCAAGCAACAATTTGCAGAAGAGTTTCTTCACTTTTTCACTAAGAGTCTTACTATGTATCCAAAGGGACTTCTAGGATTACACAAATTCTCCACTTTAGGGGTTATTTGGGCTGTGATTACACCTATGTTGTGAGGCAAAGATAATAAGTAGAACAATTCCCATTTATTTAGTGCTTTAAGGTTTGCATAGTGCATTATACAAAACTCAGTGCACTTTAAAGATCTGATTTAAAAATAAAGCTTTAAGGGCAGCTAGGTGGGGCAGTGGATAGAGCACTGGCCCTGGATTCAGGACATCCAGGGTTCAAATCTGGCCTCAAACATATAACACTTAGTAGCTGTGTGACCTTGGGCAAGTCACTTAACCCCAATTGCCTTGCCAAAACAAAGAAAAAGAAAAAGAAAAAAAAAAGATAAAGCTTTAAAGAGGACAAAGACTTTGGGAGACCTTGTTCAGATTCTCTCAGATAGATTATATAGGCTGCCTAAAAGTCTTAGGCAGGCACAAGAATAATAGAACTTAATAATAACTCAATTAACTTTTGGGACAACTTCTGTAAGAAAAATTCTTACTAAATGTTTTCACAAATTTGGCTTCTCACAGCTTAAAAAAATAGTTAAGGAAACACCTAAGAATCTATTCTACTAAAATCTCTCCTAACATGTAAATGAAGTTTGACTTCATAATTTAGATGGACCTTTAGCTCTCTTAAATAGAGCAGCAACTCCATAACTATCACCTCAAAAGGGAAATAATAGGAGTCAAGATGGCAGAGGACAGGCAGCAGCCCAGCTAAATTCTCCCAACATTCTCCTTCAAATAACTTTGAAATAATGCCTCAAATCCAATTCCGGAGAGGCAAAGCAAACAAGAGGTCAGAGCTAGATATTTTTTTTTCCAGCCAAAGACAACTTAGGAGGTCAGCAGGAGAGGTTTGTGTTACTAAGATCTGTGAAGTGGCAACACCAGTGGTGGGCTTTGGAGGTGGCCAAGATGACAGCAGCCCAGAGATGGTAAAGGGGTCAGACAACTGGTCAGAAAGAGATTACAGGGGACCATATGCTGGTTCTGGATGCAGCTGGCACTGATTGGCAGATGATAAAAGGGGAGGCTGGATTAAGGGAGGCAGCAGTCAGAAGCAAAACAGACTTTTGAGGAGGATAAAAAGAGAAAGAAGGATAAATAGAAGAAAGTAAAAGAAGAGAAATACAGAGTAATCATAACTGTGAATGTGAATGGGATTAGTTCACCCATAAAATGGAAGCAGACAGCAGAATGGATTAGAAATCAGAATCCAACAATATGTTGTTTAAACATGAAACAGAAACACACACACACAGAGTTAAAATAAAGGGCTGAAGCAGAATCTATTATGCTTCAGCTGAAGTTAAAAAGGCAAGGGTAGCAATCATGATATCAGACAAAGCAAAGAAAAAAAAATGACCTAATTTCAGAGATAACCAGGGAAACTACACTTTACTAAAAGTAACCAGACAATGAAGCAATATCAAAAAATTTTATAGCAAATTTCTCTGGTAAAGGATTCATTTCTCAAATACATAGAGAACTGAGTCAAATTTATAAAAATAAGAGCCATTTCCTAATTGATAAACAGTCAAAGGATATGAATAGGCAGTTTTCAGGAGAATTGAAGCTATCTATAATCATATGAAAAAATGCCCTAAATCACTATTGATTAGAGAAATACAAATTAAAACAACTCTGAGGTACCACCTCACATTATCAGAAATGACAAATGCTGGAGGGGAGGAGGAAAATTGGTATGCTAGTTGTTGTTGGTGGTGGTAGTGGTGGAGATGTGAACTGGTCCAAACATTCTAGAGAACAATTTGGAACTATGCCCAAAGGGCTATAAAACTGTGCATATGCTTTGATCTAACAATACTATTACTAGGTCTGTACCCCAAAGAGATAAAAGGAAAAGGGCCTATATGTACAAACATATTTATAGCAGCTCTTTTTGTAATGACAAAGAATTGGAAATTGAGGGGATGCTTATCAATTGGGGAATGGCTGAACAAGTTGTGGCATACGATTGTGATAGAGTACTATTATGCTGTAAGAAATGACAAGGAGAGTAATTTCAAAAAAACATGGAAAGAACTATATGAACTGATGCAAAATGAAGTGAGAAGAACTGGGAGATCATTGTGCACAGTAATAGCAATGTTGTAATGATGATCAACTGTGAAAGACTTGGCTACTCTGATTAACACAATGATTCAAGACAATTACAAAGCACTCATGATGAAAAAATGCTATCCAGAGAGAGAAATGATGAACTCTGAATGCAAATTAAATTATAATTTTCTCACTCTATTATAATTGATTGCTTTTTTGTTTTTTATGATATGGGTAATATGGAAGTATATTTTGCATGATTTTACACGTATAATTGATACTGCTTGCCTTCTCAGCGGGTGAGGGAGGAGTGGGAGGAAGGGAGAGAATTTGAAACTGAAAATGTAAAAGAAAGGAACCCTAAAACTAAATAAAATTTAAAAAAAGGGAAATAAAATAAGAAAAGAGTCTGTCATCAAGTTTGTTCATTAAAATGTCTTCAGTGTGGTTATTGTTTGTCCTTCATCTCAAAGAGGACGGTAACATCAGGAAGATGATGTCATGACTTGCAAATGAATTGGATTTGAGTGAAGGAGGGCTGTGCAAAGTCAACAGCCTCACTCTCTCCTTCAAAGCCATCTGGGTCCAGTGGCCAGATATCAGAACCTGGCTCCCTTCAGTGCAGTACAGTAGCACTGGACTGGAATCCAAAGGATTCCAATCCCACCTTTACCACATACCAGCTGTGTCATCCTGGGCCAATCATTTCACCTCTCTAGGACTCAGTTCCCCATCTGTAAAATGAGGGGAGTTTGGGCTGGACAAGCTCTAATGTCTCTATGTTGATCTATTTTACTCCTGTTTTTATACAATGTGACAACTGTGGAATATGCCAACACTAGAATTCTAAGTATAAAAACCACATTTTTAAAAGTTAGCATTAGTATTACCAAACAGGTTAGGTCTGACCTAACCATTATCCTGACTGTTAGGAGATTTACAGATTAGGAAACTGAGGCCTGGAGAAGTGAAATGATTTATGCAAGGTCATGCAGCTAGTATGTGGTAAAGGTGGGATGTGAACCTAGAGAGTAAGTAGCAGAGATTAGATTCTAACCCAGGCCTTCTAACTCTAAATCCAGTGCTTTTTCAACTATACCAAGACGAGTCCTTGTTTTAAATGGAAAATGTTTTGGAATCCCATTAAAATATTTCAATTTGAAATTTTTCATCCATTCACAAAGATTATTTACCATGAAAACAAAATTACAGAGTAAATAATAATAATAATGAATATTTAAGAGATTTAGATAAGGACTCAAAGGAAGTATTTATTGCTCTTGATAATGGAAGTGAAAAACATATAATAAGGGGAAGCTAGGTGGGGGCAGTGGATAGAGCACTGGCCCTGAAGTCAGGAGGACTTGAGTTCAAACCTGGCCTCAGACCAAACACTTGACACTTACTAGCTGTGTGACCCTGGACAAGTAAGTCACTTAACCCCAATTGCCTAAAAATAATTTAAAAAAAAGAAAAGAAAAACATATACTAAAAATATAAGCAGAAATGTATCTATATGTATATAACATTTCTATTTTTATGGTACATATATGACTGTATACTTAATAATTCCAAAAATCACTGTAAGTACAGCTAAATTATCACCTACATGTTCCTCCACTTAAAAGTGAGCAGTGAGGCCTCCTGTACCCCCAATCCTCAAAACAACAACAACAAAGAGAGTAGAAATATACCTTCTGTTGAAAAGAAGTCATTATAGACACTAAGTCTTGAGGTATGGAATATTTCGTGTATTTTTTCATATTGTTTTTCTACTTATTTATTGGTTTTGCTTATTTTTTCTCCTCTTTTTCTTAATTTTTTAAAATACGTTTTTTATTATTTTATTATATTCTTTGGAAGGGGTGGGGAAGAGATACTGGTGGCATGTAGGTAATTTACAAACAAGATCAAAAAATAAATATTTATTAGAGAAAAAGAAAACAAAACAAGTTACTGGAGATAACCAAATGTGAAAATAATAGTAAGAAAAATAGACCCTGTTAATTAAAAAAAGTATGTTCTATTTGACCAACAAATAACAAATGTTACACTGCCCTCAAAAACTCCCACAGGACCCAGGATCAGAAATTTAAGGAAATTCAAGAAAGGCAGTCTAGAGAACTGAAATGACTTACCCAGCATAGCCCAAGGAATAGTAGGCAGCAGAGCCTAGATTCAAACCCAGGTTCTCTGACTCCAGTCCCAATGCACTTTCCTCAATACCAAACCACCTCTTTTTATACTATCTAACTGACTGGAAGCCAACATGGGATAGTGGATAGAGTGCCAGCATGGGAGTCAAAAGGATTGACAAATACTGTGTGACCACAGGCAAGTTCCTTCACCTCTCAGTAAACTGTAGATGATCTAGCATTGGTATAGGGTGATCCCTTAGAGAGATGAAGAGACCACAGGTCTGGACCAGCATCACTTTTCACCTTGGCACCCTTCCCTCTGACTTTGGATTCATGCTAAATATTTCCTGGGTAGGGATGTATACCTTAAACAATTTCTGAGCTCCTAGCTCTTTTAAACAGATAAAAAGACTGGCAGAAAAGCCAAACTGTTGAGTGGGGGTGGGGTGGCAGGAACACAGAGTGGACCACATTGCCTCTTTCTAATTCCCTAGACTCTTAATTTTAAATAATACCTCTGTGGCAGGGACAGAATAGTGATGTCCTGAAGTTTCTTCTTAGTTCTCCATATTAGGGTGATATTTGGAGTAGGTTTGATCTAAAATCTGATCCCAAATCAATTGAGGGCATTAAGGGGCTCCCTGAACTTGTATTTTTGAGTTGCCATATTTTCCAGAAACGCTGGACCCAGAGTATGCAGGAGGCCCTAAACGTGTTAAGGACGAAGCACAGCCCCCTGCCCCCACCCGTCCCCAAACTGACATAAAAGTAACGGGGACAGCTATCTCATCCTTCTTCCTCTATGACTTGGGTCTTATTAAATATAAATATATTACTAGAGAGTATAAGAATGTACTTTCTTTGACAAATTTTACTCATTTATTTATGAGATAGAGAAAATAAAATGAAAAATTAATAGAAGGCATTTATAAATATACAAAATGCAGGGTAATTTATTTTAAAAGATAAACACAGAAACTCACTTAAATCTACTTAGAAAAGAAATAAACACATAAGCATATGACTCTACAAATGTTGGATGATTATTGGCAATTCAGTATACTTTAAGGTCTGCAAAGTGTTTTACATAGATATATTATCTCATTTGACTCTCACAACAATCCTGTCAGGTAGGTGCTATTATCACTCCCATTTTATAGATGAGGAACCCAAGGATAAAGGAAGTTAAATGATTTGAAGTCCAGCACCCAATCCATTATACCACCTGGATGCTTCAAGGAGAAAATGGAAAGAAACTGATAAATAATAAAACTAGAAAGAAAAACTATATTCTAAGTTACAACTGCCTCAGAACTCTCCTAGCACCCTATATGTCATGCAGATCTGTATTCTATTTATTTGTAGATATGTCTTTCCCCCTCTGCATTTCTATATTAGAATGTAAGCCCTTGAGGGCAGATTCTATATTTATTTAATCTCTCTATCCCTAGGCATAGTGCTTTGAATATATATTACCCACTAAACAAATGTTTGCCGAATCAAAGAATCAAATCAACACTTAGGTACACCTCTATATGTTCATTGATGTACCTGAACTTGGTTTTTTAAAAAATGGCAAACTTTTTTAGGTCTATACAGTATTAAAGTCATACATGTAATAAGGCAAAATTGATATATCAAAAACCAAATATCAAATGCAGCAAAGCAACACCATTAAATATTTTTATAATATAAGGGAAAAAGATATTTTTACACATAGAAACACCCTATGTATACTAGATTGACAGCTGGTAGTGGTTCACCTGGGAGCAGAGCAGGTAAAGTAGATTTTATGATCTTGCCAGGCTTTAAATACTTACATTGCCAGACAAACTAGCCCTGTTAATGTTCTTCACCATAACTTTGGCATAGGCTGCCCTTATATCTGGAACGAGCTTCCTCCTCACCTCTGCCTCTTAGAATCCCTAACTTCCTTCAGAGCTAACCTCCAACACTACCTCCTATATGAAGCCAGATGGCACAGTGGATAAAACATTGGACATGGAGTCAGGAAGACCAGAATTCAAATCTTGCCCCAAGGATTAACCAGCTGTTTTTCCCTGGGCAAGTCACTTAGCCTCAATTTTGTCTCAGTTTTCTCATCTGTAAAGAGGGGATGATAAGAGTGCCTATCTCACAGAGTTATTGTAAAGGATAAAATGAGATATTTGTAAAGTGCTTTGCAAACTTCAAAGTATACACTTTGAATAAGCTATTATTATTATTATCCCCTCAGCTGCTATATATTATTATTATTATGCTGCTAATGGTTTCCTCTAAATTTTTGTTGTTGTTTAGTCATTTCAGTCATGTCTGACTCTTCATAACCTCATTTGGGGTTTTCTTGGCAAAGATCCTGGAGTGGTTTACCATTTCCTTCTCCAGCTCATTTTACAAATGAAGAAACTGAGGGAACAGGGTTAAGTGAGTAGCCCAGGGTCACACAGCTAGTAAGTATCTGAGGCCAGATTTAAACTTAGGAAGATGAATCCACTGTGCCACCTACCTGCCCTCCTTCAAATTACTCTATTTACTTCATACATATTTTGTATATATTCATATGTTTACAAGTGTTGCTTCCCCCATAGAACGTAAGGCAGGGACTTTTATTTTTGTCTTTGAATCCCCAACACCTGGCACAAAGCATAGGCTTAATAAAGGCTTGTTGGCTGACTGAATTAAGTATATTAAAAAAAAAACTTGAAAACTATTGACAGAAATTACTGAATACACAGACAAAAGAAGGGAAAAATCTTAACCCCAGTCCTAGATTTTTAATCAGGCAGAGCCAAACAAATGATCAAATAGTAAGTTAGCAAAAAGAAAAAAAAAGTACATTTGCTTTGTGTCTCCTTTAAGGATCCCAGTTCTGCTACTTTTGACATTATTTTCTTGCTTAATCTTTAAAAAGGCTAACACCACCATCAGAACCAACACAAATACTATTAATGGGTATACAGTTCTAGTTACACTGATCTGATTTTGTTGTTGTTGTTGCATTACCTAAAGTTAAGGGATCGGGACTGTAGAATTCATCTAGTCAACAACCTTAGTTTCTAAGGTTCTAATTTAACTTTGGATACTCAAGGTGGGAGCTTTGTCCAAATGATTTAACTGTTGGAGGTCCTGGGCATACTGCAATTCTTGACATAAATGAAGACAGTCTCTAGAAAGATATCTAATTCAGACCCATTTTTTAACCTGAATTGCTGCAATGGCCTCCTAACTGGACTTCTGGCTTCCAGCCTCCATCCTCCAACACATCGTCACATAGCTATGAAACCAGTATTCCTAAAGCATAGGTCTGACTGTATCACTTCCCAGCTCAGGAAAATTCAGTGACTCCTTATTGCTTCTGTTTGACATTTAAAGTCTTTCACTCTGGCTCTCACTTATTTTTCTAGACTTCTTTCACATTAATCCTCTTCCCATACTCTGTGTGCCAGGCGAACTAACCTATATGGTGTTCCCTCTGCATAATATTTCATCATTTGTCTCTATGACTTTACAGTCTATTCCTCATGCTTAGAATGCTCTCCTGGGAATCTCTAGTTCCCTCATGGCTTATGTCAATTGTTACCTCCTACAAGAAACCTTCTGTGTTATTAGTACTCTCATCCCCCTTTATTTTTTGTTTATTGTGTGTGTATATAATATTTATCTATGTATGTGTTACTCTCCCCATAGTAGAATGTAAGCTTGTTGTATTCTTATACCCTCAGTGACACTCAATGTGCCTTGCATATTAATTGCTTAATAAGTGCTTGCTGAATTAATTAGAATAAGGTGGCTTCTAGGCTCTTTGACTCTCCTTGCTGTGTTGGTTAATCTTCTGTAAGAAGTTCACTTGGTCCACTTCTAATTTGGAGGAATCTTTGTCTTTATTTGCCCATTTCCTATTTTTTTTTTGAGTAGCAACAACTTGTTTAAATAGGTCAGGTTGTGAGTATTTCAACTACATTACAGTATTATCTTCTCATTCTGCCCCTTTCCCCAATTTGTTGTTGGCTTTGCCTTTTATTTTAACTCACTGATGGTTTGACTG
Organism: Phascolarctos cinereus; assembly: GCF_003287225.1. Lineage (NCBI taxonomy): Eukaryota > Metazoa > Chordata > Mammalia > Diprotodontia > Phascolarctidae > Phascolarctos > Phascolarctos cinereus. Next base: position 212,550,191 of record NW_027555847.1, read on the forward strand.
CACACAGACAGCTGATTTTAAAATAATTTCTTTGTTGGTAACCATGTGTCTTCAGTCAGCTAAGTTCTAATCACAATGTCCAGTGCCTTCCAATTGTGTTCCTGAAGAAAATATTCATGAGGCACATGCACTAGGCTTCTGAGTGATCTACAAATCTTTGTTTTCTTTCATTTAGTTCCAAAATATATTTTCTGACACTCTTTCACTGCTTCCTCTTTGCCTACTTTTGCATTGAAGACATTTGGTATTAAGACAGATGCTTGACTTGGTTTTGAGGATCTTGTCAATTTCTTGATAGAATATTTACTTCATGTTCCTCACCACGTTAGTACTTAAGATTCAGTTATCTTTTCACTGGCATTTTTGCTCATAAGTGCTGTAAGACAAAAACAACCAAGTGTCCTGTGAAATAATGTTTCTTACTCCTTTTAGGCCTATGATCAAACCAATTTTGCCAGCTCTTATTTGCCTCTGCTAGAACTTGCAAATCATCCTTCCATTCAACTGTATCTTTACGTCTTCGGGTTTCATTTACAGCAAGTATGCCAATCTTGATGTGGCTCAACTCTTCATACGGTATATCAATTTGCTGGTCATTGAACAAAGACCTTGCCCTTAGAAGACTAAGAGTTAAATTAATATTTGTAGGTGCTCTAAAAAACTGTGCGATTCTTAAGCACTCTCTTCCTTATTTTGCATCACCATCCACCACAAAAATCCTGCCGCAAACCTCATTGTGGTGTGGAGGTGGCCTTGGATTCTTGAAGGTTATGCCAATGGAGAACAAGATCTGGTGGTTTCTACCAAATTGGAAGGGTTTTGACCACAATCCCAGCAACACTGTCTTCTATCCAAAGACCAATTTAAGTTCAGACAAGTTCATCATCAATAGATTAGCCAGTAGCTAACAGATTCTTAGGTCAGGGTAACCCATAAAATAAAAATATAAAATAGCTCTTGGTCCTGTGCAGTCTTTTTGTTTTTGCAGTCTCTTGGGAGGCAGTATACTGTACTAGAAAGACTAGTGGACTTGCAGCTAGAGGACCTGGGTTCTAATTCTAGCTTTGTTGCTTACCACTTCTATGTATTTGGGCAATATCACCCTAGGCATCTATTTCCTCATCAATAACTAGAGTACTGTCCTGAAAGTTCTAAGATTCCTTGCAGCTTTAAATCTGTGGTCCTATGATCCTAAAATTCTGGGCCAGTTTTCTCAAACTACAGAACTGAGTTTCTCTAAGTAATATCTTATAAACAAAACACAATTATTCTACTACTGATTATTGATATCTTTCCTTCATGTTTTAAAGGAAAATATTGAAGAAGATGATTATTTATAGAACATAGCATTCATTGATGTACCATCAGATTTGGTAGACAAGAATTATCTATGGGCCAAACTCTACAATCTTATTATGGATTCTAATCCAGCAATGGTTCTTTACAGTGTTTCTTCAGAGTGTAAGAATATGTCCCTTTCTTATGTGAACAGTTTGGTTGCTGAAAGAAGAGAAAGAACTTTGTGTAAGGAAAAAAGGACGCAATCAGCTTGTGAAGAAACACAGTCTCTCAGATAAAATGTGAAGAAGACACAGTGCAGACTGTTGGGATGGGTAGAGAGACAAAACTGCCCCTCAGATAAATGTACAAAAAGGACAGGACTTATTTGAAGGAAGAGAAATGACTGAAGTAATGATGGCTGTGGGGTATTTTCTCTCATCAGATCATTTGTATGTGATTGTGTTTTAGAGTTTTATAGATTATAAGTGATGCAACTATAGGTCAATCACTGTTTGGAGGCTGTGGAAAGATTCAACAAGAACTTTTAGGTTTGTACCTGGTAGGAATGTGGATTTTGTGAGTTTTGTTACCTCATAAGACAAAAATAAGTCACTGACCACAGGAGGCTCTGATATGAGGCACAGCAAATTAAAAAAAAAAAGGCAAGCCAATGGGAGTAAGCTGATGGGAAGGTTTCAACTGCTTTGCTGGGAGCCTGCTATTAGGAAAAGTACTGCTTTTCTGATTGGCTGAAAAAGACTTGGAAGCTTATTTGAAAGCTCATTGGAAGCTAGCTGAATTATGGTGCTCTTTGAGGCTATTGACCTCTTGTGGCCTTCACAGCTGGAGAAAAGAGAAGCCTCTCAGGAGGTTCTTGGTTGTTCTATACTAAAGGAGAGAAATAGAGGGGAAATATAGGCTTTGCATCTGCTTTACTGTAAGATGAGGCTTGACTGGCTAACAGCTGATTGGACAAAGCAGAATCCTCTACTCCTCTTGAGTAGACTAGACTTGTTTGCATCGCCTAAAGAGCTAACCTCAGAACTTTGGTAGTTCTATGGATTAGTGGGAACTGCTTGCCAAGACAATAGCATAACACTTTCTTAGCATCCTGTAAGGGGTGGCAGTTAATTAAAATAATTTGTCACTGCTTTATCATTTCATGAGCAGGACTAGATGTGCCTAACAGGAGCAGTGAGGACAAGAAGTGGAAGAGCTAGCAGAGAAGCAGCTTCATTTATCTAGTCTTTCTTCCACGTGACATCCTTTCAATAACTGAAGACAATGATCATATTCTATTCTCTACCTTTTTGCCATTTCTCCTCCCCACAAAAACCAAAACAAAACAAACCCCAAACCTAAACAAATGATAACTTTTGTCCAGGTTAAACATGACTAGATTGCAAAAAAAACAACTAATTCCCACATGGCACACTCAAATATAGACCAATGTACTTTTACTTAGATTTCTGGCAAAATTCTACAGTCAGGAGGTTTTACTGATAACAGATCATGATAGATTAATTTTATTTCATTTTTAAAAAAAGTATTACTAGCCCAGGAAATGTTAAAGACATCATATGCCTAGATTTTAGCAAAACATCTGATAAAATATTTCATGCTGTTCTTATATACAAGTTGGAAAGATAGGGACTAGAAGACAGTGGAGTTAAAGAGATTCATAACTAGTTAAATGACTAGAATAAAAGAATAGCTATTGGGAAAAAGAAGCATCGCCACTAAAAATATATGCAAGATGTTTACTTCCAACACTTTTATTTGATATGGAAATCCTAATAATTGCACTAAGATAGCAAATTAGAGGCATTAATAATGGAAATAAAGAAATAAAAATATCATTTGTAGCAGTGTTTAGAAAATTCAATAATTTCAGCCAAAAAGGTAATAGAAATAATAAAATAATTCAGCAGGAGTACAGCATAGAAATATTAATGCAAAAAACCTTTCACATTCTTACTTAATGCAATCAAATATTTATTACGTATCCACTGTGTTAGGTACTGTAGTAGGCACTGGGGACACAAATACCCTAAAAACAGTCCCAAACCCCAGAACCAATCCCAGATCTTCCCTCTAATAATATGCAGAACCTGGCCCTAACAGTGAGTCCAAAATCTGGAAGTAGGTAGAATTATAAGTGAACAACAACAAAAAATCCCACCAAGCTATTACTAAGACAGGGATGCTTTAGACACACCTAGAAAAAGAATAATTCCAAAACACTTACAAACAAGGCCTCATAGCAAAACATGGATCAGGCACAAATTCAACTAGAATTCTTGGAAGAGATGAATAATAATAATAATGATAATAATAATAATAATAATAATAATAATAATAAAAAAGAGCTCAAAATATTTTTATAAGTGAAAGTGCTAGAGGAAAAAATTATATAAGAAATGAGAATTATGAAAGAACTAGAAAAGGAATTAACGGTTTGGCATAAGAGACACAAAACCTTGCCCATATAACAAACTCAAAATTGAGAATGGACAAACTTGAAACCAATTGACTCCTTGAGGCAACAAGAAATATTTAAACAAGATTAAAAGATTAAAAAAACAAAAGAAATGAAAGATAGGTTATAGCAAAACAACTGACCTAGAAAACAGATCAAAGAGAAAAAAAAAGAATTACTGGATTAGCTAAAAGCTATGACCAAAAAAAGGAGCCTAACCATCATATCTTAAGAAATCTTGAAAGATGGGGCAGCTAGGTGGCGAAGTGGATAGAGCACCTGCCCTGAAGTCAGGAGTACCTGAGTTCAAATTCGGCCTCAGACCAAACACTTGACACTTACTTGCTGTGTGACCCTGGGCAAGTCACTTAACCCCAATTGCCTTAAAAAAAAAAGAAATCTTGAAAGAAAACTGCTCACATCTCTTAAAGCGCAAAGTTGAAATTGAAAGAATCCATTGATTACCTCCTGAAACCCTAAAATGAAAACTTCTAGGAACATTATTGCCAAAATCTACAGTTTGTCGGTCAAAGAAAAAATACTGCTAGCAGCCACAACTATGAAGGAGCAGAGAACTAGGAATAAGAAGAGTGAATTTTTCAAAATTACTAAGAACAAGCATGGCCTCACAGAAGAGACAGATATGAGATGGCATCCTGGTTCTACTCCTTTGCAGTGTGAACTACTGAATAAGTTTCAATTTTTTTGAACATATTAATTAGTTCTGATTTTTCTCTCCTTCCTTTTTTTTCTCCTTTAAAAATATTACTTGTTATACAGGATGGTTCTTTGGGAGGGGGGTAGGAAGGACATCAGGAGAAATTTTGATAAAAACAAAAGATATCAATAACTATTTTTAAATGTAAGAAAATATAGCTATTATCTGTGAAATATTTCCTTTCAGATCTCTAATTATATGTCATTTTTTCCTGAATAAGATATACAAAAACATGTCATGTTCATGAGGGTGAATATTGATTGAGAGGGGTAGGAAGAAGGACCTCAGAATTTACCACTTAAAGTTGTTACTGAGGGGAGGTTGAAGTCAGAACTTACCCCTAGACAATTTAACTAATTATGCTAACTAGATGCTAAGTTCTGATGCTTTTAAATTGAAGGACCAAAAGTTCTTATAGTGTTCATTATATTCAGCACTCAGAGGAAGAGCTCTTCTTACTCCATCCAAGTAAGGGCTTTATTCATTTAACCCTATAAAAGTCAACTATCTTGATGTGCTCATTTACCTGAATTGCCAATAGGAGGCACTTTGACATTTTCTTTAAGGAATTATTACTGATATAAGGTAAATACAAAATTATGATATGAATAATATGATCTTTTAATAAAACAAGCAGACTCTTAATGGAGAAATCATTTAAACAAATTATGGAACATTGTTATGTTGCTGAGATAATAGAAGTATTCTAGACCTGGATAATTCTGCACAGTATTATTTTATGCCCCATAAATTTTGATTCCAGAAGCAAATTAAAGTTAGTGGCAACTAACTCATTTCTAGTTAGCCTACCCACTGTGCTACAATGTTGACAAATTAAGCAATAAATGTAGTATAAATTAAGAAAAAAACATTTTCTAAGTTTGATTTGGACGCATCATTCTTATCTTTGAAATCCAAATGAAAAATGTTCATTCATATAAAGGTTTGTTCAAGTATATTAATTATGTATATCAAAGAAATAATTTACTAAGTTGAGTCCATATACATAAACAAAGATTGTTTTCTTCAGGCATAAAAATAAAAAAAACCCCTCACCATTAAAAGATCAAGACTTTACTGAAGGCTTATTCTATCAAGGCAAATTGACATTAAAAATTAATCTTGTTTTTTAGGCAATTGGTAAATTAAGGCACAAGAACCACCATTTAATGTTAACAACAACAAAAAACCCAAACAGGTGTACTATAAATAATGAATGAGGATGACAAAGCTTATCTTTTTCATTTCACAACAGTAACAAACTTTAGGAGACATGTAGACACATTAGTCGAGACTAAGAAATATAAACTTTAAAAGGAAAACAATGCCTCTTCATATATGAAGAAATGGCTTTCCATCTAAATCCTAGTCAAGCAAAGAAAGCATTGTGAGACAAATGCAGATCTCAACATATCAGCAAATGAAACTATTCTTAAAGTTTAAGAAGAAGGCTATAATCCAAATGTGAGTATATATTTAACTACTGCTAGTCAGGAAAGCTTAAAGAAATTCCAAGAGCTTCCAGGACCCTACAAATCATAGATTTAGATCTAGAGAGGATCCTCTAGGTCTTCTCCCTCTTTTTACAGATAAGGAAGATGAGGCAGCAAGAAGTAACTGACTTGCCCAGTCACAGAAATAGTAAAGGGTCTGGAATTTGAACCCAGTCCTTTGTTACATCTGTTGCTTGTTTTATTATCAGCTCACTCATTCCTGTGTCATAAACCATATCACAGTTATTGACTGACCTTGTTCTTACAGGTCTAAATTTAAGAAGGTTCCACATCCTCAAGTGTCTATTTCATTACCTAACAATCCTTATTCAATATCATCCACAGAAGTAAATAATATTAAGTACTTCACTGAATGCTTCAGTGCTACATAGCATAAAGGTGAGAAAGAAAACACCTATCATTTTTTTACATTAAAATGTGAAGCATCTCCATACCAGGTGGTACAGTGGATAGAGCAACATGCCAGGTTTTCCCCAATTCAAATCTTGCCAGACACTTACTAGCTGTGTGACCCTGGGCAAGTCACCTAACCTCTGTTTGCTTTAATTTTCTCATCTGTAAGATGCAGACAATAGTACCTACCTCAGAAAGTTGATATGAGGATCAAATGACATAAGTAAAGGGTTATAGAGATGTTAGCTACTTTTATTAATTATTATTACCATCTTCATGAGTTGCTATGCCTAGGAAAAAAAGTCACCTAATGGTCAAACTCCTTGATAATGAGCCTCTCAGGAACTTCATTAGCCTGGTCTTCCAAGAAACACCCATGCAGTTTGTTGCAGGGTGGTCCTCAAAACATTTCCAGCTTGATCAAACTCTCCAGAGCTTACTCTGAGGAGCCAGTTTGCCTGCATACCTCATGGGGCATTAATATTGGATTTTAATGGAGATAAAACAGTCAAATTATCCTTTCTTTAGCTTTACAGACAAGTAGTTTAAAAGCTATTCTCATCTCTTAGGAAAAAGGAAAACAATGACTTACATAGTTATAGAACTTTCTTTTTTTGTTTGTTTTAAAGTCTTATTGATTTCTGAATATGGCCCTGCCTTCAAGGGGACCCATGGAGGCTTCCCTTTTTAACAAAGATTAAAAAAGGGAAAACAGTTCCGCAAAACCAGTTGATGGACTGGACCCATGAGATATCATATGCAACATTCCACAACCATAGTCTAACTCCCCAGACTTTCCAGTGAAAGGAAGGAAGTACATTTGATGGAGAGCTTTCTTTACAACAACCTGGAGAGTTAAGTAGTATAGACTGTATGTCTATTTCACAGATAAGGAAATGGAAACTCAAATTGCTTAAGTGATTTCCCAAAGATCCCACTGCTAATATTTGAAGTTGGGTCTTCCATCCCAAGTCCAGTGCTCTTTCTAATACATCTAGCCACTGTTAGCAGCATATTGATAAGGAAGGAAGGAAACAGGTATTTCAGTGCCTACTATGTGCCAGGTACTGTGCTATATACTTTACAGATATCTCATTTGATCCTTATAACAACCCTGGGAGGTAGGAGCTCATTGTTATCTCCATTTTACAGTTGGAGGAAACTGAGGCAAACAGAGATTGGTTGGCTTGCCCTGAGATAAGTGACTTGCCCAGGGTCTCACACATCAGGCTGCATTTGAACTCAGGTCCTCCTGATTTCAGGCCCAGTGATGGATCTACTCTACTACCTAGCTGCCTTCTTCAAAGAGAATTACACCCCAAGATCAGAGTATTATTAACAAGCAACCCCTGAATATTATGGTGGTACTCAGAGGTTAGAAGAGTTATAACCAGATCTTAACCTTATCTAGTAACTTGAGACTACTTTTTTAACAAAGAATCTTTATAGTTCCTTTATAAAAGGTTAGCAGAAAGCTCCAAGGCTCCATAAAACACAACATCTACATACTATGCTTATTTCAACTTAACTTCCCAAACTTGTTTAAGATACCTTTCTAAAGATGATTGTTTAGTGTTGAGAGTGAGCTATTGTATTCTATGTTATTTACTTAGTTTGCATCAGGAGAATGAAAATAATAATAAAATTTAGAGTGGGAAGGAACTTTAGATGTCACCTATTCCAACCCCCTTATTTATTTTTTGCCTGCCTATTTATGTGTTTGTTTATTTGTACATACAAATGGAGAACCTGAATCCCTAAGAAGTTAAGTGCTTTGCCCAAAGTCACCCAGGTAGTCAGTGGCTGAGCCAAGATTCAAACACAGATCTTGGCATCTTTCTAATGCCAAACTCTTCATTCCATTGCCTCTCAAGATTAGTCTAAAGTTGTCATATATTTATGGCAATTCTTTCAATTTAACTGTATTAAAGAAAATCTAAAACCAATTATATTTTTATGGGGGGAAATACCACTGAAAATTTTAATAGCTTGCCAAATATGCAGCTATTACAATTGTCTAAATAGCACAAATTGTAAAAAAAAAAAGTCCCAATTACATTTTAAAGGAAGTAACACATGCAATTAAGAATGACTTATGGCAAATGCAACATTTATCTACTCCTGGATTCAAATAAACTAATTTACTAATGTTATTTTGTAACTATGGCTACAGCAGGTTAACAACCATCAGACAAAAGAGGTTTTCCTTTTAAAAAGCACCTTCATGTTCACCATGATAGGAATGAAAGTGGGATGTGTATGTTGTCATGAATGACTGTTAAAATTATAAAACATCAATAGGCTTTGTAGGGTCACAAAATTCCAAGTTATTATGAAAAAGGACTATTAAGAATGTCTTTGTATGGTTAACTACCTAGCCAGGATATGTATTATAGTCTAACTACAGTCAAGATTTTTAGGAATAAGTTAATACATATATTTAACTGTGCTAGATACAGTGTCATAAATGGTAGGATATTTGGTTTAATTTGCCTACTTTGTGAACTATTTCTAAAATACTAGTCAGTTTTCAGGGAGATGGGAGGAGTTCTTTTTATCCTAAGTACATTTGCATAGTTTTGAGTTGCCATTTTTTTTTGCATTTTTCCCCAGTGAGAAACAAGCTGAAACATATTAAATTCACAGGTGAATCAGCTACAAATTATGAAGTTACAAAAAAATTTACAAATATCAGGTACAGGAGGCAGACAGGTGGGACACATGGAGTCAAGAACACATGCCTCAGACACATACTAGATGTGGGACCCTGGGCAAGTCGCAATCTCTCTGTACATCAGTTTTCTCATCTGTAAAATAAGGTTGGATTTGGTGGTCTCTAGGGTCCCTTCCAATACTACGTCTACGATCCTCTCATTCGACATCTATGAAAGGCAGTACCACATAGTCGATCAGCCATCATTTACTGAGTTTTTACTATGTCAAGCACCTCTGTTAGGTACTCAAGATAAAAGGGCAAAAAGAAAAAAAAAGTCCCTACCCTCAATAAGATTACATTCTAATGGGTGAGATAATGTATAAACACCTAGATACATACAGAGTTAAATGGAAAATAATGCAAGAAGAGAAAGAACAATTTTTTTATATCATCAGTAACACTTTCATTAGTTATATAAGAGATGCCCGAGTCAAGAATGGTCTGAAGTGGGCCTGATTGGAGGGTTCAATTGAAGTCTACCATTTTGAGCTTGAAGTCATCATGATCTACTCCTTAGTTTCTCTGCCTTCCTTCAAGAATCAGCTCAAAGCCCACCTTCTGCAGAAGTCTTTTCCCAGTTCCCCTAGCTGCTGTATAGTGGACAGCCAGTGTGAAGACATGGAGATGGTGTGTCATGTTTGAGGAACAGAAAGCAAGCCAATATAGCTGCTGGATCTTGGCATTTGTGATGAGGAGTGAGGTGTGAGAAGACTGGAAATGTAGGAAGAGACCAGGTTGTAAAGACATTTAAATGTCCAATAGAGCAGTTTATATGATCCTCCGGGCAATAGGGAGTCAGTGGAATTTGTTGGGGGTGGTGGTGACATGATCAGACCTGTGCATTAGGTGAATTACTTTGGCAGCTATGTGGAAGCTAGATTGGAGAGACAGACTTGAGGTAGGGGAACCAAACAGGAGGCTATTGCAGTAATGCAGCTTGGATTACTGCGATAGGGCTTGGACTTAGGTTAAGGACTTGGAACTAGGGCTTGGACTATGGTTAAGGACAGCATCGAGGTTGTGAACCCTCAACAGCAACAGGAAGTTGGGAAGACAGCAGAATTTGGGAGGACAGCAAGGTTGAAAGGATGAAGTTGTTTTTGTAGTTGTTTTAAAGACGGGTTTGGTAGATTGAATGTATGTACTATTTCCATGACCTTTTTCCACTTCTTATGACCAGACCATTTGGGGTATAGTTAGGTGCTGATTTCCGGGCAGAATTCTACTTGAATAGCACCAAGCTTTGTTACTGTACAGGCCTAGGCAAGTCAATTTTGAGCAGGAGATTGGGGCAGCTCCAGCAGGTCTGGACATATTAATGTTCTATGGATGATGTGAGGAGGCATAATGCTTACTGCCATAGTAGTGGGCAGAAGGTGATGGAGCTTTAGAATGGTTTTTTAATACTTGGGATAGATAAGATGATTGGTGGCCAGCCTGTGGTGCTGATAGTAAATTTGTGTTGCAAAATCTGGAACAAGAGTAGTAAGGGTACTTCTGTCCCACCAAATTTTAGGACACACTTAAAACCACATCTGGTTGGTCACCCTACCAAGATGTTCAAAGCCACCCAAGTCTTTGTATGTAGATTTGAGGGACAATTGGAATGAACTGACTTAGGATGAGGGCTGAGGTTTCCTCAAAACTCAGGCTGTTTTAACTAAGGGACAATTGAGGGGGAGAATGGAAGGCCATATACCAGAGGTTATTATTCTTTTCATGTGTGTCATCTGGTGAAGTCAAGGCACTCTTCAGAACAAAGTTTTTAAATGCATAAAACAAAATGCATAGGATTACAAAGGAAACCAATTATATTGAAATACAGTTAACAAGTTATTAAACACACACACACACACACACAAGTTCATGGACTCCAGGTTAAGAATTCCTACCTTAAAATAACCCTGTGATGAAGCTGGATGGTACCTGGTCTTCTACTTGAGAAGGTGTTCAGTAAACTTTTACTACTCCCCCCCCCAAAAATAAACAAACCTCAAACTTTTCTAGCTTCCCTTTATGTGTGGTCTTCTCCCATTAAATAAACGTCTATTGAATGTTTGTTTGTATTTATATCCCCAGAACTTAGCACAATGTCTAGCACAGAATAAATGTTTAATAAATGCCTTATCTCAGGGGTAGAGATAATGAATTTTGTTGGTTGGAGATTTGGGCAATTTTTTTAATAGGCTGGGGTAAAGAAGTCAATAGAGAAGGAATAATTTGATGGAGCAAGGTCAGGGACTTGATAAGTTATCTACTGAATGGAAGGTATTGCTTGGGAAAGAGAATTGATATGTAAAAAGATCATAGGTTAGAGCTGGGAAGGACCTAGCTGGAAGGGTCATCTAGTCCAACCAATCATTTCATGATAATGAAAGTAAGGCCCAGAGAAATTAAGTGACTTGCCCAAGGCTTGGTGACCTTGCACAGCCCTCTGTACCTCAAATCAAAGTCAATTGCAAGTCATGTCATTATCTCTTTGGTGTCATGGTCCTCTTTGAGAAGTACAAACACAGGTAATAGAACTAGAATTTGAAGGTTTTCTTACTCCAAATCCAACACACTTTCTATTGCACCACAAACTGTTTTCGAAAGAAGTTTTTCAAACCATAAATGGCCAAATAAAAACATGCTTTATGTCATGAAGGAAAACATAAATCAAAACAATTCTGAGGTTTTACCTTGCTCCATGTAAGTTGGCAAAAATGATAAAAGATGGCAACAGTTCAGTTTGAAGTGTTTTGGGAAGGCAGGCACACTGACACTTGTCAGTAGAACTGGGGTCTGGATTTCTATTTGGGATTATGCAAGAAAAGTGACTAAATAATACATTCCCTTTGAGACCCAGCAATTCCCAAAGAAATCACAGACAGAAACAAAAGTCCAGTATGAACCAAAATATTCAGTGCAGGACTGTGGTAGCAAAGAGTTTGAAACAAATGCCATTGATTGTGGAATGGCTGAAAAACTATGGCATACAAGTAAAATAGGCTATTTTGTGCAGTAAGAAAGGACAAATATGAGGAATTTAGGGAAACTTAGGAAAAAAGTATGAACTGATAACAGAGCCAAATAAGCAGAACCAAGAGGACAATATTCACAATGTGAATTAAAAAAATCCCCCAAAGGAAGTTGAATTCTGAGTAATGGAAAAACTGCTTTTAAATTGAAGGACTATAAGAGTTTACAGTGTTCTTTATATTCAGCACCCTGAGGAAAAGTAATGTTTTTATTCATTTAACCCAATAAAAGTCAATTATTTTGATGTCCCCATTTACCTGAACTGCCAATAGGACACACTTTGACATATGGTAAATACAAAATTATGACTGGACTTTGGTGATTCTGAAAGAGAGGGTGAGGCTGATGATTTTGTGCAACTATGCCTCACTTAAATCCAGTTCACTCAGGAATCAAGACGGTCCCCCCCCCATGATGTTATTGGTCCTCTTTGAAAATGAAGGACAAACAAGGACTACCACCACCACCACCACCACCACCACCACCACCACCACCACCAATGGAAAAACTAATGAAGATCGCAAAGAAGAGACATGGGCACGTGTCTTCTCCCTTAATATGGTGGGAGTAGAGCACTAATATGACAGAAATTCATCTTTTCAGAAAAGGTTTCTGTATCAGATATTTTTGCTTAAAGACAAGGAGAAGGCAGAAATTTATTTCCGTAAAATAAGAAATCAGATTATCTGAGAGGGGAAAGGGAGTTATAAAAGGGCTTATCATATAACAGACCCAGCTTTAGAAAATATCTTAAAGGCCATCCAGTTCAACTTTTACTTAAATCATGAATCCCATCTCCAATATCTTCAATAAGTGGTCTTTTTTTTTTTTTAAATTGAAGACCTCTAGTCCCAGGCAACTCAATACCTTTTAAGACAATCTATCCCATAGTTGGACAGCTCTAGTTCTTTTTTTTTTTGGGGGGGGCAAGGCAATTAGGGTTAAGTGACTTGTCCAGAGTCACACAGCTAGCAAGTGTTTTGCGTCTGAGGCTGGATTTGGAACTCAGATCCTCCTGACTTCAGGGCCAGTGCTCTATCCACTACACCATTTAGCTGCCCTGACAGTTCTAATTCTTGAACCAAAATCTTTTGTCCTGTAGCTTCTATTACTGCTCCTAATTCTACACCACCAGGTCAAAAAGAAAAATTTCCAGAATTGTAATATAAATGATAGTTAAACATCTGTAGACTAGAATGGGAACCTATTTATCTCATAAGTATAAAAGTAGCTAAACTACAGTTTATTCTAAGAATTCTTACACACAACCATTCATTTTGAAGACAGCTGTCATATCAGTCAGTCAGCTGTATTTATTAAGCACCTACTAAGGAGAACAAGTTTAATCCCTCTTCCAAATGATTAACTTCAGGTATCTGCAAACTATCATATCCTTTTCAAGTCTTCTCTTCTCTAAGGTAAACATCCCCGGGTCAGTTCTCAAATGGCAGCTTCCAGTTTCTCTCACCATCCTGGTCCCCTTATTTTAGAGAGCTATTAGTATCCCTTCTAAATCTTCCTAATCTCCACAACACTCCTCCCTGAAACAAAACTTCATAGAACTAATAGGAAGAAAAAAAATTGCTCTTGATACAATAGTGAATTTAAAAAATCAAGTCAGAAATAACAAACATTATTAAGCTATTACATATCTTTAAGTTATTTAAAGCACTATGAATAATATAGTTGTTGCTTTGATACTTAGGAGATAAACAGGTTTCCAGGCTAGCCCACAGAAGCTTAACTATTATTTATAAAACTGTTTCTTTGGGAAAAACCACTCCCAATGAGGGAAAGAATAAAACTTCTTATATGCCGCCTATTTTTTGCTGGGGACAACTTCCAGTAAATAATGAAGCACAACCTTGACCTGGACTAATTAAGATCTAGATATATAAGAATACACAATTCGGAACTTTCTCCTTTTGCCTAGAAATCAGATAGGTGCCACAGTGGAGAGATATTGGGACTGTGTAAATTGACACAGTGAATAATGTATAAATCTCAAGGTGATTAGTATTCTAGCATGTTTTGCTGACAAAACAGTCTGGACGATTAAGAGGTATGGATGAACATGGGTTAGATGAGTTTGTATTGAATAATATATAGTATCTAAAAGAGGTTTTGATTTATCAAGATTAGTGCAAGCATTGAGGCTTCCCTCTTTCCTCTTAAACAGCTGAAAAAAGTAATGTAACTAGATGATAATAATTATAGCTGGCATTCATATGGAACTTTTGGGTTTATAAACCTTACATATATTATTTAATTTGATTTTTAAAAATTTAATTTGATTTTAATGTCAACCTTGTTAGTGTTATTATCCTTATTTTTGCAGATGAGGAAACAGAGAGGTGACTTGCGCAGACTTACAAACTATTAAGTGTTTGATGGAAGAGTCAGGTCTTCCTGACTCCAAGTCCAAACCTCTACCACTGCTCTACCTTGCTGCCTCATAAAAGGTATCATTGCCAAGGTAGTAATCAGGCATGCATTTTTTGTGAAGGAGTCATCAAAATATGGTCTGCAACTAGTCTGGTACGATATTAATGCTAATAAATACTTGTAAATATTGCCAAAGAGAAGTTCACAAGCTTGAAAAACATGTCAATATTTATGAAGATATTCATTTTAGAAAGTAAGTGGACAGGAGTTCGAAGTATTAAAACATTTGGTTCTCATTTTGCATTAGAAAAACTGTCAAATGTCAATGGGAAAAATATGAAAATCTGAATAAAGTGTCAACTACATGCTGTTGATGCTCTATAGAGTATACAGACCCTTTAACACCCTGAAAAATGTCAACTACAAGAGCTATTAACATTTTAAAGATAATTTAGAATGGTTCTCAGAGACTTCAGACTCTCCAATTATTTTATAAAATCACTTATCTTATTGAATTAGAAAAGGGATAACAGAGCCTTGTCTGCTGGCTGCATGTTATACTGGTATCTCATTGTATTTGGAAGAAGACCTGGGTTTGAATCCTGCTACTACTTACTAGACATGGGATCTTAGGCAAGTGTCTTTACTTTTCTGGACCGAGAGGGTTCACATTAGAAGTTCTTAACATAGGGCTTGTGAATTTTTTAAAAAAATATATTTTGATGACTATTTCAATATAATTGATTTCCTTTGTAGTTCTATATTTATTTTATGCATTTAAAAATACTACTCTGAGAAGGAGTCCTGCACCACTTTTTTGGGGAAAGATTTTAATCTCTCTAAAACATCTGCTATTGTGTTTGACAAATTACTCCTTGAACTCAAAGTAATTTTAGTTAATGGGAGAGCAGTGGTTAGTTTTAGACTTGGACTCAAGAAGACCTGAGTTCAAATCTTGCCTCTGACACTTATTAGCTGTATGTCCGTGGGCAAGTCACTTAATCCCTAAGCCTCAGTTTTCTCGTCTGTAAAATTAATAATAGCACCAACCTTACAGGTTTGGTGTGAGTTTTAAATAAGAAAATATTTGTAAAGTACTTTGCTAACCTTAAGTGCTATGTGAATGCCATTATAGTTATCATTATTAGCCACCTTTTGTTATAATCTAGGGTCAAAATAGTTTATGAAGCCTTAGAGATCATCTGTTCCAATGATGAGGGAATTGGAGCTATGAGAAATAAATCTAATCTAACCAAAGGTTAGATAACCAGCAAGTGCTATTGTATGGATTTGAACCCAGTGTCCTGAACTCCAAATGTCTTTATTATAGCACTCTTGCTGACTTCAGCATAAAAGCCTTTTCTACTTTATTCAAATATTGCAATCTGAAAGTAATTCTTAAGTCTTTTCATTACTGAGCAACCTTTCTTAGAAAGATTATCTTATAAAAATGTCAATTCTCATTCTCTCCATGAAAGAACGGTATTTTTAAGAATGGTTTTGAGTTCTACAAAATACACACACAAACACACGAAAAAGCTCATTAGATAAAAGTGTAAGTGATCAACTCTTCCTCTTTTAAAAAGTATAAATGTATGGTATTTACAAATCTTATTTATTCTTAAAAGAAGTTTGTTCTTTAAAAGTCTCCTTACTGATAGGATAACATTTTTGTGATCTGTGTGACCACATTTAAAACCACACAGTTAGTGAATTTATGGTTAACAAAACAGGTAATTCTAATACTGATAAATTTTATAATAGCCAACTGCAAGGATCTCAAAGCAATTAATAGATTGCCTGAAGAAATTACTGTCCTTGTGAATTTGATGAAAGCAAGTATTATTTCTCCCATTTCCTAAGTAGAAAAACTGACATTCAGAGGTATTTTTCTTTGGAGAAAATGAATAAACAAAAAGTTATACTGTTCTCTTTAGTTTTCACACTACAATTACTTCCTCCAAAGGGAGGCTTTGGCCCCATTTAAGCTTTCCTTATAGCAAAGAATGACAAGTAAAGCCAGCAGACACAGTGGTTGAATCTGATGGAGTATACTTTCACTCAGTGTGTTTTGTGCTTTGAGATTATTAGCCAATGATAATATGAAGACATGAGAATTACCAAAAATTTTTAAAATTAACCTTTTGTTGCTGAACCGATGATGTCACCTATAAAGATGGTTATATCTGTATGCTTTAAAAACTTAGAAAGGAAATTCTATAATCAGCTTAAAATATTCCAAATGAATAATTTCAGTGGGGTTTGAATCCATTTGTTAAAAATATATTAAAAAATACAAGTCCTTTTAATGAGTTTGTAAGAACTGATTGGCATTAGGCAAGATGGAAATTTACTAGCCATATTTCAACAAAACCCTTTGCATAAGTGGTGGATGATATTTTAAAATGAGCATTATAATTTAGTAAATGAAGTCAATGATGCAATTCTTTCTTTTGGATCTATTCCAAAATTCTTGGTGCAGTTTTAGAGAAAGAAAAGGAATAATTATTTTTATAGTGCCAACTATGTGTCAGGTGCTGTCCGAAGTGCTTTACAAACATCTCATTGGAGCCTCACAACCATCCTGCAAAGTAGCTAGTATTATTATCCTCATTTTACAAATGAGGAAACTGAGGAAGACAGAGGTTAAGTAACTTGCCCAGGATCACATAGCTAGGAAGTATTTGGTCTGCATTTGAATTTGTGTCTTCCTGACTCCAGGTCCAGTGTTCTATCCACTGCACCATCAAGTTGCCTTGTATATGTGTGTGTGAAATTTATTTTTCAGGTATTATAGCCACTGAAATCAAGTATTTAAATAAACTGGACTCAGAACTAGAACTTTAACTGTCTGTATCACAAAATATCAAACCAAGATCTCAAAAAACAATGAGGCAATGATATTGCTTTTGCTAAACTACATAATGAATAACATTTTTAGTGAGAAAATAGGCTTTTTGTACCACTAATAAAAATAATTTAAGATATTTCATCTTCATCTGATGAAGAAAGTATCTGAAACAGTCTGGATTTCTAGATCCAGAGCTTAAAATACAGTAATGAATGTAATGAACCTAAATATGAAATAAAAAACTTGTCTGGGACCCTTACAAATATAGGAGACTTTTAAACTGAAAAGAGAGAAGGGAGAAAACTATATATCTATATATTTCTACTTTGTATCTACTGCTTTGCCTGGTTTCAACTGCTTTGAACATGAGCCCCTCCCAGGATAAACTTATCTGTCTAAACTCACCACCATGTGGCTAACTTAGGCTTTAAGTGAACTCCACTTCCCTCAGCCTCTTCTCCCCTCTGACAGACGGCCTGGAGAGTAGAGTACCAAACTCCTCCAGAGCTTTCCTTTATCTAGCTTCTGCCCTCTATAAAGGAAGGCAATGGGAGGAGTTACTCTGTTGCTCTGCCCGGTTTCAACTCCACGGAACAAGATGTCCCCAGAAAACTCTAGTGTACCCCCCACCTTCTGCTTTTCTGCCTCCTTGTGTGTTGTCTCCCCCTTTAGACTGTAAGCTCTTTGAGAGCAGGGATTGTCTTTCTTTTTATTAATTGTATCCCCAGTGCTTAGCACAGTGCCTGGCACACTGCTGTTGTTCAATTGATTAGTCATGTCTGATTCTTTGCGACTACATGGACTCTAGCAAAATAATAGTGCCTGTGGGGTTTTTTTGTTTTTGGGCAAAGATACAGGAGTAGTTTGCCTTTTCCTTCTCCAGTACATTAAGGTACACAGAGATTAGGTACTTTATGTTTATTGGATTAGACTTATTGGATATATCCACACACATGTATATACACAAGTATGTATATGAGTACACAAACATGTATGTATATATGTGTGTACACACACACACAGATAGGTCATAGAAAGTTCCAGTCACAAAACAGGAATACTCAGTAATTAACATCCAAGAAAGGAGTGTCTATACACAAATACAGAAAGTATGGATAACAAGAATGATGAAAAGAGGAAATGCTAACCTCATAAGAATCAAGGGAGATTTGGTGGGATAGGACTGATGACTACAATATGGCTCTGAAAGGATATGCTTTGTTCAAAAGGAATGAGTGGGAATGGTGGGAGGAGTGTGTGATGGTAGTAGTATTGTAATATTAAGAAGATATCCTAATGTGAGGAAATGAAGGAACTAAAGTGGGGAAATCATTCTGGGGAATACTAGGGGAACAAAACAGAAGTGATATTGATACAAGAATATACTACAGACCAATTGTATAGAAGAAGGAAGTAGATAAGAAAATAGAAATCCTAAGAACTATGGGGAGTAATGAACATTCCAACTCAAAATTTGTGAGACAGAAATGGAAAGCTAGGCATAGTCTTGACCTTTAGAGCACTTTTAGAAAAAGATTTCAAAGGGTTCAGAGAAAAAACAGATAGGATTCTGAAGCCTAAGATTCTATATAGGCCTGCAGTCCAGGGCTGCAGGAAGACAGGCACACTATTAACTTTTAGTGAATTTGAAGATGAGTTCAAACATTCTGGAAAACAATTTAGAATCATGTGAAAGAATTGACTAAATTGCTCATACTCTTTGTCCAAAGTTCTCACTGCTGGTCATACCTGAAGGAGGTAAAAAGAAAGGAAGATCCCATACATACCAAGATATTCATAGCAGCATGTTTTTTAGATGTAGCAAGGAACTTTAAATAAAATGAATGTCCACTCATTGGGTTATGATTGAGCAAACTGAAATATATGAATGTGATAGAATATCATTATGGAATTCAGAGAAATTTGGCAAGACTCTTATGAATCAGTAGAGAATGTAGTAGGCAGCACCAGGAAAATAACATACACAATGACAATGGCCTTGGAGAAGAAATGAGGAAATGTATTTCTCCCCTTTCTACTGGAAAGGTAGGGGAATACAGGTGTGTAATATTGCAGATGTTATCAGATTGGTTAGCTGATAGGTAGACTGCTTACTCCATCCCCATTCCCCTTGTTATAAGGGAATGCTCATGAGCGGAGGCTGAAAGGAATAAATATAGCAATGATTTTGATGTAAAAACAAAAGTCATCAATATGACATAAAAAAAAGAGAAAGGAAAGTCATCCCCAAAAGGATGTGAAAATTCTTAGCACTCAAACAGAAAACGATTCAGGAAAAAAGGGCTGGAGTGAGTCTATTAGGAACACGTAGGCCAACCTAGGTTTTAAAACAACACATACAGAAAATGGAAGAAGC
Source organism: Phascolarctos cinereus (assembly GCF_003287225.1). Classification (NCBI taxonomy): domain Eukaryota; kingdom Metazoa; phylum Chordata; class Mammalia; order Diprotodontia; family Phascolarctidae; genus Phascolarctos; species Phascolarctos cinereus. The sequence continues at coordinate 212,569,926 of NW_027555847.1, forward strand.
AGGGAAAAGCAGCAAAGGATGGAGACAAAAATATGGTGTTGCTCATAAGGAGAATGTCAACAGACAGTAAGGACAACAAAATGGTGGTTCTGTTTTAGTTATGCACTAGGAAAAGAGAATGATCATAAAAGGGAAGAGACATGGTGAGAGCTAATGAATGATTGGGGAGAAAACAGATCTTAATCTTATTTGGCTCCTCTTTTCTCTTTAAAGGGAATGATCTTTAGACTGGAAAGGACAGAACAAAAAATGACTAATGAGTTAAAACCCAAGCTAAGAAAGGAGGTACACCACTACACTTGATAAATTTAAATCACCAGGTCCAGATTAACCATATCTCAGTATCTTGAAAACAGGCAGAAGTGATTGTGGAGCAGTCAAATCTAGGTTGGCACAGGGCTGGAGAAGGGCAAATATTATCCCGATTTTAAAAAAAAGTAGGGGGGAGAAGGAAGAGAGTTGAGTTTTACAAATTGCTTGCCACTGAAGTTTAACTTTAATTCTTGGTAAAAACAAAACTACCCTACTTTTTTTTTAATTTACAAGCAATTAATCAATTAGATTACTTTCCATTAAGAATAAATTCCTTTTTGTAGTTTCTTAAGTTTTTCTTTTCTGCAATTCCCTGGCTGTACTTCAGGAGAATAAAAGTAACAGTGGATTCATATAGGCTACTCCCCATTGAAGAGTAGCATACTAATTGGTTCCCAAACTCAAAATGCTGAGAGAGGAGTCTAAGGACTGATATAGGGGGCTGGCATAACTGGGAAATAGGAACACTGATTTTTTTTTTTGGTAATAATTTTAATCAACTTCTAGAAAGTCATCTAGGAAATGTCAGGAGGAAACCTGTTCCCAGCAGACAAATCCAAATTACTAGAAGTCCCTTAGTTTTTATTATTTGGGGACACATTGGAATTGGTTTTTTCTTTATAATTACTGAGGAAACACTCACAAAAGTGTGGTTCACCTAGTTTCTAAAGCTAAAATTTCATTCCAAACTTCTGTTAATTTAAGAAAAGTTTCCTTCAGAGAGCACTTTCCCTACTCCCAAATTATAAACAATTCAATAGAAATATTATAAGGAATTCTAACATGACATATGAAACAAAATGAAGAAACAGTGAGACGTGAATTACAATGAAGCCAGCTTGAAAAAAATGTCACAAAGCATTATGTAAACTAAAATAACTTCAGTTTGTGATCCAAGAGCTACATGACTTACGGATACTGGCTCTTTTTAATACAACTCACAGTAAAAAGTTCTGTCAAAAAGAGATTATTCCCCCTGGGGGAAATTCTGAAACACAATCTTCTTATACAATAGTCTTCTTTAGTTTTTCATTGAAGATTCTCTGTCACTGGGAAAGATTTAATTGTACATTCCAAAAGATCACAGAAAGCTAGTCAACATATTAAAACCAAGTTAGTTTAGACACACATACACACAAAAAAAGCAAAGTGGAACAGTAACTAGACCAAACACCTACGAAGCAGGAAAAAAAAAATACAGACTTTTGAATTGTTTGCTCTTTTTTATTTACTGTTCTTTCCATAGGGACACAGAATGTGAAAAGTCACATGATTGTGGTATAGTTTAAGTTAAAAAAAAAGCCACCTAAGTAAAAGGGAATAAACATTAATCTTTCAAGGACAACTCCCATTTGGATGTTATTCCTCTATAAAAGCTGTTCTAGACCCTTGTAGGAAATTAGTTATTTTTCTGCTTTAGCCATTCACAAACTGTACATGAAAGGGCAAGCTTGAAGGAAAAAAAAATCAATACAGCAATATTACTATTTATGTCATTTGTATCTATATAGAAGTAGGAAAGAAAGACTTCACCTTCCTGATACATTTTTTCTTAGTGGAACTGAAGTTTTAATCCAGTGTTTATAACAACATTGTTGCTGTGGAGATAGTTGATTCACTATTATGAACTCACTGTTGTATCAAGTTAAGGTGTGGAAGAGAAAAGTCTTATTCAAACAGTGGCAAGAACTATAAAATGTAAAAATAGCAAACTGACGATTGATGTTTAAGCATAAAACCATATGTTTCAACAGGAAGATATTTCCTTTCTTCAGATGCCAAACAAATAGACTTTTCATTTCAATTTAGTCATATTTTGGGAACATTATCAACTCAGCTATTCCAATCCCCGGACACTTTTAGTGATGCCTCAAATTGTTACCCACTTCCTTCTCCTTGTATTATATTATTAACATGATAATGTTTAAAATGTTATAAATCAGACCTTGCAAAAAACATGGGAAAACCCTGCTAAAGGTAACCAAAGGCAACACAGTATTTTGAATGACTTCTCATAATGATTAACTCTAATTAAATATGGTAATGCTTATTACTCTACTCTGATCTGCACTTGAATGCTATGTTTAATTCATTTAGCTCAAGATTTCTTATAAGCTATTAAATTATGAAAGTTGATGTTGATTACAATACATTGTATTACAGACACATCTAGTCCTTTTCGCAGGCTTGTTTGAACTGTGTGGGCCATTTTAATTATCACGCTTGATAAACCATAAAGTAACTTACCTTGGATGTCTTAAATTTTTTTACACCTTCAATTTAATATATTGTGATTCCCTAACCATTGTTTTCTCTTCCTTATATCTCAAAAACTTTTTCTTACAAATGACTTTGCTTTTTCTCTATGTTTCTTTCAACTTTTAAGATGGCACAGACTTCTCTCTTTGAAATATTTGCCAATTATCATTTTCACCCAATTTAAGTAACATTGACCAAGTTTTCTTAACAAGGTATATGTGGGGTGAGAAAATTGTTTTCAAAAGAACAGAAATAGAATTGTCTAAATAAAAATAAAAAAAATTAAACCTTAGAGAACCAAATTTCTCTTACTTTATAGTGACTTGAGATTACTTGTTACTGTGAATCTGCATTGCTAATTAAGTTGTTCTCTTTATGGATGACTCTGTAAAGCAGATCAATTTATACAAAACTGGTAATATACAATCTAAAAGCAACCTTGCAAAAAAGGGAGGATCACAGAAAATAACATATATGAGTCTGATTTTCAACTAGGTGAGTCACAGGAAATGTTTATACCACAGAGTAAAATCTGGAGGCCCAGTTAACCCATCCCTTTCAGATAAAATATAGGTCAGAGCTCCACTAACTTCTGTTATATGAATCAGGAGTTGTAAATCTGACGTGAAAATCCTGCCTGTACCATAATAGCATTTCTCACCAAATGGGAGGGAAGTGGAAAGGAGGGACGTTTTTAATACAGAGTCCTAAGAAGGCCAGGCAGATTCAGTTATACAGCCTTCTTCTTTGGCCCCTAAGCCATGTCTACCGGTGAATCCCATTGTCAGTTTTTTTCCTGTTAAGCAATTGTTCTCTATCAGTTTTTCTTAATCATCACCTCCTCTTTAACCAGTCTTATTTTAAGGATCACCAATTTAGACCTGGAATGTATTTCAGAGGTTATCTAGTCCAGTGCCTTTTATTTATTTATTTATTCATTCATCCATCCATCCATTCATTTATTATCTATTTATTTATTTATTCATTCATTCATTCATTCATTTATTTATTTATTTTTAAAAGAATCAATCAACTGACAAAGAAGGAAAGAAACAAATTAAGTTACGTGATAGACACTGGTCTAAGAGATTTACAATATCATATTTGAGGCGCACAACTACCATGGGAGGAAGGTGCTGTCCTCATTGTACAGTTAAAGAAACTGAGGCAGACAAAGGTTAAATAATTTGCTCAGGGTTACACTGCAGTAAGTACCTGGGAATGGATTTGAACTCAGGTCTTCCTGACTCCAGCACCAGCACTATATCTCCTAATTAACAAGCATTTATGTAGTAGTAGTAGTAGTAGTAGTAGTAGTAGTAGTAGTAGTAGTAGTAATAGTAGTAATAGCTAATATTTATGTAGAGCTTATTATGTACCAGGTACTGTGCTAAGCACTTTACAATTATTTTCTCATTTGATCCTCATGATAATCCTGGGAGGCAGATGCTATTATTATCCCCATTTTTACAATAGGGATAAAAATCTCCAAAGATGAAGAAACTGAGGCAAATAGGTTAAGTGACTTGCTTAGGGTCATAGAGCTAGGAAGTACCTGAGGCTGGATTTGAATTTAGGTCTTCCTTACTCTAGGCCTGGTGCTCTATCCACTGAACTGTAAGTGCTTACTGCGTGCCAAGTACTCTTCTAGCACTCACAAAGAAAAAGTAAAAATAGTTCCTACTCCCAAGGAGCTTGAGTTCCAATGGGGTAGCCAAAGAGCACATACAAAAGATTAAAGAAAAAAAAAGATAAATACAGAGTAGATGAATTTACAGGAGGCTTGGAAAGTCATTTGGTCCAGAAGTGTTGACCTCCTGGCCTGTAAAACTCGTAGGGCCTCCTGAACCAGATGAAAATATAAATGGGAAATGTTTACAAAATAAATAAAAATATAACACAGATAATGTTAATATGTGGTTTTCTAAATCAATATGCATGTGCCAACAGAGATCTGTTTCTACTTGAGTCTGACACCACTGATCTGGTCCACATACCTCTATTTCTCTCTGTCTCTATCTGTCTTTGTCTCTCTCTTTTACAGATTGATCTTCTCACTTTACCAGGCTGGAAGAGCAGTGACCATCATGGGCTCAATCCCACTCTTGATTGACACAGTAAGCTCTGACCTGCTCTGTTTTTGACCTGTGCCAAATCACCTCTCCTTGCGTAGGCTGGTGTCTCCCCACCCCTAGGGGCTCACCATCTTGATGCCAGCCCTAGCGGCCACACCTGAATGATTTAGCTTACTGCAGCTCAGAACTTCTGAGCTCAGTCTATCAATAAGCCTTAACCTCTCTTAATAACAGGGATTACAGGTGTGCATCACTGTACCTAGTATAGCCTTCATTTTAAAAATAAGAAAACAGAGACCCAGAGAAGTTAAGTAGCCCAAGGACATACGGATAGCAAACAAGTCTATCATTTTACAGACGAATAAAGTAAGGCCTGGAATGATGAACTCATTTGCCCAATGTCCAATGGGTAATTAGTGAGAGAGCCAGAATTTGAACTTAGGACCTCTGACTACCAATTCCAGGCTTCTCTGAGCAGTCATTCTGTCATGCTCAGGGCATCCTCTCCAGCCACTTGCATCTCTCCACCAGGGACCACCCCACTCCCTTCCAGCTATACTTACTTGCCTGCTATTCTGGGACAATTCCACCCCCAAGCTGAACCTTTTTGGACAATGGTAACCTATTTAAGGGGCAGCTAGTTGGTGCTATGGATAGAGTGCCCGGTCCAGAGTCAGGAAGACCTGAGTTCAAATCTGACTTCAGATACTTAGTAACTGTGTGATGCTGGGCAAGTCACTTAACCCTATTTGCTTTAGTTCCTCCTTTGTAAAATAAGCTGGAGAAGGAAATGGCAAACCAGTCCAGTATCTCTGCCAAGAAAACCACGAATGGGATCATGAAGAGTCAGACATGACTGAAACAAATGACTAAAAACAACCTATTTAAACTCATTCCTCGATGATTAACATATTTCCACTCTATATCACTCTCTCCCTATTCCAGTGATTCTGAAATCCTTGTTCCCTTGTTTAAAACTGTTCTCAGTCCCCACTGACTACTCCCTTATTCCCATTAGTCTCAACCCAACTCCATTAATGTCCTACTCTTAAGCTACTCAGTCCTTTTCACTGTGCTCTCTGGAATCTCTACTCCATAGGTAACAAACTAGCTTTCATCTTAAACCTTTGCTTTTCATCTTTTGTACTCATTGAGACTAAGACAGATTCTGTAGCCACCCTTTCCAGCACTGGTGGTCATCATGAGGAAGTTGGAATACTCCTTGCTCTCCAATGTCACTCACTTCCAAGCTCTCCCTCTATTATGATCACCCAGTAACCCCACCTCCTTTGAGGTTCATTCAATCCATATTATCACCCAGTCAAAATTCTGGTAGTTGTTTACTGACAGAATCCACTACCTCAAGTCTTTTCTCCAGTCCATCCTCCACTCAGCCATCAAATTGAGTGCAAGCCTGACCATATCATCTACTCTCTTTAATCAACTCCAGTGGCTCCCTTTTGCCTCCAGAAACAAATATAAAATTCACTGTTTGTTTTTTTAAGAACCTTCATAATCTGGTTCCTTTTTACCTTCCTTTTCTTCTTAGACTTCATTTACCCCCATATAGTGTGATCCAGTGACACTGTCCTCTTTGCTGCTTCTCATGCAAGACACCATCTCCTAACTCTGGGCATTTTCATTGGCTGTCTCTTCCCTCATCTCTGCCTCCTGGTTTTCTTCACATTTTGTCTAAAATCTCTACCTTCTAAAGAAGCCTTTCCTCATCTCCCTTAATGCCAGTGTCTTCCCTTGTTTATTATTGATTTTTATTACTGATTATTATCAGTTTATCCCATATATATTGTTTGTACATAGTTGTTTATATGTTGTGTCTCCACTTTTTGTCTTACTTTGAATTCCCCATATCTTTGAACAGTGCCTGGCACATAGTAGATGCTTAATAAATGCTTGTTGACTTGACTTTTTACACTGTACCACGCTGCCTTTCAAAATGAACTTGGTACTTTCTCAAGTGGGCTAAAAGAAGATGAGACATCATTATTGCTCTCCTTTTTGGCAGTATGGAAACACTGCCACACATTTCATTTGGGGGAGTTAGAAACCAAAAGGGGGATCAAAGGAAGAAAATACCTAAGGACCCCTGGTATGTATGTAGTTGATGATTTGTTGTTTAACTTACCCAACTCTGTGGACACAGGAGAACCAGTAGCTATTTCTCCAATCTTTGCTACACCATCATAGTAGGCTCTTCCTGCCACTATCATAGCTAGAAGAAAAACATATTCAAAATAATTAATAGAAAGAGAAAAAAACAACAATGCAGATTTTCCCTTAAAAACACTTCTTTTAGCTCTGAATAAATCAATCATAGTTCACTTGACAGGCAGTCTCTGATTTCCCAGTATCTGACTTAGGCACCATCCACATGTGTGAACACCTAGACCTCTGTGGAGGGGAACTCCAATAGGAGTGAAGCAAGTGGCTTTAGAGATTCCTGGAGCTGTTGCTATTAAAACCTTTCAGGTTTTTGAGTTACATAAAAAGTCTACTGTAAGGAACTGGTTAGTATAGCATTATAGTTCAGTTATTTTATGGGTCAAAATAAGCTTTTGTGGGTGGACTGGGAAAGTGAGCCACTACTAGCTCACCACCAGTGAGTCACTGCTTCTGTGAGGAATAGATTCCAATTTCCAAACAATCGGTTCATAAATCAACTTTGTGGCAGCTGCCTGTGCCTTTAGAATAGTCTTGCTTCCAAATCAGTGAATAAACCATGCTCAATTGCCACATGAAAAACCGAAGAAAGCTTTGAAAGAGTTAATCATTCCAAAAAAAGAGGCCTTAACAATCAAACATCTTCTATTTTGATAGTGAAGATAATATTAATTATTTCTTCAAAATAAAATTGTCTCTATTCTCATTCCAAAGTTTTGAGGCTGGATATTTGTTTTTAGAGATTTAATTCTGAGGGGTAGAAATCGAAGGGTTTTACATAGAGAGCCTTTTATTTGAATTTCCTTTACTTGAAAATAAGGCTTACTTTAAGGACTTCAAGAGTGAATTACAGATATTCTTTTCCTTCTGGGTTGCTTGTTTGCATATGGTGATACAGATTTACATTTTATTGCATTTATATTTTTGGTGTATATGCACCCCCAAATTAAAAAAATTGAAATAAGTTTATATTGAAGCTTTAAAGATAAATTTACACTGGATGTTATCTGAGACATTTTAGATATTAATAATAGGCACAGTAAGAACTTTGTGTAGGGGTAACAATAAAGAAATTTGTAGGAGTAATACTTTCAGTATTTTTCATTATGTAAATATTTTAGCGCTCTTTGTTTTATATGTGATGGAAAACAGACTAATATGTGATTTTACTCTATCAAAAGGGGTTATATTAACTCTTGAAGGTTATTACAACACAATATATCTTTGACAAATGCAATGCTCTCAAAACAGTGCTATACAATTGATAGCCCTCTGGTAATAACTTTACAATGTAATTATAAGAAGAACAATAACATAATGCTTTGGCCTTATTAGCTAATTTACCCATCAGTCTTCAGATGTCAATAATATCATTTATATTTTACTAATGGGCAAGGAGTTAGGAGAGAAGTGGTGGATGGAGAGTTGACCTTGGAGTAAGGAAGACCTGGGTTCAAGTCCTGCTTCTAATGTATACTGGCCCTGGGCAAATCCCTTAACCTCTCCAACCCTCTAACACTATGCAGTGGCAAAACATTTGACTGACAGAGTTCCCTCCCTGGGAGGGGGGGTCCTTATGGCTTGGGAATCCCACTTCTAAACTAAGAAAGGAGGCAGATAGTTTTAAGTGCCCAAGGTCATATGATGGATAAATGGGGCAGAACAATCAGAGTAAGTAACTCATTCATCACTGCCAGGTTACTTCCGAAAGCTTTAAAATGCTATGACAGTTTTGATTCCTGGGCTTGTAAACATTAAAAAATTCCTTTTGAGAACATATACATATAAGTAGGGGTGTGCTGGAACCAACTTGAACTGGCTTACGAGCCAATTGTTAAGTTTTCAGTGTGAGCATTTATGTCTCAGAAATTGGCAAATATTACAAATTGGGGTTTGAGTTATTGTTTTGATGATTGTCTAGACTTAAGAAAATGATGGAGAAAATGTTAATAATTCATAAGAAATTTAAAAGTGCATACATTTTTCTGGAAAGCTAGTTGTTAAACATTTACCAGTATAGTCCTTGCCTATAAGTATGTATGTATGTATGTATTATGTATGCATATATACACACACATTTTAAGTACATACTCCACACACATATATAGTCTTTGTGTTTATTAAACTGTCAAGATAAAGTAATATTTTACTTTGGGGATTAAATATTGATAGCCACCAATTAGCTAAAAGGCAATCTGTGGGATAAAATGTCATGCTGAAGGTAAATTACACAAACTATACTACAGCAGGTATTTTATATCTACAGTTGTTGTTCTGTCATGTCTGACTCTTTGTGACCCCATCTGGGGTTTTCTTGGCAGAGATGCTGGAACAGTTTGCCATTTCCTTCTCCAGATCATTTTACAGACGAGGAAACTGAGACAAACAGGGTTAAGTGACTTGCCCAGGATCACACAGCTAATAAGTGGCTGAGGCTGGATTTGAGTTCAGGAAGATGAGTTTTCCTGACTACAGGCCTGGAGCTCTATCCATCCGTCACCTAGCAGCTCTTTTATATCTATATTCTCTAGTTATAAAAATTGAGTCTTTTGAACATTATTTTGATTTATTTACTCTCATTATATAAATTCCATTGAAAAAATTTTTATTAACTATTCATTTTACCTTTATTTTTAAAATATTTTATTTTTCCCCCAATTACATGTTAAAATAATTTTTAACCTTAAAAAAAAGTTTTGAGTTCCAAATTCTATCCCTTCCTCCCTCCCTTCTCTCCTTGAGGTGGTAAGCAATTTGCTATAGGTTATACATGTGCAATCCTTTTACCTTTATTTTAAAACACTGATATTTTGTTTTTTATATTACTTTCAATTCCAAATTCTGTATTCTTGTCTCCTACCCAGGAAGTCCTCCCCTCAAGCAAACAACAGGCATTTGCTTATTTTTTACTCTGAGTGAAACACATACTAAGTGCTAGGTATACAAAGACAAAAATGAATACCCCTTGTCCTCAGGGCTTGTACTCTAAGGGAGGAGACAATATGTACATATCCAAGTGTATACAGAACACATGCAAAATGAATACAAGGCAGTTTTGGGAGGAGGTGTAGTAGCAGCTGGGGATGGTGGTGCTAGAAATGCTTCACAAAGAAGGTGGTGCTAGAGCTGAGCCTGGAGGGAAACCAGGGATCCCAAAATGCAGATGAGGAGGGAGTGAATTCTAGGCAGGGAGTGGTGTGTAAGTGTGTAGGTCAGTGTGGATGTACTGCAAAGTGCAAGGACAGGAGTAAAACGGAAGAAAACTGGAAATGTAGATAGGGTCCAAGTTGTGGAAAGATTTAAATATCAAATAGAGAGATTTATAGATGATCTTCCAGGCAATAGAGAGACACTGGAGTTTGCTGAGTGGGGAGTTGGGTGTGGGGGGGGAGAGTGACATGATCAGACTCGTACTTTAGGAAAATTCTTTGGCAGCTGTGTGGAGGATGGATTGGAATGGAGAAAGACTTGAGGCTGGGAGATTCAGTAGTAAGCTATTGCAGTAATCTGGCTAAGGTGTGATGAAGATCTATACCAGGGTGGTGGCTCTGTGAGTAGAGACAGACCATACGCAAGAGATGTTGTTGGGGCAGCTGGTGGTGCAATGGATAGAGAACAGGGCCTGGAGTCAAGAAGACTTATTTTTCTGGGTTCAAATCCAACCTCAGACACTAGCTGTGTGACCCTGGGCAAGTCACTTAACCTTGTTTGCTCCTCTGTAAAATGAGCTAGAGAAGGAAATGGCAAACTATTCCAGTGTCTTCGCCAAGAAAAACCCAAATACAGTCACAAAGAGTTGGACATGACTAAAATGACTAGCAACAAGCAAATGACTGGATATGTGTAGTTAAGGATGACATGGAGGTTGTGAACCTGGGTGAGTGGAAAGATGGTGTGGTACAGTAATAAGGAACTTTAGAAGAAGGGTAGTTTTGAGGGAAGTGTAATTAGTTCTATTTTTAGAGATGCTATGTGCGAGATGGGCAGACAGGTAGTGGCAGTGGATAGAGTGCCAGGCCTGGAGTCAGGAAGACCCATCCAGTCTCAGACACATACTAGCTGTGTGACCCTGAGCAAGTCTCAATCCTATTTGCCTCAGTTTCCTCATCTGTAAAATGATCTGGAGAAGGCAATGGCAAACCACTCCAGTATCTTTTCCAAGAAAACCCCAAATGGGGTCATGAAGAATTGGAAATGACTGAACAACAACAATATGTGTGAGATACTTTCTGGTACATCTGGTTTGAAATATTCAATAGGCAATTGGTAGTGTATGACTGGAGCTCAGAAGAGACACTCCATACATAGATTTGGGAGTCATCTGCAAAGAGACAATAACTGAACTCATGACATCTGATAAGGTTACTAGGGGAGAGAGTATACGGAGGATAGAATCCAGGATATAGCCTTAGGGTAGACCTGGAGTCAGTGGGAGTAACATGATGATGATGAATCAGTAAAGGGAGAGAGTAATGTCTCAGAAAGGAGAAAATATCCAGGAACAGAGTGGTTAACTATGTCAAAGGCAGCATCAAGGTCAAGGAGGATTAGGACTGAGAAGGGACCATTAGATGTGGTGATAATGAGATCATGGATAACTTCAGAGGAAGCAGCTTCAGGTGAGTGATGAGACTGGAAAGCAGACTTTTAGAGGTAAAGAGAGTGAGGAGAGGAAGAGAAGGTAATGAGTAGAGATTTTCTTTTTCCAAGGCATTTGACTGAGGGAGGGAAGAAATGTAGGATGATAGCATGGTAGTATTTAGTGAGGGTTTCTGAGGATAGAGACTTGGATGTGAGATGAAGAGAAAGGACTGTGAAGTTAGGAGGTAAGAAGATGGAATTCTTAGTGGACAGCCTAAATTTTTTTTGTTAATAATTATAACAACTATAATAACAACTAACATTTATGTAGCACTTTAAGGTTTGCAAAACATTATCTTATTTGATCCTCACAACAACCCTGGAAGGGAGATACTTCTATTATCTCCATTTTTACAGATGAAGAAACTGAGGCAAAAATTGGTTAAGTGGCTTGTCCAGGATTGCACAGTTATAAAGTATTTGAGGCAGGACTCCAACTCAGGTTTTCCTATGTCAAGTACAGTATTCTATGCGCTTTGCCACCTAGCTGCCTCATTATTGCCTAAATACAAGGCAAGGGCATTAGCTGGGAGGGTGTAACTTGTGTAAGACTTCCTGTATTTCTCTGAATTCTTTGTATTCACTGTTTTTTTAAAGTTCTGTAAAATTCCATTATTTACATACTACATTTGTATATTTGTTTCCAATCCTCTGCTATCACAAAAAGAGATACAAGGAATATTTTAGTATACATGGAACCTTTATTTCTGTCTTTGACTTTTCTTGGAGTCTTGCAATGGGAGCCCTAGGCCAAAGAATATGGACATTTTAGTATTTTTTTTAAAAGCATGATTCCAAGTTACATTCTAGGATGTTTGCATCAGCTCCACTGACAGCATATTAGTGTGCCTATCTTCCTGCAGCCTCTCCAACACTTACTGGTGCCATCTGTATTTTTACCTTTGAAGTTGACCTTGTACTTCTTGCTCTCCAGAAAAAATAACAATTAATGACACAGCCCCATTCACATTCACTGTCTGGCACTTAATCATTTGCTGCCATCCATGCTTGTCTCCCCAGTTAGACTACAAGTACCTAGAGTCAGACCTAGTCTTGAAATATGCTTTGTATATATTCAGTGCTTAGCACAATACTCATACACTACTTTCCCTGACAGACCAAGCTTTCTTCTGTTCAGATTTAAACATGGCACATCTCTACTAAAACCTTTAGTGGAACCCTGTTACCTATACAGCAGATTTCAAATTCCTTTGCCTATCATTTGAGGTGCCACCCCCCCTCATAATCTGTTGCCATCTTACCTCATACTATTACCTTATCATCATTTACTCACTAGCTCCTGAATGTATCTTTTTTTAAACCTCTAAATCTTTGTTCATACCATTCACTTTGCCTTTTACCCCACCCCCCTGCTGTCTGAATTCCAAACCATTCTTTAAGGCTAAAGCCAAATGCCACAATCTACATGAAACACCCCTAAACTGCCATTGGTAATAACCCTAAGGGAGCTTAGAAAATGTCAAAGACCAATAAAGGAGAAAGACAAGGATCCAGAGAATGTAAATTATATCTTACTCAGGGACTAGTATGAAAGCCATATCCCTCAGTAATTCACCTTGAACTGTTTTCTCCCCACCTCAGTGAAGCAGTTGAGTTGTAAAGACAAAACAAAACAATAAGAAAAAAAATAACTTGGCAGGCCACTGTGACTTTTCAGCAGGGGAACTCTGAAATAATGACTTTAGGGTTAAACGATCTGGAAGGGAAAAAATAGCCATGTAAGGCTTCTAAATAGAGACTCCTGAAGGCTGGAAAAGAACTCTGGATCTGCATTCTGAAGAGCCATAGCTCTGACACACAAGTGTGGGCCACTGGGCAATTATTTAATTTCTCTGAGTTTCAGTTTCCTCATTTGTAAAATGTAATATTCCAAACTACCTATCTTATAGGATTTTGAGAATGAAATGAGAACAATATGTAAAAAGCTGTTTGCAAACCATAAAAAATGCTATCTCTTCTCTCTGCTATATATAAACTATGCTATATAGATATGCTACATGTAAAATATGCCACATAGATATGCTACATGTAAACTATGCTATATAGAAAATGTGCTAATATAGATATATAGATATGGCATATTTTATAGTTTGCTCCATCTGTGAAATTAGGGAGTTGGACTAAATGATCTTTGCAAGTCCCTTTCAGCTATTAAGTTCAATGGTCCTAGGACTTCTACCAGAGCCGCTTTCTGTATAATAGCTGGTAAAATGGCCTGGTAGAAGTCATAGAACCATTAACATTGAACCATTAACTTAATAGCTGAAAGAGACCTGCAGAGATCTTCTCCCAACTCCCTAATTTTACAGATGGAGCAAACTGCGATTCAGCTGAAATGAAACTAGAACCCAGATTTCTTGACATTCTCAGTGCAGGGTCTTGTCCACAACACAACCTTGATGGTTTTGTGACAGCCAGCTGGGGCATTGATAAAGAACAATAGAAACCCAGAAGAAAAATTCAATTCAATTTAACAAGCATTTGCCAAGTTACTTTTTAGCATGAGCAAGGCATAGTAATATGTTAAGCATCAGAGACAAAGCTACAAAAATAGAACAGGTGCTGCCTTCAAAGAGCTTTCATTCTATGGGGTGGGGGGGAGGAGAAGGAGGAAGAGAGAGTTTATACGTACAAAATATGCACATAGTTGGGTTTCTAGCGTAAAATACAAGCTATTTGGATATTAAAGCTGTTTATAATTTGGTCCCAACCTTAGCCTTAATATACATTACTCTCTTCCCTACATTCTATGGTCCAGACAAACTGGACTTTACCACATTCCTCACACCATTCCATCTCCCATTTTTGTGCCTTAGCACTAACCATCCTCCATGCCTAGAATGTACTCCTGCCTCACCTGTACCTCAGAGAATCCCTGATTTCCTTTAGGAAGCAGCATTGTGCATACAATGTCCTTTTCCTAATGTCCAACTGCTAGGGTCCTCCCTAACTACCTTGTGCTTAGCTACCTTATATTTATTCTGTATACTTATAAAGCAGGACATTAGGGTTGATCACATTCATGTAGCCTAGGTAGGGAGCTCATTCATTCCCCCCTCCCACTAGCTTATTTTACTTACTCATTCTTATCTTAAGACATTACGGTAATAAAGGGGCACGTTCTACTGTCCGTGTTAATTATTAAATTGCAACATCTTTCTCATTACACAGTTAGATCTGAGTCCCCAAATCATAAGAGAATAACCTCTTTTCCCATAAACATTTGCTCATCTACGTCTATCAAACCCCCTAATTGCCTTGGCTTAAATAAACATCAAGGTTACTGACTATACTATTTATTAACAGTGCTAGAAACAATTAAAACAAAGACATAAATAATTATTTGTAATATGTCAGCTGTGAAAAAGATCACAGGCAAAGTTATCTTTAACTATCACTACAACGGCTGACTTCTCAATTCTGGGCACACAGTCCCAACATTTGGTTCTCTCAGGATACAATTTAAAGGTTTTTTTCAACAGTTTCTAGCCTAGTTCTCTCAGGAAACGAATCATCTTAGTCTTTTTTCCTCTGTTCTCTCCTTGGTCATTATAGTTAACAATCTCTTCAGAAGAACATTTAAACTCTCAATCACCTCATAGACTCCATATAGATTGACAGCTAAACTATTCTTGTCCGAGATTTTAATGCCTCTTAATGATATAAGAACAGTATCTATAGTCTCTGTGGGAGAGGAGATTGAGGCTGGTGTTGCATATTTATATATGTTCATTTCCTCCTACAGAATGTAAGAACAGGGATTGTTTGATTTTTCATCTTTGTCTAGTACCCAGAATAGGTTTGGCATGCAGAAAGCTCTTAATAAATGTTCATTGATGAATTGATGATTAAACAGACATGGAGTACAGCTTGTCCAAACATGAAGTGTCTTTTGTAGGGAACAGTAAATAGGTCAATTTGGTTACAACACAGAATGTGTTACAGGGAATTATGTGAAATATGTCTGGAAACATACCCTGGAATTAGTCAGAAAAGGGATTCAAATGCCATATGGTAGAGTTCATATTTTAGCCTGTAGGCTACAGTCCAACTCCCTCATATTACAGAGAAGTAAACTGAGGCCAGGGGAGATTAAGTGACTTGCCCAGGATCATAGAGGTAATACGCATCAGAGACAGTATTTGAAATTAGATCTTCTGACTCCAGAGCCAATATTCTTCCTCAGTTGAAGCTTCCTGAGTGACCCTGTCAAATATGTCATTCAGGAATATCACTCTGTCAGCTGTCTGGAGGTTGGATAAGAAAGGGGAGAGGCATGGATAACAATGAAGAGACTATTGCAATGATGATGATAAGGCCCTGAGAAAATGTAGTAGCTGTGTGAGTGGAGAGGAAGGGATGGATGTTGTAGAAGCAGATTAGACAAGGACTAGCAAGTGAATAGATGCAAGTATAGGAGAGTGAAGAGGGAAGAATGACTGAAATGGTGATCTTGAGTAACCGGAGAGTTGATGATACACTTCATAGAAATTTGAGGGGAAAATCAATGACTTCTGTTCTGGATATGTTGAGTTTGAGATACTTATGGGATGTCCAGGTAGAGAAGCCATGCAGGCAATTGGAGATGTGGGCCTGGAGCTTAGGAGAAGGATGAGGACTGGGATGTGCAGATTTGAGAGCGGTCTGCATAGACATGACTGAACTGAGGTAACTGATGACATCACTTAGAGCAAAGAGAGCCCAGGACAGAGCAGAACATTCATGGTCATCCAGTAAAGGAGACTGAGGAAAAGGCATTCAGGGAGAAGCACTAGTTATGAAAAACCATGCAAAAAGAGAGTAACAAGGAAGTATGTCAACAGTACCAAATCTTGCTGAGAAGTTAAGAAAGATTAGGTTACTGAAACTAGTAGTTAAGAGATTATTAATAACCTCGGAGAGAGCAGTTTCATTCAAGTGGAGAGGTCAGAAGCCAGATTACAATGGGCTGAGAAGTGACTGGGAAGTAAAGTAGAGAGAACAAGGATAGACAGCTTTTTTCTAAGGGTTTGGCTGTGTAAGTGAAAAGATACGGGATTATGACTAGAGGGGATAGAAGGGTTAAGTGAAGTTTGTTTTTTTTTAAGGATGGGGAAGATCTGAATATATTTGTAGGTAGGAGGGAAGGATAAAGAAGTGGATAAAGAGAAATGGAACATTAGAGGAGAGAGGGTATTTGAAAAGAGCAATCTCTTTGGGGAATGAAGAACAGATGGGATCAAGGGCACAAGGAGAAAGCTTGGCCTTAATAAAGAGAATAAACACTTTTTTTCTCAGGGAGTAGCACAAAGGAGGAAAGAGTGAAAGAAAATTTTGAGGGAATATGAGGTGTGAACTGAGAAGAGGGAGTTTTTAATGGCCAGACAAATTAGTTTTTCACCAAATTTTGAGGTGAGTTCCTCTGCTGGGGGTGGGGAGCCTACAGTCTCAAGGCACAATTGAATCTCCCAAGTATGAGGATTGACCAAATTGGAGAAGAAAACTGTAGCCAGGTGATGAATTTCTTGAGAAAGAAGGAGGGAATTTCTGGGTCACATGATCAGCTAGCTAGAGGACTAGACATTTTCTTTGATTCTCACAATCACTCAGAGGTCTTCAAAACAGAAATTATGCACCAAGGATAAAGCAGCTTCAGCTACCTGCATGGTCTAGGCCACTAGAAACGGAAAAGAAGGTTAAAAAACCCCCCAACAACTCCATGATCCAATCTTGCCTACCTTGGGCTCACTCAGCACTCCCTCCCCCACCTCCCACCATACTACTGGCAACAAAGCTACACTAGCTAATCTGATGCACAGAGTTGTGGTAAACCCAATCACATGTTCTGATCCTTCCTCCCTCTTCAGAGTGCCTTGGAGAACCAGGCTCTAGGCAGAGGAAATTTGCTGGGGCTTCAGGAACCAGCTCTTTGGAAGCAATCTGTGCAGCAAAAGATTGCTGCATAAGAGTGGAGGAACAGAGGGAATTGGGTGGATCAAATCTCTGGTCAAATCTCATTGAAGAAACAAAGGACGGACAAGTGATTAGGAATGCAAATACACAGAAATGAAGGAAAATCTAGAAGAAGAAAAGCAAAAATAAATAACATTTAAAGAAAACATGCTCTCAAATTCAAGCAAAACATATTGATTGAAGACAGGATGTGTAGAAACAAACTAAAAAATTATAGGTGTCCCAGAAGAACATGACAAGAAATAAAAAAAAATCCCTACACACCATAATCCAAGAAATAATACCAGAAAACTACCTGAACTTCTGAACAGAGAAAAGGCCAACAGAAAGAATGCCTCCAGAAAAAAACCCAAGGCCACAAACTCCAAGCCACATAGTGGTAATATTTAACAATTTATTTCAGAAACAACAAATTCTGTTCGTGACTGGGAGAAAGACTTTCAAATGCAAAGGAAAGGAAATTTGAATAACATAAGACTGGCACTCACCAGAAAACTAAGGAGAGAATAGGATAATGTGTTCTGAAGAGCAATGGCAATGAAGATGCAGCTCAGGTAACCTGGAAATCTGAGCTTACCCATAAAAGGAAAAAGATGGATGTTTATTCAATACTAAAGAGGCATTCAAGACATCAAAAGAAAACTAGACCTGAAGAGATTATTTGCTTCTTGAAAACCCTAGGCAACAGAAATTGACTTATTCATAGTCACTAATATGTGTTAGAGTCAGAGCTTGAACCCACTTTTACTGACTCCAAAGTTGGCCTTTGCCATCCTAGCTAAATAACCAATAATATACCAAGTAGAAAACAAATACACACACACACACACACACACACACACACACACACACACACACACACATACACACACATATATCTGAAAAAGATAACACAAAAAATCTTCAAATCTTATGCTATATGAAGATGTATCTTCTAGTTATCATTATGTTTTCTTATAAAACTTATATGAGGGGAAGGGGAAGAAGGGGCAAAAGTGGGTTCTGAAAGTTTGGGGACACATTTTCCAGAGTAGGAGAGCTGCTTTGATCACATCTTAATTCAATAGTTTATTTCAAGTTAAAGTTTCCTTTCTAATTTCTGATTAGAAGAATGCAATTTTTAAAGTCACAGTAATTTTTTAAAAGAAAGAATACAACTGTTTAGAAAGTCGTTGAGTTCCTCAGTAAAACCTCTTTAGCATAAGGGATTCAAATGTAGCAAACTACTTTGTTTCACAAAGATAAACACATGTTATGAAATTCAAATTTATTTAAAATTAAACTGACTTTTTGATATGAAAACCGAGATTCTACTAAGTCTAGGAAATAATTTCAAGGTAATGATATGATAATGATATACTGATTCACTTGTTTTGATTCAGACTAAAAATAAAACTTGTCACATGGGTTATTTCTAAAGACAAGAACTTGCTTATATAATAAAGAATAGCATGTTGTAGTTGAAAGACCACTGGACTGAGAGCCAGGGAACTTGAGTCTTAGTCCCAGCTCTGACACTAAATAGCTGTTTGAACAACATATCTCTCTGGGTCTCAGTTTCCTCATTCATAAAATAAGGTGAATGAACTAGATATCCACTAAGCTCTCTTCTAGTTCCCTATGATCCTACAATTTTTATTCTCCAGATAGAATTTAAGTTCTTAAGGTGCAACCGCTATTTTGTATTTATCTTTGTATCCCCAATGTCTAAAATAGGGCTTTGCATATAGTTGGGATGTAATAAATGTTATTGTATTGAAAGACATTGTGTAGTTCCATGACTGTGAAAAATCTAATAATTTCCAAAGTGGGAAATTTTGGGAATATGTAAAGATTTGAAGTGAAAAAAAAATCTTTGGGGGATAACATAATTCCACTAGGAGCTAATTTGAAAGATGAAGATGATTTTTATGCCAAAGATATAAAAACTAGAGCGAAATCAACAGAGCATTTTTTTTTTAGGCAATTGCGGTTAAGTAACTTGCCCACGGTCATACAGCTAGTAAATGTCAAGTGTTTGGTCTGAGGCTGGATACGAACCCAGGTGCTGCTGACTTCAGGGCCAGTGCTCTATCCACTGTGCGACCTAGCTGCCCTAAGAGCATTGTTACAGATATAATTTCTTTATTTCCAAAGGAATCAGCTTCCTGTGATACACAACTTAGCAGAAATCAACTTTTTTTCTAGTAACTGTTACCAATTAAAAGATGATTAGTTAAAAATATTAAATATAACCATGTTATCATAATTAAATAACAAATATTTATTGCTCATGTACTATATACAAGGCATTGTACCTTAAATATAAAGTCAGAAAGTAATAAACACTTACCATTAACAGCCTTCTCATAGTTTTTCCCTAGGTTTATTAAGTTCCGTAGCCCAGGATTGAACTGCTCCACTACATTCTGATAAACAAACAAATAAAAATCAGTTAAAAAGTAAACTAAGTACATGCATAGATTTTTATGCATGAATTAACTGAATGTAACAGAGGACCCTAGACTATGTACATACAAGTGTAACTACTACCAATTAGAAAGTAAAAGGTATTGCTTTAAAAATAATAAATAGCATTTACTTCCTCACCTGGTTGAATGAGGGCACTTCTATTTGTCATGCTGTATGTGGCACTGGCACATTTCCAGGCGCCTAAGGGCTGGGTATGACCTACTACTATAAATGGTGTGCTTTGCAGACACTCAAGTCATTTATGTGAAGGTGCAACTCATATTGAATACAGGTCCCTAAGGTTAAGGCTCTTTTTGGTGTTTAAGCAAGTCAGGGGTTATAGTTCCAGTAAAAAAAAAAAAAAGACCAATCATTAGCTAACTTACTTGTTTGGTTGTGTTTGATTCTACTGTCATAGAAACTGCTAAATCCTTTGGCTTTTATTAGAGTGGAAAAGCTTTTAAAAAAAAATCCCCCCAAAATTATGTCCTGTTTCACCCTTTAAAACATATGCCATCATGAAATGGTACCTTTTTCTTCCAGATTGTCAATGGTATTTTTTGCCCTGTTCTAACAGAGCCAACACAGATGTTATAATCATTTCAAAAATGTCCACATCTACAATACAAATGGAGGTAGTGATAATAAGACAAGTACAATGTTGATATTTTCTTAAATATAACCCTAAAATTACAATATGGGGGAGGGTCAGAAGCATAGAAAATACGAGGTTTTAAATGACATTATTGTTTTGTACTCTAATTTCTTGATCAAAAACATTGTGTTTTTGTGATGTAATTTTTCCATAGAATTTGCCTATTTATGTAGATTTCAGAGATTTTGCCTACAATTACCACATGCACATACCCAGAGTAATCAATTTCTGCCACAGAAAGGTGGAAATATTTCTTAATTTTTTGAAGATCATCCTCTTGACTATCCCTTGTATATTTTTTCCTAACAACCTTGGTTGATTAAGAATATATGTAAATATATATATTAAACATTCCAAATTAAACCATTTGGTACTGCTTATTATTCCAGTTTGGATGTATTTCATCTTTCTAGATGTCCAGACAGGGAAAAAAAATGCAGGGGAGGGAGATGAGTGAGAAAAAATAGCCAATACTCATAGAACTAGATCTTTTACACATTTTTCTTTCAGGATAAGATGAACCCTTCAGCAGAAGTTTGAAAAAGAGACACAGTATAATATATATTTTTATTTATTGCTTTAAAATAATGTATCAGTAGTCTCACAAGTAAGAATTTTCTCAGAGGTAGTATTTAATCTTATAATATTCTTAATAGGCAGCTAGGTGACTCAGTGGATAGAGTGCTGTGCCTGGAGTCAGGAAGACTTGAGTTGAAATCAAGCCTCAGACTAGCTATATGACCCTGGACAAGTCACTTAACCCATTTGCTTAATCCACCCGAGAACGAAATGGCAAACCACTCCAGTATCTTTGCCAAGAAACTCCCATAGACGGTACAGTCCATAGGGTCACAAAGAGCTGGACACAGCCAAACAACTACAATAATATTCTTTTTAGATAGATAGGTGCAACAAGGATTTTCCTCATTGTTTTTGTAGCTATGGAAACTGAGGCTCAGTTTAAGAAACATGTACAACATCATATAATTAGAAACAGAAGTACCTTGAGGGCGGGGACCATGCCTATATAAAGCTTTTGCTAGGAGTGGTGGAGCATGCCTATAATACCTGCAACTGGGAAGGCTGAGGCTGGGGGACTGCTTGAGTTTAGCAGTTGGAGCTGCAGTGGGCTAAGGCAATGAGGTGTCACCACTACCAACATGGTGAACCCCTAGGAGCAGCAGGGCTACCAGGCTGCCTAAGAAGGGGCAAACAAGCCACGGTCAGAAAACAGAGCAGGGCAGGACTAAGTTCCTATGCCAATCAATAGTGGAATGGGCCAGTGAGTGGTTCTGGAAAGATAGGGAGACCTAGTCTCAAAGAAAAGCACTACCACCACACCACCACAATGCTTTGAATCTCCCCCAGTATGTAGCTCAATGTTCTGCATAGTGTTTATTATATTACAGAAGTCCAATTTGTCCTTTTTTCATTACATGAGGCCGACTGCACTTTCAAATGACTTTCCAAATAAAGGAAAGATTGTTATCTGAAGCTTTTATATTCTTGTGAAAATAGTACTTTGAGGCAGATTGATGCAATGGAAGAAGCATTAGCTAGATTGGGTACCAGAAGACCTGGACTCTGATCTCCAGCTCTACTGCTAGCTTATGATGCGATCTTGGGCAAGCTATTCACTTTTTTGGGACTTAGTATCTTCATCTATGAAATGATACAAAGTGGTTCATTCTAGCACTAAGATTCTCTAGTTATGTGAAATTTTGAGCTAAAGCTAAATTATTGAAAACTTATTCTAGTAAAACAACTTAGCTAGGATCAGATGATTTTTTTCAATAAAATTAGTCTAAACATAATTTTTTCAGAGTAGAAACACAACAGGCTTGACAGAAAACAGTTCAGAAGGGCTTGAAAGTTTTAATGTGTATACTTTAGGTTTTCACTATTTAAAGCCAGTTATAGAATCAAATTCAAAAAGAAACTTAGTAATCCTGGCCTCTTTGAGAGTGGAAAATCCATTTCTCCAGCTACTCTTGGCTATTAATCCAATTATTTTGGCTGCAGCACATTCAGTTTGAAGCTCAGCAATAAACAAGTGCTTCTACCTTCCTCTTCTAACCCATAGAACTCTATAATCCTAATATACTTATGAACTGAATAGTTCCCCAAGTTGGAAGAGAAATAAATACAAGTAAAAACAGTATAGTGTAGAACAGGAGCTCCTATTTCAGCAGTTTAACACTTAGGTAGTATTGGCAATGGTGGCTCACAAAGTTTAAACTGTTGAAATTTTACAGTTCAGGGTATATTAGTCACAGAGAACAAACTGATTTCAAGAAAGTAATTTGGCTCAAAGAGTAAAGTGATCATGAGGTAAATTTAAAGGGGATTATTATTATTTTAAAATAAAGGATGCCCAAATCATTTTGGTTCAACAATAACTAATTGCTATACATCCTACCAATCCATTGCTTAGAGAGGAATTCCATTTGCTGTGCCAGTTTAAACCAGAATAGGTTACACGCCCTCTTAGAGGGGAACGTGGGCATGATGTAGCCATGGTGACAAAATAACAAATTTGAGGGCTGGCTGATGGTGGGGAAAAGCAGGATATTCATGCACTGTACCTGGAACCTTTTTACTCAAAGGATGTTTATCCCACCCCTCAAAACATGAGGATTTTTAAAAAGGGGTGGTGGTGGAGAAATTGTTTCATTGCTTGAAATGATTCCTTCCTTTTTTGATTTTCACTTTATATTTTAAGCTTAAAATGTTCCACATCATACTTGATTCGCTCCAAAGTAAAATACTAGAGAATTAGTGGCAGTCTCTTTCCTCCCCTATTATTTTCAAAATAAATGTTGATAAATGAAGACTATTAGGAAACTGTATTTCTACTAGGTTTTTAGGCTGGTCACATGAAGCCATAAATTTTATGCCATTCTCTATAGAGCTTAACGTCTTTTAAAGCAGAATAAATGCAGCCTTTTGATTTTTCTTAGCTTTATTTATCTTTTAAAGTAAAAGCTTTCTGCTATCACAACATGAAATTACTGAAATACAAATACATAATTTACCACTTGAAACTATGCTCAAGAGAGTTAAACTTAGTAAGCATAGGGCTTACTTCATATGCCCTGTGGCAAAGACTAACACATACTAAAGTCCCTGCCATGTACTCTAAAGCTAGACTAGTTAGTTTTTTCCTTTAAAAAAAAGTGGGGAAAAGTAGTAAAATTGTCCTTGAGAGTTAATTGGTCTAGAGAACTAAGGCTGTGCCCATTGATGTACCTTCTGGTGGTCTAAGTACAAAAGCCATCCTAAGAGGCGTCTGGAGCTCCTCTTTCAGCTTTACCAGTGTGCCAGCATGGCCAATATAGGCAGGGAAGCCGCGGCCAACTGATGCAACTCTGTATCCTTGCTGAATATGCTGTCTATACTATAGTTAAGTAAACTTCCTTTTGTTAACTGCTGAGTGGTCTATGAATATCTTGTGTTGTTTTCAGTCTTGTCTGATTCTTCATGAAGCCATTTGGAGGTCTTCTTGGCAGATACTGGAGTGATTTGCCATTTCCTTCTCCAGCTCATTTTATAGATGAGGAAACTAAAGCAAACAGTGTTAAGTGACTTGTCCAAGTTCACACAGGTAGTGTGATTTGGCAGATTTGAACTCAGGTCTTCCTGACTCCAAGCCCAGTACTCTATCCATGGTACCTAGCTGCCCCCTATAAATATCTTGTTTCATTTCAATCCTGAATATGAACCTTCAGACTAGCCTCTGTCAGTCTTGATCTACATTTTTAATATTTGAGTTTTCTTTCCTTTTCTAACACTAACTTTCCACGACTAACATTTTACTTGATCTGTCATTATCACAATTACAAAATTTAGACTTAAGTTGAAGAAAATAAGGAAAACAATCAGACTGTATAGGTAAGACCTAAATAACATCTCTTACGAATATGAAGTGGAAGTGATGAATAGATTTAAGGGATTAGATTTGGTAGACAGAGTATGTGAAGAACTACAGACAGAGGTTTGAAATACTGCACAGGAAGCAGCAACAAATAACATCTCAAAGAAAAAGAAAAGTAAGAAAGCAAAATGGCTGTCTGATGAATTTGTTACAAATAGCTGAGGAAAGAAAACAAAAGGCAAAGGAGAAAGGGAAATATATACCCAACCGAATGCAGAATTCCAGAGAATAGCAAGGAGAGATAAGGTTTTCTTAACTGAACAATGCAAAGAAATAATACAAAATAATAGAATGGGAAAGACAAGAGATATCTTCAAGAAAATTAGAGATAACAAGGGAAAGTTTCATGCAAAATGAACATGATAAAAGACAAAAATGGCACAGCCTTAACAGAAGCAGATGAGATTAAGAAGAGGTGGCAAGAATACACAAAAGAACTATACAAAAAAGATATTAACATTACCGATTGCCATGATGGTGTGGTTACTGAGCTAGAGCCAGACATCCTGAAGAATGAAGTCAAGTGGGGCTTAGAAAGCATTGCTAACAATAAGGTTAGCGGAGGTGACAGAATTCCACCTGAGCTACTTAAAATCCTAAAAGATGATGCTGTTAAAGTGCTGTTCTTAATATGCCAGCAAAATTTGGAAAACTCAATAGTGGCCACTGGATTGGAAAAGATCAGTCTACCTCCTAATCCTAAAGAAGGGCAATGCCATGGAATGTTCAAATTACTGAACAATTGTACTCATTTCACACGCCAGTAGGGTTATGCTTAAGATTCTGCAAGGTAGGCTTCAGCAATGTGTGAATCGAGAATTACCAGAAGAGCAGGCTGGTTCTCAAAGAGGCAGAGGAACTAGAAATGAAATTGCCAGCATTCACTGGATTATGGAGAAAGCAAGGGAGTTCCAGGAAAACATCTACTTCTGCTTCATTGATTACACTAAAACCTTTGACTTTGTAGATCACAACAAAATAAGTCCTCAGGGAGGTGGGAGTACCAGATCATCTTACTTATTTCCTGAGGAACCTGTATGTGGGTCAAGAAGCAACAGTTAGGACCAAACATGGAAGAACTGATTGGTTTAAGACTGGGAAAGGAATACAGCAAAGCTGTATGTTTTCACCTTATTTATTTAACTTTTATGCAGAGTACATCAAGTGAAATACCAGGCTGAATGAATTAAAAGCCAGAATTTAAAAATATCAACAATCTCAGGCATGCAGATGATACCACTCTGATGGCAGAAAGGTAAGAAGAATTAAGAAGCCTCTTGATGAGGGTAAAAGAGGAGAGCATAAAAGCTGGCTTGAAGCTTAACACAAAAAACAAAACAAACAAAAAATAAGATCACGGCAACTAGTCCTATCACTTCCTGGCAAATAGAGGAAAAAGAAATGGAAGCAGTGTCAGATTTTATATTCTTGGGCTCAAAGATCACTGTCGATAGCCACTGCAGCCACGAAATTTAAAAAAAAACAACACCTCTTGTTCCTTGGAAGGAAAGCTAAGGCAAATCTGGACAGCGTATTAAAAAGCAGACATCACCTTGCTGACAAAGGTCCCTATACTCAAAGCTATGGTTGTTCCAGTAGCAATATATGGCTGTGAGAATTGGACTATGGGGAATGCTGAGCACTGCAGAATCAACACTTTTGAACTGTGATGCTAGAGAAGATTTTTGAGAGTTCCTTGGACAGCAAGGAGATCAAATCAGTCAATATTGAAAGAAATTAATTCAGACTATTCATTGAAAGAACAAACACTGAGGCTGAATTTGGCCATATAACGAGAAGATGGGATTCACTGGCAAAGACCTTGATGTTGGGAAAGATTGAAGGTGAAAGAAAAGGCAGAAGATGAGATGGATAGATAGTATCATGGAGGCAATAAATGTGAACTTGAGATAGTGGAGGACAGAAGGGTCTGGCATACCATAGTTCATGGGATCACAAAGAATCGGACATGACTGAATGATTGAACAACAGTTTTTCAGTCATAAGAAGTCAGGGATATTAAGAGGTGGAAAGGAGGAGGGAGAATATGGCAAGCATGGAAGAACAACCCATGCACAGGTGTGGAGATGGATGACAGAATGCCACATACAGGAAATAAAAAGTAGGCTGGTTTGGCTAGAATGCTGAGGATCTGGGGTGATAGAGGAGTGACATGAAATCAGTCTGTAAAGATCAGTTGGCCTTAAGCGCTCAACACGAGTCTGTACTTTACTCTAGAAGCAATAAATAGATAGTATCGGCAATGGAAAGAGCACTGGATTTGGAGTCAAAAGGCAAAAGTTATAATTTTAGCTCTACCATTTACTTACCTGTGTTATCTTGGCCAAGTTATTTAATTTCTCTCTTTTTTTTCCAGCTAGGCAATGGGGTTAAGTGACTTGCCCAGGGTCACACAGCTAGTGAGTATTATATGTCTGAGGCTGGATTTGAACTCATGTCCTCCTGACTCCAGGGCTGGTGCTCTATCTACTGTGCCACCTAGTTGCTCCTATTTAATTTCTCTTGATTTCATTTTCCCCATTTGTGAAATGAAGGGGTTGGACTATGTGACCTCTAAAGTTCCTTCTAGTTCTCAATCTATGATTTTATACAAATGTACACTATTCTGATTCCATAGAGTAGCTCTCAATTCATGGGTCTTACTGTGAATGAGAGAATAATCAGTTGAGTATTTAATGACAGGGAGCAGCTAAAGTTTCATGAATGAAAGACTGACCTGGTCAAACCTCTCTTTTAGGAATATCAGTTTGGCAGCTATGTAGAAGACATATTGAAGGGGACAGAGAGATTTGAGGCAAGAAGACCACAATATGGGGAAAGGACACAAAGGGCGGTCCAGTAAAGGGAGTCAGAAGGGGTGGACAATTTTTTGTGGTAGTGAAGAACTAGAAACAAAGTAGAAGCTCATTATTTGGGGAAATGGCTACAGAATCAGGGCCATCTCCAGTCATCCTGATCAATATCTGGCCACTGGACCCAGATGGCTCCAGGAGAGAGAGTGAGGCTGGTGACTTTGCACAGCCCTCCCTCACTAAAATCCAATTTACTTGCCTGTCATGGCATCACCTCCTTGATGTCATGTCCTCTTCGAGAGTGAAGGACAAAGAACAACAACAACACATATATCATGGCACCTGATTACAATGGAATATGATTCAGGTAAGAGGAGAACCAGGAGAAAGTATTATCAGAGGCTTAGAGTCAGAAGACCAAAGTTCAAGTCCTAACTGACTCATACCAAGCCTGTGAATTCCTGGAGGGCAGGGGCTGTCTTTTGCCTCTTTTTGTATCCCCAACACTTAGCGCAGTGTCTAGCACATAGCAGGTGCTTAATAAATATTTATTAACTGACTTACTGGCTACATGACCAGGTGTAAGTTCTACTTCTAAGACTATGAAGACACAGAAGTTACTATAACTGTACCAGGGGAGGAGTATCGGCATTGGGGATTCTCTATACCAATGACATCACAGGTCTGAGCCAAAGAAATCTATTTTAAAATGACTATTAAGAATACTAGACATTTTAAAGGTTATTCATTAGCCAACTAGCAATATGGCTATTTTCCTAAACAAATTTTGCTCCCATCTTTTTACAAGTCAAATGTTTATTAAGCACCTACTCTGTAAACGGTATTATGCTAGTTGTTGTTGTATTGGTGGGTCAAAGTGCATGTGCAGTTTTCTAGCCCTTTGGGAAAAGTTCCAAATTTTTCTCCAGAATGGTTAGACTAGTTCACAGTTGCACCAATAGTTATTAGTGTACCTGTTTTCCCACAACCCCTCCAGCATTTGTCATTTTTTTTTGGGTCATCTTAGCTAATCCAATGGGTGTGAGGTGATATCTTAGAGTTGTTTTAATTTGCATTTCTCTAATTATTAGTGATTTAGAGCATTTTTTCATATGAGTAGTGATAGCTTTGACTTCTTCCTCTGAAAACTGCCTGTTTATGGGGCAGCTAGGTGGCACAGTGGATAGAGCACCAGCCCTGGATTCAGGAGGACCTGAGTTCAAATTTGGACTCAGACACATAACACTAAATAGCTGTGTGACCCTGGGCAAATCACTTAACCCCATTGCCTAACCAAAAAACAAAAACAAAAAACAAAACAAACCTGCCTGCTTATATCTTTTGACCAGTTATCAGCTGGGGAATGGCTCCTATTTTTATAATTTGGCTCTGTTCTCTATATATTTGAGAAATGAGAACTTTTCCAGAGAAACTTGCTATAATCCCCCAGTTTCCGACTATTTTTCTTCTAATTTTGGCTGTATTGGTTTTGTTTGTGGAAATTTTTTTTAATTTTATGTAATCAAAATTACAAAAATCAAAATTTTGAACTGAAAGAGCCCTCAGAGATAATTTAGTCCAAGCCCCTCATTTTACAGGATAGCAACTGATCTCCTCCCATTCTTCCTTATTTACTCTCTGTCCTAAAAAAGATTAGTTTTGATTAATTGTTTCTTATGGGGCAAATGAAGGCATTTTACAATTCCTCCCCTCCCCCACTATTGCTTTAAAGAAAACGTTCTGGAAAGGAATTTTAAATTCTGCAAATAGAGTGACTAAAATATCACACTCCTTGATTCAGAGATTTTACTGCTAGGCACATACCCTAAGAAGACTGCTGACAAAAACATCAAAATATTTATGGCATGTAAACCACTTTTTGGGGTAGCAAAGTACTGGAAGCAAAGTCGACACCCATTGATAGGGAAATGGCTAAACTACAATCCTTGAATGTAAAGGAATAGACTGTGTTTTAAGAAAAGATGATAATGATGAATGCTGAGAAGCATACAAAGACTTGCATGAACTGATGCAAAATAGAGGCAAACAATCAAAACTGAATGTTCCAAACTATATAGAGCAAGCTGAGCCTTAAAGAAGAAACAGGGGGGTAGCTAGGTGGCACAGTGGATAGAGCACCGGCACTGGAGTCAGGAGGACCTGGGTTCAAATCCAGCTTCGGACACATAATACTTACTAGCTGTGTGACCCTGGGCAAGTCACTTAAACCCATTGCCTAGCCAAAAAAAAGAGAGAAGAAACAGGAGATTATATCTTCTTCCTCTCTCCTTTGACTTTGCAGAGGTACGTATACCATCACATTTTTTCAATTGGTTGATTGATTTTGCTATATTACTTTTCATCTTCTTTCTCTCTTGGTTATAGGGATCGTTTCTCTGGGAGAAATACAGGGATAAATGTGGATGACGTAAAACCAAAAAATAATAAAAATCCATGTTAAAGAAAGGTAAGTGGAAAAAGTGTCTGGCCAGGTAAGGATAAAATATGCATTTAAAAGACTGGAGATCACTGAGCAAAAATTAGATGACTATTTGTTACATATCTTGTAGACTAAACATTCATTCCAATACAAACTGGATTAGGTGGCTTCTGAGGTCTCATCCAACCCTGATATTTTGATCTAAGGGACATGAATAATGTTATTAAAATCACAGGACTCAGAGCAGAAAGGGATCTCAGATCATCTATATTAATCTCTCCTTTTGTTTTTTTTCCAGATGAGAAAACTTATCCGTGCAGAGGAGTGAATCAACTTGGTCAGGGTCACAAAGGCAGTAAGGTGCAAGGCTGAGATTGAAAATCAGATCCCTTTGATTTCAAATCTAGCATATTTTTCTTCTGTACCTTCTCTGCTGCTTGCTGATATTACTCTGTTTATACCACTTTCCTCTAGTTAATAAGTAAATTTAGGAAAAGGGAAGCTCTGCTTGTAAACAGATGTTCCTTTTGAAATGTGATTTCTGCAGCATGGAATGAGAAACATGGAAAATTAGAATAAGATGGAGAAGGTGGACAAAATAATTTTATCTAAAGTTTTTTGATTTTTAAAATTAGAAATGTTCACATAAATATTTGTAAATGCTAAAATGCATTCTGAAGCAAATTATGATTTTTTATTATCTACCAATCTGGACTATTTTATATCTTTTAATGGACAGTATGTTAGTTTTTACATTATATATTAAGATTAAAAACTAAAAAGGAAATATCTGTAATATATATATTTTCCATTGATATCAGAGGATCTAGAGTCAGGAGGCATTCCTCAGAGATTAGTTTAATCCCTTAATTGTCCAGATAGGGATTGAGACTCTTCCATTCATAAAATTAGATCTGTACCACCTATTCTACATACCTCAAAGAATCCTCATAAACCATCAAATAGATAATGTGAAAAGTTTCTGACATGCACAAATTTTAACAAGATTGAAATATATTCAATAAATCCAACAAAATTTTACAAGTATATAAATTGATTCAGAAGATAACAGAATAAATTATTATAATGTTATTAAAACATATGCTGTTTGATCATTCATATTTATTGATAGGTTGTAAATTTATACATATAATTAACTTCCCTCTCAAAATCCCCAATATAATATCTACTTAATAGGCTTACTGTTCAGACACGATGAGATACTACGGAAGCACTTAGAAAAGATGAAAACACTATACACATGAAAGACAAATAGAGAAAAGAGTCTTGGACTGATGTACTAAGTATGTATGTTTGGGCAAGTTAACTTTTCTTTGCCTCAGTTTCCTCATGCATACAATGGAAATAATATTATATGAACTACCTATACCTCATAGAGTTACTATGGAGACAAGCATTTTGTAAATCTTCAAGAGCCGTATAAACATAAAGTATTACTGCTGGGTTGCTTGAAATGTTTCTTTTTTCATTTGGAAAGTTTTTCAATTGACATTTTTACTTCCATATAATTTTATCTCTTATTTTGATAGAGAAGATTTTTATTTCTTTTCTTTTTTTTTTTAAATAATAACACAAGAAATTCAGGAATGGATTTCTTTGAAGAACAAGAGGAATTTTCCTTTACTTTCAGATAAGGCCATTCTTATTTAGGCAGAGATAGCAACTTTTTAAAAACTCTGGTCAGTTATTTTTGTGTGTCAGCTTTTAAAAATGCATCTGATTGATAATCTCTCATTAGGAGCTGAAAAAAAACCCAGTCTTTTCAAGAACTGATGATTTCATCGTTAGTGTTCATTTTCACCACAGATTGATGTCCTCATGGGTGATTTTTTATCATAAGTCAGAGAAGTGTGGTCAAGATTTATGCTTAATGCACAATGTTATATGACACTGTATATATTAGTAGCACTTTAAAATAATGTATCTGGATCATCTTAAAGATGTATGTCTTCACAGGTAAGTCAGCTATATTTGGCTGCTCTTTATCTTAGCTAACACATTTGAAAGCACTGCTGATACATGCTATGGCCCAGTGGGCCAATTAGGTAAGAAAATTGAGTGTGTGGCAACAAGGCCACTGCCTCCAGCTTCATTAGATCATATTAATAACTCTCCAACCCATAATCACTAGACTGAGCTTCTATCTAGTGAACCATAACAGGCCTTCAGATGGAGAAATATCAGAGCTCTCCCTAAAGACTATGGATGGCCAGACCTGTTTTTTCCATGAGGTCACTTTCTTAGATTCCACCTTGTGTATTAGATTAGACATCTTGCCTTTCCACAAAAAATTCCAAGTATTTATACCTTTTACTTCCTGGGCCCCTGGGAAACATGACGTACATGTTTACAGAAATTTTAAAAAACCAAACACCTGTGGAAAATTTAAATCACCCAGAGAAATTAGTGCTATGTTTCCCTTTTTGAACACTTGGAAAATTCAATAAAGCATCCATACTCATCATTTTAGTGATTTTTACTATATTAATTAGAACTCAATTAAAATGTTTGTTATAGGGGCAGCTAGGTGGTGCAGTGGATAGAGCACCAGCCCTGGATTCAGGAGGACTTGAGTTCAAATCTGGCTTCAGACACATAACACTTACTAGCTGTGTGACCCTGGGCAAGTCACTTAACCCCCATTGCCCAAACAAAAAAAAAAGTTTGTTATAGCACTTGAAAATAGGCCCTTTATAAACCAGCAAATCCAACAGCTATACTGCCCATTTTGAAGCTGTCTTAACAGCTATTCTCAGGAAAAGGAACTTGGTTTCAAGGTGAAAATATTGGGCCACTTTCTTAGGAAGCTTTCATTAAAAATTGTCAGCTGCAAACAAAGAGTAGAGCTTTCTTACTGGCCTGAATATCCCCTTGAACTCTTCTTCTTTTCATCTTTTTCTACTACATATGGGGGTTTCTGATGGGTAAGAAATTATTCCAGCAAAAGCTTCTCCCCAATTCAGTGTAGGAAGGTCACGGTGGGAAAGAAGCATTGGTGGCAAATGATGAAAAGGGAAATAATGTCAGACATGGCTGGCCAGTGTGTTGGCCTGCTTTGTTGAAATAGACTTCTTTGGTATAACTGAGGGTTCTATTGCTGGATGGTGGGGGGATGAGGACTGTGAAGGTATACTGCCACGACAAAAACATCAGTAGGTTTAATGACATCAATCTTACAAAACTCTTATCAGACTCTGTTGCCTTGACGTCTTTCAATAGCCCGACACTGGAAGGTCTCGGTGCAACACCAAAGAGCAGATGTTGCTGACATACTGAACAACTGCTTCTGTGCCCAGTTGAGACCTAAGGTCTCTTTCCCATTAGTGTGTCATCTGGATTGGTTCAAAACAGTCCTGGAAGGATTTATGTGATTTAGAGTTTCTTTGGAATAGATTGGGGCCCTCAGATGTGGTCAGTCAGTCAGTCAATAAATATTTATTGACTTCTACTATGCGCTTCTACTATGTGCCAGGCATTGCGCAAAATGCTAGAGACACAAAAATGAAAAAAGATAGTTTTTACCCCCAAGAGGCTCACAATATAACGGGGAAAGATGCTGCACAAAAGAAAGCTGAAAAGTTGGTGAAGGGCATCTCCTGACGCTGGGGCCTGGTAAGTCAGAGAAGTCCCAAAGTAGTGCAGCCAGGTAAGAAATGAGGAGCAACCTGGTTTGGTGTACCCCATGACAGCTAAGACCCTCTTACAAAAAATTGCTAAGCCACACTAACCTAGACCTTTCAGGGAGCCTGTGTCAAGGAAAGGGGTGCCCTTACTAGTCTGTGCAGACCAATTCACAAAAAAATACGTCCCCATATGTTCTAAGAGTAAATAGATTTTTAAAAATTTGAATAATTTAGCACCAAAGTTCCAAATTCCTCACCTCTTACTGTCAAAGTAACAGGAGATGTTCTGAGGTTGGAATATGTAGTTGAATAAAACAGAATACACTAAACATCCTATTTGCCAAAAATGAAAGGAAAAATACTTGACTACCATTCAGGATAGCTGTTTTTTACCCAGTATGAAGATAAATGGGCAGCCAGATGGTATGGTGGATGGAGCACTGGGCTTGGAATCAGGAAGACTCATCTTCCTAAGTTTAAATCTGGCCTCAGACATTTACTAGGTGCTTGACCCTGGGCAAGTAACTTAACCCTGTTTATCTCAGTTTCCTCATCTGTAAAATGAGCTGGAGAAGACTCCAGTATCTTTGCCGAGAAAACCCCAAAGGGGGTCAAGAAAAGTCAGACTCCACTGAACAACAATGAAGACAAATGATGTAAATGCTTGTTGCAAAAGAATTGTGTTCTAGTTCTCCTAACTCTTGAGCTAATGAACACTTGTCAAAATAACAGAATTAACTCAGTTCAATGCAATATCCAGTTTTAATTCTAGAATACTGACAAACAAGTCAATATTAACATTTATTAAGCACTTACTATGTGCCAGGCACTGTGTTAAACTCCGGGGATACAAAGGCCCCAAACCAAATGAACCAAATAATAGATAATCTGGCACCCTCCTAGGGGATTCCTCCTGGCTTCTTAGACCTTACTTATTCCAATGGACTCTTTAATCTAGTGACAACGGCCTCCCTGCTGTCCCCCTTGCACAAGACCATGCATCTCCAGTCCCTGTTCTCAAGTAGTTTGCATTCCAGTATAGAAGACAAAATTTAATCAACTATGTACACTCAAGATATACATAGGATAAACTGGAGAGTCTCAGAGGGAAGACACTAAGATTAACGAAGGTTGAGAAAGGCTTCTTATAGAAGGAAAGAATTTAGCTGAGGCTTGCAGGAAGCCATTGAAATAGGAGATAGAGGTGAGAGGAGAGAAGAATTCCAAGCGTGGAAGACAGATGGTCAGAGAAAATACCCAGAATTGGGAGATGGAGTGTTGTGTTTGAGGAACAAGGAGGACAGTGTCATTGGAGTAGGGGGATGGGGGTAAGGTATAAGAGGGCTTGAAAGATAGGAAGGGAGCAGATTATGAGAGACTTTGAATGTCAAATAGAAGATTTTATATTTGATCCGACTATTGGTGTAGAATGAAGCATCTTCTGCAGACACGGTCAATGTGCCATTTATTTTTGCTTAATTGTACTTCTTTGTTACAAAGGAGGGTTCTGTGGTATGGGGAGTAGGGGGAGGAAAGGGGTTATGGGGAAGTGACACTGATGGAAAAAAGCATTAATAAAACATTAAAAATAAAGTAACTGAATCAAAGAAAATGCAACGGCAGTTGAAGGGATCCAATTTCACTACTGAGTTGCAAAATGTGTTTCTATTTTAAATACTAGAAAAAGGTTTTACATTTGGTTATAGGGTAAGATCATGAAATTTTTTTTTTTTACTTAGAACTTAAAGGCAGAAAACTACACTGGTTCATGGTCTATAGGGTGCTATAGTTACAGGCCAATGCCAAAAAAGCTTTCAAGTGGTAGAAAGTGGACATTTTTACTCTTGGCAGTTAGCAAGTTTTAGACTTTATAAGGATGGCAGATCTACACTAGTTCCTGATTTAGGCAATGATTTGTGGGTACTATTCCTTTTAGATCTTAGACTTCTATTGAAGAGGACTAGCTATCTATAAGTATCAAATGATCTTCACTCAATTCCCATATTAAAAAAAGGTTTAAAAAACCCTCATAATTGGTTTTTCTTTGTTTTCGTTGACCTAGTTAAAATTTCTGCTTCTATTGCCTTAACTAATATTCTCAAACAAGAGGTAATAAGTTAAATATAAAATAACCATAATACAAATTAGGATAAAATTGAGATGGAGAGGCAAAAAAATGTTATGAGATTGAAAACAGGAAAAATCACTTCCAGCTTTGAATGGAAGAGGAAGATTAGTGACAGCTTCATTAAGAAGTAGTACGTGGGGCAGCTAGGTGGCACAGGGGATAGAGCACTGACCGTGGAATCGGGAGGACCCACGTTCAAATTTGGCCTCAGACACATGATACTTGCTGGCTGTGTGACCCTGGGCAAGTCACTTAACCCCACTGCCTAGCCAAAAGAAAAAAAAGAAGAAGTAGTACCTGAGTTGGGCTTTCAAGAAGAAATGATATTTCAACAGAGATTGGTGGGGGTAGGAAATATGGTAATGGGAATTCTAGGTAAATGGCATTGTATGAATGCAGATACAAAACAGAGTAGGAGGAATTTGAGCAACCATGAAGAATCCTTGTAGGAGTATAGAGTACATTAAGGGGTAATTTAGGATGAGGCTAGAAAGTATGTTAGAGCCTTGAATATCAAGCAAAGGATTCCATACTGCAGTCAAGAGCTGACAGAGAGGTTATTCGGGACTTTGAGCAGGAGAACAATAATTAGACCTGTGCATTAAGAACATTACTCTAATATGGTTTCACAGGAAATAATGGAGTCCAGAGACCTTGGAGAAGTTGGAAGGCTACTATGTAGTAGTAGCAGTAGCAGTAGTAGTAGTAGTAGTAGTAGTAGTAGTAGTAGTAGTAGTAGTAGTAGTAGTAGTAGTAGTAGTAGCAGCAGCAGCAGCAGCAGGTGGCTAAACCTTTGAGTTTGTTAACTGGCTGGATATAAATGGTGAGAGAGTGAGGTGTCTAAGATGATTCCAAGGTTTTGAGTCTGGAGGATGTGAATAAGCAGAGGCAACGTGGTACTGTGGAGAACTGGCTTTAGGGTATGGAGGACCTGGGTTCAAGTTCTGCCTCTGATACATGGGAGCTGCATGATCCTGGGCAAGTTATTTAACCTCTAATTGCACCAAGCAACTATCTAAGTGTATAAGACCCAGAGTTGGTGTTCACCTGCATTACTAGAGGAAATTTGCTCATTAGGAATCGTTTAAACCAATGACATCACAGGTCTACAACATCCTCTTCCCCAAACAAAAACAAAAAGTACTGTACATGGCAAAAAAGACAATTTGCTAGTCCATAGTCTTCCAGAACCACCTTCTTAATATAAAATAAAGTGTGGAAAATGTTACCACTTCCATCATTAACTATTTTTAAACATGAAGGTGGCATTTGGTGCTCAAAATAGGTTTTAAAGTCCTTCACTTAGAACATAACATCAGGAGGCCTATTTTGTTTATTCAATCTCATTAGTGCAAAGCTCAAAAATGTTTTAAAGACAGTGTTTCACTACACTTATTAGATAAGCCTTAAAAATGTCCAACCTAGTCATATTTATCCAGTTATTGCAGACATCAGAGTAATCTCAATGTTTATCTGACTAAAGCTGCAATATTATTACAGAAAAATGACCCAGTAACATTACAGATTTTAAAGTGACAAAGGTCAAACTGTCTTTTTTTTTTAGTATCCTATTCTTTTGTCCTTTTTAGTGTCATATTCTTTATTCTTAGCAATACACATGAAATTATAATGGTGAATTTATCTATCACCTGAAGAAGCCTTAAACTTAGCAGGCACCATTAATGCAGCATATTGTCCAAGTGTAAATGAATTTAAGTAAGACACTATTAAAAAAAGGATATAGCAGCAGGAGTGAGAGCCTGTTCAAAATAACAGAAACAGTCACAGAAAATTAGGCTAAAAACTCACTCATTAAAGTTAACCAATATGCATGAAGTCCAGCATAAAGAGTACTATGTTTAATGTTAGGAGGGAGTTGAAGTTTAGATAAGACATGGCCCATGAGCTTACAGGAGTGGAGAACCTGTGACCTTGAGGCCACATGTGGCCCTCTAGGTCCTCAAGTGCGGCCCTTTGACTGAATCCAAACTTCAAAGAACAAATTCCCTTAATAAAAAGACTCTAGAATCTAGAAGAATAAAATGCCAACAGGTACTTTATTATTCACACCTCACATAGCACTTGTTTTTACAGTTCTTTAACTAATCATGCATATGGTGAGGACTCAGGGAAGGCTTCCTAAAAGAGGTAGTAGGTGAGTTGGGCCTTAAAGGACAGGCAGGAATGCAACAGGTAAATAGGGAAAAGGAAGGCCTTTTAAACACAGGTATCAGCCTGAGGAAAAGTAGAGACAGCAGAGCCAAAGACACATTCAGGGGCAGAGAACTGTTTAATTTGGCTGAAGCATAGAGTAAATGGAAGGATAAGGAATGGCCCATATTTATTTAGCATTTAAAGCCCCCCCCCCCATATTATCATGAGGATTAAATGAGATAATACTTATAAAAACACAGCACAGTGGCTGGTACATAGTAGGCATTTAATAAATGCTTGGACTGGCACCTTAGTGATTAGTTCTTCATCTGAGGTTCATTAACTTAAAAAAACCCCTATAGTTGTATAGATACAGTTTTCTTTGCAATTCTATGTATTTTGTATTTTATGCATTTAAAAACAGTCTTCTGATCAGGAGCCTATAGACTACCACAACACAAAAAAAGATTAGGAAGCCTTGATCTAGTTTAATTTCCTCATTTTGGAGATGAGCAAATTAAGGGCCAGAGTTGAGGTAACACATATCTGGTGCTTTGTCAGTCTTAAAGCACTATATAAATACCAGCTATTGCTATTGAAGTGACTTGTCCAAGGCCATTTATTAGGCCATTTAAACCTAAGTCCTCTAACACTAACCTGCCCTGCAGGGTTGTTGTGAGGATAAACTAAAGTTTGTAAAAGTGCTTAGCACAGTGCCTGGCACTAGTAGGTGCAACAAAAATGCTTATTCCCTCCCTTCTTTCTTGCCTGCATATTACTAATCCGATGTAATGAACATTTGTTGAATGGAATTGAAGACAGATAGGTGGGGAGGAACCAGATTATAGAGGGCCCTGAACGCCAAGCAAAAGAATTTGAAATTTACTTGCGGCAATAAGGAACTACTGCAGACCTCTGAGCAGAAGTGATACAATCAGAGTTATATGTAATCAAGATTATTCTGGCAGCAATATGAAAGGGAGATTTTGAGGGGAGAATGAGGAAGTATAAAGACCTGTTAGAAGGCTATTGTTTTTCAATTAATAAGAATTTATTTTTTCTTCCTCCCATCCTCCTATATGAAAGCAAAGAAAGACAAAAATCTTCTAATGAAATACATAGTTAAGCAAAACAAATCCTCACACTGGCCTTGTCTGAAAATATTTCGTATTCTGCATAGTAAGTTTCTCACCTCTCTATCATCAT
Source organism: Phascolarctos cinereus (assembly GCF_003287225.1). Lineage (NCBI taxonomy): Eukaryota > Metazoa > Chordata > Mammalia > Diprotodontia > Phascolarctidae > Phascolarctos > Phascolarctos cinereus. The sequence continues at coordinate 212,608,789 of NW_027555847.1, forward strand.
CAATCTTCTGGAATTGTGGTTGGTCATTGCATTGGTCAGAGTTCTTAAGTATTTTAAAATTATGTCTTTATATTATTATTGTATAAATTATTCTCCTGGTTCTGCTCACTTCACTCAGCAGCAGTATGTCTTCCTAGGTTTCTCTGAAACCATTCTCTTCTCTATTTCTTACAGCATGATAGTATTCTTTTACATTCACAAACCATAACTTGTTCAGTCATTCCCCAATTGATGGGCACCTCCTTTAGTATTTAGTTCTCTGTTACTACAAAAAGAGCTGCTATAAATAATTTCTTTCTTTTCTTTTCTTTTTTTTGGCTAGGCAATGGGGTTAAGTGATTTGCCCAGGGTCACACAGCTAGTAAGTGTCAAGTGTTTGGTCTGAGGCCAGATTTGAACTCAGGTACTCCTGACTTCCAGGGCCTGTGCTCTATCCATTGTACTACCTAGCTGCCCCACTGCTACAAATAACTGAGGAGTTTTAATTAAGGTAGAGATAGTGGGACCTGAAAGGAGGGAATAGATGATTCAGGATTTCAGAAGTGGAACCAATTAGTTATGAGAGATATGGGACATGAAAGAACCAAAGATAATCTCAGGGTTTCAAACACAAGAGACTGGGTGAAATGTGATCCCAGACAGAAAAAGTGAAGTCAGAAAGAGAAACAGGATAGGGGTTAAAGAGAAAGATAATCAGTTTGGGCTTCTATGTTGAGTTTGAGATACTGGGAGGGCCAACCAGGTGGAGATAGGCAGTAGGAGACAGGGGTCTAGAGCTCAGAGGAGCTATCCGAATTGGAGATAAAGATTTGGGAGTAATCTTCATGGTAGTGGTAGCTGAACCTGTGGAAATGAATATGACTGGCAGAGGAAGGGTATACAGAGAGTTAAAAAGTGGAATAAGGACAGAAATTTGGGAAATATTCTCATTAAGGGGTCATAAAGAAATCGTGGCACAAGAGAAAGAAACAGAGAATCAAGAAAGTAAGATGTTTCTGGAAACAAGGAGGAAAATATCCAATAGGAAAGGAAGCTGGCTGTGTCAAAAGTGGAAGGGAGTTCAAGGAGTCAACTAGCATTTATAAAGCACCTACTATGTGTCAGGCAGATACTAAGAAATTTTAAAAAAAGCAAGAGCAAAAATAACAACAACAAAAAAGTCCCTGCTGTCAAGGAGCTCATGGTCTAATGGGGAGATAACATGTAAGCAACTACATAAACAAGCTATATACAGGACAAATCAGGGCAGTCTATGAGGGAAGGCACTAAAATTAAGAAGGACTGTGAAAGGCTTCTTGCAGAAGGTAGGATATGTGCTGAGATTTGAAAGAAACCAGGGAAGCCAGGAAGCAGAGATGAAGGAAGGAAGGAGAACATTCCAGGATACTAAATGAAGGAGAAGAGTCCAAGTATGGGGGGAACAGCCAATGAAAATGCTTGGGAGTTGGGAGAGGGAGTGTCGGGTGAGAAACAACAAGAGGGTCAGCGTCACAGGAGAGGGTGAGATGATAAGACCTATGCTTTAGGAAGATCAATTTGACAACAGAATGGACAATAGATTGGAGTGGGGAAGAGATTTGGGGCAGGGAGATCAACTGACAGGCAATGGTCTAGCTGTGAGGTGCTGAAGACCTGCACTAGTGCACTTGCATCGTCAGAACACAGAAGGGGGGTGTTCGTGAGAAATATTTCAAAGACAGAAATGACAGGACTTGGAAGCCGACTAGATACGGGGTGAGGGTGGGGTGAGACTGAGGAATCAAGGATGATACGTACGTGCAAGTGTGGGTGACTAAAAGAATTCTGGTACCCCCAACAGTAATGGAGAAGTTGGGAAGAGGGGAGGTTTTCAGAGTTGAGATGGGGCCAGAGATGAGTTCAGTTTTACCTTTGTAACATCTCTTGAATGTGCCTCCTTCTCTCCTCTGACACTGTTAAAACCCTGGTGTAGACCCTCATCCTTTAATGGTTGGACTACTGCATCGGTCTGCTGGATGGTCTCCCTGCCTCAAGTTTCTCCCCAAGGCAGTCCATCCTCTACTTCTATAACAATTATATCTCCTGCTTCTTTTTCTATTTGTCTGATAGTTACTTCTCAGTTGATAGCACTTCATTCCCCTAATTACCCAGGTTTAAAATTCAAGCTATCTTAGACTCTCCCTTGCCTCCTACTCTGATATCCAACCAGCTGCCAAGTCCTATTAATTTTAACCTTTTTATGTCCAGCATCTATCTTCTTCTCTCCATTCCCATGGTCGATTATTATTGTTCAGGTTTTTATCACCCATTTCCTGAACTATCAAAATAACTTTCCATCTGGTCTCTCTTCTTTCCATTCCATTCTTCACAGTTGAAGCTATCTAGAGTAAAAAGAGATCTCCTGCTTAAAAACCTCCCTGTTGCCTATTGGTTAAATAAATAAAATAAAATAAAATCCTTAGCTTGGAAATCAAGGCTCTCCACAATCTGGCTTCAGTCTTCTTTTCCATGTCTTATTTCACATTATTTCTCTTCATGCAGTCTGTGCCCTGGGTAAATAGGACTACTCAGTGTTCCAAAAATAATTGAGGGCATTCTGAGAAAGCAAACAAAATTGTAGTTTTTTCTGTTCTCTTTTCTCATTTCTATCTTTCAGAAATTTTCTCCTCTTTTGTGAGGATACAGTGGAAAGTGATGGGCTTGAGTTAGAATCCTGATTCTGCCACAAAGTTTACACAGCTGTGTAAACTTTGATAAGTCACTTACCATTAAGGGGCCTTCTAGCTCTAGGTCTATCCTTGATCCTATCATGGCATTTCCTTCATGAAATCTTCACTTAAAGACCTGCTTGAAAATGTTCTCTTGGTTTATCTAATAGCTCTTGGCTTCCTTCAAGTCTCAGATAAAATCTCACCTTTGGTAAGAAGTCTTTCCCAGTTCCCCTTAATGCCAGTGTCTTCCCTCTGAGATTATCTCCAATTTTTCCTGTGTTGCTTATATACAGTTATTTGCATGTGTCTCCCTCATTAGATGGAGAACTCCTTGAGAAGAGCTATTTGTCTTTATATCTCCTGTATTTAGCACAATGCCTGGCACATAGTAGATATTTAATAAATGTTTGTTGACTCTTGATCTCAAATATTCCTGGAGAACATTGTCTGAATCTCTACTTTACCATTCTTATATTCTACCTTATATCATATCTGGATATATCATATCCTTCCTAAAAGACTGTAATCACCTAGAGGGTAGGGGTTATGTCATTTTTTATCTTGGTATATGAGCACCTAATGGTGCCTTGTGCATAGCTGTCATTTAATAAATAGGAGAAAATATAATTTAGATTCCATAACCATGCTCAGAACCGTGGAACAAGAAGGGAGAAGTCAGATGGTGAGGGTATAGGCTTGCAGATTGGGTATGGCAGGAGGTTGCAGGTGGAGGAAGCACAAAGGATTCTAGGCTGGTAGTTGGTCAGTCAATAAACATTTATTAAGCACCTACTATGTACCAGGGACTGTGGTAAGAGCTGGAGATGCAAATACAAAAAAGAAAGACAGTCACTGCCCTCAAGGAACTTACAATTTAATTGGGGAAGACAACATACAAAAGGAAGCTGAAAAGAGGGGGGAAGAAAAGTGGGGAGAGGGTAGATATGATCAAATGCAACCACATGGGAAATGAAGAGTTGACTGGTCTAGGGGGGGCCTTCTTCATTGTAGGTTCTGGAAGGAGCTCTAGCTTCAACCTCTTAATCAGAGAGGCCCTAAGGGCAGAGAGAACTGATGAGACAGGAATATCAGGGCTGATGTGATCTTGCAAGCTGAAGATGTTCCCAGGCATGACGAAGTCCAAAGTACTACAGCCAAAGTGGGAAATGAAGTAACTAGGGAAGCGTGAAGGTGGCAGACTAAGGGGTAGTTATGGAGGTAGTGAAGCCAGAATGGGGGAGATCACTTGGATCAAGGAATTCCATAATAATAGCTAGCATTTATATATCCCTTTAGTTTTGTAAAACATTTTACATACATCTCTTATTCAAGCCTCATAATAACCTTAGGAGGTAGATATTATTTTTGTTGTCCAGTTGTATCTGACTTTTCCTGACTCCATTTGGGGTTTTCTTGGCAAAGTGGTTTGTCATTTCCTTCTCTAACTTATTTTACAGATGAGAAAAATGAGGCAAACAGGGTTAAGTGACTCAGCCCAGGCTCACACAGCTAGTAAATGTATGAGGCTGGATTTGAACTCAGATTTTCCTGACTGTAGGCCAGATGCTTTATCCACTGTGCCATGTAGCGGCCCATAGATATTATTAGTATCACCATGTTACAGATGAGGAAACTAACTTGATTGTCAAAAAGGCAGAAAGCAGGTTTTACTGGAGAACAGGAGAAGAGATCATAGTTGGAGAGAGGAATTGTAAAGTTCTGAACCTTGGGAGTGGTGTATCTTTCTTTAAGAGATGATGAAATGTGAGATGCAAATCATGGGAGGCTTATGACAGAAATGGTTGAGGGGTGGTTGAGGAAGCAAACAAGCACAATGGGTATAGAGTCTATTCCTCAATCTGCCCAAAGCTGTCCCTCCCATGGAGAGGTTGGATGGGCCTCACAGCAAAAAGAGAAGGGAAGCTTCTTTCTCCCCCCTCACCTCTCTATGGCAGGTAGTAAGGGCAGAGAGTAACTGGTGGAAATGGACTCCTGTTTATGTCATTCTATTACTTCGAATAAATGTCTAGAAGAGAGAGTACACGTATCGATGTGCAACTGAGCACATTTGAAAAACAAACTGTGAAAGGGCAAAAATTTACAACCACAAACATGAAAAAGAGAGGCAGTGTAGTCTCAGAGACTGGAAGACCTGGGGTGCGTGTTTTGCCTCTGACACATACTGGCTGTATGGCTCTGGGTAAGTTATTCAACCTCTCAGGGCTCCAGGCAACTAAGACTATATGTTTCATAACAGGTGGTGACCAGCATTGATACAAAGAGTTTCTTCACCAGAAATTCCCTGTACATGCATGAAGTTATGATCAGAGAGGAGAATTTCAAAGTTCTACATCTCAAAAGTCACTCTATGGAATAGTACATTTAAAAAAAGCTATATACATTTATTATAAAATAGTTAACAAAGACTGGACAGTGTTTTTACTCATTCTGTAAAGATTATGTTCAGTAATTATATAACCCTAGAAACCATCCAGGGCATGTAGCCATACCTTTCTTCTAAACAGACATATATTCTTGTACTAAGCTTAGCAAAAACTGTCTTTTACCCCATTTAAATCACAGTTGTGGTAAAAAAAAATTTTTTAAAAGAAGAAGAATTTTTAATAGAGAATGCATAATGTTTAGAATTCAATTCTGTGCTTTAGCAGTAATGAAAATTGAAGGGTAAAAAAGAAAATCAAGCAAAAGAATCACATCACAGACACTTTTAAAATGCAAAGTATTGCAAGGAAACATAATGCTATCCACACAAGGTTTACATACAAAGAAAATACATTATTCCAGAAATGATTAAGAGTTGCATTTGTGAAGAACTAGTAAACTCAAAAGAAATGTAGTTCATACGAAATCACTGTCCTTTCATCTGTTAAAGCTAGTCTTCAGTTCCTGTTACCTGTTAAGCTGTTTCAGGCTTCCAAATGAATGAGGCCCATTTCAGGAAAAAAGTACTTTCCTGTAAACTCCCTTGATTTTTATTTCATGACACACCTTTTCAAAACAATAGACAAGGCAGGCAGGAACACCTAACCAAACAATGTATATGTTCTCAGTGGCTTCAGGTTGTACGTCCTTCTAGAAGTTACTTTTAACCCAATAACCGAGAATACTATACACTTAAAAGTAGTAACTTATGATTAACTGTGAAGTTTAACATTTAAAAAGTGAATAGTAGCACCAAACTAAAGACATTCCTATTTCTTATTTTCATTAAGTCATGCTGGGTAGTACAATATTTCAAGTTATTAAGTTAGTTTGTAGATTATGTTTTATCTTCAAGGGCATAAATGTGAAAGGAACTTCTATGTGACATAATTAACTCTACTTATTGTCTCATAACTGCTATAACTTCTGGTATAAATGTAGAAAAACCTCCAATGAGGAACATTTTTCAAATATTTGTTTAAAAATTATGTAATAATATAAAATATCATTGAAGAATATTGCAGGTTTATATTAAATATTTGTTACTAAAATATTACATATTAGCATTAAACATTGGCCATTAAAAATATCACATGTTAATATTAAATTTTGGCTATTTTTTAAAAATTCCTTATTGAATAGTGATGTAATGAATAGTACACTAAATCTGGAAGCAGAAGATATAGGTTCTAACGTCATGTAACATTTTGGGTTATTTGATAGCTCTGTAGCTGTTTTTCTACTTGCCAAATAGATAGTACTTGTCTCCTATAGACCTCACAAAAAGTTATAGAAATTAATGCATTATTATCTACAAGGTATTATGAAGCTAGATCTGGGAGTCAGGATAATTGGATTTTAGTATTCATTGACTTTGTTCCAAACTATATCCTTTCTATTTTTAAATCGTGAAAAGACCTTGGAAAAGTCTATTCAACATTCTGTACCTCACTTTCCTCAACTGTCAAATGAGGGGGTTGAACTAGCTGAAACAGAAAATTTTTTTTAAAAATTGAATGTTTTTGTAAAAAGAAAAAAGGCCTTTCTGGTTGATTTACTGAATTAACTAGTTATAATAAAATTAAACAAGGATGTTTCTCCTAAAAAAATCTCTTCAATATTAAACAGATTTGATTCTAAAAGTCTACTTTGCTTTTAGATACTGATTAAGTATTTGGGCACCCACTCTACGAAAACCTTAAGAACTAGTTGAAGGCCCTGTGTGGAAAATTTATAGAAGAACACTGACAAAAGTTACAAAGGACGGGCAGCCGTGGATGGGATATATCATGGAGTAATACCTACATTGAGGAAATCATAGATCCATTGAAGTAAAATTATTATTTTCATCTTAGTGCTCCTAACAGAAGGCTGCTGTCTTAGGCTTTTTCTTGATTCACATCCAGGAACTAACCTAGCTTTTCTTCTGATTCATTTAGGGCCAATAAGAGATATGGAAGCAGGGCTATTGATACAAGCAACCTCTCTCTGAAGTTTCCCTCCTTTCTCTTTACAGTCACCATGGGGCCCTCGAATGGGGGTGCCTTGGACTGTTAAGTCCTCTTTTATCTTATGACCCAAATCCCTTTGAGTAAACCTGATGAAAGCGCATATTTTTGGGAAAAACTGACTAGCTTTAAAAAAAAGAGAGGAATGCCAAATATTTTTTAGCCGGAGTAATAAAGCACTGCTAGTAATAGGGGAAGGAAGGTAGAGGCAATTTGAAACTTCAAATAAATAACTTGCACCTGTGTATTACAGTACTTGATGTGTTCCGTGATTAATGGAAATTGGGTATTGGCTTTCACTTAACAAGTCACAGAATAAGCTACAAGGGAGAAAAAGAATCATAATAAGAAAATAATATGACTGTTTACCCTTATTTGGGTTATAAAATTGCAAAAAAGAACTTCAACTTAAAAAAAATAACCTATATGGGTAGGTGCAAAAAATGCAGTGAAAAGATTTAAAGGGATGAATATGACACAAAATGTTGATGTCTTCATATATTACCAAAATGCAGCTAATAGTTTATTGAGTTTTTACATTAGTTAAGAGGAAGAAGTTAAATAACAACTCACATGTAAAAGTTTGTTCCTTTAAAGTTTTCTATAGCAGGAATAATTGGTAGTTTTTCTCCTTCACTGTTGCCATATACACCTGTATCCACACAGAAAAAGTTTGGAAAGGAAAATGGCCTTCCCTTGCTCTTGTTCAAATTCCTTAGTATATGGGAGGGACAGCACTAAAAACAGTGGCTAGATGATGCCACACCCATAAATTATCAAAGACTTCCTCAACACCTAACTTCTAGGAAGGTTATATTAGCTCTGTTTAATTACAAGCTACTTCACCCTCAAGCTTTGTTTCCTATAAGTGTCACTAAGGTAATGTATATTCATCAGGAAACCATGCAATACAGCCAGTGTGTGAGGGCAAATTCAGGGTATGGTAGAGAATTTAACTCATTAGAATCCCCAAACACTTGACCTGACAAATACTTGCATTTATTTTTAATAGTACACTTCTTTAACATTTTGGTGTGTTCATTAGTTTCCATTTGTTTTAAAAATATTATCATGAAAATTCTCCTGACAGTGAACACGCAGAAGGTGTAGCGTTTAGTGCTAGGCTTGAAGACCTACCATCAATCCTTCTTCTGAAACTTATTAGCTATTGACCCTAGTCTGGGCAGCTATGTGACTAAGTGGCCTGGAGTCAGGAAGACTCATCTTCCTGAATTCAAATCTAGCCTTAGACACTAGCAGTGTGACCCTGGGCAAGTCACTTAACCCTGTTTGCCTGAGTTTCATCATCTGTAAAATGAGCTGGAGAAGACAAACCACTCCAGTGTCTTTACCAAGAAAACCCTAAAATCGGGTCACAAGAGTCAGACATGACTTAAATGACTCAACCACAAAATGGCCATAGTCAAGGCACTTTGTTTCCTCATCTGTAAAAAAAGGGAATTAGAATAGATGGCCTTTAAGCTCCCTTCTAACTTTAAACCTAACCTAAATCTGTGAGAATAACATATCATCTTAAATACTTGCACAGTCACATTTAAAAAAAACAGCAAATACATATTTAAAGATATTTGATAGCTAGACAAAGAAGGGTCATTTTAATCTTCCTCTTCCTCTAGAGCATTTGTTTCTTTAAAGTTACAGAAATTAAAACCCATTTCGGCAAACCACATACTGGAGCTGGCTTCTGTAAATGCACCTGCTTATGCTGTGTTGTGCATTATAAAGATATAGTAGCTTGGCGGGTAATGCAAAGGACACAGAAAACACTTAAAAGAATTATAATAAGCACTCCTACTGATGCCATGCCATACGAATTTTCATTTCAATAGGGTTTAGCTTCTGATTTGTTTATGGGGAATACAGGGGATGAGTAATGAAGGTTTTCAAGGCTTCCAATCTGTACATGCAAAAAAGTGAGGGACAGTCATGGTTTAATGAAATCATCCATGATCAGCTTTTGTTTTATATTGCATGGACGATACTGTTTTGGTATTTTTTACATGGTAAATTTAGACTCCCACTCCCAAACACTAGATAAAAATGTAGACCCAAAATATTGAGGAAAAAAATGACTAAAATTCACTATCATCAAACATTTCTTCAGCTTAGATATGTGCAAGGTCCTAGAGAGATTTAGCAATATGAAGGGACTGCACTGGATAGAGTGTTGGTCAGAAAGACCCCAGTTTAAATCTCACCTCACGTATTAGTTGTGTGACTCTAGGAAAGTCACTTAACCTCTGCCGAAGTTTCCTCAACTGTAAAATGGGAATAATAACAACACTTACCTCACAGGATTGTTATAAAAGATCTAATGAGATAATATTTGTAAAATGCATAGCATATTGCTTGGCACATAGTAAACACTACATAAGTGCTTATTCCTTTCCTTCCTTTCCTGTACCCCCCCCCCCCCGAGGAGGTTTACAACCTTTAAAAAAAATTAGAGTTTTGTACATATTTTGTTACCTAGTCTATAAAGCTACTAAGTTTTTTAAGCAGGATTTGAACTCAGATCCTCCTGACTTCAGGGCCAGTGCCATCTAGATGTCATTGTATAACAATGACAGAATGTCATAGAATGAGGGCATGCTAAGTTTTAAAATATACTTTGTTGATATCTTTTGTTTTTTATATCACATGGATAAATACATTTTTTTAAAAACCCAATTATTAGGTGCCTGCTAGGAGCAAAGCACAGGGAATACAACATATCCCTTACCTTCCCAGAGGGCTATTCCTTATAACAAAGAATACAAAGAGAGGGGGACCTAACCAACATATAGAAAAAGTTTGACATATGTAGATTCATATTCATGCTCTACCCCATCCCCACTCTGTGCATGGAAGACAGCTTGTGAAAACTTTTCCTTCTTGACAATCAGTCATCAATCAAGCTGAATGGCAACTATTCCTTGCCTCCAGAAGGATAGGCATTTATTTCATAGAATCATAAATCACAGATTGAAAGCTGGAAGGAACTTTAGAGGTCACCTAATCCAAACCCCTCATTTTACAGATGAGGAAACATGCCAAAAGTGGTTCAGTGACTTGCACAAGATGACATTAATAAGTGTTTAAGGTGGCATTTGAACCCAAGATCTTTCTGATGCCAAGACCAGCACTCTATCCACTATGCCAAATGTATATGGCACACAGTCACACCATGTTCACATATATCTACAGAATCATCAATATATTGACTTAACCCAAAATATTTTTTTCAATTTAGGTATAAAATATTAACATTCAAGTCTCTGGAAATTTAAAAACCTGCCAACTATGAAAGGGAACATAATTATAAGGGAAGCAATCTGGTCAAGGTTAATGGGCCCCGAAGTATGACCTTGTTAAATCCATCAGCCATAGGTATTTGTCTCAGACATACACACACAGACACACACACACACACACACAGAGTATTTTCTCAAACAAGCCCTTTCATTTGATACCAACCAACAGTAGCTCAGTTAGGGACAGTACTGTACAGAATCAATGTGTACTAAAGGTATGTTTAAAAAAAATTAAAAGAACAATTTAAATTAACTGTAGGTACAATTTGTGCACACATATGAAAAAGCAGTGTAGTTTTTGGGATCCTCGGAGTTAAATTATGGAAACATTTTTAGTCTCTCACATTACCCCAGGAAAAAGACTAAAGGTCCTTCTTATTTTAAGAATACAATTAGGCAACACAAACTAAGTCTTGGGGTAAAAAAAAAATTACATAGGCCTCAAAAAAATCTATGGAGTTTAGGGAAGTCATATATCTGAATCTACTAGATATTAAAAAGTTGTTATATCTATACCCTGAACTAAAACAAAAGTTGCTTTGCAGTCTATAAATAATTAAGTGTATATCTTATTTCAAAAGGAATTCATTTACAAATACTTAAAACTTAAAAGTATCTAATTACTGAATAGATCATTAACCATAAGTTTCTGTTTCTGGAAAAATGCTCATACAAATGTAAAATAGATTATTGAATATTTTAAAATCCTCAAGAAACACAAATGTTAGTCATGAGTAAAAAAGGAACATCCACTTTATTAAAACCTTGAGTTTTTGTTGACTCAAAATGTTTCACAATCACAATCGGCATTTATCAAAGACCTGCTTAACACGAGGGAAGGTATAAAAAGAAAAGGGTGTTTCAAGATCCACTGAAAAGTAGACTAACTGCCACTTTAGTAAAATCCAACAGGATGAGTGTACTACAATAAAGCCTTTTCAGCTGCAGGAACTACAAATGAGCTACTGCTCACCTGGCAATTCTTAATTAAATGGGGAGTTTCTCTTTCACATTCTTGCGAGTATTATTTTCTTAAGACTAGACACTGGATGCCTTTTTCGGCTTCTGAAAAACATGGAATAGTAATGCCACTGCGACCTTAATGTGTTTTAACTATAATTTTGGATGTGGGTTGCTGAAAAATGGGAAAATTTTCAAGGGAAGCTCCTTTTTCCAGGGTTTAAGTTTCTCACAGAAAATTAATTATCATTACTTTAAAAAAAAGATTGGTTTTATGTCCCTAAAATCCAGAGTTCTTATAAATGTTTATGTAGAAAAAAAAATCTTGCTGGAAAGTACCATCCTTGCCTTGATCAACATTTACCTCTTGGGACGATGAATCTGGCTCTTTACCTCAATCCAAGTCACCCTCTGACTAATGTAAGGGAGTCTGATTGTCTTGGATCGCGTCCCTTAAGTAGTAGATGTGGGAGCAATTTGTGCCACAAAACCCAGCCGTGGGGATGAAAGACTTGAGTTTTTCCTAGCTGAGCCTCCAGGAGATAGGTAAAGGCAGTTTCCTTCACCGCCCAACAACTCCCCCCAGCTCTACCCCCGCCCCATTCCTTCCATTTCAATCCCTATTACCCCCAGCCCAGACTGGAGAGAACAGACAACTCCGGGCTGGGAGAACTGTTTCCGTTCTTCCTCCACTAACGAGGGACACAAAAGGTGGTCTTGCATCAATCTACAAACCCCAGGAAGATTCCCCGCCTTCTCTCCCTTCTGGGCATCCCTCGAGTGCTCCAGGGTCTCTCTTCAATCCTCCCGAAGAGCCCCGCAAAAGTTCCCTCCCACCACTCTTAGCCCCTTCCCCTGCCACGGCGGGTCCCCCAGTTCCTTACTCGGTAGGTGTTCTCGGTGAGCTTGCTCACTTCCTCCGGACCCCGAGACATGGTGCGGGTGTCTCTGCGACTCAGCCGGGAGTCTCAGTGCCTGCCTCTGGTACAGAGAGGAGGAAGGAGGCGGTGCCGTTCCCTGGTCCGGGGCCACGCCGCCTTCCCGGGGAGCTTGAGTTGAGGCCGAGGGCCCGGGGGCGCTCCCGTCTCCCCGTACGGCGTGCCTCTGGGAGGCGAGCGCGGGCAGGGGACAGTATGAGGGTGCGGGCAGGCAGGAGCAGGAGGAGGAGCGAGGCTGGGTCCGCGCGGTCCGCCGCCCGCCCCGGGGCGCCCCTCCCTCCCGCCGGAGCCCCCAGCGAAACTGTCAAAACTTGGGAGCTGGAGCTGCAGCTGCTACCGCCGCCGCTGCCGCCGCCAGCCCGGGAGGAGGGGGAGCAGGAGCTGGAGCAGGAGCTGGAGCAGGACGAGGAGGAGGTGGGGGGGAGCAGCGGGAAGGGCGGAGCAGCCTGACGCGGCAGCCCGAGCGCAGGAGGGGCGGGGCGGGGCGGGGCGGGGCCCGGCCTGGCCCTACCTGCCCGGGGCTTGGGGCTGAGCCTAGTTCGGCCGGGGCTCCTCGGGCCCGGGAGGGGCGGCCGGCCCCGGGAGGCACCCGGTGCGTTTCGCCGTGCGCAGGGCTCCCTCTCCAAGGCCTGCACCCCGACCCCCCGGCACAGGCCCGGGCTGCCCCCTTCCCCCCGGCCTCAGGACCCTCGGGATCCCGAGGAGCACCTGGGGCAGGACGGCTAAGGGGAGGGACCCTCGGAGGGCGGGAGCGAAGGCGGCTGGCTCGCCGCTCTTTTCCCGCGCCAACTCTGTCCAGAGGGCAGTAACTTGGAGCCTGGCGGTGCCAGGGTCTCTCTAAGTTTCCCAAACTGCAGCATGCGCTTTCTTCAGGCTCCTGCCCTGGGAGAGCCGTCCTAGGGGCACTGAGCAAGTTTTTTATTTTTTATTTGTTGGATGGTGGTGGTGGGGAGTGTTGTTAAAGCATCTTGAGTTCCTCTCATAGGGGTGAGAGGGTGCTGACTCACCCTTCCAACTCCCTACCACTCACTCTTCGAGCTGAAAACCCAAATGCACAGAGGGACATAGAAGCCAAGATTAGGAATGTATCTTTATATGTGCCGAAGCTATAAAGGAAAAGTTTTTTTTAAAATGTAAACACAATGAGGTCAACCAGAGAGTGAGGCTCCTGTCCAGAGAACTGTTCAAGTCGTTTGGTCTGTTTGTTTTTTGCTACTGTAACTCCAGAAGATATGTACTAAGGCAGAGAGGGGCTGCTATCCGCATGGGTGGAGGGTGCACCCACACTAAAGATAGCACTTTTTCCTGTCTGGAGAGGTTGTGTGGTACATTGGAGAGAAATGGGTGTAGAGTCAGAAGACCTGGGCTCAAACTTCAGTTCCTCCATTTATGACTTGTGTGACAATAGGCAAATTATTCGATTTCTGGGCCTCAGTTTCCTTATCCGTAAAACGAAGAGTTTGAATTAGGCGGTCTCTAAGGTTCCTAAGATCTTCGAAGTGAACTTGTGACAAGACATTCACTAGGTGTATTTCTCTCATTTTCAGTACTTATTTGTGTGCGAGGGGAAGGGAGAAAAGCATGCTCTTGGCAACTGCCGATAAAATTAGACTTAATATTGTTTTTCTCTTTTTGGTGACTAGTTGAAGAAATTGAATACAGTAGGGTTAAGGGTGGTGAGCCTTTTCTCATCTTCTTCTAAGGATAAAATTGAAGGGAGAAAGCATTTGTGAACAACTTAACTTGGCTTTAAATTCCGATAGAAATGTTTGGAAGTAGGGCGAAGAAGTAAAGGGAGGAATGGGATAAGGAGCCATTGTATTGTGCTACGGTTGGAGCTGGCAAGTGCTTAACCTAGGGCAGGTAGGTACTCAGTTATTCAATAAATCTGTGCCAGGATCTGTTTTAAGCGATGGGGCTAAAAAAAAAGGACCTCAAAATCTACTGGGGCAGACAAATACGTACAAACAAGCTATATGTATGATAAATAGGAAATAAGGAAGGGAAGACACTAGAATTAAGAGGGATTGGCAAAGGCTTCTGGTAAAAGATGAAATATTAATTGGGGTAAAGGAAGTCATGGAAGTCAGTAGGCAGCAATAAGGAAAAAGAGCTTTCCAGACATAGACAACCAGAGGAAATGCCTAGAATTGGGAGATTGTTAGGGGAACAGCAAGGAGGCCAGTGGTACTAGATTGAAGAGTAACTGAGTAGCAAGGTGTAAAAAGACTGGAAAATAGGAGGGGGCTAGGTTCTAAAGGGACTTTGAACGCTAGAGGATTTTGGCTAGAGGCCAGAGGGAAGTACTCCTCTTCCTTTATCCCCTTCCCAATTAACAAAAGAAACAAAACTCTGCTACTGGATGGTTCTTTAAATAAAAATAGAACATTTAAAAGGAAGACAAAGAATGGTAGGAGCTCTTTTTTGGAGAGATTTCTTCCTAAAAAATTTCTGAATGTGGCAGGTATTGAAATTACATCTAGTATGTACAGTTCACTAGGGAAAGACACACAATGAAATCTCTGTTATTTGTTATGTTGAGGTCAGAATGTAAGAGGTGTCGGACACTGGACTTAGAACAGAAACACAGATTGGACTCTTACATAGGAAGGACTCTGTTATCAGGTTTTGGAAGCTGTAAAATGAATGGAGCCTGGAGATGGAAAGGTGTACTTAGCACCTAGAAACAGCACTTAGTCTGTTAAGCAAAACTCATTACATCTTAAGGGAAAGGTGGATTTAAGCTGTTGAAGCTGCTTTTCCCCTCTTCACCTGATCTATAGTATTAAAAAACTCTGGTTATAAATATATTCTATAGAATATAGTGGTTTATACGTACTATATACATAGCAAGAAAAGCCATAGAGAGGATTGGTCTTGGAATCAGGAAGACTGGGTTCTAGTCATGCCTCTAACACAAACTAGTTCTGTGTACCATTGACAAATCATATACCTTTCATTTCCCTAGGCAGCTTTCTAGGACCACAAAGTACAAATTTTCACATCTCTGCTGGTTCATTATCTTTTCTCTGCACCTGTGAAATCACAAGTCCATCCATTGATAGATACAGGGTATCTCAAAAGTCTTAGCCTTGGTTCAGTTATTAGTCTAATAGTCTCTCACTATTTTTTAAAAATCATCTATACATATACAAACATCCTATAGCATAATACCATGTAACAAATGAAAGATTTTAATTAGTATATCTCTTTAGTTAACATCTTAGTTGCACTTGCAATATGTGAGTTATGAGTTTATAATTATTACCAGAATTACAACTAATGATAATAAAAAATGACATTCACTATACATACATATATAGCTCTCTCGCTCTCTCTCCCTCTTTCTTTCTTCTTTCTCTCTCTCACCTTTCATATTGTGACATCCTACAACGCCTTCTAATGAATAGGAATCATTTCATGCACCACTGAAACTCAGCTGAGTGGTGGAATAAGTATTAGGAATTTAACCTTTAACAATTCACAGTACAGCAATATTATTTAAATCCAGAAATGATAAAGAATAACATACCCCAATAAAAAACTAAAGTGAACTTCTTAGATGGTCGCTGTAATTACCCTTTTGATTATAGGGTAAGGTTAACAAAATAACTTTGTACAGATTCTCTTTTAATAGCATTTGTCACTGTAAACCAGAAAGAGTTTTTATATTTAATTATGAATATTGTTCTGGGAATTCATAGTACTTATAACAAAATCACACTGTCAAGTACTAACTTAGGAGAAACTACAGAATTGTCAGTTCTCCTTTGTTCAACATCCCTAGTTCAGACTCTTCCCACCTTTTACCTGGACAATCTCAGTATCCTTCTCATTGGTCTTATTGTATACAGTTCCCACCCCTACTTCAATCTAGCCTTCAACAAAGTTGGAATTGATATTGCTGAAGCTAAGATGTAACCAGAACACTCTTCCGCTCAGGAAGCTTCTGTGATTCTCGATTGCTGTTACAACAAAATACAAACTTATCTACTTGGCATTTAAAGCCCTTCAAAATCTGGCTCCAAACAATCTTTCCAGGTTTGATTATAGATTATTGCCCCTAACTCAGTTTGCTGTAGCCAAAAGGGCCTAATTGCTGTTTTTCCATAAAGCAAATTCTATCTCCTGGCTTTTAAGTCTTTGCCCAGGCCATAACTCACGCCTGACAGGCCTGCTTCTATCTCTTAGAACAAACAGGTAGCTCTCTTGAAGGCTCAAGTGCTAACTTCTTCTAGAGCTCTTTCCTTATTCATGGTCTCCCCACACAGGAGCTCATTCCTCTTCCTACCCTCCCCCTTCTCCATCACCTTATATCAGTTTTATATATATCTGTAAATGAATGTTGTATCTCCTTGATAAAATTTAAACTCCTTGAGGGCAAAGACTATTTCCATTTTTTTCTTTGTGATCCCAAAGTCTATCAGAGTACTTTGCACACAGTAGTTGTTTAATATGTGTTGTTTAATAATTTATTTATTGATTAATTTTGTATATATCCACAGCATTCACTTATCTATTTACATGTTCTCTTTCCTGGTATAATGAAACCAGGGATTGCTTAATTTTTTTTTTTACGTCACCAGTTCTTAGCACATTGTGAAACATATAGTAGACACTTCATATACATACTTAGTGAATGACTAATTCCCTTTACCTTTCCCTCTATGCTGAGAATGGGCTGTGTCACCTCTCAGATGTAAAAATAAGTCTAAAATGAAAGAAATCTGGCTTCTTTTCTGCAATTTACCTAGGACAAGCTGGAAAGTTTCAGTTTTTGAGTCACGTTCACTTTTTGTGACCCCATTTTCTATTTTCTTGGCAAAGATACTGGAGGGGTTTGCCATTTCCTTGTCCAGCTCATTTTACAGATGTAGAAACTGAGGAAAACGGAGTTAAGTGAACTGCCTAGCGTCATACAGCTAGTAGGTGTCTGAGGTCAGATTTGGATTCAGGAAGATCAGTCTCCCTGACTTCACGCCCCTTGCTCTACCACTTAGCTGCCTGGAGTCAGTAAGCCATGAGTTCAAATGCAGCTTTTCAAGACATTTTACTAGATGCGTGACCCTGGGCAAGTAACTTAACCCTGTTTACTTCAGTTTCCTCGTCTTTAAAATGGGAATACCAATAGTACCTTCCTCCCAGGGTTGTTACGAAGATCAAGTTAGATAATATTTGTAAAGCATTTGGCACATGGTAGTTTCTTAACAAATACTTGTTTCTTTACCTTCCTTTAGGCTTCTTAAGCACATGAACTTTATATTATGACAAATAGTCTCCATTTTCTCTGCTCTCATTCATTCATAAGAAAAATAGAAATCTTTGACATCCCTTCCCCTCCCATTAGACATTTACTAGCTATATGATCCCGGGTAAATCATTTCTCTTCTTCATGCCTCAGATTCTTGATCCTTTCTAGCTCTAAATCTGGGATCCTATGATCCTATGAAATGTTATTCAATCAATCAAGCATTTGTTAATAGCCTACTATGTTTCAGTCAGGATCTTTGCTAGGTGCTGGGGAAATGACAAAAATGAGACAGTTTCTGCCCTCGAGAAGCTTATCTTCTATCAGGGGATAAATATGTACACATACAAGGAAGGATATGGTGGTAAGTGTTTAACAACCTCCCCTCTTCTCCACAAATGTTTACATGACATGCTTTCAAGTTCATTCTGTATTAACTTTTTCTCCACTATTTTCCTAAGTGTAGACAATCAACAAAACAGTAAATCAAGCCAAGGTGTAAATACTCACATTGAAAAATGAGTGATCAACTCTGGCAGCCAGTTAGAACTGGCTCCAGCACACTCCTTACTCTGTACATAAAATATATGCAAAATAAATGCAAGGAAACTTTTTGGGGGTGGCACTAGCAGCTGGAGAGATTGCTTTACTCTTATACTGCAACTTTTTTCTAAAATAAAAGTTTTAATTTGTGTTCATATAGACACTAGAGTTTGTTCTGAGAATATAACCAAAGATGATGAAAGAATGTTGCTATTTTGAGGTAGCTAGGTATGGTGGACTTGGAATCAGGAAGTGAACGAATTCTGCCCCAGATACTTATTTGTGTGACCTAGGGCAAAGCAATTCTGTGGACCTCAGTTTCTTCACCTGTAAAGAGAAGAGATTGGACTCAATGACTGTAAAGTTCCCTTTCAGCTCTCAATGAAAGGGAGACTACCGTGGTATTAATTCACTGGATGTTATTATATCTCAGTTTCCTAATCTTTAAAACAGAGTTGAATTAGTTGATCTCTAATCCTTCTAGGTACCTTCTAATTCTTTTTTCAAAGTTAAGATTGTTTCAACTTCGCAACAACTGATTTTCAAGCTTTCCTTCACCTTGGTTTCTTGTAACTACAGCACTGGCCTGAGGGCTCTTTACCAATGGCTCCAATGAGGACAGATAGGAGGAATTTCTAGGTGAAGAAGCTCCTTCTACCTAGGCAAGTTGTCACCTTCCTTCCAAGGTTGACTAATTGACTTGTTCAGGGTCATAAAGCCAGTATGTGTCCCTTTTTCCCTTAAATAATTTTTCTTCTCTTTCCAAATAACCAAACTATTATCATGTCTGCAAAGTTTTTCTCTCATCAAGGCCTTATTCTTGAGACCCAATACTTTCCTTTTTCAGGTGGTTAGTCAAGATGGGAAAAAAAATTTGTCTTTGGTATTGGTCTGGAACTGAAAGAACTGGGAGGAGAGGTATGTATTCCTTTCGCGTTTGTTCTGAACTTACTTTGTAGAGATGCATTGTGTTTGCTGACCACATCTTAAATTCTTTCTCCTAGCTGATTATATTGTTGTCACTGAACTGAAAACATGAGAACTCTCTGGATTTCTAACCCTTTTCCCACAGTGAACCATATGGGAAGTTGGTCAAGTAGAATGTAGCAAGGGATTCCTTGGCACTAGGAAGACTCACATCTCAACACTTTAGTTCTTTTTCAATGTGACCTCTTCCTACCTTTTCAGTTTTCTAATACCTTCCTCCCCTCTAAGTATATTTCTAGTACTAGGGTTAGCATATAATATGTGCTTAATAAATACTTAACTAAGACTCAAGATCATAACTCTGATTAACCCTTTTGCCCTTCAGCTATTACATATACTCCAGCTCTTGATGTTAAGTCACTGTACTAGTCCCTTTAATATTCTTTGCTGGTATTTTTTTTTAAGTGAATGTCATGGTCTCATTTGTTTCTAATACAGATATAGGTTAGACATATGAGGATATTCCCATCACTACTCATCACTGTTCTCCAGTTCTCATTTTTAATTTTCATGGATTTATGAGTGTAATGAATTATCAGAGAATGTAATTGTTTTAGTAGAAGGGGAAGTATTAGTCCCATGGATTTAAAAAAATCAGCATAAAAGGAAAATTTCCATTAAGGAAATGCATAAAATTATAAATAGTTGATCAATAACTTCTGTTTATCAATAGTAATTTATGTATTTCTTTGAAAATGTCCCCAACATATTGACTTTGACCAATAAGCAGAGATCTGCTTAAGAATCAATGGGAGCTTTGCTGAGTCAGGAAGTCTGACTTTGTCTATTAAGCTTGTTGCAATGTCACATTACTTTCCGATCACTATAAAACTTTTAGCATGTGTTTTTACCCAGCCAAATTGTCCTGTTGGCAATTTAAGTTGCTCTTAAGCAGTGATAAATTCACCATAGAGCTTGCCTTGCTATTTAAAGTGCATTTATCAATTAAAAATGTGTATTCTATGCATTATTTGACATAACTATTCAGGGATATTCGAAGTCTGTGTTTACTCTAGCACAGCTTTCTTAGATCTGGCAGTACAACCAAATAGGATATTGGTAAGGAAGTCAGGAGGGTATGAGCTTTATTACCATCTTGCTGTATGACCTTGGACAACTAACATTTCAGTACTCAGTTTCCTCATGTGTAAAATGAGGCAACTGTACTAAATGATCCCTTCCAAATCTAGGATTCTTTGACTCCATAACGGGATTAAAATGTTGGACAAAGTGATGTTGAGTTCTTAAATCAACATGTGTAAATAAGAAAAAAAAATACTGGGGTGGGGGAGATGCATCCTTTGACAATTTTATTCCTATATTGTTATTGAATTATATTATTAATGTGCCCATATCTTTCTGCCACTTTCAAATTAAATTACATGTCAAAATTCCAACTTTGACTATAAAACATAATAATATAGTCACTCATGTTGGGGTAGGGGGGGCCTTTGGCCAGCTCTCAGTCCTGTTTTGATTTACTGCTAGGCCGCTTCGTTCCAGAGGGACCAGAGATCAGACGCCTTAGTGGACTTAACCCTTTCATTGCTGGAACTCCCACCCTGGGGCCCCAATATCTCAGACTGGTGAGTCTCCCATGGCCCATTTTATCTAAACTGGCCCTAGCCATGTTTCATTTTACCCTCCAGCTATCTTCTTGCCATCTGCCCTGAAACAGCTTGAGTGTGTTCCATACCTCTCTCTTCCCTATTGCTTTCTAGTTCTGTAACCACGTGATCAAACTGCCATTTCTACTAGAAAGGATGTATCAACCTGCTCTCCCATAGCTTTACTCATCATCCCTGTAACTTTCCAACCAAAATATCCCTCCTAGGACACCATTCCCTTGTATGTGCTGTCTCTCCCTATTAGAATAGAAGTTCCTTGAAGGTTATACTGCATCAGATTTTGTATTTATATCTCCAGGGCTTGGCAGAATACTTGCCACACAGTAGGCACTTAAAAATACTTTTTTTTTTCACAGTTATTTCCAAGAAATAACTGTTTCTGAATAATTTTTCAGAGTTGGAAAATAAGTGGTTTAAATAATTCACAAAGCCTTTAAACCATTAATAATTATTTATACAACACAATGGGCACAAAAATGAGACCAACAAAAAATATCCTTTGACTAGAATGAGCCCTTAAAGGAAAAAGCAGAATATAAGTTACACATTTAAAAAATGCTTAATAATTCTATACACTTGAAAACATAAATTCTTGGTAGAGTTCTGCAGAGGAGTAGATTTTTCTATAATGTAGAAGAATATTTTGCCATAATTCACAAAAATTAGTTAATTATCCTGATGTTTAGAAATTTGGATATTTGACATAAATGCAAACAAAATAGCTGTATGAATGTGGATTTTTTTTCACCTTTTTTTTCTGGCAATTCCAGGGTCACACAGCTAGTAAGTGTCAAGTGTTTGGTCTGAGGCCTGATTTGAACTCAGGTCCTCCTGGCTCCAGGGCTGGTGCTCTATCCACTGCCACACCTAGCTGCCCCCTTTTTTCACTTTTAACTAAGTATTTTAGCATTTTATGGAGTTTTGACTCAATAGATTTTCCTTCCATCTTGGTATACAGTCCAATTCTTATTGTCTTTAAATATTTCCAGGATGAGGTAAATTTGTAGTTATATTCTATACAGTGAATCCCCTTATCTGAAATAAATTTTACAAATATATAAGTATAAAGAGCATAAAAAATGTTTTACACAAGTATAAAGACTATAAATGAGCTATAATTTTCTCCTGGTTCTAGGGCAACATTTAAAAAAATAAATTTTTATTTTTTGTTGTTTGCTGTTTTTTTAAATAATTATAATTTCTTCCATTATCTTTTCCCCTCCCCTTCCAGAAAGCCATCCCATTTAACATTTGTTATTTTTAAAGACAAAAAATTGGGGCAGCTATAGAGCACCAGTCCTAGGGTCAGGAGGACCTGAGTTCAAATCCGGCCTCAGACCAAACACTTGACATTTACTAGCTGTGTGACCCTAGGCAAGTCACTCAACCCCAATTGCCTAAAAAAAAAAAAGGCAAAAATTTAAAAAGAAGAGGAAAAGATCAACTGATCAACACATCAAAAAAACCTGAAAATTTGTCCAATATATAATCCTTGTGGACCTCCTGCTTCTGCAATGGGGTGAGGTGAGGGTCTCTTCTCGCAGCTTTTCTTTTGAATCAGGATTATTCTTTCTAATTTTCCAGTGAGAGATTATTGCTCCTCAGGAGATTCATTCATTCATTCACTCATAAGCACTGATTAAGGACATATTATATATAAGACAAAGTGCTACATACCCGAGATACAAAAGTAGATCAAAAGCTGGCCCCCTCCCTCAGGGAGTTCACATTCTACTTATAAGGGTTACACAATATTTATTCAGAGAACTAACTGCAAGATATTTGAGGAGGGAGAAAGCATAATAACTCTGGCCTCATGTAGGCGTTGCAGGAACCCAGGAATTCTAAGAGGCAAAGGAGGGGAGGAAGTGCTTTCCAGGAATAGGGTGCAAAGGTAATAAAGGCAGGATGTGGGATGCTGAATTTGGGAAATAACAAATAGGCCGGTTTGTCTAGATCCAAGAATATGTGAAGGTGAGTGGTGTGAAAAAAGCATGGAAAGGTAAGTGGGAACCAGTTTGTAAAGGGCTTTAAATGCCAAGCTGAGGAGTTTGTGATTTACCCTATGAAAGATTCTTAGTCAGACCTGAGCTTTTTGGGGCAATTATATGTATCATGAATTGCAGAAGGAATACAGTAGAAGCAAGAAGACCTAATAATTATAATGCTAAAAGTAATAATAGCTAGCATTTGTATGGCACTTTAAGGTTTGCAAAGTGACTTACAAAAATGATCTCATTTTAACTTTATAGCAACCCTGGGAATTTGTTACTATTTTCATCTCTTTTATAGATTAGGAGATTGAAGCAGACAGAGGTTTTTGCAATAGTTCAGATATTTATCTCTTTAATCTCTAAGCTACTGCTCTAGTTCAGTGTGCCCTGCTAGAATTTTATTGAGGGACGTATTAAAACATATGCAATAGTCAGACTGAGTGTCTCCTTACAATATAGCAATTTTCTCAACTCCAAATCCTCAGTCCCGCATGGAGCTATGCTTCTGGGTAATGAGGAAGCATTGAGGTGGTTAAAGTTTCCTTTTTTCCTGTGTTTGCCTAATATTCTTTTTAACCTTTTTTTTGCATTTGCATAAAAATATTGAAGTGAGGAAGACTCAAAGGTGAATGGAGAGTATAATTTGCCATGGTTTGCATCTCCCTAGGCATTTTGGGTTAAAAACTCAGCATATATTTACAAATAATTTGTATAAACATGTATATTGAACACATAGTATACACTTAATAAATGCTTTTCACTCATTCAGTCGTTTGTTTATTCATCCATCATAGACTATGTAGTCAATTTTCAGGGAAACACAAGGTATAGTGTTAATTTGATTTAAGGCATAATTTTTGGACTTTTCTCCCCTTTATTTTATTTCTTAAATATTATATTGGTTCAAATCTTCTAGATTAGAGGTAATGGCAGGGAAGGATCAGATGGTCTCTGAAGACTCTTAGAAATCTTTTAGTCAATACATTTTTACCTTAGCATAGAATTTGGTATAAAAAGGGCTTTTTTTTTTTTAATGAGGCAATTGGGGTTAAGTGACTTGCCCAGAGTCACACAGCTAGGAAGTATTATGTGTCTGAGGCCAGATTTGAACTCAGGTCCTCCTGACTCCAGGGCCAGTGCTCTATCCACTGCACCATCTAGCTGCCCCCTTAAATGGGCCTTGTTTAAGGCCCAGAAGGACTTTAGTTAATAGAAAGACTTCATTTCATAATATGGCATCACCTATATTGTAGACTAAAGATGTTGCCTATACCATATAGCACTTACCTATAGTAAGCACTTAATAATTGCTGTTGACTGATTGTTGACTGTTTGCTTGCCAAATAAATATACTGTCTTGTCAAACAAGATAGGTTTAAGAATATCTGTGTAATGATGTGTGCTGCAGTGAATAGAGGACCGGAGCTGGAGTCAGAAAGACCTAAGTTCAAATCTGGCCTCAGATACTTAATACCTGTTGACCCTAGGCAACTCACTTAACCCTGTTTGCCTCAGTTTCCTCATCCGTAAAATGAACTGGAGAAGGAAATGGCAAACCGCTCTAGGATCTCTGCCAATAAAACCCCAAATGGGGTCATGAAGAGTCTGATGAGACTGAAATGACTGAACAACAAGGATCTCTGAAATGAGTTGGAGGTTGTAGTGAATAATCAATAGTACTGACATCTGTATGGCCAAATGTGGTACAAAAAGCAATACCAATTGGTAGAATCTGATGAAGTACTAATGGCTATATGGACCCAGAAGCCCTTGCTTCTTGACCTTTGAGGCACAGTGCTGGGGAGAAAAGTTCTTATCTGGATTATTCAACCCCTTTTAGTAGAATAGTTGTAAGATTTTGTTCTTCAGAGTTGCCATTTCAGCTTTTTTCCCCCTCTTTCTTTCTTTCTTTCTTTCTTTCTTTCTTTCTTTCTTTCTTTCTTTCTTCTTTCTTCTTTTTTCTTTCTTTCTTCTTTTTTCTTTCTTCTCTCCTCTCTCCTTCTTCTTCTCCTTCTTCTTTTCTTCTTCCTTCTTCTTCTTCTTCTTCTTCTTCTTCTCTTCTTCTTCTCCTTCTCCTTCTTCTCCTTCTTCTTCTCCTTCTTCTCCTTCTTCTTCTTCTTCTTCTTCTCCTTGTCTTCTTCTTCTTCTTCTTCTTCTTCTTCTTCTTCTTCTTCTTCTTCTTCTTCTTCTTCTTCTTCTCCTCTTCTCCTCTCCTCTCTCTTCCCTCTCCTCCTCCTCCTCCTCCTCCTCCTCCTCCTCCTCCTCCAAAGGACTACGTCCTTTCTCTTCTGCCATTTGCTGTATTTTCTTTTGTGTTACTGGATCATTATAGTGACTGAGTCTAAGATTCATCATGATCAACCACTTGTGCCTTACCTTCAGTTAGAATGGGAAGTTGAATATAATAATTCCTGACATTTATATGGCAGTTTAAGGTTTGCAAAGCACTTTATTTTTGGCCACAGTGACTCATAAGACCATTTATATATATTTGAGCCTTATGACAATCATGTGGGGGTAGGTGCTATTCTTTTTTCCATTTTACATAAGGAAGGGGAAAGAGCATTGACACTGAAGTCAGAGAACCTGAGTTCAAATCTCACCTCTAATGCTTACTACTTGTGTGACCATAGGTAAATACTTTCATCTCCCTGCACCTTAAGGTTCTTTGAGGCCATGTGTGGCTCTCTAGGGTCCTCAAGTGCAGCCCTTGGACAGATTCCAACAAATGAATCCAATGAAACAAGTCAAAGGGCCGCACTTGAGAACCTAGAGGGCCACATGAGGCCTCAAGGCCACAGGTTCCCCAACCCTGAGCTAGATGATATTACAAGTCCCTTCCAGCTCTGGTTTATGATCCTGAGGCTTGTGACTTGCTTGTGGTCTCACAGCTAGAAAATGTTGGAAGCAGGATTCAAATTCAGGTCTCTCTTGACTCCAAGTCCACTGTTCTTTTCACTCTCTCAGAATACTGCCCCTACCATCAACAAATGCAAAAAATAAGAAGTATTTAAGTAATAAATACTTAAATACCTATGTTCACTTTAAAAGGCAAAGCTTCTTTATTGTAATTGAGTACTATTAGTGTATAAAGTGGGAGTGTGAAATTCATCATCAAACCTAGGGAGGTTATTGCTATATCTTGATATTTATTTAGGTACAGTGTGGTTTAGTGGGGAAAATGCTGTATCTGGAGTCAGGGAGATGGGTTCAAATTCTGCTTCTGATACTGGCTCTGTGGCTTAGGGTAAGTTGATTAACCTCTTAGAGCTTTAGTTTCCTCCTCTTTTTCCATATGAAGAAAATACTATTTGTAGTAACTACCACAGGATCAAATGAGTTAACATATATAAAATGCTTTGCAAACCTTAAAGTGCTATACAGGGCATCCCAAAAGTCTTAGTGCAGCGCAGAGTTCCAGTAGCTTTAAACTGCACTGATCTGGGGGTACTCTGTATATATTCTTGTTATCATTACTTCACAAGGCTTTTGTGAATCTCAAATGAAATGTATTTAAAGTGTATTGTGAGCCTTAAAGTTCTGTATAAATTTCTCCTCCTAAGAGCTAAAACTTATCAAACCTTATCAAGAGCAAAGAAGGTAGGAGGCAGCTAGGTAGCGCAGTGGATAGAGCACTGGCTCTGGAGTCAGGAAGATGTGAGTTCAAATCCAGCTTCAGACACTTGACACTTACTAGCTGTGTGACCCTGGGCAAGTCACTTAACCCCATTGCCTAGCAAAAACCAAAAAAAAAAAGAGTGAAGAAGATGTTCTACTTGATCTGAAACAAGATGCAAAATGAATGTTTCCCTCTGAAAAGAACAGCACATCATAATTTATTCAGTTGTGAAGTGACTTGCTCAGGATCACACAGATAGTAAGTGTCTGAGGCCAGATTTGAACTTAGGTCTTCCTTACTCCAAGCCCTGTACTCTATCCACTGTACCACCTAGCTGCCCAGAATATTATAATAAAGGATAGCTTACTGGCTTACTACTCTGAGACAATACTGATGTTTCCCCAAACAATTGGTTATAGACTTCAATAGGTGATCTAATTATTTAAAAACAAACAAACAAACAAAACCCCCTGAATAACAGCATCAACAACAAATAATAATAATGATAGTAACTAATGAGCTTTTATATAGCATCCAGTGTGTACCAGGCACTGTGCTAAGCACTTTACAAAGATTATTTCATTTGTTCCTCACGATACCCCTAGGAGGAGGGGCTATTATTGCCTCCATTTTACAGTTGAGGAAATTGGGGCAAACCTATGTTAAAGGACTTGCAGCTTGCTTGTATCCAATAGGTAGGTATCTCTCCATTATTATCTGGGATATTCATAACTTTGAATCCTTGGAGACTGTGGTGGACCTGAATTCATAAACATATATGATTTGGAACATTTAATTGGAAAAGCTGGTCATATGGGGAGAGCAGAATAACAGGTGAATGGACAGTCTATGCACCCACAAGATCAATCAACCGAAAAAGCATTTATTAGAGGAAAGCAGGGATGTGGAACAAGTTTGAACTAGCTTGCTGTAGTTTATTAAATTTTTAGTGTGAACACTTACACCTTGGAAATCAGCAAATGCTACAAATCAGGGCTTGACTTATTGTTTTGATCGTCTGGACTTAAGAAAGTGTTAGAGAAATGTTAATAATAGTGCAGATTAAACTTAAAGTATGTCTTTATTGCAGAGAGTTGATTGTTAAAAAATTACCAGCATAACACTTGGAGGGTCTGTAATGTGTTGTTGAGTAGATCCTTTGAGGAAGATTGATGTAGAGAATGACGCAGGATGGGTTGGGTTCTGCACGGCTAAAAGGAAGATATACATTGATAAGATCATAGTTCCACTGATGTAACAAAATACCTGTGATCCTGAGTGTTTTCTAGTTTAATTTTAAATTTTTGTTAGTAGATAAAGGAGTAAAACTACTCAGGAGAAATAGGACTGGTATGAAATAATACTGTAGTGATTACCCCGTCAACAAGGTAAATATGAAATGAAGGGCTTGACTAGGAAGCCACACTTTAAATGTTCCTTTCCCTTCCTTAGCTTCCCTGAACTTCAAATGGCCTCCATAAAGCAGTGGTTTCTGAACTTTATGTATTTATTTATAGGATTACAAAGTATATAATTGATATTGAAATATAGTCATCTTTCTCTCTCTCAGACTTGCTTGGAATCCATTACTCATTATTTATTTCAGTCACATAAACTTTTAGAATGGATAATGAAATTACACATGTAAAATGCTTTGAGGTCTTTGGAATAAAAGTACCAGAGAAGTATAAAATATCATCCCAATAAAGTTTTGAAAGGGTCATTTTGCCTGTTTTGTCCACTAGATGGCAAGCATGTTATATAGAATTGGACCCAGTAGGATCAATTTCATTTATTTATAAATTTTTATTTAGAAAAGAAATAGTTCCTTAATACAGCGGGTAGTCCTCTGTGGGTTACTAACTTGTAGATGAGGCCTTTGGTGTGTTAGTAGTTGTGTGATATGTGTGACGTTTTACAGTGTGAGATTATGTTGGTCAGGACCATACTGGAGTCCGGTGTGATGCAATAGACCTAGATCCACCTGGACCTAGAGTCAGAAGATCTCAGTTTAAGCTTTTGTTCTACCACGTCTAGTTGAGTAATCTTGGATATGTTATTTAATCTTACTGGGCCTTAATTTCCTCATCTGTAAAATGAGGAAGTTAGGCTAAAATGACCTCTGGGTCCCATCAAGCTCTAAATCGATAATTCTATGATTCTGTGATCTAGCTATTTGAACTTAGGCAAGTCATTTTATCTCTCTGACTCAGTTTTCCCATATGCAAAATGAGGCTATTAATACTTGTATTTTCTACCTTACAGAGGATCCAATAAAATAATGCATAGCTAATGCTTTATGACTGGAAAGTGCCATGTACATATAAGTGCCTTGTACATATTATCATGATGTGAAATCTGTCTGATGCCTTATGATAATGTGGAGGTCATCTTGGCCAGTAGATCAGAAATTGTAGCAGGAGGTAACTTGAGAGTAGAAGGTGATCTGTGGGGTAATGAGGGTTTTTGTCCATAGTGACTAACAAAACTATCTATTAAGGAATGGGGAATCTATGATCTTTGTCAGCATAGGTATTACTCACATGGATGAAATGATAATTATTTTTATTATTATTAATGACATTTCTTAGTGCTTACCTTTCTGGATATTCTGTTTAAATGGACAAAACTTACCTAGGTCATACAGTTATAGAAACCTTGTGTCAGGGCACACTAGTGATATGAAGGGCCCAAGATTATTTTGGAGATGTCTAAATTTCTCTGGATACCTGATTTCTAAATAGGAGAATCTGGTACTGTTATGATTTGACACTCCTAAATGGTAGCATGGGCTCCCCTTATAAGCATTCACACTTACAAGGCTTTAAGCCTTGTTTATACAGTAAAGGACACAAAAAAATTAACACTTGAGTCTGTAAGGAATTGGCGGAGCCCTTAAGCTGCTATCCAGAAACTTGTGGAGTCCCTGTAAATTACAGTATTGCTATGAGTGCACTTCCATTAAGGAGGAGTTTAGTGGCTTCCTTCATCACTTATCATGGTTGCAGCAGCTCTGCTTCTGGCAGGTATCCATTGCTTCTTTATTCACTGTTCTCCTCTTCTGGCCAGTGTTATGTTCCTTCTCACTGTTCCATTGTGAAGCATTATTCTTCAAGCTTCACTGTTCTGCTGTTACAGTCCTATGAAGGCTGACATTATGGATTCTTTTCCCCACTTGATGGTACTCCTTCCATAGATGTTTTCTAGCGGATGTTCCCCTTTCTAGGAGCTAATGCTAGCCCTTGAATAGTTGGACCATGGCGGGCTTAGCTGGAATCCTTTTGGATAACATTATAACATCTGGATTTGTCCTTATAGGAAGATAAGGATTATGGGAGATGGTGATAAGGAAGGAGTAGATTCTGGGCATGTGGAATGTCTCTGGGCAAAAGGACAGAGGGGGGAGATAGAATGCTGAGTTTGGGAATAGCATATATGTTCATTTGGCTGGAATATTTAGTATGTATTCAGGGCCAGTATTATACAATAAGGTAGGAATGATAGATTTGAACTAGATTATGGAGGGCTTTAAATGCCAGGATAGGGAGTTTGTATGTTACCCTAGAAGCAATGGGGAAATACTGAAGGTGTTTGAGCAGGGTTGTTAAATGGTCAGGTCATTGCTTTAGGAAGACTATTTCGGCACTTGTGTACTACTATAGACTGTGGATTAGAAGGGGAGAGGCTGGAGACAGGGAACTCATTTAGGAGGCTGTTAACAAATGTCTGGATGAGAAATGATAAGAGATTGAATCTTTTTGAGATGGGTCTTTTTGAGTAGAGAGAAGGGAAAATGAGAGAGCTTGGGGAGGTAGAATTGACAGGACTTAATAAATTATTGAATTTGGTTGATAGGGGAAAGGGAAGAAACAAGGATGACTCAACTTTAGAACCTATATTACTGAGTGAATGGTAGTTCCCTTAACAGAAGCAGGGAAAAGTAGAACCCTGACAAGTTTTGGAGGAAGGATCAAGTTCTGTTTGTAATGCCAAGTTTGGCATCCAGGTGACTATACTGTTGGTCACGTGGAACTAGAGTTCAGAAGAGAAATTAAGGCTAGATATCTAGATTTGGGAGTAATCTGCAAAGAGATGAACCCATTGGAAGGCATGAGCTAACCAAAGAGGAAAGTATAAAGAAAGAAGAGAAGAGAGCCAAGACCTAGAGGACATCTATATTCAAGGGGTGGGGGAAAGATGATAATCCATTAAAGGAGACTGAGAAGGAATGGCCACACAGTAGAAGGAATATATGAGAAAGCTTGAGTGTCCAAAGTTGCTGAGAAGTCAAGAAAGGATGACTCTAAAGAAAGGCCCATCAGATTTGGTACTTAAGAGATCACTGGTAACCCTCAAAAAAGAAGTCTCATTTGAGTGATGAGAAGCCAGGATGTAAGGGGCTGGTAGGCAGCTAGGTGGAGCAGTAGACAGAGTGCTCAGCCTGGAGTCAGGAAGACTCTTTCCTGAGTTAAAATCTGGCCTTAGACACTTACTAGCTGTGTGACCCTGAGCAAGTCTCTTATCCCTGCTTGCCTCAGTCTCCTCATCTGTACAATGGGCTGGTGAAGGAAATGGCAAACCACTCCAGTATCTTTGCCAAGAGAACTTCAAAAAGGATGATCACAAAGAGTGAGTCATGATTGAAAATGACTGAATAACTGAAACCTCTCTTCTGACCTCCATTCTCTCATTCCCAACTTGCTATTGGACACATCGAATTAGATATCCTGTAGATATCTTAAACTCAACATGTCTAAAACTGAACTCATTAACTATCCCCCCCAAGCCTTCCTCTCTTCCTAATTTTCCTATTTCTGTGGAGGATACCACCATTTTCCTAGTCACCCAGGCTCACATCCTAGAAGTAATCTTTCACTCCTCACTCTCCCTCAATTCCCCAAATTCAATTGTTGCCAAGTCCTATCGATTTTACATTTGTAACATCCCTCATTTATGTCCCCTTCTCTCCTCTGACAGTACCACCATCTTGCAGCAGGCCCTCATCACTTCCCACCTGAACTATTGTGATAGCCTGCTGGTTGGTCTCCCTGCTTCAAGTCTGTCTTCCACTCAGCTGTCAAATTATTCTTCCTTAATGCAAGTCTGACCATGTCAACTCTTCTATTCAATAAGATCAAATATAAAACTTGCTGGTGTTCAAAACCCTTCATAACCTGGTCCCCTCTTACCTTTTCACTCCCTTTATTCTTGAATCTTTCTCCCCTACCCCCATACTCTTTGATCCAATGACGCTGGCTTCCTTGCTGTTCTTCACACAAGTCACTCCATGTCCTGATTCCACTCATTTTCTTTATGCATGTCATCCAAGCCTAGAGTTCTTTCCCTCACCCTCTCTACCTCCTAGGTTTCCTGTCTTCCTTTTAGTCCCAACTAAAATGTCACTTTCTACAAGAAGCCTTTCCTGCTCCCCCTTAAAGCTAATGCCTTCTCTCTGATTCTCTCCAATTTGTGCTATATTTATTGTTTGTCCATTGTTACTTCCATATAGTCTCTCTCCCCTAATAGTCTGTGAGCTTTTTAAAAAAAATTTTTTTTTAGCTTTTTTAGTGAGGCAGTCAGGGTTAAGTGACTTGTCCAGGGTCACATAGCTAGTAAGTGTCATATATCTGAGGCCAGATTTGAACTCAGGTCCTCCTGACTCTGAGTCCAGAGCTCTATCTACTGCACCGCCTAGCTGCCCCTCCTCTGTGAGCTTCTTAAGAGCAGGGATTGTCTTTTGACTTTCTTTGTATCCATAGCACTTAGCATAGTGTCTGGCACATAGTAGCCACTTAATAAATGCTTGTTGACTGACTGACAGCAGTGAGGGCCCAGTTCAGATTAACATATATTTGT
Organism: Phascolarctos cinereus; assembly: GCF_003287225.1. Lineage (NCBI taxonomy): Eukaryota > Metazoa > Chordata > Mammalia > Diprotodontia > Phascolarctidae > Phascolarctos > Phascolarctos cinereus. The sequence continues at coordinate 212,641,017 of NW_027555847.1, forward strand.
AGTAGATCCATTTGGCATGGTTTGCGAGTTCCTCCAGAAGTTCAGCAGCACAGAAGTAGGACCAGAGGGAGATTGTGGAGGGTGATCCAAGGTTGATAACCAGCAGGGCATGAACTACTGTAGTAGGACAAGGGAGCTAGGGATTCAAAGGTGAAGGACAGGAAGAAATAGACTAGGAGTTATCGATAACATATCTTTGTTATGGGGTCCAATTCTCATGATTTTCTAATTCAGCTGTGTATCTCTAACAATGCTTAATAACATAGATCTTAGAGTTGTTGTTGTTCATTCTTTTCAGTCATGTCCGACTCTTACTGGGAGTTTGGGTTTGGGTTTACCATTTCCTCTCCATTTTGTTTTACAGATGAAGAAACTGAGGCAAACAGGATTAAAGGACTTGCCAAGAGTCATATATAGCTTGTAAGTGTCTAAGGCTGGATTTGAACTCAGGAAGACAAGTCTTCCAGACTGTAGGCTCAGCACTCTGTGCACTAGGATGCCACGTAACTGCTCCAGGTCTTAAAGTAGGAGTTCTTAATCTTTTTGGTGTCACGGACCCCTTTGGAAGTCTGGTTAAGCCTATTGTTCCCTACTCAGAATAATATTTTTAAATGCATAAAGCAAGATACAGAAATTGACAAAAGAAATCAGTTTTTAGAATACTGTTACCAAAATATTAAAAACATTCATGGATACCTTGTAATCTATCCATGGATCCTCAGTAGATGGCAGGTTAAGTGCTCTTAATCTTAAAAGGTTATACTATTGTTATTAAAGGTAACATATTAGATTGGATTAGATTAGATATATTTTAGATGAGTATTTTATAGACACATGTCTTTGCTTTGTTTAATTTCAGATTACTAATGTGTTGCAATACAAGCATACTTCCCTTTTTGGAAGAGGTACATTCTTGAAATATAGTCTGAAGTGAATCTTTGTTGAGTACCAAATTCCAATTTATTATGTCTTAAATTCCAATTAACTCATTATAAAATTGGAAATGCTTTTCTTAGGAAAAACTCAAGTCTAAACTCAAGATGTAGTAAAATTGAAATTTAAAATGCAGCAAACCTTGCAAAATCACATTAAATGAAAGCTATAACTGACACAAGATATTGAGATATTCAAAATGAGTAAAAAACCATAAATGCAAAATAACCAGAAGATCAATCAGTCAATGAATCAGAAGGCAAAGTGGTCTGAAAAACATCTCTCCAATTTTCCAGGTTATCAGGAAAAATTAGTGTGGTCCTTAAAAAAATGGAAGAAAGCCTTCAATTAAAGAACAAAGTCATTCAGTCAACAAACATTTATTAAGTGCTTACAAGGTGCCAGGCATTGTACTAAGCACTGGCTATACAAAGATAAAAACAGTCCCTGCCTTCAAGGAGCTCCCAGTCTAGTGGGAGAAACGATGTGCAGATAAGTGTCCATATAAGATACATGCAGTGTCCATGGAAGGTAATCTCAGAGGGAACGCATTGGGGGAAAAGCCTTTTACAGAAGATTGGACTTGTGTTGAGGGAGATCAGGGAAGCCAGGAGGCAGAGATGAGGAGGAAGAGCATTCCAGGAGTGGGGGACAGCCAATGAAAGTCAAAGAGTTGGGATATGGAATGTCCTGTTCAAGGAGCAGCCAGGAGACCAATACAACTGGATCATGGAGTATATGGAGGGGAGAAAAGTGTAAGAAGACTGGAAAGGTACAAAGGGGCCAGGTTGTAAAAGGCTTTAAATGACAAGCAAACCATTTTATATTGGATGCCTGAGGTAACAGGAGCTACTAGAGTTTATTAGAGTTTATTCAAATTTAGAAAAGTGGGTGATATTGTGCTGGTCTTAGAGTCAGGAAGACCTGAATTCATATCCTCTCTCTTATAGCTGAGTGACCCTGGGCAAGTCAGTTAACCTCTTTCAGCCTCAGTTTCTCTATCTGTAAAATGAGGACAATAACAGCATTTAGGTCACAGAGTTGTTGAGAAGATCAAATGATACACACACACACACACACACACATATTGCTTTGAAAATCTTCAAATGCTATATAAATACTAGTTATTATCTAGTAAGGTGATGACATGGTCCGACCTTATTTATTTCAGACAAAGAAGAAAAAGGCTATAAAGAAGAAAATCATGGCCTGCTACGGGAGATTAGAGGGTGGAAGAATGTGTCAGAAAGAAGAAAAGAGAATAAATACCACTGAACATTCAAGACTAAGCAACAGATATAAGACTTCCTGAAGAGGAGGAAGACTCCCTTTGAGGAGGAAGGAGCTGCTTGTCCTCCAAGAAAAGATCATGTGTATCCACAGGTGCTGCCACATGAGAGACCATCTCATAAAGGTCGTAAGATTAAGAAGTGTGTAATGGTGATGGTCAACTCCCTGCTGAGGGATATGGAGGCTTTTCTCTGTTGATCATATTACAATAGAGAGGTGTACCATCTGTTTCTTCCCAAAGCATAGCAGCTTAAAATGGCTTGTCTCGCCTTAACAGTAATTTTGTCCTTCAAAATATGGAAGAAATGAACTACTGTTCTAGATCTGACTCTAAGCAAAAAGAAGAAACTGATTTCTGGGGAGTAGAAGTAAGGGGACTCTTGGGGAGAAGGGATCACCACCAATTAGGGTGTATAGATGATGATGATAAGGAGTGATGTAGAGAAAGTGCAAATGCCAGACTTTTATTTTCCTTCTGCTTTTTTCTTCATAGAGAATGATCTTTGGACTGGAAAGAACAAAGTGAAAGTGGTTAATGGGGAGGTAATACCCAAAATATGAAAGAAAGCACCTGGAAGTTAGAGTGCACCTAACTGCCCTCAGTCCACCAGACTCAAAATGAATTGTATCCTGCATGCTGAAAGAACTGTCAGATGTGATGGCTCAATTGCTTCAGTGATCTTTGAAAGATCGTGGAGATAATTTTTCACCAGGCTGCAATCCATACTCCTCCATCTTGCCCTAGGAAATTGTTCATCTGGAAGATAACCTCAGCCCTGTAATTTACAGGTTGGAAGTACTGGTGGCCCCTGCCGCTCCTTCTTCTGATTGGATGGCTTCTCCAAGAATTTTCCTTTGAAGAGGGCTTCCCATCTAGCCATCTCTTCCTTTCTCACTCACTCGGGTTGCACTCTAGATTCCTCCATCATGCCCACTACCTTACTCTTTCCCCCAGTCCTTTTCATCTTCCTTTTATGTGTTGTTTTCCCCATTAAAACATACCCTCCACTCCCGCCCCCACAGAGACTATCTTTCTTTCTGCTTGTATTTGAATTCCCACTGCTTAGCATAATGCCAGCATGTTGTAAACATTTAATAAATGGCTTATTGACTGACTGCCTGGATGGGAGAAGTACCACAACACTCCAGAGAAGCAAATGTTCCAGTTTTCAAAAGAGGGCGGAGAACAGAGTCTAGAACATATAGGCCAAAGAACTTAACTTTGATTCCTAGAAAAATTATAAATATTCACTATCCTTTCAAAAATACCATCCTTTCAATAACATGTTCTAGAAGTTTTTGAAATGTGAGATGTGCAAATTTAGAGACATCTGAACTCTGATTTTCAGATGGTCTATTTGTGGTGGAGCCTTCTCAGCCTGTATTGGTCTGATCCACCAGAGTTGACACATTGTACTTTGACCCCAACGTAGTGATGTCATTTTGGTTCTCTTTGAGCATGAAGAATAACAACCAATCCAGAATTTTACTACTCCAGGAAAAGGAATCTCTTTCTTCTTGACCTTTTGGGCCCACCACTTCATTCACCTTTTACTTAGTTTTTAATTTTTTAAGAGTTTTTTTTCAATTAGTAAGTATTCATGGTCTATCCTTCCTATGTGACCATACTCCAATCAAAAGGAAAACAGGAGCAGGCAGCTTGGTGGCATAGTGGGTAGAGCACTGGCCCTGGAGTTAGTAGGCCCTGAGTTCAAATTGAACCTCAGACACTTGCTAGGTATGTGACTCTGGGCAAGTCACTTAACTCCAATTGCCTCATACAAAAAAAGGGAAACAAAACCCTTAAAACAAATACATCAAGCAAAACACATTCCCTTATTGTTCACTTTTAAAAATATGTCATTTTGCATTCTCCTATTTTGTTCATCAGCCTTTCCCCCAGGAGGAGGGTAGCCTGCTTCATTGTTGGTCCCCTGCAGTTGTGATTGATCATTTGGTTAATTAGAGTTCTTAAGTTTTTCCAAGTTTGTTTTTGCAATGCTGTTGTTTTAGTCTAAAATATTCTCCTTGTCCTGCTCACTTCTCCCCAAATCAGTTCCTCTCAATCTTCCTAGTTTCTCTGAAAGTGTATTCTTCATCATTTCTTTTGGCACAGTAGTATTTCATTACCTTCTTATACCATAATTTATTCAGTCACTCCCCAGTTGATAAACATGTTTTCGTTTCTAGCTCTTTGCCACTACAAAAGAGTCTGCTATAAATTTTTTTGTACATATAGAAACTTTTCATAACTTTTGGGACATAGTACAAAATTGTTTTCGAGAATGGTTGAACCAGTTCACAGCTCCACCATCAGTGCATTACTGTGCCTGTTTCTTGTAGCCAGTCCAACATTTGTCATTTTCCCTTTTCGTCAGCTTTGCTGATGTGATGAGTGAGGCAGAACCTCAGTTGCTTTAATGACCATTTCTCTAATTATTAGTGATTTCTATCTTTTCCTTCTTAATACTTACCTTGGCTTCTGGGAATAATTCTCACTACTCTGCTTTTATACCTCTAAGCCAAGGTATGGTAAACTTATTTGTAAAGGGCCATTTTTGATTATATTCCTAGACCATAATTTTTGCAGGATTGCATTATATACATGCATTTATCTTATGTGTGAATGATGTGCATTTATGTTTTCAATTAATGTTACACCAATTTATGCCTTTTAATCATTTTATTTAATAGATACAAACTAATGCAATATAGTTGAAACATAAAAATAATATTTATATTAGCTCCTTTTATGCTGCACATGTATGACTTAAGAATTAAATTGTGTGCTCTAGGAACTCCTATGTTCTTGTAACACTGGCTCTGCACTGCTCCCATTATCTATGTGAGGAGCCAAGTGTAGCTATGTTAATAAATCCATTCAGTTAGTCAACAAATATTTATTAATTGCTTACTATGTGACAGGCTTTGTGCTAATTCAGCCAAATATGTTTAAATTAACTCAGAGTGCAATATCTGAGGTAGTCACCAGCTGGCGCTCAAAACCCATAAACACCTGAGCTTCTGGATCTGTGCGTCCGTGCCCTGGCTAGTCACTTTCTAGCAGGGGTGGCAGCCTCAGCCAACTGGAGGCCACCCCATCCTCAACCCTGAAGCATCCCTTGGCTCAGAAAGAGCTTTGATTTTGAGCCCTAGTGGGTTGTTTCAGTCTAGTCTAGAAGGTGAAATGAGATGTTGTTCATGTACACATTAAAATACAAAATCTACTGTTTATTACTTAGATGAGAGCCCCCATCCCTTAGGACTTTTCAATTTTCTCAGGTCACTTCCTCTGAAATTCACATATTCCAACAGTGTTATGTTCACATAGTTTTTAATAATGTGGAATAGATTACAAAATCATGTACATAAACCATTTCCATTGTGCCTCCCAGAACCTACCATACATTCAGTGTAGACGAGAAAGCTCAGGATACCTGTACTTCTGGCTCATGGAAAAGGAATGGGGAGGCAGGGTGGGCAAGAGGGAAAATAATCCTGGGGAGTGAGTAGAAGATGGGGAAACAGAAGGTATGTGATCAATACTGGTATTCCATATCAGAGTGGTCTGTTTTCACTCTATTGCCCCTCCTCTCCTCACTTTGCCCAGATCTGGGTCACTGGTTCTTACATTTCTTCCTTTTCATGCTCCCTTAAGATCCATCCTCAGAAGCTGAAGTTTGTTTTACTTGTGGCTCTTTTCTCCTTGCCTCTGCTCTCCCTCTTTAAACCTTCTCTGCCCTCTTCCTGTTCCAGCCTGTGTTCTTCTTGGGTTTATAATCTTTCTAAACCAGTCTTTCTAGGCATGTGTAAAATGTATGTGCCCGTTCAACCCTACTTTGTTCAGTACACATAAGACTGAAGTTTATCTGCTCCCTTATTCTTTTGATGTTTGCATGCTTTTCCTTTCATGTCCCTTGAGTATCAGGTGTAGCAAACTCCTTCCCCTTCGTTGTCATTTCTTCCTTGTACTCCTTTTCCTGTCCCTTTTCTTTTCTCTCTTAAAAGCATAAAAATAGAATTATTTTACCCCCCTACTCAGTGTTTTTCTGATTTAACTTCCTCTGTGATTCTTGAAGAAGTTAGAATTCTGAACGCATACTAGTATGTGCTAAGCATTTCAAAAATGTTATCTCATTTGAACCTTACAACAATCCAGGGAGGTTAGTATTATTTTCATCCCCATTTTACAAATGCAGAAACTGAGGTTCAGTGACTTGACCAGGCTCACATAGCTAACTTGTCTGAGGCCAGATGTGAACTCAGGTCATTCTGACTCCAGGCCCAGTGTTTGAACCACTGTAACACCTAGCTGTCCCTTTCAATTGCTCAAATGTATTTACCTTTCTAGTTTTCCCCTGATTCCAGTGTTTGCATTTTGAAGATTCTTTTCTTCTCTGGTCTTTTCATCAGGAATACTTGAAAGTCTTCTATTTCTATTAAAGGTCTATTCCTTTCCTACCTCACAGTAGAATTAGATATGCAGGGTAAGTTAGTCTTGTTTGTGAATCTTTTGACCTTTGGAATGTTGTATTCTAATATTTTCTCTCTTATATGGTTGTAGCAACATAGTCTTTTGTGATGCTAACTAGGTGTCTTGGTTCTTGAACTCTTTCTGAATACTTGCAGTATTTTTCTTTGACCTGGAAATTCTGGATTTGGGTCCTGACATACCTGGGAATTTTTAATTTGGGGTTAGTTTCAGGATGTGATTAGTTGTGTCTTTCTGTTTTCACTTTGCCCTCTGTTTCAAATAGATTTGAGTAGTTTTAATTTGTGATTTCTCACAATATAGCATCTACTTTTTTGGGTCATAGTTTTAGAGAGTTTAATGATTTTCAAATTACCTCTTCTTGACATGTTTTAAGGTCAGTGGTTTTTGATACTAGATAGTTTACATGTCTTGTATTTTTAAAATCTTTTAATTTTTTTCTAATATTTCTTTTCTCCTGTAGTTGTTGAGTTCTGTTTTCTCTGTTGTATTTTTTTAAAAAGGAGTCTGCTAGTTGGGTAAGTTTTTCCACTTTCCATTTTAAGCTAATAATTCTTCTTCTATTTTTTTCCTCCAGAGATCTTACTAGATATTTTAAATCTTTTGCTTCATTTCACCCATGTAGCTCTTGTGGCCAGGTCATTCCTGCTCCCCCTACCCTACTCTGCTTGCAGTTGTGGAGTTAATGTCTTCTCCTTTCGGGTGTCTCTTGACTGATTGTATTACTTCACTGTGTTCTGTGTCTTATTCTGTTTGTAGATATTTCTAGCTTCAATTTCTAGTTTGGGACTTTGTGCCAGGGTCAAGCCCTGTGCTCTTCCTGTACCCTTGGATAAGGTGGTCAGTACCTATTTGGTCCTGACTTCTATTTTCTGGGCTCTATTATTAATGGAGTGGTATAGTGAAAAGTATGTTGAAATTGGAGTGAAAGTATTCCTGATGAAAAGACCAGAGAAGAAAAGAATCTTCAAAATGCAAACACTGGAATCAGGGGAAAACTAGAAAGATAAATACATTTGAGCAATTGAAAGGGACAGCTAGGTGTTACAGTGGTTCAAACACTGGGCCTGGAGTCAGAATGACCTGAGTTCACATCTGGCCTCAGACAAGTTAGCTGCTATTTGCTACCTATGTCATTTAGTACCTGTGTCACTCTGGGTCTGTTTTTCATCTGTAAAATGAGGAGGTTAGACTAGAGGACTTCTAATGTTTTCCTAGGAGTAAATCTGTAGTCCTATGATTCCTGTACATTTTAGATGTTAGTGTTTTATTAGCGATAGTTGTTTGCTATTTTTTCCAAATCCAATTTTTTATTTTGATTCCTCTGTAGCTGCATTGATTTTATTTGTGTAAAGGCTTATTATTTTTATTATTATTTGTGAACAAAATGGTCTATTATATCTTTTATTATCTTTCTACCCCTCTTTTTATTTAGGGTTTTCCTCCCAGTCATAATAGTGAGAGATATAAGCTTTCATTCTCCTGTATTTTTTTTTTTATACAGCATAGTGAATAGAGAGTTAGACTTGGAGTCAGGAAAACCTAAGTTCAGTTCCTCCCTCAGACATTTACTAGCTGTGTGATCCTGGGCAAAACTCTTAACTTTTCTGAGCCTTAGTTTCCTCATCCGTACAGTGGGCACAATAGCATCCATCTCACAAGGTTATTGGAAGGATCAATTGAGATCATTTGTGTAAAGGACTTTGTAAACTTTGAAGTACCACATAAATGTGAACTCTTGTTATTATGATGTGACTTTTAATGTTTAGAATATTTATCTGTTAGGAATTTTTTGTAGTGTACAATAAGTTGCTGATGTAAGCCAGTTATCATCATCATTTTCATAATTTTTTATCAAGCTATTTTTCAGTTTTTCATCTAGTTTGTCAGACAAGGAATCTCTTTCCTAATAGGTTATATTTTGTGACTTAACAAATGCTAGACTGCTGTGTCTATTTGCTGCTAGATTTTTCTCACCTATCACCTATTCTGGTCTATTGATCCACTTTTGTATTTTTATCCAGTACTAGAAAATATCAATAATTAAGGTTTTTTTTGTGTGTGTGAGGCAATTGGGGTTAAGTGACTTGCCCAGAGTCACACAGCTAGTGAGTGTTATGTGTCTGAGGCCACGTTTGAACTCAGGTCTTCTGAGTTCAAGGCCAGTGCTCTATCCACTGCGCCACCTAGATGCCCCAATAATTAAGTTTTATAATGTATATTGAAATCTGGTAGTGCCATGCCCCCCTTTTGTTGCTTTTTAAAAAAATTATTAACCTTGATATTTTTTCCCTTTTGTTCTTCCAAATGGGTTTTGTTATTATTTTTTTCTAATGATATAAAATAAACCTTTGGTAATTTGATTGCATAGAACTAAATCTCAAATGTAATTTGGATAGTATTGTCATTTTTGTTAAGATGGTGCAACCCAACCATGGACATTGAATCTTTCTTTAATTATTTAGGTGTGTTATCTTTGTAAATTAAAAAAAAATCTATTTACATAAGTCCTGTGCTTATCTTAGTAGGTTAAGTGCTAGATATATAATGCATTTTATTGTTATCATAAATGGAATCTCTCCCCCTATCTCTTTCTCCTATATTTTATTAGTAATACATAGAAAGGTTAAAGATGTTTGTAGTTAAATTTTTTTTATCTTGCTTCTTTATTAAACTATTAATTACCTCAATAACTTTTTTCATTTATTTTTTAGGGTTCTCAAAGAGGCAGCTAGTGGCACAGTGGATAGAATACTGGGCCTGGAGTCAGGAATACTTAAGCTCAAATATGGCCTCAGATATTTACTAGCTATGTGACCCTGGGCAAATCCCTTAACCTCTGTTTGCTTCAGTTTCCTTAAATGGAAAATAGATAACATAATAGGATTAAATATCTTTGTAGGAAAAAAACCACATAGTGCCTGCTACATTGTAGCTGTTATATAAATGCTAATTCTCTTACCATATCATAGCTTCCTTTACAAATAGAAGTTATTTTGCTATATCTATTTCCTCATTTTCTTTTTCTTATTTATTGCTATAGCTAGTCTTTCTAGTTACATGTGGTGAAGATAGTAGAGATACCTCAAAAGCTTGCAATATTTCACCATTAACATAATGTTCATTTTCTTTTTTAAAGACTTTTTGATCATATTGAAAAAAAGGTCCTTTATTCTTTTTAAAAAGTGTTTTAACATAAGTATAGTATCCTGTCAAAGGCTTTTTCTGCATTTATTCACATAATCTCTGATTTTTACTATTTTTGTTGTTAATATGACTTGTTATATTTACAATTTTCCTAATTGTTGTATTCCTGGTAAAACTTTCAACTGGTCATATTGAATAATTAAAGAATACATATTGCTGAAGCCTTTTTGAGAGTATTTTATTTAATATTTTTTGGTCACTGTTCATTAGGAATATCATTTTATAGCTTCTTTCTGTTTTATCTTTTCCTGGTTTCATCATCAGACTATGTTAGCCTCATAGAAACAATTTATAAGATATCTTATTTCTCTATTTTTTTGAACATTTCATATTGCATGAGTTATTTATCTTTAAATATTTGATATAATTTACTTGTAAATCCATTTGGATTTAGAGTGCTTTTTTATTTTGGTGTTCATTAATGACTTGTTGATTTTCTCTTTTTAAAATTGGGTAATTTTGATCAACTGCTATTTTATTAAATTGGGCATTTATGTGTTTGTAAATATTCATCCATTTGATTTTTTTTTTAGCTTTGGTGGAATATAAATGGATTTAGTAGTTTCTAATGTTTCTATTTCTTCCTCTTTTGAGACAAATTTTCTCCCTTCTAATTTTAATTTTGGAAATATAACTTTCCTCTCTTTTATGTTGTACTTCCACTGCATCTGTTCCCAATTCTCACTTGTAGGTTGGTTTCCCAGGAGACAGCTACTTTGGGTTCAAGGTACACTGTGGGTCAATGAGCCTAACACCATAGTTCGTGGAGTGAGTTGGTTCATGAGCCCCCATAAGTGCATTACCTTTAATGGTTAGCCAGAGGAGATGATTAACTCAGAGCAAAAGCATTAACTGCAATGGAATTGTAACAACTATAGCTACAAAACATTCTCTCTATAAACCTAGGCTTACTTTCCCATAAATACATGTATCATCAGTGGGAAGAGTGAGTATATATATAAGTACACTAGTAGAAAGACACACACTTAGGAAATATAAGTGGCTAAAGCAATTCAAACCCATAGTACTGCAAAGTCCTTACGTCCTTTTCCTCTCAGGGTATCTTTATGATGCTTCTCTCTGACTGGAGCATCTTTGCTGAGTGGGCAACTTAACTAGTATCTCTGGGCTCTTTCCTCTCTTCAGTTCAACTCCTGATGACCAGGGCTGGCTCTTATATTGATTCATAGAGGTCACACTCCTCAGAGCTCTCTCCTGCCTCAATGCCCTGGGCCTGCTTTTTCCTCAGTGTGGAACCTCCTACTGGACAAGTAGCTCCATTACAAGATATCATAGCTAAAAGTTAATTGAAAAATGGTCAAAGAATGTGAACAGGTAGTTTTCCAATGAAAAAATCAAAACAATATATAGTCAATGAAAAAATGCTCTAAATCATTATTGATTAGAGAAACGCAAATTAAAACAAACTTGATATATCATTTTACACTGACCAGATTGGCTAAAATGATTGAAGGGGAAAGTGGAAAATGTTGGAGGGGATGTGGAAAAATTGGCACACTAATTCATTGTTATTGGAATTGGGAACTGATCTGACTATTTTGGAGAGCCATCTGGAACTGTGCCCAAAGAGTTATTAAACTATTCTTTGACTCACTACTAGATCTATTTCCAAAGATGATTAGGGAAAAAGGAAAAGAACCTATATGTTCTAAAATGTTTGTAGCAGTTCTCTTTGTGGTAGTAAAGACTTGGAAATTGCAGGGATGCCCATTAATTGGGGAATGACTGAACGAGTTGTGGTACATGATTGTGATGGGATGCTACTGTGCTATAAGAAATGATGAACTCAGCTCAGATTCATATTCCTTCAGAGTCTGCCCAATATGATGGATGTTCTAATAAACCTTGTCTTTGGCTGAAAAAAAAAAAGAAATGATGAACTCAATGATCTTACAAAAACGTGGAAAGATTTGCATGAAATAATGAAGAGCAAAATGAGCAGAACCAAGAAAACATTGTATATAGTAACAGCAATATTGTTTTTAGAACAACTTTGAGTGAATAAGTTATTTTAACTAATATAAATACCCAAATTAACTATAAAGGACATATGAAGAAAGACACTATCTGTGTCCAGAGAAAGAACTGATAAATAGGAGTCTGTATAGAATAATTTTACACCCCTCCACCCTTACCCTGTTAGCCGTCTCTAGGTTGGTGAGGGGGAGGGAAAAAAAAGGAAAAAAAAAAGAAATGTACACAATAATTTTGTTGTATATTTAAAGGAGTAGCAAGTTTTGCACAGTATATTTGTAGTTTCATGTGTAAGCATCTTTTTTTTTTATTGTACTAAGTTGTGGAAATGATTGTTTTATTTCATAAATTAAAAACAAAAACAAAAGCAAGATACCATGGCTAATGGGGGTGGGAAGGATAAAGAAATCTCCTCCCTGACTCCTAAGAGGGGAAGAGCAATTCCCTTTCAAAAACTGGATTATTCTTTCATAGGTGATATTCTTCTCTGATGCTTCCTCTGAGCTGTCTCTTGCCTTAATTTACTCCTTAGAGATTGGATCTAATTTTTAAAAGTGAAGTGTGGCTGATCCCTGGCTAGCCAATGGCTAGACACCATCTTATTCATCAATTCTGATCAGGCAGCTAAAACTATGATTGGAGAACTTCTTGACACCTTGCAAGGTATATATGTATATCACAGTGTTGACAGGTATTTGTACTTAATTGAAGACCTCAGTTCATTGTTGTTTCTGAGAACTCTGTCACTGGCCACTTATCTTCTATGATTACTTCATTTGGGTAGGGGAAGAGGGAAATAAATTGATCAGGAATGTACTGATCAATTCTTCTCCCATTGAATAATGGTTTATCTATTTTATTGGTCTTCTTTTAAAAATAACTGTTAGGGTTTTAGAAAACTATTTCATAGTGTATTTTTCTTTCTTTTCTTTTTTTAAGAAGTAGGCTTTTTAATCACTATGCACCTTAAGATCATTGAAAACAACGCACTATTTTACAAGCACAATGAAGGACAGTTCTTGCTCATTTTTGGGCCCAGCTCATTATCCATCTGCAGTTCTTGTCACACACACAGATTAACTAACTCGATGAAGTATCCATCTAATGGTATGTTGAAATCTAGGTAACAGGTGTTTTTTACCTGCTTTTCTTTTTTTGGAACTAAATTTTTTTTTTCAGTTAAAAAGCACCTGCCTTATCTCTCTCTCCCACTCTTATCCCTTTCACCTTAGGGGAAAAAAAAGAACAACACATATGGTCAAGCAAAACATATTCTCATATTGGCCATGTCCAAAAAACTGCATGTTTCACTCTATGTGTCCATCTACAATCCCATTCAGGAGGAGGGTTACAGTCTTAATTATCAAATTATTTGAATCATGATTGATTATTATGTTGATCAGTATCCTTAAGCCGTTTATAGTTGTCCCTTTTCACAATGTTGTCATATAAATTGTTCTTGTAGTTTTCATGCTTCACTTTGTAAAGTCACCCCACTCCCTCCATCCTTTCCTTGTTTGTATAGACTTGAACCCATGATTATTTGAGATCAAGTCCCTCCCTCATTCCTCCTTTTGTTTTTTGTCCTACAGCATCCTTTCCTCCTCACTTTTCTTTCTCCTTTTAGAACCATTAAAACATAACAAAACATAACACTCTCAGGCCCTCTATTTTATTTGGTTCCCTTTATGACCTTTGTTGACATATATTTTTTCCTTAGGGGATACTTGTATCATCTCCTCCCTTTCTCATTCCCCCCTCCACCATTAGAATGCAAACGCTTCATCCTTAAAAAATCTTTTCTCATTGCTCACTTGTGCTCTCACATCAGCTCCAGACATCCCTGTTTATGAGCCTATATTGGAGTTCTGGATTCTGAGTCCCAGTTTCCCTTTCACTGTTGGCTTGAGTCTGGATTTGAATGATCAGCTGTTGGCATTTCTGAACTTCTTGAAGAGCTTAGAACTCTTCATTCTCGAATGTAGCTGAAAGTCTTTTACACCATTTTGTATATGTTGACCATGAGAGGAACAATTCTTGCTAATTTTTAAGAGAGTTCCTTTCTCTTATTATTTTGATCTTTTGTTATGGAATCCATTTCTGCAGCAATCTTTTCCACCTACAAATGCAGATGAGGCATTGTCTTGAAGTTCTGGAAAAGACAGGGCAGAAACTACTGTAATCTGCTGTGAAGAGGAATAAAGGAGAGGGAGGAAGGAGGAAAGAAAGGAAGGGAAATAAAGAAAACTAAAGGAGGGAGAGAGGAATCCCTGAATGGCATTTTTTTTAGATGATGCTTAAGATGTCACTTTCCCATAATTATTTACCAAGAGGATAAGGATAACTTCACATTTCAAAAATCAAACTGTTAGTATAATAAAGACCTCCCTAAATAACACTTCACCCATACTCACAAAAAGCCTGGCAGACTCATCCCACTTACAAACAATTATTTAATGGCAAAATGCAGAGATGAGGACTCATATTACCAGGACTTTATTACTGTCACAAAGTATATATATCCCCACAGTTAATATTTACTAGTTTATAGTGAAGTGCTAGTATAAATAATTAAAGCCAAATAACACTTACCATAATAAATCAACTGAGCATATTTGCTGTAGTAACAGACTTCAGTCTATCTAGGTCAGTTTTTTCACTAATTCCCAAAATTTTGTTCTGTTCAGAGAGGTTCTTTGGATGTATAAATTTTACCTTTGGAAATAGACAATGATATGGTGTCAAGAATATTTGATTTGCACATTGCTTACTGTCTCATGGAGGGGAAAGGAAGAGAGGGAGGGAGAGAATTTGGAACTCAAAATTAAAGAAGGAATGTGAAAATTGTTTTTATGTGTAATTGGAAAAAACCCCAGTTATTTAAACAAGCAAACAAACAAAGAATATTGGATTTGGCATTAGATGACCTGGGTTAGAATCCTAACTGGGCAATTTATTTCTTATTGGGTAAGTCACTTTACCATTCTAGATTTCCATTTTTTTGTGAAATAAGAGAGTTGAATTAGATGATCTCTATGCTCTGCCAGCTCTAAATCCTATGGTCATATATAATTTAGCATTTATTCCTATCATACTTTATTATATCAGACCCATCATTCTATTCAGCCTACAGGTTTTCAGATCTTGATTCTGTTGTCTTCCGTGTTGAATGGTTTCTCCCAGCTTTGCGTCATCTGCACATCTGATAAGTTTGCCACCGATTCCTTCATCCAAGTAACTGATAAAAACCTGGAACAGAAGAGAGCCAAAGCAGAGCCCTTGGACATTCTACTGGGGCTTTCCTTTTAGGCTGACATTGTTTCATTAGTCACTACTCTTTTGGTCTAGTCATTCAATCAGATCCAAGTACACTTATCATTCAGCCCACATTTTCCCATCTTGTCTGACAGGTTATTGTGAGATAGAGACACAAACTAAGTATTTTTGCATTAGGGGCAAGAAGCAGGAAAGACATTCATTTAGTTGAATGAATTGTAAGGAGATGGGCTCTTGTCTGTTAGATGGTAGCTCTTAACTTAATCTAATCCAAATAAGTTTTTATACTATACACAAAACACTGTCTCGATTCCCACTTTCTGCCCACAGGCCTTTCCTGGCCCCTCTCCTCCCCACAATACTTTCCCTCTGAGATCACCTCCAATTTATACTGCAAAAGTTTTATATTTACAAAGTTGTTTGCATGTTGTCCCTCCCTCTAGAATGTGAGCTTCTTCAGGGCAGGGACTGAATTTTTGCTTCTGTTTCCACAGAATTTAGCACTGTACCTACAGTAAGCACTTAATAAATGCTTATTGACATAGACAACTTAATACAAATAAGCAAACAAAGTCCCTACTTTCAAGGAGCTGACATTCTACTAAAGGTATACACATTTAAAATGATTCTATCTTTGCATTGTACAGGATAGTTTGAGGAGGGGAAAACAGCACTAACAATTAGGAAGATCAGGAAAGGCTTTCTGTAGGACAGTGGTGTCAAACTCAAATAGAAATGGGAGCCATTAAAATGTACATAAGGATCCCTGCCAGCTGCATATTGAACTAGAAAACCACATATTAATATTACCTATATTTTAAAATTTTGTTTTGTTAAATATTTTCCAATTACATTTTATTCTATTTAAATTTATGTATTTTACACACATGGGCAGCTAGGTGGAGCAGTGGATAGAGTGCTGGGTCTGGAGTCAGGAAGACCTGAGGTCAAATCCAACTTCAGGCACTGACTAGCTGTGTGACCCTAGGCAGGTCACTTAACCCTGTTTACTTCAGTTTCCTCATCTGTAAAATGGGCTGGAGAAGGAAATGGCAAACCACTCCAGCATCTTTGCCAAGAAATCCCAAATGGAGTCACAAGGAGTTAGATACACTGAACAGCAGCAACACATATTTCTAGTAGTCTGTTTGACACCTCTGCTGCAGGAGTTTCACCTGAGCTGAGAACTGAAGGAAACCAGAGCTACTAGAAGGTGGAGGTGAGGAGATAATCTAGATATTCCTGCAGTCTAGGTGTGGTTAACTTTGCCCATGCCAAGTCACAAGGGGATATAGAATGCTGATTTCAAGGAACAGCAAGAAGCTAGTTTAGACAAGAATACAAAGTGTATGAGGGGAAGCATTGTGAAACAAAGTTGGAAAGGTAATTGGAACTATATCATGAAATGCCAAGCAAAGAAGTTTACATTTTATCTTAGTGGCAATAGGGAGCTACTGAAATGTTTTGAGTAGGGAGCATAGAATCATAGATTTAGAGTTGGAAAGGCTCCCAGAGGCCCTCTAGGATAATCCCTCATTCTATAGATGAGGAAACTGAGGCCCAAGGATGTTTAAGGGACTTGCCCAGGGTCACAGAGCTAGTAAACATCACAGAACCTAGTCTGCTTCCAGAATCAGTGCTCTTTCTTCTCTATCATGCAGGGGGATGACATAGTCAGATTTGGGATTCAGAAACATTCCTTGGCAACTATGTTTAGTATTGGTTGAATTGGGGAGAGATTAAAATCTGGGAGTCAGGTAAGCAGTAAAAAGGGTCTTTACTAGGATGGTAGCCATTTGACTGGAGAGAAGGGATGAAATAAAGAGTGTTTGTGGAGGCAGCACTGACAAGAATCAACAGATTGGATATGATGGGAGATGAAAAAAGAGGCTGAACTTGTGATCATGGGTGACTGGAAGGATGGTGGAGTCCTTAACAGAATTAAGGAAGTTTGGAGGAAGGGTGGCTTTTTGAGGGAAGGTAATGAGTTTCATTCTGGACACGTTGAGTATGAGATGCTTGTGGTACAACCAATTGGAGGTTAGGGACTAAAGTTCAGGAGAGAGATTAGTGCTGGATATATAGAACTTGGAGTTATCTTCAAAAGAGATAATTGAGCCCATGGGAGCTGATGAGATCAATCAATTAATCAATAAGCATTTATTAAGTACCAAAGGATGTAGAGAGAGAAGAAGATCTAGGACACACTCATGTTCATGAGGTGGACTGTGGTTGAAATCTCACAAAGACTTGGAGGGAGTGTTCAGATAGGGTAGGAAGAGCACCAGACAGAAGCAGTATCCCCAAAAGTGAAGAAGTGAGAATATCCAGGAAAAGGGTATGATCAACACAATCAAGAGCTGCAGAGAGATCAAGAAGGCTAAGGACGGAGAAAAGTCTATCAGATTTAGTAATTAAGAGATTGCTGGTAACCTTGGAGGAAAAAGTTTCAGTCAGTTGGTAGGGTCAAGAACAAGGGTTTGAGAAAAGAATGGTAGGAGAGGAAATGGAAACAAGTGGTATAGACAACTCCTCCCCCCTCCCTTTTCTGAGTTTGGCTGTCAAAAGAAAGACAGATATAGGATGAATACTACTTATTTTAAAGCTATTGTTTTTATTTAGATGCCAGTTAAGTCATGCTAGAAGGTCCAAGATAGAAAATGAAGTCAGATGACATCCTGCCTCTTTCACCTTGTCCACCTTACTGTCGTTCCTGTTGGTATGTAGGTATGATTCCATTAGCTATCTTTCCCTTTGATAATGGATGAGGTCAGGTCCCAGTCGGGGGGGGGGTGGTAAAAGGGTGAGCCACAAAAGTGGTGAGAACTTAAGCTTGCCAGCCAGAATAGTCTTGCCTTCCCCAGTCCCTTTGCATGGGAAGAGGTTTACAGAAGGGAGTGTGTCTTATGAGAATGGGATGCTCATTCCTACCCTTTTCTACTGGCATTTAGGTTCCAGGATGCCTTTGCTCCATGGGTCCTCAGTTCCTGTTTTTCAACCCTGCACTCCATCCTTCTATATATGAAACTTAGCTTTGCTCTTAAGACTGATGTAGGGTAACATTTAATTCTCTGTTTAAAGATTGTGGCCACCTGACATTCACATCCTCATGCTTTTCCATCTGGCCTTTGATTGTTTGGGCTTCAATACCCCATCTACTGAAGCTAAGGAGACCTATAGGAAGAGGGGATGCCTATATCCTATTTCTACAGACCCTGGTTGTTGGTTAGTAGTGGATGGAAGAGAAGAGGCACCTGTAGTGTTGTCAATTCTCATTCTTCTAGGTATTTCTCTTTTTCTGACCTGTGTAGTGCTCTCTCTTCACTCCCCTAACTCTACAGGCACCAGCTTATGGTACCAATTTTGAGCCTTTTGGGCAAAGTCCTGTCTATACTCCTCTGGTGTTGATTTTGTTGAATGAGACTTTATCAAATGCTTTACTGAAATTCAGGTTCACTATGTCTGCAGCATTACTGTGACTGGAGCTAGTCAAAAAAGGAAATAAAATTTGTCCATCTTCTTGAACCTATGCTAGTTCTTTGTGATTGCTGCTTCCTTTTCTATTTGTACACAAAGGATACTTTTAATAATATGTCCTAGGATTTTGCTAGGGATCCAAATCAAGTTCACTGGATTGTCATTTGAAAAATTCACCTTCTTCCCTCCCTCCCACCCCCTTTTTGAAAATTGGATCTATAGCCTGCTATCCATAGCTAGGTGACACAGTGGATAGAGCCTAGGGCCTGGAATCAGGGAGACTCGAGTTCAAATTTGGCCTCAGACACTTATCGCTGTGTGACACTGGGCAAGTCACTCAACTTCGGTCTGCCTCAGTTTCTTCAGTTGTAAAATGGAGATCATAATAGGACCTACCTCCTAGGGTTGTTGTGAGGATCAAATGAGATGATATTTGTAAAGCATATATATGGTACATTTGGGCTTGCAGAATTGAATTCACAGTAGGCTGCTAGATATTATATTATTAACCTATTGGCTTGAGTTTCAATTCTTGGTTACCAAGTTCCTTGTGTAGCTTCAGGCAATCATGAAGAGAAGTACTGATTCAGGCACTAAATGTTTGAAAATCAGGAAACTTATTGCAGCTTTCAAAGGTATCTAACTTCCTCCTAGGGTGTAGTTCAACATTATGGAAAAGGAGAGTAAAGTCTATTTCAGGGGTATTTGAAGCCGTAGAACTGATAGAGTCTTTAGAGATCATCAAGTCTCCATGAAAACTGAAGGCTAGAGAATCAGGGCAGGTAGGTAGTGCGATGGATAGAGAGACAGGCTAGGAATCGGGGAGACTCATCTTCCTGAGTTCATATCTGGCCTTAGACACTTACTAGCTATGTGACCCTGGACAAGTCACTTAACTCTCTTTGCCTCAGTTTCCTCATCTGTAAAATGAGCTGGAGAAGGAAATGGCAAACTACTCCAGTGTCTTTGTCAAGAAAACTCCAAATGGGGTCATGAAGAGTGAGACAAATTGAGCAATAAGAGAATCGGATCCAGAGTGGGAAGAGGCTGTAGAGGTTTTTTAGTGCTAGCCTCTCATTTTATATATGAGGAAGTCCAGGTAGCTTAAGTGCCTTGTGCATGATATCATAGGTAATAAGCCTCAGAGACAGGATTTGAACTGAGGTTCTTTGACTGTAGAGTCAGTGCACTTGGGGTTGAGTGACTTGCCCAGGGTCACACAGCTAGTAAATGTTATGTGTCTGAGGTCGGATTTGAACTCAGGTCCTCCTGCCCCGAGTCAGCGCTTTTTAAGGCAATTAGGTGGTGCAGTGGATCAGGTGCTGTCTTTGGAGTCAGGGAGACCTTAGTTCAAATCTTGCCTCTAACATTTACTAGCTGTGTGTCACAATCTTTTCCAGCTTCAGTTTCCTCATCTGTAAAATGAGGATAATAATAGCACCTACCTCACAGGGTTGTTGTGATGATCAAATGAGGTAGTGCATGTAACATGTTTTGTAAACCTTACAAAGATATATAAATGCTAATTATTATTCTATTCTACCATACTCTTTCATAAAATGAAGTGGCCTACTCAAGGGCATACAGTTAACTAGTCATAAAGCTAAGAAGAGAAGCCTAATTTTTCGAGTCACAATTTGATTCTTTCCCCACTACTCCATACTCCCTTTCAGTGAACTACTCTATAATTTAAAAGTCAAAGGAATTTATTTTTCCTTTCAAAAGTTCTTGCAATCTTCTATGCTGCTAATGCTCATATGCCCACTATCAGAGTGAAATTAGAATCATTAGGATATATGAGGGTACATAGTGCCATAGCTTTACGGTTTTTCTAAGATGATAAGCACCAAATATAAATATTGAACGAGCCAGGGTTGTTTTGGTTACTATAATCTATATTCTTTATTTGCAGCAATTCATCTGATTTAGGTTGCATCCTGTAGTCTTTATGCTGGCAAATTTCCCCAGAATCAGCCCCTCTTGTACCTGCTATAAATGTGAGGAAATGAAAGAAGTTCATCAGTAAGGGAATATATCTTGGTCTCTGTCTCTCAGACTCATAGGAAACTATTCTCATGACTCTAACCATTTTCCTAGTATAGCAATTTCCATTTAAATCAAATCTGAGGGGGGAGAACAAAAACTGGAAGAGTGAGTAGTATTAATTCCTCTGCAAAAGATTTAGTTTTTCTTTAATATTATAGTGAAAACCTGGGGATTCACTGAACTAAACAACTAAAATGTTGTTTAAATAGCAGGAAAAATTTTGGTTTACCATTTGATACTTTAACTCTAGTGGTTCCTGTTGGCAAATTAATCATGCTTTCTCCCTGCTGAATCAAACTGAAATTTGAATACATGCTCATTTTGTTTGAACAAAATACGTATTCTGGCAAAACTTGTTTAGTTCTTCCTGTAAGAGCCTGTTTTGGAAAAAGTTAGGTAAAAAGTTCCTGCAAGAGCTTATTTGTGTCTTACATGTGAGCTAATTGCTTTTTACTGTGCAATATTTACAATGAACTGGAGAGGGAAAAATTACATAGAAGGTAGAGTCTGTTGGTTATGAAAAGGAAGCTATATACGTCAACTGAAAGAAAGCAAAAAGCCCTGTTTTGGAAAATAAAGGATGGTAGATGAAAAATGACTCAAACTCATGCTGACAACATCTAATTGGTCCCAGGTGATCCATATGGTTCTTTGTGGTACCTAAACCCTGCTGCTGTGTCATCATTGGACCCACGATTCATAGATATATTTGAAAAATAGTAGCACAGTCACAGAGAGTCCCTGAACACAATGTCTCCCCAAAAAGGTTTTGTGAACTGATTTTTAAATTGCTCTGTTTGTTGAACAGCATTATTCAAATTCGTGTTGTCAGTGACTCTGTGGATGAAACATTATTTCACTCCATTACTTGTTAAAAGAATTCAGATAAGCTCAGGGAACAGCTAGTCATCTACTCGTAGACTATGTAGAATAGAATACTATGAAATAGGGCTGGAAAAGTAGGCTGGAACCATATTGTGCTTTTTCCTGGAGGCAATAGGGCATCTCTGAAAGTTTTTGATCAGGGGAGGGATTTGGTTAAAACTGTGCCTTAGGAAGGGTATTTTGGAAGCTATATGGAGGATGGATTGGAGGAAAGAGAGACTGGAGATCAATTATGAAGCTGTTATAATAATCCACTAGAGAAGTGATTAGGGCTTCCAGTCCTTGGGGGCTTTAGTATTCATGTTGATGGTTCAGTTAAATTCAACAAGCATTTATTAAGCACCAACTATATGCAGTGCACTGTGAGTAGATACAAGAGACAGAGAGTGTAGCTCATAAAGATTCTAGTTCCCCTTAAAGAAAAAAGAGTCTCATCTCAGGGAACTTATAGTCTTCTGTGGAGATATAATATCTATAAATAAGTAGGTACAAGATAATTTATGGTGAGAGAGACAGAGAGAGGAGGAGGAAGAGGAGAGAGAGAGAGAGACAGAGAGGGAGAGGGAGAGAGAAAATATGAATGAATATGAACAATTAGAGGGATTGGGAAAGGCTTCCTATAAGAGTATGGGCTTGATGTGAACCTTGTGGGCAAATTAGAGCTTTATTATTATTTGCAGAGTAAGCAGGTCAAGAAAAAAAAGCATATACACACTATATGGCACTATAAACAGATAAAGGTTTTGTCTTTATGAAGGCAAGAAACTCATTCACTATGAGGGGGAGGGAGTCATATTAGGGAGAACATGCTCGAAGTTGAAGCTGGTGCCAGATGAGGGAGGGAACATTCCTAATTAGACTCAGATGTGATGGAGAAGTTCTCAGGGTCACTTATTGATACCTGGCTTTGGTGAGGCTTGGGTAAAGGGAGTTTCTTTGTTGGGACCAGAAATTGGGAGGGAGTTTTGAGTTGGCTATTTGAGGCAACAGGAGAGGAGTTACTCATAGACTGTTGAAATTGGCCAGGAGTTTTATCTAATCAAAAAATTTGAGCATAAACTGTTTGACACAGATGAACATAGGCCAGAACAATGGAGAAGGATATACTTGTCTGTCTTTGCCTCTATGGTTTATGGGTATTAGGATCATTAAGGTATGGCTTTTGGAGCCTAAGTGACTCCATAAGTATAACATCAAATAATATAAAAATTACAATTATCGTAGGAACAACAAGCCAACATGATTCTTCTAACAACATATTCTAATACAAAACTTCCCAACATCCCACCCCCAATGACTCTACTCCACTCCATTTCATCCATGTCTTGGATCTCACCATCTCTCAGGATCATATCATCTTCAAGATAAAGAAGTTGGAAATTCCATTTAATGATTTCAACTTCCTATTCTTCCACCTTTCCTACTATCTTATTCAAACCAAATTTACTCTTTTCCCTTACAGCCTCTGGTCACTGGATCCATCTTTATTCTCCCTGTCCAATCGCTCTACTTTGGCATCTATAGTCAACTTTGACTTCATAGTCTGTCACTTCAAAGTTCATTAGCTATGACCCAAGACTCTCTTGCTCTTTGCTGGAGAAAGTCATGAAACTGAGTTGATTTCACCAATGATAAATTCATGGTACATAATCTCATTGCTGCTCAATGATATTTCTACTCTACTTTTATTGACTCTTTACTTAATTTCACAAACCCCTTCTTTTTTAACTCTTACCTTCCATTCTAACCATTCTCGCCTCACTTATAGCAGCTGATAACCTCTCTTCCTCTTAAGACTGAGACTACTTTATATAGGTTTCTTGATCTCTCTTCCTCCATTCCTCAAATAGCCGCTTAGTTGCTGGGAGGATATAATACAAAGCACCTTTCAGTCTTCCTTATCCTATCCTTATGATTTTCATAGATTATGTTATGGGAAAGCTTGAAAGGACTTTATCCACTCTCAGTTAAACAAGAGTTTAGATTGAGAGATCATGAAAGAAGAAGAAATGAAGGAGATCGAAAGATGAACTTAAATGACTAAAGCTGGCTAAGTAAGGCTGGTAGGGAGCTGAATTCTAAAAGAGCCAAAATAGCTCAAGCTATGAGCTTTTCAGAGCTGAGACCTCAGCACCTTAACTAGCAGCTCAGAAAAGAAATCACATTCCAGATGAAGAACAGCAGAGAGTATCAGAGTCACCTTTTCACATTTATTTAAAAAAAATGATAAATACCATACATTATTCTTTCAAACACACAGAGAGACAGAAAGTCAGAGAGAGACAGAGATAGTGAGAGACAGAGAGATAGATATACAGAGACAGTGACACAGAGACAGTTATGAAAAGATAATTTGGAAATGTAACACTAAACTTGAGCCAAAAGTGATAGATACCATAGTTGCTGCTGAGAAGTAAGTCCCCCTGAAGAGGAATACCTTAGAAGCAGAGAATCAGGAAGTTTCCCAGTGGGTAGATTAGTTTGGTTTAGAAGGTCATGTCTAGTGAATTGCTTATTCAAACACAGCATGGATTAACTCATTTTAACAATTACTAACCCAACATTGAAGTTATGTTCCTCAAGGAACTTTTTATGAACATTTCCTGAGACAGAAGGGAGATATTGAAGTCTACAGTTCCAGAGTTTTGAGTTACCCCAAACACATAGATTTTTTTTCACTCAAATTCTGGCAAATTTCTGTAAGTATGTATCCATTCTTCCCCATAGATCCTGAGTGTATGGTAGGAGAGTGGGACTCAGGTTTATGTGTGGATTATGATGTTTATTATCTTGGGTTTGCTTTGCCTGTGATGATATTATTTATTTGCTTTATTGCTATAAGAATGGTTATGTTTAAGATCCAAAAGTGCCATTACTATAAATAGTTGGATTTGTGTAGATGGAAGCACATTGACGGGCTTGAGACTCAAAGTGGTGAGTAGAGAGAGGACAATCACCATAACAATGTTACCCCTAGGATCTTGAGAGAATTTGGATGTAACTGAGGTCTTTTTCTGGGAATCTAGCCTTGCCAGTGTGAGGGCAGGTTGAATAAGTGAACAAATTGAGAGTGACACATGTCCTGTGTGAGACATGTGATCTTCCTTCTCATTTATTACACTTATATGTGTAGATGTTATTTCCTCTATTAATTTACTTAAGGACAAAGACTGTTTCATTTTTATTTTGTATTGCCTGTTCTTAGCACAGTGCTTGATGCATAATAAGTACTTAATAAATGGAGTGCATGGAGTATTCAGGGAGGACAAGCACCTCTGGTGTGAGGGCTTGCCAAGCCCTTTTCAGGGCTGCCCATCCTCCTTAGGTGTCTACTTGGCACTCACCTCTCACCTGTGGCTCCAAGAAGCTGTAGCAGGTGCAGTGGCCACACCCTGATAAAGCCATCTTGGCAGATGGGCTAAACCAGGTTGAGGGCAACTGAGGCCTCAAACTCATTGGTGAGTCAGGGGGATGTTTAGCCCAAGCATATGAAAGCAGCTGAAGTAGGTGCTGTGGAGCACTTAGAGCTTGGTCAGATATCGAAGATGCCAAGGTTATCTACTGCATCCTGGGCCATCACTGGTTGTCCTGACTTTTGTTCTGCCACTGGACTTTGATGACTTAGGAAGAGAGAGTGAGGCCAATGACTTTGTGCAGCTGTGCCTCACTTAAATCCAATTCATGTGCAAGTCAAGCCACCACCCATGATGTCATCGGTCCTTTTTGAAAGTGAAGGATGAACAGCAATAACTGAATAAATGCTCATTAATGGATAGAGTGTACCTTAGGTAGCGCTAATTCAGAATTGTAAGAAAAATGGATATGAGAGAAGATACAATTTTGTACCCACCCATTTTGGTGTTGAGTCTCCTTGCACTGATTATCATTGTGCCATGTGTAGGAGTGATCATGAATATCTATGTTGGTCTGAGTTCATAAACTGGCTGCTTCAGTAATTTCCCAGGATTGCAAGTGATGAAGGTGTGACATCACAATCAGTTTAAAGCTACTTATCTGAATTTTATCAGCTGATCTTGCTTCCGGTCACCATCCATAGAAAAGAGCTATTATAGGGTATTAGACAACTCAACACAGTCTCACTCTTCAGAGACAAATGGTAGAGAATAATAATAACTCACTAATATAGAGATACACAGTTTATAAAGCACTTTACTCAAAACAAGCTTGTTGCATAGATAGAATAAATGTCAAAATTACCTACTTAACACACCAGGAACCATGTTCAGAGAGGTTAAATGATAATAAGTGGCAGAGTCACAATTTGAGTCTAGGTCAATTTCAAGTTCATTGAATTTTTTATTTATTATGTCATGTCTTTTATGACTAGAGAGTACAACTGCATTTTCTGGTTATCTTGGCTCACCCTTTGGACTAGCATAGAATAGAAATCTCCCCTTCTCCCTCTTTATAGGGATCTGGACTATTGTAAGCTTTTCCACAAAGACAACAGAAAGATATTTTCTTTCTTTCTTTTTTTTTCATACCTACAGAATTCTGAAAGTAGGCAATGTGTTCTAACATACAACTCTTGATTATTTAGAACTCATTATTCAGACTACTTGCATTATATTTTCTTTTCTGCCACCAATCTTTTTATTATTTTGGGGTTCATCAGCACCTCCCTTAAAAGGGTGGGCTAGAGAAATACAAAGAGATGAAATGAGGATTTGATATTTTTAAAAAGTCTAATTATTAGCACTTCTGACTAAAGGTACTGCTAGGAAAAATAGTTTGAACCTCTTGCTATATTGAGACTTAGGTATTATCAGTAGATTTCATTTCATGCTATTCTTGTCTTGAACTCGCTCAGATAATTATGACAGCAACTTCCCATTTCCTTGGGTGATAGATTGGTAAGGTAAATATGAGGAGCACTTTAGAGTTGCAATCTCAGATAAGAGGCAGTTGGTCTGGAAGGTATCCAGTGTCATCTGTAATGACTCCCTCTCCCAGCTGACAGCTCCTCTTTTTTTGCTATCAAAACACATAAAGAAAAAAAAAGTAAATTCTTCATCTAGAGGAAAAATAACAACAAAAGCTTTACCAAAGATCTCTTCATTCCCAGGAAATGCAAAGTTAAGAGTTTCAGGAGAAACCTTGGGGTATTTTTGGATAGGAGGAATAGTTTTCCCAACACTGTGGACATTGAAGTCCTGGAGTCACTTGATGCTAGAAATGTTTCAGTGGAGGAAGTTTCTTTGTTTTTTCTTTTTAAAAATATCTTCTTTTCTTTTTCTTTTTTTGCAGACTATTTGTTTTTACATCAAACTTGTTTCTTAATATATGCTTCTACTTTCCCCTGCCCAGAGTGTCGTCCCTTGTAATAAAGAACAAAAAAGAAAGAGGGTAAAATCAGTTAATCAAAATTAACTAACCCTTTCTAATAGTAGCCATCCCAATTCAGTACGAAATCGGTATCCTGGTTACTTGCAGGAGGGCTACATGTGCTGGCTCAGTACTGAAAGATGTGATGCTTTGGGATGAGGCATCAAAATCTGGGCAGTCTTTTGCTCCCCATTATGGCAGCAGGTGGAAGCGGATACTTCAGAAAGGATAAGCCACTAAGATAGAAAAAGCTGCCTACTAAGGAGAACTTAAAGGGAATGATCCTATCTTCTAGATCTCTGTGTCCTCTCTTGTCAATTATATTAGGATTTTTTTGACCCTCTCCCTGGAAGTGTGAAGGAGTGACATGATCTCTAGTTAATTATTTAGCTTTCAAATAATAATATTGGGCTTCCATTGCAAAATTTCCAGTAATTTAGCTATTCATATCAATGCAACATCAATAAGGAAGCCTTTAATGGGACTTGGTGCAATGTCAAATCATAACTGCATTCTACTTAAGGATATTCTTTCCTGGTAATGATATATTCCATTTTCTAGAAACACATATTTATAGGTATTTAAGACATTATAAAGGAAATTGGAACATGTTATGAGGTCTACTGAAGTTACATACGTGGTCTCTAGTGGGTGATCTAGTTTTCTAATAATAATTTTGGGTTTCTCCAGCTAAATTTCCAGTATTCTAACTATTTTCATTAGTTAAACATCCACAGGAAGCACCTATTGGGACTAGGTGCAATGTCAATCCATATGTGTATGAGACATAAGTTTATTTTTCCTAGGGATAATGTGAGATTTTAATAGCCAGAAACAACCTTGTAGCAATTTCAAGCAAGGCACCAAACTATGCAGACTGTTGACTTCTGGTTCTGCTTTAGTTATCTATTTCATCTCTAGTTTGCAGTCTGGTTTACTAATTCCAATACTAGGTTTGTCCACAATTTCAATATTCTAGCTATTTGCAGCATTTAACATGAAGAAGTTGCTAAGGGGATTTGGTAAAATGTTAGTTCATAACTGTGATCTATTATAGATTCTTCTTTCTTGGTAATAACATTACCCTGTCCCCCCAGTAGGTAGAAAGAAATCATTATTGCCATTTGGATCATTACATAGCAAATTTAAACATATTCTATGAATTACTGAGTATATGATCACACTATGGCTCCACTCATGATCCGTGTGCTGCCTCAGACCAAAACTACCTTCCTTGGCCACTACTCCTCTATATGTGTTATCTCCCCTGACTGTTAAAAAAAAAGTGCTCTTCAAGGGCAGAGACTATCTCACTTTTTATGCACATCTTTAGTTTTTAGCACATTTGTTCATTCCTCAAATATTTCTCTCATTCAGATGTCATAGTGTTTAAAATTCTTAGAGATTTACTCATTCTGCTTGAGCACCACCCCAATAACTACACTATTTGAAAATGCACATATGAACACATTAGAATTATTTATCGGATTAATTTGGTGACAGAAGGGACCTAGGAATGACTGGTAATAATAGGAGAGTGTGGAGAGTAAAAAAGAGGCAAGGAGGTTAGAAAGAAGGGGGAAGGAACAAGGGATCAAGAAAGAAGAGGTGAGGAGGAAGACATAGAATTTGCTACTTGTACAATTCTATCTTGGGCCAGTCCTAAGAAGAAATATTAAATTATTTTCCTTAAGATTAGTGTAACTTTGCTTCTGTCTAAATGTCTACCTGAGCTTTACACGTGTCTCTGAAATTTCTGCAACAAAGTAAAGTAAATCCCTTATGCAGGTACAGAGTATTGTGCTCACAATCTTCTCAACCAATCAAGTCACATTTCCTTTCACCTCCTCTCTCTCATGGGCAGCTAGGTGGTGCAGTGGACAGAGTGCCAGGCCTAGAGTCAGGAAGACCATCTTCCTGAATTCAAATCTGGCCTCAGACACTATCTTTGTGACCCTGAGCAAGAAACTTAACCCTGTTTGCCTAGGTTTCCTCATCTGTAAAATGAGCTGGAGAAGGAAATGGCAAATCACTCCAGTATCTTTGCTAAGAAAACTCTAAATATGATCACAAAGAATTGACCACAACTGAAATGACTGAACAGCAAAACCTCCCTTCCATACAAAGTACAGGACTCTTCTACAAGACTACTTCAGGCTTGACTAGGAGCAGGGTTGCATAGGAAAGGAAAAACCTGAAGTTTCTCAGCAGGAGAATTTTTGTTGTTCTGTTACAACTTTGCTTCCCTCTTCCTCACACTCTTTCTAATACCAGTTTTCTTCAAAGAATGCCTCTGTAAATGCAAGTGACACATCTGATCTTCAACTGAAGGAAAAGAATTTAAGAGATTAGGCAGCTAAGAGTTGTAGTGGATAGAGCCTGGACCTGGAGTCAGGAAGACCTGAGTTCAAATCCAGCTGCAGACACTTAATAGATGTGATCCTAAGCAAATCTGTTTGCATCAGTTTCAGTTGTAAAATGGGAATACTGCTCAGGGTCATTGTGAGGACAAAATAAGAAAATATTTATCAAGTTCTTTGCAGATATTGAAGCACTATATAAATGCTAGCTGTCATTATTATTACAATTAGTGGTAATAATAGCTTGTGAAGTATTACATACTCCCATGGCCTGTTACTGTAATTCCAAATGGGTACAGACAGTATAGCTTTCTTTAGTTCTTTGAATGGAATTTGTACCAAATGTGAGGGTGGACAAAATGAATCTTAAAATTTTTTTTCCTCCCAAAATTATCCTCTGAAATGAGAAATGGAAACCTTTTCAGAAGTGTTTTCATATCCTATAATTTGGTAGAGATGGCATAGTGGACAGAGAGCTGGCCTTGGAACCAGGAAAACCTGAGTTCAAGTTCAGTCTCTGACATATACAAACTATGTGATCTTAGACAAGTCACTTAAATTCTCAGTGTTTTAGACAACTTTCTTAAGACTATAAGTTGAAGAGAAAGTGCCGACCTACATTGGTAGAGGAAGTTTCCTCACCTGGAAATTCCCTATCTCATTGGAATCACAGGTCTAGTTTCATATTTATAAAGTGATAGCACAATACCTGGCATAGAGTAGGCACTTATTTAATGCTTTCTGCATTCCCCTTGTCTTATCCTTATAATTTGTTAATATCTCATGTAGACATGAGGATTTAAATTCAGATTCTAACAGCAAGAGGAGACTTTAGCACACTCCAAGGAATATCTCTGCCTAGATTTGAAAGACCTCAGGAATTACTTGAGGCACCTGGTGGGATTTCTTTGGTAAAATGAGACAATCAAAATGTACAATACATTTCAAAAGATATCTTGTTTTCCTCAAAATAGAAGACCAGTATCTGGAAAGCACATTGTTATGAAATCCATAAAAAGGATACAATAGGAAAGAAAAGAGGCAAAGGTTAATGCTTCCTTGAGTGTACTATTTGCTTGCTGATTTTTGATATTCATAGATAATTACAATTTGAGTGCTTCAGGTTCTGTTTGCCCAGGGAAAGATAAAAGAAAGGTCATACCCTCTAAAACCAGCATTGGATAGTTCTGAATGTTCCTACTTATAATGTAACACCTCAGTCAGATAAATTTTGAAGACAGAAATAGGAAATTTTCTTTGAATTTTTTTTTTGTTTTATTATGTAGTATAGGTATCTTGGCAATACAAGTGACAACTTTAAATTCTATTCAATTAACATTTCAAAAATTTTTTATAGCAAAACAGAAATCAGAGAAAATATTCATAGGAGAATATATACCAGATGATACAGAGTGAAGGAGTTCTCCCTTTGGGAGTGAAGTAACTCAGCTCAAGCAAGACAAAGATAGTCCTATATCTTACGCAAAAGGAAGTTCCCTCAAGTCTTTAGAGCAGCAAGCTGGGGATTGGGACATGATAGAGACTGCCAGCTCCTCTCATGTTGGCGTCTTCCTGGAGTTTTTAAAATTTTTTCTTCTTTAGCAGCTTGGATGGGTTTGGCATCTTCCATCTTGTCTCTCAAAACGGTAAGCCAGAAATGCCTAAATTGATTGTAGAACCTGAAGAAAGCAGAAGGTCCAAAAAGAGCAGAGCTCTCCTTTCTCCCTCTTTCACCAACTCTACCCCACCCTCCTGTAGGCATTGATGTCCATCAAAGAGGAGACAGTACTATACTGATGGACTTTGGGACTCAGGTTACATTCTTCCCCTGGACTAAAAGTCTTTGCAGTCCCTTGCGAAGGTCAGCTGGGTCAAGTCCAAAACCTGCAGCTATACAGTATAAACACAAACATTGACACCTTAAAACAATAATTCCCATTCATTGCCAAGAGCATTAACATCAATAGCAGTCATACTGGATCAAGGCAGTGCATTGAAATATATTTTAGTAGCAAAACTGTGCAGTGTATTTTTGCCATTTTTCTTTGGCAGTGTGGTTCAGTGGATTTTAATTCAGAGCAATACTAGGTAGAAAGAAATGTGGCATATTATAGCATAAATATTCTTTATTGTTTTTATATTAATGTCTCTTCCACTATTGCCCTTTCCTCATTGAGCAAATAATAAAAAAAAAAGAACAGAGAAATAAAGCCCTTACTATACAGTTGCATAATATGGCAAAACAAATTCCCACATTAGAAAATACATGTCTCTCTGCATTTATCACCTCTCTATCAGGAGAGGAATAGAATGGATCATCTTCCTTCATGTGGACTCTGGTTTATCCTTACATTGCTCAGTGTTCTAAAATCTTTCAAAATTGTTTTTCTTCATAATGTTATCATTTTAAAAGATTTTCTTTCAATTATTTTGTAATAATATCTCCCATGTGTCTTCTACAAATATGTTCCTTTAACATATAATCAGCTTTATCTAACATTGATAGTTGTTTTATTAAAAAACCTTTTATAATGAATGAACATGAGCTACTGAGATATTGTTTATAACTTTTTTGAAGCAGAAATAGATGTCAGGCATTAGTCAATCTATTATTCATTATCATTATCATTAGGGTGCTGAATATATGACCTCAAGAAATCTATTCAATTCCTGGACTATTGAACTCAAAGTCTATAAAAACTGCTGCATATGAAAACATATTTATAAAAAAAAACCTATCCAAGAACTGCAATTTTCTCTTCCCAATGTCATATTCCCTCCCCTCCCCCCTTGGACTGTTGGAACATTTTTCCAGGGTGTGGTTTTCTCTTTCTGGAGAACAGGTCTTTTGACTTAAAACAGACTGAGCCTGAGGTTGACTCCTCTTTATAATCTTGATATTTTGGGATGCATGAAACATATCTTTTGTAAGAGGAGGAGAAAGAAATTCTAAATTTTGTAAAGCAGATGGCTATTAAATATATTTTTAACTCTTCTACTTTTTACCTTTGTGATTGGGCAAATCACTTCCTCTCTCTGGGCTCATTTTCTTCACTTGTAAAATGAGTGGATTGAAATAGATGACAGCAGGGGCAGCTAGGTGGTGCAGTGGACAGAGCACTGGCCTTGAAGTCAGGAGGACCTGAGTTGAAATCCTGCCTCAGACCAAACACTTGACACTTACTAGCTGTATGACCCTGGGCAAGTCACTTAACCCCGATTGGCTAAAAAAAGAAATAGATGACATCTTTCAACTTTAAATCTAAGCTCCTATGATCTATAATCCAATTTCAGTGTTTTTATCTATTTGTATTGCCTTGTTAGAACAAAAGCAAAACTTAATACTACATCAAAAGAGATAACAAAAATAAGAAAGATCCATGCACAATTACAGTAGCTCCAACCTGACCTATTAAAACAAACTATTAACACTGAAAGATGAGAAACAGGTAAAAGAAAAAACATGTCTAGCTGCTGGGCCTGAAGGCAGCTGTTCTTTATCCAGTCATTATTTACCTTGGGTTCAGTTCAGAGGGAACCTTTAAGCAGGCTAATTAGGCTTCTCTTTTCATACCCTTCAGGTTGTTAATTCCCCCATTCCATGTACCAGGGATGACGTTAGTTAGGGCTAACATCTAGAACAAAAGAGAGAAAGCAGAAAAATATGTACTCAATGCAAAATCCAAAAAGTGTATATAATTTATATATATGAAATGAATGCTAAACACTCAAAAGCATGCATTAACAGAAGCAATTAAACAGGATTTAGGAATTTAAATCATAACTACTAAAATAGTCTATTGGGAGGCTAATACTTAACCTTATCAGAACTTAAAAGCAATTTGCAGCACTGATAATTTGGCATTTTGCATTTCGCCTCAGCCTGACATTGTCCAAACAGCTCTGCTGGTAAAATGGCCAGACTAGGGCCAATTCTTTTCTTGCTGGAGGCCGACTTTTCCAATGCAGAAGAATCCCTCCCAGCAACTAGTTCTAACCTCATGGGGCCCAAAGCCATCAGGCTGCACTAACTCACCAGGTTGCTTTCTAACCCTAGCTATATCCATTTTGGGGGTGATCAGTTATTCATCTAAGATCCGGAAATAAAAAGAAAAAGGCAGAGGAAGTCAGGGGACGAGGAGCAAGCTCACCTAATTGCATCCCCTGGCACTGGCTGCCAGGTGGATGAAGTTAAAATGATATGGGGTGGACAAGGACTCATCCCTCTTCACTCCTTGCTGGAATCACATCGTAACAGCTGGAGAATCATAGCTGAGAGAAACCTGCTAGAAACTGTCTTCACTTCTTATCGTGTCCACTGAGTCATCTGCTTCTCTAGCTCTGCAGTCAATGAGGGAACCCCTCATCATCTGAATGTGAGCT
The DNA here is from genome assembly GCF_003287225.1 of Phascolarctos cinereus. Lineage (NCBI taxonomy): Eukaryota > Metazoa > Chordata > Mammalia > Diprotodontia > Phascolarctidae > Phascolarctos > Phascolarctos cinereus. Next base: position 212,674,707 of record NW_027555847.1, read on the forward strand.
CATCATTTCCGAGTCATATGTGGCCCGAAGCTGTCTCCAAAGCTTCTCTGTAGTTGATCAGAACCGGGAACAGCAGCAACTGTAAGCATGTGTTGAAGAATGGCCTCTATAGGCTCACTCCATCTATTCTATATATGAATATAGACTATAACCATTTCCTAAGGACTAATTTAATTGAGTGAAAATTGATCAACAAAAAAGATGAGCCCAAACAAGCCCAGAAACCACCTTTGTCAGAAAACACAATCTTGTGATATTCAAAGGCAATACCAGCTTAGTATATAACTCATTTGCAAAATATTATTGAGGGTGGTGGAAGATTATTAGCAGTATCATTTCATAAACATCAAGAATCAGTGCAGAAAAAAAACAAATTTAGGGAAAGCTTATCAAGGAATCTAGTTAAACCAGATCATCCTGAAAGTATTTAAGTATATAACACTAGAAGGAGAATAATAATCAGAGGAAAATATATGTAAAGATTTCTTCAACAATTTTCTTCATTAATGACAGTGAGGCCAACATATTTGGACTCTAACACAACAATACCCAGTGTTCTGAGGCAGTAGAAAACAGATAGGAAGTTTAATTGAAGTAGACCAGACATACATAGAAGGGATCTATATTGGAGGTCACTTGGTTAAAAAGGGGTTGAAGTATTGATTGTCAAGATATTTGAAAGAAGGAAAAACAGCAAATATGGGAAAAATCTTGGATGTTATAATTACTGAAAAAAGGTGGCTGTGGAACTATTAACCACATGCCTATTTTCTCATCTTTATAAAACATTTATTAAAAAAGTTCCCTACATGTATAAGGGACATTATTGATGAAGGTTCGAGAAGGAAATCATAGATGATATTCTATTGCAGATGACATCTTTCTAATCACATAAAAATCCCACTGTGTTTTTTTTTAATAATAGAAACAAAGCCATTTGATTTGCCAAAGGACAGAGGTAATTACAAAAGATGAAATAGATAATTTAATTACATAAAGTGACAGACTTACACCAACAGAATCAGTACAAATAGGATAAGAAGGGAATACTTGATTGGGAAAAGTTTTCCCATTACATATATTGATAAGGGTTAGATAGCTAATATATATAAAGGAAACTAACAAACATATATTCATAAGGGTTAGATAGCTAACATATATAAAGGAAACTAACAAACATATATTGATAAGGATTAGATAGCTAATATATATAAAAGAAACTAACAAACAGAGGAAACAAACATATGAGACAGTCATTATCCAATGGATAAGTAGACAAAGAATATGAGCAAACAGTTCTCAAAAGAAGAATAGCAACTTATTTAAAAAAAAGGAAAGATTGCTCCTAATCAGTAAAAATAAGAGAAATATAAATCAAAACAGCTGTGAGGTTTAAATTCACACTCAATAAATTGGTAAAGATGATAAAATATGGCCATTGGTCAATGTAGGAGGGGGATGTGGGAAAAAAGCATGTCAAAACATTGTTGGTACAGCTGTGAATTGTTCCTAACATTTTGGATAGCAATTTATTAAGAAAATGACTGAAATGTTCATATTCTTTGACTCAAGATCCCACTGTTAGGCATACACAAAGAAGTCAAATATAGAAATAAAGGTATGATACACACCAAAATATTAGAGCAGTACTTTTGGGAGAAGCAAATAACTGAAAACAAAGTAAGTGTCCTTTAATTGTGGTGTGCTATGCAGTCTGATGGACTTCTCTTAAGCCTAATCCTTCTCAGTCTTTCTGCTACATGTGACACTGTTCACTCCTCTGCTCTCCTAGATATTCTTTCCTTTCTTGAGTTTCACGACATATCCCTGTCCTGGATCACCTCCTGTCTGTCTGACTGCTCCTTCTGAGTTTCTTTTGCTGACATTATCCAGTTAATAACCCCAACTCTTCTCCAAGGTTCTGTCCTAGGTTCTCTTCTAATCTTTCTTGGTAACCTTATTAGCTCCCATGGAGTTAGCTATCATATCTATACAGCTGACTCTCAGATTTCCATATCCAGCCCCAGTGTATACCCTGAGCTTCAGGCTTGGATTACCAATTGTCTATTGGACATTTCAAATTGGATGTCCAAGAGACTTCTCAAACTCAACATGGCCAAAACAAAAGTATTTGTACTTTCCCCTGAAACCTCCTCTCTTCCAAACTTCCCTATTCCTGTTGAAGGCACCACTATTTTTTCAGTCTTCTAGTTTTGCAACCTTAGAATTATCCTTGGCTTTACCTTTCCTCACTCCATATATTCAATTAGTTGTCAAATCTTGATGTATTTACCTTGAAAAATCGCTTACAATTTGACTTCTTCTCTCCCCTCACAGTTCCCACCTTTGTTTGGAACCTCATGAACTCTTATTTATATCGTTGCCACCTCCTCCTATTTGTAATTACTGCCTCACCACCATCTTACACATTACTGCCCAAGTAATTTTCCTTAGGCTCAGACTTCACCGTGTGACTCCCCTACTCAACTAACTCTAGTGACTTCCTATTGCTTCTAGGATGAAATATAAACTCCTCTTTTTATCTTTTCTAGATGAGGCAATTGGGGTTAAATGACTTGCCAAGGGTCACACAGCTATGTTAAGTGTTTGAGTCTGGATTTGAACTTAGGTCCTCCTGACTCAAGGGCCAGTGCTCTATCTACTATACCACCTAGCTGCCTTATTTTTTAATTACATGTTTTAAAAGTCCTATACAACAAGCGCCAACCCATCTTTCTGGCTTCACTGGATCTTCTTCCCTCTCCCACATTCTGTGATCTAGTCAAACTGGCTTCCCTCTCTCTTCCTCTTGTTACACTCCATCTCCTATCTTTTTGCTTTTTCATTGGATATCTTACATGCTTGGAATGCATTCCCTCCTTACACTCACTATAGAGTCCCTCCTTTAAGATGCAGCTCAAGCATCATCTTCAGTATGGCATGTTTCCTGTTATCCCATCTGCTAGGAACCATTTCCTTTCAAAATAATCTTGTACTTGATTATTTTGTATATATTTGTTTCTATTAACTTTATATAATATATGTCTTCCCCATTAATATATAAGTTCCTCGTCAGTAGGTGCCATTTTATTCTTCATACTTGTATCCCAGCACTTACCATAGTCTATGGCCTAGCATATAGTAGATGCTTAATAAATGCTTGTTAATTGATTGTTATTATTTGATAGGCCTACTGAATGAGTATTGCTTTTCTTTTTCTTGCTGTTATGTATTTTTACTTGTGTTCTATATGTATATATTATGTTCCATGTATAATTTAAACCTGTAGTCACTGTCAAGCAATGCTCTGTACTGTGCTATGTCTATTTCATGTATTGTTAATGAATGTTTGCTGCAAATGGTAACTGTGATGATTACCTGGGGTGTTGTGCTAGTCATCCTTGTTCTGTTAAGTACTGATGTTTGTTTTAATTCTGGAATGTTTAATTCCAGATGTCAAGCATTATGTAGCTGCTTTTGGAAGGGATTGCAAAATTCCTAACCCTGAGGGGTGGGAAGGGTAGTGTAACAATGGGTATCTCTAATATGGAGAAATTGCAAGCTATTAGAAAGAGTTATGTGGGTCAGAATGGAGTCTGTTCTCTTGTGAGAGAAGTTCTTGGATATGGGGGTTGGAGAAGAGTTCTTGAAGTTTTTGAACTGACCTATAGTGTGGCAGTACGAGCAGTTGGAGTTTGAAGTATGTTTTACTTACAGTTTTGTGAGTTTATGATGAGTGGAGATGATATTGAGTCAGGTTGCTATATTAGAAAGGAGAAGAGAAAATTCTGGTAAGATGGCAGAGTAGGTCAGAAAATTTTCAGCTCTCCAGATTTCCTCCACAAAATAAGACAAAACATCTCAGAATGAACATAAAGCAGCAAAAATAAACAGAAGTCAAGGTGGGGCACTTATCCTCCTAAGACAAGTTGAGAAGACCTGAGGAAAGACTCGACCTTGGGTGGGGGGAGGTTTGGCCTGAGTGAAGTGCAAATACCTTCAGGCCAACTCTGCAGAGTCAACAAACAGTGAGCCCTGAGAGCAGCTGAGTTGGGAGGCAGCCTCAGATGAAGGAACTTTCACCTCAGGGACAATGTGGGGGTCAGAGAGCTGAGTAGGAGAAGACTGAAGGACTTTCTACTGTTGGGGGGAGCCCAGCACAGCTGTGCTGACCTGATTTGGTCTTGGGCTGCAGCTGTGGGGGAGAAGAGACTAGCACATACCTGGTGAGTGTGGTAGCAGAGGGGTGGAGATCCTGCTGGATGTGGGCACTTGCAGGAAAGCAGAGTCCCTGGTTTCAGTTTTAGGGCGGAGAGGACAGTTGTAGTTTGAAGTCACCAGAAGGACCACAGGGACCAAGAGCATTTGCAGAAGAGTTGTTGGGACCTTAGCTGTGACTTAGGGGTGAAGAGGAGGGCCCTGGGACAGAAGTCAGAAAATAACAGTAAGAAGGACCTGAGGCTTGGGCATCATTCTCCACACCTCAGGACTAGAACTTGATTATAACAATAGTTCCTAATAAACAAAACAAAAATAAAAATTAGTAAGCAAAGGAAAAGACTTGGTTTCATATTCAGACAAAGATAGTGGAGCTAAAAAAGTCACTCCTTTTTTCTAATGAGAGATGTCAAATGCTCCCAAGCCCAAAAAGGATTCTTAGAAGACCTTAAAAAGGACTTTTAAAATCAAGTAAGGAATTTCAAGGAAAAAGTTAGGAGAAAAATAAGACCAATCCAAGAAAATCAAGAAAATTGTGAAAAGAAAGTAAACCAACTGGAAATAGAGAATAAAAAACTCAAGGAAGAAAATAATTCCTTGAAAACTAGAGTTGGGCAAGGGGAAGCTAATGACATTATAAGACTCCAAGAAATAATAAAACAAAATGAAAAGAATGAAAAAATAGAAGAGAATGTGAAACATCTCATCAGAAAAACAATTGATCCGGAGAATAGATCGAGGAGAGACAATATAAGGATAATTGGACAACCTGAAAGTTATGATAAAAAAAACTTGATACAATATTACAAGAAATTATCAAAGAAAATTGCCCTGACATTCTAGAATAAGAAGGCAAAGGAGAAATAGAAAAAAAAAATCAACCAATCACCACTTGAGAGAGATCCTGGGAGGAAAACTTACAGGAATATCATAGCCAAGTTTCAAAGCTCCCAGGTTAAGGAGAAAATATTGGAAGTAGCAAGAAAAAGAAATTTAACTATCATGGAGCTACACTAAGGATTACACAAAACCTAATAGCTACTATGTTGAAGGCTGGGCGTTTTGTCGTATTATATTTCATAGAGTAAAAGAGCTGGGGTTACAACCAAGGGTAACTTACCCAGCAAAGTTCAGTATAATCCTGAATAAAAAAAAAAGGATATTTAATGAACTGAAGGACTTTCAGATATTTGTGACAAAAACAGCAGAACTTAGTAGAAAATTAGACATATAAGATCAAGGAAAAATAGAAGGTAAATATTAAAGGCCAATTATAAGGGACTCAATAAGGTTAAATGGTTTACTTCTTACATGTGAAAATGTTATCAGGTCTCTTATGACTGTTATCATTATTTGGAAAGTTTGAAAGAAGGCTTGGGCTGAGCTGTGTATGATGGGGCAATTTTAAAAAAATAAAACTGTGTAGGGAGAGACAAAAAGGAATAATTATCTCATACAAATGAGGCATGAAAGGAAGAATTGATACAGAAGAAACAAGTTGGGGTGGGGTGGGTGTGTAGGGCTGGAACCTTACTTTCATGGGAAATGGGTTAAAGAGGAAACAATATAAATATAAATAAATAAATAAATAAATCTAGAAGATTATAAAAGTTTTCTAAATTTAGAAAGAAATAAGAGGGTGAGGGGATAAGGTGGGTGAAAGGATAAGGGAGGGATTCTGAGAGGGGTTGGTAGGGTAAGGAATTCCGGAGGGCAATGTAGTGGATAGAAGTAAATTAGAAAAGTGAAGAGGGATAGGGTAAATAGGCTGAGAAGGATAATAAAGAAAAATAGGAAGGAGGGAAATACACAAGTAATTATAGCTTAGAATATGAATGGGATGAATTTACCCATAAAATGGAAATGGATAGCAAATTAAAAATCTGTTTGCTTTCAGGAAACAATAAAAGTGAGAGATACACACAAAGATAAAATAAAGGGCTGGAGGACAATTTATTATGCAAAAAAAGCAGGGGGTAGTAATCATGATCTCAGACAAAGTTAAAGCTAAAATAGATTTAATTAAGAGAGAAAAATAGGGAAACTACACTGTATGTCACCAACATTATTCAATATTATTTTAGACCATTTAAAATAACTAGACAGTATGAAATAATTGAGACTATATCTGCCAAAACAGATACAAGAACTACATGAACATAAACATAAAACACTTTTTATACAAATGAAGTTAGATTTAAATAATTGGAGTAATATTTATTGTTCATGGGTAGGTAAAGCCAATATAATAAAAATTGACAATTTAACCTAACTAATCCATTTATTTAATGCCATCCCAATTAAATAACTAAAAATTATTTTACTGAGTTAGAAAAAATAATAACAAAGTTTGCTTGAAAGTACAAAAGGTCAGGTATTTAAAGAAATAGAGAAAAAGACGTAAAAGAAGGAGATTCAGCAGGATCAGATTTTAAAACTATATTATAAGGCAAAAGCATTGTTGAAGTAAGAAATGGATAATTTTGATTATTTTAAATTAAAAATTTCTTGTATAAATAAAACTAATATAGTCCAGAATGGAAGGAATGTAGAAAATTAGGAAAAAAACTTTCATATGTAATCTTTCAGATAGGATATGATTGTGTTGGAATACTGCTGTGGTGTAGGAAATGATGAGCTGGTTGATTATAAAAACATGGAAAGGCTTGGACCTATGAAGGAAGATGCTGTTCACCTCCACAGAAAGAGATGACAAGTAGAAATATGCATAGTGTGGTCTTGCCTATGTGTGTATGAGTATGTATACATGTGTATGTTTATAGATGTCTGTATCTATGTATACATGTATATATATCTCCACGTTTAATTGCGGCCTTCTTTAGGGTGGGGATGGGGAGGGAGGAAGAAAAAAAAAATAAAAAGTACACAGCAGAGAACAAAAGAAAGCCTAGAAGGAAGCAAAGAAAAGCTGGGTAGCTTTGAAAACAATGTGTAGTATTTATTAAATAGATTTTCTTGAAATGGAAATTTATCATTTTATATTGAATCCTCTCATGTTCTGCTGTGCACAGAAATGTTCTTTTCTTCCCCCTTTTTCTTGTTTTGTATTTAAGTTTAAAATAAATGAAAAACTAAAAAAAGAGGGGAGAAAAGGCATCTATGATTAAACTGGTGATTAGATGGGACATATCTAGGACTGGGGCAAAAGACCGGTCTGATTGTTTTGAACTCATCCTCTCTCTTCAAGAGAACCGTGGATGATAATATTCTGCTATTCTTCTAGATTACATGTAAAAAACCAAAGATGTCTTGTTTCTTAAAATTACATTTATCATTTCTGTTTAATTAGTTTTTAATTTGCCAGTTATATAAAATGATTTATCTCAATTGCTCTAGTTTAAGTAGTTTATTATGTATGAATTGCAAAAAAGAGATGGGGAGTAAAGTAAATGGTTTATTTCATATTTAGAAAGAATAAGGACAGAGACAGCCTTCTGTTTAAATTGCCAGGATTTTATCCTAGCTGGGGGTCCCTGATCCATTGAGAGAGAATCTTATGGATTATGATATTTTATGAAATTCCAGCTGAATTGTCAAGAGAATTCCTCTTGACTAAAGTCTGAGTCATGGGTAACAAAATTTAAATGGTTGAAAGGAAGCTGTATGAGTAATGAAGAGGAAATTATTCTCTCAGAGGCAGATGCTTCAGGAAAATTCAACCAACTTTGCTTTCTACTCAGTCTACTCCTGACTGAAGGGTGCAGTATAGGCATTGACTAAGGAAAGGTTATGGTCTCAGAGACATTGAAGAGAGCAGTTGGGAACTGGTAGATAGCTTTGCCTCCCTGGAGTACCTAGTTTTCCTATTAAACTAATCACCTCCATCCTCACACACTGCTACAAATTGATCAATTCTCTATTTTTTAAGGTAGTACCAGATAGTATAGATGATTACTGCTTCATAGGATAGTTTGAGATTTGGACCTAGTAAGGTCCCCTTCCTTCCCACTTTTTCATTGTTTCTCTTGGGATTCTTCACCTCTTGTTCTTCCATGTGAATTGTATAATTTTTTATTGTATTTTATTTTTTGTATTATTTTTTCTAGTTTTGAAAGATGAAATTAATATAGGCAATATTGTTTCTCTTTATTATACTGGCATAGCCCAACCATGAGCAATGAATATTTCTGTAATTATTTAAGCCTATGTTTACTTTTGCAAAGTGTGTTTTATAGTTTTATTCATATAATTCCTATCTCTGTTTTGGTTGGTTGATTCCATGATATTTTATATATTTTGTAGTTATTTGTAAAGGAATTTCATTTTCTTTTTCTTCCTCTTGGGTTTTATTGGTAATGTACTTCTTCACTCCTTCCTCCATTTTTTTGTATTCTTCTTTCATACCCCAATTATATGAAATAGTAATTTCTTTCTGCTCCTACATTTCTTCCATAGTATATTCCTTTTTCCCTTTCTTTTATTTCTTCTCTGAAGACTAGAAAAAAAGCCTGGGACAAAATGACATTTGTGTGTTTGTGTGTTATTTAACTCTGTGATCCTTGAGGAAAATATGATTCTAAAGGAACATCTGTCATTTTACCTCCCTCCCCTATTAACTAACATTTAGTCTCTTCTAATCGCTCAAGATTTTTAGGTTTCTAGGTTTTCCTCAACTACTTTGAATATATTTAAAAATTTCTCTTAATCTTTTTTTCCCCATTAAGAATGCTTGAAAAGTCTCTATTTGAGCAAAGGTAAAATTTTCCCTTTTAGGTTCTAACTCAATTGTGCAGGGTTAGTGTAAGTTTTCATATTTTGTAATGCTGCATAACAAGATTTTTTTTCCCTTTTGGAAGTTGCAGCATAGTCTTTATTTGATCCTGACTATGATTTCTTGGTGCTTGAATTCTTTCTTTCTACTTGCTTGTGATATATTTATTTTCTTGAATAGGAAGCCATGGATTTTATTTATGTAGTTCCAGGATATTATCAGTTTGGGGTTTCTTTCATAAAGTGATCACTGGCTTCTTTCTATTTTCACATTTCTCTCTCACTTTGATGTATCTGGTAAGTTTTATTTTATGATTTCTTGAAATATGGTGTCCAGATTGTTTAGTCATGGTTTTCAGGGAGAATGATTCTTAAATGATCTCTGTTTGGTTTGTTTTCCAAGAGTTGTTTTTGATAATAGATACTTCATATTTTGTTTTATTTGAATGATTTTTTGATTTTGTTGTAATGTCTCCTACAATCAATGAGTTCTGTTGTTCTACTCTAATTTTCAGGGAGTCAGCTACTTGGGTAAGGTTTTGTATTTTTTTTCCCTAGGGTATTATTCTCCTTCCAATACTTTCCCCTAGAACTCATATTTCAGTTTACTTTCCCTTTCTTTCTTTACTTCTTCCACATATCCTTGTAGTCCTGGTGGCCAAACCATTTTTTTTTCTCTGAGGCTCCATTTGTAGAGTTAATTTGTTTGTCTGGATCACCTCTTGGCATTTCCATGCTATTTCTTAATTTTGTTTAGTGTTTTAGTCTGTTCATTTTTATTTTCTTTGGTATAGACCATTTTATGCATCACAGTCTTGTTTTTTGGATGACCTTAAGGCTAGGGTTATACATGCAATCCTCTCAATAACTGAGCAGCAGCTGATGAAATTTTTACAAAGTTTGAAAACTGACTGCTTCAATGTTTAAGAAAAGATGGTGGTTATGTTGAAATTTGTTAGGAAATATAAAAATAGAATACTTAATCTTTCAAGTGTTGCTTTTTGTTAAGTTTATAGAATTTATACAATTAAAATTATTAAAGCTTAAAACTGCACTAAGACTTTTGGGACATGTATATACAGTATTATCTGGATTTACCATTAAGAAATGAGGATAACATGGCACAATTTGTTCTTGGTGATGTCATGCTGATTTCTGTTTCTAAATTCCCACAAACCATTCCTTTAATGATATATTCTAGAATTTTGCCAGGAATCAAAGTAAAATTCACTGACCTCAAACTTGAAGGATGTTTTCTCTTCCATTTTTTGAAAATTGGGACCTTTGTCTATCTTCACAGGAGAGTGGCACCTCTCTTGTTCTTTATAATTTTTCAAAGATCACTGATAGTGGCCTAGTAATCTCAATTACTTGTTCTTTCAGTATTCTAGGACATGTTTTAATCCATGTCTGGTGATTTGAACTCACTGAGGGTGACCACCTTTATATATCCTAATTTATCTTGAATTTGAATTTCCTGTTAAACATTTTGTTCTCCATCTTCCACTTTGAAGACAATTCCCTTTGATAGGGAAAAGAAAAGCCAGATGAAAGTTGAAGAACTTTTTCTTCTCTATCATCTGTCATAATTATCATCATCATCATCATCATCATCATGATACCTCCAGACAGCTGTCTGTATCTTCTTTGATCTTCCTCTTGTCTCCCAAGACAGCTAAAAAAACCTCAGTCCTTTTCATCGTCCTTACCATTTGTTGTAGTTTCAGCTTGTTATATACTATAGTGCCCTTAATATTATTGTTAGAAGACTCTGTCACTCTTTTGTAACCATTTTCAGTAATTGCCCCTTGATTATACATTTTACATATATATATATACATATATGTATAGCAATCAGTTTAAATTTGAATACATGTGTCTAGTACACATTGATATTAATTAATGTAATTAATATGTATTTGAATACATATACATATATTTAAATTTGAGTTGATTAATTAGTTCCACATACATTCACAGCTTTCTTGTTAGGATGCTCCTTTTTTCCCTCTGCCCCTTCCCCCACTGGAATCACATGTATTGTGTCATTGGAATTAAATTCTTAACGAGCACCCCTTGAGCTGATTCTCTTATAAAGTCTCAGGTTTGGGTAGAGAGTTCATAGTGCTACAGTTGAAGTCAAGATGGTGGCTCTACCTTTGAATCCTGCCTCTAGCACTATTTATCAGTTATGTGGCTATGTTCAGGTCATTTAGCCTCTTTGTGTAATGGTAACAATAATACATAGGATACTTCCCAGGGTTGTTGTGAGCATTATTTAAATGAGATAACATATGCTCTATAGATGCCAGCTATTATTTGACCTATTTTTTCTCTGAATTCTTTGAGATAGGTTCTTCCCCAACCTAAGATATTTCCTAACCCTGATATAGTTTGGTTCCCTAAGTTCCTGTGGCTTCTCCTTCAGTAGACTATTATAACTGAGTCATTTGAATCACATATAGAATGTCAATTCCCCTTCTTGCTTCTTCCACCTTTAAATGAACAAAAGCATTATTACTCAGTTGTTCTTAGTTGAAAAGTAATTATAATAGATAGTCCTATCACTACTCTATCAAGAACTCATTATCCATTCCTTAATTAATGGGTTGTCTGCTGTATATTCCTGGGGAAGGAATGAAGGAGGGAATAAGCATTTCCATAATGTCTGCTATGTGCCAGGCACTTTTCACAAATATTATCTTGTTTGATTATCACAACTTCATGAGGCAGGTGCTATTATTATCATCTTCATTTTACAGTTGAGAAAATGGAGGCACTTATGTCCAGTGTCTAAGGCTGGTTTTGAACTTAGGTCTTTCTGATTCCAAGGCCAGGGCTCTATCCGCTGTGTTACTTAGTTACCTCCTTTCACAGTATTGCTGCATTTTCTCTAAATTGGAACCTCACCCAAATCCTCACCCTAACTCAGGGGTGAGGAACCTGCAGCCTCAAGGCCACATGTGGCCTTCTAGGTCCTTGGTTGTAGCCTTTTGACTGAGTTCAAGTTTTACAGAAAAAAATCCTTTTATTAAGGGGATTTGTTCTGTGAAGTCTGGATTCAAAAGGCCACACTTGAGGACCTAGAGGGCCTCATGTGGCCTTGAGGCTACAGATTCTCCAGCCCTGCCCTAACCGATCTCATTTATCTTGGTCCTCAGCTACACTTGCTCTCACATATCTAGCCCTTGAAGTCTTTAAGAAAGAGGGAACCTTTTCCTCTCTCTGTTTTCGCACTTAAGAGTTCTACGTTAACCAATAGGTCCCTTTCCAATCTTGTGACAAGTTAATATTCTTGGGTTTTTTAATATTATTGTCACAACCATAAGCCATTTGAACTTTAAAACTCTATGAGTTGAAACAACAGTCTAGGTTACTAAAGGAACCAAAGAATTATCTCATTTCCCCTGGAAAAAAAAAACTAATAGTAAGCTGTTGCCCATGAGACCTTCCTTTGGAATGAACAATAAAGGGGATAAAGTAATATAGCAGAAGAGTAGTTTTTCATAGTATCCTTTTCTCCTTTCCTTGTTGGTTATTTTAAAAATCCAACCTCTGCTCTGTTTTCTTTGATGGCTATATTTTCCTCACCACTCTGATCCTTATATCTTTCACATTCATTTCCAACATTTTCCTCCATTAATTTGTTTCCAACCATTTCTTTTTTTGCTTTCTCATTTCTGATTAAAGTGTGTTATTATTGATCTTTCTTTTGGTTGCCAGTCCACTTTTATTTCTTCTTCCTGGAGTTATTTACAAATGCAATAAAATGATATTGTTACATAAAACATGTACTGACTGTAGGAGAGAGGAAAAATCCCATCTCTTCTTTTATACCTCTTTCTTATTTCTCTCTTTTTAAAAAAATCTGTATGCCATTCTCTTTTTTTTTAGTTCTCCTGCAAGAATGTTCCAAAATAAAAAACAAACAAACAAACAACACAACGAACAGAACTTATAACAGCTAGATCATCATTTCTAATTCATTCATTTATTTCTTCAATCTGCCATATATTGTGACTTTAAAATAATGATCTAGGCTGAGCTTTCATTTACATAAAATGTTTTGAATTAAAATGGATTCATGTTGTAGTGGAAAGAGAACTGGAAATTAGTCCCAGGCCTTCTAATACCTTGGGTAAGTCACTGAATTCTCTGGACTTTATCTTATTTATCTATAAAAGATAAGAGAGGCAGTCTGGCGTAGTAGCTACCCTTGGAGCCAGGAAGTTCCACCTTTGACACATAGGTCACTGTGTGACCCTAAGCAAGTCATTTAACTTCTTAGTGCTCTAGTCAACTGCCTAACACTGTTGCAGATAAGGGGCTGACCTGCATTAATAGAGGGAGTTTCCATATGTGGGTTTTCCCTGTATTAATGAAATTACAGGCCTAGTCCTTATCACTAGTCCCTATCTGTAAAATTAGAGGGGTTGAATCTTTAAATATTTAATGTCTCTTTTTGCTCTAAAATTCTGAGTTGCTCTAATTCTATAAAAAGTATCTTGTGTACTGAGTGGACAAGTAACGAGACAATCAATCCTGATCTCATTGAATCCATGTAGGTAGTCAATAGAATTGACAAATATTCTTCTCCCTTTGGCCAAGAGCTCCAGCAGGTCTTATGCATGAGTGCAATGGGAACCCTTTGCTTTTGAATCCAAATCCATCAAGGTCATGGTGACAGGACCTTTACCTCTAAAGATGTGAATGCAGCACAGATAGACACCAAATGTGTAATTTCTTTTCGTAGGAAAGATGCGTTCCTTATTGCTTTCTATTGCATGTGGATTCCTTGGTTGCAGTGCCAATGAGTGAGGGCCTCGACAGTTGTGGTAGTTCTCCAGCTGAGAGAATTCAGGATAAGTTAAAGAATGAAGTTCATCAGTGCCTGACTTGGCTGAAAAACTCTCCTATACATGTTGTTATTGTTGTTGTGAATCATTTCAGATGTGTCTGACTCTCCATGACCCCATGTGGGCTTTTCTTGCCAAAGACAGTGGAGTGGTTTGCCATTTCCTTCTCCAGCTCATTTTACAGATGAGGAAACTGAGGCCAACGGGGTTGAGTGACTTGCCCAGGGTCACACAACTAGTAATTTTGTGAAGCTAGATTTGAACTTGGTTCCTCCTGCCTCCAAGACTCAGCTTTGATCCTCAGTACCTCCTTAGTTTTCTCAGTTGTCTCTTCCCTCTGATTGGAGGGCTGAAAGGTGAAACAATAAATTCATTCCAAAGCCTCACTTGTTAGAAGGCTTGGAACTTTCCAGATAACTTAATTTTCCATCAGCTGCTCTGCTTGGTTTCAGCTCCATGAGCACCATGCCCTGTCACCAGTACCCTTTGGTTTAAACCACACTCCTCTTTTCAGTTTTCTTTTGTCTATTGCCTTCCTCCATTAGACTGCAACCTTCTTGAGGGCAGAGAGTATCTTTCTCTTTTTTTCTTATTTGTATCCCCAGTGCTTAGCAGATTGCCTGTCATACAGCCGGTGTTTAATACATTTTTATTGAAGCTTGGATTTTTGCCTTCTACTTGCCTCTTGGACTTGATTATGCTCCTGGTTTTGATTGAGCCTCTACTTTGGACATGGCTACGAACTCAGGCCCATTCAATGTTACATGATTGCCTAGGGATCTTGGCCCCTGTTTCAGGCATGTTACTAGGCAGTGGGGTACAGGGGAAAAATATTGACTCTGCAGTCAGAAGATGTGGGTTCAAATCTTGCGTCTGATATGTGACCCTGGGCAAGTCACTTAAATTCTCTGAGCCTCATTTTCTTCATTTGTAAAATGTGAGGTCCTCTAAAGGCCTAGATCTATGAACCTGACCCTTTGTTTTAGGACCTGTACCTAGCCACTGACCTTACCTCTAATTCTGTTATGATTCTGTCCTCATCTCTCACCTGTGCCTACAGTTTCCATTTGAAACGTCCTCTTTACTCCCCTATTTCAGGTACAGTAGGTTATTTTTTATAGCTATGGTGCCTGCCAAGTCCTGACAGTGGTTTTGTAAACATTAAACCACTACATAAACATGTGAAATATGACCCATACAGCTTTATAGGAGATGATACCTAATTTCCTAGTCAGTGAAAATATTCCTACTGAAATACAGCATTAGATGAGTATGGTACTTTCAAAACACATTAAAAAAATTTGGTTACTCAGATTACCAAGACCACAAGGTGGGTGAAACAATGTTAGGGAAAAGAAATAGGTGTCATTCATTTGTATTCAATCACATCTTTTATTTGCAAGACATTTTTTGGGATTCCAGTTGCTCATGTGAAGCATAAACATTTCATCCTGTGTAGTGTTTGAAGCTAGAATAATGAGCAGTGCAGTGGCAGGCAGGGATATGTCTAGGGAATGTGAGTGAGCAACTCTAAACCAAGACATACTCTGGAATGGCCAAAATGTGTTTTGGTGTGGTCCTTTTCAGCCAAAGCATGTTAAAGTAGAGAAAGAAGGTATTTCTTCAATGCCTTGTTTCAGTGGGATAGACACAGTGGGAATGGTGTATATATACCAGAAAGATTCTGAATAAAATAAACATTCAGGTAGCATTTGGAGTTTTTTGATGAAAGAGGCTCAAGTGCTCAGGCCTCTGTTCTGTTATAGTATTTTATCTCTCACCGTAGTAATAGGTCATAGTGGCAGGGCCACCCTCTCAGATCCTTTATTTTGATTGTGAGGAGAGCTTAAGGTCAAAGCAACTCCCTTTGGTATGAATTTTCTTAGTTTTATTGATTTAAGTCAAACTCTTGGGGTTAGACTCTTTTCTTGATGTTTGCAGATTTATTCATTGAACTCCCCACACATCTGGATGAGAATATACTATTTGCCCCCTGGAGGAAATGGTTAAATGAATTGCTAAAGCACAAAATGTTCCTGTTAAATTGCTTACATATTTTATCAGATGCAGATGAATATGAATTATTTCACATCAAACAGGAGAGTTTGAATATTTATCTCTCCCTTTACCCCAGAAATTTCTTTCCTCTGGTTGGATTGTTGTGGAAACAGGGTTTTAGGATGTTGTATTTTAGTGGGATGTTATGGCATCATACAATAGATCATTGTAATTCATGGTAAATTAGGGCTTGCAATCATTAACCTGATTGTTATTCCCTTTATTGTACCTTGAAATATCAACAACATCTTAAACATTGTTGAATCCACCTGTCAAATTCCAAGATTTATTAAATTAGGGGTTTTCTTTCCATGGAGGTATGCCTTTCATCTTCCTAGTAAGCTGTACTCATTTGTATTTCAGAGCTCATCAAATTTATCTAGGATTGAAGCTACATTGCACATGTCCACCATCCTTGGAAACGTTAATTAACATTAAGTTTCTCTTTCCTATAGCCCATCATTTGTATCAAGGTGTGAAATTTCTTGGAAAAAATGGACACAATGACGCAAAAGCTACTTTAAAGTTGAACCAAGCTTATTAGTTTCTCACACTTTGTGTGGCTCTGCCAAATTGGTTCTAGTCGTGGAACTGAAGGAGCACAGAATCTGCTCAAAATCTCTATTAGATGAGGACACAAGACCAGAGGAAGTGTGAATCAACAATGTGCTGTGGTTTAATCTATTTAACATTTTCCCTCTTTGAAGTTAAGCATTTAAAAAAAAACAACAACAAAACCACAACTTGTCAGAATAACTGTAAACATTGTTAACTGAGTAATATTTCCTCTGCATCCTCTGTCTCTTTCTGACAGAAATGAGGGGGTCATTGATTAAATTGGTGACCAAAACTGACTTCATCTTCATATCTAAAAAACCCAAGTTGATTCTTTCTCCTTAATGATTACCAGGACAATGGACATTCAAACATTCAGTGTCATAGTTCAAGAAAGGAGAGGCACTCTGAATCTTGGTGTCTTGTTTGTCTAAGCTGGGGTGTACTGGGGCCAGCCTGAAGCATCTCTTGAGAGCTGATTGTTAAATTTTCAGGGTGATCATTTGGAGCTTGGAAATGGGGCAAATACTACAAGTCAAGGTTGGAACGATTGTTTGTAAAAAGCAAAGGAGAAAATGTTAATAGTGAAGATTAGGCAGTTGTCAGACACTTACTAGCACACCCCTGATCAGGAGAGGCCAGAGTGTATCATCATAGCATGTAGGGAAATCGATTTTGTTTTCAGAGCTTTTCAAGGAAATGGAAAACAACTTTCTTTTCTGAACAGGTGAAGTTAAATTGGAGGGTAAACTGTATGTATTCTTGAGATTTCCTTAAGCCTGAGAATTCTAGTTTATGGTGAAATACATTTGTAACTTGGAATTTCATTGAGGGCAATATGGCTGGTTCCATTTCAATGGATGGTCCAAGCCACTTTCCACTGATTAATACTGATATGAGAAAAATGAATACATTTTAAAATATGGAAATGGGGAAAGACTCTTTGACTCTTCTGTTTTTTTTAGGCAATTGGGATTAAGTGACTTGCCCAGGGTCACATAACTAGTAAGAGTCAAGTGTTTGGGCTAAGGCTGGATTTGAACTCAGGTCTTCCTGACTTCAGGACTGGTGCTCTAGCTGCTATCACCTAGCTGCCCCACTTTGACTCTTAAAAGATCAGAAATCAGAATGCATTATTTTAGAGGAAAAACACTTGGAATGAGGTAAAACCTCATTAAACAGAATACTCATGGAGCAATAATAATACATCTAACATTTGTCAGTGCTTTAAGGTTTATAAAATGATTTACACTTATTATTTCTTTTGCTTCTAATAATAACATTGAAAGTAGATGCTTTTATTATCCTCATTTGACATGTGAGGAAACCAAGGCTGAGAGATATTAAGTGACTTGTCCAGAGTCATACAGAAAAGAATTGTCTGTGGTAGGATTCAAATTCAGGTCTTTGGGTTCACCTAGAAACACATTTATGGATCAATCTTCCTTCAATTTTTCTAAATATGTAAATTCATGTTTTGTCTCTAGTAATCAAACAAGAGTATTTCCTATCCTTCCTTCTGATATACATGTTTTGAAGAAATAGTTCATGTCTTGAAAAGATAGCCTTCATTTTCTTACCATACATTCTCGATTTGCTCCCTTGTGATAGGACTTGTATTCCTATGACTTCTTGGAAATTGCTCAATCAGAGGTCATCACTTTGGTGACCTTTTAGTGACCAAATTTAATGGTTATTTTTAGTTCTCATCATCTGACTTTTCTGAAGCATTTGACATCGTTTATTTAATGGCTACATCATTCCACAAAAAGCAGAGGACTCAATGCTACATTTTGGACCTGATTCTAATCCATGAGGAGAACATGGATGAAGAAGTAGAGATGATAGACAGAACCATACTTAGGGTGGGGAGACAAGGGCTTTGTCCCAAGGCAGGAAATTTGCTCCAGGTTGGAAAATTTAAAGGACCACTGACAAGTGATCATATTTCTCATAGCAAGGAGGAAGGGATACTGGTAGGACATGGCGAGTGCCTGATGGTAGGTAGTACAGAACTATGGACAGATGGAGTTGATAACTGGATGATAAGGGGGGAGACAAGAAAAGGCTCCTATTGGAGGAAAAGACTGTCTTTTTTCCTTGGACAAAGGCCATGGCTGTTCCTCCTTATGCTTTAGAACTGTTATCCAGATACCTGGAATCATGACTCCTGAGGACAGCTTAGCTATCAATTGGATTCAATTACTATCTCTGTGATGATTGTTCTCAGACCTACTTAATCTAGCCCTAGCCTCTCTCCTAATCTCCATGTTTGCAATCTCTGATTACCTATCGGACACCTTGAAGTTGATGACCTGGAGATATGAACTCATTATCTTCTCCAACCCCTCCCCTGCCCCTCCACCCCTTCCATGCCCTGCTCTTTCTCTAACTTCCACGTAGTGGTAAAGGGTATCACCATTCTCCTAGTCACCCAGGCTCACACTCTAGGTGTTTTTCTCATCTCCTCAGTCTTTCTCAATCCCCTTTATCCTGTATATTGCCAGGTTCTATTACTGTTACTTTCATAACATCTCTTGTACATACCACCTTCTTTCCTCTGACGCTGTCACCATCCCTGTGTAGGCACTCATCATCACTGTCTTCTCCAGTAATTATTCTTCTTGGATTCTAAGTATGAAGAAGCAACTAATTTGTTTTGGTTAATAGGTACTAAAATGGTATATATAGGAAGCTACACAATGTCCCTCTTCAGTTGATGGGGATAGTGGGCAAACAGCTTCCTTAACAATTACCTTGTGGTGTCTGGGGGTCTCTGTTTTCTCTGAGGGAGTATTACTTGTCTTGGGTATGGTTTGTGGCTCTTGGTCAAGTGAGGAGTCAAGAGCAAAAAGCCTCCTGGTTATGGTTCAGTTGATGAGAACCTTGTAGGCATCTTAGACTTCATGGCAGAGGAAAGGAGAACAGGGCTCAGTTGACCACATGCCCTAGGTTTTAGGAGAGTAGATTTCAAAATGTACAGAGAAAGGAGGGGAAGTTGGTTCAAAAAGAATGAGAACTTTTTAAGGATGAAATTCTAATGACACAAATAGTAATAATTATAATGAAGCAAAAGGAAAATTAGATAAAGAGAATGATTGAAATTCCCAGATGCTCACCAATCAACTCAGACTTCTGAAAAATGGGGGAATAGACAGGCCTCAGGGGACTGAATCATGGAAAACTGTGGCAGTTTCCAAACTTAACCCGCAAATGCCAAAGACAGCTCAGAAGGTCTGTGGGAAAGGTCTGTTGGAGCTGGGTGAGAGGGGAGCACAGTTCAGCCCTGGCCCTAGCTCAGCCCTGGGGTGGCAGCCACAGGGGCAGTGGTTGCTTTAGGAGCTCTTGGTCCACAAAAGGTAGGGGGAATCAAGCAGCTGATCAGAGGGGAATTGCAGGGATCTCTTTGCTGGTGCTGAGGCAGCATTCTCTTGCTTTGCCTGTGCTTGGATGTGGGTCACAGTGTTGGGTGGCTGTCCTGGGGTGAGGAGCGCACTGGTGTAGTGGACTTTGTGATGGTGAAGAGAAAATCCTCACAGTTCCAAGGCAGAAAAGAGTGCTTGTGGTCACTCATAGACCAGAGCACAGGCGAAGAAAGGAGTAAACACCTCTCCTTAGATCACACCACCTTGGAAGAACTGAAAATTTATAGGTCCCAAGAAGTATTTCTGAAAATAGTTGCACAAAAACCTTGAAGCTTGGGACAGTATACTCTCCACACTGGAAACAGAGCCCTACCTTAACAAAGTTAAAAAGGTAAGTAATTGCCTAGGAACATGAGCAAAGAGAGGCAAAAAAACTCAGACTATAGAATCTTACTTCAGTGACAAAGAAGATCAAAACATACAACCAGAAGCTCCTGCATCCAAAGCCTCCAAGAAAAATATAACCATGGAAAGTTCAAAAAGGATTTTGAAAAGCAAGTAAGAGAAGTAGAGGAAAAACTGAGAAGAGAAATGAGAGTGATGCAAGAAAATCGTGAAAAATGAATCAACAGCTTGCTAAAGGAGACCCCAAATGGCAAAAGAGGTCCAAAAAGGCCAAAGAGGAGAAGAATGCCTGAAAAGCAGAATTGGCCAAATGGAAAAGGAGGTCCAAAAGCTCACTGAAGAAAATAATTCCTTAAAAATTAGAATAGAGCAAATGGAAGCTAATGACTCTATGAGAAATCAAGAGTGAAGATCAAGGCAGAAATTCTTAAGAGGACAACATTGTCAACAAACCCACATCTGGAACCTCAAAAGGGAATATAAACTGGTCTAAAGCCCAAAAAGCCTTCTTAGAAGAGCTCAAGAAAGATTTTAAAAGTCAAATGAGAGAGGTAGAATTAAAAATGGGAAAAGAAATGAGAGGTATGCAAGAGAGAGTCAATAGCTTGGAAAAGGAAGGACAAAAATTAACTGTAGAAAACAAGTCCTTAAAAAATACAATTGGCCAACTGGAAAAAAAGTACACTGAAGAAAACAAGTCCCTAAAAAATAAAATTGGCCAAATGGGGAAGGAGGTACAAAATCTAATAGAAGAAAACAATTTGTTAAAAATTAGAATTGAGCAAATGGAAGCTAATAACTCTATGAGAAAGCAAGAATCAGTCAAACAAAAACAAAAGAATGAAAAAATAGATGAAAATGTAAAATGCCTCGTTGGTAAAACAACTGACCTGGAAAATCGATCCAGGAGAGACAATTCAAAAATTATTGGTCTACCTGAAAATCATGATGAAAAAAGAGCCTGGACAGTATCTTTCAGGAAATCATAAAGGAAAACTGCCCTGAGGTCCTAGAACCAGAGGGTAAAATAGCCATAGAAAGAATCTACCAATCACCTCCTGAAAGAGATCCCAAATTGAAAACACCAAGGAATATAGTAGCCAAATTCCAAAATTACCAGGTCAAAGAGAAAATACTGCACACAGTCAGAAAGAAACATTTTAAATATCATGGAACCACAGTCAGGATTACACAGGATCTTGCAGCTTCTACATTAAAAGACCATAGGGAGTGGAATATGATATTCCATAAGGCAAAGGAGCTTGGATTACAACCAAGGATCAACTACCCAGGGAAAATGAGCATGATCTTTCAGGGGAGGAGATGGATATTCAACAAAATAGAGACTTCCATACCTTCCTGATAAAAAGACCAGAGCTCAACAGAAAATTTAATCTTCAAATACAAGACTCAAGAGAGACATAAAAAGATTGCCTATTTATCCAAAATACTTGTAAAAACTGTGGCTGTCAAAGACTACACTTCAATGAGTATCTGAGCTATTGTAGCAGCAGTTGGAGCATGGAGGTCATGTATTTCAAGGATCATTCAAACCCACAATGAAACAGGATCAATCACACCAAAGCACAAAGAGAGTACAATTAAAAATTAAAAAGAACACCGAGTCAACCAACTATTGCTGTGAAATAGCCTATTTAAATCTGAGAAATGAAGAAGAGACCTTCTTTGAAACATGGTAGCTGATGGGATAATTATTGATTCTTCTATAGTAGGGAGTAGTCTTTTTTTAAAATTGGAAAAAAAATCAAGGAAACAAAAACAAGAAAAAATGCAGGTAACTATTGCTATAGTGGAAAAAATGTTTTTCGTGAGAAATGCAGTATACTGAACATTGGCAACTAAGTTAATTTTTACTGACGAAACTCACTTTTTAATGCAAGGGCAAACTAAAGCTATTGTTGAGATCTGGCCACATTGATCAGATTGTAAAAAGCCTACTTCATTTTTGAGGACTTTTAAAAAAATTTCAGTGGGTCTGGAAGCTTTTCTCCCCCCCAAGCCCTCTCCTCTAATAAATATACTGATGCACAAAGAAGTAATATTATACCAAAATTATTCAAATTCTCTAAATGGAAATGGAATGCTGTAAGAAAGTCTTGCACCATGCTGCATGTCATGAAAAGTTAAGGAATCTATTCAAGAGATTGCAATAAATATGTTTCAATGGCCTTAGAATTTGTCTGATTTAAATCGCACTGGAAACTTATGGAGTATTATCAAGGCTTCACCTACGTAACTTGACTTCCTTAAAGGTTTACTTAATATTCAATTTGACCAAAGTGTGGTTTCATGATGAAAAATTGAACAATATCTGTCAAAATCTTGTGAATGCAATGCTAGGGAGTATGACAAGTGAATACACCAAAAAAATGGAAACACTGGATATTAAAGATAAATTAGATATAAAAATACAAGTTTCATGGTATAAGTTAATAAATTACATTATTTTTTTAAAAAAGAAGTTATCAAGGAAAACTGCCCTGATATTTTAGAACCAGAGGGCAA
Source organism: Phascolarctos cinereus (assembly GCF_003287225.1). Taxonomy (NCBI): domain Eukaryota; kingdom Metazoa; phylum Chordata; class Mammalia; order Diprotodontia; family Phascolarctidae; genus Phascolarctos; species Phascolarctos cinereus. The sequence continues at coordinate 212,697,421 of NW_027555847.1, forward strand.
AATAGAAATTGAGAGAATCCACCAATCTCCCTCTGAAAGAGATCCCCAAAGGAAAGCTCCTAGGAATATCATAGCCAAATTCCAGAGTTCCCAGGTTAGGGAGAAAATATTGCATGCAGCCAAAAAAGAAATAATTCAAGTATTATGGAAACACGATCAGGATAACACAAGATTTAGCAGCTTCTACATTAAGGATTGATGGGCTTAGAATATGATATTCCAGAGGTCAAAGGAACTAGGATTAAAACCAAGAATCACCTACCCAGCAAAATTGAGTATACTCCTTCAGGGGAAAAAATGGAAATTCAATGAAATAGAGGACTTTCAAGCATTCTTGATGGAAAGACCAGAGCTGAATAGAAAATTTGACTTTCAAATACAAGACTCAAGAGAAGCATGAAAATGTAAACAGAAAAGAGAAATCATAGGGGACTTATTAAAGTTGAACTGTTTATATTCCTACATGGAAAGACGATATTTGTAACTCATGAGACCTTTTCAGTACTAGAGTTGTTGGGGGAGGGGAAGAGGTGGGAGGTGAGAGAGAATGAGTGAATCTTATTCTCATTGGATTTGGCTTAAGGAGAGAATAACATACACACTCAATTGGGTATGGAAATCTATTTACCCTACAGGAAAATAGGGGAGAAGAGGATAAGAGAGGTGAGGATGATAGAAGGGAGGGCAGAGTGGGGAAAGGGGTAATCAGAACTGAACACTTCTGAGGATGGACAGGGTCAAAAGAGAAAATAGAATAAATGGGGGAGGTGGGATAGGATGGAGGGATATATAGTTAGTGTTTCACAACATGACATTGCAAATAGTCAAACATGAAGTGTTTTGTATGACTACACATGTATAACCTATATTGAATTACTTGCCTTCTCAATGAGGGTGTGTGGGGAGGGAGGAAGGGAGAGAATTTGGAATTCAAAGTTTTAAAAATGAATGATTAAAATTGTTTTTACATGCAACTGGGAAATAAGATATGCACATCTATCCTACACTAGAGGAAAATAGAAGGGGAAGGGAATAAGAGAAGGTGGAGTGATAGAAGGGAGGGCAGATTGGGGGAAAGGGTATTTAAAATGGACACCATCTTGAGGTGGGGATAGGAGAGAGATGGAGGGAAAATCTGGAACTCAAAATCTTGTGGAAGTGAATGTTGAAAACTAAAAATAAATAAATTAATTAATGAAAAAAAGAAAAAAATGGGGGATAGAAGATGCAATCCACAGTAGGTAACTAGGAACGAAGACTAAAGAGTAACAATCCTTCTAAGAATAGTGTAAGGAGTGCCTAGAATTAACTGAGATTAGTAATGAATGCGAAGGACAACAAAGTGAGCTTCTTAAAGGAAAGAAAGAAATTAAATATATCAGAAGGTGAAGTGTATTAGAATACTTCCTGTGGAGGTGTGCCTCCTAAAGTAGGGTTAGGATGATTGCTTGGGGGTAGATAGGATGCTGAGAAGGAATGGCAGTGAGAAAATGAGATGATTCAATTCTTATTTTCTTCTGCTTTCTCTTCCAAGGACAATGATATTTGTAGAGAAGAACAGAACAAAAGTGGTTTACAAGGAGTTGAAATCAAAGATGAATGAGGAGATGGTAATTGAGCAATCTACCTGCCCCCAGTGATTTTAAAATTTCAGGTCTGGGTGATCTACATACAGCAAAACATTCGACAGTGTCTCTTATGCTACCCTTTTGCATCAGATGAAGAAATATAGCTAGATCACAGCACAGTTAGATGGCTTCAGGAACTGGTTGAATAAATATACCCACAGAATAGTTAATGGTTTGATATCTACTTGGAGAGAGGTCTCTGGCAGAATGACTCAGGGATCTGTCCTTGTTCTTGGGCTGTTTACATTGGTTCTCAATGACTTGGATGAAAAGCATAGATTTGTATGCTCATCAGATTTGTAGACAACATGATGCTGAGAGGGATAACTACCATGATGAATTAAAGAGTCCGACTCTGAAAATATCTTGATGGGCTAGAGCAAAAGGCTGAATTCAATAAGGTGAAATTTAGTAGGAATAAATTTAAAATTTTACACTTGGATTCAAATAATAAACTTTACAAACAAAGGATGGGGAAAATATGGGAAAAGAACAGTTCCTGTTGGGGGGGGTAGAACATACTAATGAATTTAGAGGACTACCTGTTCAAAATAAGCCAATGCAGTCCTCAACTGCATTAAAAGAGGCATGATTTCTTGAATGTGGGCAATGTATCTTGATGTATTTTTTCTTGATCAGATAATTTCTGGGATATTGTGTCCAATCTTAGATGCCACATTTTTTGTAAGGACGTTGACACGCTGCAGTTCACCTTCAGCAGAGTGAAGGAATCAGGTAATGAAGGAACTGGGATATTCATCCTGAAGTGAAGATCTAGTAAGATATGAGAGCTGTTTTAGAGTATTTGAAGGGCTGCCATGTGGAAGAAGAGATACTTAATTTAAATAACCCTTAATTTTTACCTCCACTTGTTATTAAACCATTTTATTACCATTGGTTATTAAACTACATGGCTTCATGTTTTTTGCAAAAGAAAATGATTGACTTAAAAATAGGAAATATAGTATTGAGAATTATCAACCATCAGATAACCCAAATCACACCACCATTTTCATACCAGTTCCAAATGCCAGTCATCTTTCATACTGTTCCCTTCCCTGTATTCTATATTCCATCTAATCGGTATTATCCACTAACTCTCAAATTTACCGTATGCTTCCTGGTTCTTTGTCATTAGTCAAGCTGTTTCCTTTGCAGAGCATATCTTCAGTTTTTGGTTCCTAGCCCACCTTCCCTGAATTTGTACATATCCTGTAAAGAAGGGGTTTTTAACCTTTTCTTTTATGTCATAGACCCCTTTGTCAGTCCAGTGAGCCCTTCTCAGAACAGTTCTTTTAAATTCATAAAATAAAATGCATAGGGTTATGGAGGAAGTTAATTATAATGATATGCACTTATAAAAATATTTTTAAAAAATTCACAGACCTTAGGTTGAGAACTCCTAATTTGAATGCATAAGGACTGGACCTATGATGTCATTGACAAAGGGAACTCCTGGTAAAGAAAATCCCTCTACTAATGCAGTTTGGCCTCTTATTTGCAACTTAGAGTCTACAACACTTGTTAAGTGACTTGCCCAGGGTCACAGATTTTATGTGGGTCAAAGGAGGGACTTAAACATTTTGATGCCTTCTTGACTTAAAGCCAATCTATCCACTAAGGTAATTATGCCATATTGCTTCTCATCTTTTGAAGCCCAACTCAAATAACACTTCCATGAAGTTTTTCCTTTTTGATTCTCCCCAAGTTTAGTTAAGACCTACCCTCTTTAGACATTACATATTACTTTTCATGCACATCTTTTATGCTCTTATCATGTATTATTTTGCTTTGTAGTTATTTTTGTATCTGTCACATCCTCCTACTAGGAGCATAAACTCTATGCAGGCAAAGACCTAAACTTCGTGTCTCTCTAAATCCTAGCATAGTGTTCCACATACAGTCAATGTTTAACTCCCATTGGCTGAGTTGAGTTTTATTTAATTCGAATTTTACTTTCATTTAGTAATTAGAATGTTGTAATCCCCTGGGTCATCAATCTGAACTTGAATATTCATCATCCAAAATCATGCTGGAAGTACATATGAGTACCCAATTTTAGGACATTTCCAGAAGGTGTCCAATCTGTCTGTCTGTCTCCGTCTCTGTGTGTCTTTCTCAACTGTTGTTGTATGTCCTTCATTTTCAAAGAGGACCAAGGACAGCACAAAGTGATGTTTTGATTTGCATATGAATTGGATTCAAGTGAGGAAGAGTCAGGTGAAGTGGTCTGCCTCACTCTCTTCCAGTGTCATTGAAGTCCAGTGGAAGGACAAAAGTCATGATGACTGGCGATGGCCCAGGTTGCAGTGGATAATCTTGATGTCTTTGATGTCTGACCAAGCCCTAAGTGTTCCAGAGAGCTTGTTTCAGCCACCTCCATGGCCATTGGAACAAATTGTTCTACCTACCTTTGGTGTCTCCCTGTCACCAAACTCTTGCCTGTGGCTCTGCTACTGTGCATGCCACAGATTTCTCAATTGAATAATTGATATGTTACCATTTTTTTTTGTGATTATCTTCTTTTCTGCAGACTTCCTCTGAAAGTTGATTGTAGGTTAGCATTAAGCTTTGGGCCTAGTTGGGCTCAGCTAATGAAAGTTTTAACATGTATGAATTTAGCATCTTTCTCGTCTTCATATTAATGTCCTCTCATCATCACTTGGTGTAATTCTACTTTGTTTTGATGTGTTATGATAAGATCATAGATTTAGAACTAGAAGGGATATTAGGGATCATCTGTCTTTCACTTCTTCCAAAGCTTTTACGTGTCTGTTACTCTAGAAAGACTTCGCTGTGGCATTTCTCAGAATGGCTTCAGAGGTGCTAAGACTTGTATCACCCCAAATGATGATTTTCAAGCAAAATTTCTTTGAATTGGCTCTAATTTGTTTATAGGTTCTATGGTCCTATAAATTAACAGTTTCTTTTTCATTTTATAGCTCTCCTGCAGAATTGAGAAAGTGACATAATTACAGAGTTTCAATATGCCTTAAGCTCTTGTTCAGTCATTTTCCTGTCATGTCTGATCCTTCACGACCCCATTTGGAGTTTTCTTGGAAAAGATACTGGAGTGGTTTGCCACTTCCTTCTCCATGTCATTTAACAGAAGAGAAAACTGAGGCAAACAGGATTAAGTGACTTGTCCAGTGTCACAGAACTGGTAAGTGTCTGAGGCCAGATTTGAACTCAGGGAGATGAGTCTTCCTGACTCTGGGCTGGGAACTCTATCCATTGTGCCACCTAGCTGCCCCACCTTATGCTCCACAGTGGTGCTGTTTATCTTCACAGTTAAAGAAAGACCTTCTACATCATACTGAGAAATAATAGGCTGTGTTCCACCTGTGATGCCTTTTCCAAAATTTTCATTCAAGTAGTTTCTTTTTATAAATTTAAGAGAAAAACGAAAAGTTGGTTTACTCCAAGTCTAAATGAATTACAAGATTCAGAATTTTCTCTGTGTGTGACACACATTTTTAAGATCCTCATAATTATCTGAACACAGTAGGATCAATCCATGAACCAATCAATAAACATTTATTAAGCCCCTACTATGTACGAGGCACTGTGCTAGAAATTTAGAATACAAAGACAAAAATGAAACTACTGGCCCTCATGAAACTTACATTTTATTGGGGGAGACAACATATACACAAAAATATATATACAAAATAAATAGAAAGTAATTTGGGGGGGAGAGAGAGAGGAAGGGGGAGGCAGGTGTGTGGCACAGTGGGTAGAATTTCCAGCCTGGAGCCTTTCCAGCCTTTCCAGCCTTGAATGGAGGTCCCCATCTAGCCTCAGACACTTACTAGCTATGTGACCTTGGGCAAGTTACTTAATCCTGTTTGCCTCAGTCTCCTCATCAGTAAAATGAGCTGGAGAAGAAAATGGCAGTATCTTTGCCAAGAAAACCCCTAATGGGGTCACTGAGAGTTGGCCACAACTGAAATGACTCAACAGCAATAAGAGGAAGTTATTAGCAATTGGGGAAACCAGGAAGAGCTTCCTATAGGAGAAGACACTTGAGCTGAACTTTGAAGGAAACTAGTGATTCTGAGAGTCGGAACTGGGGAGGGGTACATTCCAGCCAGTGTGAAGGCACAGCTACTAGAGACAGTGTTTGGCACAAGGAACAGCAAGCAGGCCAATTTGGCTAGAACGTGGCCTTGAGGCCGTAGGTTCCCCACCCCTGGGTTAGATGGTACAGTGTGTGAAAACAAGTAATGTATGATAAGGCTGGAAAGGTAGGTTAGAGTCACATTGTGAAGGACTTTAAATGCTAAAAAGAAGAATGTTTGGCCCTAGCAGTAATAGGGAGCCACTGGAGTTTATTGAGTAAGGGAGCTTCATGGCTGGTTAAAAATGGACCTGTATTTTAAGAAAATCACTTTGGCAGCTGGGGGGCCAGTGGATTGGAGTAGGGAAAGACTTAAGATGAGGAGATCTCTATTAGGAGACTTTTGTAATAGTCCAGGTGATAGGCAACAAGGACCTGGAATCTCACTGTGGCTGTATGAGTTAAAAGAAGATGTCAGAGATACTGTAGAATCAATAAGATTTGGCAACTAATTGGATAACTGAAGTGAGGGAGAGTTGATCCTGGGTATCTGAACAGATCGTGGTAGCCCAGACAGAAACAGGGAAGTTCAGAAGAGGAGCGGGTTTTGATAAGTTGAGTGTATATTTTCTCCAAGGTCCATAACCAACAGTGAGAAGATCTATTAGTGATTTATTATCATGGCTGATCCACTCCAGGCAAGTCTGACTTCTTGCTGTTCTGGAAACAAACCAAAATTTTCTGAACTCCCGACTTTTGCTCATGCTATTCTTTCTACCTGGGATGCTCTCCCTACTAGCTCCATCTGTCCAGTTTCTCAAGGCCCTTCCTTCGAGGCCCAGATCAAAAGGCTTCTCCAGCTGGAAGTGATAATTTCTTCCTTCCAATTAACAGCTCTTTGTCAGTTTCTTATTACTGTTTCATATTCTACCTTGTTCAATAATTATTTGTGTATACGTCTTAAGTCCTGTAGTAGATGGCAAGACAGAAAAGGGAACATGGTTTATGGAACTGGATTTAGAGTCAGAAGACATGGGTTTGAATTCTAGGTCTGACATATTTTCCTTGTGTTTTCATTAACCTCTGTGAGCCTCAGTTTCCTTATTTGTAAGTGGGGAGAATAATACCCTTGCACTACCTTCCTTCATAAACTTATTTTAAAAAGTGTTCTTTATTAATGTGAGCTAATTTTCTCCTTTATGTTTTATAAAGACATAGCATTGTGTGGGGATTAGAGATTCAGTCTTGGAACCAGGAAAACTCAGAGTCAAGTGTAACATATTGGCTCTGTTACCCTGGGCAAGCCACAACTCCTCAGTGCTTTAGAGAATTCTCTAAGTCTATAAATTTCAGAGAAGGAGGTGGTCAGTATTAGTAGAGGGATTTTCTTTACTTAGGAGCTCCTTATAGTAATAAAATCATAGGTCCCATCCTTATCTATATGTACTATAGAACCTATCACAATGCTTTACATAGATGTGCTAGTCAATGTTTCATGAATGGAGGAAAGTTAAAGGATCCTCTTCTAAAGAGCATTTCCTTTCTAAAATGCTAGGTGCTACTTGTGCAAAAATATTTATAGCAGCTCCTTTTGTGGTGGCTAAGATTTGGAAATTGAGTGGGGAATGGCTGAACAAGTTATGTATATGAACGTAATGGAATTCTATCGTACTATAAGAAATGATGAGCAAGCAGACTTCAGAAAAACCTGGAAAGACTTACACAGACTGATACAAAGTAAAGTGAGCAGAACTAGAAGAACACTGTACATAGTAACAGCAATATTGTGTGTTGAATTGTGAATGAACTAGTTGTTCTCAGCATTACAATCATCCAAGACAATTTCAAAGAACTCATGATGATATTATTCAACTTCAGAAAAATAACTGATATTATATGAATACAGACTGAAGCGTACTACTTCCTTTTTCTTTCTTCCCTTCCTTCCTTCCTTCCTTCCTTCCTTCCTTCCTTCCTTCCTTCCTTCCTTCCTTCCTTCCTTCCTTCCTTCCTTCCTTCCTTCCTTCCTTCCTTCCTTCTCTTTCTTCGTCTTCTTGTACAAAATGACTAATATGAAAATGCTTTATGTGATTACACATGTATAATCTATATTATATTACTTACCTCCTGAGGGAGGGAAGAGGGAAGAGAAGGATGGAATTTAGAACTCAAAACTCAAAATCAGAAACAAATGTTAAAAATTATTTTAACTTGTAATTGGAAAAGAAATAAAATATTAAAAATATAAATAAAATAAAATAAAATAAAATGCTGGACGCCCAGAGAAGCATGAGACATTTTTTTTCCTTCTTTTGGCTCTGTGATTTCATCAGCACCTTCTTTGAAATTTATATTCTATAGAGTTGCCTGAGAAACTGAGAAATGATGACTTGCCCATGATCACATAGCTAGTCTGTGTTAGAGGTGAGACTTGAACCCAAGTCTTCCTGATTCCAAGTCAGCCCCACATCCACTACACCAGTCAGTATTAACCAGCAAAAAGTAGGAGGCACCATCTAGGAACCAGAAAAAAAGACTCAACTGTAGCACTATAGTCCAGTGTAGACTTGTGGTAGATGGACATATTGGACTGCTACCATATGTGGAAGAAAAAGAGAAAGGATGGGAGGGCAAGCTGGTTGTCAGGTATCAAATCCTAGTAGATGTTACCTTGGAGACAGTAAGATTGAACGGATGACAGATTTGTGTCACTTAAAACTGCACTAAGACTTTGGGACTCCCTGTAGTTATTCTGTGTAAACTTATAAATATACTTACTTGTTTGTTAGAATGTAAGACACTTGTGAGCAGAGATTTCTTCATTCTTAGTTGTATCCCTATCACCTAGCATAGTTCTTGGCACACTGTAGCCACTTAATAAATGCTTGTTGGTTGGTTGTTTGATTGATCTATGAGACTCAGAGATAGTATGTTGGCTTTATAATTTAATGTAATTAAAAAAAATGTATCATCTGCTAACATTGCCTTCTGTCCTTTTGGTCGATGTTACTTTAAGTTATTGGAGCTCAGGGAGAAAACAATGATTTGTTCTATTTTTTTGGGTAACTGCTAAAGTTCCTGAGGGGCCAGACAGAGGAGGCAGAGGCCCCAAAGACAAATTTTGGCTACTTTGCAGTGTTCCCCAGGGCTGACTAACTATGTTGGGACTCATAAATCATTTTTGTTAGCATTATTTTTCCTCAATGGATTTTTTTTTAAATTAAAGAGGATCTGAAAGTAGGCAGAAAAAGAAAGAAGAGACAAGAGAGTTAATTGTGATGTAGTTGGGAAAGTGTCGGTATCCAGTTCTGATTGGAATTGAATGAAGACTAAAACTTCTTAGCTGCAGGTTCTCTAGTGGGAGTCAGTGGAACTTCCTATTGCAGGTACATACTTACTCGGGTTGCACCTGAATAACGGTAACAACAATTATGCTAATAGCTGAGATTTTTATAATGCTTTAAGGATAACAAATGTTTCATGTGCATCAGTTCGTTTATTTTTTATGGCATTCCTGAGAGATAGATATAAGAGAAAAGTGCTTGTAACCCATTGAGCTATAGGGGAAAGAGCATTGATATGGCAATAGTTTCACCATTATGACCTGTGAGACTTTAAACAAGTCACAACCTCTCTGAGCCATTTTTTAAAACAGAAAAAGGGGGACAATAAAACCTGCCCTGCCTACTTTGCAGGATTGTTATGAAAATAAGATGAAATAACACTTGAAGCACTGTATAAACTAAGCTATTACAGTTGTTGCTACAGAATTATCTGGCACAGAATGCATTCTAACCTTTCCACACTCTTGCTTGTCAAAGCAAAATGAAATAAAATCCAGTTGCCTGTAAAGAGAATATTAAAGCTCAGGAATTATGGGAAAAGTTTTCTTTGCAACAACTTTGGGGTGAAGGTAGAGGATAAAGGGAGAGCACTGTTGTGGGTTCCAAAGCCAGAAAAGGAGAGAAGCAGAAATATATTTACATTTGTACTTGGCAAACTTTAATGAAATAATAAGAAAATACTATTTTGTTGGGATATTTTGGTCAGGGATTCTTAATCTAGGGTCTGTGGATAGATTTTATAAGGTCAGTGAAGCTGGAGGGGAAAAAATTTTATATTATTAAAGTAATATAAATATTTAAAAGTATTTTAATATACATTAACATGTAAAAATAAATATTTTAAAAATAATATCTTTGTATCTTTATCTTCACTAGCCTGTAACTGAAATTTAGCATTTTCTTCAATTATTTAAAACCATTATTCTGAGAAATGGTCCAATGGCTTCCTCAGGTTACCAAAGGCGTCTAAGACACTAAAAAAGGTTAAGAATGCCTGTTCTAGATAAATGTGGGCCATAGAAGAAGGCTTTTACAGAAGTCATTTGGATAGCACTTGGTAAAGAGGCTAAAATAGCATTTGATCTGGCAGTTATTTTTCAGTATTCTGAAATCACAGCTTAGAGTTGAGTGCCTCCCGTGATAGGTGACCATAAATAATGAAATACAGCTATCTAGTTAAGAAAACCTAACCATCAAACAGCTACTTATACATTCTCTTTGATTTTTCATTTGCAATTGCTGGAATAGCTCCTGCAAGTTGTTCTCTACTTGCTATGAATTTAGATAACGACCATTCTTTGGATGTTTTAGCATTCAAAGTTTCTATACTCTCACTCTATCAGTCTTGATTTTGGCTTTCTGGTGCTTAGTAATAAGAGTTGGTGTAATGATGACAAAGAGAACTACAAGCAAATGGCTATTTTACTCTTTTGGGTTCTTACAGCCTCCCAGAGGAATAGGATTTAAGAATCATTAGTGTTTGTGCTCCAAGAATTTGTGTGCCAGCACTTAGGAGGGTGCCCGGCATGTAGTAGGTGCTTACTAAATGTTTATTGATTTTTGACTGATTGAAAAATTTCATCTTTGCTCATACTGGGACCTGATTGAGACTTGGGTTGCTTAGACCCTACTATTTGGCTCTTTTCATTTTTAGCTGGTTTTAAATATATACACAAGAATGTGAGGACTATTGCCAATGGGTTCTTTGTCTGACTGTCCCAGTTGCTAGCCTGACATTTTGCCTGAATGCCTCTCTTTTGGGTTGAGGATCTGTGTTTCAGGAGGCCCTTGTACAACTGCTACACTATATGAAGCCAATAACACGTTTGAATCTTAAAATCATGTACTGTCATGTGGAAAGGTATTAGACATGTGTTCTGTAGCCCTAAGGGAAAGAACTAGAAATAATTGGTACGCATTACAGAGAGGCAGATTTCAGTTCAACATAAAGAAACACTTCATAATAAGAGCTTTCTAAAAGAAGAACGAGTTGCCTTGAAGAAGTCCAGTCAGTTCAACAAGCATGTATTAAGCACTTACTACATACCAGATATTGTACTAAGCACTGGGGATACAAAGAAATGCAAAAAACAGTCCTTGCTCTCCCGCTTACAATCTAATGAGCAAAACAACGTGTAAACAGTTATGTACAAACAAGATTATAGAATACATTGGAAATAATCAACAGAGAGAAGACAGTAGATTTAAGAGGGATCAGGAAAGGCTTCTTGTAGAAGGGATTTTAGCTGGGATTTGAAGGAAGTCAGGGAAGTCAGGAGGCAGAGATGAGGAGGGAGAGAATTCCAGGAATGGGCGGCAGCCAGTGAAAATGCCCTGAGTCAGAGATGCAGTATCTTATGCATGGAACAACAAGGAATAATACCAATAGATTACAGAGAATTTAGAGGGCAGTAAGGTGTAGGAAGCCTGGAAAGGTAGGAAGGGGCCAGGTTATAAAGGGCTTTGAATGCCAAACAGAGATTTTATTTTTGATCCTGGAGATGATAGGGAATCGTTGGAGTTTGTTGAATAAGCATGTGACATGGTTAGACCTATGGTTTAGGAAGGTGTTTGACATTTGAGTGGAGAATGGAATGAATGGAGTGAGAACAAACTATATGTAGTCAGTTTCCCTATCACCAGATATCTTCAAGCAGAGATGTTGTTGAGGGGATCCTTGCTTGAGGAAGAGGAGGTTGACCTCTGGGGTCCTGTGTAATTTTAAGGTTCTTAGAATCTGTGAATTCCAGAATGTTAGCGATCATAGGAACCATCAAGAGCATCTAAGAACCATGGGCTCTCAGAATAAGAAGGGACCTCAGCAGTCATCTGACCCAAATCCTACCTGAATGCTTGACCAACAAATATTAATTCACCTTTGATTGAAAATCTACAGTGAGGGAAAACTAACTACTTTTGGAGGCAATCTATTTCGCTTTTGGGTAACTCTAATAGTTATGACATTCTCCATTATATCAAGCCAAAATTTGCTTCTTTGTAATTACCACTCATTGCTTCTGGTCCTCTAGGGCCAGGCAGAACAAGTTTAATCCCTCTTCCATGTGATAATGGTCTTTCAAGTACTTGAAGACAGGGGTGTATGGGGCATTCAAAGAGGATTGGCACCTCTGGTGTGAGGGCTTGCCAGGACCATTTCAGGGCTGCTCAGCCACCTTTGGATGATGCTCAACCCGACACCCAACTCTCACCTGTGGCTCCGAGAAGCAGTAGCATATGCAGTGCCCAGATGGGCTAAACCAGGTTGAGGGTAACTGATGGACCTCAAACCTCAGTGACTTAGGGGGGTGACCACCCCAAACATGTAAAGACTTCCTCTGGTGGAATGGGTAGATGAGAACAATTTGTTCGAACAGCCATGAAGGCAACTGAAGTAGTAGGTACTGTGGAGTGTTTAGAGTTTGGTCAGAACTTGAAGATGCCACAGCAGGTATTATAAGTTAAACTTGTCACATATTTCTTAAACAGGTGCCTTGCTACAATTCTGGTGGTCTAAATTTAAGCTTACTCCTTCCATGGAGGTTATATTTGTGGGAAGGAGTAATAACAGCCCTAGCCCAAGCCTCTGTGGTTCATTGTTTAGGTTTGGATGGCTTGGAATAAGTGTAAATAGCAATTGTTTTCTGCTCTGACCAGAAACTCAGAGGGGCTTCTTCTCCCAGACTGACAGCTTTGTGATGGTAAATTAAGTCATCTTTTGTCTTAATTCTTATGCAGCCCTTAGTCATCCATGAGCATGGCCTCAGACAAACTGAGACCTGGGAAAGACCTTACCACCAGCAGTCAATCTGACCTTTGTCTTGCTCCTGACCTCCAATGACTGAGCGAGGCTGATGACATGGCCCAGCTCTGTCCCATTCATATCCAATTTATTCACAAGGTAAGATATCACCTTTGATGTCATTGGTCCTCTTCAAAAACAAAGAATAAACGACAACAACGATGACAACTTGAAGACACCTAAGATAAGAACTTTAAGTCTTTTCCTTTAGGCTAAACATCTTGAATTCATTCAATTGAAGATTATGTGGTGAATTAAAGTCATTTCATCCACCTTGTCACCCTCCTCTGGATGCTCTCCCAGCAATTGCTGTCCTTCCTAAAATGTGGTGCCTAGAACTGAACATAGTCATGTGATCTGAACTAGGATCAGAGTACAATGGGACTATCACTTTCCTAGTCCTGGATGCTATGTTTCTCATAATGTAATTTAAAATCTTATTAACTTTTTTGGTTCCCGTATTATAATGTTGACTTGTATTGAGCTCATAGACCAATGAAACCCCTAGATATTATGCAAATGCACTGCTGTCTAGCCATGTCCACCATCTGTCACTTCTCAAGTTTTTTTTTTGAACTTACTTTACTTTTATCCATATCAAATTTCATCTTATAATATTCAGTCCAAAGCTCTAGTCTGTCAAAAACTTTTTGGATCCTGATTTTATCACTCAATGTGTTCTCTCTCCCTCTTAGCTTTTTTTTTTATCTGCAAGATTGATAAGCATACCCTCTGCACTTTTATCCAAGTCCTTGATTTATATGTTAAATAGCACAGGGCCAAGCACAGATCCCTTGTCTCTCACTAGTGAGACCTCCTTTCAAGTTGACATTGAACCTTAATGACTACTCTTCGTGTCTGAATTCACCTAGCTTTACTGTTATCTTGCTTGCATCTCTCCATCTTCTCCCCAATAATAGTATGAGAGACTTTGCTGAGTGCTTTGCTAAAAAATATTTGTAAGCTACAAAGGGACCAATTTAGTACAATGGACAGAGTATCAAGCTCTGCAGTCAGAGAATTTTAGTTCACATCTTGCCTCTGATACTTACTACATCGTGTAAGTCATTTAAGGGCCTCAGTTTCCTAAACTATAAATTAAGGTGGTTGGATTGATGATTCTAGGTGAAGTAATGTTTTCTTTGTTGTTATCACCATTTCAGTCAGCTAATAAACTAATAAATTAAGCACCTACTATGTACCAGGTGCTATGTTAAGAGCTGGGGATACAAAAACAGGCGAAAGATAGTACCTCTCCTCGAGATCACAATCTCATGTGATGTTCATTAGCCATACCTTTAATAACATAATTCTATGATTTTCCTAAGAATCAAAATCAATCTCACCGGTCTCCATTTCCTTCTCCCCACCCCCTTTTTTTTTTAACCTGGGGCACTTAACTTTTGGTGAAAGGTTCCCTTCTTTATAGACTGAGACCAAGAATCAGATTGAATTAATTGCCAGTCACTGAAGATAGCCCCATGGGAATGAAATTTAAGACAGATATGTTTTGATGAGAGGGAGGGAAGAAAGGGAGGGAAGGAAGAAGAGAAGAATGAAAGGAGGAAGGGAGCATAGGAGCATCAACATAACTAAAAGAGAAGTGAATATAGCTAGCACACTGTTACCATAGAAGGGTGCTAGTTCTGCTAGAGGTTTCATGAGAAACTATCAGAATGTGTGATTGTTTGTTTCTCTCCATGGTGTTAGCCTTATTTTTTTTGTGCTAACCACTTCCCCATCTACTTTGGACCACTATTTTGGCTTATGCTTCACAATTCCTGCTTAATTCTGCAAATCTGTTGACCCAAATGGAAACTCTTTCAGCTGACACTGGCACAGTGTTCTGGCTACCCTTTTGAGCCACAGTTTGCATCACGCTCTTCTACTTGTCTCTGCCAACTAACTTCCACATAGAGGGGAGGCAAGTCAGTGTAGATGAAGTGTTAAGGCACCCTGAGAAAGAGATGGTAGGCAGCATGAGCCAGGGAAGTCAGACCACCATCACCACCACCTTGACCACCATCTCCTTATAGATATTGCCAATGAATCTTGGCCCAAGAGTCTTGGGAATAACAGTACTTCCAACCTAGTGCCCTCAGCATCTTGGGAAGCAACCCCTGGGCTGATGCATACTGGCAACTGCTCCTGCAGGTGCTACGGCCACAGCTACTGAAGACCCAGATGTAACCAAACATCCTATGACTTTTGTAGGAGCCCCCACTAATGATGATCCATTTAGATCCACCCTCCCCAGCTAGTACCTGTCACAACTTGTAGGTGTTGATGATTATGGCCAATTAAAAGAGAGAGAACTCTAGAGAAAGGGGGAGGGGAGATGTATCAATGGTTAAATGAATGAGAGAGCAAATGAAGCATTTATTGTGTACTTACTTTATGCCAAGCATTGTGCTAAGTGCTAGAGATGCAAATAGAAAAGTAAGAGAGCCCATTCTCTAAAGGAGCTCACATTCTATTGGAGGGAAACAAAATATATAGAATAAAGGAAAATTCTTGCCAACAAAGTCTTTGGCATTATTAAATAGTTCAACATTAGAAAGCGATATCATTTTATCAGTGGAGATGACATTAACAAAGAGGCATTACTCTCTGTTTAGTCACTGCACCCTAAGAACTGTGGAACTTTCCCATCTGACTTGCAACCAAAAGCTTCCTTATGTGTTGTTTTCACCACAGGAATATGAGCTCCTCAAGAGCAGGGATTGTGTTACTTTTCTATTTATGTCTCTAGATCTTAGCATAGTGTTTTGCATAAAGTGAGCATTTAATAAATACCTCATTCATTTACTCATACATTCATCCATCTCTCTCTCTATTCCAGAGTTCTTTTGTTTAATTAGCTGTAATCACCAGCACCAATAAGCTGTGGCAGACATGAGCTTGGAAGGTTGGATCTAAATAGATCATCATTAGTGGAGGCTCCTGGGCAAGTCACAGGGTACTTGAGTTCTGAAAGTGTTAGAAGGGAACAGGGTTGGGGGTCAAAGACAAATTTGGCCTGCTTCAAAATTCTGCCTATGGTCAGCTTTGTTTACATATCAATAGGACGAGGGATGGTGTGAACATAGTGGACAGAGCACTGTATGGGGAGTTCAGGAAGTTGGGTTTTAGTCCCAGTTCTGCCACTAACTTGATGGATGATTTTTGGCTCTTAACCTTTCTGGGCCTCAGCTTTCTCTTCTATAAAATGAAGGGGATATATTAGATGATCTCCTTCCTGCATTAAACATTCTATGTTTTTATGAACAGGGTATCCTTAGACACCATGCCAGGTATACTTATGTGATCTTTTCCAAAATTTTAAAATTACCAATAGGTCTAGTTGAACTTGGAATTCTGAACTCAGAAAGGTTTTCATTTACCATCAGAATGGGCACATCTTGTTCAAGAATCACACAATACAGGCTACTGGCAAACTCATTTCTGGTCTGGGAACTTACTTCAGTGATCAAGAAGATGAATAGGGGAGTAAGGGGAATGAAAGGATGGAGAACAATGCCTACATTCATTGTTTCAAAGTGGAAAAGAAGAGCCTGAAAAAGATGAAAGTTAATTACAGGTGGTGCCAAAGAAGGTTGAGTTCTGAGAGAAGCACAAAAGCAGAGAGGCAGAGGAGGATCCAGACAAAGAAGAGTCTTCCACATCATTACTCTTGGTGCTTCTTAGAGGGCCATTGTGTCTGTAAGGTGTTCACCCTCATTGTGTCTGGGCCTCTGTCACAGAATTAGAGGAGAAGATCTCTGATTGGCAGTTGGCAGGGCAAAGACCTCTTGTTCCTCTCAGGAACTATTTGAAAAAGTATGACATGAGTAATGTGGAAATAGGACAGGGGCCAACTGATGCATCAGACACATTTATTCTCCTGATTAAAGAGAAGGTGGTGCCCAGAGGAGTGGGAAGGTACTTTCTTTGTTGTTTTCTTTGATATCCCCAAGTAGATATTCCCATGAGCCATCTGAGCAAGGATTCAATGGCTATAGAAGAAAACAAAAAGACATGTTTTAAAATGCTTGCTTGCTCAAATCAATTCATAGTCTTGGAATGTAAGTTTCTTGCAAGTAGGGATTGTTTTGTTCTTCATAATTTTATCCCAAGAACCCAGAACACTTCCTGGAACACACTAAGTTCTTTTTTTCCTTTCACATTAGTCATATTGTAAAGAAGAATTAGAATGAATGGGAGGAACCACAAGAAAGAAGAAACAAAACAACAAAAAAGAACAGAGAGCAAATAGTATGCTTTGATCTGCATTTAGACTCCATAGTTCTTTCTCTGGATGTGGATAGCATTTTCCATCATGAGTCTTCTGGAGTTGTCTTAGATGCTTGCATTGCTGAGAAGAGGTAAATCTGTCAAAGTTAGTCATTGCACAATGTGTTCTCTTGGTTCTGCTCATTTCACTCAGCATCAGTTCATATAAGTCTTTCCAGGTTTTTCTGAAGTCCACCTGCTCATCATTTCTTATAGCACAATAATATTCCATTACACTCATATACCACAACTTGTTCAGCCATTTCCCAATTGATGGGCATCCCCTCAATTTCCAATTCTTGGCCACCACAAAAAGAGCTGCTATAAAAATATTTTTACATGTGGTGTTCACGAATTTTATAAGTGATGCCTATGAAGGCATAGATGGCATGATTACCAAATTTTCTTTTTTTTTATTAATTTATTTTGATTTATCAACAATGACTTCCATATGCTTTTGAGTTTAAAATTTTTGTCCCCCTTCCTCCCCACCACCCTCCCCAAGATGACACATAATCTGATATAGGCTATACATATACATTCTTTTTAAACATATTTTCACATCAGTAATGTTGTAAGAAAGAATTAGAATATGCTAATGAGAACATACTAAGTTCTTGATAAATATTTATTGATTCACTGGAACTGATCTTATGGATTTTCTAGTCCAGCCCTCAGATGAGACAAACAGGTTCAGAGGAATAAAATGATTTGTTTAAGGTCATGTAGCTGGTGAGTTTTGATTGCTTGATAGAGGCTGCTAAGGAAAGATATCCTAGGTTATGGCAGCTAGTTATTTAATTAATAGAAGAGTTGGTACTAAAACTTAAGGATGTTGAATCCTAAACTGGTGCTCTTTCCATAATAGGATTATAGTTCTATAAGTGAGAGGGACCTCAAGGGCTGTCGAATCCAACTTTCTCATTTTATAGATGAGCAAACTGAGACTCAGAGAAGTTAAGGAGCTTGTCCAAGGTCATAGAGGTAGGGAGTATCAGAGGGGTGGGATTTGAACCCAGGTGCTTTGACTTCAGAGCCAATGCTTCTTCCATCGTACTATATTATCTCACTAGCATGTTGCCTACTTCAACAAACACTTATTAAACATCTACTAGGTTTATAGCACCATACTTTTCCTCCCTAAAGGAGGATGCGGAAATTGAATATATATGTCATATAGTATTCTGCACACAGTGAATGCAGAGTGTAGCAGAGAAATGAATTTTTGTCATTGCATCAGGATTGGACCCTTGTCCTAACCCTTGTGTTCACAGATGAGTGGAGGGAAGCCAATTCTGGAATTCCACCACCATATTTATAATGTATTTCTGAAGGTTTGCAGAAACTCCAGGGTAATTTTTCTGATCTGGCTCCAGCTGAAAACAGATGAAAGTGGGAAATGGAAAGTAAGTGCTATTCCAAATTCCCTGAAACCTCCACTATACCTGTTCACATAGAGAGAGGCACACCTACCACCAAAAGCAAAGAGGTGAATGGGAACCATTCACACTAAATCAGCTATGAGAGTCACTTTGTTCAGACCAACATGGCTATTCTTTATTGGTGATTCCCTCTCTTTTTTCAAGGAGTTCAATGCCTGGGCTGACCATCTTTATCTTGATTTCCACTCTTGCTCTTAAAGACTTCAATATACATGTTGATGTCTCCTCAAATATCCTGACTTCTAATTTCCTAACCTTTTTGCCTTCAAATAGCCTATTCCTTTAATGTTTTCTCAATTACACATAGGAATGGTCACATCTTTGATCTCATCATCACCCACAAGTTTTCCCCTTCCATTAACTAAAACTCCCAAATTCTTTTGTCACTCAGAATCTCCTATTTTTAAATTTCTTCTTATGACTTACCCCTCCTAAACATGTTCTCTATCCTCCCAGGGAACTCCAGTATCTCCATTCTTCAGTAGTTTTGAGCATACCAGCCCTACTCTAACTTGACTTTCCTCTCTTTCAATCAATCAATATTTATTAAATACCTACTATATGCCAGGACTTGTACTGGGTGCTGGGTATAAAAGTACAAAGAATGAAATAATGCCTACTTGCAATGAGCTTACATTCAAGTAAGGGAGATAAGAAGTTCCTATTGTTATACTGTTATAACCATAAAAGTGAATACATGTACAAATGATATGCACAATAAATACATGTACATAGTTGAATACAAGGTAGTTTAGGAGAGAGAGCACTAGCATCTGGGAGGATCAAAAAAAATGCTTTATTCAAAAATTTTTATTTGAGCTGTTTCTTCAAGGAAGAGTGAGACTCCATGTGGCAGAGGTGAGGAGAAAGTGTAGTCTAGGCATGAGGAACAGTCAGTGCAAAGATATGGAGATGGGAGATGGAGTCTTGATTACACAAAATTAAAAAAGTTTTGCACAAACAAAACCAATACAGCCAAAATTAGAAGAAAAGAAGAAAGCTGGAGAAAAATCTTTGCAAGGTTTTTGGACAAAAGTCTCATTTTTTTCAAATATGTAGGGAATGGGGCCAAATTTATAAGGATAAGAGTCATTCCCCAATTGATAAAAGGTCAAGGGATATAAACAGGAAGTTTTCAGAAGAAGAAATCAAATTCATCAATTGTCATATGAAAAAAATGCTCTAAACCTCTAATAATTAGAGCAATGAAAATTGAAATAACTCTAAGGAACCTCCTTATACCCATCAGATTGACTAAGAAGACAGAAAAAGAAAATGACAAATGCTAGAGGGGATGTGGGAAACTATAGGTACACTAAGGTACTGTTGTAGCTGTGAACTAGTCCAACTGTTCTGGAGAACAGTTTGGAGCTATGCCCCAAAAGTTAAAAAGCTGTGCATACTCTTTGACCCATAGATATCACAACTAGGTCTATATCCCAAAGAGATCAAAGAAAAAAGATAAGAACCATATGTAAAAAAAAAAAGAGATTCATTAGATCTCTTTTTTATGGAGGCAAAGAATTGGAAACTGGGGAGATGCTCATCAATTGAGGAATTGCTGAATAAGTTATGGTGATATGAATGTGATAGAATACTATTGTGCTGTAAGAAATGATGAAGGGGATGGTTTCAGAAAAATCTGGGAAGACTTATATAAACTGATGCAAAATGAAGTGAGCAGAAACAGGAGAACAATTTACATGATAACAACAATATTGTAAGGATAATCAACTGGGAAAGAGTTAGTAACTCTGATCAATACAATAATCGACCACAGTTCCAAAGAACTTATGTTGAAAAATGCTATCCATTCCCAGACACAGTACTGCTCAGAGTGCAGAGTGAAGAATATTTTTTTCTCTTTCTTCCCCCCCCCAATAACATGGCTAATGTAGAATTATGTTTTGCATGGCTTCATATGAATAATGAATATTCTATTTCTTGCCTTCTCAGTGGGTTGGAGAAGGAGTAGAGGAATGGAGAAGATCTGGAACTGACAATAAAATAAAATAAAAAAGTAAAAATTCACTAAAAATAAAAGACAGATTGCCAAGGGTTGAGGAGTGAGTGAGAAGAGAGGAAGTAGGGGTAGTGAATGTAGAGAGTTTTTAAAGAAGTTTCAAGAAGTTTGAGAAAGAGAGGAGAAATTTAGGACAACAGCTTGAAAAGATGGAGGGTCTAGTGAAGTTTTTTCCTTTCTTTAAGGACTAGAGAGACTTGATCATGTTTGAAGATAGTAGAGAAGTAACCACCTGATAGGAAGAGGTTGAAGATTTGAGAGGAGTGGAATGATTAAGGGTATAATCTGCTAGACATGAGAGGGGATAGGATCAAGAATATATATGGGGGGTTGGTCTGGGCAAGGACAACCTCTTTGTCAGAGACTGAGGGAAAGGAGAAGAGAGTGGGAAATGATGTCAAGGGGTTTTGAGATGAAGATAATGGGAAGGCAGTTTGACTCTATATTGTCTTCTATTCTTAAAATCTCACCTCTTTGTCTGATTGATGATTGTGTCTAGCCAAATTCCAACTCTGGATTTCTCTCACCATTTGCTTCCTCTACTCCTTCTCACATGCAGCTAAATGGAGCTGGTAGGAAATCACACAGTAGAGGCAAATGGATCCACTACAAATTAAGGCCATCTAATATGAGCTGGACTGTCATTGAAACAACATTCCTTTTACTCCCCCCTAATTGATTTTGTCTCCCACATCCCATGAAGGCTTCTGTACATTAGCACTTCTAAACTGAGAACTTCTCTTCATACTTTTAGAAAAAAATAGAGACCATTCACTGTGACCTTCCTCTTCCCTCCTTAAAGTCGCAGAACCCCTTGATATCATCTGCCATTCCATATTCCTTTACTTTGGTCTCCAATGATGAAATGGCTTTTCTCCTCACCACGGCCAACCATATGTGTGTGTGTGTGTGTGTGTGTGTGTGTGTGTGTGTGTGTGTGTGTGTATATATAATATATATATATATATATGTATATATGTATATGTATATATGTGTGTGTATATATATCCTTAATGTTTTCCCTTTTTATCTTTTCCTGAAGATTGCACCCCCCCACAATACTCTCTCTTTATTCTTCAACTTCTTACTTATCTACTGATTCCTTCCCTTCTGTCTCCAAATATGCCCAAGTCTCTCTTAGCCTTAAAAACACACATCTTATTGAACTGTTTACTTTCCTGCATGGAAAGATGATATTTATAACTCATGAGACCTTTGTCAGTATTAGGGTAGTTGGAGGAAAAAAATTATATGTATGTATGTATATAGATAGATAGATAGATAGATAGATAGAAGGCACAGGGTGAGTTGAAGATTAAGGGGTCATATCTGGAGAATATGATTAAGGGATGAGGGAGGATTATACTTGGTGAAGAAGAAAGGGAGAGGTAGAATGGGGTAAATTATCTCACAAAGAAAAAACAGAAAAGAAAAGTCTCTTACAGTGGAGGGGAAGTAGGGGAAGGTGAGAGGGAATGAGTAAATCTTATTCTTACAGGATTTGGCTTAAGGAGGGAATAACATACACATTCAATTGGGTATGGAAGTTTGTGTTACCCCACAAGAAAATAGGGGGAGAAGGGGACAAGAGAGCAGGGGGATGATAGAGAGGAGGGCAGATTGGAAAAGGGTGTAATCAGAAGTAAATACTTCTGAGGAGGAACAGGGTCAAAAGAAAGAATAGAATAAATGGAGGGCAGAATGGATTAAGGGATGGAGTTAGTTTTTCCTCAACATGTCTGCTGTGGAAGTGTTTTGCATAACTGTCCATGTATAACCTGTATTGAGTTGCTTGCCTTTTCAATGGGGGTGGTTGGGGAGGGAGGAGGAGAGCGGGTTTGGAGCCTAAAGTTTTGGAAACATATGTTTAAGAGAAAAGTTTTCACGTGCTACTGGGAAATGAGAAATACAGGAAGTCTGTCCTGCCCTACAGGGGAATGGAGGGGGAAGGGGATAAGAGAAGGGGGGAGAGAGAGAGGAGAGGACAGACTTGGGGAAGGGATGTTAAGAATGCATGCCATCTTGGGGTGGGGGGAGGGTGAGATGGGGTGAAAATTTGGAACTCAAAAACTTGTGGAAATGAATGTTGAAAACTGCAAATAAATAAATTTAAATAAAAAAACCCCACACACCTTAGTAGATTTTGTCATTCCCTCAAAATGTCACCCACAATCTTGTTTTGCTTTCACAGGCAAACTCATACAAAAAGCTGTCTGTACTCACTGACTCCCCTTCTTCTCCTCATCTCAACCCTTTACAATCTGGCTTCTGACCTTCTTACTCAACTAGGACTGCACTCTTTGCACTCTTCAAAGTTATCAGTGATTTCTAAATTGCGAAGTATCATGGCCTTTTTATAATCCTCAACCTTTTTGACCTCTCAGCAGCATTTGACACTGTTGGCCACCCTTTCCTTCTGGTCTTCTGTGGTACTACTCTCTTTTGGATTTCTTTCTGCCTGCCTCATCACTCTCGGTCAGTCTTCTCTGGTGGACCATCATCATCTGTATTCTACTTTTGAACTGAGGGATGTATACCAAGGTTCTTCCTTGGGCACTCTTCCTTCTCTCCTTTCTCTGTCTTGGTGACTCCATTAACTCTAACGAGCTTAGCTATCATCTCTACGCAGCTGACTCCTGGCTCTATATATTTGGGCCTAGTCTCTCTCATGAGCTCCAGTTGTGAGTTTCCAGCTGTTTATTGGACACTTCAAACTAGATCTCCCATAGTCATCAAAGTCAACATGTTCAAAACAGAACTCACTATCTTTCACAGAAAAATTTTCTCTTTGAAACATCTGTATTTCTATCTTAGAGTACCATCATTTTTTCAGTCACCCAGGTTTGTGACCTTGTTCTTATCCTTGACTCCTAACTCTTCTTTATACCTCATATTCAATCAATTGCTGAATCTTGTCAGTTCTGCTTCTATAACATTTCCTGCATATGTCCCTTTCTCTCTACCCAGACTACCACTGCCTTAGTTTGGGTACTCATTATCTATTGCAATAGCCTCTTTGTTTTTGACAATAACCACTTAACTGGTTTCCCTGTCTCAGATCTTTCTCTACTGTATTCCCTACTTTTCCCTTTAGACAGCTGTTAGTCCTTTTCTTAAAGCACAGATCTGACCTTGTTACTCCATAACTCAATGCATTCCCTTATCTTTAGGATCCAATATGTATTGCTATGTCAGTTTTTAAATCTCTTCACAACTTGGTCACAAGCTAACTTTCCAACTTTGTTACCCATTTCTCTCCTTCCCATGTCCTATGATCCAGTCAATCTGGCCTTCTTACTGTGCCTTGAAAATGAAACCCCATCTTCCATTTCGGTGCCTTTATCCTGGCTGTCCCATGCCTGGAATTCACTCTTTCCATACTCCTAAGACTCAGCTCAAGTGCCATCTTCTACACAAAGCTTTTCCTATTCTTGTTTCCCTCTCCAAATTACCTTGTATTTATTTTAGCATGTATTTTCTACATGCCTAAATATGTACACATTGCTTCTCCCAATAGAATGTAAGGCCCTTGAAGTCAAAGAATGTTTCATTCTTGTCTTTTGTATACCGAATGCTTGGCACGTAATAGAGACTTAATAAACCCTTGTTGATTGATTGATTGAAAGCAACAGCGTGTGACTGAAAAGCAGGAGCAGAAATTATAAATGATCCAGAGGTATTCTGACCACAGACCTGCCTGAAAGAGTTTAAAGTTTTTAATAGCCCAGAGCTATCTTGGTCCTGGCTATTTAACTCTGAAAGATCTGTAATACAAATTCCAGTATAAATTCTTCCCTGTCTAGCTGCTCACCTTTTGAAACATGGCATCATCTCTTGGGAGCAAGCAGTAGGAAAGAGCAACAATAATGAGAAAAATGTAAGAGTGGGTGATCAGGGGCCTCCACGGTAGGCAACTTGGGAGAAGAACTGGTAAATCACTCTTGACAGTGGATTATATTAACTATGGAGTGCAGTTCCAATGGGGAAGCAAGGTTGGTGTGGCTGAGACCAATGACAGAAAAATGGAGTATTGCCTAGAGGAGAGTCATGAGGCATGATGAGGTGGAGCAAATCCAGGCATTGTCCCTCTCTGGGGTCCTATCCAGGGCAATACTATAAGTCACACAAAGTAGAGTCATTAGTGTCTTGAAAGTAGAAGGTTTTCCTGTACTCTCTAGTGAACTTGAGTTATTTTTCCTTATGGGAGCCCTACTTAGTGTAGTACTGTAAGTCTAGAGGACCCTACAGGTGTCTGCAGGAAGTTGGAATTTTTTTTTTTAGAGAGGCAATTGGGGTTAAGTGACTTGCCCAGAGTCACACAGCTAGGAAGTATTATGTGTCTGAGGCTGGATTTGAACTCAGGTCCTCCTGACTCCAGGGCTGGTACTCTATCCACTGTGCCATCTAGCTGCCCCCTGGAAGATGGAATTTCACTGCAAAAGAAGAGAGCTTTTTTTTTGGGGGGGGTTAATGGGATCATGTGTGAATTCTTTCATTATCCTTTACTGCATTAAACAAACACGGTCCTGTTTGATGCCTTCTGAGCCTGAATGCTTCCAGTTGGCTACTCTTTTTAGGTAAAGTAAAGGTAGCTGAGTGGCACAGTGGATAGAGGACTGGGCTTAGAGTCAGGAAGATCTGAGTTCAAATCAGGCCTCAGACATTTGCTAGCTATGTGACCTTGGGCAAGTCACTTAACCACTGTTTTCTTCAGTTTCTTTAACTGTAAAATAAGGATAATAACATCATTTACCTCATAAAGTTGCTGTGAGGATTAAATGAGATAATACTTGTAAATCACTTAGCCTAATATCTGGCACATAGCAGTTATTTAAAAATGCTTAAAAATGCTAATAAAATACTTTCTCCCATTCCTGTTAGGGCATCAATCAGAGGTACCAATGCTTCAAGAGGGATTATGTCACTTTTGGCATTGGATTCAACATTGTTAGAGCCAGGAGTCCTCTACAACACCAATCTCAGATAAAAATACAATTCTCCAGCCTACTATTTGTAAAGTCCTTAAAATATCTGGGAAAAGATACATGCTGATATTCCCAGGTGCCGCCCGAGTGAGGGCATATGAGTCAAACTTGGGAGAAAAGTGAGCCAATGGCCATCCTTTAGGGTATTTCAATGCTGACATGCTTAGATTTTTCCTGACTGGGAGAAGACAAGTCTATGGGAAAAATAAGAGTCTCTTTTCCCCAAAGTGTACCTGGGCTTTCCTCTGATGTAGGAGTGAAAATTCAGAACTAGAAATAAAAAATAAAGGTGCCAGATCAGAGATCTAGTAGGAACCCACCATTTTTAAAACTTAAGTCTCAAAAGGAAGAAATGTTTTAGTTATTAAATGTGCCTGAGTGCACAAAAGGCCATTTGTTAGGCAGAGGTAAAGAAAACATTCCTGCTGTGGGGATCTATCAGAGGTGGCAATGTTGCTTCCTTTTAGCCTTGGATCCAACAAAGTTAGAGCCAGGGGCCTTCCATAATACTAACTTCAGAAAAAAAATATGGTCCTTCAATCCACCATTTTCAAAGCCTTGGAATAGTTGAGAAGAGACATTGAGGACCACATGGTATTTTGTCTTTCAAGAACAGAACTAAAAAACATTCACTACTTGATGCTTTTCCAGCTCAGTATTTGCCACCATCCTCACTGGGCACCTTTTTACATTCAAAAGCTATTTAAAAATAGTAGCACATCTGATTTTTTAAAACTCATTTCCAGGCAGTGCAGATGTGTTATCAATGAAAGGATGTTCCCTGAACCAAAGTGCTTTCTGCAGGCCACATGATACTCCCTTTTGGCTTTCATTCCCAGGCCAAGTGCCTCTTATGAATCATACATTATTTCCTGGTACCACATCCCGAAGCTGGTAACTGCTCAGGGAAGTGAGATCTGTTGTCAGGGTGAAGGAATGGATATTTTACATAGGGGAGTGCAGAGTGCCACTGGCGTCACCTAGCAAGGAGGAGAAGAAGAAGAGAGGGACACCATCAAAACTGAAATGCTGAATTTGATTATTTTTAAGGCTCCTGTCTAAAGGAGTGTTACAGCCAAATGCTGCCAACAGTCTATAATGACAGAAGCCCTTGGAACAGTTGATTGTGTAGAATTACTCATATAACAGACTTTATCCTAAGAAAAGTTTTTGTTTCAATCTATAAATGACCATATGGAGTAACAGTTTAGGTGAAAAAGATAAGTAATACCCCTCCCCGCAATCCAACCCCAACACCTCAAAAAACCCTTCCCACATCCCCACACATGAAAGGGGGAGAGGAGATCATTGT
This sequence comes from Phascolarctos cinereus, assembly GCF_003287225.1. Lineage (NCBI taxonomy): Eukaryota > Metazoa > Chordata > Mammalia > Diprotodontia > Phascolarctidae > Phascolarctos > Phascolarctos cinereus. Next base: position 212,724,286 of record NW_027555847.1, read on the forward strand.
TCTAGGCAGAAGTTTCAACAGCTGATGATGATGACATATAAGAAAACTAATGAAAGATACAGCAGCACCTTATGGCATAACAGAAACAAGTGATTGAAAAATTAAAAAAAACCCCATAAATTAAACATTGAGATAACTTCTACTTAAATATGATGATCAGATCATTAACAGATGACTGTAGGAGGCATAAGATGTCTCTAACAGTTGCAAAAAGTATTTTTTAAGTGATGAAAGGACCATTTCTTAAGTTTTTAGTTTTGTCTTTTATTATAAGTTCCCAGCTCCAAGTTCTTTCATAATGAAATGTTTAGTTAAAACCTGGGAGGTCTCTGTTGATATTTAACTTAAATGATTAATTGATAAAGCATTTATTAAGTGCTTACTACACAATCTACTTCCTGTCCTTGACGAACTTCTATTCTAATGGAGTGGGGGCAGGGAAGGAAGACAACACATAAAAGAGACCTAGATAGTGGGGAGAGATGTCCCAGAAGTGAGAATTAGATTTAGTCCTGGACAATGCAAGGCAAAAGCTCATTTATTAAAGCCCAAGATGGTTTCATGGACCTGAAATCCAAGGTTCTGGTGGAAGGAGGATGAGAGGGATGAGGACAATGGTCAGAATGCAAGTAGCATGGTTGAAGATTTATAAGATGAATTGGCTATCTTCTCACAAATGTGTGTGTGTATATATATATATATATATATATATATATTATATATATATACATATATATATATATATATATACACATATATATATATATATATATGTGGGAAAAAAATACGTACACAGCTCCAGTGGATTCTCCTACTGGAGGTGTAGGAGTGGGGAGGTGAGGTAGAGGGTAAGAAGTCATTGTTTTCTAGTCCTTTGTGGAAGATGATAGTAAATTATGTATTAGGACCATAGGTTCATAGATTTAGAAATGGAAGGGATTTTAGAGGCCATCTAATCCAACCCCTGTTCCCCTTCATTTTCTATATGAGGTAATGAAGCCAGTGAATGGAGATGAATGAATGAATGAAAAAGCACTTATTAACCTCTTACACTGTGCTAAGTAAGCCCTGGGGAAACAACTAGAAAAGTCAGACAGTCTCTGCTCTTGAGGAACTCACATTCAATCAAATGGATCCTCCTACGGGTATGAGGGGGTAGGATAGAGGATGGGAAGGCATTTTTTTTTAGTGCTTTGTGGGTGATGATTGGGTATAGGACCCTATGGGTTTGTAGATTTAGAGTTGGAAGGAACCTTGTTGTTGTAAAGTCATTTCAATTGTGTCTGACTCTTCTGGACTGCATTTGAGGTTTTCTTGGCAAAGATATTGGAGTGGTTTGCCATTTCCTCCTTTAGCTCATACAAATAAGGAAACCGAGGCAGACAGGGTTAAATGGTTTGCCCAGGGTCACACAGCTAGTAAGTGTCTGAGGCTGAATCTGGACTCATAAAGATAAGTCTTCCTGATTCCAAGCCCAGTGCTTTATCCACTGTGCCACCTAGCTATCCCAGAAAGGATCTTCGAGGCCATTTAGTTTAATCCAGTTCTGTCTCACCCTCTGATTCAGAAACTACCCTTTTCATCTACACAGTTTCTCAGGCCACATTGATTCTTGGGCCACGCCTTGTGTACTCTGCCCTTTATAGTCTAAAACAAATACCCAGAAGGTAGATTTCTTACCACCCTGTCAATATGATCATCTGCATCAAAGGAGTCCAGTGTAATTTAAAAAAGCATTTGTGAATCATCTACAATGTGTTAGGGACTAGGGGCACAACGTCAAATGAAAAGCAGTTCCTATTTTCAAGGAGCTTAGAGTCACAGGGAGGAAGGGAGATGTGACGTATAGAGACATATGTATGCGTATGTATTTTTAAAGAGACAAATATGTGTATATTTGTATATATACATACACATGTTTGCATATGTATATACACACGTACTTTCATATTTGTATACATGTATATATACATGCACACATATTTGTACACATATGTATCTATATACATGCATACATTTGTATATGCAGGTATAGATACACACATACATTTGTCTTTATATGTGCATATCTATCTATCTATCTATATACACATATGCACACACACATATATGTTTCTTTATATGTTACATTTCCCCACCCAGTAGGCTGGCAGCTCCCTGAAGGCAGAGAATATCTATATCTATAGATACATAGCTACATATGCATATTTCTTTCTTCTCAAATTATATGTATATATTGACATATCTAAATATACCTATATACATATAAATATATTTATATGTCTAGAAAAATGTATCAATATATGCATATAATCTGAGGAGAAAGAGTCATGGTGAAACAGAAAGACAGAGACAGACAGAAAGCAGACATAGGCAGGGACAGACCGAGAAAGAGAACTAACCACTAGTAGAGCCAAGAAAAGATTCCCTTAGAAGATAGGACATGAACAGAACCTTGGAGAAGGCTAGTGACTCTAAGAAGCAGAGGTAAAGAGGAGGAAGTTCATTACAGGCATGGGGGACAGCATTTGCAAAGGCACAGGGGTAGAAGGTAGAATGTCAAGTTCAAGAACTAAAAGTAGTCTAGTTTGCCTGGAATGTAGAATGTATGATTATGATTATGAGTATGTGTATGTGTATGTGTATATGTATGTATACATGCTTATGCATTGAATATATGTACATGTTTGTGAATATGTGTGTGTTCACGTATCTGTATATATGTATGCATTTGATATGTGTGTATGTTTATATGAATGTGTGTGTATGTGTAGGGGACTAATGCGAAATAGGACTGGAAAGTTAGGCTGGATCTAGATTGCAAAAGGATTTATAAGCTGAGTAGTTTGTATTTTAATCTGTATTTTAGGCAGTAGGAAACTTTAGAAGGTACTTGAATTGGGGAATTATGAGGTCAGATTTATGTCATAGGAAGATTATATCGGCAGTTATGTATGGAGCATAAATTGGAGGGACAAGTCTGGAAGCTGGGAATCCAATTAGAAGGCCAAGCAAGAGGTGGTGATGGACTTAATGGGGATATGTGAGAGAGATATTATGGAGAAAGAATCCACCAGATTTGGAAATTGGATATGGATGAGTTTGAGGTAGAGTAGAGGTAAGAGTCAAGAATGACTGTGAACTTGGGTGAGTGGAAATGTGGTCATGCCTTCATAAAAAGTTGGGTAGTTCTAGGTCTATATCCCAAAGGCATAAAAAAGGGAAAAGGACCTATTTGTATAAAAATATTTGTAGCAACTAAGAATTTTGTGGTGGCTAAGAATTGGAAGTCAAGAGGATGCCCATTGATTGGGGAATAGCTAAACAAGGCTGTGGTATGTGATTGTGTTAGAATAATATCATCCTGCTTGTCAGTGAGTGAAGTGAGCAGAACCAAGAGAATATTGTACATGGTAAAAGCAATATTATACAATGAAGAGCTGTGAATGACAGTTCTCCTCATCACTGCAAAGATCCAAGATAATCCCACACCTCCAGAGAAAGAACTGATATTGGTTGAATACAGACTGAAGCATACCTTCTTTCTTTCTTTCTTTCTTTCTTTCTTTCTTTCTTTCTTTCTTTCTTTCTTTCTTTCTTTCTTTCTTTCTTTCTTTTCTTCTTTCTTTCTTTCTTTCTTTCTTTCCTTCTTTCTTCTTTCCTTCTTTCCTTCTTTCCTTCTTTCCTTCTTTCCTTCTTTCTTTCTTTCTTTTCTTTCTTTCTTTCTTTCTTTTCTTTCTTCTTTCTTTCTTTCTTTCTTTCTTTCTTTCTTTCTTTCTTTCTTTCTTTCTTTCTTTCTTTCTTTCTTTCTTTCTTTCTTTCTTTCCTTCCTTCCTTCCTTCCTTCACAATGGGGTTAAGTGACTTGGGGTCACATAGCTATTAAATGTTATGTGTCTGAGGCTGAATTTGAACTCAGGTCCTCCTGAATGCAAGGCTGGTGCTCTATCTACTGCGCCACATAGCTGCCCCGCTTTCATTCTTTTAAAAAAAATTTGAATCCTCTTGTACAAAATGACTAACACAGAAATGTTTTACATGACTGAGCATGTATAACCTATATAGGATTGCTTATAGTCTCAGGGAGGGGAAAGGGGAGAGAGAGGGATAGAATTTGGAACTCAAAACTTAAAAAAACCCAAATGTTAAACAATTGTTTCAACATGTAACTGGGGAAAAATAAATATTATGTATATTTTAAAGAAATAAAGCAGTTCAATCAATCAATCAATCAACAAATATGTATTAAGCACTTACTACATGTCAGGCAGTATTCTAGGTTCTGGGGATGTGAGTACAAAGAAGGAAATTATCCCTGTTGTCAATGAGTTGTATTCTAATAGTATGGCAGACAGACAGGATTGGGGAGGGGGAAGATAATGAGAATGTAATCAATTGCATTCTGAGTATGGAGGAGACACAAGATTAGGAGGGAAGATAATTTGGACGTGTTGAGTTTAACATGTCTATGGACATCAAGAAGAGATTGAGAAAGCAGTGCCTTGAAAACCCAGGGAAGAGAGAGTGTTCAGAAGGAAGATGTGGTCGACAATATCAGTTACAGGAGAGAGGTCAAGAAGGATAAGGACTGAGACCAGGTCATATTTTCACTGTAAAATGTTAATGTTTTATTGATACCTTTTGTTTTTTCCTCACAGTCATCTCTCCCCACCAAGTCTCACAATGAGCAAGTGTAAACAGAAATGCCAGACTGGGATCATGCCAGCATGTCTATAGAGTACCAAATCCAAGAACTGAGAGATTGAAACCTATGAGATTAGAAAGTTAAAATTCAATTTTCCTAAACTTCAGTCTTTTTTTTTCTTCTTTCCGGCAGTTGGGGCTAAGTGACTTGCCCAGGGTCACACAGTTAGTAAGTGTCAAGTGTTTGGTCCAAATTTGAACTCAGGTCCTCCTGACTCTAGGGCTGGTGCTCTGTCCACTGCACCACCTAGCTGCCCCAATTTGGGGTTTTCTTGGCAAAGATCTTGGAGTGATTTGCCGTTTCCTTCTCATTTCACAGATGAGGAAACTGAGGCCAACAGGGTCACACAGCTAGTAAGTGTCTGAGGCCAGATTTGGACTCAGGAAGATGAGTCTTGTTGACTCCAGGCCCAGCACTCTATCCACTGTGCCACTGAGGATACTAGACTATGGACCTAAGTGAGAAGGTACTTTCCACTTTTATTTCTATTTATTTATTTACTTTCAATATATAGCTCCTAGGTGGAGAGTTGGAAAGGAGCTTTGAAACCATCTAGTCTAATCCCCTTATTTTACGGGTGAGGATACTGTGAGGCTACAGAGGTTAAGGGCTTGTCACACAGCAAGTGATGGCAGGCAGCAATACTACCAACATCGCCGTGTGAAGGAAGCTTCTACTTCAGGCCCCTTAGGTAGGATAGCAATGACATGCTAGAGCTGGTGTGGCCACAGCCAGGTTCTGCCAAGCCTTCTGACTAAACCACCCCTGGCTGGTACTGACACAACCCTTCTCCCAGAGTATCCCTCGTACTTCCAACCCTGGTGTGCCCGCTCAGGTCGGCTAGCTCCTGGCCAACTTGACAATCCCTCCACGAATGCTGAGGTCAATTCCGGTTTGTCTTCCAGTACTGATAAGGAAATGTGTGCCTTCAGGGATAAGGGAAGCAATGCATGTCATCTGTGTTGACCAAATGGACTATTTCATCAACTTAACAAGCATTTGGAGCCCTCCGAATTGTTCCCAGAGGCCTGCTATCTTTCCTAACCCATCTCAGGTGACTGAGGAAGGAGGCGCAGCCGTGATGCTGCTGTTGCTTTTATCAGTTGTCAGTTGCAATCATGTTGCTCTCACTCATACACCCTTCTCATTCAAAGCCATGTTCTCTTTCCTCTCGTGCTCCAGCACATCCTCCTCCCGTGGGGAGACTTCCGGAAGCTCAGAAACTTGCCATTGAGATATGCTATGTAATGCACAATCTGTCCAGGATTTCTCATCGCACTAGTACAGCTGAATAGGAGGTGCAGTAGGTCTCAAAGGCAGAATCCCCCCTCCTACCCTCTTCTGCAGTGCAGCCTGATTCTCCCACTCCTACTCCTTCTTTCCCTTTCTCCTATACATAGATTCCCTTCTGTTCTGTGACAACACACAAACCACCATGCCTCCCAAACCCTTGACGCTCCTTCACACACATTGATTCTTTTGCACACATTCTGCGCTGCACAAATGAGATCCTACCACCAGCTCTCCTATCAACAATACACAAGCCAGACTTCCTTCCATAGGAAAGCGGCTAGTATCTTTATACTTATTTTTATTTGATTTAATCTTGATTCAAATAATAGTGAGGAGTGTTTTATCCCTTTATTTATTGGGAAAGTTTCAGTATGTTTCCACTGCAAATAATAATAACTCTTGGTTTTAAATAAAAATTTTGATTGAATAAGAATCCTTTCATCTTCATGCTTTTTGGAGAAAGTTCCAGTATTTGGAACAAATATGTGACAAGTATATGTTTTTTTTCCCCTGCAGCTATTGACTTAGTTAAGTGGTTTAAAAATTTTGTTTTTGTTGTTTATGTGATTATTTGTGGTAATTGTTTATCTAATTATTATTTTTTTAAATGAGGCAATTGGGGTTAAGTGACTTGCCCAGGGTCGCACAGCTATTAAGTGTCAAGTGCTTGGTCTGAGGCCGGATTTGAACTCAGGTGCTCCTGACTTCAGGGCCAGTGCTCTATCCACTGTGCCACCTACCTGCCCCTGAAAATAAATTATTAATAAGAAATAAAATTTACTATTATAGTGTTTTTGAAGAGATTTTATTACATTTGCCCAAATATTTATCGGTGAGATTAGTATCTAGTTTTCTTTCTCTGTATTATCTGGCTTGGGTTTCATGACTATTTTTGTCTCATAAAAAAGTTTGGTAGGGTGCCTTCTTTTGCAATTACTGAGAATAATTTTTGGAGCAAAGTAATTAATTATTCTTTGAATGCTTGATAGTATTTGTTTGTACCACCATCTAGACCAAGGTCCTTTTCTTTTGGTAGTTCATTTATGGCTTGTTTAGGTTTTTCTTGGGGAGGGTGTATTATTTTACATTTTTTTGTAAGTATATATTTCCTTTAAATTCTCAGTTTTTCTCAATTTTAATTTTGTATAGGAGTTTCTGATAATTATTTTTATTTCCTTTCTTTTGTGAATTCACTTTCTTCCTTTTTTATTTTAATTTGATTTTTTCTCTTTTGATCAGATTAACTAAAAGTATATTTACTTTATCAATCTTAAAAACATCACGTTTATATACTCTTACTATGGATTTTTTGTTTTCCATTTTATCCATTTCTCCTCTTTTCCAGTATTTCTTCTTTTGCGCTTGTTTTATGTGTTCATTAAGTTGTTATTTTCTAGTTTTAAAGAATTATATGCTCACTTTATCCTCTCACATACATAGTATGTATATGTATATACATACATACATATACATATATAAATTTTTAAAAAGAAATCCAATTTTTCCTGAGGACTACTTTAGCTATAGCCCCCAAATTTTGGTATGTTGTCTTATTGCTGTAATTTTCTTTTATGTAATTATTAATTGTGTATATGATTTATTCTTTTGCCCACTCATTATGTAAAATGCCATTAATCTCCATTAGCTTCCATTTGGCTATGGATGTTTTGTGTTCTCTATATTTCTTACTATTTTTGTTACATTTTGGTCTATAAAGGATGTTTCCATCTTATAACATTTAGTTGAGTCCTAACAATGTTTTATTTTTTTTAAAGTACCATGTAATGATGAAAAAATGGATACATGCTTCCAATTTTCTATTAGTCTCTTTAGCTACATATTTACTTTTTTTTGGTCATCTTTTTATTTATTTTTTTTATTTATTCAACTCTGAGAGAAGAATATTAAAATCTCTTATAATTATTATGTCATTAAGTTTTGGTTTATTTCAATTAGCTTTTTTAAAAAATGAATTTAGATGCTATTCCATTTGATATGTTTGGTGTTTGTATTGTTTCATTGCCTATGATGCATTTAAACTTAATTCAATTTCCCTGTTTATCTTTCTAGACCTTATGGTTTTGTACTGTTGTTCTGCCTGCTTTAATGATTTTAACTTTTGGTTTTTAGAATTTCTTGATACATAGTAAATTTTGTTCCAGCATCTCATTTTCATTCTAAATATGCCTTTGCTTTTAAAACATGCTTTCTGTGTGTATGAAATTCATGGATTTTGTTTTATTATCTATTCTACCATTCTCTAACATTTTGTTGGGGAGTTGTTATAATTGTTAGGTTTGCATTTTTGATTACTTAATTCTTTCGTATTTATTTCCCCCATTCTACTTTTAAGTTGGCACTTGGTCCTAACAATTAGTTTTGCTTTCACTAATTTAATTCCATACTTTTCCCATAGTCACTCTCCATGTACTTTCCACTTACTTGCCCTATCTTGATTTCTCTAACTTCACTTTATTTGTTTCCTTTTCCTTCCTTCCTTCCTTCCTCCCTTCCTTCCTTCCCTCCTTCCTTCCCTCCTTCCTTCCTTCCTTCCTTCCTTCCTCCCTTCCTTCCTTCCTTCCTTCCTTCCTCCCTTCCTTCCTTCCTTCCTCCCTTCCTTCCTTCCTCCCTCCTTCCTTCCTCCCTCCTTCCTTCCTTCCTTCCTTCCTCTCCTTCCTTCCTTCCTTCTTCCTTCCTTCCTTTCCTTCCTCCTCCTTCTCCTTCCTTCCTTCCCTTCCTCCTTCCTTCCTTCCTTCCTTCCTTCCTTCCTTCCTTCTTCCTTCCTTCCTTCCTTCCTTTCCTCTCCCTCCTCCTTCCCTTCCTTCCTTCCTTCCTTCCTTCTCCCTTCCTTCCTCCCTTCCTTCCTTCCTTCCTCCCTCCTCCCCCCCTCCCTCCCTCCCTCCTCCTCCTCCTTCCTCCCTCCCTCCTCCTTCCCTCCTCCCCCCCCTCCTTCCCTCCCTCCCTCCCTCCCTCCCTTCCTTCCTTCCTTCCTTCCTTCCTTCCTTCCTTCCTTCCTTCCTTCCTTCCTTCCTTCCTTCCTTCCTTCCTTTCCTCTCCCTCCTCCCTCCCTCCCTCCCTCCCTCCCTTCCTTCCTTCCTTTCCTTCCTCCTTCCTTCCTTCCTTCCTTCCTCCCTCCTTCCCTTCCTTCTTCCTTCCTTCCTCCCTTCCTTCCTTCCTTCCTTCCTTCCTTCCTTCCTTCCTTCCTTCCTTCCTTCCTTCCCTTCCTTCCTTCCCTTCCTTCCTCCCTTCCTCCCTTCCCCCTTCCTTCCTTCCTTCCTTCCTTCCTTCCTCCCTTCCTTCCTTCCTTCCTTCCTTCCTCCCTTCCTCCCTTCCTTCCTCCCTTCCTTCCTTCCTTCCTCCCTTCCTTCCTTCCTTCCTTCCTTCCTTCCTCCCTTCCTTCCTTCCTCCCTTCCTTCCTTCCTTCCTTCCTTCCTTCCCCCTTCCTTCCTCCTTCCTTCCTTCCTCCCTTCCTTCCTTCCTTCCTTCCTTCCTTCCTTCCTTCCTTCCTCCCTCCTTCCCTTCCTTCCTTCCTTCCTTCCTTCCTCCCTTCCTTCCTTCCTTCCTTCCTTCCTTCCTTCCTTCCTTCCTTCCTTCCTCCCTTCCTTCCTTCCTTCCTCCCTCCCTTCCCTCCTCCCTCCCTCCTCCCTCCTTTCCTTCCTCCCTCCCTCCTCCTTCCCCCTCCCTCCCTCCTTCCCTCCCTTCCTTCCTTCCTTCCTTCCTTCCTTCCTTCCTTCCTTCCTTCCTTCCTTCCTTCCCCTTCCTTCCTTCCTTCCTTCCTTCCTTCCTCCCTCCCTCCCTCCCTCCCTTCCTTCCTTCCTTCCTTCCTTCCTTCCTTCCTTCCTTCCTTCCTTCCTTCCTTCCTTCCTTCCTTCCTTCCTTCCTTCCTTCCTTCCTTCCTTCCTTCCTTCTTTCCTTCCTTCCTTCTTCTGCCCATGTAAAAGATGGCTTCAAAACTCTCGGTGTTCTCTCCCTCTCTGTTTACTGGGTAAAATTCATTTGTGTTACCCTTTTCCAAGAAATGTTAATTTATATTTTCCTCCTTTCTTTTCTTATCTTGATTTTCTTAAATGACCTGTCCAGGGTCACAGAGCTAGTGTTTGAGGTTGTATTGAATTCATGTCTTTTGGCTCTAAATCTAATGCTCTATCAGTTGTGCTGCCTACCTTTTACATCTGTGTACAGGATAGTAACTGATCATTGTAAGCATGATTTTTTCCTGGGAGTACTGCCTCTAAAATTGCCTGGCCATTGCCAGGAGTAAAGGTCTTCAGTTATTCTCACAAGTGAGGATCAAAGGTCCTCTGGAGAAGACGTTTATAGTTTTATTCCCCCTGAGATTCTATATATCAATGTTAGCTCATATTATATAGAGGAGCAAGGCATAAACCTCCAAAATGCAAAGATCCCAATGTGGGATTAATATGATTATATATAAATGTGTGAAGGCAGCTAGGTGGTGCAGTGGATAGAGTGCCAGGCCTGCAGTCAGGAAAGCTTATCTTCCTGAGTTCAAATATGGCCTCAGACAACTATCAGCTATGCGACCCTAGGTAAGTCACTTAACTCTGCCTCATTTTCCTCATCTGTAAAATGATCTGGAGAAGAAAATGGTAAATTCTCCAGTATCTTTGCCAAAAAAACTCCAAATGGGGTCACGACTTGACTGAAATGACTGAACAGCAAAAAAGAGTGCAGGCATGTACATATTTTTGAGCAAGCAATCTCAATTCTTTTGCATTCCTCCAAGGAAGGATGACACTTGCACCTATAAGAATTTGCAAAGGAAACACATCCTCTTCCACATCCAAAGAACAGTCAAAGAGACAGCCATCTAGCTATTATGAAATGAATTATGCAGTTCCTAATTTAATGGATCTTACAAAAGTGCAAGTCCAGAGTTAGACTGTTTTTATACCTAATGAGATTTGCTCAGAGGTTCACAAGACCATATTTGCAGCTCAGAAAATATCACTGGTAATTCAAATTTGAATGTATTTTAAATAGCTTAACATGGAAAGAAATATTGGGAGAAAATATGTTTTACTTCTTAATTATGTGCCAACCCTACCACTGGGGAAAGTACTTCCCTTCTCCATAGATCTGACAGGTACATTTTTCAATGCTCTCCTAATCTATGATATTACCCTTTATGTCAAAAATCATTTATCCGTTTTAACCTTATCTTGGTATGTAGTTTGAGATGTTGGTTTATTCATAGTTTCTGCCAACCTGCTTTCTAATTTTTCTCTGCAATTTTAGTCAAATGTTGAGTTTTTGCCTCCAAAGCTTGGGTCTTTGGGTTTATCAAATGCTATGGTCATTTACTACCGTGTATCACGTACCTAATCTATTCCATTGATCCATCACTCTATTTCTTAGCTAGAACCAGATTGTTTTGATGATTAATACTTTGTAATATAGTTTGAAATCTGGAACTGCTAGACAACATTCCTTCACATTTTTTCATTTCATTTCATTTTTCATTCACATTTCTTGTTATTTTTGAACTTTTGTTCTTCCAGATGAGTTTTGTTATTATTTTTTCTAACTCTATAAAATAATGCTTTCATAGTTTTATTGGTATGGCACCGAATAAGTAAATTAACTTTGGTGGAATTGTCATTTTTATAATATTGGTTCAGCCTAGCCATGAGCAATTGATTTCTCCAATTATTTAAATCTGTCTTTATTTGTGTGAAGTGCTTTGTAATTGTGTTCATATAATCCCTGAGTTTGTTTTGGCAGGTAGACTCCCAAGTATTTTATAATATCTGAAGTTATTTTAAGTCAAAATTCTCTTTCTATCTCTTGTTGCTGGGTTTTGTTGGTAGTGTAGAGAAATGCTGTTGATTTGTGTGGGTTTATTTACATCCTGCAATTTTGTAGAAGTTATTAATTGTTTCAACTAGTTTTTTGGTTGATTCTCTAGAGTTCTCTAAGTATACTATCATATCATCTGCAAAGAATGATAGTTTCATTTTTATGTTGCCTAATTTTATTCCTTTAATTTCTTTTTCTTCTGTTATTGCTTTATCTAGCATTTCTAGTACAATATTGAATAATAATGGTGATAATGGACATCCTTGCTTTTACCCTGATCTTATTGGAAAGGTTTCAAGTTTGCAGGTAATGCTTGCTCTTGGTTTTCAATAGATACTCCTTATCATTTTAAGAAAATTTCCATTTATTCCTATGCTATGTAGTTTTTTTCAAATAAGAATGAGTGTTTTATTTTGTCAATTTTTTTCTGTATTTATTGATATAATCATATGATGTTTTAATTGCTATTGAGATGGTTAATTATGCTGATAGTTTTCCTAATATTGAACCATTCCTGCATTCCTGGTACCTAGTTATATATTGTGATATATTGCTGTAATCTTCTTGCTAGTATTTTATTTGAAATTTTTATATAGATAATTCATTAAGGAAATTTGGTCTATAGTTCTCTTTCTTTATTTTTGCTCCCTCTGGTTTAGGTATCAAAATTATATTTATGTCATGAAAGGATTTTTTACCTATCTTTTCAAATAGTTTATTTAGTATATGGTATTTATATAGTATTGAGATTAATTGTTTCTTAAATGTTTGATAGAATCACTTGTGAATCTATCTGGTCCTGGGGACTTTTTCTTAGAGAGCTCATTTATGGCTTGTTCAAATTCTTTTTCTAAGATAGGGTTATTTAAGTATTGTATTTCTTCTTCTGTTAATCTGGGAAGTTTATATTATCATAAATATACATCTATTTCACTTAAATTGTCAGTTTTACTGGCATATAATTGGGCAAAATAACTCCTAATAATTGCTTTAGTTTCATCTTAATTGGTGGTGCATTTACCCTTTTAATTTTTTGATACTAGTTATTTGGTTTTCTTCTTTTCAAAAGTCAAATTAACCAATTGTTTATCTATTTTATTTTTCATAGAACCTGTTCCTAATTTTATTTATTAGTTGAATTTTTTTAAACTTTTAGATTTATTAATCTCTCCTTTGATCTTCAGGATTTCCATTTTGGTGTGTAATTAGGGATTTTTAACTTGTTCTTTTTCTAGTCCCTTTAGTTGCATGCCCAATTCATTGATGTACTCTTTCTCTCTTTTATTGATGTACATATTTTGAGAAAGACATTTCCCCCAAGTACTGCTTTGTCTGCATCCCATGAATTTTGGAATGTTGTCACATTGTTGTCACTCTTTTTATTGAAATTATTGATTGTTTCTATGATTTGTTCTTTGACCCAGTCATTCTTTAAAATTGGATTGTTTAGTTTCCAATTAACTTTTAATCTATTCTTTCATGGCCCTTTGCTAAATATAATTTTTACTGCATTTATTGCATTATTGCATCATGGTCTAAAAAGGGTACATTTATTATTTCTACATTTTTGCCTTAGGTTGTGAGGTTTTTATGCCCTAATACATCAAGGTGTCATATATAGCTGAGAAAAAGGCATACTCCTTTCTATTCTTGTTTAATTTTCTCCAGAGGTCTATCACATCTAACTTTTCTAAGATTCCATTCATCTCATTGACTTCTTTCTTACTCACTTTATATTTAGATTTATCTAGCTCTGAGAGGGGAAAGTTGAGGACCTCCATTAGTACAATTTTACTATCTATTTCCTCCTGTAATTTATTTAACTTTTCCTTTAAGAATTTGGATGCTATGCCATTTGGTACATATATATTTAGTATTGTATTACTTCATTGTCTACAGTTCCTTTTAGCAAGATGTAGTTTTCTTGCTTATCCCTTTTAATTAAGTCTATTTTAATTTTTGTTTTGTCTAAGATCATGATTGATACCATTGTCTTTTTTATGTCAACTGAAACATAATATATTTTGCTTCAGCCCCTTGTTTTAACTCTGTATGTATTTCTCTGTTTCATGTGTGTTTCTTGTCAACAATATATTATTGGATTTTGGTTTCTAATACACTTTGCTATATGCTCATTTTGTGGGTGAGCTCATCACATTCACATTCATAGTTATGATTACTGGCTATGCATTTCCCACTACCTTTTTTTCTTCTCTTTATCATTTTCTTTCCTTTTAGGATGTCCCTCCTCTAAAGTCTGTTTTGCTTCTGCTTTCTTTTATCTGCCCTGCCTTTTATCACTCCCCTGCATCTATTATCCCATTCCCCTCCTAATTTCCTATTGAGAAAGATAATTTATTTAAGCTATCAAACTGTGCATATCCTTTGACCCAGTGATATTTCTCCTAGGTCTATACTGCAAAGAAATCAAAGAAAGAGGAAAAAGACCCATATGTAGAAACATTTATAGCAGCTGTTTTCATAGTGGCAAAGAATTGGAAACTGAGAGGGATGGCATCAATTGGGGACTGGCTGAACAACTTATAGCATATGAATGTATAGAATACTTTTGTGCTCTAAGAAATATTGATGGAAATGGTCTTAGATAACCCTGTGAAAACTCGTATGAACTGATGCAGTATAAAGTGAGCAGAATCAGGTAAGTTATGCAATAAAAATATTGTAAAGGCAAACAACTTTGAGAAACTTAACATAACAACCACTTTTAATGAAATATGCTACCCACCTCCAGATACAGAGGTGATGGACCCAGAATGCAGATTGAAGCATATCTATCTATAGCTATATAGACACACGAAAGTATATGCTCTAAGTATACAAGTGATCTCTCAAATCATATACTTTCTAACTCTTCCTTTTACTTATCAATATGGCCCTTGCTGGGAGAAAATGATAATCAGTAATTTGCTAGAGCAGTGATTTAAAGAAGAAAAGAAATTTTCACATTATGGGTAGTAGTACCCACTTATGGGCAAAATTTTGAAGTTGAGGAGTTTTGGGCTTCAGTGTCCCATGTCTGCAGGCCTCAGAGCTCAGCTAGCTTTCAATTCATTCCTTTTAAGGAATTAGTTGAATGTCTTAAGTGTTACCCCTTAGAGAGAAACTTGTACTTAAATATGGAGCCTTTGGAGAAAAGCCTTCAAGACACAAAGGAATGAATCTAGAGGTGGAATGTTAGGCATAGGGACAAGCAATAAGGGGAATATTGTCTTTGGAGGCTCCTCAAATCAATCAGTCAATCAATAGCCATTTAATTATTTACTATGTGACAACTGTGTGTGCTAAACTCTGAGGATATAAAAGAAGGCAAAAAACCTTCCCTGCCCTCAAGGAACATACATTCTAATGACAAGGCAACATACAAAAAATTACACAACACATTACATACACACACATATATATGTATACATGCATGTATCTGAGTACATACATGTATGTTTGTATATATTTATATTATATATGTATATATTTATAGGGCAGCTATTTGGCATAGCGGATAGTGCCAGGCCTGGAGTCAGGAAGACTCCTGTTCCTGAAATCAAATCCGGCCTCAGACACTTACTAGCCGTGTGACCCTGGGCAAGTCACTTTACCCTGCTTGCCTCAGTTTTCTCATTTGTAAAATGAGCTGGAGAAGGAAATGGCAGGCTCCAAATGGGGTCATGAAGAGTCAGACAACTGTAAAATGACATATATGTATACATATATATGTATGGGGGGATGCAAGGGAGGGAGAAAAAGGCGGGGAAAGAAGGAGGAAGCAGGAGAGGGAGGGAGGGAGACAGAATAGATGGAAGATAATATGAAATGAGAGCTATAACCAACTGAGTGGGGCGGGGTGGGAACTGGGCGGGGGGGGATGAGTTTTGAATCTTGAAGGAAGCCAGGGAAACTTAAAGAGGTAGAGGTAAGGGGGGAAGAGTGTTCCAGGCATGGGGGACAGCCAGTACAAGGGATGGATATGGGAGATGGAGTGTAACGTTTGAGAAATTGCAAGTAGGCCAGCATTGTTGGATCACAAAAGTGTGTAGCGGGAAGTTGATATATAAGAAGATTGGAAAGGTGGGAAGGCGGTATGCTATGAAGAGTTTTAAATGCTAAACAGAACAGTTTATATTTGATCCTGGAGGTGATAGGGAGCCACTGGAACTCATGGAACAGGTGCATAATACGGTTAGACCTACACTTGAGAAAAATCACTTTTTCTGGGAGTGGAAGCCGTCTCCTGTAATCTCAGCTACGAGGAGGTTCTGCTGGTGGAAGGAACCCTTGGGCTCAGGAGTTCTGGGCCGCAGTGGAGTGTTAAAGTCAATCTGAGACCAAATTAAGTCTAGTACCAAGAGGATAGTGGCAGAGAGGAGAGGAGGGGAGGGAATGGACCAGATCACCTAAGGGAGGGCAAAGTAGCTCAGGTCAGAAATGGAGCCAGCCAAGGTTTCTGTGTTAATTGTAGAAAGATCAGTCCCATGAATGTTCGCTGCACTTCTATCCTTGCCAGGTTAGGGAGACCAAATCTTAAAAAAAAAATAAGAAATTAAAAAATAAAAATCACCTTGGCGCTTGACTGGAGGATGAATTGGGGTGGGGAGAGCAGTGAGAAAGCTTCTGCAATAGATAAGAGCAATTCCATTAGAGTGGCCTCCTCTGTCTTCCATGAAAGCTTTTCTTAAAGACTGAAAAGAGGAATTATTTACAGGCAAGTCATGTCTTTATAATAATAATAGTGGCTAAGATTTACATAGTGCTTACTATGTGCCTGGTGCTTTACAACTATTATTTCATTCGATGCTCACAGCAACCCTGGATTTTTTGTTTTTCAGTTGTGTTGGACTCTCTGTGACCCTGTTTGGGATTTTCCTGGCAGATACCGGAGTGGTTTACCTTTTCTTCTCCAGCTCATTTCATAGATAAGAAACTGAGGCAAACAGGGTTAAGTGACTTGCCCAGAGTCACACAGCTAGTAAATGTCTGAGGCTACATTTGAACTCATGAAAATGACTCTTCCTGACTTCAGGCCTGGCACTCTAACCACTGAGCCACCTAGCAACCCTTTTTACAGATGAGAAAACTGAAGCAGAGGTTAAGAGACTTCCTCAGTGTCACACAGCTGGTAAGTGCCCAAGACCATTTTTGAACTGAACCACCAAGTTGCCCCTGTGACCTGACTCCATAGGTTATTTTATGAGTGGTCTGATAGAATGTCATCTCCTTGAAGGCAGAGGCATTTTTGCATAATTGGGGCTTAGCAGTGCCGGAGACATTGTCGCTTCTTAATATAGATTTGTTAATTGAAGGACTAATTGGTTGGGATGTTGGGAATTTGCCTGGCTGATTTTGGCAAAGCTATCTTGCCCTGGCAGAAGAATGTGTCCTTACCTTCTTTTCCCAATATTCAGCTCAATTGAAAAATAATCATCAATAATAGCATTGAAACTTTCAAAAGATCAGATTCTGGAAAATAGCTACATTTCAAAGAAACAGTACTCTACCAGGAAAAAAAAGATCTTTTCATATATTTTTGACATGCTTTATTTCTGATCTCTTTTTTTTTTGATAACTGAAGGTATGTGAAAGATCCAGTAACGGTTTCTTGGAAATAATAAAATAGCTTCAAGTGACTTATCTGCCAAGAAATCTGATGATGAATATAAGGCTATAAAGGAAGAATCACTTCATATTTCATAAAGCCGCAATTCAGATTCATGGCAGGTGAGGAGTGGAAAGTAGAATTATTCCAAGAATGTTTTATAGTGCGTATGGAGATATTCAGTTCATTGTACCAAAGAAATTCTGACTTGAATTAAGGGAATGAAGATGATCACTTTCTCCTCTCCAGTCTCATTGCTGTGATTTCTTCCCAGAGATGGTGTCAGAACATGGCTAATTGAGTATAAAGACATAACATTGAAGTTTGTCAGACTTCATAGTTTGAGGTAGAATACAGATTTGAATCTTCAGTACCTTAGCTTATCCTAGCCTACTTTTGTTTTTGTTCAGTCATTTTAGTTGTGTCCAACTCTTCTTGAATCCATTTTGGGGTTTTCTTGAAAAAGATACTAGAATGGTTTGCCATTTTCTTCTCCAGCTCATTTTACAGATGAGGAAATGGAGGTGAACAGGTAAAGTGACTTGCCCAGGATCACACAGCTAGTAAGCATCTGAGGCTAGGTTTGAACTCAGGAAGAGTCTTCCTGACTGCAGGCCCAACATTCTATCCATTGTACCTTCTTGCTACCCTGTAGCCTGTTTTACACTGTTTTGGATTAGAAAGGGCTTGTTATTTTTTGTTAATTTAAAAAAATTACATATCAAGAAAATTTTTAGCATTCCTTTCTACAAGATTTTGAATTCCAAATTTTTCTACCTCCTTCCTTCCTAACTTCTGAAAATGGTAGGCAGTTCAATATAGTTTATACATTTGCTATCATGTAAAACAAATTTCCATATTCATCACAGTTGTGGAAGAAGAAACAGATCAAAAGGAAAAAAAATAAACCATGAGAAAGAATAAATCAAGTGAAGAAAAATATGTTTTGCTCTTCATTCAGAGTCCATTAGTTCTTTATCTGGATATAGATAGCGTTTTCCTTTGTGAGTACTTTGTATTTTTGTCTTAGATAATTGTGTTGCTGAAAAGAGCTAAGTCATTCATAGTTGATTATCACACAATATTGCTGATACTGTGTAACGTTTTTCTGGTTCTGCTCATTTCACTTTGCATCAGTTCTTACAAGTCTTTCCAGGTTTTTCTGAAATCTGTCTGTTCATCATTTCTTATAGCACGATTATATTTATATACTACAGCTTGTTCAGCCATTCCCCAATTGATGGGCATCCCCTCAATTTCCAATATTTTGCCACCATGAAAAGGGCTGCTATAAATATTTTTGCACATGTGGGTCCTTTTCCCTTTTTTATGATCTCTTTGGGATACAGAGCTAGTAGTAACATTGCTGGATCAAAGAGCCACACTTTGGTTGCCCCTTCGACATAGTTCCAAATTGTTCTCCAGAATGGTTGGATCAGTTGACAATTCCAATGGCGCATTAGTGTCTCAATTTTCCCACATCCTTTCCAACACTTGTCATTTTCCCTTTTTGTCATATTAGCCAATCTGACTGATATGAGGTGGTATTTCAGAGTTGTTTTAATTTGTATTTCTCTAGTCAAAAGTGATTTAGAGCACACAGGAAGGGCTTTACAAAAATCTTATTTTTATTTATATCTTTTGTTTTCACAAAACCTTTCTTTCCTTTCTCCTATCCTACCACCCATCTCTTAGGGAAAAAACCCAGCAATTCAGCAAAATCAACCAGCACATTTACTGTATCTAATAGTATATGCAATATTTCATAACCCTAGGCCTCTACCTCAGTATAGAGGGGAGAAATATTCATTTTCTCAAGTCTTCTTATGGAGGGTCAAGTTTGATCAACAGAATTACATGGCATTAATTTTTTTCTTTCCATTTACATTATTGTAGCCAATTACATTATTGTAGCCATCCTGTATATTTTCCTGGTTCTGATTATTCCACTCTATCTCAGTTCATATGAGCCTTCCCTTGCTTGGAAAAGACCTCTTGATTCTGAGCATTGTTAGATATTGTTAGACTTAAGGCAAGAAGGGAACTTAGAGGTCATTTAATTCAATCTGCTGTTTTTATGGATAGGGAAACTGACGCCCAGAGAGTTAATAATAATAGATTTAGAGGTAGGAAGGATGTTAGGGGCAGTGTGGAGTAGCTGGAGTTGGCAAGACCCAGGTCAAATCCTACCTCTGACATTCTCTGTGTAATTTAATCTCTGAGCCTCTGTCTGCTCTAATGTAAAAAGAGTGGATTGTTCTAGAAAGTCTTCCAGGTCTCTTTCAGCTTTAAACCTGGGACCCAGTCCCTCATTTTACAGATGAGTAAACAGGCCTAGAAAGGTAAGTAACTTATTCAAGGTCACAGAGGTAGCAACTTGCAGAGCTGGGATTTGAACCTACAATGTTCTCTGACTCTAAATCCAGCATTCTCTGTATTACACCATGTGACCTGCCCAAGGTCACACAGTGTCAGAACTGGGATTCAGACCCAAGACTTTTGTTTCCATATGCATCACATTTCCCACTGACCCTAACACACAAAAAAGTACCCCAAATGCAGTACTTATAGAATCACAGATTTAGAACTAGAAGGAACCTTGCCAACTCATTCATTTTATAGATGAAGAAACTGAGGCCCAGAAAGGTTTAGTGACTTGCGCCATGCCACGCAGCTAGTAAGTGTCTGAGGCAAGATTTAGACTTAGGTCTGTCTGACCCCAACTTATCATGCTATGCATTACTCTTTGTTGCTTCTACTAATGCTACCAGAGCACCTAACCCACATTTATTTATAACATATATAGGTTCAGCTATATAGGTTCATATAGCTTCAGCTTTCCAACTCTAGATGCCAGGAACCTAGGTGGTACAGTGGATAGAGTGCTGGACTTGGAGTCAGAAAGACTCATCTTCCTGAGTTCAAATCCAGCCTTAGATACTTACTAGCTGTGTGACCCTGGGCAAGTCATTTAACTCTGCCTCAGTTTCCTCATCTGTAAAATGGGCTGGAGAAGGAAATGGCAAAACCATTCTAGCATCTTTGCCAAGAAAATCTCAAATGAGGTCACACAGAGTTGGATGTGACTGACATGACTGAACAACAACGAATTTCCTCTCAATGTAGCCCTTGCAGTGGAAGATCTGGGGGGTCCTCCAGGTTTAAAGTTCTATTGGTGGCTTTTACTGGTTTGGACAGAGTCCCCAGCTTGTGAGAAGGGTAAGGGATGAGGGGTGATGGGGAGGAGGTGGAACAGAAACCATATGCGATGGGGTAAGAAGGAGTAGGGATGGGGTCCCTTTAGGAAGTTTGGGGAGTAAGGATAAAGGCTGTACCTGGCAACACTGAGGGAAAGAACAATGCGGGGTCAAACGAAAGTATCAGGACATGTGTTTCTATTCTATTGTTTCTATTTCTCTCCGGTTCAATCAATCAATTGATTAATCAACAATAATTTATTGAGCATCTATTATGTATCAGGCACAGGTGCTTAATAAATGCTTTTTTTTGGCAGACTGATAAGGCTCTGGGGGTACAAATAAAAAGCACAAAATAATCGTTCCTCTCAAGAAATTGACATCCTAAAGGGAGAGACAAAAAGTACATATATAAGTAAATACAGAATAAATATAAAGAGAATAAATACAAATAAACACAATGTGGTGAAATAAGAAATCGTTTGAGAGGGAGAACACTGTCCATGAGGGAATTAAGAAGGTTTCATCTAGTCCAGGGATTCTTAGCCATTTTTGTGGCATGTTCTCCCCATTGGCAGTCCAGCAAAGCCTATAGATCTCTTCTCAAAACAATGTTTTAAATACATAAAATAAAATACATAGAAATACAAAAGAAACCAATTGTATTGAAAAACTGTTAACAAAAATGTTTTTTAAAAAGTTCATGGATCCCAGATTATGAACTCCTGAGTTAGAGACTAATGAAAACAAATATATAATTATTTCCCCATGAAGTCTATACAAAGAAGGGGTCCATGAACCCCAGATTAAGAATCCCAGATATACAAAGTGAACTGTGTCTTGAAGAAAAGATGAATTCCATTGGAGGAGGTGAGGAGGAAATTCATTCCAGGCACGACAGACCCTAACGAAAAGGCATGGAGAAAGGAATGGGGTGTCAAGTGTGAGGAAAGAGAAGAGGCCGATTTGGATGGAGTCACAGAGTAAGGGAGGAGTTCTCTTTCTTTCTCTTTGCACATCATTGGAGAAGGGGATGAAGGAAGGAAAAGAATTTCACAGGAAAGGATGAGAAGTTGCCGCAGCAGTTTGCATATATACAAGTACATACAGACATTTGGGCAGATGAGGGACAAACTATTCTAATATTGCAAACACAGACCCTGAAGGTTGGGCATCATAGATTTAGAGCTGGCAGCGACCTCAGAGACCACAAAATTCAACTCCATCATTTTATATTTGAGTCTGAGAGATGATAAAAAGTGGTTTCCCTGTGTCACACAGGAATCATGTAGCTGAGCTAAAACTAGGAACTGGGTCCTTTAACTCCAAATCCAGCCTTCCTTCTACTGTACTATGCTTCTATTAATTCATGATTTTTAAGTGTCTGGATTAAAAAAAAAGATCCACATAGGAAATATTAGTTGGTTTCAGTCATGTTATTTCTAAGCAGTAATATAGTTTATTATACCTTGTTACCCAAATTCTATGAGGAAAAATTAAAATCATACTTAGTTGATAAGCATTTATTAAGTGCCTACTGTATGCCAGGTACAAAGCTAAGCACTAGGGATACAAACAAAGACAAGAGACAGTCTCAGCTCTCAAGGAGCTCATAGTCTAATGAGGAAACAGCATGGAAATAACTATGTACAGATGAAATATATACAGGATAAATTGGAAGTAATCAATAAAGACAAGATATTAGCATAAAGGGGGATCAGGAAAGGCTTCTCATAGAAGCTGAAATTTTTGTTGGAACCTTAAAGGAAGCCAGGGAACTTATATAGGGATCCCAAAAATCACACTTGCGCTTTGTTACTGTTAAAAGCATTTTTGTGAATGGCAATAGGCTGTGGAAATAAAGCAGAATTTCCACGCATGCCTGGTTCCAATCTGTCATCTCATCAACTGCCCAGTTCTGGTAGTTTAATATACATTAGATTATGCATACAGAGATCTTCCCTCATTTGGGCAATTTTTCTTTCTTTCTTGTAATCTAGCTTTCATTGTCCTGAAAACTAGTCTTTCAAAGCTCTCCAATGACCTTCATCTAGCCACATATAATAGCTACTTTCTCATCCTTGACTTTCTTGATCTCCTTATTGAATTACACTCTTCATCATTCATTCATTCTTTTGTGAAACTCTCTTATTCCTGGTTTTTCTATAACCCTCTACTATTCTGGTTCTCCTATGATCTCCCCTGCTCTCATCTGCACTGGCCCTTTTGTTTAGCATAATTTTATACATTCAACAAGGGTCAATCCTTGACTTCTGTTTCTCTTTCTCTATATTCTTTTCTTGAGAGACCTAATTCATTCCCAAGGAGTCTACTATCATTTCTAATGACTCTAAATCTGAATCTCCAATTCTGTCCACTCCCATCACTTTTATATGACCTACTTTGATGTCCCATGGTTATCCCAAACTCACCATGTCTACAAACGAATTCTCTTCCCTCCAAAGCTACCTTTCCTCCTAACGTTAATTTCTCTATTAATCCTACTACTACTCTGCCAAGCTGACAACTTTAGTGATCTCTGAATTATCTTAACCAGAGGAGACCTCAGAAGCCATCTAATTGAAGCCCCTCATTTTATGGATCAGGAAACCAATTCCCAGAGAATGAAATGACTTGATGAAAGATACACAGGAAAATAATTATCCTCCACATGCAATAAGTTATCAAATGCTATACATTTTCCTTTCAAAATGTCTTTTATATTAGTCTCTTCTTTCCATTCCCATTGCCACATCCCAGTCCAAACCTTTATTACCTTACATTTGATTGATTGCAAGTCTCTTAACTTGCTTTTCCATGATTTTAATCTTTCAATTCACCAACTCATTCTATGTATTACTGCTAGACCAGTTTCCCTTAAAAGAGATAGTGTAAAGCAGAGAAAAGTGAATTATACCAGGGCTCAGGAGACCTTTGGAGCAATTCTAGCTCTGGCACTTACTTGTTGTTTGACCCTGGGAAAGCCATTTAACTTCGTGTTTTCTTATCCATAAATGCAATTCAACAATTATTTATTAAGCTACACTTGCAAAGTAAAAAATAAATACCTTCTACTATCCTATGATCAATAGGGTTAATTAAACAATCTTTTATCGTGTCACTTATCTGTTTAAAAAAAATCCATGTCTCTCTATTTCCTACCAATATCAAGTCTATGCTTTTCATAACTTGGCCACACCTTGTTTTTTTGCTTTTCCCCTACTCACACACTGACCTCTTTAGTCAGGCCAGTCTCCTCACCCACTTGTCCATTCCTGCCTCTGTGTGGCTTTACTTATATTGTTCACCTCAGCTGAAATGTCCTTGATGGAACCAATGTATAACTGCATTTATTCTATTGTGTTTTAGAATTTCAGTATAAAAAGGGCCAAGACTGTTTAAGAGGAGACTTGCAGTAACTTAGAAGTCCTGTAGGGGAGAGAAACAGTCTTCTTGAAATGAGAAAGGGAAGCTATTCTTTAGCTAAGTATTGAATGATAACAACTGAGTCTAGTGGAAGAAGTCAAGGTTTCATGAAAAGAGTAGTGGATTTAATTTCAGAGGATGAGATTAAATCCTGATTAATACCTGTGTAATATTGAACAAGACACTTCTCTCTGAGCCTCAGATTCCTGTAAAATGAGGAAAAGCATTGAGGTGAGTGATCTTTAGGGATCCTTCCTATCTTAATATTCTACATATTTACAGTCCCTGATTTCCTGGGTATAGGTGTCTCCTCTACTAATGAGGATAAAAATGCATCCATGTCCTTTCAACCTATATGATTGTTATTCATTCCCTCCATAAATTCCTTCTAGAGGATTCATCCAACATGCAAAAGGTCTTTTTTCAGTTCTTGTTGTATCTTAAAGGTACCAATTTAGCTATCAGGCTGTCCATCTTGGTTTCTAATTCTTCCTACTTTTTTTAGTCATTCTTTATCCAATTTCATACATGTAAGTCATTGTTAGTTAACACACTGACTGAAACCTTCTTCTATCTACGTTATGTGTTTCTATTTCTTCGAGTTACTTGTAATTTTGTTTCTGAAATTATGGTGTTCTATGATCCACAACAGCTATGTAGTATCACGTGCAGAATACTAGTATTGAAGAGAAATGGATTTTTGTGACAGTGAGTAGTTTAGGATCAATGTAGTGTGCAATTTCCCAAATGCCATCCAATTCAGCCCCCTCTTTCTACTCAACCCTGGACCCATCTCAGTGTCCAACTACAGTGTCTTTTACACACACACACACACACACACACACACACACACACACACACACATCTAGAAGGACTGATTTCTTACTCAACAAGCCATTTAGCTAACTGCATGTCATAGTACCAGCAATAGAGATTTTATTTTTCCAGTGTGACTCAATCTTTTTTCACAATGCCGAGGATTTCACTGAGCAGGATTTACAATGGTTCTACAATTGATGCAATCAGCACTCCATTATTTTTGAAAAGGATCATTTAGAAAACCTTACAATCAATAAAGAAGCCTTCTTCTGTTTGGAATGTACACAGGGCACCTTTTAAGACACCACTGATTATATTTCTCCCTGTTTAACAGCATGCTTGAAGTTATTACTTAGTAGGTTGTTAAAGTTATTTCTGCATTTGCATCTGTCATAGATTCTAGCATAATTTTTTTGTATATGTGGGAGACATCTTGTTTGATGTGTTCCTTCAAGGCTGCATTTTGTTTTATTGAACAAAGCTGGTTTGAATCCCAGTTCTTACTATTTACTATACAGGAGTTTTGTTTGTAAATTGGGTAAATCATTTTGGGCCTAGTTCCTTCATTCTTTGGTAAAATAATTAGTTGGACTCTTCCAAATCTAATCTCTGATCCTATGCTTCTAAGCTATTTGCTTAAATGGTAGGGGCAATAATAGGGCTATCTTATATTCTCTGCATCTCAGATATATGACTAGAAGCAAGTGGCCTAAGGGAGAAAGTGATCTATAAAGTAGTATCTCTTTTGTTTTACGTCTTCATCAAGAGTACTTCTCATGGGGGCAGCTGAGTGGCACAGTGGACAGAGGCCCTGGATTTAGGAGGACCTGAGTTCAAATCTGGCTTCAGACACATAACACTTACTGGCTGTGTGACCCTGGGCAAGTCACTTAACATCATTGCCTAGCCCCCTCACCCCCCAAAAATATTTCTCATGATCATTCTCAAAAATATTTCATAGTAGTGTGAAAAAAGATGCATGGTTCAGTAGCCACTGTTGTCTTAGTTACTTATTATTATTAGGCTGGAAGTGTTGTTTATGACCTTTGCCATTCTTCTGGAATCTTGACCTCTGAGATATCTTAAAAATTAACTACTGAGTGCCTTTAAAAATACATTGCCCTCAGCACCTATTTCTATTCTATGTTTTTGTGGTCAGGTCGATTTGTTTATCTCAACTTCATCTTCCTAAGTACTATTTCTACTTCCTCAAATAATATGTTGGATATTGAGATGGTAGAGTAAAATGTAGTGGTTCTATTATCATTGCTGATAAGAACAGACTGTTACAGAAACCGTGGCAGAGCTCTTCCACTTTGCATTTTTTTGTTGACATTCTCTTAGTTTCATCTATAGATGTGCTCGGAATGATCTGGTTTCCCTGGATCTCACTATAGGTTCATTTTTTTTCTTCAAATGCTTTTTGACAATTTTTACAGCAATACTGCTTAAAATGATGCATCTTCCTCATCCTCCTCCACAATATTTTGCTAATGAGCTTGAATTGCAAAATTTCATTGTCTTTGACTGCTACATCTCTTTGCTGGGGGAGAAGATTAAATGTTTGTCAGTTGAGGTGATATATAGACTTTTTTTTGTTATTGTGGTAACTGCTTTGCATCTGATTAACTTTTCTAAAAAATAGTATTAATTAATTTAATATCTTCTCTTTTTTGTCCATTTTTTTTGAGTTGACAGGTTGTTTAATAGATAAGATTGAAGTTCAGGTTTCTGTTGTCATTCCCCTTCCCCTCAGTTTTGTACGTACCTTTGTTCTAACCAGTCAACAATCTGTCTGCACATAGCGGATCCTGAAATGACTGTTAATAGCTGTAGTTATGGGTTTCCTATCTGTTAAGATATAGTCAGTTTCATTTTCTTTCATTAATTTATTCATTCAACAATGAATGTGCTAGATACTGTGTTTTGCACTGCTAATACAAAGACAAAAAAGCATTTTAAGAGTATTAGCCGTTAATGTTTATGGATGATTTAAGAACTGTGTAACATGAAAGCAAAGGGACACTGAATAGAACTGGGGCCCATTTTATACTTTTTGCCCATTTTGTGGGTTACTTGGGGCAAAAAAGTGATTTCTTACCTTCCGGCTGACCTTCTGGTAATAAACCTTCCATATTTAATTAGACTAGGTTCTCAGACAGCAAGCAGAGATCTTGTTGGCCACTCCAAATTTGAGACCTTTCCAATTTGAACTTGCCAGAGTTTGTATTCCACTGGCCTTTGAGAATCCAGGATCACTTGTGCACCATGAAGAGACAATGGTGCAGAAATTTTGTGGATGTACCGAAATGCCTATGTTAATTCTAGCCATCCTTAAAGGCCCAGCTCAAATGCCTTCTCCTCCATGAAGCCTTCCTGATCCTTTGTGTGCTATATTTAGAATCAGAGAACCAGAATTTGCGTATCCCTTACTGGCTTTGTAAATTTGGGTACGTCACTTCACTTTTCTAGCCTCAATTTCCTCGTTTGTGGAAGGAGTGAGTTGGACTAGACCAAGGATTCTTAACCTGGGGTTCTTAACCTATGGACTTGCTTTTAAAACATATTTTGATAGCTGTATTTCAATACAATTGGTTTCCTTTGTTATCTTATGCATTTAAAAACATTCTTCTGAGAAGGGGTCTATGGTTTTCACTGGATTGCCAAAGAGGACTATGACACAAATAAAGTTAAGAACCCTTGGTTCTTATTACTTGTGTATATGTCTTATCTCTGTTAGTAGACCATAAGCTTCTTGAGGTCTGAGACTACATTTTCATTTTATATCCTTCTTAGCACCTAACACATTGTAGGATTTCAAGAAATGTTTTGAATTGAATTTCTAAACTGAATTACTTAGTATGACTATAAAAGTAACATAACAGATTTTTTTAAGAAACAAACAGACCAGAATTTATAAAGCTAAATAAAGGCAAAAAGATTTTAATTCTAAAAGGGGGAAATAGTACATTCCTTTCCAGGCTGCACTCCTAATTCTCCTCTCCTAATTTCAACATTGCCCTAGAAACTTCTCTACCCCCGGAAGTTCACTCAAACTCTGGACTTCACACATTGGAAGTATCCTCTGCCCTAGAGGTTCCTGATTCTGATTGGCTGGTTCCCATTTTACAAAGAAGCCCCATGCCATCCATGTCTTCACTCCTCTCCAAGCTACAATCCTGACTGTCTTGGACTTTTTTTTTTTTAGGATATCTTCCCCACCACCATCTCAGCTACCTTTTATGTGTTGTCTTCTCCCATTAGAATATAAGCTTCTTGAGGTCAGGGACTATCTTTCTGCTTGTATGTGTATTTCCAGCACTTTGTAGTGTCCAGCACATAGTAAGTACTTAATAAATGTTAACTGACTTGTTGAATATAAGAGCTGGTATAAGAGTTGAGTAGAAGAGAACGGTGACCAAGGAGAAGTATTCTGGTTTGTAGTGTCACAGGTATGGTATAGAGGGGAGCCATAGGACAGTTGTATAATCTTAACTTGATTATAATTATGATTATGATTTCTGAACTGGAGGGTGGGGGAGAGGAAGTACAAAGGGGTCCAGCAAAGGGTATGTAATACATCAGGGAAGCTATCAAGACAATGGATATAATGGAAGCACTCACCAACCAGGACAATGTCGTTAGCTCAGGAGTCATAGATTCATTCCAATGATGCTATTGTTACTTAAAATGTCAGTACCTTTGGTGACTGTACCACATTCTTTTCAATACTTCAGTGGTGTCAAATAGTCATTCTTTGAGGGAAGATTTGATTTTTTGAAAAATGCAGAAGTCCTTTGGAGCTAAGTTTAGCTGGTGGGATTTTGGGTTCAGAGACAAGGTATATCTATAAAATAATGAATGTTATGTAGAACTTATGTCAGGGAGTATCAACACATGGTACAGAACCACTTTGGGGAGATTTCTTGCTTCTCTAGTTCATATCTGGGAAAGTCACTCAGCTCAACACAGCCCAGGATTCTGACACCATTTCCCTTTGGAAGCAAATATTCACAAAAGTAAATAAGGAAAATGTTATTGAAAAAAACAAAGAAAGGAAACAGAACTGAAAATAAACTACTTAGAAAAGACATTCTCCATTAAAGAAACCTGACTTAAAGATCTATGGAGACAAGAAATAGCTTACATTTATACAGCAATT
The DNA here is from genome assembly GCF_003287225.1 of Phascolarctos cinereus. Lineage (NCBI taxonomy): Eukaryota > Metazoa > Chordata > Mammalia > Diprotodontia > Phascolarctidae > Phascolarctos > Phascolarctos cinereus. The sequence continues at coordinate 212,753,315 of NW_027555847.1, forward strand.
TACAAATATCATACTCATGTAAAGGGTAACTTGATCCTCATAATACACCCCTCCCCCCTCCATTTGGGGTTTTCTTGGCAAAGATACTGGAGTGGTTTGCCATTTCCTTCTCCAGCTCATTTTACAGATGAGGAACTGAGGCAAACAGGGTTAATGACTTGCCCAGGGTCATATAGCTATCAAGAGTCTGAAGCCAGATTTGAACTGATGAAAATGAGTCTTCCTGACTCTAAGCCTGGTGCTCCATCCACTGTGCCACCTAGCTGCTCCACCCCCCCATATTATATTGGCACCATTTTTATCATACCCATTTTACAGTTGAAGAAAACTGAGTCTCAAAAAGCTCAAGTGACTTAACCAGCATACATCTATTAAGTATCTAAGGTGGGACTTCTTGATCATAAGTCTAGGACATAACACAACAATGCCTCTTGACATAAATATAAATATCTTGATATAGATATTCGCTCACCATCCCAAATAGGATCATATAGCTAGATGTGGAAGGAGTCTTAGAGGCCATATAGTCCCCCCATTTTATAAATGAGGAAACTGAGGCTTAAAGAGATTGAATGACTTGTCCAAGGTCACCAGGTAGTATGTGGCACAATCTGGATTTGAACTCCAGCCCTGTGAACAAGACTTTCTTTTCTTTTAAAAATATTTTATTTTTTCCCAATTACATGTTAAAACAGTTTCCAAACATTTAAAAAATTTTTGAATTCCAAATTCTATCCCTTCCTCCCTCCCCTCCCCCTTCCCTGAGACAGTAAACAATCCAATATAAGCTATACATGTGCAATCATGTAAAACATTTCCATATTAGTCATTTTGTACAAGAAGACTTGAAAGGAAGAAAGAGGGAGGAAAAAAGAAAAAAGGAAAGAAAGAAAGAAAAGAAGGAAGGAAGGAAGGAAGAAAGAAAGAAAGAAAGAAAAAGAAAGAAAAGAAAAAAAAGAAAGTGAATAGTATGCTTTGGACTATATTCAGACACCATCAATCCTCTCTTTGGAGGCAGACAGCATGCTTCATGATGAGTCCTTTGGAATTATCTTGGATCATTGTATTGCTGAGAATAGCTAAGTCATTCACAGTTCTTCATCACACAATATTACTGTTATTGTGTACTGTGTTCTCTTGGTTCTGCTCACTTCACTTTGCATTAGTTCATGTAAGTCTTTCCAGGTTTTTCTGAAACCATTCTGCTTGTCATTTCTTACAGCACAATAATATTCCATCACAATCATATACCACCACTTTGAACAAGACCTTTTTACCATAGTGAGACTCTTATGTTGCCTGTATTAATGATTTCCTTGCGGCTTCCCCTGCAGCTCCATGTGATTCTCAGGTCCAGGGCAGCAGGAAGGTTTCCTTCTCATTGCTGTTACTGTTTTTTTCTGGTCTCTGGCAGTTCCAGGCCCTGCTTTCAAGCAAGACCGAAACCCTCTGCTCAGGCAAACCTTTCTCTGTGTTCGGGCAGAGTCTTGACCACCATAGAGGAGGACCCCAGAAGACACAATCCTTCCAGAATTTTAGCTCTAGAGCAGGGATTCTTAATTTATTTAGGAGCCCTTTTAAAAGTCAAGCGAAGCCTATAGATCCCCTTTCAAAAGAATGCTCATAAGTGCACAAAATAAAATATCTAGGAATACTAAGGAAACCAATTATATTGAAATAGTTATAAAAACAAATAAAAAATTCACAAACCTCAAGTTAGGAAATCTTTCTCTAGTGGGAGAGATGAGGACCCCCTCTTATTAAGGCTAATTCTTTTACGCTTCGGTCTGATCTCTGACTTCATAAAACTTTTCAAAGGATCAAGACCCTATTGGAGAGGCAGTGCAGTACAATGGCTAGATGGCTGGAGTTGGAATCTGGAAGCCTTACATTTGAATCCTGTCTTAGACACATTAGCTGTGTGACTCTGGACAGATAATTTAATCTCTCTGGGCCTCAGTTTCTTCATCTGCAAAGTGAGTGATGTTGGACTCAATGACCCCTGAGATCTCTTTCAACTTAACAGCTATGGGCTCTAGGTTCAGATAGAGTGACTACAAATCTTCATATACTCTCTCCAACACAGTGTAGCTGTGTGACCCTGGTCAAGCCACTTAACCTAGCACTTAGCACAATACCTTGCACATGTTGTTGTTCAGTTGTTTAAGTCATGTCTGACCCTTCCTGACCCCATGGATCATACTATTCATGTGGTTTTCTTGGCAAAGATGCTGCAGTGGTTTGCCATTTCTCCTCCAGTGGATTAAGGCAAGCAGTTTAAATGACTTGCCCAGGGTCATGAAGCTAGTAGGTGTCCAAGGACAGATTTGAACTTAGATCTTCCTGATTCCAGGCCTAGTGCTCTATCCACTGGGCCATCTAGCTGCCCTGTCAGGCACATGCTAGGTGCTTAATAAATGTTTATTGAATTGAGTTGAATTGAATTTAACCATCATCACACTAGACAAGTTGTGGCTCCCTTTCATTGAAAGAAGGAATTTCCTTAGCCTGGAGTCCCATATACTAATGAAATCAAAGATCCAGCCCTATCCTTATCATTCATTACAAACTTTACATCATTTGATCAATTTTCCATCTACCTTGTACATATGTGCATGTGTATATGTTTATGTATATATATATATGTATATATATGTATGTTGTCTCCCCCATTAGAATGTATATTTCTTGAAGTCAGGGACCATGTTGTCTTTCTTTATATCTCCAGCACAGGCAGGTAGTAAGTGCTTAATAAATGTTTACCGATGGGCACAAACCAACTCAACAGATTAGTTAAGCAGAGTCCTGAAGAAGAAGAAGACACAGATCAGGTAAATTTTGATGTTGGTAGTGGAGAAAGTGAAAAGAAAGAGGGAGACAAAGGCACAGAGTATGGGGCATTGCTCCCCATTGCAGAAATGGGGAACCCTGGGCACCAAGGGGACAGTGGAGGGATCTGAATGCTGACAATAGGGGAAGGGAGAGGAATGAGGAGAGGACACAACCAAGTGATCGGGTTCCCAAAGGAAATTTTAATCTACTTTTCCATTTTGCTATGGGCCTTCCTTGACTTGCCCCTGGGAGCCAGCCTTTTTATGTGCTTAGAAAAAGGTCAGTATTTTGAAAGGGCTGCTGGGAACTGCAGCTTCCGTGGTTGCTGAAGGGTTCCCTCAGGGTGGCTGTGAGTCAGGCCATCTCTGAGAAACTAGGGCCAGAGTAGAAGGAAGTTTTTCTTCCTGGCTGTCCCAGAGGACGATCACTAGAGTCTTCAAATCAGACTTCTTGTATTTCCCCTTGTGATGCAGAAAGAGCAGACAGTTTCATTTACATCCTCATTTATCCTGCAAAGTGCTAAATGATCAGTGATATACTGAGACTTTGATTATTTCTGAAAGGATCTCTTCGGTGGTCTCCATTAAAGTTTAAAACAGATAATGCATGTTTGGGGAAATATAATGTTGGTATGGAGACTGCCAGAGCCTTTGGGTTTGTCAAAAGAAATTCCAACATGCCGTGCATTTAAGGAAAAAAAAATTGATGTCACTGCAAGATGTTAAATTAGTCGGCTGGATGTGTCATCGTAATAATGATGAATAATAAATGGCCAAGAATACTCTGCAACTCAGGGGGAGGAGGAAGAGAAAACTCGCAAGGAGAATTTATGTCCTTGTAAAGCAGAAGACTGGGTCCCAGACTTTTCTGTTCGTCCTTTGAAGAAAACCCCCTTCAAAGATAGGTTCTTAGGGAAGAAAATAAAATCATTTCCTGTCATAGCAGACTGACTCTTTTTGAAACAAAGGATGTATAAACTATACTTGGAAGACAAATTCCCTTCTCTCTCCCACCCTCCCTTATCAAATCTCTATAAGTACTTTCCACAGATCTTCTAGAGGGGGTCAGCCTATCTGTTTTCAAACAGCCCTCCACTTCTGACTTCCTTATCTGTCAAGTAGGGAGGATAATTTCTGCCTCATCTATCTCACAGGGATCAAAGGAGATAATGGATAAAAAATGTTTTGGGGAAAAGAAAGTGAAAAGTACTTATTATTATTATTATTACTATTGTTGTACTTACAAGTCATAGGAATATAGATTTAGAACCTTAGAAGCTCTTGAATCCAAATCCCTCATTTTACAAGAGAGAAAACTGAGGCTCAGACTTGCCCAAGATCATGCAGCTAGTAAGTGGCATACTTTAAATCCAACCTACTTCCAAGGTGCCGTACTCTGAAGGTTTGTTTCCTACGTGACTAATGAAAGCCACAGAAAGAAGACTGGCTATCGAGACTTGGAATCAAATCGCTGTTTAACAATTTCATTCACTGTCTTTAAAGGAGACTTAGGTACATGTCTACACCATTGAAAATAGCCAGTTTGAGAAGGAGTAAAAATGGTGTGATGACTATCTGAGCAATCTAACTGCTGATCTCTTGTGACACATTTTCTCTGTACTGTGGTGTTTTGTGATGTCTAGGGGAGAGCATCAGCCAGATGGGTTGCCGAATGAATGACCTTTAAGACAGCAGAAATGATATGACTGCCCATACTTTTCTCCTCCCTCCTCCTACTTTTCCTACTGGTCCTACGAGAATGAGTCTTGTCTTATGAGGCCATTCTTTGCTCTTTAGCTTCATCCTTTGTTTCTTAGCTTCTACCTTACAGCCAACTTGCTTCCTTCCCAGAATTCCTTGACATTTGTTCTTATTTTTCACAGCCTGCTTGAGCCATAGCCGAAGTCTCATAATCTATAATCTGTCATCTAGCCAATAAATATTTATTGGTCTCTAATCAGTTGAAGATGGCACAGTGCATAGAGCACTGGCCTGGAGTTAGGAAGACTCATCTTCCTGAACTCAAATCCGGCCTCAGACACTGACTAGCTGTGTGACCCTGGTCAAGTCACTTCACCCTGTTTGCCTCAGTTTCCTCATCTGCAAAAAGAGCTGGAGGAGGAAATGGCAAACCACTCCAGTATCTTTGCGCAGAAAACCCCAAATGGGGTCTTGAAGAGTTGGACACAACTGAAGACAGCAACAGCCAGTTGGAGAAGGAACATAGCAGAGGAAGAAGAGGGCTATGTTAGGACCCAGGAAGCCTGGGTTCTAGTACATGGTAACATTGGAGTCCTATCATCTGAGTGAATCCTGGCTCTGCTACTTTTTGTGGATCTTGCTCTTATCCCCATTTTACAGATGAGGAAACTGAAGCCGAGATCAAAGTGACTTGCTCAGGACCAGTCAATCAGCTGGCACTTGTTAAGTGCTTCCTGTGTGCCAGACACTCTAAATAACTGGTAAATGTCTGAGGAAGGATTCAAATTCTTATCTTCCTGACTCCAAGTTCTGGCTCTTGGCCTCAGTTTCCTTATCTGTAAAATGAGAGAGTTGGGCCAGATGAGCTCTCAATGTCCCTTTTAACTCTTCATCTATAATCCTATCATCTCACTCCTAGGTCTATCACTGGTTCACTTGGGCAATCTTGGGCAAATCACTTCCTTTCTCCTGGCTTCTGTTTCTGGGGTAGAATGACTTCTCAGATCCTTTCTAATTCTGTAATTATCTCTGTTTATGCTCTGTTCCACACCATCCTCTTGTCCAGTGGCTAGTGGGTGCAACAGAGAGTAAAAGCAAAGAGGTGGCAAAGTATGGAACAAAGAAGCCAAGGTCAAGTGGGGAAGATGGTACTGAAGTAGAGGAAGGGAAAATCCAAACTTTTATATAGGGCCTCTAGAATGCAAATGTAGGTGTGACCATCATGGATGCATAAATAAATTCTTGTTGCTGTGATCAGGGAGACACCCCATTGAACCATTCATTTTATGACTGATATCTACAGGCTTTATGTCAATCTGAACATAGACAACCCAAACTGTGAAACCTGTGGCTACAAACTCTTCTGTTGTGTAAAACACATTCTCACGTAATTGTGCATGCTATCCTTTGTGGCACTCAGACAAAGAATACCCTGGGCCTTTTGCTCTTTGAAATTTGCCCTTGGTATGACCTTGCAGCTCTCAGTGGCCATGTACAAGAAAATTACCCTTTTCCTAAGCACTTCTTGCCCCACTAAGACTATAAGTTCCAGAGAAGGTATTGATGGGGGGGACTTTTCCTCACTGGAGAGTTTCTCGTACTAATAAATCACTGGTTTGGTCCCAGTCCCTAGCCCCTAATCCCTCCTCATCCAAGGAAAGTCGATCTTTTTATTTTCTTTCAACCTTGTTATCTTTACATGTATGAGAATCCCAGCTGAATTTACCTGTCCCACCGGACATTTCTAAATTTGGTGTGAATGTAGAGTTTTGGAGCTTTCTTGTCCAATTCCATCCTTTTATAGAGATGAAGAAAGGCACAGCAAGCTGCTTACTTACGTAATAAATTAGTGTCAGAGCTGAGACTATGCCAGTGTTCTTTTTCATTGTACTCTGGGACCTTGTTTTATCTTCTGTATTTTTATAGCTACCAATAGAAAACTTTTTCTTTTTAAAATTTTTCATGTATGTGTTTCTGCGTATTTGTGTGTGTGGGTGTGTGTTTGTGTGACCCCCTTCATTTCTCTGACATCAACCAAGTTCAACAGTGTGTATAATACTCCACATTCATAATCCCAATTTCTGAAAGGAAGAGAAGGAAGCACATTTTTATGTTTCTTCTCTGGGGAAGCAGAGATATATTAGCTAGTAGCTACTGTACTAGCAAGAATTAGTTTAAATTTCAACAAACATTTATTCAGTACCTACTCTAAGATGCTCTGTTGATCAGTTAGGGATACAAAAGTGATACAAAATCGCACAATTCCTTCTTTTAAGGAACTTACAATCTAGTAGGAGAGGTTAAAAACTGTACACACACAACTATCACATGAGGCAGAATGTTCTAATTACAAAGGAGAGGCTGAGACAAAGTGCTATGAGAAGATGAAAAGGGTAGCTTGCTTGCCTTTGGGCTCATCACGGAAGGCTTTATGGACTAAACGTAGCCCCAAGTGGGCCCTCGAAGACAGAGAAGGATCTCAACAGATTGAATTGATGATGGTGGGGTCTGTTTCAGTCGTAGGGACTAGCGCTAACAAAGGAACAGAAATGGAAGAGAGCAATAGAAGATAGAATGGTGAATTGTATAGTTTATACAGGGAACTTAGAATGTGGAGCTGTGCAAAAGCAAGGATAGAAAAGTATGCTGCAGCTAGATTCTACAATTTAGGGCTGTAAGTGCCAGGATAAAAAGTCTCTACTTTTTTTTTTTGGCTGGCAGTGGGCAATCACTGAACATTTTTGAGTTGGGAAGGTGCCAAGTTTAGAGCTGTGCCTTTGAGGGATTACATTGACCCCCTATGGTAGCCCATACCTATATGTTCTTTAATGCTGGCTGGGGAAGCTGAGTCATGGCTCTCTTGAGTTTGGGAGTTTTGAACTGCACGGGGCTATGCCGATCAAGTGTTTACACTTGATCATCAATGTGATGGGCCCCTGGAACTGTAGGCCACCAGTTGCTTAGGGAAGTGGCAAGTAGGCCCAGGTTAGAAACAGAGCAGGTCAAAACTACTGGGATGATTTAGTGGCGGGTTTGGATTATGAGGAGTGAATCTTGTATTTCCAGCCTGGGAGAGATGGGGAGACCCAGTCTCAGGGGAAAAAAAAAAAAGATTACTTCAGTTTTTGTGTGAAGGATGGATCATAGAGGAGAGACACTGGAGGTGGAGAGATATGATAGGTTGTGATAAGAATTCAGAGGAGAGGTGATAAAGGTTGAAAATGAGGTGGTTTATAGTGGAACTGGAAAGGAAGTTTATTTTTGGATTAAAGCCAGCTTATACCGGCTCCACAGAGCTGATTGTTAAATTTTCAGTGTGATCATTTACACCTCAGAAATTGCCAAGTGATACAAATCACGGCTTGATTTATCGTTTTATTGATTATCTAGAAAGTGATGGAGAAAATGTTAGTAATGCCAATTAAACTTAAAGATGTGCTGTGCATTCATTTTTTCCATAGAGCTGGTTGTTAAACATTTACTGGCCTACCCTTGAAAAATTAATTAGCCCTCACAACCACTTTGCAGAGTGCAGGATCCCAAGGAGATGTTATTCAGAATAGGTATTACTTGTTCTCAGAACGGGCTTTGTGGGTTCAAGAGGTCAGGTTAATGAAATTCTATCCAGGAGGAAGTGAGGGCAAAGGGGTGCCTTATTACAGCAAGGGGGCAGTGAGGCATTGGTGTCCTAGGAAGTGGTGAAGAGCAGTGAGAGAGTGTGTGATGAGAGGCGTTTTGATTCCTAAGTCCAATGACCTTGATTCCAGGCCCGGATTCATTATATCTCAGCTAGGTGACCTTGAGTATAAATTACTTAACCTTTCTAAGCTAAAAGAGTGTCTTCTGTAAAGTGGTGGCAGTAATACCTATTTTGCCTATCTCACAGTCTTACTGTAAGGATCATCTACCATAAGGTATGTGAAAGTACTCTCAAAACCATAAACAACCATGTAAGTATGAGTTACAGCTACTCATAACACAAACTACCCACCTCATAGTTTTCCTGATGACCAATCCTTCTATTCCAGAAAGGGAGGCAATGTAATTCAGTGGAAATAATGACAGTTTTGGAGCCAGAGAGTATGAGTTCAAATTTTAGCTCTGCTTATTACTACCTGCAAGGGCAGCTAGTAGCCAGGCCTGGAATCAGGAAGTCTTATCTTCCTGAGTTCAAATCCGGCTATGTGACCCTGGGCAAGTCACTTCACCCTGTTTATCTCAGTTTCCTCATCTGTAAAATGAGCCTGAGAAGGAAATGGCAAACCACTCCAGTATCTTTGCCAAGAAAACTCCAAATGGGGTCATGAAGAATTCAACATGACTGGAAAAAAAGAAAAAGACTCAACAACCACATCACTACCTGTATGACGTTGAGTGCAGTTAGCCTCTCTCTTGGTTCTTCTCATTTGTAAAATGAGGGGGTTGGATTAGATGACCTCTGAGCTTCCTTCTGGCTCTAAATCTATGATCCAAAGTGAATGAATGGAGCTGTCAAAAGCTCTCCTTTTAAAAAAAATTTATTTTATTTTACTTTATTTTTTTAGGAGATGGTGTTGATTCACCCTGAAGAAGAGGCTGCATTAAGATCTCCTCTATTTCCCAGACGAGTAAGTTCAGAGGCCTCAATGTCCTAGGCAGGAAGCCACTGATAATGCCGGAATGGAACTTAGGAAGCTTCAGATTTTGGCCCTTGTCCTTAACCTGGGCTTCCTCCCATGGAAAGTTCCTTACCAGTAGGATGGGTGATGGAGATTCCCATCAGTATCCTTTTTATGTGCAAGCTGCACTTGGCTAGAATCTTTCCTGACAATATTTTTCAGTTCTATTTCTTCCCCCCACACATTTCTTCCTTTCTTAGAGGATTGTTTCTCTTTTCCCTTTGCTCACCAATACTCTGGTGGTGGCTGCTGTACGGGAAGGAGGGAGGAAGCAGTTTTATGCAGCCTGGGGTTTCTGTGCAGTGTATTCAGTGTCTCATCTATTATTAATGGGGACCTAGGACTGCCCTCCTTTGTGAGTCTTCAATACTTCATATGTAAATTTCAATCTGGCTTCACAAATGCTGGGACAAAGGGCAGCTTGCTCAGTGGCTTCTATTGCACCAGATAATACTTTATTAAGACCAGAAATCAAATTTTCATCCCTGACTACAGCATATACAAAATTTGGATTCCAAAGCTAGAATAAAAATGTCTCTGCATCCTATTTGTTTTTTTTTTCATTATTTATATATATGCAAGTACCCAAATTTCTCACTCCTTTGAACCATTCATTGAACAATTATTTATCAAGCACTTGTTATATGTAATTATTATGGCATTGAATGTCCTTGTAGGAAAATAAATATATACTCTGGAGGTTGGGGAAATGGGATTAAGATATTAAGTCATTATGAGCTATGACTCCATAGTGATCTCATCAGCTCCCATGGTTCAGCTTTATTCAGCTGATACCACATCTGTATATCCAACCCTCATCTTTCTCCTGAGTTCCAGTCTTATATCTTTGGCTCCCTGCAGATTTGCCTAGTTGTAAGGGAGGGTGGTAGGTGACTCTCCTCACTATATAGAAGCACACACACACACACACACACACACAGACACAGACACACATACGCACAGATCCATAGATACACATGCATGATATACCCCAAAACTTAGTGGATCTAGCTATACAGAATGACCAGAATGTAATCATAAGGTGTTAATGAGGTGTTAAACTAACTGTAAAAGTTGTGTCTAAGTTGTGATTCCTTTATCAAATCTGAACACCTTTCTGCTTAAGTCAAGACGGAGACTTTAAATAGATAAGACCAAAGATCTCAAAGCAGACACCTAGCATACACCCTGTCCAAAATCTGAAAGTAGGAGAGATTATAAGAGCTGCCTGTGGAAGCGACTCCTGTAGGGAGATGGGAAGGGGGGGATTTATTTCTTCTCCCCTCTCCACATATGCCACATGGCTTTGCAGGGAAGCTATTAGACCAATAGGAGACATTGTACATGGCATGGAGTAGAGGTGCACATTCCAGACACAGACAGATAAAGAGAGGTAGCCTCTAGAAGAAGGTGATGGCTTAAAGGAGCATGACCCTTGGCAATGGAAAGATAAGTTGAGAAGAGCAGACTCAGGGTACCCAGAATGAGGATGCTACAAAGACAGAAAGTACTTCCAGGTCCAGCAGCACCTGTAGTTGTGAGTTAGTTGTCTTTGCTCCATGTGAATCCTACATGTGCCAGGTACTGTGCCAAGTTGTAGGTTAAAAGAAAGGTTGAAAAAAAAATCCCTGACCTCAGGGAGCTTACAATCTAATATATATGTGTACATATATGTTGTTTATTCCCAGAAGAATGAAAATGTAAGTTCCTCAAGGGCAGGGGCTGCATACTTTTTGTCTTTGTTTTTCTAAGTCCTGGTCCATTGTCTGGCACGTTTTGTTTTCTTGGTCTGGATCTATGATTCCATCTGTGTAGGCAGCTTCTAGATAAAGAAACTCCTTGTACCAATGCAGATCATCACTTTTTCTGGCATTTATAGTATCAGAGAGTTGCCTGGGAAGTTCATATTTTTATGTGACATACTCAGGGTCATACAGTTAGTATCTGTCAGAGACAGAGCTTGAACCCAGAGGGTCCTGACTTCAAGGCTGGCTCTCTACACCATACCACTTCTCACAGAGGGGAACACTGAACATTTGTTGAGTTGACAGAGCAAGATGCTAGAGGAATGAGACATAGGATGAGTAAGTTATGATGGAGAACAGGGAACGAAAGGCCAGGAGCATGGGATCAGGCTCAGATGAAGGTTGCTCTGGGTCAGTGTTTCTTAATCTGGAGTCCACAGATCACCCTCCTCCTCCCCATCCCCCTGAGGTCCATAGATAGATGTCATAGGGTATGTATGGGGAAAAAAATGCAGCTTCATTTTCATTTACCTGAGACTAAAAATTTTCCTCTATTTTAAAAACATTCTTCTGAGAAGGAATCCATAGATTTCACCACACTGCCCAAAGGGTCTATGACTCCCAAAATGTTAAGAACCCCTGCTCTAGGTGTTCCTGGGTGGTTAAAGAACAGCATGAAGGTGAGACTGAAAGAGAGAGAGGATGCTGACAGGAAGGTGACAATGTATAAGGGTGAGTTCTTCCACAACTTTGTAGGAGGGCGGTTCCATTGGGCCACATTTTACCATTTACTCACATCCCTTCAGTGAGTAAGAAGAGAATAATCTGATAAAAGTAATTCACACTAAGGTGATTTAGCCCATGCAAGGGTATTTGAATTTCAAGAGGTGCTTGTTAACTCAGAGGAATCTCTAATTGGTATGTTTGTGCATCCAATTTCCTTGAATTGCACTAATACCCTCCTATTTTGGGGTTCCATCTTCAGAATGTTGGTCCTGGGGATATGTTAGTGCATGGACTTAGTAGGAAAAGAGTCAGGGCAGAGAGATGGCTAAGGAAGGAGAGGAGAATGCTGGGCTCTTTTTTAGTACTGGGGAGCCAGAGAGTCTCTCTTCTGCCTTATAGAATTATAGATTTAAAGTTGGTCCAATTTATCAACTTTACATATGAGGAAGCTGCCTAAGTTCACACAGGTACTATGTGGCAGAGACACGATTTGAACTCATGTCCCTTGACTCCTTGTTTCTTTAACTCATATTTTACAATGCTCCTTTGAAAAGGTTCATAAAGCATTTTCCTCATGACATTTCTGGGAGGCAGGTAGCCCCAGTATCATGTTCATTTTACAGATGAGGAAACTGAGGCCCCAGGTGCCTTGTCGTTGTCACACAAATGGGGCAGATTTGAAACCAGATCTCAAGCAGATCCAGCTTTCTTTCTAGCACACCACACTTCTGTCTCTCTTCTTAAGACTCCTCTCCTACTCTCCAAACAACTTTACTGTGTTTCTGAGTTAAGATTTTTAGAAACTGTTGACCTCAAGTTTGCTATTGGCTATCCGCTTGTGCTTCAGAGTACCTGAACAATAAAACAACTACACACCCACAGCCACATGTTTAGTCTCTACCTCCCCTTTTTATGGGTCACAGCAACAATCAATAAAGGGGAAAGAGAAAGACATCTTGGTGAAAATAACACAAGATGCTTGGAACTCCTTGACTCCTAGTCAGCACCTCTGAGCTTCCCACAAGCACACAGTTCCAACACAAAAGAGAAATAGAGCGAATTAAATTTTCCAAGCCACTGCCTGATTTCTTTAGACCAGGGGCATAAGATCACATGCTCTGGGTTCAGATAAATTGGAAGCAAACTGGCTGGTTCCCAGGACCAAAATGTATAGAGCAATTGAGCATCGCAAAAGATAGAGTAAATGATACACATATAGTGGGCGAATGTCCCTAGAAGCAAGGAAGGAGTAACAAATATAGACTGTCAGTTTCTTTAATAATAGAAGAAAGAAATCACTGCAATAAAGGGCAGGGACTTTACCCAAGACCTAAATCAGCTTTATAAATCTTGGAAAGTACAATAGGTCTATAACATGGAACACTGCTTACATGAATCTGAGGCCAGAGTGAAGAGCATGGAGACTTGGCGTCATCTGAGGAAGAGTAGTGATTTGTATGCAGAACTGCTAACACATCCAAATGAGGGTAGTCTTCAAAGTATACCACTTCTGCCTCAAGTAATGCAGTTCATTAAAGACATTCATTAAAGCCATCTTTGCCTTGCATAAAAGGATCTGTCATTTTTTAAAAAAATCTGCATTCTTTTTGGTAGTGGTAGTTATCTGTAGCCTGAGCTCACTGATTAAATTTGTTGAGTTATATCTCAATTTTTGAGTAACCTGGAAAGTTCCTATATTGATAAATAGGAATTTTAAATACATGTTAATGCTTCCTACAAGCCATGATGATAGTACTTGAGGTTTCAACGTTATTTCATTGGTTGAACATCCGATTTTTTTTATGCCTAAAAAACAACTTCTTGAGTTAGTTCCTATCATTCCTTCAAAATTTTCAAAGCATCTTACAGTCAAGTGACTATTTCTATAACAGGATGGATAAACTCTTTGTTTAATTTGGCCGATTTGCATCCGATTTAAGATTAGTGGATATCACACAATCTAGGTTCTAAGAGGAAATTAATTAGGCCAGCACCATGTATCTTGCAGTTTCAGTAGATTTAGAGGGCATGTGGGAGCAATACTGACTAGGGTCTCCAACATGTAGGTCTAGGCTTTTTTTCCCCCTAAAAGTCAAGGAAGATTTTCCAAGGCTTGATTGGTCTAGGGTGCTAATGCTTAAATCTGGTTATCTAAACACTTAGAAGATGCCATTTCTTCAGGAGTCAGTATCCCTTAGACTTGGTGGATGTCCCACTACCATGGGAGTTAATACACACAGATTACCTGGGAACTAGGTGGACCCCATCTATCTTAATCAGTGTTTTATCCTTGCTTAATATACTTTCCATGCTATGAGATAATATTTGTAAAGACTGAGAGAAATGATTATTAATAACAAATGATTTGGGGAGATTCAGATTTCCCTTTTTTCTTTTATCCTCATTTCAAGACCTCAGTCTCTGAAGGTTGAGCTACCTTTCTTTTCTATCCAGACCCCACCCAGGTGGGGCAGCCATTGTGCTTTACTGGATGGGTGGGGATTGGGTGGGAATAAATTCTTTGAATAGATTACCCCAGGCTGGAGCTAATTTAGAAGTAAATGATATAATTAAAGTTCAAGTCCAGCCCCTCATTGTAATATTCATTCTCTCATTAATTGTTAACGAATCAGAGTTGATTGCCACCCTTGGGAACACCCCTTTCCAATGTACATATAAGCCAAGCTGTGAGCCCACCGCCATGAAGGTCTTTGGTCTAAGAGAGAGAGGGCCAAATGACTATCCTTTTCTTAAAATGCTGGCATTTTAAATAAAATGATTAAATTACCCAGAAATTGTGTCTCTAGAATCTTTCTAAATGGCACAAGAGCTTAGTGTGGTGTTTGACATGTAGTAAGTGCTTAATAAATACTTGTTTCCTTCTTCTTCCTTCCTTCCTTCCCTCCCTGCTGTGGCTAAATAAGTTTTTTTTTGTTACTTGGTGGATAGTTTAGGACTATTTCATTTTGCTCTAATCTTATATTTGAAATGGCCTTGAAGTCAGTGGTTTAGATCCAGGAGTCTTAAAGATATGCCTGCTTATACATTCTGTTTTAAAAAAGAAAATCAAACATCTAGATTATTTGGTTACATAATGCCAGAATCTGGTGATTGGACTAAAATTTTCAGTTTTTATCTCTATGTTGGGCCTTGCAGAGGCAAAACCCAAGAGACTGGCTCCAGGTCCCATGTTTGTCAGGAATGAAATTCAGATGATCTCAGCATGTTCCATTTCTTCCTGAGAATAGAATAAGCAGTCTATTTTGTTGTGTTTCCACTTCAGAGAAGAAGGCCCTTAGGTCTGAAAAATTATTTTTAAGCCAAAAAGAATATTAGCTGAGAAAAAAAGGAGATAGTTTTAGAAGAATTCCAGGAAGCTGTATGTCCAATGACACACCTTTTGATCAGAGTTGTGTATTTATCTTCCTTTAGAGCAAGATGGATGACAGTAGTTTAACCTCACTGTATTTTTCCATGTTACTTGTTTGCCAGCAGGAATGCCCTCTGATAGCAAAGAAGAATTCATCAGCACAAGTCCTAACTAACCTTCAGACCTTCAGTCTCCTTCTTCCCTTCTGGCACATATCTGTGGGCAGTCTAATAAGACTTTTATCTCACTTGGAGGTGAGAAAATATGCCAGCTTCCAGGACTTTTCTCTTTATTGGCGCAGAGCTTCAGTTTATTTATAGTGTATATCTGTGACATGTAAAGCTGTTAATTGCTGGGTGATATTGCTATAGAAATATCTCATATGTTAAAGAAAAATCTGTACTTTTTTGTGAGGACAAGTTTTCCAAGAGGACACTCACCAAAACAGATGCTCTCACAATTAAAAGAAAAATGTACCAGTTGATAATTTTTTAAAGAATGCTGCCAGGCATCCACATAAACAGAGCACATAATTGCAAACCTACACGTTTCACAGTAGTCCCTGTGCAACACACAGGGTCTGTTGACACTTTTAAGTGTTCCTCCCTCATCAACAAATTTCACTCTGATTTACCTTGGTACTAAAATTATATTGCATGGAAGAAGCGTGGACTATTTTTGTATCCTGTTTTACAAAGCCAGTCCAAATGGAATGTCTGAACATCATAAAAACACAGGCAGAATGCTGTTATCTCTGTAAGATTAATCTTGGTTTCTTTTAGACTATGCTTTATTCATCTGACACATCAAATGAACACAATCTAATTATGAGGGTTTGAAAGGAGTAAATTTTGATTGGCCCATAGATGGGCAAGAACCAATTTTTCCAGTTAAGTTGATCCATCCGTAGATTTTTGGCCCCGATCTGTAATTTTAGTGGTATGGGGAAACACACAAATTGATAGTTACTCTGCAATTTAGAGAGTTGTGGAGGGGGGCGAAATTATTAAGGATTAGGAGACGGAGTGAACTGAGAAGTTAAATGACTTGCTCAGTCACACAACCATTATGTGTTAGAGGTGGGGCTTGAACCCAGGTGAGTATTCCTGATTTTAAGATTCATTCTCTATTCACTATACCATGTTATTACACACTTTACATACACACATTATGCACATATCTATCTATCTATCTATCTATCTATCTATCTATCTATCTATCTATCTATCTATCTATCACTGATCTATCATCTATCATGCTTATAAATATGTATATGTGTGTATTCCTGTTCATTTTACCTTTCATTTTACCTGTTTATTTCTCTGTCTCCCTTCCTCTCTTTCTCCATACTCAAACTCTTCAATTACAAGGGATTAAAAAAAAAAACCCAAAACTCTTTCCAGTTTATATTCATTTGAAGACATTGAAGAAGATGAGAAGAAACAGAGTTGGAAGCTACTGAGTTCATTTCCTGTTACAGTTGGAACATTCTGATGTAACTGAATCTCAAGAGCAAATACTATATTGATTACTTATTGATGCAACAAGCTGACAGCCCTCTAATTCATGGAAACTCCATATTCCATAAGGGAAAGTATAGAAGCAAGATGATTTCCATGTCACTTACAGCCAAACATCTGTTTTATTAATTTTAAATAAAAATGCTTTTAGCTGTTAAGAAAACATTACTATAAAATGAGTAAGCAAAATGATCACATCTTAATACAGCTTATGAAATCTGTGCAGAAATGGGCAGATTTATACTTGCTTTTTACCTCACATGGGCATGAGAGATAATGGGAACATAAATCTCTACGGAATAATAAAAAATATAATTTAATACCTCTTCTTGAGATGAAATTGTCTTGCGTTTCATCATGCTATTCCCTTTGTAAGATTAATTTGGGTTTCTTTGAAACTTTGCTTTATTCATCTGAAACATCAATTGAGCACAATCTAATTATGAGGGCTTGAAAAGAGTAAATTTTGATTAGCCTGTAGATTGACAAGAACAAACTGATTCAGAGTTATATTGATTGCCAGCTTACAAAATAAAAATCACATTCATACTCAGAACAAAGGTGTGTGGTTAGATGCTGTAGTGTGCAATCTCTCTTTTAGAATGCTTTGAATGTTCATTCTTATGCTATGAATGTAAAGGTTAACTTTGACGAGGAAGAGAACAGATGAAGAGAGCTGTCTAGTGACATCTTGGTTGCCCAGAACTGTTCGTTTGTGCTGACACCTTACTAGAGCTGGCTAAAATAGAGATATAGTAAAATATGGCCAATCAACCAGAGGTCTTAGTTATCAGAACCTTTGGACATGTATAGTGTAATGACTGCAGTTAATAGATGCTCATGACATTAGCCTAGGAACATCAAGGTTCCTGTAGTGAAATGGGCATCAATTATTATTTAAAAAAACAAACAGAAGAAAAAAATAAAGCTTGTAATAGGGAATGAGCAAATTGGGCAATTTTGTTACTACCTTGTTAAATTTAATATATACCACAAAATGGTATATGGTAAAAGGAGTTTGGGGTAACATATAAAATTTTCTTTTTTATTCTACATTTGATTCTTGGAATGTTTGTGCATTGATGATTGTTAAATTCACCATAAAAAAAGAAGATTGAAAAGGAAAGATCTTACAGTTTTCTGAATGGCTAAAGGAAAAAAAATAAATGATAGTCCCTCTAGTTTTAGCATAAAGTGCATTTTATTGTGCTCTATTCTTTTTTTAATTGATAATCCTTGATGGTTGTGGGGATAGGGACAAGACCTGTGATTTCAATGATGTAAATAACTTTTGAGTTGAGAACCCCTGTGGTGGCTCTCTTTGTGGTGACAAATAATTGGAAATAGAGGGGACACCCATCAATTGGGGAATGATTGAATAAGTTTTGATATAGGAATGCAATGGAATACTATTGTGCTGTAAGAAATGATGAAAGGGAAGGTTTTAGAAAAACCTGGTATGACATATTGGACTGATGCAAAATGAAATGAGCAGAACTAGGAAAACAACTTTAAAAATAACATCAATATTGTAAAGATAAACAACTATAAATGACTTAGGAACTCTGATCACCACAGTGACCGGCCACAATTCCAGAGGACTCATGATGAGGTATACTGCCCATCTCCAAATGGATGCAGAGTACAGATTGAAATATATCTATATCTAATTTATATCTATTGAAATATGTATACACACACACACACACATATATAAAAACATATACACAAACATATATTCATATATACTTGCTATGTGGCCATGAACAAATTACTGAATTTCTCAGTGCCCTATATCTACACATGTGTCTATATATGTATATACACCCATGCACAAACATATGCACATGTATATGTGTGTATGTATGTATGTATGTATGTAATGGTCTTTCTACTTCCCACAGCACTTAGTACATAGTGGGTACTCAATAAATATTTGTTTACAATATTTCAGAACTGGAATGGACCTTACCACCAAAATGGTGATGAACCTCTTCCAATTTAGCTAGGTTGGTCTTGATGATATGATAATAACAGCTAGAATTTACATAGCGCTTTAAGTTTTACAAAGAGCTACTATAAATATTGTCTAATTTTATTCTCACAACAGCTCTAGGAGGTAAGTGCTATTATTATTTTTTTTTACAGATGATGAAAGTGAGGCAAATAGAGGTTAAATGACCTGCCCAGTCACACAGCTAGTAACTGTCTGAGGCCATATTTGAACTGAAGTCTTCCTGAATCCAGGTTCAGTGCTCTAACCACTGAACCATCACAACACCTCATGTAATATACAGTCTGTCACTACGCGTGTAGTCAAAGCCTTTCCAACTTCATCAGAACAAAGTTTCTGCTCTTCTGGCACGATCTTTGAGAACCTAGAGTCATTTCTGCTCTAGCAGAGAAAACTTACCGGAAAGTACTCTAGATGGGGAAGTAACTTCATGTCAGCTAATTAGGCGGCACAGTGGACAGAGTGCCAGGCCTGGAGTCAGGAAGATCTGAGTTTGAATCTGGCCTTGGAGCTTACCAGTTCTGACCTGGGCAAATCACTTACTCACTGCCTGCCTCAGTTTCCTTATCTGTTAAACATGGATAATAATGGTAACCGCTTCTCAGGGTTGTTGTAGGGAGCAAATGAAATGATAGTTGTCAAACCCTTAACACAGCGCTTGCCACATAGTAAGTGATATATAAATGTGAGTTATTATTATTATTATATAGCAGAACAGATATACCAGTTGAGATTGATGATATCTTCCCTATCAAGACAATGATTATTAATCACCTTCTTCAACAAGATAGGTGTTAGATCAGAATGCCCAATTACTAGCTTTTTGAACAGGAAGTGGTCTCCAAAGTGAGTCTAGATCAGAAAAGGAAAGCATTTCAAAATCTTTAAAAAGATCTAGAGGAGTACCTTTGTGGAGTCAATAAAGAAAGAGCTGGAGTCAGAAAGCCCCAGGTTCAAATACTGCCTCTGATAACATAATTGCTATGTGATCATGAGCAAGTTATTAAATGTCTCAGTGCCCCCAGGGAATCCTTTTTAAATTTTTTTATTCATTTTAAACTTAAAGGCAAAAAGACAAAAAAGGGAGAACATGTTAATGTACACAGTACAACATAAAAAAAAGGATTTAGTATGAAACCATTGATTTCCATTTCACACTGTTCACTTTTTAGGGAATTCTGCAAGACTGGGACTCAACCTTATTCGTGTCATGGACCCCTTGGCAGTCCGGTAAATCCCTTCTCAGAATAATGTTTTTAAGTATCTAAAATAAAATACCTAGGATTACATGCAAAACCAATTATATTGAAATATACTCATCAAAATATTTTTTAAAAACAACCATTTCATCCCAGATTGAGAATCCCTGCTCTGAGTCTGTAAGTTACAGACAAGTTGCTGAACTGTATCAATTCAATAAGCATTTATTAAGCACCTACTATGTGCCAGGCACTGTGCTAAGCATTAGCACAGGGAGATGCCATTTTGGAAGTTCCTCTTAGCAATGAAAGCACAGGTCTGGACTCAGAAAACAACAACAATTAAAAAAAAAACCCAACTAAAGTAATATGAGATAAGCACAAGAAAGCATTGAGGACTATTTTGTCGGAAGGTACAATGATAGAAGGGGTATTTGAATACACATATACATATACACAATATAATACACCATGATGTATAACTTTGGATATTTACATACAGCATAAACACATGATGATATGCTGAAAAAATGCCCACAATCAATCATTACTCACATTTTCCCCTCCCCCTCCCTCAGGAAAAAAAGCAAGAAATTGAGCATAAAATTCTAAGTTCTACATGCGGAATTACCTTGCAAGCTGTAGCAAATTCTCCCGGTCCCAGCCAGCTGTCATAGAATCTTAGATCTTATACGTTTCTAGAATGAACCTCAAAGATTGGGTCCCATTTACCCTCAGGCAGTTAAGGAATTCTTATTCTTATTTTATAGGTGAGGCAATTGAGGTACAGAAAGATTTATCCAAATAACATAATTAGAAAGTGTCAGAGGGCAACCTTGGTCTTCTGCTTCTAGTACATAGTCATTCTGTTACATCACATAGCTTAATTGGTCAGAATTAAGCAACTATGTGCTGTAGTAGATAGAGGACTGACCTTGCAGTCAGGAATCCCTGAGTTCAAATTCTGACTTAGACACTTACTAGTTGTGTGCCCGTGGGCATGTCATTTAACTTCTCTATGAGTCAGTTTCCTGAAATGAGGATAATAACAGTATCTACCTCCCAGGGTTGTTGTAAGATAACATAGGTCAAGTGCTTTGTAGACCTTAAAGTGTGAGCTATTATTATAATTATTAATAAATCACCACAATATTATCAATCAACAATATTATTGTGGTTATTAAAATATAATGATACAATTAATGAATAATGAATAAATGGATGGCTTGATATGAATAGGTTATTTTATTACTATTTTTTTCTTGGACAGATTACTGATTACCAGCAACATTGCTACGGTATTGACAAATCAAAAGGCTTCTCTCTGCTCTGTTATTATCTTTTTGGGAAAATGATATTAAAGGACCTTTCATAGCCCTCCCAGAGGGACACACCTCAATCGCTAATGATTCTGAAGTAGGATAAGGACTCAAAACGGCTAAGATGCAAACTTCTGATATTTGGCCAAGAGATCCTTTAAGTTTGTCTCCCATCAAAGAGATGTTGCGGAAAACTCTTTTTCTTCTTCCGTCTCCTCTCCCCCCCGCCCCCATCCACCATGATGCTCTGACAAATCAGATGAAACATTTCTAAGTGTTCTCACAGTTGAAAATGGAGGTCATTTGGAAGAAGTTCATTCCCTCAAAGTCAGGTGAACTTTTGCAGTAGGGAGTGTAATGTACATATGAATATGAAATACAGTATATTCAGTGATAGGGCTGCCTGTCAGATCATGCTGTCAGGACAGGACTGTTTTTCAAAGTCTTATCAAAGTTTCATTTTACTGTAGGCCAGATAGGGCTGTATGCCCTCCCCTCCCAATTAGGCTAAATTGATGGACTTTTACTCTGTATGTGCGTTTACTGCATCCGAATCAGGGCCCCTCTGTTTATCCCTTCCATCTCCTATGGCAGCTCACCAATTCTGATAGCCAAACTCGTGGGCACTCCACTTTTTAGTGCGCAAAAGCAGAGGTTGCCATGTTACAGGGAAATAAAACTTGGGTTTAAATTCAATTTACCAACAGTACGATCTTGGTCAAGTCACTTTTCATTTGTAAAATGGGAATAATAATACCTCCATTTCTATCTAGTAGTGTTGTGAAGATCAACTGATCTGAGATAATATATGTAAAGTGCTTTGTGAATGATAAAGAGTATATAAATATCCTATATTACTAAGTTTAGGAAGCCAAGGAGCTGTTGGACTGTGGATCCATAATGGGTGCAAGAAATACCCCAAGGATTGGACCAGCTTCATTCCCATTCTTTTCTTTTTCTTCTTCTTTTCTATCAGGCAGCAGAATAAATGTGGGCAGAAGCATAGTTTCTGGCTGGTTGTGTCAGGCTGGCCAATTTATACCATAATGCTTCAAGCTGTAATTTCTAATTTTCTTTGATCATGTGTTTCTGTCAGTAAAAAATTCTTGAACATGCACCCCCAATAAATGTTAATTTATTTATAAATTCTATACATGTACTATTCTATTAATATACTATATACATAATAAAACATATAAGATAGAAATGTAAAAAGATGAGATCAAGATTAAATAAGTCATTAAAATAGCTTTAATTTTATTTTTAATGTTACATATCTACTTTCTCACTGACATTTTATGGTTAAGCTAATAATAATTTTTGTTGTTTGGTTGTTTTTCAGTCACGTCCATGCTTGGTGCTCTAGTCACTGTGCCACCCAGCTGCCCCACCTAACACAGTGCTGTTGTTCATTCATTTCAGCTGTGTCCAACTCTTTGCAACCCCATTTGGAGTTTTCTTGGTAAAGATACTGGAGTGGTTTGCTATTTCTCCAAGCTAATTTTACAGATGAGGAGCTGGGGCAAACAGACAAGTGACTTGCCCAGGGTCACATAGCTAGTAAGTGTCTGAGGGCAGATTTGAAATCAGGAAGATGAGTCTTCCCATTGTTAGGCCCAGCACTCTATCCATTGTGCCACCTACCTGCCCCGATAATCATATTTAACTCAAATATTTAAATAGTAACATTTAATAACAATTAATTTAATAATATTTAATACCATTAAGCTAATTATATTTTAACAAGAGAAATGGGATTTGATATTTTGTGATGCAGTGATTTGAAGGTCTGGTTCCATGGCCAGTTTATTTGGATTCTTGGTTTTAATGACTACCATAGTTAAAAAAAGCTGCCTCACAGAGAGACGTAGATGCAAATGAAAGAAGTACATTGTTGGCTGAGCGGCTATACTTAATAAATCATGATACTCAATGCCATCGACCAGATATATAAAAATTTTCTTCGTTGCTGAAATTCATTAGCAAATTGTCATCTTCTCTGATGCTAGGGAGCAACACTGGGGCGTTGGACTCTGGCAGTCAGGTACCAGATGTGGCTGGTAGCTGTTTCAGGTAGGGAGAAGGATTGGGAGGCAGGGCAGGTATCAAAATGCTTGAGTAGGCCCTCACGGTGGATGGCTGCTTCATTTTCTAGACCTGAGGTTGGTGAGCTTGTTTTGGAAAAAAAAATTGATAACTATTTCAATATAGTTGATTTCTGTCTTAATCTTTAATATTTTAAATAGTTAAAAACCTTAATCTGAGAAGGTTCCCCAGGCTTTACCAGACTACCAAATGAATCTATAACATAAAAAAGGTTGAGGAGCACTGTCTAAGCTGTCTGATGGGTTGGTGTGGGATATGGATCAGGGTTATAGGATTGCAGATCTGGGAGAATTCTGTGCATGGCTATGTAAGCCTCAAGCCTCCTGGGAGCAATAGCTGCTACCCACCTTTCACTAGCTGCGCCTGTCATGCAAACCGTCTTTGAGCTCTTTGCTGTTGTTCCAGGTTCAGTGCCAGCTTCTCTTCCGAACTTGATGGTGGAGGCTAGGGATGAGAAAAGCCCAGTTGGAATTCAGGATCCTGCAAACAGGGGAGTACTCTACTCTCAATAGAGGATGTGGGAGAGGGAAAATAGGGGTGATTGAGCAGGGGAGGACTTCTTGCCTGCCTACCACCCTATCTGGAGAAGAGTGTCTGTGGCTGAAAAGAGCAAGCAGGAGGGAGGAACTAGGGCTAAGTGGACAATGCCTGCCTGCCCATCTGTTGTAGGCTGGCAATCAAGTCAAACATAGTACAGTTGGCAAGAGCTTTGTGAGGACCTTTTCCTACCAAGAGGATGGAGGAGCATGCAAGGGCTGTCCCTTAAGAGTTATTGAGACTACTCCCACTACTTCCACTCTGGGAGAGATAGAGAGGTAGAGACAGAGACAGAGGAAGATATTAAGAGAGAGAGAGAGAAGACAAGAGTAACTGAGAGTAGAGACAGAGAGAGAAATTTAAAGAAAGGAGAGAGATAGAGTAAAAGAGAGAGAGAGAGACAGAGAGACAGAGACAGAAAGAGAAAGACAGAGGGTGCACTAGGCAAGACCTCTTTCTTATAGAACAAACAGCACCCCCGTGAAGGTCTTACATTTCTGTGTATTTTCCCACTATGTCTCTATGTAACCTTGGACAAGTCACTTAACTTCTCTTGCTTTCACTTCAAAATGAGGGGCTCAGACTAGATTAGTAGTTCTCAAGCTTTTTGGCTTCAAGACCCCTTTATACCCTAAAAAATTTCACAGGACCCACCCCAGAGAACTTTTGTGTACAATATTAGTAATAAAAATGTCTTAGTATTATTATGAAAATATTTTCGAACCCTTGAAAGGGTGTTGGGGATCCCCAGGGGTTCCTGGACCACATTTCAAGAATTGGTGGACTACATGATCTCAAAGGTGCCTTTCAGATCTGAATTTATGATCCCATGAGAGGATGCAGTGCAGCAATTATGTACATTATGAGCTGAACATTCTTCATGTCAGTCCAAAAAGACTTGCTCTCACTAGGGTAGTAATGGTTTAGTCAGACAAATACATTTCTGCTCATGTGTTATCCCATTTATGGGCCTTCCTTCCAAGTAACAAAATGCTTTACTTCTAAAGAATCATGATTTCTACTATATTAGAAGGTTTTGCCTACCAAACACTTTATGAGAAAACGATAGGGGGTGGGAAGGTGGTGTTTTAAAATTTGAAAGCATGTGATGTGCCAAAACTAAATGTCTCCAGAATAATAAAAAAAAAGGATTTTATTCAGTGTAGTACTTCCTTCACCAGATTGCTGCCTACCCCTTCATGGGTATTGTTGTAGCCAAAATCAATGAATTAAGCAACCAATGAATCAATCATTATCTGTTGGCCAACATTCTGATCTTGAATCTCTTTGTATGCTCCCACCTGTGAGATCGTGTGTGTGTGTGTGTGTGTGTGTGTGTGAGTGTTTGCTTCCTTGTGTTAAGTTCAACTTTGTGCTTTGCACACTTGTGTATCAACCTCTGAGGGCATGGGTTTTTATTGATGGCTGCTTTCTTTGACTCTGTGAATTACTGAGCATCTCTGCAGCTTTTCTTCTTCCTGTGTTTTACCTGCAACTCTGTATGTTATCTGGCTTGACAAATATGTATAGGCCAGGCAGTTTTCTCTCTTTCCATTCCTTTTCAGTTTAAAACTTCCTTGATCAGATTTGGAAGAATCTATGTTATATTTGTTGTTCTTTAGTTGTTTCAGTCATTTGGACACCTTGTCACCCCATCTGAATTTTTTTTTTTGGCAAAGGTACTGGAGTGGTTTGCCATTTCCTTTTCCAGCTCATTTGACAGATAAGGAGCTAAGGCAAATGGGTTGAAGTGACTTGTCCAGGATCACACAGCTAGTGAGTGTCTGAGGTCAGATTTAACTCATGAGGATAAGTCTTCCTGACTCCAGGTCCAGAACTCTGTCCTATCCAGTACACCACCTAGGTGCCCCTAGGATATACACACACACACACACACACACACACACACACACACACACACACTCTCTCTCTCTCACACATATGTGTGCGCATACATATACACATACACACATAAACACATGCATATATACATATAATCTCTAAGCATATACATACATACACATATGTAAATACATATACACACACATACACAGTGACTACCCTGGCCCTACTGCCTGAAAGCCATGTTATACCCCTTCCCCAGGGAGGTATCTAGGCTCTCTGCCATTTTCTCTCAGTCTGTCCCTCATAGAGTTCCCCTAATTGTAGGGGTTTTCTGTACCCCAGTTCCATTTATCCACTTAATAATTGGATTAATTTTTACTGAGGAGTATTTACTTCAAAGGTATAGCAAGAATAAACATTTCCCTCCCGTAACACCTGGCTACATAATCTCCTCTTGTACCACCTCATTCTCTGGGGAGGGGATTGTGTTCACAGCTTAGCTCAACTCTCGCACATCAGAGTACCATGTTCTAAGGCCAACCCCACACCCACTTGAGTCTGAGGCACCCCAGATTCTTGCACCTTTCCTGCTGGACTGGCTAGCTGCACATCTGGGCCTGGAATCCTGGCTCTGATTATTGGTCTGGAGCACTGCCGAAACCTAGCACTAAAAACTCCAAGTCCATTTCAGGGCATAGAGGTGAAAGAAGAGAAAAGGGGAAGGTAGACCTTCCCTCTCTCCACTTCAGTTCATGTGCTGTTGCTATGGGCAAAGTTGAATCTTCTCTCTCTAGATGCTCCCCAGGCTGGTAGTTTTTAAAGATGCAATCCATTTTGGCTATACAGCCAATTGAAAGGAGCAGTTCTCCACATGTTGTAGGAGAATGCAGAATGTCTTTTCCCAGAAGCTGATCCCTTCATCTTAGGTGATTTGGGTATACTCCAACACCTTGTTGCAATATATATATATATACACACACTTTTTTTTAAAGCCAGACCTCATTAAGAGTATTCTATCTCTGGCTAAGAGCCCGTCAATCTTTTATTTTAAACCGTGGTACAGAAATCCAAATCTTGTTCTATCTTCTTCACTAGCTGGCCATTTCCCAAATCATCCTTTCTCCTTAGAGGCCTCTGCCTTCAATTGGCAGCAGCGATTAAAAAAAACACCACCTTTGCCCCTATGGGCTAGACTTTCTTGCTATTTTGGGGTGCCAAGAGTCAATTGCATTGCAACAAATAGATACTGTGCTTAGTTTTGCCAGAGTGGGAAGATCGATCAATTTGTCCTTCCTCTGAGACCTGGATTTTAGTAAAGCCCTGTGCGTGCTCCTCTCAGCATGGAAATAACACAACACACACACAACACACACACACACACACACACACACACACTTTAGTGTCCTTAGCTGCATTTTTATTCAATGATACCTTGAAGTTTACAGTGACATACATGTAGCTGATCCTAGTAAGAGTGAGACATGGCAGCCTTTGGCCCCTGATACATGTCAGTTCAATTACCCTGGAGCTCAGTAGGGGGCACCTCTCAGGCTTGTATAGTCATATATCAATCAATAAATATTTATTAAGTACTTATTCTCTCTCTTTTTTTTTCACCTCAAAACCAACTCTTTCTCTAGGCCTTCATATCATAAAACCTTCTTCAGAAATCAGAAGTAGAAAAGATACAAGAAAAGTTACTAAACTAAAAAGATATAAGAAAAGTTACTAAAGTGACCAAAAGTCAATAAAGTCACTATACCCTTTGACCTAAAGATTCCATTCCTGGGTACATACTCCAAATCAAGTCAAAGACAGAAAGAAAGACCTCATATGTACCAAAATATCTATAGCAGTACTTTTTGTGGTAGTAAAAAACTGGAAAAAAAAGGGTGCTCATTGATTGGGAAATGGTTGAACAAATTGTGATATATGATTGTAATCGAATACTATTATGCCAAAAAAAATTCAGTTCTGGGCACCACAGTTTTCAGAATGACATTGGTAAGCTGGAGAGTGTCCAGAAGAGGACAATCAGGATGGTTAAGGGCCTTGAGTTCATGACATATGAAGATTAATTAGTTAAAGGAACCGAATGTTTAGCCTGGAGAAGAGAGGATGGGGCAGTGTAATAGTGGTATTCAAGTAGTTGAAAGGCTATCCAACGAAGGAGGGTTTAGACTTGTTCTTTTGGCTCCAAAGGTCAGAACCAGGCCCAATGAGTAAAATTTAGGCTTGATTTCAGGAAAATTTCCTAAAAATCAGAGGTATCTAAAAGTGGAACATTCTATAATGAGAGGTGATGGGTTTCCCCTCCTTGGAGGTCTTTAATCAGAACCTGTCTGACCGCTTGTGTATATTATACTGAAGATTCCTTTCTATGAGTTGGATTCCACTGTGCTCCCTTCTAACTTTCAAATTATGTGATTCTGATAAATGAGGAGTAGGAGAAAATTTATAAAATGCCTGCTATGTGCCAGGCACTTTATAATGCACTGACAATAGACAGACAAAAATGAAATGTGCTAGCCCCCAAGAAGTTTACATTCTATTAGCAAAGCTGAGTTTGGCTTGGAGTATTCGCTGATCCTTGGGAAAGGGAGGGATGTCACCTACTGAAAAGCAGAACCAAAAGCTTACATCTCAAAGTGGTTTTCTCTCCTAGAGATGATAGCTATATGAAGGGTCAAGCTCTAATAATATCCAGAACAGATGTGCATTTATTTTGTTCACTTTCCCAATGCCTAAAATGTGTTATCCTTTGATCAGTGCATGATACTGCTGGAATTCAAATCCAATCCCAAATGTCATAAGGGCAGCTAGATTTGCATCAAAGGGGAAAAAAAAAGATTCCTCAGCCGAAAGCCAAAGGCCTTGGATAGACGTCTTACATCATCATCCAGCAATTGTTTGTTGAATAGAAGACTTTGTGCTGGAGGCTGAGGGGGATAGGCAGCTAGGGAGCAGAGAGCAGTGGACTTGGAGTCAGGAATATCTAAGTTACAATGTTGCCTCAGTTACTTACTAGTTGTGTGACCCAAGTGGGGAAGTCATTCAGTCTCCGTCAGCTTCAGTTTCCTCTTCCATCAAATGATCAACAAGCCCTAATTCAGTGCTTATTATGTGCCAGGTACCCTGCTAAGCACTGGGAATACAAATACATGCAAAAATAAAGGCAGTCTGTACCTTCAAGGAGCTTACTTTCTAACGGGAGTAAACAACACATAATAGAGAGCTGAAAAGTGGGAGTGGTGAGCAGGTACCCAGGGCAGAGGCATGATGCAGCCAGATTTCAGGCTGGTAAGAAATGAAGGGGCAGCGAGGTGGTGTAGTGGATAGAGTACTGGCTACATAGTCAGGAGAATCTGAGTTCAAATCTGGCATCAGACACATAGCACTCACTAGCTGTGTGAATTAACTCCAATTGCCTCACCAAAAAATAAATGAAGAGATGGCTGGCTTGGGGTACCCTAGTTAAATGGAGGTTCTGGGAGGCGGCATCCAATGAGCGGGAGGAAACTATAGGGATGAAGGTTCAAATTCCAGGGCTGAAGTGATCTTTTAGGATGAAGAGTTTTCTGAGACGTGTGGAAATGTCCAGAGGAGTGTGACCTGGTGAAAAACCTGGGCTCTTTAAGAAGGTTGATAATGCTGGGAATTCGAGGTTGTTGGAGCAGGATCCTGGGGAAGGGGCTATGTTTTTTGGTCAGGGGTATCCTTTGCAGCCCTTCAAATTGAATCAGAGAGGCATTTCCCCACTCTGTGTGGGCACAGAAAAAGATTGCTATAATTATTAACACCCCTCTCTTTGCAAGAAAGCCAAATTTTCCAGGGTAAGGAAGACCAATCATCAATAGCATCTGGCCCCAGAGTTGACAATTTAAATAGGCACAGAATTCTGGTCTGCAGTACTGTTAAAGTAACAGAGACTTATGGATGCCCACGAGAGCAGAAATCCTCCCAACTCAGGTGGGCTTTGGGAAGTTGTTTGAAAGAGATGAGGAAGGGAACTTAGAAGGCATTAGGAAGGAACACTTACTAATTGGATGGCTAGGGGGGTGCAGTGGATAGAACACCAGGCCTGGAGACAGGAAGACTTCAGTTCAACTCTGGCCTCAGACACTTACTGGCTGTGTGACCCTGGACAAGTCACTTAACCCTGTTTGCCTTAGTTCCTCATCTGTAAAATGAGCTGGAGAAGGAAATGGCAAAACCACCCCAGTTCTTGCCAAGAAAATCCCAAATGGGATCACGAAGAGTTTGAAATGACACAACAACAACAACAACAACAACAACAACAACAAACAGCGACAACATGATTTTAGTATCAGAAATTGGAATCCTTTCTATTTTACAGGAGACAGTCTGAATACTACCTTCTCCATGAAAGAATGAATGAAAAAGCATTTGCTAAGTGCTTACTGCATGCAAAGTGATTCAGTTTCCTGGCACGGTGCTGGTATACTTTCCAGATTTCACAGGCCCAACAGCTCTGTAGACCTTCAGTTTGGTAGCCAGTCTAATGCCTCTTCTCTCCCATACTTTCCTTCAGAGCCTCCCAAACACTGAGGCAATGCATGCCTCAACCTCATTATCAACGTGTACGTCCCTGGAAAGTACACTACCAAGGTAAGTGAACTTATCCATAGCATTCAAAACTTCTCCGTGTGCTGTAACCAATGGTTCCCCATATGGATAGTGTGGTGCTGGCTGGTGGAGCACCTGTGTTTTCTTGGTGTTAGGTGTTAGGCCAAAATTAGCGCAAGCAGCAGAGAATCGATCCATACTTTGTTGCATCTCAGCTTCAGAGGCTGCATGGAGTGCACGATCATCTGCAAACAGAAAATCACACACCAACACTCCCTCTACTTTGGTCTTGGCTTGTAGCCTTTTCAAGTTGAAGAATTTACCATCAGTGCCACAGCTGACCTTGACACCGTATTCATCCTCATTGAAAGCGTTTGACTGCGTGGCTGAAAAGATCATGCTAAATAAAGCTTGGGAGCAAGCACACAGCCTTGTTTCACTTGTTTCACAGTTTGAATTGTCTTAGAAAGATTCTGAAAAATCACCTGGCAGGATACGGTAACAGACACTGAATTCTTTCTTAAACTAAACTGCTCAGCATTCAAACTCTGCTTCAGAGAGCACAACTCTGATGGGCTGGCCACATTGTTCAAATGCAAAATGTACACTTGCCAAAAAGGTTATTTTATGGAGAATTCACACAGGGCAAGTGTTCACATGGTGGTCAGAAGAAGCGATACAAGGGCACTCTCCAAGTTTGTCAAGAACTTTGGAATTGATTATATGACATGGGAGACATTGGCACAGGACCGCCCAGCATGGCATGCCCACATCACAGAAAGTGCTTTGCTCTATGAGCAAAGCAGAATTGAAACAGCTCAAAGGAAACACAAGATGTGCAAATTTAGAGAACACACCCAAATGTTCCCACAGACTATTTGTGCCTGACTTGTGGTAGAGTATTCCAAGCTCGCATTGGTCTGATCAGCCACAGTCGGACACACTGAAACCTGGTTCTGGCATAGGGATGTCATTTTGGCCCTCTTCGAGAACAAAGACAAAAACCAAACCACTATGTGTGAAACCCTACACAAAATGCTGGGGATGGAAATTGAAAAACAAAGATAGTTGCTGCTCCCATGGAGTTCATAGTCCTAACAGGGGGAGACAGTTTTTTAGCTCTAAATCAGATAGAAAGGTCCCCATAGTCCTTAGGGTTCAGCAGCAAAGCCACAGCTCTTAAAATGTCATTACCAAAGCCTGATGGTAAGAACTCGTTTTTTTTCTTTGTTCTCCATGAGGGTTGCTCATCTCAACAGTGCGTGTAGGGGCCCGGCTGGAAACAGAGCAAGTGACTTGGAGGATACTGGTATTTCCAGGGCTCTGGGATTGCTTCTACTAGGGTCTCAAGGCAAGTGGAAGTCAAGGTGGTAGCAGTGGTTTGATCCACTTTCATGAAGCATTATCTGATTATTCCTGCCCATATCGATCTGTCCCCTCTCTTATTTACTATAGCACTTACTACAGTATATAGTATACTATATATAGTATATTGGACTGTACAACTTAATTCAATTACAAAAACAGTTATTAAACATCTACCATGTGTAAAGCATTGTTAGGCACCAAGGGAGAGATAATGATAAATAAAAGTACTTTCTACTCTTAGTGAGTTTATATTGCAAGAGAGGATATAGCATAAATAACTTCATTACAAAATATGATAAGTACACAAATAAGGTTTAAGACTTCCTGCAGTGTCCTTGCCATGGTCTTCATCATATCTACCCCTTCAGAAACAAGGTGAAGCACTCTTGTCTCTTCCCATTCTGATAGGTGAGATTTTTGTCTTTTCTATACAGGGCCACCATGGGATTCCTAGCAGTTTTCTTGATATGTTCTGATAGGTAGGGTACCCTTATTCCCCTTCCCCTCTTCTAGTACCCCTTTATCTGTTATCTCCCTCCATTAGAATATAAGCTTCTTGAGGGCAGGGACTGTCTTGTTTGCTTCTGTATATTGCCTGACATACAGTAAGTGTTTATTAAATGTGCTCTCTCTCTCTCTCTCTCTCTCTCTCTCTCTCTCTCTCTCTCTCTCTCTCTCTCTCTCTTCCTCTCTCTCTGTCTCAGATTTAAAGTCATCATGCTCTGTCTGGGGATAATCAGGAAACATATTGTGGAGAAAGTACACTTGAGCTGGGCCTTGAAAATACAGGTAGTATTTCCATTCATGACATTTATTTATTTTCTTTTCGGGGTGTTTATCTCTTATTATTTTAATGTGTATTTGTTTTATCTCAACTAGATTGTAGGCTTTTCTAGAATATCTTTGTCTCTGTTTCCTATAATGCAATGGTCCTAAAAGAATACTGGGCATGTAGTAGGTGATCAATACAAATTCGATTGATCCTTAGATTAACTTAAGTGAGCATTGATTTTGTCAAAACAAAACAAAACAAAACAAAAAAACCCAACCCAACCCCAAACCATTATCTATATCATCTATATCTAGATATTGAAATTGATATCAATATGAAACCTGTTATTTCATTGACACAAGGTCCCCTCGTGAAGAAATTTCCTTTATCAATGCAGTTTGCCACCTGCTCAAAAATCCATGGTCTTAGAGGGTTGCCAGAGGCACTTGACTTGCTTAAAGTCTCTCAGCAAGTAGGTATCAGAGGGAGGCCTTAAATCTAGGTTTTCTTGACTCCCAAAGCCACACTCCTTCTCGTTGTTAAATTATATACCAAGAAAAGATGGAGGAGAGGAGCAATACATTTAACCCAGTGTGTTCGGGATGCTATCCAATTTCATTTGGTCTTGGAAACTGAGCATGATTAGGTCCTGACTTGGATAGGAGTCTGCTCAGGAATGAAAGGTTGTTGTTGTTCCGTCATTTCTGACTCTTCATGACCCCATTCTGGGATTTTCTTGGCAAAGACACTGGAACGGTTTGCTCATTGTACAGATGAAGAAATGGAGGCAAACAGGATTAAGTGACTTGCGCAGGATCACACAGCTGTTAAGTGTCTGAGGCCACATAAGTGTCTGAGGCCACATTTGAACTCAGGAAGATGAGTCTTCCTGATTTTAAGCCTGGCACTCTCTCTATCTACCCTGTAACCTTGCTGCCCCAGGAATATCAGGTGCTGAAAATATAGGGATAATATTGATTAATAGTTCACATTTATGTAGTGCTTTTAGATTTGCAAAGCACTTTATGTGCATAATCTCATTTGAGAATAGAAAGAGCATTTGACTGGAAGTCAGGATGATTGCATTATAGTTCCAACTCCACCATTAACAAGCAGAATGACTTTGAATAAGCCCTTGGGTTTTCCCCCTTATATCAAGATAAGAGGGCAAGATTAGACAATCTCTAATGTCCCTCCCAAGTCCAAGTTTCTATGAATCTGTTGCCCAATATTGGATTGTAATATAAGACACAGCTTCAGTTTGCACACCCTACCACTTTGGAAGCAAGTAGAGAGGCCAGCAGATGGATTGTTTTATGAAGTTAAAGGTGTGGTGAAGAAGAAAGCAGGCCGGACAGTCTCACTTTGATCTGCCACTTACTAGCTGTTCCATTTACTAATGATGTGGAAGTTACCCATCCTCCTTAAGACTATGAAATGTGGATAACAACACCAAAATGATCTTAGCTCCTAAGGGTTGGTGAGAGGAAACTGCTTTAAAAATTGTAAAGTGCTATAGAAACATGAATTATTAAATATTGGCACAGACCTGTCATTTTATTATCTAAAGAAGCTCCTGGTAAGGGAACTGCCTTGACCAAAGCAGATCAGGGTTGGCTCTATAATTTATTGTTTTTATTTGCAATTTAAATTGGCAATTTGTTATATTTATTAGAATTAATCTTGGAGAGATGCTTGAAAAATTGAGTTTAAATGACTTGCCCAGAGTCACACCTCAACTATGTGACAGAGGGGAGTCTTGAATTCAAGTCTGGCTGACTCTAAAGACAGTTCTCTATTCCTCATACCAAGTTGCCTTTCATATGTATGTATGTATGTATGTATGTATGTATGTGGATGAATATATGTATGTATACACACATATAAATAAATAAATAAATATATATATATATAATATATATATATATATATATATATATATATATAAAATATTGACTATACTTTACAAATAAAGCAGGATTTTTTTTTTTAAAAGAAAATGCTGTTATGTTTTAAGCAGCCAGGTAGCTCAGTGCTGGGCCTGGAGTCAGGAAGACCTGAGTTTAAATCTAGCTTCAGATACTAGCTGTGTGACCCTGGGTGAGTTACTTAACTCCTGTGGCCCTCAGTTTCCTTATTTGTAAAAAGGGGATAATAATAGTACCTACTTGCTAGGGTTGTTTGGAAGATCAAATAAGATAATAGTTATAAAGCACGTAGCGCTTAGAAGGCACTTAACATATGCTTATTTTTACTTGTTTATTTTAAAATCTCCTTTCTTTTTCCACTTAGATGCCAGCACCCAGCTCATTTCAGAAATGACCTGAGTTAACCCAGTTTCAGCATGAAGGAGAGCTGTGGGCCTGAGTTAGATAATCCTCTGGAAACAAGGGCATAGGAGACAATGTCTGCCTTGAGTCTATTGTGCTCAGGCCTTTTGTAGTCTTGTTGGATAAAATGTCATATTATTAGAGGTTTGACATATTAGAGGCTTGATAGGTAGGAAAGTCCTTTACCTTCATGTGTGACTCATCAGTTCCCCAAGATCTATCATTGCACAAGGGTTTTCAGCAAACAAAATGGTAATTTGCAATGAAGTGACTCCATGGCAGGCAACTGAAGACTGTATCAACCCCTATAGCTTTCTTTACAATTAAGGTCTCAGCTTCCTTTTTACCATTTTCCCCAATTTGTTCCATCTTCCTTCTCAGAGTGCCTGTCCTGCTTCTTTCTGTGTATCCAACATTCTTCAAGCACCAGCTCAGACTCCACATTCTCCCTGAGACCTTCTCTGACTTTTTATGAGTCACAGATGTTTTATGTAGAGACTTCTCCAGAGAAGACAGTGTGGTTTAATGGAAAGGTCACTGATGGTGGAATAATCAGAAAATCCAGGTTTGAATCTTGACTCTGCTACATGCTACCTGTGTGACCACGGACAAGTCCCTCAACTGATCTGTGCCTCAGTTTCCTTATCTCTGGGATGAGGCTGTTGGACTTCTTAACCTTATTTGTATCGTGGACTCCTTTGGGAGTCTGGTGAATCTATGGACCCTTTCTTAAAATAATGCATTTGAATACATAACATAATACATAGTTAAAAGGGAATTAATCATATTAAAATAGTTATAAAAATATTTTTAAAACCAAGTTTATGGACCCCAGGTTAAGAATCCCTGGACTAGATCATCTCCTTTTGAGCTCTAAATCCTATGATCTTGTGATTTCTGTACTATCAGTCTCCTTGAAAAATTATCTCAAGAGTCGTTTGGAAGATATGTTCTGATAATCTCTGGTGCACCTTGGTGCTCTGAATCTTGAACAGTTCATAAGTATTTTTACTGGACACCAGTGCTAAATATTGGGCCGGTGGAGCTGAAAGGAGCTGAAAGAATGAAAAAAGCATTTATTGTTTACCATGTGCCAAGCACTGTGCTTGAGGCTGGGGATCAAATAGAAAACCAAAGACAGTCACTGCCCTCAAGTGTACATTCTAATAATCTCTGCCCTCTAGGAGTTTATATTCTAATTGAGGGAGAGAATACAAGCAGTAGAGTGGTGGCCAGGAAGAGATGGCTGGATCTAGAATTGTTCCAGGGATGGCAGAGTGGCTTTGTTCCTGGTTCCTAGGTCCAGACAGGGGAGGGGTGATTGGTGCAGAAGTGAATCAGTTGGCAAAATAAAATGTGGAGGAGGTGGCCAGAGAGGAGGGAGTGATGTGAATGGGGCTGGGAGCTGTGCGAAAGAGGAATGTAGTTTGTCTTGTGAGAACTGCATATCTTATTCCTTATTGTGGCTTACAGAAAACAAGAGGAGAAAACAAGAAAACTTACAAGAAAATACAAAGCTTAGCTAACTGTTTATACGTGGGGGAGGGAACCTGAGGCTTTGAGGCCACATGTGGCCCTCTACGTCCCCAAGTGCGGCCCTTTGACTGAATCCAAACTTCACAAATCCTTAATAAATCCTTAATAAAAGGATTTGTTCCTGAGAACTTAGACTCAGTCAAAAGACCGCACCCAAGGACCTAGAAGGCCACATGTAGCTTCGAGGCTGCAGGCTCCCTGCTCCTGGACTATACACTTCCATGAGTGTGTCATATTTCAAAAGTCAGAGTCTGTCTTCTGTGAAACTGGTAACTCCATCATGTATTAGGCAGCTAGGTGGTACAGGAGACAGATGGAATTGGGAAGCTGCTGTTCAGTCATTTTTCAGTCATGTTGACTCTTTGACTGATTTGGGATTTTTCTTGGCAAAATCACTGGAGTGATTTGCCATTTCCTTCTCCAGCTCATCTTACAGCTGAGAAAACTGAGGCAAACAGGATTAGTGACTTGCCCAGGGTCACACAGCTAGTAAGTGTCTGAGGCCAGACCTGAGTTCAAATGGGAATTCAGATACTTACTAGCTGTGTGACTGGAGGCAAGTCACTCTATTCGCCTTAGTTTCCTCATCTGTAAAATGGGAATAATAATAGCACCTACAATCCAGAATTAGGATGACAAAGTGAGATAATATTTGTAAAGTATTTTGCAAATCTTGAAGTATTACATAAGTAGTAGCTTTTATGAAGATGAGGGTGTGATTGGAAAAAGAAGTGGGTGGGTCTGGTCTTGTAATGAGCGTTAACAGACAACCTGAGTGCTGCACTGGTATCCATAAAATATTAAAAGAATCAGAGGAAGGTCTCTGGTGCATTGGGTGGATCCTCTGTGGGAATTCTATGGAAATGTAGGGATGAGAAACTCTCAGAATAGGGGTGTTGCTATCTGGAATAGTGAAAGTAGGTCCCCTCACTGGAATGGTTAGGAATTCATTGAAATATAGAGGTGTATGCAAGGGTCAAAAATTAAATAATAGAGCATTAGGAAAATCAATGAGTGAATATGCTGATTAAAGTTTTATTCATCAATCTAATCTGCTTTAAAAATAATTTCCATTGATTTAGGGCAGGAATGGATCCTGGAGGCCATCTAATATGATACCTTAACTTAGAAAAGTTAAAAGACTTACCCGTGGTCACAAAGCTACCTAGTGCCACAGACAAGATCTGAATCCAGGCCTTCTTGAATCTGCATTCAGTACTATGTCACACTGCCTCTCTATTAACTTATTTTGCCTTCATTAAAGCTGGTATGAGTTCTTATGAGTACATGATACTGAACCTGTAATTTTTACAAATATGTTTGAATTTTATACCTTGAATTTCAAAACAAGGACCTAGGTTCAATTAGTCTCTATGTTCTCATAGTTACAGGCAAGGGATCTGTTCTTGCTGGGCAGCTAGGTGGTACAGTGGATAGAATATGAGGCTTGGATCAGGAAGCCTCATCTTCCTGAATTCAAATTTGACCTCAGACACTGTGTGACCTTGGGCAAGTCACTCAATTCTGCTTTTGCCTCTGTTTCCCCATCTATAAGTGAGCTGGAGAAGGAAATGGCAAACCACTCTAGCATCTTTGCCAAGAAAACCCCACATGGGGTCATGAAAAGTTTGAAATGATTGAATAACAATAACCTGTTCTTACTTTTATAAATTCATATTCTTTATGATAGAAGTATATACAGAAACCTGATTTTGTAAATTTGCTTATTTCTCCCCTTTGCTACACATCAATAGTGGGAGTTCTGTCTGTGTCTCATAACATGTGGAGAAAGTCCTAAGATATTTGTAAGTTCTCTCAGTGGCCCCTCCCCATCCAGGCACTCTGAAAATGGAAATCTGGAGACATTCTCAGCTGCCACAATTCAAATAAATTGTGTTAGACAAAATCTGATCTTCTCAATGTCATTTTTGCTCGCTTTGTACTGGTATATGTCACATGGAGGGGTGGGGGATGTAGGGTTTACTGGCAACCACAGCATATGCCTCTCCCAGTGCCGGAACAGAAGAAGGAAGCTTAGATTAAGTCCTGTGGGGCTCAGGGCTTCTGGCCTTTATGGTCACCTGCTCTCATTTTCCTCTGTGAAGCCATGCCTAGAATGCACACTCACTACAACCAATGCCTCTCCTTTTACAGACCCATAGACGCCAGGCTGGCCTAGAGCAACCTCAAAACGACATTCACAAGTGCTACTTAAACTATTTCCTGATTTTCCGTCTCCTATTCTCCAAGTACTTTCTGTGGAATTATAATTGTGGAATTTGTTCTCCTTTTCTGTCTCTTTCACAAAGATAAAGGGTACAGAGGGAATCTTCCTAAAAGTGATAACCTTTCTGTCTTCCTCTCTCTGCCCCACAATATTACAGGCACAAAGCATTCCTCAGTGAAGTGCACATAATTAATCCTTAATTCTAGAGCCCTCTTAATTCTAGTACCTTTCCTCTGTTAATTATTTCTGATTTGCTTTGTATCCAGGTTTGCTGGTTGTCTCCTCCATTAGATTGTAAACTCTGTGCGATGCTTGTCTTACTTCTTTGGAGAAGGTCTGCTCCAGGTTCTTGCTGCCATACAGCAACACTGGGTGGAAGGTTTGTGTTGAAAAGATGGGCCTTTGCTATCACACGTTGGGGTCAATTGCAATCTAGCCCTGTCTCCTTAGCCTTTTTAAAAATGGGTCTAGCTTGTGGTCTATTTGTATTGCCTGTTTCATATTTATGTATATATGAATATATATATACACATATACGGAATAGGTACACACATGAATATATTTATATATACATATACACACATGTACATGGACATATACATATATGTATATATATATACATACACACACACATATATATATGCATACTGTTAGACAAGCACTATAATAAGAGTTCTTAACTTTTTTTTGTGTATGATGGACCACTTTTGTAGTCTGGTAAAACCTGTGCACCCCTTCTTTTTTTTTTTTTTAAGGCAATTGGGGTTAAGTGACTTGCTCAGGGTCACACAGCTAGTAAGTGTCAAGTGTTTGGTCTAAGGCTGGATTTGAACTCAGGTCCTCCTGACTTCAGGGCTGGTGCTCTATCCACTGCGCCACTGCCCCCGTACCCTTTCTTAGGAGACTGTTTTTAAAGGCACAAAATGAAAGGTAGAAGAAGAAAACTAATCGTATTGAAATTAAGTTGTCAAAATATTTTTAAAAATTCATGGATTCCCTGAGATCTATCCACAGGGTCTGTGGACCTCAGGTTAAGAACTGCTTCACAGGTGTCCATTCAGATGCATGTTGAAATCTGTTGAATATTATTCATCTCTTTAATCCTTCCTGTGTGGATGGGCAGGCTAAATATAACACACACTATTACATGATAACTGTAATTGTTTTTACCATGAAATTTGCTGCTATTTTATGATATAGTTGGAGTTAATGTATATATTGTTTTGATACCACTTTTTCACCTTACATAATTTCCTATCTTTTCAAATTTCTTTGTTCTTTTTGCATAGGATTTTAATTGCTATAGCAGTAGGCCTGGAGTCAGGAAAGACTTCAGTTCAGATCTAGCCCCAACACTTCTGTGATCCTGGGCAAGTCATTTAACTATGTGCCTCAGTTTCTTCAACTATAAAATGGGGATAATAACAGTACCTACCCCATAGAGTTGTTTTGAGGATGAAATGAAATATTTGCAAAGTGCTTAGCACAGCGCCTGGCACAAATTAGGTGCTTAGTAAATGCTTGTCCCCTTCCCCCCTTTATATATCACCTAGATTTCACTCATCTCTCTCTTCCCCTTTCCAAAGAGCTATTCCTTGTAACAAATAATATTTTTAAAAAAGAAAAAAGAGGAAAATTTCCTCAAAAATTGATCAATATATTGAAAAAAACCCTGATATATATCCAAAGTTCTATACCCATGGATTCTCTCCTCTCCCCTCATCCTTCCTTCCCACTGGAAAGGAGAGGTCTCTTCTCATATTATTGCTTTGGAGACAAGGTTATTCTTTATAATTTCTTTATATTAATAATAATTATTCATTAATAATAATAATATTCCATTACATTCATATACTGCAATTTATGTAGTGCTACATGTGATCTAAAGGAGAGGAAGTTACTGATTATGGCATTAGAAAGGGCTTCACGGAAGTTGTAAAATGACTTGTCCTTTTGGTAGCATTGTATAGAGAAGAAGTAATAAAGGAACCCAGCCTCAGGCCCCTCTTCTTTTTGGCTCCTGTCCTGGGCTTTTGGATCTGTGAAGGAATGATAGGTTTAGGGGGATTCAAGTCTGGATTATAAATCACTCTCGAGGGCATTTATTTCTTTATTTCTTAGTATTCTTAAATTTATTAGTCTTTATTTATTTCTCCCAATTATAACCTTTGACCTTTTTATAAAGCATTTTCAGCCAGCTCTGAGAGGTTGGCACATTCCCCAGGGGGCCCATTTTTCACCTGCTTCATCTCCTCCACTGGGTGTTGGATGCACCTAAGCTTTTTATTCTAGACCTGCTCTATCTCCCCACCTCCAGTGCTCCCCAAAGAATCACATACCCAATATCTACTAAATTAGACTTAAAGTGATGAGGAGGACAAATCAGAACAGAAAAAAGAGGCGAATAGTATACTCAGTGGAGAGAGGATCTGATCAGTATAGACAGTGAAATATGGCAGCCAATAATTTTGTGGCCATAAGGAGAAGGAAGGGGTTTCTTGCTTAGATATCAGAAGTGGAAAGCAATTAATCAGCCCCTTTCCCTTCAGCTCAGAGTCTCTGGGATGGGAGAATGTCTCTGAGGGGGGCCGTTTTGCCCAACGCTGATTCTCCCATTTTCTATTCTAGTTTGTCCTCTCTGTTACATTAAGTCTTACTCACCAGATTCACTACCATGGTCATACTTCTCGTATCATTTATTAATAATTTGAAGACTTGAATGCATTGTAGATAATTATAATAAGTAAGAAGATTTTGGAAGTCTTTCTGAATGTAAACCCTGGGGAAGAAACAAATTGGGGATATCATTGCTACTCCATGTTTCTTAAGAACAGTGGGTCCAATCCTTTTGAACTCTATGCCTCTCCTGTCTGTTGCCTTCTTTCTTCTAAATTCTCCATAAACCAATCCCAGCTACCTATAGAGAAATCTTCCCAGAGTTTCTTTCTAAAACATCTGGTGCTGTGCATTCTGGGGATTTTTGTGCTGGAAAATCAGGGCTACATTTTTGAATCCATGCTGAAATGAATGTTGAATTCTAAATGCTTCCCAAATTAATTAATTTGTTTTCAAATAATCAAGAATTTTCCTAGAGTCAATTAAATTAATAGAAATCTGTTTAAAGGCTCTATGTCATGTACTTAAAACAATTGTGACATTTGTCATCTCCAGTCCTGTGGTATTCTTCCCATTCTCCATGATTATGCAAAGATCACCAACAGTGGTTCATCAGTCACATCTAAGCAATAAATTCTTTTTGTACCCTGGGATTTAATTTGAACCTAGTAATTTGAATTTATTGAGGGCAGTTAGCTGATCCCTTACCATCTCCTCACTGATCTTGGGCTTACACTTACTCATAATAAATTTTGTTCTATCCTCCCAGATCTGGAGACCATTTTCCTTAGTGAAGGCAGAAATAAAACTGGAATTTAGTAGCCCTTTCTCCACCATCCATATCATTGTCCCATCCACCCGAGCTTCATTCTTATCATGTCTTTGATCCTCTTTATTCTTGTAACAAAGATAAAAAACATCCTTTTTGTCATCATTAGTATTTCTCATTCAACCCTAGTTTATTCTGACACTATTCTATTAAGTTGGTAACTCCACATTAATTCACTAGTGGTGGAAGTATACATCCATTCTACCACATTGGAAAGAATAGTATTAGTATATATTAGTATCAAATATTATAATATGTTATAATAAATTATGATAATACAATAATAACAAAAACAACAATTATTATGCAATGATATATTAAACTATAACTATCATAATAAAATGTGATAACTATGATTGTTTGACCCAGCAATTCCACTTTTGGGATTGTATTCTAAGAAATTTAATGATAACAAGAAAGAATCTACAAATAGAGACCATTGTCTCAAATAGGGACATATGCACAGGATAGGACTAGACCTGTGATTTCAATGAAAAAGGGAACTTTTGGGTGAGAGAACTCCTTTTATCAGTACAAATCAGAACCTTCTTTGTACTTCATGTTTTTTGAGGTTTTTTAGAGCACTAGGAAGTCAGATGATTTGACAAGAGTCACACAGTGTGTCGGAAGTAGGACTTAAAGAAATGTCTTCTTGGCTTTAAGGCTAACTATCCACTGCCCCATATTATCTCTTCTGTATACACAGTCCACATATTCTATATTCATAATGACATTAATAATAGCAAAAAGCTGAAAACAAGCTATACCCAGTAATCAGAGAAAGCTAAATAAATTGAGATAAACTGAAACGTTGGGTTTTGGGACTCTAATGGAATCGATCAAAATAGGGTCAGTAAAATGATATTTTTTTTGAAGACTTACATATCTGCTCAGAAGGGTTTTAAACTGAAAATTGAAGGGAGAGGGAGAAAAATTGCCTAGATATATTTACTAGAGTGTATTAGATACAGTAGAAAAATAATTACATTACAATTAGTGGAGAAGACCAGTGACTCATAGGAGACGATATCTAAGAAGAGAACATGGATGCCATAGAATATTATTGTCCTGTAAGGAATGATGAATTTGAAGAACACAATGAAACAATGAAAAGATTTGTTGAAATGATGCAGTGTCAAACAACAACAACAACAACAACAACAACAATAAAACAGAACCAAAGAGATAGCCAGTTTTCACATTAATTTCATCTGTGTAAAGGAAGATAATATGAAAGAGCAACAAAACTAATAGTAAATACAATGGACAATTTTGTTGTTACCTCATTAAAGTTAATGGGGATGGTCTTTATTTCTTGTACCAATTGGTATAGAACAGCAGCATACTCAGACATGTAAAGCTATTCATAACCACTACTTAAAATGTTTAGTGTAATTGTTTATTGAGTTTGGGGTTTTGTGGTTGTTTTCTTTGGGAAAAATAAATACTACAATATCTATTTTTCCAATGACAATATTTTTAAATTATGCT
Organism: Phascolarctos cinereus; assembly: GCF_003287225.1. NCBI lineage: Eukaryota > Metazoa > Chordata > Mammalia > Diprotodontia > Phascolarctidae > Phascolarctos > Phascolarctos cinereus. Next base: position 212,796,642 of record NW_027555847.1, read on the forward strand.
ACTCTTTGATATTTACCCTCAATTGCTTGTCCTCATTTCCATGTTCAGTACTTGTCTTTCAACATCTTTATTTGTTCAATGAATCCTATGTGCATCCACATTTGTTTTGAAACAGCACTTACTTTTCTTTTTTTATCAGAATTGTTCATGTCACCAGAATCTAATTTTTTTGGGGGGGATAGTTTCCATCCTTAAAAGGGATTCTGTAGAATTTTAGGCCATGAAATTTTATTGTTTTTTTGGAACTCCTTGAAATCTGCTCTCTCCAAATCTAGGGTGCATGTCAGACTCTGCTTTCTATTTCTTGTGTTTCACAAATTTTGAGGTGGATTGGTCCATTTTTTCCAAATAACCCAGTTTATGCTGTGTTAAAACAGGTCCAGAATTATATTTCTCCTCATCATTTCCCTTATCTTTTTGAATAGTGAAATGATCATTAAGGCAAGTCAAGAATTTGCCAGCTTCATTGCTTTTGCAGAGAGCTCCAGGAGATGTCTGAACACTTGAACTTCCCTGTCACTCCGACATTATGCCTCAGTGCCTGGTTTGTGATCTGTTTCTCAAACTCGTCATCTCCTTCCTCTTTCTAGCTATTGCAGTATTGCTTCTACTTCTCCTTTCATTGGTTCTTATTCCAATACTCTCTCATCTGGTTTATTAATGTCATATCAGTAATGATAAAATGAAAAAATTACAACAGTGACCTGCTATTCCTTCAATCTATTCTGTTTCTTTTCATTAACTTATATGCTTCAATAGTCATATCTGGTCACCTCCCACCAAATCTTAGCAATACCTATGGGGTTAAATTTACTTTTTTTTGGTGTTAAGATGATCATTTTATTTGTGATCTATCCTTTGTGTATTTCTGTATAAACATTTGTGGTTGTGTGTTGTTTTGCATATTGTCTAATATGAATTACTGGTGCTCTCCACTAATGTTATTCTTCCTCTGTTGTGCTTGCTATTCTCTGTGGTATCTGGCTTGGCAAATGCAGGGTATCCCAAAAGTCTTAATGCAATTTGAAGCTTTAATAGCATATAAATTTAAGCTTTTAGAGCTTAAAATGACACTAAGACTTTTGGGACACCCTGTACATGTGGAAAGTTTTCCCTTCCTCCCTTAGTTTTTAGTTTAGAGTCCTTGATCAGATTTGCGTTCTTCAGAAAAAATGTAATTTGACTGGCTATATTTACATGCATTCTATCCCTGGTCCAGAAGTCACCATTTCTATATTTTAAATTGTGACCCCTCAACTACCATCCAAATTCTAATCTCATTTATACACATATCTTCTCAGCAGAGTGGGTACTAGGGAGAGCCTTCTCCCTGATTTTCCTGACAATGTTTTATTCCCCTTTTCCCCTCTACCTTGGATGCTAACCTCTCATCTTCCAGCCAATGGAAGTGAACCTTGAATCCATTGACCCTTGGGCTCCTCCTTCTTCCTGATGATCATGGACCAAGTCTTTGAAGATCTGCCAAGGCTCTGGGGGCAGGTACAGCCACTCACCCTACTTCAATGAGCAGGGATTCATCAACTATAATTCTTCAGTAAGATGACATTGTGCCCTAAGGACCACCAGGTCTTACTCTCTTTCATGTTTCTATACTCTGTCATTCAGCAGACATTCCTGTCTGACCTGCCAAACACATCTAAAGTGCTCCTGCACCTTGTCATCTACACTACAGCTGAACTCTCCTTTATGTGTTTTCTCTCCAATTAAAAATGGGAGATTTCCTTGAGAATAGGTACTATCTTACTTGTCTGTATATAACCTTAGCACTTGTCATAGGGCATAGCCATAGTAAGTGCTTAAAAATGACTTTTCATTTATTTTATTTATTCATTCACATAGCATTTTCTTAACCAGCTCTCTGCTTTTCAAACCTGCCCTTCTGTTCTGAAGCTTATGGCTTCAATCAGCAAGAGTAAAACACCACTTGTGCTCCCAAAGGTCCTTGGTGCCTTGCTCAGGACTTCATAATCCTCTGCAATTCATTCTATATTCCTTCTGATGGTATTGTTTTTCCTAAAGTAAATAATTAGAGGTGAGAACTGATTATTAGGTCCAATAAATCTTGCAAGCTTCTCTATTATGTCCTTGATACATGCCTTGGGAAGCCAAAATACTTTCTTACTTTTCAACTCAATTCACACTGGTATTTCAGCAGGCAGCTGCTAATGACCACTACATGTCTTCTTTTTCTGACTAGATGATATTTTTGCTCTTGGGATCTATGGATCTTCCTTAACATTCCCAGGAGCATGAGAAGTTGCTTCTTCCTCAGAGTGTCTATATCAGGAGTTCTTAACCTGAAGGCCCATGTTTTTTTTTTTAAATTAATAACTGTATTTTAATATAATTGTTTCCTTGGCAATCCGATGCATTTTGTTTTGTGCATTTAAAAACATTTTTTCTGAGAAAGGATCTACAGATTTCACCAGACTGCCAAAAGTATCTATGATACAAAAATAGTTAAAAACCCTTGTTCTATATGAAGAGTCTTACACTTGTTACTTAGGTCCAGAGTTTCAATGGTTCTTCCCATTCTTCTGTATGTGGTTAAAAAATTCATTGAGGCCCTTTAAGAGAAAATTGCAGCCATTCTTGGGCACAGCCCAATATCCCAAATGTGGGCCAAATTGTCTCTAGATCCTGTCATACTCTCTCAAGATAATGGATTCATATTATATGTGGGGCAACCTTTATTTCAACTCACAGAGATGCAGAAAATGCAAAGTAGAACAATGGGTAAAGGATTTAAATTGTCCATTAACTCTCTGTCTAAGGGAAATGGATTTGTGGTTGATATCAGGGCAACCTTTTGACAATCTTGTGTGTACTTTCTCACATAGACTTACACAGTTCCCATAAGACTCACATAATGCAACTTACCTTTGGAAGATAAGCATACTTTGGGGATTGCTGAATAAGCAATCTTCTTTCAATCAGACCCACACCATTGTAGCATTTCATTGACTTTGTCCTACAAGTAGGTTGTTGTTGTTGTCTGTCCTTTGTTCTCAAAGAAGACCATGGCATCAGTGAGGTGATGCTATGATAAGCAAGTGAATTGGATTTAAGTGAAGGAGGTCTGTGAAAAGTCACCAGCTTCACTTTCTCCTTCAGACCCATCTGGGTTCAGTGGCAAGATGTAGATCAGGATTGGAGATGGTCCAGATGCATTGGGAGACCTTGGCCTTTGTAATCTAAGGTCTTTCCCAGGTCTCAGTTTGACTGAGGCAACACCCATTCAGTGATTAAGGCTAGGTAATAAATGAGGTAAAGAATGGCCTTTTTTGCCTAGTCAAAAAAAATCAGTCTGAAAGGGGAAGACTCTCAGGGTTTCTGGCCAAAACAGAAACAATTACTATTTCCATTCACTCTGAGCAATCAGAGCACAAACAATGACCTGGTGGACTTGGGACCTATTGTTGGCCAAAGAGCCAGAGTGATTTGGATTTAAGGCATGGTCCTTAAGAAAGAAATCTAGCCCATAAACCCCAAGATATTTTGTGATGTTTCACAACACAGGAATGATGTGGATAAAACTCTTTTTCCTCCAAGGAGCATGCTGCATCAGAAAATCCTTTTCTCTTTCTAGAACAATGGCTATTAATTTGGCATCCATGTGTCTCCAAGGGGTCGATAGATAGAGTTCAAGGAGTCAGTGAACCTGGATGGGAAAAAATCTTATTTTTATTTCAATGCAATTAATTTCCTTTGTAATGCTATATAATTTATTTCATGTATTTAAAAACAGTGTTCTGAGATGTCCACAGGTTTCAAGAGACTGCCAAAAAGTCCTATAAAGAAAAGAAAGAAGGAAGGGAAGAAGGAAGGAAGGGAACTAGTAGTACTGTACAAATGGTATCTCATTTGATCCTCACAATAACCCTGAGAGGCAGGTGCTCTATTAGTATCTGTATTTTCCAATTGAGGGAAATTAGACAGACAGAAATAAAGTGATTTGCCCAGGATCCCACAGCTCGAACATGTCTGAATTTGGATTTGAATTAATTTATTCTTGACTCCAAGGCCAGTACTCCATCCACTGTATCACACAGCAGCTCAAGTGACACACAAAAAAGAACTCTTGCATTATAAGGTCTGATTCTTGAACTTTTGAACTTTCAGAACTCAAACTTGAGATGAGCTGTGAGACTCTTTCTAGAAAATTTTCCTTCTTTGATAAGAAAGTTAGATATCACTGTCTGAGGAATCTCAAATCTCCATCTGTTCTGCTCAGGAGTTCACTCTCAGGTTAAGTGGAAACATGTCTCCCATTGTCATGTGCTTCTGTCATAAGCTCCCACCATCTACTCCTGAAGGAGAAAACTGTGCACAAACATAAAGCCTTCTAAATCCCAATCCCCTAGAACATTGCTCTGTTTCACTATATTCTTTTCTTTCTTCTCAAAAAATGTACAGTGACTTGGTTTGTTAGCTTGATTTTATGAACCACAAGAAATTATTTTTCTGAGTTTCAGTTGGCTACTCATCTTGAGTTCCCAGTGGCCTATTAGCAAAGGTTCAATGGGCATGCCTACACTCTAAAAGAAGATCCCCCTCAAATGCCTCTAAACAAGAGTCTTACCCTTACCCTATAATCTCATTAGGTTAATTAGAGAACTCATTGAAATAATCAGATTAACCCCAACTCCTAATTGTTGTGGTTCATCCTTCTTTTTCCAAAGATCAATGACATCATGGGATGATGTCTTGACTTGTGCATGAATAGGATTTAAGTGAGGCAGAGTTGTGAAGTCATCGACCTCACTCTCTTTCAGAGTCATTGAAGTCCAGTGGCAAGACAAAAGTCAAGGATCATAGGTGATGGCCCAGGATGCAGTAGATGAGCTTGGTGTCTTCAAGGTCTGACCAAACTCTAAGTGCTCCAGAGTGCTGCTTCAGCTGCCTTCCTGGCTATTGAAATAATAACCGGGGGAAAGTCTTCCCATGCTTTGGGTAGACAGCCCTTGACTCACTGAGGGATTTGAGGCCTGTTAATTATCCTCAACATGGTTTAGCCCATCTGCCAAGATGGTTTTATTGGGGTATGGCTGCTGTGCATGCTACAGCTTCTTGTAGCCACTGGTGAGAGTTTGTTGAAAGGTGGATACCAAAGGTGAAAGGCTCAGCAAGCCCTCATGCCAGAAGTGCTAGCCCTCCTTGAACACCCCTTACACCTCACTCCCAATTAATCACAGAAGACAAGCCTCTTCATTAAATCAATCAATCAACCAAAGTAAACTAGGTATGAATAAGTCCTTATTCGATTTGAAAGCATCATAGGGACTTTAAGTTATTGGATGAAAGCAGATGATACTTCACATGATATATCTTGCTTTTGGATAAAAAGAACTAGTAATGCTTCATGAGTCTTCTGTCACAATGGTCCTTACTATCCCTGTTTAGTAAAAACCCTTTCTAAAAGCCAATTGTCTAACGGATAACCAATGGGAAGTACATCAATGGGCTTTGTGAGCAATAGCATTAGACAACTAAGCACATGATGGTTACTTCTAGAACCTGGAAGGGAGAAACAGCCAAACTCTGTGGATCTGGCCCAACAATATGAGTGGGAGTTGGGAAATTAGTCCTGGAGGATTTTAGGGATCTTAAATTTGATAGTTGAGATCACTGAAAACTTTGGAGGAAGCAGTTTCAGTTGAGTAATGAAGTCAGAAACCAGATTTCACAAGGCACTACTACAAAGAGCCTCAGGGATCTATGTTTGGCCCTGTGCTGTTAATGTTTCTGTCACTGACTAAGATAAAAGCATAGATAGTTTGCAGATGATACAAAGTTGGGAATGATTTTTGTTGTTGTTCAGTCATTTCAGTCATGTATGACTCTTCAAGGAATGATGGCTAACACAATGGAACATAGAATTAGGATTCAAAAAGAACTTGAAAGGCTAGGATACTGAGTTAAATTTAATAAGATTAAATTCAGTAGGGAAAAATGTAAAGTCTTGCAATTGGATACAAAAAATTAACTTCAGATAAGCTAGGAAAAGCATGAATAATAGATAGTAGGTGTGCTAAGAAGATCTGAGGGTTCTAGTGGACTTAAATTCAATGTGAGCCAGCAGTGTGATATGGAAACCAAAACAGCTAAATCAAGCTTGGGCTACATTAAAGAGGAGGATAGCCTTCAGGAAGAGGGACCTGATAATCTCACTGTACTTTGCCATTGTTAGACTTCATCTGGAGAGTTTTGTCTGGTTTTAGGCATCTTGGGATAGGCCTTAGAGTGTCTTGAGGAGCACAACCTGGATAGTTAAGGGTCTTGAATGCAGGTCATATGAGTATTAGTTGTTATGCTTAACCTGGAGAAGAGAAGATATGTATGTGTGTGTGCGCGTGTGCATGTGTGTGTGTGTATGTGTGTGTGTGTGTGTGTGTGTGTGTGTGTGTGTGTGTGTGTGTTGGAAGACATGGTAGTTCTCCTTAAGTATCTGAAGGGCTGTCATGTGAGGAATGAATTAAACTTATTCTATTTGGCCCCAAAGGGGAGAACTGGGAACCATGGGGGGAAGTTACAAAGAATTGGTGTTGGGAGAAACTTTCTAATAACAAGTGTTTCTCTAGAAGTGAATGAGTTGCTAGAAAGAAGGTGGGTTCTCCCCCCACCCCCAGAGATCTTCAAGAGGAGACTGGATGAGCACTTCTCCTGTATGTTACAGGGAGATTTCTTTTCATGCTTTGATTAGATTAGATGGCCATTGACTTCCCTTCCAACTCTTTAATTCAGTGATTATGTGAGTGATAGAAAGAAGTAGAAACAAGGAGCATAGATAATTTTTCTCTAAGAATTTTTCTGAGAAAGTGAAGAGATAGTTTTAGGGGGTGGCAGGACCCAGGTAGGGATTTTTTGTATTTTTTTTTAAGAGAAGGGAGATTTTGGCTATATTTGAAGGTAGAAAGGAAGGAAGGAAGCAGCAGATAGGGAGAGGTTGAAAATTTGATAGGAAGGAAAGTTGGAGGGGACAATTTCAAATATGGGATGGGGTAATGGACACATTTAGAGAAGTTGACTCTGTGAAGGAGAAGGGCCACTTCATTATCAGAGACTGGGGAAAAGGAGGAAAGAACAAGTATTGCAACTAGTGAGGCTTTGAGTTTCTTGCTATAACTTCAGAGTTATGGATATGTTAGGTATTTGCTAATTTCAGTGGCTACACTGACTTGGTTGCTATTACTTACCATGGGTGGGGAGAGAAGAGTTTTTTGTTAATAACTCTTAAGGCTTTCAAACCCATTATGAGTTACTGAGACTTGGCTAGATCAGGACCACAAACAGCTCCTTGGCACTGCCTTAAATGTTAAACCCAGCTTGCTCTGGACAGAGTCTCTTTGGTACCAACAATACTGACTTTTCCTTCTTCAGAGACTGTGGCTCTATTTTTGGTTGTCTGGTTCTTCTTGTATTCTCTTTATTAATGTTCCAGACAACTCTTTTAATCCTAAATTTCTTCACAAGTTTTAAAATTATAATTTTACTTAAGTCAGAAAAAGGATTTGAATCTGAGTCCTATGATTAAAAATGCTGAGTAACCTTAGGTTAATATAACTTTATGTTCATAAAGCTGATGCTTGAAATAACTCACAAACACAATTTGATGTCAGGATGCCTCACTGACTACAGAATTTTTAAAACAGCTTTAATTAAGATTTTCATAGAAACATGAGAAACAGAAGCCCAAATTGGAAGTAACAAAACCAGACTTCAACTTAGCTGAAAGTGATAGAAAAAAAATCCATCATACTGAAGTAGAAACAATAAATGAGAAAATAAACTGCCAGGAAATAGTATCAGATTACAATGAAGTTCAGAAGAGCAATTCTGGAACTGAGCAATGGCTATGCTGGAAGGTGTAGAGCCTATCAGATGATTTATAAAAATCATTACTCCCTGATTGTCTTTAATTCCAGTGTCCAGTACCAGTTTGTTTCAGGGTAGAGGGAAAGCCCATTCACCCCAAAGGAAAAAAAAAACAATCCCCTCTTCATAAATTGCTGCAATGATGTATGATATCTCTTTAACTGGGGACAATCTGTTCCTTCCACATCTATAGACAATACTTGAAATGCTATGTGTTTGCCCATAGTGAGGCTGTGGTATAGTAGAAAGAACACTGAATTTGGAACCAGAAGACCTGGATTCAAGTCTAGGCTTCATCACTTCATAGTCATATGACCTTAGGCAAATTATTTCACCTCTATGGGTCTTTTTTCTCTCATGTGTAACATGACAAGGAGTTGGATTACATGAGCACTATGATCCCTTTCAGCTCTAATACGGTTCTACATCACACATATTGGAGAGATCAAGAGAGTAATATAAACCTGAAAGGAGGAAAAAAGAGGGTTGAGGACACTGAAGATAAACTTTATCTTTTTAACTATCCTGGGAGGGTTAGTCCTACTGGTGGTACATTTATAAATGTCTAATTCACTCCACAGAATACTTGAGATATATTTGAGAGGGAGTAGAAAGAGTAGGAGAGTTGAGTCAGGGAATGTTCTACACTTACTAATGACAAATGGAAAGAATACACTTGTGAGGCTGAAGGGAACGAGAAAGGAAGAGGAAAGTGGCAAGGCTCTAATGATGTTCTGTGTAGGAGCTGGAGTGGAGGTTAAGGCAGTAGAAAGTGCCCACCCTGTCACAATTCACTCAGAAGATCTTTGTTATGCTGAAATAGTCAAATGAATCTGTGATCTCATCAATTCAGGACTTCCTTTCAATCATGATGCAGATCACAACCCACCTGTGCCTGTCCATACTTGTGCAACTCTCATTCATGTTTTTCCAGAAGTTCATCTTAGAGGGAGTATACCCAACATGCTTGAGGTCAAAGGTATTAGTGGAGCACTCTGACTGTCCACCTCTCATTCTTTACTCTTACTAGATGGCCAGTCCATCTTCTCTTCCTTTCCTTCCTTGATGAAATCCTTTACTCCTGTTCTTCAGAGTTCTTTGTTGGTTACATATTGTAGGCTGCTCACACCCACTCTGTGCTCCTGTATGATTCTTGTTTCCATTTCTTCAGAGGTCCTGGTGTTCTAGGTGTCTCTCATTTAGGAGTACTGGTAAAAGGCTAGGATTGCAAAAAATGCACATTTGCTTTCATGGGAAGGTTGGAATCAGTAGAAGAGCTGTGTAATATCCCTAAAGGATTTCATCTCACTCTTCTTTTCTTTTTTAACTATTGGCCCAGATCATTCACCATCTGTACTGTTCATCCCCAATAGATATACTATTGAATCAACCCTATATGGAGTCCGTCCAAATGCACAATGAAATCGAGGCAATAAATGGATTCCCTGTGGATGGTAAGGTCCTGCAAATGTTTCTGTTTGCAGATGACATTAGCTAATTGCATCAAGCTCCAAGATATTTTAGAGATTCTTGAAAGAGATTTATTATATTCCTTCCCACCCCCTTTAGAATGTGAGCTTCTTGAGGAAAGGAATCATGTTTTTGCCTTTCTATGTATCCCCAGTGCTTAGAAACTTGCTTGACATGTAATAAGCACTTAATAAATGATTGTATTCCTTATGTATTCCACATAGGAAAGACCAAGTGGTTGAAGAATGTCTTTAGAATAAACATCTCAAATTTTTTAAAAAATAGATTTTTTATTTTTATGTATCCAGTGATCTGCTTTTTATAATAAAGATTAAAAATAAAGAAGAAAAAATCAGTTCAGCAAAATCATCTATCTTCAACTGTATATGACAGCATATACAATATTCTGCACCCAGATCTTGCTCCCCTCACTAGCTCTCTACAAAGGATGCAATTTTAAACCTTTTTTTCTGCTGCCAAATTTAGTCATCAAAACGGAATAGTATTCACTTTCATTTTTACTACCCCCCATTAAATTGCTATGTTAATGGTTGTGTATATTTTTTCTTAGTTTTGCTTGCTTCACTTGGTGAAGCTCAGATGTCTTTCCAATGATTCTCTGAATTCATATTTGCTGTTCCTTATGACGCTGTAATTGCATTACATTCATGTACTCTATTTTGTTTAGTCACTCCCCAATTAATGGGTACTTATTTGTTTTCTAATTCTTTGCTACCACATAAATGCTGATTTAAAAAAAATAAACACTGAAATTAACATTTTGGTATAGATGAAACTTCTTTTCTTTCAGTTTTTAATCTCCTTGAAGCATATATCTAGCCATGAAATCTCTGGGTCAGAGGGGTATGGATATTTTAGTAAAGTTAGAATGAATAATCCAACCACTTTACAGAAAGGTTTGATCAATTCATTGCTCCATCAATAGTGTATTAGTGTGTGTCTTCCTGTAGCCCCTCTGACATTGACTATGTCTATTTTTTCTTACTTTTGTCAATTTCCTGGGATGTGAGTTGAAACCTTAGAATTTTTTTCATTTTCACTTTTCTTATTATAAATGATTTGAAACAATCTTTTATGATTGTTAATAGTCCACCACAAAACTAAATTTCATGGTTTAGAAACACTGAACTAGATTGACAAAAAAAAAAGGGGGGACACATTCTGAATAGCACTTGGATATTGTGGATATTCAAAAATATTCCCAATTTGAAGGGTAATTGAAATCAAGGAAAGTTTATTTATGAAAACCCAGACTTACACAGAAGCTAAATTAAGGAGAAATTATTTATTTCATCAACGGATTCAAAATGAGTGCTCATATGATCCTGAGATTTTGGAGATCATTTAGTCCAACGCTCTCAATCAGTCAGTAAATAAGCATTTAGTAAGCCCTTACTATGTGCCAGTCTGCTGAGTGTTAGGGATGCAAAGAAAAGTAAAAACAGTGCCTATCTTCAAGGAGTTCACATTCAAATGGAGAAGACAGCATACAAATAACTTTGACCATACAAGAAAGACACAGGGTAGATAGACGGAAGGTAATTTCAGAGGGGAAGATGCTGGCATTAAGGGGGAGTGGGAAAGGTTTCTTGCAAAAGGTAGGATTTCAGCTGAGACTTAAAGGAAGCTGGGTCAGCTAGGTGGTACAGTGGATAGAGTGTTGGGCCTGGAGTCAGGAAGACTCATCTTCCTGGTCTCAGACGCTTAGTAGCTGTGTGACTCTGGGCAAGTCCCTTAACTCTGTTTGCCTCAGTTTCCTCATCTGTAAAATGAACTGGAGAAGGAAATGGTAAACCACTCCATATCTTTGCCAAGAAAACCCAAAATGGGGTCATGAAGAATTAAATAGAACTAAACAACAAAAAAAGGAAGCCGAAAGGTGGAGACAAGGAAAGAGAATATTTTAAAGATTAGGAAACTGGTGTTCTTATAGAGGATGTTGCTTGTATAATGTCACACAGATAAGTAAGTGGCAGAGCCAGGATATTGACCTAGGCCCTCTGATTCCTAGTTCAGTGCTCCTTCCACTTCACTGAGGTGGCTCCTTTTAAACGATATGCTTTCTTATGCATTTTAAGTAATTCTATTCACACTCACATTATCCAAGACTGCAACTGTTGTGCAATTCAAGGTATGATCAAGAATTGTTTTACTTGTGTTACCAGTGTATGTTTTCTCTCCTTATTCCTAGTTCTGCTTTTTTGGAGCATCTAAGGATGAGTCTAATAATCCCTTTTCTACATGACAGCTATTCACACATGAGATAAATCAATATTAGACTATAATAGTAATAACTAATTATTAATTTGTGACACTCCCTTTTTCTTCTATTTCTGTTAAAATCCTAAAAATCTGGGTGAGCCTTTGCCTGGGGGCAGAACCCTTTGTCCTTGATCCCCTCCATTAGAGAGTTAGGGCAGCCCTGCTCATAAAGGAGAAAACTAGCTGGAGAGGGCCAGATAGAGATGGCTTCCCCTTGCCCAGATGCCCTGAAGCTGCTGAGTCTCATGATCAAGCTATGTTCTCAGCAGGAGGAGCTGAAGACTTATTAAATGTCCATCAATCAGGGTCGATTTTCAGTTGTCAGGGGAGTTCCCTTTTGGAACAAATTTAAGGAGATACAGGGTCTCCCTGGGTTTCTTTGGTTACTAAAAGAAACCATTGACCATTAACTTATTGATCGCCAGTTAGCCTAATTAATAAATTGATTATTAGTTACCCAGAAACTCTATTTCTTGGGGTTTTCATTTGTCATACATCTGAAGGCAGTTCTCATCTCTCACTAGGTCTTTTCCGCATTCAACATCCCCAGTTCTTTCCACCATTCCTTTTATGCTCCATGGTTCTTAGATGCTTTGCCATCATGGACTCCCTCCTTAGAATCTACTCTAGCTTATTAACCTTTTTCTTAAAATGTGATACCAGCGGCAGCTAGGTGGTGCAGTGAATAGAGCACTGGCTCTGGGTTCAGGAGGACTTGAGATAAAATAATTTAACATCGATTGCCTCCAAAACCCCAAAACAAAACAAAAATGTGATGCCGGAACTGAACCCAGTAGTTCCACAGTTAGCACTATTCTAACTAGTTCAGTGTCCAGTAGGAGGATGATTTCTAGTGAATATTATCGTTCCATTCATACAGCCTATGATAGCATTAACTCCTTTAGCATCTGTGGTTATTTCAAGTGTTGGTCTTAGACTCAGGAAGACCTGAGTTCAAATCCTGCCTCAGACATTTATTTAGCTGTGTGAGGTTAGGGTAAGTTACAACCTCTCTCAGCCTCAGTTTCCTCATCTGTAAAATGGGGATTTTATATCAGGGGATGTAAAATGAGGATCTGTAAACTAGTACCTACTTCACAAGGTTTTTGTGAGGATCAAGCAAGTTAATATGTAAAGTGCTTTGCAAGCCTTTATTAATTATTATTATTAATTATTATCACTAATGCATTACCACAATAACCTTGTAGCGGACTAAAATATTAGCCAATTCATACTAGCAATAGACAAAATTTTGTTTAGCTCTCTTTTAGACCAAAATGGCATCTGCTTTCCAGATGGATGAGCAGAAGAGCTGTCTATTAGAGGGGGCTTTTAAAATTTATTTATTACAATTTCTCTCTCTCTTAAAAAAACAACAGATGCTCTTGGCAAACATTGAAAGTGTCTTGCAAACCCTAGCCCCCAAAGTTCAGAGAATTGTTTTGTAAACATAGCCATTTGCAGCATTACCACAAAGCGTTTGGTTAACGTTTTGAGCAGGTCTTTAAAGAAGTTGGTTTCAAGCCAGTTGTGCCCTTCGGTTCCAACTTTGTATTATAGGTCTTATGTTAGAAGTCATATGTTACCAACTCTTCTATATCAGAGGTCTAATACAGATTGTAGTTGGAGCTGAGAGGGATTAGTTTTCTCAGGAACATCATTATGGACCTTGACTCTCCCTTTTATTTCTAGCAATGGGTACATGACATGCAAATAACCACATTGTCCTTACTTCTGCAGAAGTGTACTGGAGTGGAATGAGACAAGATTGCAAGGTCCTATATTTATTCTCTGTCAGGGATTTTTGAGTAGCCGTCTCACTAAGAGGCATCATGGCAATGGAAGGGAGTGAGTAAGAATTTGGAGGGAAAAAGGATTTATTAAGCACCTACTATGTGCCAGACAATGTGCTAAGTACTTTGCAAATATTATCCCATTGGATCTGCACAATAACCCTGGAAACACATGCTTTATTATTATTATCAGTTTACAGTTTGAGGAAACTGAGGCAGACAGAGGTTAAGTGAGTTGCTCACGGTCACACAGCTAATAAGTATCTGTGGCTAGATTTGAACTCCTTCTTGACTCCAGGCTTAGTGTTCTTCAGATCTTCTTGACTCTAGGCCCAGTGCTCTATCCATTGTACCATCTAGCCTTAGTAGATAAAGTCAGTCTTGGTGCCAGGAATACCTTGGTTCAAGTCCTTTCTCTGAGATATACGGGCAGTTTGACCCCGAGCATGTCATTTAGCCTCTTAGTTCTATAGGCAATTCTTTAATAAGATTTGTGAAGAAGTAGCAACCTGCTTTGGTAGAGAGTTTCTTCATTCAGGAGTTCCCTGTACTAAGGGACTAGGTCTAGTCCCTATCTTCACTCACTGTAGCCAAATTTTTAGCAAGAGTGGTGGGTGAGTTCTGTGGCTACCTCGAATCTACACACTATGAGCAGTGTGAACCTGCAAACATTTAGTTGAGTGGTTCTTGTTACTGACCAGCATGGAAACTGCTGTAGAAGAGATAATTAGGTCAGAGTCATGGCCCATGCCTCTTCTCCAACACAAATAGTTTTGGCATAGTTCTATCAAGTGCCAGTAGCCATACTTCTTAGATTCTATACCAATGCTTCTTACCCAGGTTTGTTCTCTCCAAAATACAGTAGGGAGTCTGCTTGGATTGAAGTAATATGCCTTTTGATCTTCCCCTGGCTTTCATAACCTATGCTGATTTCTTGCTGGATAAGCCCTTTGCCTGCTGTTATAACTTGACTTTGATCCTCATTCCAATTAGGTTGCCCTGCTAACTAACTGCTCCCCCCACTTCTCTTTGATCTTCCCTGGACCTGCCACCCAGGATTATATCCTCCTTTTCCTACTCAAATCCTCAAGCTTACCCCAGGGTCAGCAAGGGTAGGATAGCTTGGCTCTTGCTTGGTTTATTTTATTACCTAACCCATACACTTTTTAGAAAAGCTAAAGAGATTCATTCATGTTCGTTGAATTCATGTGGGGTGGAGTAAATTGGATATTTCATCCCAGGGAGCATATGTGAAAATGGGCCTGTGGGGGCCCATGCGAGGGAGTCTGTATTGGAGCACCCTTGGAAGTCTTCAAGGTCCCCAGGGATGTATATGACTCAGTGTTGGAGGGCTTGGGATTTGAAATGAGGAAGTAGTTTCCTTATTGGCCATTAAGCATGAAAAGCTATAGTGAATCTTTGTAAAGAAAGTGACCTAACCATGATGCTTCTCTTCTCTCCTGAGCTAAAGATCGTGTTAGGACTATTCAAATCCATCCTCAGAGGGGTGGGAGGAGGGGGTGTCACCTTTCCCTGTACCCCAGCCTCTTCAATGTGGCAACTAGCACAGGACAGCTAAATTAGGCTACCTTGAGCCTAGGCCCCTGGCTATTCTTACTTGGTATTTCTTTGCCTGATCACAGCTGACTGAACAGTGATCCTGAGATGGACAAGTCCAGTATTGAACTTTGGAGTATTGGAGGCAACCTTGTGAATTCTGAAAGTTGGAGATTTGGGGCTTGTTGGTAAAAGCTAATTGGTGACCAGAGAGTTTCTGTATCAGAGAAGATGATCTCCCCAAAGAGGATGAACCCAAGCCTGTCTTACCAGATAACACTGACCTGGAGGGAAGTGTTTGGACAATGCAGAGTCAAGGTGAAATATAAGTATCTATTCAATAGTCCTACCAAATGCTTTCTGTTTTGATGGTCTTAAGTTTCTTCCTAGAAGAGTATAACTAGAGTTATAAATTACTGATTATTTAAATCTTATCAATTTGTATTTGTGGGAATCTTTTGTACAAAGCATTTCTCTGCTGTGTAGGAAATAGCTTCACGCCTAATTCATATTGTACATTGAATACCTTTTCATACCCACCTTCCTTCGGAGGGAGACATAAAGATAAAAGTTCCCTGATAGGGGAAATAATTTCTTATGTATTTTTTTACTTGTAGTATTTGGAAGCAACTTGGTGTAGTGGAGAGAGTGCTGGATTCCTGGAGCCAAGAAGACCGGAGTTTAAATCCTATTTCATCTGTGTATTGACATTAGATCAATCACATAGCCTCTCAGCCTCAGTTTCCTCATCTTTAAGATGAGGATAATAATAGCCTCAATCCCACAGGCTTGTTGTGTATATAATATATATGTATATATAATATACACACACATATATATATATATAATATACACACACATACATACATTGCTTTGCAAACCTTAACTGTATAATTTTTAACTATTGTTATTTAGTTTGGTGAAAGTGTATATAATCAGTAGATATTGCAGAAAAAAAGTCTGAAGGAAAGGCTTAGAGGAAAAGCAAGTTGGAGTTGTTGGAGATTACAAAGTGTAATGAGAGCTTTCTAAGTCCATGTGCTAAAGATCGTTTCTCAGAATTCGCACCTTTCAGACAAGACTTTAGTCAGAGCTGATTTCATTATCCAAGGTAGTGTCTGGCTCTGTTTCCTTGAATGGTTTTAATCAGGGCCACCTTGAGTGGTGCTGGAGGCACTTCCACTCACCAGGATGTGATCCTGCAACCTGGAAGACTAATTAGTGTTCCCCATTGAGGCACTTCATGAGCAATTATCTCCATTAAGCTGAAAATATTTTTTAATGGATACTGATGATTAGACCCTTTCTGCCAACCCAGCCAGCATCCAGTTCAAGTTCTGAGGCCTGCCAGGCTAATCTGATCAATCCCTTTATTATGCTGTGAGCCATCCAGACACAATGGAGCAGCAGAACTTTGAAAATAAATTCTCTGGCAGAGAGTGGTGTCTACTCTTTCTCCATAAAATATGAACTTATGTCAAATTTCTAGTGCTCTCTAAAGTAGATCTGCTCTTCAAAAGTCCCCATGGCAATGAGGACCTATGATCAAAGCTAAAATGGGCTTGGTTAGCCACATATATAGCATGTTAAACTATATGAAATTATAGTACATGTGAGATTCTGGGTGCTTCCTGAATTGGCCTTTATCGCATTTCCCAAGTGTGTCCACCACTGGCCTGAAATAGTTTTCCTTAAACAATTAGAGCCCTTCTTTGGGACAAGACACTGATGCAAATATTATCTTGGAGGGGTAATACAATAAGCTTTTATAAACCATTAGCACTTTAGCTTGAATTGGTTCATGAAATAGCTAAGCAAGAACAGAGTCCTGAGAGAAATGGGACTTAGGACAGGTAGTTTTCCAGGAAAAGGTAGGGTTGAGAAGAAGACAAAGAGGTTAGGAAAAGTCTAGAACACGGGGACCCCTTCAGCCTGTTGGGTAAATGTGCAAGTGGGTTTTAGGGTAGTTTAGGTCTAACTTTGTTCTTCATACAAGCCACATTTCTTTTGCTTGGGTAGTATGGGCCTGGGATCCAGAAAACTGCCATGAATTCCCTAGAGAGCTACTTGTGCATGTAGAGAATTCTGATTAGGCAAAACCTCCAAAGATGCTTGTCTTTTGGAGGGAACTTTGCGTTGTCCTGGAGTGGTGGTTCTCAAACTTTTCCACAGTGGTAGAACCAGGGATGTGCCAGCTCAGAAATGGCAGAGGTAACTGGTAAATTTTCAGTGTGAACATTTACTCCTTGAAAATTGACAAATACCCACAAATCAGAGCTTGACTCATTGTTTTGTTGATCGTATAGACTTAAGAAAGTGATGGAGAAAATGTTAATGATGCGAATTAAACTAGAAAAAAGCGTGTCCTGTATACATTGCTTTTTGGAGAGCTGGTTATTAAACATATGTTAGCACACCACTGGATAGACTCCTTCAGTTTAAAGAAAACTTTGACAGAACTCTTGTTGTAAAATCCCCTAGAATTATTATTTTTCATAACTATTAAGAAACAGTGCAAGTTTCATTAAAACTAAACATGAACTTGTGGTGGTGTTTCAGGGTTCCTTCTAGTGCATTTTGAGAAACACTATTCTTGAGGTAGGATAAATTCAGCCATTCCAACAGATTTATTGTTGGCTAGAGATAATGCCGTTTTTAAGCAAGAAAATTGCGTATTTTAAAATATATGCATTGAAGATGTGACTTGCTTAGGAGAGGAATCTTGTCTGGCACTTAAATATGAAGAAAAGCAATGTCTCCTGACCTAAGCAAACCAGCTAACCAAAACTAGTCCTAGAAGACTATGGTGTGGAATGATTTGTGGCTAGTACCCAAAAGACCACCCCAACAGCAGTCATTTTTTATTTAATGCACACCAATATTTACCTCTACCAAAGTCCTATAATATCTTACTATATTGTGAAGGTGACTCTGGGTTCTCCAAGATTATACCAGAGGAATAGAAGTTCCAGCAAGTCCCACCAAGTACTGAAATGGCTCTGAGTATCAGCCCAGGGACAGACTGCATGTCTGTTGTCTAAGGATCAGCCTACTTAAGTCTGGTGGGTTTTGTCAGCAGAGACTTGGTCACCAAGAGGATGAATATTTTCAGACCCAACAACTTGTTATATCATCTACAAGGTAGTCAGGAGGTTCCCATCAACATGAATAGAAGGAGAGCCACAGGAGTGAAACCACAGATCCTTGAAGCATTGAAGGGCACATCAGAATTTAATGAACTTTAATAATGAACTAGCTATAGTATAAAGTATACATGTGCACTACAATCTGTTCTTCCAGGAGTTGGATTTATATCGACCAAAGGTTTAAGAAAAGCTTGATTTATCAGGTTGTTTTCAGATCAGGCCTGACCTAGGTAAAATTATCATGTAAATGGTTGATTTAGACTCCATTTAGTCCCTACTTTTCTGTCATCCTCAGTCCAAGGTGGCCAGTGTCTTCATGCTCCTAGCTGATTGTATCACACCTTTAATGCAGTATCTATTTAGCTCCATTTGACTTACTCCTGGGCCACACTGAAGGCCAAAGTTATTGATAACTTTAGGAGCAAGGAAATTCTGAATTTGCCCGGACTTGGAATATTTTCTTTTCTTAATATTAAGAAATAAAAATGTAAAGAGCTCTATAAATTATTATTGTTATTACAATAGTATTATTATCAGACATAGTAGAATACTAGATTTGGAGTCAGGAAGACCTGGCTTCAAATCTTGTCTCTGATACTTATTTAGATGTATCATCCTCTCTGGTGCACAGGCAGCTCTCTAAACTTTGCATATTAAGTAATAGGGAGCTAAGTGGAGAAAGTGCTGGACTTGGAGTCAGGAATACCTGATTTCAAATCTGGCCTCAGACACTAGCTGCACGACCCTGGGCAAATCATTTAAATTCTGCCAGCCTCAGTTTCCTCATCTGTAAAATGAAAATAATAAGAGCCTCAAGGCTTTGTTATGAGGAATGAATGAGGTAACATGTAAATCACTTTGTAAGTCTTAAAGTACTGTATAAATCCTACCTATTATTATTATTGGCAGAATCTTAGTTGGTTAACTTTATTATCTTTTTGTCCAGATTGGACTCCCCACTCTAAATGCTCCAGATATTTCCCATGAACCCTTTCTTC
The DNA here is from genome assembly GCF_003287225.1 of Phascolarctos cinereus. Classification (NCBI taxonomy): domain Eukaryota; kingdom Metazoa; phylum Chordata; class Mammalia; order Diprotodontia; family Phascolarctidae; genus Phascolarctos; species Phascolarctos cinereus. Next base: position 212,815,785 of record NW_027555847.1, read on the forward strand.
CCATCAACATTTATTTGAACTTTGTCTTTTTTCCAGCTAACTGGAACTGATGTCATACTCCCCCACATATGGATGGTGTGATGATGGCTGGTGGAGTTGTAAGTTGTACAAGTTAATTGCTAAGCCAAAATTAACACAAGCAGCACAGAATCCATCCATACTTTGTTGCATCTCAGCTTCAGAGGCTGAATTGAGTGCATAATTATTTGCACACAAAAAATCGTGCACCAACTCTCCCTCCACTTTAATCTTGTCTTGTAGCCTTTTCAAGTTCAATAATTTACCATCAGTGCGGTAGCTGACCTTGGTGCAGTGGTCTTCATTGAAGGCATCTGACTATGCTAAGCACTACAAAGACAAATACAAGCAAAAAGAGAGATAGTCCCTGCCCTCAAGGAGCATACATTTGAATGCGGAAGATAACACATAAAAGGAAGCTGAAAAGGAATTGTAAGCAGGGAGAAAGTATAAAGGTGTAAAGGTGGCCTGGTCCAGAGAAGTGTAGCCTTAGTGATAAATGAAGAAATGGCTGGTGTAGGAGTCCTGCTTAAATGGAAATTCTGGGAGGAATGGTCTAATAAAAGAGAGGGGGCACAAGGAGCAGAGAGTATACTTCCAAGGTGTGAGTTCCGGAACTGAAATGATCTTCTGGGATGAAGATCAGGCACCTTCAGGCTGATTATCCCCATTTTACAGACTGAGGAGACTGAGGCTCAGAGGAGGTTGTTATAGGTGACCACTTTGGCAATCTTTGCTGAAGCTTATGGAACCCTTCCCAGAATGTTTTTAAATGTATATAAAAAAAGCTAGGATTGCAAAGGAATCAATCATATATGGCTTCTAAGGTCTCTTGTAGCTCTAAGATCCTATGATATCTGCTGTACCTCCACTCACAAGGTTGCTATGAGGATCGAGTGAGATAACATACATAAAGTGCAAGCCTTAAAGGGGTATATTCATGGCATGTCTTTTTGTGTTTTCATCAAGCATACATGTAATTTGTGTGCAGATCATTCTAATGAAGATTTTGTAGAGATTAGAAAACAGATATGTGGGTCAGAAGTACTGAACTCCTTCCGATAGTGTGTTTTTTGGGAATAATAAGGTCTATGATTTTATCGTTTCTTTATTTCTTTGCCCTCTTTCAAATATCTTGAAATTTGATCTCTCAGTGTTTTCAGTTTTTACCTCTTCTAGGACTGTTTTCTTGTCTATGCACTTGATTTGGTCCAGCTACTTTTTTTGTTTGTTTGTTTGTTTTTTGATAACCTTAGAAGGAAGAAATTTTGACTGTGTATAGGCATGGTGAGCTTCAGTTTCCCCATCTGCAAAATGATGGGCTATAGTAGATGAGATGACATCTAAGGTCCCTTCTAGCTCTGAATCTCCAACACTATACACTTTAAAAATATTAAAGAAATTACTCAGTTACAATAGTTGGCATTAAAAAATAAACCTATTCCCAATGGATTCCTATTTAATGAACCTTAATGGTCAGAATACAACAGAAGCTAGACAAGGCATATGCTGTTCTCTTCCAAAGGGATGGGTGAGCTAGAAGGAATGCTAGACCCAAAGGAGCAAGGGAAATCAGTTCTTTTTGCTCCCTCATCTCTGAGCCCAAGTCAAAGTAATAGCTACTTGCCTATATGATATCTAATGTCCCTTCCAACTTTAAATCCAGTGATCCTATCAGAGGCGCAAAAGCATGAGATTTGGGGTCAGGAGAGACCTAGGCTTAAATCTTTGGTTCCTTTAGGCAAGATTTGAGATTTGTGGCCTCACCCTCTGGTGTTTGTAAATTGTATTCCTCATGTAAAATGACTAAATCACAAGATAAATACTTATATGCCACAAAGAGTGGAATTTTCTGGTACTAAAAATATGTGCACACTTAAAAGTGTCCCACATTGCACCAAGCTGCATGATGTACCTTTGGTGATTATTCATTTTACCTGCCCCTATCTCTGATTTTGCCACAGAGTAAACTTACATAGGCATTTTAAAGATGCTGAATGAAGTCTTCTTTATTCCTTATCCCCAGTGCAAATTTATGTCAGTGATGGGAAGCCTGCAATTGGTAGAGTGATAAAGTTAATGCACATATTATATAATGAATGTAGGACATTTTGTAGGCAGGCTGAGCATGCAGAATCTGTGGTTTTGACACATAAATGGCTGTTTCATTACAAATGTTAGCCAGCCCAATGCTGGAGTCTAGTTTTGATTAAAAAAAAAATTCAATACTTTACAAGTCATTTCTCATGTCAGTGAAAGATTAGAATAAAAATATTTTTCAATTTAATAAAATATTATTTAACTGGCCATTTTGATCTGGGTATAATAACATTAAACAAGTGAATAAAAAAAATAGAAAACTCTCCCCCCATCTTTCACTTTAAATGCTTGAGTATTTGGTCCTATGGTGCTAAATACTTCAGCTCTTTGAAAACTCTGTTATCAGTTGGATGTTTGGAGTCCTTTAATGTGAGCAACTACTTTATAAGATTCTATCATCATCTATTTAGACCAGAGTTCTGTACCGTGGAAGAAAGGGATTGATTCATCTTGAGGACCAGAACAATATAGAAACTGTCACTTGAAGAGAATGTTCTGTTAATGTAGAGCTGAAAGTGTGTAGTTTCCAAAACTATGCAGAAATGTAAAATAGGAGAATTGTGCTTTCCATGCTCCTCATTATCTTCCTTCCTTTGGTTTTCTTTTTCAGTGTCCTTCTCTACCCTAGGTCCCTCTCTGCCCTAATACTACTGTTAAAATTAATTATCTGAAATAAAAAAAAAAGTGAGGTACAAAGTTACCAAGAAAATAAATAATGATTTAATAGCAGGGCTAGCAAGTTACCATTAAATCAGGTCAACCAACTCCTCAGTAATTAGTGACCAAGGAGTGATTTACAGAGCTTATTTTTATAACATAAAAGAGGAATAAAAAAAAGAGGAACCTTGTTTTGAATATGGTTCAATTGGACAAGACAGATCATCTTACTAGTTCACTTCTCCCAGGCTTTTTCAACCCAGGTTCTTACTGTTGGTAACATCTAGCTGTCAAAGTGAGATTACCCCAGAAGTCCTTGCCTTACAGGTGATGCCTTTTGTAACCAGAAAGCCTACTTTTCAAATGGTAACTTGTAGTTTGTAGCTAGCAATCACTCCTCATCTTCTAGCTGCCAAGATTACATTATTCAACTTAGACTTTTAACTTCTAGCTCAAGGAAAAAAAGAGATTTTTCACTAAGACTGGAAAAAGAAACTTAACCTTTAGACAATTCCCCCCTTTCTCCAGCTGCTAGAAAAGTGAATTTAGACTTTAAAAAGAGTCTTATAATTCTATGATTATTTTATCCCCACAAAGTTATATGTCTTGCTCTAAATTATCTGCTACTAAATGATAAAGTCTATTTATCTGTTCACTAAATCTATAGGTAACCTAGAATTAATAGAATATCTATGTTGGTTTAGCTTAGTTGTTAGGGCTAGCTTTTCGTAAAGAAGGGAACTTAATACTACAATTAAACTAAAAATAAATCAAAGCAATCAATACTAACTGATTTAAAAGATATACCTTTTTCACTACTTCTTGGTTGCTCAGGGTCTCTGAAGCAGTGTGGTCAGCCTCGGCCCTTCCCAGAGAAAGGAAAGACCTTGGTAGATTAAAGTAGCTAGAATGGCTGATGAATCCCAAGTGTAACTACCAAGAACCAAAGGAATTAGGAAAACAACAACAACAACAACAAACTAATCTCTTTGTGTACCCTAATTCGTCACTGATGCTTTAAAAAATTATTTTTTATTACACTTGAGTTCCAAACTGTTTCTCTGCCTTCCCCCTAATCCTGCACTAGAGAGAACTAAATATACGTGAAAGCTAAATAGACCTGAAAAGTTCAAGAGACATAGTTTCTGGGTAATTAAATCCATGCTAACAAATAACTAATAAAAGGGGTCAGTGGTACCCCTCTTTTGTCTAGATTGCCCTAGGTGGGGGTAGTCTGGATGAGAGATAAGTGTCTTTGTCCAAGACTGAGTGATCAGAGTCACATCCCCCAGCTTTTCATTAGAATAAGCCCACCTCTCATTATAATATTCATTCTTCTCATTAATTGTTAAGCAATCAGGTTTTCCTTGGAAACATCCCCTCTTACCAGGGCATATAAGTTTTGAGTAGGTTCTGTGAGGGTTCTTTGGTATTTGAGAGTGCCACTGACCTCTCTTATTAATTGTCTGCTAGCATGATTAATAAAATGATTAATTACCCAGAAATTACACCTCTCAAACTTTTTTATATGTCACAAATTACACAATATATAGTTCAATATATCAGTTTTTTCTCTGGAGGTGGATAGTATTTTCCTTCATAGGTTCCCTTGTAGTTGATTTGAATATTTGTATAACTCAGAATAGCTTAGTCATTCACATTTACTCTTCAAACAATATTACTGTTACTGTATATAACATTCTCTTTGTTCTGCTTGTTTCATTCTTCATTATTTTTTATGAGTCTTTCCATTTTCCCCTAAAAATCAACCTGTTCATCATTTCTTATAGCATGATGGTATTCCATCACAATCATACCACAACTTATTTAGCCATTCTCCCATTGATGGGATCAATTTCCAGATCCTTGCCACCACAATGAGAGTTCCTATAAATATTTTAGAACATATATGTCTTTTCCTTCTCCCCTGATCACTTTGGGAAACAGACGCAATAGTTTTATAACTCTTTAGGTATAATTCCAGATTGCTCTACAAAATGTTTGGATTAATTCACAGTTCCACCAACAGTGTGTTAGTGTCCCAATTTTTCCACAACTCCTCCACCATTTGTCATTTTCTCTATCATTGCAGCCAATCTGATAGGTGTGAGATATATATCAAAGTTGTTTCAATTTGCATTTCTCTAGTCAATAATGATTTAGAACATTTTTGGTATGACTTTGTACAACAAAGTATAACTTTGATTTCTACGTCCAAAAACTGTCTGTTCATACCTTTTGACCATTGCAGAATGACTCATTCTTATACATTTGACAAAGTTTTCTGGTGGAGTTTGAAATGATCCAATCATTTTGGAGAGCAATTTGGAACTATGCCCAAAGGGCTATAAGAATGTGCATACCTTTTGACCCAGCAATAGCACTTCTAGGGCTGTATTCATAAAAATGGGAAAAGGATCCACATGCACAAAAATATTTATAGCAGCTCTTTTTGTGGTGGCAAAGAATTGGAAATTTAGGGGATGCCCATTAATTGGGGAATGGCTGAACAAGTTGTGGTATATGAATGTAATGGAATACTATTGTGCTATAAGAAATGATCAGCAGGCAGACTTCAGAAAAACTTGTAAAGACTTGTATGACTGATGCTGAGTGAAGTGAGCAGAACCAGAAGAATGTTGTACACAGTAATAGCCACTTTGTGCAATGACTAACGTTGATAGACTTAGCCCTTCTCAGCAATGCAAGGATCTAAGACATCTCCGAAAGTCTCATGATGGGAAATGCTATCCACATCCAAAGAAAGAACTATGGAGTTTGAATGCAGATTGAAGCATATTATTTGCTATTTTTTTCTGTTTTGTTTTGTTTCCTTTTTCTTGTGGTTCCTCCTATTGCTTCTAATTCTTCCTTACAATATGACTAATGTGAAAATATGTTTAATGGGAATGTATATGTATAGCCTATATCAGATTGCATGCCATCTTGGGGAGGAAGGTGAGGAGGGAAGGAGAGAAAAATTTTAAACTCAGAAGTGACTGTTGATAAATCAAAGGAAAAAAAAGAAAAACAAAGTTCTTTATATATTTGAAATATAAGGGCTTTATCCAAGAAACTGTCTATAAAATCCCCTATCCCCATTTTCTGCTTTCCTTCTAATCTTGCTACATTGGTTTTATTTGTACAAACCCTTTCTAATTTAATGTAATAAAAATCATTCATTGTAATCTCATATTGCTCTTCATCTCTTGTTTATTCATAAATTCTTCTCCTATCTATATATTTGATAGGTAATATGTTCATGTTCTGATTTACTTATGATATCTCCCTTTATGTCTAAATCATACATCCATTTTGACTTTATCTTGGTAAATGGTATAAGATATTGGTATATACCTAGTTTCTGCCAGACTGCTTTCCAGTTTTTCCAGCAATTTTTACCAAACAGTGAATTCTTTGTGTGTGTGTGTGTGTGTGTGTGTGTGTGTGTGTGTGTGAGGCAGTTGGGGTTAAGTGACTTGCCCAGGGTCACACAGCTAGTAAGTGTCAAGTGACTGGTCTGAGGCCGTATTTGAACTCAGGTCCTCCTGACCCCAGGCCTGGTACTCTATCCATTGTGCCACCTAGCTGCCCCCAAACAATGAATTCTTAATCCAAAAGCTTAAAACTCCAAATGGGGTCACAAAGAGTCAGGCAAGACTGGAAAATGACTGAGCAACAACGACATCATGATGGAAAGGCTTTGTGTAGACTCTTGGCAGGAGACTGCCTGCATTATGAAGACTGGCCTTGCTAGGTATAGAGAGGCTCACCTGCCATAGACTGCCCAGCTAGTTATCCTGAATTCTTTGACCATAACAACCTATTAAACAAAGAAAAATACAATAGAACCTTCATTCCTGTCTGTGTAGTTTCTTTTTGTGGTATACTGGGATATGAATGTGGCTTGAAAAAAAAAGGTATCAACAACACTTAAAAGAAGTCAGCTGGTAGGTGATGGGTGTGGTGTATGCTAAATACACAGAATAAATGAATTAAATGATGTATGTCAGTGCATCAGTCAATAAACATATATTAAGCCAGGCTCTGTACTAAGCAGTGGGGGCACAAAGAAGAAAAACAAAAACAGACCCTACCCTCAAGTTACTAACAATCTGATGGGGGAAGACAACACCCAAAAGGCAAAAGGAGGTTGAGAAGCTGAGGTGGAGGGGAAGGAGGGCTGGAGAAGGCACCTGACAAAGGCGCCTGGTGGAAAAGTCAGATGAGAAATGAGATGTTCAGAGCTGAGCTCCCTCCTTAAATGGAAGTTTTGGAGACCATAGCTTCATCTTCTAATAAAAGGACAGAGAATGGTGATGAGGTTTTCCCAATAATGAACTTCCTGGGGCATGATGGAAAAGCCAGAGAAGTCCCAAAGTAGAGGAGAGTGAGAGAGAGAGAAAAAGAGAGAGAAAGAGGATGCTTTTCTGGGACCTGTAATTTTTCATTAGTGTAGGAAATTCCCAGTAAGGTATCATCCCTTATTGATGTGGATTAGCAATTGCTGTGCCTGCAGTGTTTAGCACAGAGCCTGGTTTAATAAATGTTTATTGATTGATGGACTGACACATATCATTTAATTAATTTATTCTATGTTGCTCAGCACACACCATGTCCATGTGCAACTAAAATATCTTGTTACCAGTTTGGGAGTCATTTCTGAATGAGCCATCTCTATATATTCAATCCATCAGCTTGAGTGAAGATAAAAAACAATAACAAATTAAAACAAAGAATAAAAATAAAACATTATAGTGTGTAACTGATGTAATTCCACTTTGCCCTATTTAAAGAAGCTGTTGCTACACAAGAATGGGGGAATTGATAAAATTACAGAAATCGATATAGATTTACCACCATTACTGAAAGAAATCTAACTGATGTAAATCACTTGCCATGATGAGGAGACCAAAAGCACTTTAGGAACCACCTTGACCAGAAAACCCTTAATTTCCTTGACAAGTGGAGAGATATAGTAAGTAAATCAACATTAGTTTAGAGATATAAATTTATTTATGAGATCTTATGGGAGAGAATGATTTAGGATTATGAGCAGTATTATCTCTTAAAGAAAGAAGAAATAGTGAAGGAAAAATGATTTTACGGAAAATTTGGCAAGAGACCCAACAAAGACAGATCACATTAAGGCATTTAAGGATAATAGATTGGAATGTAAACAATAAACAGACAAACAATGGAAAAGATCTGGCAATTTCTATAACAAGTTCTTTTCCATTGATATAGTAAAGCCACTATATTTGCTCTTATGCCACAACTTCCAATATACTGCCTAAAGAATTAGAAATGGTACTCAAGAAAAAAAAATGGGATGAGGAACAAAACTAGATCAATGCTACACAGATGTCTACTCTGGTAGCAATATAAAGTGAGAGTTAATTCTTACTTTACATCAAAGAGGAAACAATACTATCAGACAGTTTTTTATTACAAAACCAAAAAAAAGGTGATCGATTAAGTATCAGTAACTCCTAACTCTTATGCTTGCTCTCTTATTTCTAGAAAAATTTTAAACAGAATAGCCTACATACATTTTAAGGCGTCATTGATGAAGATATGAGAAGGTAATGGGCAGGTGGCAATATTCTACAGTTGGCTTTATCTTTATAGTTCCACTATTGATTGTAATCTGGAGAGAATACAAGATCCTACTGTGTTTTTCTTGGGGACTAGAAAAAAATATTTAATTTAGTATAGCAAAATATCCTATACAAGGTATCACTCATGTATATGTCAAAAGTATACATGATAAACTTGAAAGGTGTAACAACAGAGATAACTTTGCTTACTGAGAATCTAATTATTAATAAGTGAAGAATAAAGTAGGAAGACACATGCTAAACCTAAGTATTTGTCACTTTCATGGAGGATGTCTAAGGAAGAATGACTTCGGCTAGCATGTTTTCTAGATAATCCTATTCCTAGCTGCCATTGTGCTGATTGGATCAAGCCCCAGAAGAATACAGAGAATTCTACAGCATTGCCTTTGGAAAACTGTGCAATGTTCCTCTCTGAAACAAAGGCTAATCTTTTTAATGTCGGTATTCCTGCAGTGGGGCTATGTGGCTGTTAGTTATGAAATGCCATGGTCTCTGAAGAATTAGAGTGGCAGATCATCCAAAGGACGATGGAGATAGTGTGCTTGAAGAGTTTGCAACATAGTGCTAACAAATAATTCCATAGTAGAAGTAACATAGGGGACATTATCAGAAACAGGTATGACTGGAAGGTGAGGACTCTCTTCCAGCCAGAGTGAGGGATGATGAATGCCTTTGTGCTCTACTGGTATGCATATAATGTCAAGATATCTAGAGAATGTCCTTCAGCAAGTTGGGTGGGCCCATTATAGAAGATTTATTGGGAGGGCATGGACAAGAGTTGAATAGGAGGAGAAAATATAGATAGGCTGCAACCCATACTGCTGGAAGCAATACTTACATTGCTGATATCACAGCTCCATTCAAAGTTTCTGGTGATTGTAAGTTCTTCCTTATTTTCAGATAAACTATTATAGTCACCTCCCTGCAATGACTTGTGGGGATAAAAATTATCCAACCTACAATAAGAGAAACTGAGGCAGAGCTCTGGGCCAATGGCACTTTATTAAAGGGTCCATGGTCTCCTCTAATGAAGTGGACCTCAGATTTTCTTCATGACCTGAGATGCCCCCTCCTTCCAGGGCCCTATTTTTATAGTGTCTGATATACAAAATTCAAAAGCAGCTATAGCAGATACAGAATAATTCCATTGGTTGACATAGACATGTAGGCTAACATAAGCAAAACAACATATCAGCAGGGTCACAAGTTGGTCAAAGCAAAGAATATCTCCACTGGCTAGGTGGTCACAAGGTGCTCATAAGATGGTGATAAGATGGGTACCTGCTCATGTTGGATAAGAGAACGGTCCAGAGGTACAAAAATAACTTTAGGGGACTTTCCATATGGTTGAGTTACCTCTGCCACACTGGGCTTGGTCAGCACAAGGAAAAGCAAGGGGAGAGGCCTCCAGCCAGCTTCCCATGATTATGCAAGTAATCTTACCATTTACAGTTCACAGCTCTGGGGCCAAATATACAGAACTTATAATCATATCAAATAGATTGCTACTGATTGGAATAGAGTAGGGGGTCTTCAATGAGCCAACTTCCTCAGCCTTTTGGTTGTTATTCTATGCCCTGGACCATTCTCCTCCACCCCATCTCTGGCTTCTTCTGTCCCTTTTAACAAAACTTACCTGTCTTGTATTCCACTCTCTGAAAACCTTGTTTTCTACTAACCAATCCAATACCTGCAGAAGTGGGAATCCAATGAAATTGCAAGTACAGTAAAAAACCAAAAAAAATCCTTCAGTATGTAATATCTCCCAAGTAACCATATTTCAACAAGGTTGAAATGTTTTACTACAAACAAGTAAGCTATGTGGAAATTTTAGGAGTTATAACAGGCTAGTTGAGGAAAGGTTTGGGGACGATCTTCAAATTATCTATACGATTAAGTCATTTCCCATCTTTGAGCCTAGCTTTCCTTTTCAGTAAAGTTGTGGCTAAAGGTCCCTTCCATTTCTAGAATTCTATGAGCCTATGAGGCTGCCTGCTCTACCCCTGTTTGGGGTAAGCCATGTATTAAAGTCTTTGTCTCTTTGCTTCTAAAGAGACTCTCTATTTCTGCTTTGTTTTATTCAATATTCACTAAACCCCTACAGTATTTGAGTTTTAAGTCTCTTGGGAAAGTTGCCGTCTAAATGTATCTAGAATGTAATACAGAAACATTTAAATAACTCAATATTGGAATCCAGTTTTTATCAAAACGGTGCTCAGCAACATTCATCAAAAATGACCTAATAATCATTATAATATTTGATTTTGCATGTTCTTTAAAATAAATAACAGTGTCATTCTCTCACAGCTTGGCAGGTTATGAATAAATAAATTAGTTTGGATGATTTAGTGGGAAATTCACATTTTCCTTCATTCTCCTACAGTGTGCATTTGGCAGAACTTTTAAAAAAGGGGTCATATTTGGTTTTGGGACAGATGTGGCTGCCATGGAGATGTTTTACTAGGGGGAGAGTAGAGATGAGGAATGAAGATTCAGATTCTGTGGGAAAGAGGAGAATTGTAATTTTTGTCCCAGTATTTCCCAAGAAGTTTAAGATGTGGGTTTTTTTGCTAGACATGATGAGTGTTTCAAATTTTCTATTCTTGACAAGTACATCTTTGTTCCAAATGTTTAAGTCATGGTAATATATTCTTGAAGCTCATCAATATGCTAATTTCTGTATTCTTATGACACCTGATTTATAGTTGTGCACATGGGGAAAGCCCAGGGTTTACATGCTAATTTCCCATTTCCCATTTTATGCAACAGATTTATTATTCCCCAAGTTCAAGGTAAGCTCTTTTTATTATTCTGCCATTTCATTTAAGGGACTAGATTGAAAAACTCCAGCCAGGACCCATTTACTTAGAGGCAGCACTAAAGAGAAGTTTCTCTGGAACATTTGGAGGACTTCAAAACCCTACACATTAATTTATTATTTTTTTAAAAGAAAGAACATGCTTTAAAAGATCTTAACTCCTGCTTCTATTGAAGACAGCATAGTCTAATGCAGTGATCTCCAAAGTGGTGGCTCTGGGAGAATCATGACATAACCCTATTGAGTACACGTTCAGGAGTTGGAAGATAGATCAAACCAACCCTCCCCATGATAATGAACTGGAGTTTTGCTTTCATGACCACACTCCCTCAATTTATCCCTTCATGTAGCTGTAGAAGCTCCCAACCTCTTCCTTTATGCCTAGCTTGGTTTTGACTTAACCTTAAGCCGGACACACATACCAGCAGGTTACACAGGTGCTGTGAGGAAAATTCACCCCCATTTCCAATTTCAATATACCCACATATCACTTCCTGTATACACCAGGAACCCTTTGACTGGCTCTGAATTCCTAGGCTGGTTCTGCTCTCCAGGACAGTGGCTAGTGAGTCGAGTACTCTTCCCCCTACCCTTCCCAGCTTTTTGTTTCTCATGCCCATCACATTGAATAGCCTTCTCTGTGTAAGGTTAAATGCATTTCCTTTTGTTAACGGCTAAATGACCTAGGAATGTCTCATTTAATTCCAATACTGAAAATAAACTGCCAAGGGACTGGCCTTAGTCAAATCCATCCCAGAACACCTTAACATCAAGTTGCTGGATGGAAAGAAATACGTATACACATATACACATATATACATTTGAAGAGATAGAATGAGTTGTACAGGATGAGCTCGCATGTTGAGGTTGCAATTTGCATTGAGGATATTAGGACATTATCTTTCCTTCCAAACTCATTCTTTTTCCATACCTCCCTATTACTGCCAAGGGCTTCCCCATCATTCTTATAATCCAGATTTGTAAACTTGCTATCATCCTCTCTCTCTTTCTCCTTCCCTCTCTCCCTCTTCACCTCTTTCTCTTTCTTCTTATATCTAATCAGTTACCAAATCTTTACAGTTGCTAACTGCAAAACATCTCTTTCACTCATCCTCTTCTCTACTCATATAGCTACCACCTTGGTACAGCCTCTCATCACCTATTGCCTGTACTATTCTAAAAGACTCCTAATCGGTCCCTGCCTCAAGTCTCTTCCCGCTACATTACATCTGACACACAGCTGTCAAGGTGATTTTGCTAAAGCACAGGTACAACTGTCACTCCCTTACTCAAGAAACTCCAGTAGCTCTCTATTGATTCTAAGATAAAATATTATTTTATCTTTGCCTCCTTGTATTCTAATGTGGTTGGGGGCTCCTGGATGAGAGAAGAGAAGCTGAGGCTGGGAACCTAAAGACATGGGTTCCTGTGTCAACTCTTCCAGTAACTAGTTAAATAATTTTAAAATAAAGTAACAACATCTCTGTATCAATTTTCTTATCTGTCAAATAGGGGGTATCCTATCTGCCCTCCTTGTTTCAATAGGAAATTGTGGGGATAAGAAGATATAATGGATGCAAAAGTGCTTTGGAAAAGTTAAAAGCACTATACAAGTACAATGTGTTATAAGATCTTCTACTGGTGTAATATTCCATAGAGATTCTTTTTCTATTTTCCTCTTTTTTCATGGAAGGGACACATATATGTGAGTCTGAGGTTATATGTATAGACAAAAGCTGTTTTGAAAGAAAAAATGGTTGAAAACAGTTCAATTACCTTTTCTTGGGAAGGAAAAAAAGTGTTTGAATTGTCACTTGTTTGAATTAATTCAAATGTTTAAAATAGCTTGTCATTGGGGACAGAGATTAAACATTTCATTTTTATTCACTAGCCTATATGTTTCTAGTTCCAGTTCCAACTTTGTCTATAATTTCCAATAGGACCTTTGACAACTCACTTGTCACTGCTTCAATTTCTCTTTGTGAGGTTGTATTGCTTATTGTTTTGATCTTATGTGGTAAGAGCAATATTCTATCCCTTGAGCCCATGCAAGGTAGACTAGTTTTTCCTTTAAATGATATTGAAGTGATCCTCAAAATCTTCTGTCATTTGAATCAGCTCAGGGTGTCCTCACTGTCCATCATTAACGAACATCCTTCTCTTTCTATAGTTAAGCGAATTTCTTTTTAACTGCTGAATGATATAGGAGTGGCTCATTTTTTCTAATATTGAGTCAGATCCACACCAGAACATTTTAATATGAAGTTGTTAGAGGGGAGAAGATACATATACTTGTATGTGTGTGCGTGTCTGTAGTTGTTGCTGTTCAGTTGTTTTTTGATTGTGTCCTACTCTTCATGACCCCATTTTTGGTTTTCTTGGCAAAGATACCAGAAGGGTTTCCCATTTCCTTCCCCAGCTCATTTTTACAGATGAGGAAACTAAGGCAAACAGTTGTAAGTGTCTGAGGAAAGGTTTGAACTCAGGAAGATGAGTCTTCTTGACTCCAGGCCCAGCACTGTATATACTGCATCACATAGCTGCTATGCACACACACACACACACACACACACACACATTATGTATATATAGTATATGTATATATGTGTGTATTTTTCATACATGTGCATTTGTGTATTTCACATATATAAAACTAATGTGCACATTCACACATCTAATCTATGAATATAGTTCACATTTTTCATATATAGCTATATATATACACATTTTACATAAAAACAAATATCAGTGATGCTTTCTTTTTTAAGCTATTATTTATTTTTAACATTTAAAAAAAATTTGAGTTCTAAATTCTCTCCCTCCCTGTCACCCCTCCTCCATTCATTAAGAAGGCAAAAAATTTGATATCAGTTATACATGTGAAATAATGCAAAACATATTTCCGTATTAGCCTTGTTGTCAAAAAAAAGGCGCTTTATTTCTGAAGGATAAATGATCACCCTGAAAAATATGCCACTCAGATTTACCTCAAGTATAGATTTACTTTCCTACCATGTCACCAGTTGGTAAAGACTTATCTTACTAGGGTAATTTGTTCTTATCTGGCCCAGGTTAGAATCAGCAAGAAAAAGCTTGAAACCTTGAGAGTGTGAAAGCCAAGAGCATAAATTCTAAAGCATAGCACCAGCATCTGTAGGAAGATCCCAGGGGAAGCTTTTCAGAGAGTTCCATAAAGTTTTAATAGCTCTAGACCCAGTAGGATTAAATGCAAGCCGAGGCAAACTTTTTCATGATTTAAAAAAAATGTTAGGGAAGATCATTGCTTATTTGAGATGTTTCTATTGAAGCTTGCAAGCTCAGAATTTCAAGCAGTTTTCATAATAGAACATTTACAATAGAATGTAAGCTCCTTGAGGGCAGGGATAGTTTTATTTTTGTCAGTGTAGGGATCCTCAGTGCCTAGTACAATGCCCTGAATATAAGTGCTTCGTAAATGCTTGTAAAATTGAATTGAAATCACATAATTTTTACCTTGTTATATACAGGGAGAGACAGGGTTATTTGTCCCTAAATGTTGTAGTATATAATTGTTTTGGGATTTTGATTCCACTTACAATCAAGTTTGCTTAAAGGTAACTTACAGAATGGCTATTTCCAGTTTCTATGTACCAAACCAATCTCATTAATCAATCAACAGCCATTTGTTAAGGGCAATGTACTAAGCAATGTACTAATGTGTCAGGCAATTGGGAGTACAAAGAAAGGCGAAAACAGTCCCTTTCCACAGGAGGCTTACATTCTCATGGAGTCCACAGCAAGCAAATAACCATGCACATACAATATACTGTAAGAAGTAGGCAGAATATAATGTTAAATTAAGAAAGTTTTTTTGTTTTTGATGAGTCTTAAGCAAATGCTTTTTGTGATTGTAATATGGATACAAATAGTACCCCAAGGATTAAAAAAAATGTTAAGGTTGCTTTTCCAGTGCTTTGTGAGGCCCCTCCTGAGCTTGAAGGCCTCCTAAAGTCCTTTTCCCCTTTATCTTGAAATACCACGGAACCTTTCCTTATCTTCTAAGACCAAAAGATTTTTTTTCTTCCTTATCCTGTGTCTCCCTGTCCTTATTATCGTGTCAACCATTTTCCTTATCCTGTGTCATAAAATTCTTCCTTAAACTTCAGCCACCATAAAATCCTAAAACTACATCATCATTCTGAAACCTCTATATAAGCCTAACTCCCCCAAATATCGGGGCCTTTCATTAGCTTCTTGATAATAAGGTCTGTGTTGCTTACATACTAAATAAAGTTCCCAAAGAATGGCTACAGAGAAAGTCTAAGTGAATTCCTTCACATCTGAACCTCTCTCTCAAACCTGACCTCAACATTCAGACTCTAAGCAGAGTCTAACTCTAAACTAAGTTTCACAGTAACATTTCCCCCCCTAATTATACCCTTCCTACCTTAGCTTGGAGAAGCAGGAGGTGAGGGCTCATAATACTCTTAAGTAGTATAGTTACATCTACTTGCAGTTCGGTTCAGGGGGAAAAAAGCAGGTATCTTTTCATATGAGTGGTGGTACTTCCCGTTTTAATTCGATAAATATTTAAGGGCCTACTATATACAAGCTGCCATGTTAGGTACTGGCAAGACAAAAATGAAAAATATTCCTGCCCCAAGGAAGCTTATATTGTAACAATGGGCACCATTGTCACATGCATAGAAATAAATATAATATACTATAAAATTAAAAAGGGTATAAAAGTGGTGCTGAAAAACATACTATAAGAATATTTTGGAGGTAATGATCATGAGAAATGTGTGAAAATCTTAAATGTGGTGAAAAATATTCTGGACCTGGAGTGAGGACAGAGCTAGAATTTAATCCCACTTCTGATACTTGCAAGCTATTTGATCATGAGCAAGTTATATAACTTTTCATTATCAGTTTCATCATCTGTAAAATGGGAATAATTATACCTATAGTACTTACTCATTGTTTTGTTTTGAAATTCAAATGAGATAATCTATACAAAGAAATTTGCAAATGTTATAACACTATATAGATTTCAGTAATTATAAGTATGTATAATTATGCAAAGGCCATTGGGAAGCAAAATAGAAGAAATATTATAGTAGGAATATATTACAGACTACCTGTCTAGAAGAAGAAAGTCAATGGTGAGTTCAGGAAATGGATTAATCAATAAATCAAGTCAATAAGCATTTGATAAGCAGTTACTTTATGCCAGTCCCTGTACTAAATTCTAGGAGTCCCCTTGCCCTCACCAAGCTTACATTCTAACAGAAAAAGGAGCTGAAAAGATGCAGGGATGGGATTAGGGGAGGTATCTACATGGAGGAATGGTGGAGAGATATGGAAAGTCAGGAGCAGAGCTTTGAGAGGAGTGAGGGGGTGAGCATGGCTGATCTGGAGATTTCCTGAAAATGGAGATTCTAAGAGGAGCTCACTAATCAGAGGAGGGGACTGTAGGGGCAGAAGGATCTTCCAGGGTGAGAAGGTCACATGTGTAGAGGTATCTTTTAGAGTTACAAGGCTGCTGAGACACAGAGGAGAAGTCTGGAGAATGACCAGAGGAATGAGGAGAGGAGTAAAAAATCACAAACCTGCCTTTGAGGCATGATATAATTCACAAAACAACAATCACTCATTAAGCTTTTATTACGTGCCAGGCACACTCCAGACATCTGGTGGTTATTTCTGTTAAATTCTTAATTTACCTTAATGATAATTTCTCTCATCAAAGCTAGAAAATGTGATGAAAGGAACTGCTATCCTGGACTTGCATCTGACCAACAAATAACAATTAGCTGCTGAAGCAGAAATTATGAAACTCTTATGGGAAAGTGTTAATAGAGAAGGAAGGAAAAGTCAAGCCTAGTTTGATCTCTATCCAAGATTTTGGAGAAGTAGAATCTCAAGGTAGGACCTCAGGGCCTAAAGTTTTACATGGGAAATCAGCCCCAAGAGTTGGAGAAGCTCTCCAGGATGAAATTATGAAGGCAGAAATTTATTTTGATAAAGAAGAAATGGAGGAAGTCATCTCAGCAACTAATTTGGATTCTAAAAGTTAAGTATAGAAGATGGGATCTAGGAGATGTAACTGTGAATGAATACAAATGAATAGTACAATCCTTTAAGAAAAGTATCTGATACATCAAAATTCAGGGGAAAAAAAAAACCAACCACCAAAGTTGGCAATAAAAGCTAATGACAACAAGGAGTTTTAAAATGAAATCTCTTTGGTGAGGGTGGGGTGCACTAAACATTGCTGTTGTTTTTTCTTCCTTCTTGAAGAGGACCCATGACATCAGGAAGGTGAACTTTTTTTCTTATAATTCAAATCTGGCATTCTTCTCTAAAACTACTGGGAAGAAGAATTAATCCAACTTCCTGCGTACTCTGTCAGTTCCATATAATGATGAGATTTGTTGATGTGGCATTCCCTGTGCTGTTTATCCTTTGTGGATAGACCTTAGTGAAGTATATGTTTTAAAAATTGTAAATGAGAAGTGTTCTGAATCTCTTTTTCTTGGAAGGAGTCCTTGGGAGCAATACATTTGCGAAGGTCTGGTTTAACTATGAGATTTATTTTGGCAGCTGTTGTAGATCTCAAATCTAACAGATCTGAGGCTTCATCACCCATAGTGCCAACAAAGACCTGAGGATGGCATATAGCTCAAGTAAATATGAACTTCAGACAAGTCTCAATTATGTTTTGTCTGCACTGCATTTAAAATACTAATGTGCACACAGAGCATTGAAATGTCCTTAAAATGTACTACAAAGAAAGCTTGGCCTTAATATTTCCTTATTATGAATGAAGTTGTCTGGAAAAAAACTGCGTAGAAGAGAACCCCCCATTGGGGAAAAGAGCTAAACTTTGCTCTGGCTACAAAAGCTATTCATCTGCAGAAAATATGATTCACTCAATACTCATGCTGTCTCTCCCTCCCCCATCTCCTACCACAGGGGTAATGATTGTTCAGTTGTTTTTCAATTATGTCTGGCTCTTGGGGTTTTCTTGGCAAAGATACTGGAGTGGTTTGCTGTTTCCTTCTCCAGCTCATTTTATAGATGAAGAACTGAGGCAAACAGGGTTAAGTGACTTGCCCAGGGTAACACAGCTATAAGTGTCTGGAGCTGCATTTGAACTCAGGTCTTTCTGACTCCAGGCACAGAACACTATCCACTGAGCCAACTAGCTGCCAGTGCTAATGACAGGAGTGTGTAAAATGAATTTAAAAGAGGGCATGTACATTTCCAGAGTGTTTTACTCTCTCTGGAATTGGATTCAGATCTGACCATCAGAAAACTGGCACTGAATGATTAGCATCCAGGCCAGGCTATTTGTTTGTCCAAACTCTCCAAGGAGGTCTAAGTAATTTCAACTCGAAATCTGTTTCCAGATGAAAAATCCACAGATAGCCAAAATATTGAAGGTGGGGGGAGGTCAGTGTGTTCAATGAAGGATTATGAAAAGAGGATGAAGTGTACCTAAAAATAAATACTGCTTTACATTTATGTAGTACTATATGGTTTGTGAAGCATATTTATGTAAAAGATCCATCAATCAACAAACATTCATTAAGTACCTACTATGCACCAGGCACATGTGATCTGCACAACAGCCCGGTGGTAGGGTAACAAGCACAATCAGGTCAGACCAGACCCTCCCCCTCAAAGGTAGTAATTGGGATATGTCGTTCATCCTCCATTCCAAAGAGGACTAATGACTTCCCAGGGTGATGTATTGACTTGGGCATGAATTGGATTTCAATGAGGCAAATTGCACAAAATCATCAGCCTCACTCTTTCTTCCATGGCCACTGAAGTCCAGTGGTAAGACACAGGTTGAAATGACTGGTGATGGCTCAGGATGCAATGGGCGACCTTGACGTCTTTGATGTGTGACCAAGCTCTATTTGCTCCACAACACCTGCTTCAGCCTCATGTCTTCACATGGTTGGGTACCCATCCCCCTAACTTACTGATGTGGCCTGTGACAGGTCTGAACCCAGTATGGCTTCCTTAGACCATAACCTTTTCCCCCAATAAGCCCTTTTTCCTCCAGCCCCAAATTGCTCCCAATCGCTGGGCAACGAAACAGTGTCTGCCCTCAGGGAGAACCAGAATAGATAGAGGTTTTTAACCTTTGTGTGTGTGTGTCTTGGTTCCTCTTTTGGCAGTCTGGTGAAGTCTAAGGACTCCTCGTGAGAATAATGTTTTTAAATGCACAAAATTTAAACACATTCCTATAAAAGATACCTCATACATTGAAATTCAATGATCAAAACATAAAGGAACCCCCTCAATTCATAGGCCCCTTGAAATCTACATTTGTGGGCACCAGGTTAAGAATCCTTTAACTAGAATTACTGATCAGTTTGCTAAGTGAGGCTCTTGATATCAAAGGAATACTACTCATGATTGCTGTATTAGAAGGTGGCTGGGGCCATTTGGAATATAAAAATAAAGTGATTAAAATGTCCATACCCTTTGACCCAAAGATTTTTCTACTAGCATATATCCTGAGGAGGCAAATGACAAAAAGAAAGGTTTTAGATATACTAATAAATATTTATACTACCATCTTTTTTTTTGGTAGCCAAGAACTAGAAACAAAGTAGATGTGTCTCTCCTTTTCTCCTCCCACCCACAAATCAGGTAATATCTAAACAAATTGTTGTATGTAATTTTAATGGAATAATTCCTGTGCTGTAAGAAATGACAAGTGTGATAAATACAGAGAAGCATGGAAAGATCTACGTGAACTAATGCAGAGCCAAAAAAACCCCAATGTATACATTGACATATATAACAATGTAAATGGAAAGGACAAAACAACTGAAATGAAGTCTTGTGAAATTACAAAGAACAAGCTTGTCCTCAAAGAAAAGATAGGAGAAGACACTTTCCCCCCTTTGTAGAGGCTGAGGTCCACAGGTGTGGAAAATTGCATATAAGGTCAGACTTTCTCAGTGGGTTGATTGGTTTTGCTGATTGTTTTTCTTCCTCCTTTTTAAAAAAAATTCTTTGTTTCTCTAGGAAGGACAAGAGGGAAGGACATACGAAGAAATGCAGGTGATGTAAAAATAAGACATCATTAAAAATCCCTTAATATAAACCAAATAGAGGAACTGAGAGTTGTGATCTATCTTTGTACTTAGAAATCCAAGTGCAGACTGGAAAAGGTAGATATTATTTATTAGCCATTCTCTTCACCTCTTCCTCCCTTTTCATCCCTTCTTTCCCCAACCCAAGCCCCTTCCCTCCCCTCCTCTCCTTTTTCCCTTCTGGCCTCCCATTCCTATTCCCTTTTCCCTCTATCCCCCTTCCTTTCCCTTTCCTTCTTTACCATGAAGAGTCTACAAGCTCTAGAGAAGTCCAACTCTGATACTTTATTATGATATGGAGGTGGCCCTGGGTTCTTGAAAGCTATACCATTGTAGAACAAGGTGAAAAAGGTTTGGGTATGAACTTCCTGAAGAACTGCGCCTTCTTTCTAAGTATCAGTCTAGCTAAGAATAGAAGAGACTCATTACCAGAAGTCATGAAGTTTTAGAGTCATAGCAACCCAATGAACAGACAAAAGTACAAAATTGCAGTGCTCCCACTTTCACTTCCACAGTGAGGGCAGAGAGTGCTAAGAATCACACAAATTTCCTGACAAATATGAATTTAATTGTTGGTATTCTTAATGTGATCTTTTATTAGGAACTTAGGATGCTGTGGGGCTAAGAGGGGAAAAGGAAGATGCAGGTATGTCCCACTACAAAATACTTCCTCTGTCTTCCTGATGAAGGAGCCCTTCTAAGGGAGAAGATCTTTAGGAGTATCAGAAAATAATCTTTTGGCTGGAATATGTTGGTTGGTGGTGTGAGAGTGTGGTGTTTAAAAAGTTTAAAAACAGATGATTTCTGGGTAATTTAATCATTTTATTAATAATGCCAGCATCTTTATTAAGCATGTTTATTAACAAAAGGATAGTCATTTAGCCATCTCTCTCTTAGACCAAAGACAATCATGGCAGCAGGCTCACAGCTTATATGCCTTTAGGAAGAATGTTCCTGAGGTAGCAATCAACTCTGATTGGTTAATAATTAATTAGAAGTGGACTTGACAGAGAAAAGTGAGCTCACTCCAATGAGGGACTGTCACTCTAGGCCAAAAAGACTATACTCAGACCACTACCAGCCTTGGGCAATCTAGACAAAGAATCTATATCACCCACCCAAGCCTTGAGGTAGTTGACTAGAGCAGAAATACCCAGAATGAAGAGAATATTAATCCTATCTTTCACCAGCCCTTGAGCTATTGGACAAGGAAATAGGGCAGGTAAAAAAAGCTTGACTCTCCCCAATTTTAATAATTGGCTATAAATATGAGAAAGAAACAATCATTTCTCTCAAGAGAATGTGCTGGATGCTGTGAGCACTACAGAATGGAAGAAGAAGCAGTAATAAGAATGTATTCTCAGTGTTTGTTCTCAGGAGACTAAAGTAAAATCGAGTAAATGAGAGTGCAGCTATGGTACATTTGGATGAGATTAGGGAATGACTGAGGGCTGTTTAGAGTAAATCAGCAAGCATATATTAAGCCTTTTCTACATGCTAGGCTGTGGGGATACAAAGAAAAGAAAAAGATTCAGACTGTCCTCAAGGAGTGCGCATTCTTGTGGGGGAGACAATATGTAAATGAATAGGTAGATACAAACAGAGTAGATCGGAGGCACTCAGAAAGGGTAACAGTGTTTCCAATGCATATGTGACTGGGATTGGTTTGAGGGTGAGTCGGTGTGCGTATACTCTACCAGGTGAAAGAAAGAAGGAAGCAAAACATTCTTCTGTGATATGGGGCTTTCCAAGCATCTCCTTCCCTTGTATGAGCAATGTAGTATGTGTATAGGGCTAGTAGGGTTTGTGCCCTGATTGCTAGTATCCTCTGCCCAGGATATAACAGTAGGCTGTTGAAATAGATGAAATGCTAGAAAACACATTTTATGGAGCGTGGTGTATCTGAGTCATGGGCATCTGAGTTCCTCTTGGGTTTTGTTTTAGAAGCATAATGAGCTGCAAGAAATGGTAAATGTGATGAATACAGAAAAGCATGGAAAAACTCATAGGAATGGATGCAAAGGCTAGCAAGCAGAGCTAAGGAAACAATATACACAATAACTACAGCAATGTAAGTGGAAACAACAGCCACGATAAAAAAAAATTGAAAATGGATGCTGCAAAATTACAAAGAACAAGTTTGTCCTCAAAGAAGAGATATGGGAAGACAGTTCCCCCTTTTCCTTTGGCAGAGGCATAGATGGGTACATAGTGTGCAACATTGCATATATTTTCAGATTTTTTGATGTAATGATCAGTTTTGCTGACTTTTTCTTTTCTTCCTCTTTTTCCTTTAAATTTTCTTTGATATATGGGATAGTATTCTGGGAGAGGTGTAGAAAGGGGGAATTTAGGTAATGTAAAAACAAAAGGTGTCAAAAATTTATTTAAAAAAAAGAGGTATAATGGGAAGTAAATACAGCAGGCCTCACTGCACACCACTATGGAGTGTGAGCCTAGGTCCTGGCCACTTCTGGGGAATGTGGTTTAAAGCTAAGAGTTTGTCACTCTGGGTTAACACAGAAAATCCTGGGTGACATCTTGGTCCTTCATCCTGTGACAGCTGAGAGGGGGAGGCTATATCATAATTATATTCATAAGAGAGGATGGTCTGCTCCTTGGACCTTAAAGGGACTGAATCAGCTATCTGGCTCTTTCTTATCTCCTTCCCACTGGGCTATTATGTCTGAAGTCCCTGAACTTTTCCTGTGATGGGGTGGAAGAGGAGTCACTCTTCTCTCAGCCTAGGATTATGGAGGTGAGAAGCACATGGCAGTAACATCACATGGGTTGTTTATTCCTCATTGCAGAAGGAGAATATTGGGGAGCAGAGGACAGGGAAGAGAAGTGGGAGAAATGACCTGGAACACTTAGTGTTATAATATCTCATCCAATGACCAATGGCTTGACAAATTATTGGAAGTATTGAAGCCTCCATATGGGTATTCTTGTTTTAAATGAAACCACATAAGGTACCTGACAGGTTCTCCTTGGAGAGATGAATGAAGAAATTTACTAAGTTGGTTTCATCATGGAACTAAAGTCAAGAAGACATATTATTTCATGGGACACTTGGACATCTTGATTTGTGGTGCTTACAACAAGAATGAGCAAAGAGAGCACTGTGAAGATGATTGCCGTTTATATATCACATCTGCTGTACAGGATAAAGGAGAAGAGAAAATTTATGAAGAACTTCACAAGATCCTCCAAACTAAGTTAGCACTAAGTCAACATATGCCCTAACACTTGGTAGCTAGGTGGCACCATGGACTGTACACTGGGCCTGACAATTCATTTTCCTGAGTTCAAATCTGGCCTCAGACACTTACTGACTATGTGATCTTGGACTAGTCACTTAACCTTCTTTGCCTCAGTTTCCTCATCTGTGAAGTGAGCTGGAGAAGGAAATGGCAAACCACTCCAATATCTTTGCCAAGAAAACTCCAAATGGAATCACAAAAAGTTGGACACAATTGAAAAACGACTGAATGACAACAGTATTTGGTGACTTTTATGGAAAGATTGGCATGGAAGAAGGCCGCAAAAATTGTGTTGATAAATATCGTTTGAGATGAAAAATAAAAAGGGGTTCATCAGTTACTCAGAAGCTTCACAGTTCTACACTGCAAATGCTTTCTTCAAGGAGAGACTTGGAAGGTTCTGGATGTGGCAAGCAACTAGCAACATCCCAAAATAATGAAACTGATTAAAAATGAAATGTATCAATCATTTTAGAATTAACAGGTTTGTGCATTCAGATCATTTATGCAACAAGCATTTATTAAGTACCAACTATTTGTCAGGTATTGTACTGTTACAAAGACAAGAATAAAATTATCCGTGCCCTCAAGGGGCCTACATTTTTTTTTTTTTTGAGAGGGGGAGATAGCAATAACACAAAAAATTTAAAGCAAAATATGTATAAAGTAGATACAAACTAATTTCGCAGATGAAGGTACTAATGACTGGGGAAATCTGGATTGACTGCCTGTAGGAGGCAGCACTTTGGGGAATTTGGGAAAGCTAGGGATTGTAAGAGGCAGAGGTGAGGAAGGAATGCATTCCAAGTATGGGGGATTGGCTCTGCAAAGGACAGATGGTATGTAAATAAGGCCAGTTTGGCTGGAGCAGAGAGGCTGGGGTCATACTGTCAAGAGCTTTAAAAGTCAAAGGCATTTTACTTAATTTTAGAAGCAAAAGGGAATCATTGGAGCTTCTTGGGTAAGGGAATGACACAGTAACTTTAGGAATAGCTGTGTGGTCTGCTTTCCTCCTGGTTTCTTTCAAGATTCAACTCAAATCCCATCTTTTGCAAGATTCATCTCAAATCCCATACCCTCACAGTTCTCTGAGATTACCTTTTGTTTACCCTGTATATCTTCACTCTTCCATTAGAATGTGAGCTCCCAGAGGGGCCACACTGTATTTTTAACCTTGTTGTATCTATCTCTAGTGCTTAGTACAAGGCTAGAATGCCAGTAATCACTTGATAAATGCTCTTTGTCTTGACTTGAGAGAGAGGCTGGAGAAGGAGGGCAGCCAATTAGGAAGCTTTTGCCATAGTCCGGTGAAGAGGTGATGGAGGCCTGAACCAGGGTGCTGGGTGTTGTGTGTGGAGAGAAGAATTTGGATGCAAGATACATAGTAGAAGAAAGTATTTATTAGCCACAGAAAACATCCCATGTAAAGTCCAAGTGGAAGAATCCCTTATCCATCTCTTAGACAATCATAGGATTCCAGCTTTCAATCTAGAAGGGACCTCTCATTCAACCCCCTCATTTTACAGATGAGGAAACTGAGGCCCAGGGAGGTGAAGTGATTTGCCCAGAGTCACACTGGTATACCCACACGTACAGATGACATTGTACAAATTGCATTGAGCCTCAGAATATTATAAAATCTCCTCAGGGAAATCCATTATTATTCAAAAAAAGATCATCATCATTGTCCACACTTCAAAAGAACAAAGTCCATGAAAAATGCATTTTGCCCATATTCTGACATGCAGCTGGATGAACAGTCCACTGATTTAGTCCATTGTGATATCCCAACAACCCTCCTCCCATCTCTCCATTCTCTCTCTCTCTTTCTCTCTCTGGCTCCCCTCTTTCCCTCCCTACATACATATACATATATACATACATATATATCTTTCTCTTTATTATTCTTTCTTTTCTGTCTCCTCTGTCTCTCTCTATTCCTCTCTTCTCTTTCCTTCTCTCTTCCTTTCCTTTGTCTCTTTCTCTGTTTCTCCCTATGTCTATGTCTTTCTGTCTCTGTCTAATCTTTCTTGCAGCGTTCACTTCTCTTCTGGACCCATCTTTTCTTCCTCTTTTTTTCCCCCTGTAAACCTCTGGAAGTTTCCATGCTCCATACTTGTACAGTGAAGGACTTCCCCTGGCAATTCCCTCTTTGTGATATAGAAGGCACAAAACTTGCCAGCTCCCCACCCTGTACCCCTGATAAATCCCATGGCCCTAGCCTCTATGAGAGATCATACATATCACATCACACCTGGGTATGATGATAGCAAAGGACCCATCCATCAGCCAGTGGTTACACTGAGAGATGAGCAGAGTCCAGCACGCTAAGTCTGAAGGTGACCTCTTGCAGGAACTTTGCTTAGCAACCTTCTTTACCTTCCTGTGGCCTGAACGCTACAGCACTTGGGTGACTGATACCTCTTGATATCCTTTACTGTGAAGTCCTTTTCTCTTCCCAGTTCCCTCAGGCTCCTGCTCCTAGGCTTTTAAAGTTA
Source organism: Phascolarctos cinereus (assembly GCF_003287225.1). Classification (NCBI taxonomy): domain Eukaryota; kingdom Metazoa; phylum Chordata; class Mammalia; order Diprotodontia; family Phascolarctidae; genus Phascolarctos; species Phascolarctos cinereus. Next base: position 212,841,861 of record NW_027555847.1, read on the forward strand.
GGTTTTTAACATACATTAACATGTTATGTGAGTTAAAATACCATAATAAAGACTTAATGCTTTAAATATTAATGACCTCTCTGACTTTTTGGTGAAAGTTTTCTTTAGGTACTCAGATAGCTAGAATGGACCTGAATATCTATCTATCCATCCATCTATCTATCCATCTCTCTTTCTCTCTCTCTCTCTATCCGTCTGTCTGTCGATCTCTATTTTTCTATTTTCCGTCAATCTATTTTTCTAGCTATCCATCATCCATCCTGTTAATAAGATTATATATTTAGAGGAACAGCTAGGTGGTACAGTGGATAGAGCACTGGCCCTGGAGTCAGGAAGACCTAAGCTCAGATCCGGCCTCAGACCAAACACTTGACACTTACTAGCTGTGTGACCCTGGGCAAGTCACCTAACCTCAATTGCCTAAATATTTTTTTAAAAAAAGGTTACATATTTAGAGCTGGAAGGAAACTTGGAAAGCATTCAGTTCAACTCTTTCATTTTACAGATGAGGTAACTGAGACCCAAAGAATTTGATTGATTTGCCCAGAGTCACATAGGTGATAAGTGTGATGGGTGAAATCTAAAATAACTGAGGAAATAAAGGTTCAAGCTTCCAGATTATTAAGCAATGTATGCCAATTACATAAGAAATTGGGACCAGGCCTCCTCAGCTTGGCACCAGACCCTGAATACAGGTGGAGACATGTTTTTATGCATTAAAAAAACCCAACAAGATATAAATCAGAATACAAGATTAGGTCATCTGATTTCTAGTTGGAGGAAAGATTAGTGGCTTTCCAAGTTTGCAGGGGGATAAGTGAGTTCAAGAACTGGAATGGGGGAAAACAAGCAAGTGAACTCTGCCAAATGTGAAACAAGTTGTCACTCAATTCCCACAATTAACAAGCAGATGGAATTTACCAGAAAAATGGAACTTAGGTCTCAAAATGGAGTCAGTTTTACAAGATGGAGTCGGTTTGGATCACACAGTTTGCATAATTCTCTCGCAACTGACAAAATTGTCCAGGTACCTTGAGTCCAAACCCTAACCCTATCCCCTATGCTACAATGTCTCTTTATAATGATGTTCAGAAAATTAGATGATATTGTTATTATTATTACCATTTTCAATAACAATATAGATTGGGATAGAGCCTGTGGTTCCCTACTTAATAAGGAACCTCATCAACCCATGCAGATTAATACCTTATAGTCTTCAAGAGTTCTCAACTGCCTTGAAAGGTTAAATAATTTGCCCAGAGTCACACAGCCAGTACCTGTCAGAAGTGGAACTTGAACCCAGGTCTTCCTAGCTTTGAGACTAATTTACCATTATTCATGTTTTCTTCATTTTACATATAAAGAAACTGAGGCCCAGAGAGGTGAGGTAAGATTCCAAGGTAATGCAGATAGTTAGTGAGAGAGGCAAAATTTGAATCCAGGTTCATTGACTCCAGAGCCAGTGGTCTTTCTACTATACTGTGCCGCCTCTGTATAGATGATGCTCATGAAATTAATGTTATTATTATTATTAAATGTTATTATTATTATTAATATAAATAATAATGATAACAATAGGGCTATATTTTAATACCAGTATTTTTCCAGTAATATTGTATTGCTATAAGTGATGGAGTAATATAGTCTCTGAAGAACTGAAGTGGAGGATCACCCAGGGGCCAATGGAGAGGGAGATGGCTTACACGAGCAGGCTGCCACATGGTGTAAACAGATCAAAGAGTAGAAGTTGGGTGAAGGATGATATCTGGGAGATATGTAACAACAACTACAAAATGATGGTCTGATCTTGCAGCAAGAGTGAAGGACTCTTGGTCACCTTGCATGTTCCACTAGGGTTCACACAATGCCAAGAGAATTCAAGGAGGGTTTCAGCACACTGAGTGAATGCTAGGGGTGTGATGGAGTCAGCTCAAACCAGCTCAAGAACTGCTCATTCAGTTTTCATAGTAAACATATACCTCAGAAATTGGCAAATGCTATAAATCAAGGTTTGATTTATTGCTCATGGATTATCTAGACTTGATAAAGTGATGGAGAAAATGTTAATAATGAAGATCAAACCTAAAAGTGGGTTGTGCTATCCTCCCTACAGCTCCCCCTCCATAGAGCAGGTTGTTAAATATTTACCAGTGCACCACTTGTGAAACTTCTGGGGTAAATTTGTGAGAGGATATGGATGAGAATTGCTCAGGGTGTGTGAGCATGGGTAGGCTGCAATCTGTATCAATGAAAAGAATATTCACCCTCGTTGATGAGGTGATGGATTCATTGGAGAATTCTGCTAAAGATACTGGCTGACTTTGGTGGGGAGTAGGGGCTAGACCTGTAATTTCCTCAGTGTAAGGCTACCAGTAAGTGAAATCCTCTACCAGAATAAATTGACTGACAATTGTTCTGTGACTTAGAGTTGTCTCGGAGGTCATACAGCCAGCATATGTCAGATATGGGACTTGAGCCTGCTTTATGTAGGTATTTTTAAGGTTTGCAAAGAATTTTTGGTCATTCTTAGTTGCATATTGCTGCAAAAGTTCATTAAAAAAAACCACCAGTATTCTTTTAGTGAAGCTATATGGCTGTGAATCATAGAATAACACAATCTCAGTAGAATCAAAATTTCAGTTGACCCAAAGGCCAGTGGGAAGAAGACACATGGTGGGTGGAAGCAGACTGGAGCATATTACCAAAGATGCCTTGTACATGATATAGCAACAAAAAGTAATTATCAAGGATAGGTATGACTGGAGAAAGAGATGGTTGAGTCATGTCACAAGTGAGAAATGATATCCAGAGACTGGCAACTGGACTGATGGAATAAGGCATTTGTGTTGAGATCTTTTCTTAACCATTCTTTAACAATGCAGGTGTTGGCACCTTCTCTTATAATCTTAAAGAGCTGCCTTGAGCCCTAAGAGAGTATGGGACAGCTAACTGGCACAGTGGATAGAGTGCCCAGCCTGGAGTCAGGAAAACTTACCTTCCTGAGTTCAAATCCAGCCTCAGACACTTACTACCTGGGTGACCCTGGGCAAGTCACTTAACCCTGTTACCCTCAGTTTCCTTATCTGTAAAATGTGCTGGAGAAGGAAATGGCAAACCACTCCAGTATCCTTGCTGAGGAAACCCCAAAAGGGGTCATGAAGAGTTGGACATGACTGAAAAATGACTTAACAACAATAACTAAGAGGGTAAATGACTTACTCAAAGTTATACAACCAGTGTGCGTCAGGGGTAGGATTTGAACTCAGGTCCTCCTGAATTATCCAAAGCTGCCTCTCACAGATAAACACAAAACAGTTTAGAGAAGGACTTTAGAATGTCAAGTAGATTCTCCATAAAGAATTTAGGAAAGTTGTGGATGGGAATTATAAGGAATAAAAAGATGTGGAGACTTTAGGGAATAAATCAGCAGGACAAAGGACAAGTGCTCTTCTGCCTGGTATATCAGAAAGAATACTTAGCTGCTTTGGAGTCAGAAGACCTGGATTCAAATCCTACCTCTGATGTTTACTACTTGTGTGACTCTGGATAAGTCATTGAGCCTCTCCAGGCCTCAGTTTCTTCATCTGTAAAATGAAGGGACTGGAGTAGGTGGCTTCTAAGATCCCTTCCAGCTCGAAATCAATGATCATCCAAGGATCAAAAGAGGAAACTGATAATTAGGGAAGTTTTGCCTTGTTTAGGGTCACACTATAGTTTTGCAGCACAATTGGAAATAAAGCTCAGATCTTCTGACTCCCAGTTAAGTGGGAGTCCTTTTGCTCTCTTTTCTTCCCTTCCTTCTCCTTACTATACTTGTATATCTTTTTTTTTTTGCACAACTTTCCATTGTAGACATATTAAAATCTCCTATATAACTAAGTGTTAAAGGTAAATTTCCTTTCTAGACCTGACGTTTACTCAGTGCACAGTAATTCAAGGAGAAGATCGATGTCTTATCATTTGTTCTTCAAACGAAGCTATGGCCAGATAGGGGAGAATTTTTACCCCTCATCCAGTTAGGGGGAAAAAAAGCTTATTTTAAGAAACATAACCTAATGACAGTGAACTCTGCCATTTGCATAGCCATATCCTTTTACCACAAATGGCTTTATTGCTCAGGCACCATGGTAGTGCCTTTCCCAAATTGACTCAACCTCAAATTGTAAATGAAATTCCAGTCAGTGAGAGACAGTTGCTTTCACTTCCCGGATGTGTGGTCATGCGATGAGACTTGATATTAGGCAGTGTCTGAAGATGGCAAAGAATTCAATAATTGCACATTGGACTTGGTGCCAAGAGACTCAGAGGCAGACAGAGGGGGGCTCAGTCACAGAGAAGTGCAAAGATAGATGCTCTGGTTAGCAGGTAGCAGAGATGGTTCCCAAAATTCAAATAAATAATTGGAAAGTAAATTTGGAAGAGACATTCTGAAAGCTGCCTCTTGAAAAATATGCTTTTGGCAGCTAAACTTTCTGACAAAAGTTATCATTACATTATTGTGCTATGTCTTTCTCATCTGTGCCTTTTTTTTTGTCACTGTCACCATGCTAATTCAGTCCCTTTGCATCTAGACCAGACTATTTCAATAGCCTTCTAATTCAGATTTAGACAGCGAAGGGAACTCAGAGGTCATTTAGTCTAGGACTTTTTGTGTCATGGATCCTGTGGGCAATCTGGTGAAGGCTATGGACCCCTTCTCAGAATACTGTTTTTAAATGCATAAAATACATAGGATTACAAAGCAAATCAATTATAATAAAAATATAGCTATCAATTAAAATCAGCAACAACCAAGTTCATTGGTCCTAGGCTAACAACTTCCTCATTTAACGTGTAAGGAAACTGAGTCCTAGAGAGATGAAGCTATTTGCCCAAGGTCACACAGCTTATCCTTGTTGAAAGCAGAATTTGAACCCCAGCCTTCCTACTCCAGTGGCAGTGTCATCACCCTTCTCTGAATCTTGTATCCTGCCAAAATATTAATTTTCTTGAAATACAGCTTTCATTTTTCTAACTCTTGGTTTGATGGTAGGTCTTCAATGCTGGTGACTAGATAACTGTTAAGTTTACTCAGTAAGCAATGGGGAGTCTTTGCAAGGTTTTGAGCCCGAGATGGACAGGATAAGATCTCAGCACAGGGGTGGCCTGTCTATCAGTGGTGTGAAGGATGGTTAAGAGAGGTAAAGGAGCAAAGGTGGAAAGATCTCTTAGGAGCCTATTGCAAAAGTCTTGGTGACTTGGTAACTAAGCCCTGCCCTAGTGCCGTGGCAGTATTTGTGGCTCTGCTGACTCCGTTTCGTTGATAGGAACCTTCCCACTTTGGAGCAGGAAGGAGGAAGTTCCTGGGCAGGCAGATAGGGGAAGTGGGGAGTGCAGAGGTATACAGGAAGAACAGATGGAGATTGGTAGCGGGGGATAAAGATCCTGGGATGGATGGGAATAGAGGTGTTGGGTAGAAGTGTCTGAATTTGAAGCCAAAATCAATGGCAGGGAATGCAGACTGTGTAGAGCTGAAAAGACCAGAGATAGGCATGATTTATGAAGGGGAGCTGAGTCAGAATCAGGATTGCAACTATGTAGGAGGACACAGGAAGGAAGTGAGGTTTTGGGTTTAAGAACCAAGAGTTTGGAACCACCAAGAGCAAGGATAATCAGGGGATTTCAATCAGTCAATAAGCATTTATTAAGAGCCTACTGCATGCTTAGCGCTGTGCTAAGCATTTTAGAAATATTCTCTCATTCATTCCTCACAATAACCTTGTGAGGTAGTTGCTATTATTATCTCCATTTTACAGTTGAGGAAACTGAGGCAGATAGAAGTTAAGTCTTCCTTCCTCAGTCCAGGGTCTATCTACCATACCCAGTGATTATCGTATTGAAGAGATAATGGGGCATGCCCAGAAATAGCTCATTGAGGGCAAGAATCATAGGATCACAGATTTAGAGCTGAGAGGGGCCTTAGTGATTATCTAGTCCAATTCCCTCATTTTACAGATGAGGAAACTGAGGGTCAGAGAGGTCAAATGACTTGTCAAGGGTCACATAGCTATTAAATGTCAGAGGCAGGATCTGAACCAAGTTCAGCCTCCTATCCAGTATATTCTGAGATCTCCTTAGTTTAAGGATATCTCCCTAAATTTCACTGGATGGGGATAAATTTGTCAGCTCTGACTTTTGTGGGTTGGAGCTACCTCTTTGTGTTGGGTCTATGAAAAAAGGAGATACATTACAGAGCTGCCCTTTTCCATCTCTTGGAAGGAATCAGAGAAGAGCAGAGTTCAGAGTTAGTTAAGGGATGAGGGAAAAAGTGCACACAAATAACCTTCTTGGAAGCCCTTATTACTTTGGAACAGAGGAACATTGCAGTTGCATGTGTTCTCCCAAATGTGGTCTTAGATGAGATCTCCTAGACCCCGAAATCTTGGCCCTAGCTATAGAGATAGAGTGACAAATCTCTTACACAAAGAAATGACAACTATGGAAGGGAAACCACATGTCTGAGTGGTGGGAATTCCTGAACCCCAGTCTTCTGGATAGATCAGAGAGGACTTTCCTGGACAATGTTGAGTTGCTAGTGCCTTCCCTCCGAGATACCTCCCATTTATGTTATGTTACTTGTGTGTATACAGTTGTCTCATTGTCTCTCCTATTAAAACATGAGCTCTTAGAAGCCAGGCACCATTTGTTTTTTGGCCTTTCTTTGTATCTCCATCACTTAGGTCAGTGCCTAACACATAGCAAACCCTTAAAACATACTTATTAACCAAGTTTGGAAACTCAGCCTTGTAAAGAAAGAAGGAATTCCTGGGTAGTGTCAGCCTTTGCTATGTCTCTTTAGATTAGAAAATCCCAGGTTTGAGAGGCCTATGACCTAATCTTCAAGATACAGAAAGAATACCCAGGACAGTGCCAGCTTTGTAGAAGAGGAACCTAGAATCTAGCTTACTGGTGAGAGAAGTGGGGGCTCCTTGGCAAAGTTGGTTTCTTTGGAAAAGTGGATTATACATGGGGCCTTACTTGGAGGAACATAAAAGGACATGTCACAACAAGGAGGAGGAAAGAAACTGGACTTTGGCTGCTTATAGCTACTGTATGTTATTTCAACAATGTAGGTTCGATGGGATGGGGGGGATGGTTGCCTCTTTACAACCCCCAAGTTAATTTTCCTTCAGTGGGGAGTCTGTGCTCTTAGGATAATATTTTAAAGCTGGAATCCTGTATGCTTTCCTGGGATTAAAAGTGTGATTCATTGGAATGTCATAAAATTGTCTTTCTAGCAACTTGAAGGAAAATTAACTTCAAGTTGCTCTTAGAAAGACAATTTTATGGCATTCCAATTTTATTCAAGAAGAATAGAACAGTAAGTTGGTGCTGTGAGTCTGAGGAATTGTATAGGATGTGGGAAGAAGGGTATGACTTGCTGGAGGGGTAGAAGAATTGTACTTACTGTTTTGGGGTTATTGTGAGTCCTTTGTGGTTTTTTTTTTGCATTTTTTTTGTAAGGTGAAATAACAATTATCCGATAACTGATATTCGTTGTGACCCTGAATACTTACCCAAGAGCTGAGGATCTTTCTACCCATATCTATGAAGATCTAGACATGAGTCATATTTGAGAACTGTTGTGAGATTTCCCAGAGAAAACTTTGGATGGGGGCAAAGACAAAGAGATAGGACTTTTGAGAGGTCCCTAAGATTGAATCTCATTTGTGTCAGCCCAGAGTTTTGGACCCTGGACCATGGGTTGCATAAACAATAGATATTGGGCTTGACAAAGTGCTTTTGGATTTGTTACACTCACCAAACTGTGGGCTTATACAAGCTTTTTTAACCTTAAATGTTTGAGGCCAAACCCCAATCCTCAACTTTCCTTAATTTCTTTAGTTGGAGAGCTCCTGCCAGAATTGCTACTCTCATTATTGTTGATAGTAATAGTTAACTCTATACACCAGTGGAAACATGTATCATTGAATATTGCAGAGATAGCATCAGCCCGACTAGGTAATTAATTGGATACAAAAGGTAAGAGAAAAGTAAACGTCAAAGATAACTCCAGAGTTGTTGTTTTTTAGGCATTAGAGAATGGGTGAATGGTGAATAGATAGATAGAAAGACATGCCACTGACAGAAAGGCATAAGTTATAAGGAAGAGCAGGACTGGGGGAAAAATAATGAGCTCAGATTTGTATACGTTGACTTTGAGGTGTTTAATGGGTTATCCAGGTAGAGTTGTTCTGTGGGAAGTCAGGGATGTGGGGCTGGAACTCAGGAGGGTTCTCAGGATTGGAGAAAGATTTGGCAGCTACACATACAGAACTAATAGTTAAAGCCATAAGTTGGGTGAGCCAGAAGATCTGGGCAGGTGTTCAGGCTGGTATATTATATTGCAACTACAGAGTTGTGTGTGTTCAATTCAGGTCAAATCAACATGCATTCATTAAATACCTAATGTGAAAGACACTGTGTTCAGTCCTGGAGATACAAAAGTCTAAATGAAATGACAAAAAAACAGTCAAAGAGCTTACATTTTCTACTAGGAGTTGTGACATACTTAGATTAAGAAGTACCAAAGAATTTGAGGAAGAATTTGAAGCTGAGGGATGGGTGGGAGTAGGGGGGGGGAGGACAAGATTATGAAAGATAATGTAGGAGGTGGCACCTGGGCTGATCTCTGAAGTAGGCAAGGACTCTAAGAGGTGATGATGAGGAAGGAATGCATTCTGGGCATAAGGAAACAGCCTGAGCAAAGGAATGGAACTGGGAGATGGGAGATGGAATGTCAAATCTAGGAAAGATAGGTAGGTCAATTTGGGTGGAAGGTAGAGTGGTAACGGGTGAGTTATATGAACTATGTCTGAAAAAGTAAGTTGGCACCAGAATATAGAGGGCTTTAAATGCCAGGCTAAGTGTTATTTTTTTTTATTATCCTAAAGATAGAATGAATGAAAAAGCATTTATTAAGCACTTACTATTTGCAAAGGACTGTGCTAAGCACTAGGAAACCAACAGAAAAGCAAGATAGATATTTCTATCAGTGGCATGTCTTTCTATCTATCTGTTCTTGCTTTCGAGGAGCTCACATACTAATAGGAGGCAATAACACATATAGGTTTCAGCTGCAAGTCAAGATGAAAAAGGACCAGGGGGCAGTGGAAAAGCAAATGGTAATAAATATTCTTTAATGTCATTTTTATGGATAATCATATCCATTTCTAATGTTGAATCATTTGACAGTGTCAGGAATTTTGGTGGGAAAAAAAATAAAACCTTATCTTTTGGGTCTTTAGTAACTGTGACTGTTGAGGAGGCAGTTTCCAGACCACATCTCGTGGGGCTTGCTTTCTGGGATGATGCCTGTGGGGAATAAATTGGAAGCAGGGCCAGTGGTTAGGAGATGGGATAGATGCTGCTACTCTAAGGGCTTACCTTCTAATGGTGGCAGTTGATCAGAATTGGTGTTGGTGGTTGCAAGGAAAGTGGGCCCCTTTCCAGAGCAATTGCTCCTTTCATTGATGGCTGTGGAGACTGGGATGGAAGCAGGACTTGTGGTCTTGGGAGTACTACTATTCCTAAGTATTTTTGGAGGTCCTAGGATATTTCCCTCTGAATCTGAATTCAGAGCACAAGGTCTAGGTGCAGAGGTTCCCAAACTTATTTGGCTTACTGTCCCCTTTAAAAAAAATTACTCAGTGCCCCCCTGGAAATGTACTTTCTTTAACCCTTTAATGTTTTTTTTTTTAAATTTGTATCACCCCAGGCTACTACCCCCCCATCATTCCAGTGCCTCCCAGAGGATGGCATCACCTACTTTGAGAATCTATGGAGAATCAAAGGACTGAGATTAAAATCCTGCCTCTGATGCTTAATTTTTAAGCAACCATAAGTAAGTCATAAGCCTCCTTGGGCCTTGGCTTCTTATCCATTAAATGAGAGGTTTGGTCTAGATGCGTCTGACATCCTTTCCAGTTCTCAACATATAATCCTATGATTCTATGACTCATAGGGAGCTACTGAAGATTTTTGAGTAGAACAGTAACCTACGTTTTAGGAAGATTACTTTGACAGATATTGAGATTAAGTTTTAGAGGTGAGAGACTAGAAGCAAAGAAGCCAAAAGGAAAGTGAGAGTGGAAGACAAACGGACAAGACCTCTCCAAGCCCTCATCACCTTTCACCTGGAATATTTCATGTGTATATATCAGGCTTGCACAACATACAGTCTGCCAAAGGATTTTGGGAGGCTGTGACGTAACTAGTGGCAGCCATTCGTCAGACTGACTGTGGTTGGTTGCTGTGGGTTATGCCCCAGGCCCGTATGTTGTGCAGGCCTGGTATATATCCTTTATTTACTTATCTGTGAGCATGTTATATCCCCTTAGTAGAAGACAAGCCACTTAAAAACAGGGGGTATCTCAGTTTTGACTTTTGTATCCCCATCATCCAGCAAGTTCCTGGTACTTAGTAGGCACTTAATATATGCTTATTGATTGACTCTTGCAACAACCTCCTAATTGCATCCTTGGATTCCAATCTCTTCTCTTTCCAATCTATTCTCCCACATAGAGCTAAATTAATCCTGTTAGATTGGAAATTTTGACCATGTCACTCACACAGAATAAGACACAAAATCCTCAGCTTGGCATTTAAAACATTTCGCAGGCACTCCAGCTTCTTTGCAGACTTATTGCATCTTGCTTCCTTTTATGTACCCTGTATTGAAGCCAAACTCACCTACTTCTTGGTTTTAGAATTTCATGCTCCATTCTGCCTCTCTCCCTTTGTATAGCTTGTCTCCCATGTCTGGAGTGCACTCCCTCTTCACATCTGCCTCTGAGAAGCTTCAGCTTCCTTCAAGGTTCAGATCATGTTTTATCTCCTCAAGAAAGCCTTCCCTTAGTTGTTAGAACTCTCTCCCCAAATTATCATATATGTATTTGGTTATTTGTTTACATATTGTGTCCCCACAATACAAAGTGAGCTCCCTGAGTGCAAAGACTGTTTTTTTTTAATCTTTGTGTCTCTAGTGCCGAAAACACAACAGGTGTTTAATCATTGCTTATTGTTTTGCATTGCATTGAGTCTTGGGCAGAGAGAAGACTGATATTCTGTATCAAAGTTAGCAGCAGCTACATCTTTGACCATACCTTTTGAGCCTTTGTCAGAGGCCAGGGGACTCTGGTACAGGACTACCTCATTTTATTGCGCTTTGCAGATATTGTTCTCCCCACCCCCAAACTGAAGGTTTGTGGCAACCCAACTTTGAGCAAGTGACATGATGCATAAAGGTGTAGAAGGATGAAGAATAAACTAAGGCTATTGAATTTGACAGTTAGGAAGTCATTGGTGACCCTTGAAAGAACAATTTGAGAGATGGGAGTGAAAGATGCATTACAAGGGGCTGAGGCGAAATTAGGTGGTGAAGAAGTGGAGGCATTGGCTATGGACTATTTTTTTCCAAGATTTCTCTGTGAAGGAGGAAAGAGAGATAGAATAGAAGTTGGATAAGTCAGGAGAAGGTTCTTTTAGTACTGTGTAGACCTAACATGTCTGTAGGTAAATGCAAAGAAGCCAAGGCAGGGGTGGGGGTGGGGAAGAGAGAGAAAGAGAGAGAGAGAGGAAGAGAGAAAGAGAGGGAAAGAGGGACAGAGAGAGAGAGAGAGAGAGAGAGAGAAAGAAAGAGTGAGAGAGAGAGAAAGAAGGAGGGAGGGAGAGAGGAAGGGAGGGAGAAAGAGAGGGAAAGAGAGTGAGGGAAGGAGAGAGAAGAAGAAGAAGCAGAAACAGAAGAAGAAGAAGAAGAAGAAGAAGAAGAAGAAGAAGAAAGAAGAAGAAGAAGAAGGAGAAGGAGGAGGAGGAGGAGGAGGAGGAGGAGAAGAAGAAGAAGAAGAAGAAGAAGAAGAAGAAGAAGAAGAAGAAGAAAGGTAGGGAGGGAGAGGAGAGGAGAGGTAAGAGAAAGAGAGATGAGAGATAAGAGAGGAAGATGATCGCTGAAGCAAGGCTTGAAAGAGACAGAGGTAATGGAGTCAAGGGTACAGGAAGAGGGAGTAGTCTTACTGAGTGGCAAAGATATATTTTTTTGCTGAGATTGAGGGAAATGGATGATACATTGGGGAGGGTACAATGGATGATGATAAGTACCTTGTACATGGTGGGTGTTTAACAAACATGTATTGAATTGAATTCAGTGGTACTGAGAAATTTTGAAGAGGGAAGGCTTTGGAGAGAAAGGAGCTCTTGTCACATAACAGAATCTAGGTTTCTTGACTCCCACTCCAATGTTCTTTCTATATCATCCTACTCAAGAAACAGAAAGAAAGGGGCAACTAGGTGGCTCAGTAGATAGAACACTGGCCCTGGAGTCAGGAGGACCTGAGTTCAAATCTGGCCTCAGACATATAACCCTTACTAGCTGTGTGACTCTTGGCAAGTCATTTAACCCAAATTGCCTCACCTCCCCCACCCCAGCTTAAAAAAAAAAGAAAGAAACTGAAAGAAGGGCTTTCTTACTGATGTTACTGCCTAGTGGAAAGAACAGTGGAACAAGTGACTTATATTTGACTTTCACCTCACAGGTCTGCCACTGTGTGACCTTGGTTAAGTCACAACTCTTCTAGGCCTCACTTTCCTCATCTGTAAAATAAAGGGATTGGATGAATTGAACCCTAAGGTCCCTTTTGGCTCTAATGATTTATAAATTGATCTACTTTTCCCCCAAGTTCAAGATACATTTATTAAGCACCAGCTATGTACAAGGATAGGTTCTGGAAAAGAAAGAGCTTATACTCTATACTCTCAAAGAGCTTATCTTCTATGGGGGGGAGGGGAAGATATAGAATATGCATAGATGAATTTAATGCAAGGTGATTAAAGAGAGAGAGGACAGTAGGCACTGAGGGGAACCAAGGAGGGCTTCACAAAAGCATTAGTACCTGACCTTCGCTAGGAAGGAAGATAAGGACTCTGAGACTCAGATGACAAGGACAGGAATTCCAGGTGTGAAGGATGGCTTGTGCAACTTCATTGTGGTGGAAAGTAGTATGTTAATTTTTGGGTATAGTCAATAGTATAATAATATGATTCAGGAGGAATTGTAGAGTTCATTATGGGAAATAATGTAAAATTAATTAAAAAAAGTAGAGTGAACCCAGATTGCAGAATACCATGAATATCAGGATGAGGAGTTTATATTATATTTTATACTTTTATTTGTAGTTCATCCTGGAGGCAAAAGGGGACCTTTGAAGGTTTTTGAGCAGGGAAATGACTTGGTTGGACTTATTCCAAACAATTTATTTAATGAAGCTACAATAACATTGTAAGAGTAGAGATGTCCCCCTTACCACACAGCTTCCATTGTACTCTGTATTAGTCAATTTCTCATTAGGGTATTGTGTTCAGGTTTAGTCACTTCAAAAACAATGAAAGGAAGACAGTCAGAGTATATTCCCAACAATGCCTTTTTTCATTATTTTTGAAGTATGATGACTAAAACTATGCACAATACCTAATAAGGATGTGACTAATACAGAATATGGTGGAAGTATGGAAAAAGTATGAATCAGAAAGATCTTGTTGCAATAATGCAAAGAACAAAAAAGGAAGAACCAGAAAAATGAAGTACATGATAACTACAATCAAAATGAGGAACAATGAATGAGAATTAATGGACAAAGAATCACAACGGCAGCTTGGAGGAATGATCTGGAGGGGAAAAAAGTTGAGTTACTCTGTATGTTAAAAAAAAAAGGTTTTTTTTTTCTTTTCTTGGTGGGACATGGGGGTCCAGACCTGTGATTTAATTAGGGTGTGGAACTCTAGGCGAGGGAACTCCCTTTACCAATGAAAGCCAGCAACTATTCTGAAACCATAGTCTTAGAAAGTTACCTAGAGTACTGAGAGTTTAAGTCATGTAACCAGTACTAACTCCCAGGTCAACTCTCTAGCCACTAGAACATGCTATTTCTTACACAATTGAATTAATTTAAGTATAAATTCACATTAATCAAATTTATTTATATTGTGCCTAATGTTGTTTCTAATAAAACACTTTATAAATAAGGAAGTTAAAGTATTAGAGAGAATAATAAAGATGATTATTACAATAGGTCTTGTAAAAAGTAGCATATAATAATATCTTAGATTCATCTTTAATATTTTTCAAAGTGTTTTCCTGTCTGTGATACTCTATACTTGATACTCTAATAACTCTTTGAGGCAAGGTAGAGATTATTTATCCCATTTTAAATATCAGGAAACTGAAAGTAGGCTGGTTATATGACTTGACCAAGGTTTTACAGTAAATAATGAGACGTAGGTCTCCTGATTTCCAGCCAAATGCCATAAACTTTTATCACTATCTCAAACACACCATTTTTCAATGTGGGAGATGCTGATTACTTCCATACGTATTCAGGATTGACAGACAAATTGAAATAGGAGAGATTCTGCATAGACACAATGAAAAAGTTCCTAGCTGTCAGGGTCAGTTGATAGTAAGCATTTAGCAGTCCCTTACTAGGTACAGTGCTAAGCACCGAGGATACAAAGAAAGGCAGAAACAGTTCTTGCCGTCAAGGTGCTTACAGTTGAATGAGGAAAACACCATGTAAGTAACCAGGTACATGCATTATTGTGAGGACATTGTGGGTGAATTATTGAGAAGGAACATAATGGCTCAAAGATTCACAAGTAAGGCAGATTATTACTCACAGGCATGCAAGCATACAGCTCCTCCCTGCCCTAATGGTGGCTCAGTAGTATGATGGGATCTGAACCCTAATTGAGTGCCTAGATCTTTGAGTCTCTGCCCTTATATCTGATTGTTGTTGCTGGGCAGATTCACAGGGATTGAGTGGGGAGGGGAATCTTAGGGATAGTCAATCAGTGGGTGATCTGCACTATAACCCCACTCTCCCCCTTATAAACTGATTAGGAAAGTGTGCTAACCTTGCATACATGGATTAAATGGAGTTTGCTAAACAAACTATAATGAGTAAATTCTCTCCTAAATATCTATTTAGACCAAGCCAATTATTGGATACATTGGAACTTCCCATGCATAGTGGTATCAATCAGTGGACAAACATGGAGTCACTCACGTCAGCTAGGGTCTAACAATAGGCCAATGCTAACAATGGCATATACAGAGTAGATGGAAGGTGATCTCAGAGGAGGAGGCACTAGTAGCTGAGGGGACTAGGAAAGACCTTTTATATAAGGTGGAACTTGAGCCGAGTCTTGAAGGAAAACGGAGAAACATAGAGGAAGAGGTAAGGAGGGAAAGCATTCTAGGCATGGGAGCTATCTAGTGTAGTCACGGAAGCAGAAGATGGAGCGTTCTGCATGAAGAACAGCTTATAGGCCAATGTTACTGAATCGGAGAAAACATGGAGGCAAGTAAGGGAGAAGAATACTGGAAAAGTAGGAAGGGGTCAGATGATAAAAGAGCTTTTAATGCCAAATAGTTGAATTTTCATTTGGATCCGCAGGTATAATAAGGAGCCACTGGGCTTTATTGAGTATGTGGGTGTTAGGAAAATCACTTTGGCAGATATGCAGAGAATGGAGGGGACAGACTTGAGGCAGGCTTCTGAATGATGTTTTTGGAGCCTCTTTTCCTTGAGGTCTTGAAGAAAAGTATAGACAATGACCCGTTACTTATGGTTTAGACACAGACCTGCCCAAAGGCAAAGGCTGGACCACATGAAATCTTCCGCTCTCATCAAAGCATCGGTGATTCTGACTGACCTTTGTGCAGCTGTATATGCCCAATTAATCCAGGCAAAGGTGCCTTTGAGTGAGGGAGAAGCAGGGGGCACTTGGTCTCCCCAGGTCATATTACCGTTGGTGCCAAATCGACTGGGCCTGAATGTGCTATTTTACAAAATCAGACTAGAGTTCTGGTTCTCTGCCAGTCTTGTGCTTCAGGGACTGTCATTTCCATAGGTCATCTCTCTGAGAGTAAACAAAGAAGGCACCGAAATGCTGGAAACCTCTCACCAAAGCTGTGTGACTGGCTTCTGAGCTTGGCCAAATACCTTCCTCTCCCCCAGGGCACATTCATTACACTTTCATCAATTTCAGAGAAAGAGAAGCAACGAATTAATTTCAGGGCACTGACTGACTTGCATGGTTCTTTTTTTTTTTTTAAATTTTTATTGCTTAGAAGTCAAAGCAGGTGCACTGAGGCTCTGGCTTTGTGAGTGTCCACAGTCTCCCCACTGTCTCTATCTAAACATGAAGCTTTTTTTTCCAATGGGTGGGGGAGGGGGAAAAGAAGGGGATGATGGTACTGCCCTTAAGCAAAATTGTGGATTATTAGGCAATGAAGCAGGTATAGACAAAAAAAAAAGCCCTTAGTCTTAGAGTCAGACCACCTTGGTTCATGTGCTGGCCTCATCACATACTAATTGTGTGAGGATAAAGATGCCAATCCCACCTATGGCATAAGGTTTCCTGTATATAGAGGGTAATGAGTCTGTCCTAAGTGATCTTGATGACAAGGATAACTCTTAGGTGATTAATCAATTAATAAACAATTATTAAGTGCCTGCTATGTGCTAGGTATTGCACTAAACCTGGGGATACAAAGAGAGGCAAAAGACAGTCCTTACTCTCGAGGATCTTACAATCTAATGGGGGAGACAAGAGGTCAGTGAAGATGAAGTCTTTGTTCTAGCTTTGATGATAATGTTGATAAGGTGTAAATAACCTTGCTCTGCATACTCCTTGACCTTATATCACCACATTTAAGGATGGTGACCAAGTTATGACTAGTAATGCACTTGGGCTACATCCTTGGCCTTGGCCTTTTTTGTTTTTTTAAAGAGACTCCCCTTCCCCTCCTCCCTCATCCCAAAGCTGAGATGACCAGAGAGAAGCCAGCCTGGCATGCAATCCTTGGAGAGAGCAGGTGGTCCTATCAGACAAGGGGATGAGTAGAAGCAGTGGTAAATTGTTGAGGACTCTCTGGGCCAGAAGCAGAATTTCAGAATAATTCTGAGTTGCTGAATGAAATAGAAGCTAGAACTGAAGAAAGCAAAAGATAGAACCATGATGTAGAGCAAAAAACCTGGATCTTGCCTTTCAAAGGCAATGTGAGTTATATAGATTGTTTGGGTGTGGGCAGTGGGGGTGAACTCTTTAGTTACTTATTTAATTCTTTCCCATTGTTGTGGGACTCTCAGTGGTGTGGTAGGGTAGTACTATAAATCAGGATCACCATATAGGTCTTGAGGGAGATTGGGATCACTAGAAGCAAGTCTAAGGAGTGAGGGAGGAGTCAACTCTTTAGTGACCCCCTTCTCTCAGTGCTAGGGTCATAATAATGCTATAATTAAGGAGGACATTTGTCCCAGGGAGAAATGGGGACTACAGAATTTTAGTCCTATAAATCCGTTCCTTAAGATCTTCGCCAAATCTAGGGTTTGAATTAGACTATACCCAACTTTGTTTTACTCTAGCACAAAACCTAAAACGGAGAGGTTACTTCCTCCCAAAGTTCTGATCACTTCTACTTCAACAATCAGTTAGACATAACTGCTGACATTTATATAGATTTGTAAAGCCTCCTGCATTCATTATCTCATTTGACCTTACATTTTTCCTTGTTGATCAGAACTGAATCCAAAATAGCAGTTCTGGACTATGTCTGTCCTTTCTAGCCAATATCCTACGCCCTTTCCTTTCTTTCTATCATGTATTCTATCATTTTAGGGCACAGCTCTTTTGTTGCTGTTGCTGTTTTGAGTTAATTTAGTTAATTAACCAGAGCTAATAGGTTCAATGGATTATCTGGAATAGGTGGCATACTCATTCAGGAAAACACATTGGCATTTTAACATGTGCCTTCTGGAAAGTCATATACTGGGGTTTAAAAATTTTAACTTCATAAGGGTAAGACTTAGGAGGCATGGATAGACAGCATTTTGTCTGAAAAATATCGGGGAGGTTTAGCATACTGCAGTCTCTGTATGAATCAGCAGTGTCATGTGGCAGCCAAAAGAGCTAATGCTATCTTCAGTGGAATTAGGAGAGGCATAACTTCCAGGAACAAGGAAATGATAGTTTTTCTCTCTCTATTCTGTACTGGACAAATGATTTCTGGAGTATTGAGTTTGGTCTGTGTACCATAGTTTAGGAAAAACACTGATAAACTGGAAAGTATACAGAAGGAGAAGGAAAGAAAAAAGGAGGGAAACATTTATTAAGTGCTTACTATGTTCCAGGCAGGGACTGGGGGACTGGGGGGATGGGAGTGGGGAGGGTGAGCTAGGTGGTACAGTGGATAGAGTGCTGGGCCTGGAGTCAAGAAGACTCATCTTTGTGAGGTCCAATCTGGCCTCAGATACTTACTAGCTATGTGATCCTGGGCAAGTCACTTAAGTCTGCCTTAGTTTCCTCATCTATAAAAATGAATTGGAGAAAGAAACAGGAAACCACTCCAGTGTTTTTGCCAAGAAAACTCCAAATGAGTTCCCAAAGAGTCAGACACAACTGAAAAAATGACTGAAAATATTCCAGGCACTCTGCTAAAGACTGGGGATAAAAATACAAGCCAAAAAGAAAGACAGTCTCTGTCCTCAAGGAGCTTACAATCTAATATGGAGGGCAGGGAAGAGAAAACACACAAAAGAAAGACAAAAAGTGTGTGTGGGATAGAGAATAAAAGTACCCAGTGGGTGGTGGTTTTGAAGTCCCCAGGAAGTCAAGAATGCAGGGTCTAAAGGAGAATGAAGGATAACAGGATGGGGAAGGGCTGCAAGCCCAGGTCCTGTGGAGATGTTAAAGGAACTGAGGATATTTAGACTAGAGAAGTCAGGACTCAAAGGACGTGATTCAGGGATGTTGTCATGTATAAGGGGTTTTAGACTTTTGGCCTCCAAGAGCAAAACTAGGAGTAATGGGTAGAAATTGTCAAGGCAAATTTAGGTTTTATGTTAGGAAAACTTTTCTGACAATTTGAATAAAATAACTTCATAAATTTAAGACTTAAGAGACATGGATAGATAGCATTTCTTCTAAAAAAAAACCTAGGGGTTTTCATTTACTACAATCTTAATCTGAATCAGCAGTGTGATATTAGTCAAAAAGACTAATGTGATTGATCTTCAGTGGAATGAAGAAGGCATAATTTCCAGGAATGGGGAGGTGATAATGTTCCTTTCCTCTGTTGTGGTCAAATCATATGTATTTGGATCTGTGTCCAAAAGTATAATGGGCTATTTTAGGGTATAGTGGTTTCCTGCATTGTTGGCCAACCTCAGGCAGAGACCAGCTGACCATTTGTCAGGTACATCGTTATGGAGCCTTTCAAGTATGCCTTGGATTAAGTGCATTGTGGTCCCTTCCAGACCTGAACTGTGATTCTGAGATAGGCTGCCTTGGCTCAAAGGAATGACGGGGAATTTCAACCAATAAGGCTTTTGACTGCTGTACAAATGAAACAGTATAAGAAGGACTCTGTTTTCCTATGCCTAGGGCCAGCTTTGTTTCAATCACTTTCTCTTCAGTCGTGACAAAAAAATGTACTTTCTTTTTTGCTCATATACCAAATAAGATCTATCTAGTTCATATGTTAATTCAGCATTCTTACTCCTACCTGAATAGACTATTGCAATTCCCACAGCTTCTGTTCCAAATCTTCTCTTCTCAGACCTCCTGCATTACTCCTTCCTTTTCTCTGTCAGCAGAAGTCTTTACTTCATACCTTATTAATAAATTTGTAACTATTCATTATGTGCCCTCCACTGTGTCTTCCTCAAATCATTTCAGTATCATCCCTTATTTCTCTCTTCCTTTACACTAGTCTCTAATGAAGAGGTAGCACTTTTTGCTTAGACCAGAGGTTCCCAAACTTATTTGGCCTACTACCCCCCTTTTTAAAAAAAAAACTTAGTGGCTTGCCTCACCCTCCCCTGACTAAAATCTACTTTATTTAACCCTTTAATGGCTTTTAAAAAAAATTTGCATCATTTCAAAAAATATAAAATATTTTTAAAAAAAATGACATCTTAAATTCAATAATTTATTGCAAATTTGTGTTTTTTTCTGCATTGAAATTTTGATGGCACAATATTGTGGCATGTAGCTATATAGTATCACATTGTAAACAAGTCATATGACATGCGTATATTCCTGCTGATGCATACTGGACTTGCCAACAATGTGTGACATGCTCGTCTGCCAGTACTTGGCTTGTTAAGACTTGATGGCGGACTTGACCACTGATGGGTTATAACTTGCATTTTGTGTGTCTATTTGGAAAATAATGTAATCACTATGACTTTAACTCTGTTACACAACTCTGTGACAACAACAGTGTAAGAACGGTTTTTCAAAATTTTCTTCTCTTCTTTCTTTATGCTTCCAGCACCCCCTTATTTTTATTCAATGACCCCCAAATGCACCTGAGAGTACCACCCCCCCATCATTCCAGCACCCCCTAGGGGGGCAGTATTGTACACTTTGGGAACCTCTGGCCCTAGACCAATCCTCCCACTTGGGCCCTTGATCTTATACCTTCCTACTTCTCCAGGGGCTTGTTTCTTTGATTATCCCTTCTCCCTTTAATCTTTAATCTCCCTTTAGTCATTTGGCCCTTTCCTGCTGCTTAAAAACAAAAGCTCAGATTTCCCTGGTATTTAAAAAACCTTAAATTTCCCTGTCACCTCCTTAAGATATGGTCTGATATTTCTCTTCCCTTTCATTGTTAAACTCCTAGAAAAAGCCATCTACACTTTTAACCTCAACTTTCTCATCTCCCACTCACTTCTCAATCTGCTTTCTAGACCCAGTTACTTGGCTAAAACTGTTCTACCAAGGCCACCAACAATCTTCTGCCTCCTCCATGAAGCCTTTACTATGCCCCACCCCCCCATTAGCACCTCCTTCCCAAATAAGTTTGCATTTACTTTGTAGATGAGTTATATTACTTATGTATATATGCTACCTTTCCTCTTCCCTCCCCTTATGGGAACTAAGCTTCTTGAAGGCAAATCTGTTGCCATTTGTAGCTTTGTATCCTCATTACCCAGCACACTGCCTGGCCAGAGCAGGCACTTACAAATGCTTATTGAATCAAAAGTTGGCGGTATACCCATTGTATCTCTTTCTTTGTCCACGTTGTTTGTTTTAGGGAGATATTATAGTATATTAGAAAGAGCAAGAAGACAAGAATTTGTGTCCCAAGATCTGTCATGTAGCAGCTGTATGATCTTGGATGCTATTTGCAGTACCTGCTTAATAATATCTAGCATTTATTTTGTTGTTGTTATTGTTGAGTCATTTCAGTCGTGCCTGACTTTTTGTGACCCCATTTGGGGTTTTCTTGGCAAAGAATCTAGAGTGGTTTGCCATTTTCTTCTCCAACTCATTTTACAGATGACGAAACTGAGGCAAATGGGGTTAAGTGACATCTAAGGAAGTGTCTAAGGCAGGATTTGAACTTGGATCTTTCTGATTTCAGGTCCAGCACTCTATCAGTTGCACTGCCTAACAGCACCACCACTTAAGGTTGTTGTTTAAAATAAGGTTACACTTTGGAAACTGTAAAAGTTCTTCATAAATATAAAATATCATCTTAAATCATATTTCTCTACTGCTTTGATGAATCTGTTATTTCATCACACAAATACTTTCTCTAGTGAGGCACATCTCAAACCACTCAATCCTATGAAGGAAAAAGATATATTCTGATCATAATCAGTTTTTAGCTGATGCCTAGCAAAAAGCCCCAGGCAGCTAGATACTTAAAAGATGCTGATGATAAGAATGATGCTGACATCAAGTGTAGCCACACAAAGAAGGATTTATTATAGTCAAATCTTGGTTACTCAGGGACTCACAAGTCATCCCTTTGCCTCCTGTTATTATTATTGTCTAACTTCCTCTCTCAGCCTCACTTGGGGGTATACTAGAGAACTATATATCCCCTAAAAATTGGATTCATCTTAATTGATTGTTTTGGAAATTTCATCATTATTTCCTAATTAGCTGTCACAAAGGGAATGGAGCACACAGAGGAGGGAGAGGAAAGGAGGAAAAAAAGAAGGGGAGAAGTGGGTTTTTTTTTTATGTAGTTGGGCAAAAGTTGGAGGAAAGAAGAAGTGAGGGCCAGGCATAAAGAGGACAGTTTCAGATATAATCTCTATGTTCTAAACCTGTATCTCCAGCCTTAAGCTCTCTCTGAGCTTCAACCCCACATTTTTTGATAGGATTATAGATGTAGAGTTAGAAGAGACCTTAGAGATCTTAGACTCTAATTTCTTTTTTTTTTTTCCAGATGAGGAAACTGAGAGCCCAAGAGAGGTTAAGTGACTTTCCTAAGGTTCTCTCCTGATGACGCTGCTTTGCTCAATATCTTTTTCACAGTCTGACTATATTTGCTCTCAAACCTCAACCCTGGATTACTCCCACCATCCACCTCCTTTCTCCTATTCATATGTTGCTGAACAGAACTGGAGGAAATAATGAAGTCATGTTGACTGTTTCTATTAAAAATGGATGTAATCAGGGTCACAAGCCCAATGACTTAAGAATCTCCTCATTGCTGTAGATTTATTGCTTGAGGCTCCATTCCTTCATGAGGAGATGGGGAGAGTCTGGGGGAAGAGAGATCCTGGTCTTCTGGCTTCCAGCTTTGAAAGAAGAGGCATGATTCCAGATTTTTTTCAAGGAGAGGTCCCTGAACGTAAAGAAAAACTCTGGAAAGAGGCTGATATGAACCAGATCCTTGATTATGTTCCTATCTCCAGGTTCCTCCACTAGAGCTTTGGGGAATTTCCTCTCGGGTCAGATCTGGGAGTATTTTACTTGGTTGATCTGAGATATCTTGTTCCCACTGTGGGATCTCATTCATTCTGTGTATAGTCTGGTATATTCTCATCTGTATAACTTTCCTGATTTCTCTTTGGTATCATCTTGCAAAATTGGGTTCAGTTGCTATTCACTATGTGTGGTCTTTGTGTAACTGTCATTTGGTGGGAAATGAGTCAAGTCTTGTATATATAGCTTGGAGCATTCCTTCCTTATTAGGGGATAGCAATCAGGAGCACAGTTCCATGAGACTGGTAGTATTTAGAGGCATTCTTAGTAAATTTTAAAGCACTTATATAAATGTTAATAATAATTATTATTACTTGTCCTTTAAGTCCCAGCTCAAATATTATATCCTCTGTGAACACATCCATGATTATCTCTTATTTCTGTTAAACTCCTATAGGATTTTTGTTTTGTTCTGTTTTTGGTTACATCATTCCTGTGATAATTACCATTTACTGAAAACGAACACTTGAATAGTTGGGAAGCTACTATTGAAAAGAACCTTGTGGAAATCCTTTTGTAAAGGGAGGAATTATGGAATCGTTGAATTATTTTCTAATGTGAATGATCATCCCCTAAATGAGCTACTGGGTAGGTAGGTGGCATAGTAGCTAGAATGCCAGGCCTGACATCAGAAAGACTCCTCTTCCTGAGTTCAAATTGAGCCTCAGTCATCACCTATTGGCTGTGTGACTCTGAGCAAATCTCTTAACGCTGTTTGCCTCAGTTTCCTCATCTGTAAAATGAACTGGAGAAAAAAATGGCAAGCCATTCCAGTATCTTTGCCAAGAAAACCCCAAATGAGATCACAAAGAGTTGGACACAACAGAAAATGACTGAACAACAAATAAGCAAGTCCATAAATTTGGGCAAATTAAATTTTTATTAAATCAGGACATATATGTTATAAATAGTAATATTCTTCAAAATATCTTGAGGTATATGCTGCATTAGGGTTCTATTTACTTGAAATAAATGAAGTAGAAGTTCTTATTCATTTCAAAAACTGAAATCCTATTTCAGGCTTATTTTTCCAGTTCTTTGTGCTGCCCTCTATCCTAGGGAAAGCAGAGTTAAGCCAGAACAAAGCCTTCATGTTGTTCATACCAAAGTCGATAGAATCTCACGTGTCACTCCTGGGTTTGCTATGTACGGTATGCACACAAAAAAAGAGGCAGGCGTGTTTGTGGCACGTAATTAAGTTACACAATAGGACTTTGCCAGCATTGCTCTCCTCTTGTAAGAGGGCTTGCAGGCTCCAACAGGTCAATTAGATGTAATCTCCAGGTCAAAAAGACAGTGAGCACGTTATTTCTTCAAGTGTAGCTAGTTCCCTATCTGATCCTTGTGAGTTACAAGAGCCATTTAAACATTCAGGCACTTTTCTATTTTTCATTTGTCATATTGCTTGGCTTTAGACAATGAGCAATGTTTCAGCGCCTGGGAGCATAACCCATCTAAATCACAGCCTTCGAGGACTTCTGTGGAAAAATAATTAATACCTTACAGTCAGAGCCTGCCTTGTTGTTCTGAGAGTAGAGCTCAAGGTGAGGAGGAGAATTTGAGCCCCCCATTTCATGGCTTCTATGTATCCAAGGAGCAAAGGTCTATTTGAACTTCATCATGGACCTGACTTGGATGAAAGGTTTGCTATTCCCTTAAGCCTGCGTAAAGTTCAAGTAATGGAGTGAGGAATTAATACCAAGAAACAACTGGAATTTTTCCAAAGAAAAATTCAATTACAGCTGGTTTATACCCATTGGTTATATTTCATGTAACTTCTTTGATGCTCAATACGTCTCATCAGAAGAATACTAAACAGAGGACTAGGTTGTACTCTTTTAAAAATGTAGTTTCTTGAGTGACTTAGAGGGAGACATCTGAGGATCTCCAAGCACCAGGCAAACAAGTCCAGAACACATTTGCCAGTGCCCCAAAGCCAACAGATTTTTTGTAAACACCTGCCAAAGCACCAGCACTGTGCTGTGGGTGATAACAGAATCAAAAGAAGAGAAGACGAAGGAAACTTCTCTTAAGTAGGCCATGGTTGGGTAGACTGGACATATAAAGGAAGGCACAGACATTCAAGCAGAAGTCCAAGGCAATGTACCTTTAAGCATGAGATCATATAAGATGGACTGTGGGTACATAACTCTTTCATAAGTGAGCAAACCAGACAAAGAAAAGGGGGTTAGTTCAAGGACCACCAGTGAGATATCATAACTGTTACTGGCATTAAAACACATGTAATAATAGTAACTTACATATATATATAGTATCTCACATTTATACATGAACATGCCTGTCTCTTTTTTTCATGAGCTTACTGTACATAGCAAAACCCAGGAATGCCACATGAGATTCTATCCACTTTGGTATGAACAATTCAAAGGCTTTGTTTTGACTTAACTCAGCTTTCCCCAGGATAGAGGGCAGCACACAAAGAGCTGGAAAAATAAGCCTGTAACAGGATTTCACCTTTTGATAAGGACAAAAACTTCCATCTCATTTAGTTCATATAAATACAACTCTAATATAGCATCTCCCTCAAGATGTTTTGGAGAATATTACTATTTATATATAAAAGTCTAATGCAGGTTTAACATTTAGTGGCTTAAAACCTGCCAGGCATGAAGGCAACATGGACTGTTTTTTCAAGGAATGGCAGGAGGTCAGTATTACTGACTTGTAACATGCATAGAGCTGAGTAAAGTATAAGAACACTGGAAAGGAAAGAAGGGGAGGGACCTTAAGCCTATCTAGTTTAATCCCCTCATTTTACAGGTGAAGAAGCTGAGTCCCAGAGAGATCAAGTAACTTGCCTAGGGCCACATAACCAGTAAGTGTCTCCGGTGGGAATCAAACCCAAGTCCTTTCGACTCCAGGCCTCGAACCCTATTCACTATGACACATTGTTTCCTGTTTACTTTTAGTTTGAGGAGACCACTGGAATGTCAGGCCTTGAGGACAGAGACCTTTGATTTCCAAGAAATATTAACTGAAGATATCTGGAGATAACCAGAGCCTTAAAAAAAAAAGAATTTGAGGGGAGACAACTATTTTAGCATAACTTTTATGAAAAAGAAAACAGGAGTGAGGAAAAGCTTCAGCTAGCTGTCTGGCAGCTTTCACTTGAGTGAATTTCTAACACTTTTATTCAGTTCCTTTTTTTAATTGACATATGCCTTTTCCTTTATGAAAATTGACATCTCCCCATCATTAGCAGAGTGTTGCCTTAACTACTAAAAATGCTCAATTAAAGTTCTCTTCAGTCTGGAAAAGGCATTGGCTCAATTACCATGAGAAATAGCCATACAAGGAAATAGCTTGGTAAGACTTAATGAAATTAATAGGCTGGTCTTGGCAAAAAAAAGATTTTCTTGTATTGGTTCTTAAGGGAATCACACTTTTGCTTTGGAAAGTTCTTAAACATCTGTCTACTTAGTGAAAGAAACCCAGATTTCTTTTGACATTATTTCTACCTTCATTCCAGTCCAATACTGGCACTTCTTTAGAGACAATACTCAAAATGAAACAAAACAGCTCTGCTCAGGATGGAAGCCAAGAGCCCAGGAGACATGTCTGAAAAGAAATAATAACATGAGCTCATTTTCCTGATTACGGTAAAGGTGCTATCGGTTGGGGAAGCAATTTTTAACTAATGTTACTTCCTCATGTCGCACCTAAGTTTTGAAGTGTCTGCCCTTAATTATTATGGGCTAAGCGAGAATGAAGGTTGGATAAGTTTGGGAGCTAGGGGAAAAAAATCAGATGAGGTGGAAGGAGAGTGTCACCAAGCAGGGTGCTCAGAGAGCAATTCATTAAATCCACTTGGATTAATTAGCTGCCAGGGCAGAAGAATCAGTTGTGCCTTAAGTCTGGGAGTCTGGGAACATGATTTCATTAAAAGCTCCAGGTAACTCTCCTATACTCCCTATGAAAGAGATCTGATTCTTGAGATGTGTCTAATGACTTTGTGCTGGTGTATTATAACACTCCTGATGTTCAACTATTTTGGGAAAGAATGAGGACAAGCATTTTCCTCCACTGTGCCATATTTTTCTTTCCTTCAACATCACTCTCCTCCACTTCCTGCTTCCCACCCACCCATCCTGCTGCTACTGAATTTGTTGAGTTTTCTTGGAAAAGAAGTTGAGGATGCATGTGTTGCCAAGGGGAAAGGAAAAGAATAAATATTTATATAGTGCCTACTGTGTGCTAGGCAATGTGCTAAGCACTTATGACAAGTATTTGCTTCATTTGATCCTCACCTGTGAGATAGGTGCTGTTATTTTCCTCATTTTACAGTTGGGGAAATAAAGGCAAACAGAGGTTAAGTGACTTGCCCAGGGTCATACAGCTAGTAAGTGTCTGAGGATGGATTTGAACTCTGTTTTTCCTGATGCCAGGCTCCCTGATCTATCCACTGTGGTACTAACTGCCAAGTCTTGTTTATTTTACCTTCATAACATCTCTTGCATATGCTCCCTTCTCTCGTCTGACACCACCAACCCCTTAGTCCTGGTCTTCCTAACTCTACGTCTGGACTATTGTAATACTGTGCCTCAAGCCTTTCCTCATTCCATTCCATCCTCCATTCAGTTGTCAGGGTATAGCATCTCTGGTGAAGAGGGCTTGCTAAGCCCTTTTTAGGACTGTTCACCCCGCTTTGATGTCCACTTGGCGCCCAACTCTCCCCTGTGGCACCAAGATGCTATAGCATGAACAGCAGTCACATCCCAATAAACCATCTTGGCAGATGGGCCAAACCAGGTTGAGGCTAACTGATGGGCCTCAAACCTGTTGATGAATTAGGGGTGTGTGTACCCCAACCATATGAAGACTGGAATGAGTGAGTGACTATTTATTTCAAAGGTGTGTAGAGCTTGGTGAGACATTAGAGATGCCAATGTCATCCTACTGCATCCCAGGCCATCATAGGTAGTTCTGACTTTTTTCTTGCTAGAGTGAGGTTGATGACTTTGTACAACTCTGCCTCACTTAAATCCAACTCATGTTCCAGTCAAAATATCACCCATCACCTATCTTGATGTCAAGATTGGTCCTAAGGTGCCCTTATTCAGTAAAATTCAATGGCTCCCTAATCATGTCCAGAATTAAATATAAAATCCTGTTTCGCATTCAAAGCCCTTCATAGCCTTGACCCCACCTACTTTCCCAGTTTTCCTATATTTTACATTCCTCCCCTCCTATGCTCTACAATTCAGTGACACTGGCCTCCTTCTCAAACAAGACTTCATCTCCTGACTCTAGGAATTTCACTGAATTGTTCCCTATGCCTCGAATTTTCTTCCTTTTCATCTCTGTCCCTGGTTTCCTTGGCTTCTTCAAGTCCCAGCTAACCCATGAAAACAATTGTGTACAAACAAGCTATTTTCATGAGATTTGCTATATGGGTAGGGATTTGAGAGACAAATGTCTTATGGCAATAAAATTATGACTTATTGATGACTTTCTCATTGCTTTGATTTTTCATTAAATTATTTTAGTGCTTCAACATTTCAAATATCTATGATTGCCAAGCAATAAGCATTTATTAAGCACTTACTATGTGTCAGCCATTGTCCCAAGCTAGGAGATACAAATACAAGTAAGAAGAAAGACTACCTGGCCTTAGAGAGCTTACATTCTAAAGGTGGAAAATAAAAGGAGTTGCAAAGTAGTAGAGAAGAACGAAATCATGTTCCCAGACTCCCAGACTTAAGGCACAACTGATTCTTCTGCCCTGGCAGCTAATTAATCCAAGTTGATTTAATGAATTGCTCTCCTAGCACCCTGCTTGGTGACACTCTCCTTCCACCTCATCTGATTTTTTTCCCCTAGCTCCCAAACTTATCCAACCTTCATTCTAGCTTAGCCCATAGTAATCAAGCAGATTAGAAGCATGGCTGGTGGGAAATTGATACATCAGTGAGGTACTCTCTCCACTGAGAAAGAAAGCTAAGTGTAATAGCAGATAGAGTGCTGAGCCTGGAGTCACAAAGACTTGAGTTAAAAATTTGATTCAGACACTTAGTAGCTCTGTGAACTTAGGGACTCACTAAACTTTTCTCAGCTTCAGTTTTCTCATTTGAAAAAAAAAAGGATAAGAAGGTTGTGGTGAGGATCAGATGAACCAATAGACATGAAGAGCTTTGCAAACCTGAAAGTACTGTATAAATTGCTTTTACTATCATTATTAGATACAGATTGCAGTAGAATATAAGCTTCTTGAGGGCAAGGACTATTTCATTAAACCCTTGTGTCCCCAGTGCCAAACACGGTGTTTTGTATATAGTAGCTAATTACTAAATGCTTCTTGGATTGAACTGAATGGAATGCCTATCAGTCAATACAATATTACTCCTTTCCGCAATGGCCTTGGCAAACAAGCAACTGAAGCCACTGGGATATCTTTAGGCTACTAAGGGCAAGACAGACCCCTGAAGAGGACTGAGATTATTTTCAGTTTCTATTTTTCTTGTTATTAATAAATACCTTCTGATACTCAAATTCTGCATAATTTTTACTTTGGACAGGATGTGTAATTTCATTGGCATAGAGAACTCCTGGTGAGGAACTTTTTTACCAATGCAGATTGGCAACTATTTTGCAATTTAGAGAGTTTCCTGGGGTTCCTGAGGCCTACATGACATTCCTAGAGTCACACAGCCTGAATGTTTCAGAAGGGGACTTGAACCTAGGTCTTTCTGACTCCAAGACTGACTCCATCCTCTAGCCTATGCTTCCTCTCATACCTGCATATGTATAGTTTGCAAAGTCATGGATGTATCCTTTCCAATGATATTTTACACACCTTTATTCATGGAGAAGAAAGGGGAAGAGGGTGAAGCACACTCTTCTTACCAATTATGTTGTTCAGTTGTTCAGCTATGTCCAACTCTTCATGACTCATGGACCATATCATACTAGGTCCTTCTATCCTGCACTATCTCTCAAAGTCTGTACACGTTCATGTTCGTTGTTTCTGTGATACTATCTATCCATCTCACTCTCTTGCTGTCCCAATTTTATTTGCCTTCAATCTTTCCCAGAATCAGGATCTTTTCCAATGAATCTTGACTTCTTATTATGAGGCCAAAGCATTTAAACTTTATACATCTGGCTTAACATGAATAAGAACAGAATAGAATGGTTTCTGAGCAGTTGATTTGAAATGTGCACAGCTTCTCCATACTGGAAATAACTCACTGTTATAAATAACTCATGGTCTTTGCATCATCACTCTGATTACAGCAGAGCACCAAGGCCACTACTAATGGAAGAGAAGAAAAGAAACAATAACAAACATCCTAAAAGAAGAAGGTGAGAATAAATTTAGATGCAAGAGATTCCTGGGGGAGAGGAAGAGGGTTGAGAACTTAGAGCAATGCTATTAGTTGGTCTCCACAACAACCACAAAGAATGCAATGTTTTGCATGAGACACTTTGTCCAAGGATCCCTCATTTATGACAGTCAGATAAGAGCAACTATACCTACAGCCCTGAATTGACTATTGTTAGTTATACAGGCCGGCAGGAAACAAGTGGAGGGAAGCTAACATCCTGTTCTATCTTCTGATGAGAAGTGGCTGTTTGGCAGAGGCACAGCAGATGATAAATACGTAGGGAGATGCTCTTAAAAACTGTCTATTGGTCAGAGAAACCTAGAGGTCATTGGATAGTGAGCAGCGTGAACTCTAGGGCTATACTGAAGAAGGGAGATCCATGAACTGAGAGCTTGAAGAGACCTAGGGAGACTTGGGATGATTAGAAATCATTTTATCCAACTCACTCATCCTTGTTCTTATTTTGCAGATGAGGAAACTGAGGCTCAGAGAAGTTGTGATTTGTTTAAGGTCACCCAGGTAATAGCAGAATCAGGACTTGAATTTGGGTCTGATTCCAAATCCAGTGTTCTTTGACACAGTACTCCATGGCCTCGAAGTCTTTGGATGGTTTGACAAGATTATTTTTTGTTGTAGAGATGGGTATGGTCCTTTGGTGGCCCAAACTGGAACCCTCCATAACAACAACAATAATATTAGCAGCTAGCACCTATGTAACTTCTACTATGTTACAGGCCTATACTAAATGCTTTGCAAATATTGTCTCATTTAATCATCACAGTGACCCTGGAAGGTAGGTACTATTATAATCCCCATTTTACAGATTTAAAGACTTTAAGTGATTTGCCCAAGGTCACACAGCTGGTGAGAGTCTGAGGCCAGAGCTAGGAACTCTGGATCTAAGAGAAGGCAATTGTGCTCTGGAAGCTGCAGGAGATGGTGGCCAGAGAAATTCATGGGCTAATGAAGAGTATTAGAAAGCAGCTTTGGGGCTGGTGTTGAGTTACATGAATGATGAGAGACTGTACTAAGAGCGGTAATAGAGGGTGTGCAGAAGGAGTGACTCTAGCTGTATATTTCAGTAAGGTCAAAAAGTTAGCCTATGGTGAGGCTATTTCAGTGGATACAAGTGTGTGGCTAGAAGGCAAGTGTTTTTGGTAGCCTTTCACTGAGAGCTTGGAGACCTCAACCAGTAGTTAGACTGGGCATTAGGTTTGGTGTGATTGTTTCAGAGGTTGGAGAGGGGAAGAGTGAGAAAGTGGTTGGATTGGTTAAGGCCCTTAGCAAATGTGGAATTGGGGAGCCCTAGTTGTGTACTGATGTATATGAAAGAAATTGTGTGGAATAGGGTGGTGTCCTGAGTTTTAGTGCCCCCTCCCTCCATGAAGTGATATACAAGCAAGGTGGTAGCCATGATGAAAATTATAAAGTCAAATTCTATTGTACAGATGTATCTGAATAAAGCCTTGTTAATTGACTTACTGAATCTGTTGTGTCTGTGCTCAAACTATTTTTTTTGTGGGAAGAGATTGTCCAGCTTTGAGTTGATGGTGGGGGAGGGGGGAGAGAATAAGGAGTGAGAGAAATAGGAGGACCTAGTTCCTAGGCTTAATACTATGATGATGTCCAGGGGCATTACCATACAAAAGGCCAGGCCACTGTGAAGACCTTGGAAGGCTTTAGGATACTGCTGCTACTTTTCTCCTGGAAAAGTTCCCCCAAGGGGGACAGATTGCCTTACAGAAACTACAGTTAATTATTGACTTAACTCTGGAGTCATCTTAACCTATCTCATTCAGGTGGATGATGGCACAGTGGATAGGGCACTAGACCTGGAATCAGAAAGGCTTGAGTAGAAGCCTGGTCTTAGACACTGGATTGATAATTTGTGAAATTATGAAATGAAGACAAGCCCTGGTATCAGGAGGATCTGAGTTCAAATCTGGCCAGAGCTTACTAGCTGTGTGATTCTGCAAGTCACTTAACCCCAATTGCCTCAAAAAAAGGGGAAAAAAAAGGCTGTGATTGATGTTATTTACAATAAGATTTTACCTGATTAACATTGTCAATGGGATTCTCCTTGGCCTCAGATCCTGATAGAATGTAAGTTCCTTGAAGGCAAGGGTTGTTTAATTTTTTGTCCTTTTTTCCTCTGCCTTGCATTGTGGTAAATCCTTAATACTTGTTAGTCAGGTATGTCAGCATAAACCTATAATCTCAGGAACTGGGGAGACCGAGGCTATTGGATCTCTTAGTCTCAGGAATTCTGAGCTAAGCTGATCCGATGTCAAGTGCTAAGGCTGAAGTTAATATGATGTTTCTCCAAGAGCAGGGTGGCATTATCAGATTGCCTAAGTAGAGGCAAACCAACCCAGGTTGGAAATGGAACAGTTCAAAGTTTTGGTGCTAATCAGAATGGGATCAGGTCCATGAGTAATACCTCCCCACCCCCCTCCCCAAGACAGTGTTGGAATCTAGAAGATCTAGGTTGACTCTAGGCAAATTGTTTAACCTCTCTGTGCCCTGGGCAACTATCTGAGACATGTAAGATGCTGAAAAGTCGACAACCTGGGTTGGTATGTGGAGTTTTCTCATCTAAGAATTCCCAACATCAATAAAATCACAGGCATAGTCCGTATCTTTATCCCTATATGCACATATAGTAAGGCATTGGTTGGTAAAGATACTCTTGATCAATTGATTTCCACATCCCAGCCTAGATGATGAAATCACAGAAAAGGCAAATAACAGAGACATATAATCAGACATTATATATTAAATGGAAATTTATACGTTAAATGGAAATGCTGAGCAAGACGTGTCTTTGCCCTGACACTCCTTTACCCAGCGTGAAGTTTTCCCTGATGGAATTTCAGGGCTGCCTAAAGATTGGCCATTTCCTGGAGGCCTCTAAAAAGCTACTTTGCCATCTCTGGAGAGGGCCAAAGCAGGAAATCTTTGTCAAGTGAAATAAGTTAACACAACTGAAAAGAGAGATAACTATGGATTCTTAGAAGATTTGCATTGGTAGTCAGGAGTCAGGCTGTGGAGAAGAACAGGCAAGGCAGCCTCAGCTAAGTGACTTGCTGGGGGAGTGTTAGGATACCATGAAAAGAGAAAGGACAATGGGGCCTTGCAGTGTGAGAAGCATGAGTTGCCTGGGACATAAATGTCTCCTCCATGTATGTCTGCCAGTATATTTTATGTTATGTGCACCCTCTTCCCACCGATGCTATTTGTAATTGGGAAACTGTGTCCCAGGTTTAGATCCTGCATTAGTGAATCCCATGAAGTGGTTCCACATTTCAAATTCACACTGTTCTAAGTTATAATTGTATAAAATATGGTTATTGGGTCCAAGCCAATGGAAATATGCAGTGAGATTGTGAATAATGTGACCATTTCAAGGTTGCTGTAGCTTTTACAGAGGAATATTTATTGAGAAGGTATAGCAAGACTGAAGTAAAAGAACATTTAAAATGGAGCATACTGTCCCCTCTATATACCCACTAAGTCCCGGGAGGGGGGGGACTGGATTCAGACTATAAGTAGTTGCTACAAAACATTGTCACCTATACTGGGGAGTTCTTTTCTCCCTTTGATGAATCACTATCAAGTTCAATTCTGGGTGTGCAACAGCCAATGGGGATGAGTCCCTTCCTTGACACATTAATGAAATGTTAATAGGGTTGATTATATGCTTCTATGCCAAAATACAGGGTGTTTTTGGTTTGACATGAATGGCAAATGTTTGTTAAATAATGAGAAATGGAAAAACTTTGATCAACTGAAAGTTAATATCCTAAAATTCAACCCAGGAAAAATGCAGAGTAACAAACTTTTATGTTGAGTTTTTATTATGGTCCATTTATAGCAGCTGCACAGGGGGGAATAATTCACAAAGTAAAGGCAGGATCCCAGGATATATTAGGATAGAAAGAAAGGTGAGAAAGTAGAGAGTTAACTTTCAAGGAGTGGAATGAGGATGAGTTAGTTAGTCTTTGCCCAAGGAAAGGAAATAGGACAAAGCTGAAAGAGGAAATGAAACCAGGGTGGGTTAAGTCCCCTAAGGGTTGGAGTGAAACGATGGGTAGCAACATGATTGCATATGACAACATCTCACCCCATCAAATACTAAAATTCTTCAAGCTGGTATCTTTACTCTTGTGTTATTAACAGGGAAATTACTGCAAAGAGACTTAGTAGGGGTATGCACAAATAACATTGCTTGAATCCGTCTAGATTTTCAAAAACCTTTCAAATAATAGCATTAGTATAACAATTTAATCTGCTTTTCATTTGCTCTAGCAGGTGAGATAGGTGCTGTCATTATCTCCATTTCACAGAGGGGGGAACTGAGGTGAAGAGAGTTAGTGATGCCCAAAGTTATACTGCTAGTAAGTGTGTGAAGGATGATTTGAACTCAGGACCTCATATGGCATTGAGATGGCACAGTGGATGGAATGCTGAATCTGAAATCAAATCTGGCTTCAGACCCTTCTTAGCTGTGTGACTCTGGGAAAGTCATTTAACTTTTGCCTGCTTTAATTCCCTCACCTGTACAATGGGGTTAATAATAATATCCTCAGGATTGTTGTGAAGATCAAATGTCAAAAAATTCTTTGCAAACCTTAAAACATTATATAAATGTTAGCTATTATTCCAAGTCCAGCCATTTAGCTAGCTGCCTTACATTATAGAATCATAGTATCATATTTATAGAATGAGAAAGAACCCGGAAATGTTTTGAACAGCTAGTTGCCTGACATTAACCAGGCTCATCTCCTGTTCCAGCTCTCCTGCTTTGCTGAGTCAATCATGATGGCTTCCATTTGAGATTCTTCCCCCTCCTCCAGCTTTTTTTCTCCACGTGAGACTATTAAGCCTCCCCTTGCTACTTGGGAGAGGATGGGGGCTCTACTCAATATGTGAACTTCTATGTAGGCCACCAAAGGGGCAAAACCAAATCCTCATTAAGACTAAATGCCACTGGACCATAATCACTTCAATGTGTTTTTATATTTGCTAAGGGTGTCTGAAACAAGATACCAAAAGCAAGACCCTACTTAAAGTGATCAAGAAACTAAGAGTAATCTATTCTTCCCAATTCCAGAGCCCTCCCCCCAATTCTTTTTAAAAATTAATTAATTAATTTTTAGTTTTCAACATTCACTTTTATATGATTTTGAGTTCTAAAATTTCCCCCTTCCGTCCACTCCCCACTCCCCACATATGTATGATTATGTTAAACATTTCTACATTAGTTTCGTTGTGAAAGAAGAATCAGAACAAAAGGGAAAAACCACGAGAAAGGAAAAAAAACAACCAAAAAAGGAGAAAATGATATGTAGAGCCCCCCATTCTTAAAGGATTTCCCTCTGTCAATTTCATTAATTTTGTGACTATCGTGTTTATTAATTACAACCTTTGTGCTGCTGCACTGTTGACATCAGCCCTAATCCTGGGGCCCTCCTCTCAGTTGACTAGGACTACATCCAACTTCATTGACTAGGATTGTGTCCAACTTCCTTGGCCTAACTTTAAACTTATTTCTAGTGAAGTTGTATGGAATGTGTGTGTGGTGACAAGCTCCCCCCCTCCCCAAGCCTGGAAAACAATGTGTGCCAAACCCTTGCAGCAAAATTCCATACTCCTATGATCATAGACTATTCAACCACGTTCATTATAGAGGTAATGGCACCCTTAACACAGTTATTTAGATACAGAGATGGTCTTTTAATGACCTTTACTTGTAGTTTCATTCATGACACTTCAAGACTTCTTGCTACTCTAATATAGTTTAATGATTACCTTCTATTTTCAATTAATAAAGGGACTGAGGTTTTTACCAGCCCATTCTATGTCTTCCATCTGAAACCACTGGGATCAGGACTCTTGAGGCATAGAGGAGCCTCATCACTTAATTTCTGGCAACAGATGGAGGCTATGGAAAAGCTCTTATTATGTAGTAAGTCTCAGAAGCCATAGATAACCTGGTAATGGTTTTTGGACCTGCTTCAGACGCTAATTATTATTTACACATAGGTCATTTTTTAGCTAGCTGATCAAATTAGGGCGAAAAATAGAAAATTTCTTTATCAAGAGAAATTCTTCTCTGGACTTGTCTGTGGTTTCTATTCTTCACTCTCTTTGATCAGAGGAACAGATGGAGGCTTCAGCCCATTGCCAGCCCTGTGATCTACTAGCATCTGCCTGATTGACTGACCATCTCAGAAGATATTTCTGGGTCCCCTCCCCTCTAGTCCTGTGCTGATGAGACACTGTGAAACAATGGGAAGGGCAGTGAACTTGGATGGCTGAGGTTGGAGTGGATTAGATCCTGAGTTCTAATCATGATTCAGCACTTGCTACCTATAAGACCTTGGGCAAGTCACTTACCTTATTTAGACCTCAGTTTTATCATCTGTAAAATGAGGTGGTTGGACTAGATGATGGCTAAAATTTCTTCTATTTCGACATTTATTATACCTTCACCTTATGAAGTGGACTCACAAGGAAGTACATTCTTCTCCAGACATAAGATGCTTCAATTCCTTTATGAAACTGCACAGTCAGGTTAATAAGAAGATGGAAAAAGAAGCAGTCACCAAATGGAGGGGCTAGTCTTCCCCAGATAAATAGTTCCCATAAGAATTTTTTTTTCAATGTTAGCCCTAGAAGGGTTCTCAACCAGGGATCTATAAACTTAGATTATCTTAAAAATTTTTTTTGATAACTCTCAATATGATTTTTCAATATAATTGGTTTCATTCACAAGTATGGTATTATTTTATTTTATACACTTAAAAAGATTACTTTGATAAGGGCTCCATAGATTTGGCCAGACTGCCAAAGGAGTCCATGACACTGAAAAGGTTAAGAACCTTTTCCTTACATAGAGTTCTGGAGAACAGATACTGCAAATATGGCCAAATAAAAACCTACCTCACCATGCAAATGGCCATTAATTTTATTTAAGTCTTTATCATGTCTCCTCTGGACCTTGTAACAGTCTCCTACATTACAACCTTCCATTTTTAATTAATAAAGGGACTGGGGCTTTTGCCATCCTATTCTATATCCTTCATCTGAAACTGCTGGGATCAGGACTCTTGAGCACTGTAGGAACCTCATCATTTCAGCCTCTCCCTTCTCTAACCCATCTTTCACATAGCTGTCAAAATTATAGTTTTATAATACAGCTATAACATATCATTCACCAACTCAAGAATCTTCAATGGCTCTCTATCAATCTGACATTTAAAATTATCTATAATCTGGCTCATCCTACCATTGCAGTCTTGTTTCATATCATTCCCTTCCATGTACCCTTCATTCCAGCTAAACTGGACTCCCGGTTGTTCTTAAAACTCAGAATTTCATACACACACACACACACACACACACACACACACACACACACACACACCCTACTGCCAATCTAGTCTTTATGCTTGGAATGTAACCTCTCCTCATCTCTGCCTATCCTTATAGTCTTTTAAAAGTCAGCTAAAGTGCTACCTCCTCTGTGACCCCTTCCCTGTTCATTAATCTCATCTTGCAACTATTAGTGCTCTCTCTCTTCAAATTTTGCTGCATTTACAGTTTGAATTTGTATTTACAACAGAATGTAAGCTCCCTGCTTTTTCTTTGTTTTCCTGGCATCTAACCCAGCATGTTGCACATAGTAGGCTTTTGATAGGTGGTTGTTGAGTTGAAATGTTAATACTCCTCAGTGAGTTGTTATGGTGGCTGAACAGGGTTTACTGGGTGGGTGATGTACATATAGAGTAACAGCTGCCAGGAAGACATACTGATGTTATAAACATGTAGCTTTTGTTACTGGACAGCTTGCTAAGCCTTAATAGATATGTACTATGCAGAGTGCTTAGATGCAATCAGTGTCTTTTTAAACAAATTTTCTAAGGGAAGTTACAGCAGTAAGGAGACAACAACATTCTCTGAAACACTGCTAAGTCCACTGTGTGATGCAGGGTCCAGGAAACTACTTTCTCATTAATTAATTAATCCAGGCTTTAAAAAACCTTTTTTTTTTTTTTTTGCATGGCAAGAACGTCTCTAAAATTTTAGTGAAGCCTACAGATCCCTTCTCAGAAAAATGCTTTGAAATGCATAAAATATAAACACTTAGGACTGCAAAGAAAACCAATTATATTCAAATAAAGATGTAATTTTTTTCTCATCCAAGTTCCAGAAACCCTGTGGACACCAGGTTAAGAACCCTTGAGTTTATTAATCAATCAATCAACCAAGAAAGACAGGCTACTTCTCATAAAGACTGACCCTACATATTAGGAAAGTATTTTACCACTTACTAAAGTTTAAGAAGTGCTGGGAAGGTCCAATTCACCCCAAATGTCTTCTCTACTCAGGTAATGCGGTGCCTTTGATTTGAATATAGATTTAGAGATGGAAGAGATCATCTACTACAGCTTCCTCATTTTGTGTGAGGAAATCAGATCCATAAAAATGAAATGAATTACACAAGGTTTTACAGGTAGTAAGAGGCAAAGTTGGGATTCAAATGCAGGTTTATTGATTCAAATTCCAGTGCTCTTTTGACTATACCATTTATGCTCTTCCTTTAAATTCTGTGCTCTCTGGGTATAGGCTTTCAAAATGAAAATGATCCTGGAAGGGTTAATATTAAGCCCTTATGTAGAGGTTACTGTCTCCATTTAAAATGGTGGTACCCTCTTCAGAAATAGAGAAATCAAAATAGGTGTAATATGGTTCTTAAATGAAGTCATGAATGAAAGGTAAAGCATTTATTATTTAATATTAATTAATTTTTAGTTACCAACATTTGCTTCCATAAGATTTCGAGTTCTAAATTCTCCTCCTTTCCCCCTAAAGACAGTGAACAATCTGATATAGGCTCTACATATATATTCATATTAAACATATTGTCACATTAGTCATGTTGTAAAGAAGAATTAGAACCAATGGAAGAAACCATGAGAAAGAAGAAACAACAACAAAAAGAGAACAAGTAGTATGCTTCGATCTGCATTCAGACTCCATAGTTCTTTTTCTGGGTGTGGACAGCATTTTCCATCATGAGTCTTTTGGAGTTGTCTTAGATCCTTGCGTTGCTAAGAAGAGGTAAATTTATCAAAATTAGCCATCACACATTGTGGCTATTACTGTGTACAATGTTCTCCTGGTTCTGTTTACTTCACTCAGCATCAGATCATATAAGTCTTTCCAGGTTTTTCTGAAGTCCACCTGCTCATCATTTCTTGTAGCATAATACAATATCCATTACATTCACACACCACGATTTGTTCAGCCATTCCCCAACCGATGGGCATCACCTCAATTTCTAATTTTTTGCCACCACAGAAAGAGCTGCTATAAATATTTTTGTACGTGTGGGTCCTTTTTCCTTTTGTATGATCTCTATGGAACAGAGACTTAGAAGTGGTATTTCTGGGTCAAAGTTTTGTGCAGTTTTATAGTGCATATATAGCACAGTATATATATGCACAGTTTTATAGCCCTTTGTGCCTAGTTCCAAACTGCTCTCCAGAATGGTTGGATCAGCTCACAACTCCACCAACAATGCATTAGTGTTCCAATTTTCCCACATCTTCTCCAACATTTATCATTTTCCCGTTTTGTCATGTTAGCTAATCTGATAGGTGTGATATGGTACCTCAGAGTTGTTTTAATTTGCATTTCTCTAATCAATAATGACTTGTATATTTCTAAATATACATACATATATACAAATATATATTCTAAATATATTTCTAAATTCTAAATATTCTATATATATATATATTTATTCCATATATATTTATGTATTCATTCTGTATATATATTTAGAATACATATTCTATATATATTTAGTATATATAGATATATATAAAATATATAGATATATAAATATATATTCTAAAAATAAAAATCTATATATTCTAAAATATATAGTGAACTGAGGTAAATTTATAAGAATATGAGTCATTCCTTAATTGATAAATGGTCAAAGAATATGATCATATTCAGATGAAGAAATTAAAGTTATCTATAGTCACATAAAAAATACTCTAAATCATTATTGATTAGAGAAATGCAAATTAAAACAACTCTGAGGTACCATATCACACCTATCAGATTGGCTAACATGGCAAACTGGGAAAATGATAAATGTTGGAGATGTGGGAAAACTGGAACACTAATGCATTGGTTGTAAAAATTGTTTTCTAGCTTTCTGCTTCTCTTCTAATCTTGGTTGAGTTGGCTTTGTGCAAAAACTTTTCAATTTAATGTAATCAAAATTATCCATTTTGCATATCATAATATTCTTTATCTCTTGTTTGGTCATAAATTGTTCCATTTTCCATAAATCTGACAGGTAAACTATTCCTTGCTCTCCCACTTTGCTTATAGTACCAGCGTTTATATCTAAATCTTTTATCCATTTTGTCTTTAAATTGGTATACAGTGTAAGATGTTGGTCTGTGCCTAGTTTCGGCCATGCTATTTTCCAGTTTTCTCAGCAGCTTTTGTTAAATAATGAGTTCTTATCCCAGTGGAGTCTTTGGGTTTATCAACCAGTAGGTTACTATAGTCATTGACTACTGTGTCCTGTGTACCTAACTTATTCCACTGATCTACCATTCTATTTCTTAGCCAATACCAAGTAGTTTTGATGGTTGCTGCTTTATAATACAGTTTAAGATCTGGAATGGCTAGGTCACTTGCATTTCTTTTCATTAATTTTCTTGATATTCTGGACCTTTTGTTCTTCCAGATGAATTTTATTATTATTTTTTCTAGCTTTATAAAATAATTTTTTGGTAATTTGACTGTTATGGTACTGAATAACTAAATTAATTTAAGTAGAATTGTCATTTTTATTATATTAGCTCTGCCTACCCATAAGCAACTAATGTTTTTCCAATTTTTTAGATCTGTCTTTATTTGTATGAAGTGTTTTGTAATTGTGTTCATATAGTTCCTTAGTTTTTCTTGGCAGGTAGACTCCCAAATATTTTTAATGTCTACAGTGACTTTAAATAGAATTTCTCTTTCTATCTCCTGCTGTCAGGATTTGTTAGTAATATATAGAAATACCAGTGATTTATGTGGGTTTATTTTATATCCTGTAAATTTGCTAAAGTTGTTTATTATGTCAAGTAGTTTTTTACTTGATTATCTAGGATTCTCTAAGTATATCATCATGTCATCTGCAAAGAGTGATAGCTTTTTTTTTTTGCCTATTCTAATTCCTTCAATTTCTTTTTCTTCTCTTATTGCTAAAGCTAATATTTCTAGTACAATATTGAGTAACAGTGGTGATAATGGACATCCTTGTTTCACCCCTGGTGTTATTGGAAATGCTTCTAGCTTATTCCCATTACATATAATGCTTGCTGATGGTTTTAGATAGATGCTACCTATCATTTAGAGGAAAACTCCATGTATTCCTATGCTGTCTAGTGTTTTTAGTAGGAGTGGTTGTTGTATTTTGTTAAAAACTTTTTCTGCATTTATTGAGATAATCATATGATTTATGTTAGTTTTGTTGTTGATGTGGTCAATTATGCTGATAGTTTTTCTAATATTGAAGGAGCCCTGCACTCCTGGTATAAATCCTACCTGGTTATAGTATATTACCTTTGAGAAAAGTTGCTATAATCTCTTTGCTAATATTATATTTAAAATTTTTGCTTCCATATTCATTAGGGAAATTGGCCTATAATTTTCTTTCTCTGTTTTGGCTTTTCCCAGTTTAGGTATCAGCATCATACTTGTATCATAAAAAGAATTTGGTAGGACTCTCTCTTCACCTATTTTCCCAAATAGTCTATATAGTATTGGAATTAATTGTTTTTTAAATGTTTGATAAAATTCACTTATAAATTCATCTGGCCCTGGACATTTTTCTCTTAGGGAGTTCATTGATGGCTTGTTTAATTTCTTTTTTCTGAAATGAGGTTATTTAAATATTTTATTTTCTCTT
This sequence comes from Phascolarctos cinereus, assembly GCF_003287225.1. Lineage (NCBI taxonomy): Eukaryota > Metazoa > Chordata > Mammalia > Diprotodontia > Phascolarctidae > Phascolarctos > Phascolarctos cinereus. The sequence continues at coordinate 212,884,020 of NW_027555847.1, forward strand.
CTATTAACCTGGACAATTTATATTTTTATAAGTGTTCAACAATTTCACTAAGATTGTCAAGTTTATTGGCATACAGTTGGGCAAAATAGCTCCTAATAATTGTTTTAATTTTCTCTTCATTGTTGATGAATTCAACCTTTTCATTTTGATGTTGGTAGTTTGGTTTTCTTCTTTCTTTCTTTCTTTTTTTTTAAAGCATAATTTTTCATTTTGTTTCTTTTTTCTTTTTTTCACACACACACACACACATATACATATAAATTTATTTATTTTTAGTTTTCAACATTTACTTCCACAAGATTTTGAGTTCCAAATTTTCACCCCATCTTGCCCCTCCCCCACCCCAAGATGGCATGCATTCTGAATACCCTTTCCCGTACTCTGCCCTCTCTTCTATCTCTCCCCCACTTCTGTTATCCCCTTCCCATTCTATTTTCCTGTAGGGCAGGATAGACTTCTGTACCCCATTTCCTGTATTTCTTATTTCCCAGTTGCATGTGAAAACATTTTTTTAAAACATGTGTTTTTAAAACTTTGGGTTCCAAATTTTCTCCCTTCCTCCCTCCCCACCCACCCTCATTGAAAAGGCAAGCAACTCAATATAGGTTATACATGTGCAGTTATGCAAAACACTTCCATAGTAGACATGTTGTGAAAAACGAACTCTATTTCCTTTAATTTTATCCTGCCTGCCATTTATTCTATTCTTTCTTTTGACCCAGTCCTCCTTCAGAAGTATTTGCTTCTGATTACCCCCTTTCCCAATCTGCCCTTCTCTCTATCATCCCCCTGCTCTCTTGTCCCCTTCCCCCTCCCCATTTTCCTGTAGGGTAAGACAGATTTCCATACCCAATTGAATGTGTATGTTTTTTCCGTCCTTAAGCCAAATCCTATGAGAATAAGATTCAGTCATTCCCTCTCACCTTCCCCTGTTTCCCCTCCACTGTAAGAGCCTTTCCTTTTCTGCTTTTTTGTGAGATAATTTACCCCATTCTATCTTTCCTCTTCTTCTTCTCCTAGTATAATCCTCTCTCATCCCTTAATTTTATTTGCCAGATATGACCCCTTAATCTTCAACTCACCCTGTGCCCTCTATCTATCTATCTATCTATCTATCTATCTATCTATCTATCTATCTATCTATCTATCTACATACATATAATTTTTCCCCTCCAACTACCCTAATACTGACAAAGGTCTCATGAGTTATAAATATCATCTTTCCATGCAGGAATGTAAACAGTTCAATCTTAATAAGTCTCTTATGATTTCTCTTTCCTGTTTACCTCTTCATGTTCCACTTGAGTCTTGTATTTGAAAGTCAAATTTTCTATTCAGCTCTGGTCTTTTCATCAAGAATGCTTGAAAGTCCTCTATTTCACTGAATGACCATTTTTTCCCCTGAAGGATTATACTCAGTTTTGCTGGGTAGGTGATTCTTGGTTGTAATCCTATCTCCTTTGCCCTCCAGAATATTATATTCCATGCCCTGCGGTCCTTAATGTAGAAGCTGCTAAATCTTGTGTTATCCTGATTGTGTTTCCACAATACTTGAATTGTTTCTTTCTGGCAGCTTGTAATATTTTCTCCTTGACCTGGGAACTCTGGAATTTGGCTACAATATTCCTAGGAGTTTTCTTTGGGGATCTCTTTCAGGAGGAGATCTGTGGATTCTTTCAATTTCTATTTTGCCCTCTGGTTCTAAAATATCAGGGCAGTTTTCCTTGATAATTTCTTGAAAGATGATGTCTAGGCTCTTTTTTTGATCATGGCTTTCAGATAGTCCAATAATTTTTAAATTGTCTCTCCTGGATCTATTTTCCAGGTCAGTTGTTTTTCCAATGAGATATTTCACATTGTTTTCTAATTTTTCATTCTTTTGGATTTGTTTTGCAGTGTCTTGATTTCTCATAAAGTCACTATCTTCTAATTCCTCTATTCTAATTTTTAAAGAAGTATTTTCTTCAGTAATCTTTTGGACTTCCTTTTCTATCTGGCCATTTTTTTAGGGCATTCTTCTCCTTGTTGGCTTTTTGGACCTTTTTTGCCATTTGGGTTAGGCTATTTTTTAAGGTGTTATTTTCTTCAGTATTTTTTTGGGTCTCCTTTAGCAAGCTGTTGACTTGTTTTTCATGATTTTCTTGCATCACTCTCATTTCTCTTCCCAGTTTTCCCTCTACTTCTCTTACTTGCTTCTCAAAATCCTTTTTGAGCTTTTCCAAGGCCTGGGACTGATTCATATTTTTCTTGGAGGCTTTGGATGTAGGAGCTTTGACTTTGTTGTCTTCTTCTGGTTGTATGTTTTGATCTTCTTTGTCACCAAAGTAAGATGGTCTGATTCTTTTTGTGCATTGTGCTCATGATCCTGGCAAATTACTTGAGTTTTAAACTCTTTGTTAAGGTAAGAGCCTGCTTCCAATGAGGAGAATGTTCTGTCCCAAGCTTTGGGGGTTTGTACAGCTCTTTTCAGAGATACTTGTAGGGACTGTAAATGTTCAGCTCTTGCAGGGTGCTATGATAAGGGGAGAGGTGTTTACTCCTTTCCTGGCCTGTGCTCTGGTCTGTTAGTGACCACAAGCACTCCTTTCTGTCCTGGAACTGTGAGGAAGGTTTCCTGTCTGTAGCCACTACAAGCTCCACCATGCCAGTGCTTCTCCTCGCCCTAGGACCGCCGCCCAGAACTGTGACCCAGATCCAAGAATGGGCAAAGCAAGAGATTCCTGCCTCAGCACTGGCAAAGAGATCCTTGCAATCCCTCTCTGATCAGCCACTGGATTTCCCCTCAGTCTGTGGGGCAGAAGCTCAGGACGCAGCCAGCGTCTTGCTTAGCGCTCTGGAACTGGCTCTGAGACCTAGCTCCTCTTTCAGCACCGCAGAAACATACTTTTGCCACTGACCTTCTAAGTTGTCTTCTGTGTTCTTGGGTTGAGAAGTCTGGAAACCACCCCAGCTACCTGCAATTCATAGGCCTGCTCCAGGTTCGCTGTGGCCTGCACCCCATGCCACACTGCGCTCCTCTACCAGCCTTGTGCGATATACCTTTCTGATCAATCATCCAGATTGTCTTGGGCTGAAAATTTGCTTCACTCTGTCTTTTATGGGTTCTGCTGCTTTAAATTTGTTTAGAGCCATTTTTATAGGTATTGGAGGGGTTGGGGAGAGCTCAAGCAAGTCACTGCTTTCACTCCACCATCTTGGCTCCACCCTCCTTCTTTTTTTTTTTAAATCAAATTAACAAAAGTTAATTTACTTTGTTGGTTTTTTCATAAAACCAGCTCTTAGTTTTATTTATTAGTTCAGTAGTTTTCTTAATTTCAATTTTGTTAATCTCTCTTTGCTTTTCAGAATTTCCAATTTGGTATTTAATTGGGGATTTTTAATTTGTTCTTTTTCTAGCTTTTATAGTTGCATGCCCAATTAAACATCTATTAATTATTTGCAATGTGCTAGGCACTGTGCTAAGTGCTGGGGATAAATTTACAAGCAAACAAGACGCTACCTGCCCTCAAGAAGATTATATTTTCATGAGAGAAGATAACACATAAAGGGGATGGGTAGGGTATGTGTACAATAACATGGTTTGGAAATGTCTGAGAGGTGGTGTTGAGATTGGGTTCCAGAGCAGAAAAGGAGAAAGTTCATTGGTAAAAAAAAAAAAAGCCAAAACAAACAAACAAAAAGAAACAACAAACAAAAAACCTAGCTTTCCAGAGCTTGGGATGTCTAATGAGTCATTCCTAACTCGTCACTCACCCTCATTCCACTTATCTAATCAATGGTCAAAATCCTTCCTCCTGATTATCTCCTAGTTCAGGGCCACATAATTTCTTGCCTATATTGCTACAATAATCCCCCCCTTAGCCACTTTGTCTTGAGCTTCTCCGCTCTCCAGTCTACCAAAGGCATAGCTACCAAAGCTTAGTTTGACTCTTTCTCTTGCTCAATGAACTCCATTGGTTCCCTATTTCATATAAACTCAAACACAAACTTGCTAGTATTTAAAATCCCTCACAACCTGGCTCCAACATCTCTTTCCAGTCTTACTATATATTACAGCCCTTCATACTACAGTCATGTCAAACTGTCCTTATTGTTTCTTACGTGACATTTTATTTCCTATCTCTGCACTTTTACACAATTCCCTTTTGCACAATTGTACTTTTTGCTGTTCCCAAAGCTTAGAATGCACTCCCTCCTCACTTCTGCATCAAAGAACCTCTACTTTCTTTCAAAGCCCACCTCAAAAGCCGCTCTTCCTGATCCCCTAGTTCTTAGTGTCTCCCCTAATTACCATATGTTTCTTTGTACATACTTGTAAAAATACCCTTTTCCTCCCTGCATGGAACGTATGCTACTTGAGGGCAGGTACTATTTACTTTTGTCTTTGTATCCCTAACACACAGTACCTGTCACATAACTAAGCACTTAATAAATGTACGCTGATTGATTATTAGAAACTAGCTTACCACAAGTGATTCCATATTAACAACTGTTTTCCATTGATCGTAAAGTGACAGGTGAAAGATTAGATTGATATGTTATATTATAAAAGGCTACATGTACTTTATACAGGAGGGAAAAGCTAATATACCTGGGCCCTTCCCTTTTCCTATGGGTAAGGGCAGACTAATGGACATTTATTCCATGATTAAATTAGTAAAAAGCTTCATCATTTTATATTCCTCATCAGGAGGGAAAAGCTAATATACCTGGGCCCTTCCCTTTTCCTATGGGTAAGGGCAGACTAATGGACATTTATTCCATGGTTAAATTAGTAAAAAGCTTCATCATTTTATATTCCTCATCAAATGATGGCAGTTAGGTGACATAATGCACTGGGCACTGTAGCAGAGAAGACTTGAGGTCAGGTCCTGCTCAGGCACTTATTAGCTGTGCAACTCTGGACAAGTCACTTGATCTCTCTCAGCCTCAGTTTCCTCATCTGTAAAATAGGGATAATAATCGCACCTACTGCCAGAGTTGTTATGACGATCAAATGAGATAATATATGTAAAGTACTTTGCAAACATTAAAGCACTATATGAATGCTATTATGGTGATGATAAAAATTCTATCAATAGGGTCTTACTCAAACTTAATCTACATTTTCAAGTATTTTATTTTAGCCATGACAGACCTGACTCAACAGAAAATTCAAGGCAAAACCTCAGACCTCATGATCACTCAATCACATATATTGCCTTGATTATTTAGAAGTTGAAATTCATTGATTGAACCATAATGTGAAGAATATTAACCTCTGTTTAGCATACAACTGGCTTATCAAGTGTAAATGGCAATCCACTATCTTAATTTAAGGCTAAACATATAGGAACATCTGTGCAGTGAAACTATAACATTCTCCATGGTGAGGATGGGGGTGGAGGAGAAGAAGGGAATAAGCATTTATTAAGCTCTTACTCTGTAGCAGGCACTGTGCTAAGTGCTTTATAAATATTTCATTTGATCCTTATGACAACTCACAACAAACCTTGTTGAAGCCTATAGGGGAAGACTGTGACTTGTCTTTAAGGTTTTACTTGCTTATAGCCCTCATTGAAATTTAGTCCAAGATAGGATCAATTTATATTCAGTATTGTTCCATATAACCTATTGGTCATTTAAGAGTAACCATAATATCAAGTATGTACTCTCCTTAGTGAGGAGTGAAGCACCTATCTCCTTGCTCTACCTGAAAGTGTCTGTGACTTCACAAGACATAAAAGGTCATCTAAAGTTATAAAGATGTTGAAAGAGATTTTAGGTTTATTTCTACTTTTCTGTCATTTGGTTCTGTTTGGGATCCTTGATTACTCCATTGTAGTAGTAGCAGTTAGCATGTATATAATAACACTTTAAGGTTTGCAAAGCACTCTACAAATGTTATTTTATTTGATTCTCACAACAATAAGTGCTTTTATTATCCTTATTTTACAAATGGGGAAACTGAGGCAAACAGAGTTTAAGTGACTTGCGAAGAATCACTAAGCTAGTAAGGGTGTGGGGCTAGACTTGAGTCAAGTTTCCCTGACTCTAGGTCCAGCAGTCTGTCCACTGCACCAATTACCAGGTAGTCTCTATTGTAAATAGCTTACCTGTTACTAGTTTCTGTGTTCCTCCGTGTTTATATGGTAATAGCAGTTATATAGTGTCACCTTATCCCCATGACAAGGGGGGGAAAAGTACATATCAACTACAGACTGCAGTTGCTGAAGATAAATGGTGTGAAGAAGTAGAAATAAAGAATCTGATGCTTCTTGATGTTTGAAACAAATGATCATTTTTTAGCTTTTGTATTCATAAGATCAAGGCATTCATTTAGAGGTTCTATGTGACTGTTTGGGAAATTCAAATACTCTCTTATTTGCTCATGTGTGTTGTTGCATTAAACACAAACCAAAAGAGGAAATAGTGAATTTTTGAAAATAACCAGATAATTAACAGACTTATTTTTTTATTATTCTCTTTATGCTACAGTAAAAATTGTAGAATGATTGGTATTATCCAAACTTGCCCTTTCTTCTTGTGCAAGAGTCAATCTAATTAATCACCCATCCCACTTAAAGTAACTAACAAGATGCTTTGACCTGATACCTTTGTCAGGTGAGAACCAATCTACTGGTTCACGCTGTCAATCATATATCATTGAACTAAGTGTGAATAACCTAGGCAAGCAAGTTAGAAAGAAGTAGAATGCCTCCAGCCATTGGGTGAAATGAAATGATGCTGCATAGGAATTGTGCTGAGATTGGTTGAGGAGACTCAGTCACACCCTGTGGGGCTTGTTTGGAATAACAAACCATTTTAGACTCCATCATTCTAGTGTCATCAAAAGACAAGCTCCAGTCAAGCCTTTGAGATGAAATTGCTCAGGATGAAAAAGTCTCTGTCTTCTCTTCCCCACGCATCACAGGAAGACCTTGGAAATGTTTGCAGTCTAAAAACTTTGGACTTCCCATGGGCATCCAAGCAGTGACCTCAGAAGAGCTGATAGGAATGTCTATATTGGGAGTGTAAGATAAACTACAAACACTGAGGAAAGGCAGCTTTTAGGACTCTTCAAGACTCAGAGAAGAAAGTTACACCATGACTATGGGGAATATCATGAGGGCTCCATAAAGGAGAAAAAGATTTCCAGCACCAAGATCTGGGAGTTAGCCCTTTGTTATATATGCTTGAAGTTGAGCCCTCTTTCTCCTGGATTCCATATCTAATTACAGGAGCCTCTGTCTCCAGTTTTGGGGGGGGGCTTTAATGCAAGATGTTCTTGCTATACCACTATTTTTACTAAAAGCTAATTAAGTCTGGCTAATTGCTATCAGCTGGTAATCAATGGAGGAAGCACACTGCTAGGGGCTCATGATAGATCACCCTCAACACCTCAGAGGTGCTCATAGAATGAAGGAAGCAGGAGCCAGCTGTGATATGGAACCTGAGTCATTCAATATGGATGGGCCCCTGGGCTAGTAGCTCACTACAATGGTCATGTAATATTGGCAAGTAAGGCAAAATAATGAAATTGTGGATTACCTTTATGTATTTGTGTCTGATAAACTTCCAATTACTGTAAGATTTTGCTGCTGTATTGTAAAGACTGGGATCTCCACTCAAAGCCACGGAAGAGGGAGACTGAACAGAAACTGTCTGATAAAAAAAAAAACTAACTACATATCATAGACCACCCACATTGTTACTAAATTTCTGGGCTTTCAACTTTGCTGCCACTGTAAAGACTTTTCCTTCTAGAAGGGCAGAGTGACTGTGCTGATTACTATTTTCAAACCTGAGAAAGGAAGAAACTAAAAACATGTGGTCTTCAAATTCAGAAACCTTGAGCCACTTTGCTAATATGAGCCAGTGTCTTTCGAATTTTGAGTGAAATCCATATTTGAGTGAAATTACATAATCTTATGTAAAATCTTTCAATGTCATTGTTGTATTTGTGTGATTGTTTATTTTTAAATTGATGTTTGTTTTGAAATACATCTTACGTGACATGTTATATGCGGTATGAATGTAGGGTAGAGCTAGTAGCACAGAAGAAAGAGTTAAAAGTGTTCACATTACCTTTTATATATTCTGTGGACACACACAAAAAAGATGTTTCCAATGTTACGTTATCATGTTTTGAACTATAGTTGTGAAATAGTCCCAATGCCTCTCGTTATTAATACAAACACAGCATCAAGTACACCCTGCTTTAAGATGTAAGCAATAGGATTTACTGTGTTAGGTAGAATCCCTTGGGACTATAAATCTGGCCTTGCAATGTCTCTCTTCCCCTCTTATAATAAATTCCTCTGGCTAATAAATGCCTTATGACAAGTTTCAATGACTTTCCTTTTTGGCTCTGGGTCAAAGGTTTAGAATTTTGTAAGAACCATTCATTTTCATAATTGTTGTATGTACTAAAGTTTAAATGATCTCGTGTGTTGAAGGATGTTGATATGTATGTTGATAGGACCGGTTACAGGGAAATAGCAAGTGAACATCAGTCCATGAATCTTTTCAGGAATCCTAAGGGCTTGTACTGAATCTGGAACACTTTTGTCTCATCCTCTCCTCAAAAATCACATTATATTCATATGCAGAAATAAGGAGAATGATTAAAATGGAAACAATTAGAAGTTAGGTACTTTAAATTAGTGGTATAGACTCATGGGTTATGTTCAGTTTTCTCATTTCCAAGTCCAGGTTGCTTTCTCAGATAGTTCCAGAGCTAACCCCAGAAGACTGGTCCTCATAAATATCCATCAGTAGAAAATTTAATTGGTCCTTTGGTAGAAGGGACCAATCCAAGAATGCAAAGCAGGAATGCATGCCATCCATTTTAAAAGGGTCCCACCACTGGACCCTCAAAATTCAACCAGCATATCCCCTTCAGGCTCTCAACCCATTTATTAGCTGGATCCAGGATGTCAGTTCTGGATTGTTAACAGGAGTCTTTAGGTCCCATGGAAAGTCTGATCACATGACTGATTGAAGAACTGTGTGGGGCTTCTGGACCAAAAAAATCACCACCTGGTAGCACAATTTGGGATGGAGGAAGGTTGGAGAATGTTATTATGTCTTAGAATGAAGAGACTGGCTACTGCTCATGTTATAGGATAAGACTCAAGGGCCATAGTGCCAGTCCACCTCATTTCCATTGCATTTGTAGTCATTATGCTCTAGGAAGTAGCCACTCATTGCAGATTACATTTGGATTTAGGAGAGACAATATATTCCCTGCAATCTCTTTTAATCCATAATGAAACCTTATAACTTCCTCTGATTCCTTTCTCTTTGGCTTACCCTATGCAAAAACCTGCAGGAGGAAGCCAATGGCCTTCAGGAGAAGTTCTCCAGAACTGTGCTTTTCTCTTCTTCCTCCTAGTAGAGCAAGGTGGCGGGGAGGAAGGGGTCATAAGGTCGTTGATGTCTATGGATGTTGCAAGTATGTTTACTAGTCCAGTCTTGTGGAGACTAACAATGATTATATCTCTGAAACTGTGATATTCCTTCAACTCTCACTATAGCCCTAAGGGATGGTTCCCTTAATCAGGACCTCTGCTCCTAGATTACTCCATCCTCAGAAACGGGAAGCTAATTTTCCAAGGCTTCCTTTTCCTTGTCCCTGATCAAGGCAGGGGTCCAGTGTTTCTGTCAATAGTCTACTAGACCTTTTCAAAGCAAATAATTTGCTCAAGTCTGTTTTTTTTTGGGGGTAGTAATGTTTCAAATGCCTCTTTTTTCTATTGAATGGCCATCTTTTATTTTTTTGATGAGTAGGCTAAAGTTTGCAATGTATGTCCCCTTGGGTCTCATCTTGAGCTATTTTGATCTTCAGATGTTTCCATTCCCTCTTGTAGTTTCTGCTGGGTGAAGAATAATCTTGTGTCATTAGAGTTTCCTTTCCTTTATATTTGAAGGTTTTTTTTCTAGTCACTTGAAGTTGGTTGTCACTGGAATTATTCAATTTAATCACTGTGTGTTTTGGAGATTTCAGCATAGGTTTTTTTTCCCCCCAGGAGGCAATCTGTGTGCTTTTTCAATTTGCACTTTGTTTGCTGTGTTAAGAAGTTGTTCAGATATGTGAATAAGAAGCTATTCAGAGATATAGTTTTCTTGTATTTTTTCTTGCATTTTGGCATTTAGGGGCTTTTTTTGTACTTGTTTTCTTCTAGAAGATCCTTTGGAATCAATGTGTTTTCATTATATAGCATTCACATTTTCTTTTGATGTTATTGGTTTTTGTTTATCCCCTTTCAGATTGTCCATTTCTGTTTATTTGCATTCTAATCCACTTATTCTCTCTTTTGTTTCTTTGGTGAGATTTGCCAACATGGATTCAAGTTTTTCTATTTTGCCAATTATTTCTGATGTGCAGACCACGAATTCTGCTTTAATGATTCTTGTTTCTTTCTTGAACCATTTAAGTATTTCCTGCTGTGATTTTATACTCTCTTAGGAATCTAAGGAACAGTCCTCTGTTTCATTAGATAGTGATTAATTTTCCTTTTTCTTACAATATTTACTCATATATAAACATATATATATGTATACATACATACATGCATGTATGTACGTACTCCTCTTCCTGACTTGGAGGCTACATTCTTTTCTGTTATTCATTTCTTCCCTGTTGTTTTATCTACTTGTTTTCAAAGCCTTTAACTAAGTTTTCTTCTTCCTGATAAAATCAGTCTTTTTTTTTACTTATATTCTCCTATTAAGTACTTTCTGATTCCTTCCCCTCTGATGTGGATTTCCCCATGGGCTGGACCTCAAATATATCTTAGCCTCCTCATACCCTGAGAAAATAACTTTTTGCCAGCTTCTGTCTCTGTCCCAAGTGACATTTAGGGGGACAGAGCTGGACTCAATTGGATGTCAGTCTCCTTTGCTTCAGGCCTGGTGGAGGTACATATACACACCTACCAGTATCCTGCCCCTATCCATCTATTCCTCATTTTTCTGGCTGAGCATTGTTGAAACATAGTGCAATACTGTGCTGCTGTTCTAGGTAGAGCAGGCTTTTGGCTTCTGGAATTTTGTAGCACAAAGAGGGAGGGACAGAGTTGAGTGCTATGGCAAGCCCATGGGTCAGTTTGTCCAGCCCTGCCAGAGGATGGTGACCAGTAGGGAAAGAGGAGATGAGTGACAGAGATCAGAGATTAGCCTTTTCTGTTGTTAGTTCATGGGGCTGACACCTCATTAGAGTTCCTGGAGTCTTAGGCCAAAGAGTTAGGTAAAAAAAAAAAAAAGCTTTATTTCTTGTACAAGATTCCTTTTTTGAAAAGGTTTGAGAAATCGTGAGGCTTAGAGGAGATGTCTAGTCCTCCATATTGGTGGCCACGCTTATTACTGGCACTTTTAAAATGACTTTCCTCACTGTCAGCTTTGGTTTTTCCCCAAAACATTTTGATCTTTTGAATGTCAAGTATGAGTAGATATTGGTCCATTATAGCAGTGGTGTCAAATTCAAATAGAAATGAACCGTTGCCCACACATTGACTTAGAAAACTACAAATCCACATCTATATTTTATTGTACTTTTTATTTACTTTGCTAAACATTTACCAATTACATTTTAATCTGATTCTGGCAAAGTGCAAGTTTGGCACTTATACATTATAGGACAGAAGGAGAGAAACTGTACAATCAGGACTAGCACAAGTAATTCCATATTGTCAGTTCCTTCCATTGACCTTGAAGTGAGTGGTCATTATATGTCTTTTCTTGCCTCGGCAACTACCAACATGTTGTTTTCCCCTTTCTTTGGTAACTATAAAATATCTCAGTCTCTGTACTTAGAAAGTTGTGGATTTTAGACATCCTGCTAATTTGTGCATGGCATTCTCCTTTTCTCTTCTGACTGCTCCACAAAAATTCAATTCTCTTACCCCTCAGTGGGACAGCTTTACAAAGTTATTTCCTAATTTGTTGGCTGTTTAATGAAACTTTAAATAATATGACCTGCTAACTAGGGAATATTCCACAACAATTAACTAAATATATTTCAAAATGTCATCTTCTTGGAGTAGGGAATTATTCTATCTTTTAAAGGCACACACTCTTTTTTTTCCTAGTTACATGTAAAAACAATTTTAGCATTTGTTTTCATAAATTTTGAGTTCCAAATTCTTTCCCTTCCTCTCTCCTCAAAAGCAAGTTGATATAAATTATACACGTGCAATCATATAAAACATATTTCCATATTAGCCATGTTGTGAAAGAAAAAAACAGACTAAAAAACCCAAGAAAGATAAAAAAAAAGTTACAAAAAAGTATGCTTCAATCTGCATTCAGACTCCATCAGTTCTTTTTCTGGAGGTAGATACCTTCAGAATTATCTTGAATTATTATGTTGATCAGAATAGCTCAGTCATTCACAATTGATTATTGCATGATATTTTTCTCTTGATTCTGCTCACTTTGCTTTGCATCAGTTAATATGTCTTTAGGAAATGATTCTTAAAAACAACAACAACAGAGGAGCACATTGGTAAGTGGGCTACGGATAATAATGTCACAGGAAAGTTGCAGGTCACAGTCACAGTTAAGTTTAGAATGCATATGGCTGTATTTTTCTTTTTTTTTCAAATTCTATCCAGGACAGATTACATATTTAGGGACCATTACTGCTCAGAGGCTGCGAGTGCTTCTGTTTCACATACCATTGGCAAAGATGCTAGAGTGCTTTGCCATTTCCTTTCCCAGCTCATTTTACAGATGAGGAAGCTGAGGCAAAGAGGGTTAAGTGACTTGCCCAGCGTCATACAGCTAGTAAGTGTTGAAAGCCAGATTTGAACTCAGGCAGATGAGTCTTCTTGACTTCCACTCTGGCACTCTATTTACTGCACCACCTGGCTGCCCATAAATACCAGTTTACTTCTCTGTAAAATGGCTAAGCTAGACTAGATGATTGGTAAGGTCCCTAGAAGGGTTAACATTTTATGTTTTTTGTTCATTTATGTGGAAGAGGTTTTTCTAAGTCGGTCTCTAAAAAATCCTTTGTTTTTGGAGTTTTCAGAATTTCTTTTCAAATTTTATTCTAAATTTAAATTTGATTGTAGTGAGGGGCTTAACTGACTTTTTAGTTGTTGACGTGTTCTTCCAGGTCTGTCTCATTGACCAAGCCATGAGCGTGATGAGCTAGTTGGATCAAAGATTCTTAAGTCTGACAACATAAGAACTGTGTCGAAAGACAATGACTAGTCTGAAGAATGACTTGGTGAATCCCCTTCGTTACTTTGGAGTCACACTTCTTACAGCTGCCATTCTTAATGCTTGCTTTATATTACTCTCTCCAGCTTCTCAGATAACAATCTGAATCATTGAAGCATTAGTAGTATTGGGCAAATAAATACAGTTCTATTAAAAGGGTCTGAGGTGCACAAAGGATCAAATGAATAAGATTTTTAATATAAATAAATTTAGTGTCCTAGGTTGTACATAGCCATTGCTCCAGAGATCTGTCCATTTTCTTTTTTTAGTCTTTGGCTATATTTTACTGACTTCACTTAGAAAGGCCAAAGCTTTGTCAAAGCTCCTGTGAAAGTGATCCTTAGTTAAACCCTGGAAGTGAGAAAAGCACCTGTCAAGAGAGATATATAAGATGTCTCCTGTTAATGTTTCCTCAGTCTTTAATCCTGGTTCTGCAGGGTGTATGGACATTGGCCCTTCACTCAGGTTTCAATCAAATGCAGACAAGTGAGGGTAGATCTTCTCTCCAGACAGCTAGTGAGACAATCAGTGATTTTCTTTTTCACACTACTCACAAACTCATTTAGACCCATCTGAAATGGATGGGAACCCACAAAGATCAGAACATGCTGTTTCATAATCAAGGCTATTTCTCTCATAGACTGGAAAGGGAAGTTATTTTTATCCATTTATTAATTTTGTCAACTTAACTTTTAACTACACACTTTATTGCATTAAGTGGAAACAATATTAATCTCTGATCCATTTCACAATGAATTTAGGCTAATGGTAATATGTTTCATAATTTTCAGAGCTACTGGGGACAGATTAAATGCATTAAGTTTATACCACAAAAATGAATTTGGATAAGGCTTAGTTATAGAAGAAATGTTTTCACCATAACAAATCTATCTAAAATGGAATTTGATAGGTTTGGAAGGGAAATTAGAGACCATATAGTTCAATCTCCTCATTTTACAGATGAGTATACAAAAGTCGAGTATACAGATGGAGGCTTAATAATTACAATCGAATGATAAGTGAAGTCTCTGTTTCTCAAGCAATTTACATGTCAATAATATACATTTTAAAAAAACCAAGGTTATGCAACCAGATGCAACAACTGTCTACCTCAATTTCTCTGTTTGTAAAAATGTATACTATATCAATTAGCCTCAGAGGATCTGAAGGAAATCAGTGATTAAGGAACATTTACACTATAGTTGGCAAAGAACTTCATAGAGATTAATTAATGGTATTACATTTACTTATTCATTCAACAAGCATTTATTAAATTCTTATTATGCTTAACCAGGCACTGTGCTAGATGTTTGGTATATAAATACTTCTCATCCTCCGTGAACTTCCATTCTATTTAAAAACTACATCCTTGGCCTCAGGGAATTTCCATTCAATTTTGAAAATATTGACTTGGCAAAAGGAATAGTTAAAAGTTAAAAACAAAGGACCAAATTTCCATTGCGGATTTCTCAGCCAAAGGTAACATATACACGGTATCGGGTAATTTACCCTTCTAATTCTATTTTCTGCTCTAAATATTTGCCTAAACTCATATGGAAAAATTCAGGAAAAGAGAGAAGTGATTTCTCTCACCAATCTTTATATGAGAACAGACTGGTAACAGGAGCTTCTCTCAAAAAAGCCCTTACTGCAGATAGACTTCCCCCACCCCCTGCACTTATCAAAAGGTTCTATAGAAAGTCTCTGTAATTTGTTTCCTTTGTAACCTTCATTAGAACATGAGAGGAAGCCTATTGTATTTTCCTAACATTATCTCAACCCACCTGATGCCTGGGTTTTTCAAAATGTCATATTGCTTGAGAGATAATACCAGGTCTGATTATGTCAGTCACAGAACAAGGCATAGAAACATTAAAAGAAAAGGGACTATAGGAGAAACTCAAGGTCATTTACACACACTGACAGGACTGGAAACCTCCACCCTTTACAAAAATTTCTGAAAGCACAAATTTTACATTAGTGGTCTGGGACTGGTAAACAACATTTTATAATTCAGGAGCGTCTCAAAATATATAAACAGTGACTAACAATGAACTTGCTTGGCTCTAATAAGTTATAATACTCTTCTTAGGAGAAGATCATAATAATCATACATTATTAGAATATAATAATAAAATATAATATTATTAACATTGATGTATAATATAATTATAGAGAGCAACTAGATAGAGACCAGGCCTGGTGTCAGGAAGACTCCTGTTTGTGAGTTCAAATCTGGTCTCAGACATTTACTAGCTATGTGATCCTGGGCAAGTCACTTAACCCTGCTGGCCCAGTTTGTCATCTGTAAAATGAAATGGAGAAGGAAATGGCAAACCACTATAGTATCTTTGCCAAGAGAACCCCAAATGGGGTCACAAAGAGTCAGACATGAAAAATGACAATAACAACCATGTAATTAGAGTATATAATAATAATAATAATAATAATAGTAATCCACTTCTTAGGAGAAAACAGACAATGAAGTGTTTTTTTTTTTGGTTGGGCAATGGGGGTTAAGTGACTTGCCCAGGGTCACACAGCTAGTAAGCGTCAAGTGTCTGGTCTGAGACCGGATTTGAACTCAGGTCTTCCTAACTCCAGGGCCGCTGCTTGATCCACTGTCCCATGTCATTTCTTACAGGCCTCTAATATTCCATTGCATTCATGTATGACAATTTATTTAGCCATTTCTTCTGTTGATAGCAATCTACTTTCAAACACGAAATATGAAATAGATTCAGAAGAAAGGCTGTCATCAAAGAAATGTAAGGATGAAAAAGATCAGACTAGTTATTTTGGAGAACTAAGGGCCAGAGAAGTAAAATAACTCACCTAAAATCACAAAGAAAATGAGGTGCTGAACTATGACTCAGCCTAGGTTCTCCTCAGTATTTGTCAAAGGAGGAATTCCAAGAACTCAGAAGTTGGCAAGGACAAAATATGGTCATGCTAGGGAGTTTATTTAGATTTTTCCAACAGTGCTGTGGGTTGCCTTGAGAAACAGAGTTCTTTGTCATTAGAGTATACTTTAATTCAACAAATGTTTATCAAGTGCTGACTCTGTGCAAGGCTCAGTGCTAGATAGTAGGGATATAAAGACAAAAGAAAGGTACCTGCCCTCAAGGAGCTTATGTTTACCAGAAGTGTTTTGTAGAGTCTGGACATTGGCCTGCCTGTCAGGAGTACAGTAATAATAATTTCTGAATTTGGTGGAAGGTTTGATTAGGTGACCTGTAAAGATCTTTTTCAACCCCACCATACATGGATGATCTATTTGTTGACCTAGTAAGAAAGAAAGACAGCAGGGAGAAAGAAAGAAAGAAAGAAAGAAGGAAGAAAAAGAAAGAAAGAGGAAGAAGGGAAGGAAGGAAAAAACCAGAGCATTTATTAAATGTCTACCATGTACTGAGTTCTATGCTAGGTTTTATATAATGTCAGAGCTTGAACTTCAGGATAAATCTATTCTTACATTGAAAAGGGCATTGATGAAATCCTGTGTCCAATCATTTGTCTAAGAATTAGAGACTAAAAGGAGACTGACATTCCTATTCTCATTATCTTAAGATTAGTGTGCCCTCAGTTGTTCTATCTATAAATTGGGGATTAAATTCCCCAGGTTCCAGAGTTTAGCATTTTGTCACTTACTTTCAGTGAGGGGGGTGGTAATTTGATTGATTTACTCAACTGATCCTATCCTTTAAAATATAACACAAGGTAATCTACTCATTTAAGTATTAAGTATTATATTATATATTATTATATATTCTATGTAGTGCTCAAGGCCTAACATCCCACAGAATACGTCTAAGGTGTCAACCTTGCTAGCATAAAAAATACTGTCAAAAGGCTTTGTAATGAGAAATAACTAATCACAAGAAAATGGTTAGACCTTCTTAGTATGTTATATGCATAATACAAAGAGGAAAGCTACAAGGAAAGAAAATTAAAGAGGTCTACTAGAGAATAATGAAAGCTAATGTTATCTAAGAGAAATTTTTCAGCAAGCCCCAAAAAGGTATGAATTAAGCAAAATATTTCTTTCTGGAGGGGGCATAGTCTAGATCTGTGGTTACAGGCAGGTAGGTATTGCAGTATGTAGAGTGATGGATTTGGAATCATGAAGACCCAAGTTTGAGTCCTGCCTCAGACCCTTACTAGCTATGTGACCTTGGACAAATCATTTAATCTCAGTTTTTTTCATCTGTAAAAAGGGGCATAATAATAGCAGCGCTTATCCCAGAGTTGTTGTGAGAATCAGGTGACTTGCCATGTGTATAAAAACACTTTACAAAACCGTAAAGCACTATGTAAAGGCTAGCTCTTATTATTTCATAGGCATAGGGAACTTGGGATGTTGAAAATCTCTCCACAGATGCACAATGGCCTCTCTTGAAGTCTTCAAGAGTCTGTTGAGGGCACGGAAAGGCTAAGGGCACAGAAAGGCTAAGGGAGTTTCTTATTGTGAGTCAGAGGCAAGATCTGAAGCTAGGGTTCTCCAACTCCAAGGCCAGCTCTCTAAGCACAATACCAATCATCTCTCTCATATTTATATAATGTACTAAATTGGAAGATCATAGAAAGGACCTTCAAGATCATTCAATATAAACTCTTCAAACTCTCTTAAGAAGGTACATTTCACATTCCATTCAATAGTGTTTTGTGAATGTACAGGGGAAAAACAATGTTTTTCTCAGGTGAACTCAAGATTTTCTTTGGAATAACTTTTTCCCCAAGAGGAGTGAATGAATTACAGATCTCTGTTAGTGCCTCTCTCTCTCCATCTCATGCTTCACAACCTCTCTCTCTTTGTTCAACACTTTATTTGCGAGTAATGAAGCAGACACGGTCAATCACTTTATACAGTTCAAGTGAAAATTTATTTAACATAAATTATAAGTGAACTTTAAATAGGAAAACTTTGGATTTGACATCTGTTAAATCCCCCTTTTCCTTCCAGAGAAGAAGGGGAGGAGAAAGGAAAGACAGAACCCATCACCCTCCTTTTTTAGCTTTCTCTGAGGGAAGAGTTTTGTAAGTTATCAATCTGTTCTAGATGGATTTTTCTTTAAAGCAAAAATGGACAGAGGCTGTGGTGGGAGCAGCAGGCAAGTAAAATGCTCTAACACTGGCCATGTCAGTCATGCTTCCATACCATTCTATGTTTCTCTAGCTTCTTTCCAGTCTCTCTGATCTCAGCCTTGGGTGGGTCTGCATGATTTAGCCCCCGACCTTGAAAAGAACAATGGTGTCTACAGCAGAAAGCATTCCCCCTATCTCTTGTGTTCCTTGCAAACTAAAACCAAAAACTGAATGTCAAGAAGGACAACTACTTTGCTCTACTATAAAATCAGCCCCTTTTTATTCTTGAGTAGAGTCACCATTGATCTAATCCAATAGGACATTCCTCTATCCTTATGCAAATATCCTTCATGAACCAAGGTAGGTTATATGCTTTAGGATGCTAACTATGCTTTTGAGGTTTTTTGACATCCCTAGACAGAGATTTTATAATTAAATCACTTTCAAAACACTGACATAATCTCCCCCCCCAACTTTTTTTCAGAGCTATTTACAGCTGCAGAGTTATAATAAAGGACAAATTTAAATCTCAAGTTACAATTAATGTATAAGATTGTATTTTAAGCAAAATTAAAGTAGAGAAATACTTTACTCTTTGTCTTAATCCTCTACTCTCTTGTTTTATATGTACTTTATAAAGAAAAATGTGGTATACAATATAGAATTACTGAGGAACATTGCATACACCCTGTCAGGGAGGTAGGGGAAGTCCCCACTTGTGGCACAAGGTGGAGAGTGGGGCTGGGGTAGAGGAACATAGGAAAATCCACTCATTTCAATCCTGCTCCTCTAACTTCTTGATTTTTGTCCTTGGCTACTGGACTTGTGAAGATACTGTAAATAAGTTTCCGGGTGGGGGGGATTCAGGCCTGACTATAAACCACCTGCTCTGGTCTTTATTTCTCCCACTTTTAAGCTGGGACGAGTTCAGAAAGTGGAATGGAGTCCCATGGAATTGGAAAGGTATGTGGCAGGGGAGCCCGTTGTTTAGGGGAAGCCCTTGTTTATCCACTGGATGTGTTCTGATTCATTTATTCCAGGCTAGATTTACCTCCCCCACCTTTAGTGCTCTCCCAAATAATCACATAACTAAAGTTAGTGTGCTAAATTAGTTTTAAGTGTAAGAGAGAATGAATCAGGACAGAAAGGAGGGACTGAAAACAATACTCAGTAGTGATGGTGGGGTTGGATAATGTAAAGTTATTAGCACTATGGAAACACACTTGTCAGTGACTTTTTGACTTCGGAGACCAGAAAGGGGCCTCCAGCTTAGATACTGAAGGGGGGAAGTTCATCAGTGCCTCGTCTCAGAGCACTGAGTCAACTCAAAACCAGATTCAGTTACAGTACAGGGGGTGCACCTCCTCAACTGGTTTTTTTTCTGGATGCAAGGGCCAGGGAGGAAACAAACTGGGGATACTGATGTTGTCCCACATGTGTCTCCTCATCTTAGCATGGAGACTATAACTCCTCTTCTTGGCTGCCATACCTCTCACTTGTCTTCTGCCTTTCTCTTCCCAGAATTCTTATGCAACCAGTTTCAGTGATCAACACATGCAAACTCCCAGAGTTTCCCTTGAAAACACAGGCTCCTGGACATTATGGAGCTTGTGTGCCTCACAAAGCAGGGCTACAACTGTAAGCTACCATCCCATCTGGGAATGATATTGGTGATATTAAGAATGAGGAATAGAAAAAAAAGGAGACTTTCAAACCTTGAAACTGCTTTTCAAAGAGTTATTTTAAGTGGTATAAGCTATTAGGACATTTCCCAAAAGGACAAACTTTGAATGAAAAAAAAAATAGAAATACATTAACAAGCTGCTTTCCAGAAATATTCCTTCCTCTCCCTGGTAGCCACTCTTATGGTACTGAGCCTTGACAGACTGAGGGAGGCTTGCCTTTTTGGACAATGGATGTATAGTCTGTCACTGGGTTCATATTCCACTCCTTTTCAGCACTTTGTAGGACTTTCCAGAGCTTGTGTTCTGCTGTCAAAGCCTTTGGAACCTAGAGTCACCTCTATAACATAGAAAGACATCCAAGGATTCCAGTGGCTGTTAATGTTGTTAAGCACTAAAGAAAATGATTAATGTTGAGGCCTTTTTTTTGGGGGGGGATAGTATTCACCAATCCTACCACAGTCAACAAGATTATGGATTGTTCTTATAGGAAAGATTTTGCTCATTTTTGGGGGCATTAAAATCGGATAAGATCTATCTCCTAGACATATCAATTCTAAATGTAAAAACTCTAAGAGTGCTGAAAAGATTACGAGTTATGATAAATTGTATGATTTTCAAGGTAGTCACCTACATCTAGGGTAAAACAAAGTTTCCCTCTGAAAGATAAGTGCCTTTTGAGGTTTTGCCTGATCTGAATTCCATGTAGACACAAATAGCTCTCCAGGGAGTTCACAGCAGTTTTCTGGCTTTTAGGCCCATACTACCAGGCAAAATGGAGAGGCAGCACAAGGGCTGAAGGAAGGACAAACATAGACTTCTATTTCCCCAAAAAGCATTTTGGGCACTTTCCCAGTAGGCTGAAGTGACCCATATTCTAAACTTTTCATTGCCCTCTTTATCTTCTGCTCGGTCCTATCCTTCCCTGGAAGTCTGCCTTAATTCCCATTCCCTTTGGGCCCTGCTCTTTGTAGCTATTCCAATAAACTAAGCCGAGGCCAGGTGTTAATGCCTGATAAATTCTTATTGCACTACTCCCTTCAGATATTTTCTTCCAGTGTCTTATCCCAGAGAAAAGCCCTATCCTAAACATAAACATTTCAGGATCCATGGCAGGGTAGTGGCAGAAATGTTTGGGGCAGGTGGTTAAGACCAGCCCACGTATTCCTCAAAACTAAGTAAAATTATTAGTCAAACTCAGGCCTAATAGAACATACTTCATGAGCAGAACCAGGAGATCATTGTGTACAGTAAGAGCAATATTGTAATGAAGATCAATTGTGAAAGACTTAGTTACTCTGAGCCATACAATGATCCAAGACAACCCATGATGAAAAATGCTATCCACCTCCAGAGAGAGCGAGAGCTGATGTACAGAACGAAGCTTACTTTTTTTTTTCACTTTCTTTATATTGCTCTTTATTTATTTATTTATTGTTGCAACATGGCTAACATGGACATATGTTTTACATGACTGCACATGTATAATGGGTATCATATTGCTTGACCTTCTCAGTAGGTGAGGAAGAATTCAGCAGAAGGGAGAGAATTTGGAACTCAAAATTTGAAAAAAAGAATGTTAAAACAAACAAACACAAAAAACCAAAGTGCACTTCAGCTTTGATCTTGGGTCTATAGTGATAGTTTTGCTGTGATGGGGTGATTTGCAGATCAGATTTACCCGGTGGCCAGCAAAGATTTGATGGAAACTCCTTTACCTGCTTATCCTTTGCCTCCTCCTCTTTTTCTTTTCTTTTCATCTTGTATGTTTTTTCTTTTCAAAGCATTTTCATACCAATTATCATTTGTTACAAAATTCAAACCAATTCAGACTAACACTAACTAAGAGCTATTATTACTATGGAGATAAATCCATAGCTGTGCACAAAAAAATAAAAAATAAAAAAAAGGCTGTAGTAAAATCCATAACAATTGTCTGAGGGCAACTTCATGTAGAGGATGATATGTGAAAGGTGTGGAGATAGGAAGAGATTTTGCCTGCATTTGGCCCTTCCACTTTCAGTTTTTTTTCCCCCTGGAGTTAGCTTTTGGGGGAGACTGTCAATCATCTATTCCATTCCTTCCAGCTGGCCACAGGAGACTGAGAGATTTTAGTGGAGCAGGAGGTCTCTGCTAGCTCCTTGCTGCTTGAAGTTGCTAATGCTGCTGCCATGGGACTTCAAGGTAAAGGCAGAGCTGGGATAGCTTTCAGAAAGTGGAGGCTGATAAGGCAAAGGCCCTGGAGCAGAAATGGGACCAAGGGTTAGGATGGCAAGACAGATTACTATCCAGAAGGAGAGATTAAGTAGGACTTCACTGGTAATGGCTGTGAGAATTTAGCCATTAGGAAGAAAATTTTATTTAAAGACAAAAGACTGGATTTGAAAACCCTATTTCATTTTTTCCCAGCTTTTACAAAGCAATATTTATTTTAAAGAAATAGGAAGAAGAGAAATACAAACATTTCCCCCCAACACTGGAAAGACACACTCTTTCCTATAAGATGTTGGCGTCTAGGGGAGAATGGGTTCAGATTTTACTAAGTTTCTAAATGGTATCAGTTCCACTAAGTTTATATCCAAATGTGACATTGTTGATAGATGAATCCTCATCCTAGCCCCTGCAAAATCTGACGGAGACTCCTAGACCTTTGGTGGTTGGATTTTCTGGTCTTTCAAAACTCACAAAGTTGCAATCATTGCCTTCATATGAAATGGAAAAATACATACAGAGGCAAGGTACCAAGGTGCACATTCACCTACTGAAACTTTTTTTTTAAGTTTACCATGCTTTACTAAGCCACATGGCCAATTAAAAGGCAGTTTCTGAGTCTTATTAATAACATTGGCCTACAGAGGGATAGACATTTCCCAGACAAATGGGTTTGGGTGGAGCTACACAGAGATTTCTACAGTTCTCATAATTCAGAACAATATTCTATTTTCCTTTTTTCATACTGCTGGATCAGTAATGAATTGGGCTAGCAGCATGCCTGAAGCTGTAGGGGCCCAGGGCTGTAGAAGATGTAGTAGTCCACAAGACTAGACTTAGGTAAGCAATGGGGAAATCACAGCCTTTGGGGAAGGTCAGTGCATGTACTCAGAATGCACTCTGAAATAACTACTTGTCCAGTGGCTCAAGAATATAGCACTTGTTGGTGGACAAATTATATACACATGTATGTATTTCTATCTATCTATAAGGCAAGTATATGTATACATACATATACGTGTAGACACACACACATACATACGTATATACTCTCTGCTTTGATCTTGGGTCTATAGTGTTGATTAATTAGTGACCTGATAAACTGTCAGCCTGCTTTTCTGTAGACTTGCAGCAAGCTGGATAGACCTGGGCATGAGCTATTTTTGCTTTAGCACATCTAGTGTCACCTGTGACCTCCATTAAGTATATGTGCAACCTGTACCTGTCACATATCTAATTCACTGAATAGAAATTACTTTTGTATTAACCTCAGTTTTGAATTATCCATGTTTCTGGTTAGCTATGATAGCCTAGAAAATGGAGACTTGTAAAAGTGGAAGTAGGAAGGAAAGTTATTAAATATTTTACTCTCAGTATATCTCCTACAAGAATGGAAGGTTCGTAAAAACAGAGGACTTTTCCCTTTTTGTGTTTTTGCCTCCCTTTCCACTTGGAAACATTTTTTAAAATTTGTATTTGTGTGTGTGTGTGTGTGTGTGTGTGTGTGTGTGTGTGTGTACTCTCACTTAATGGACTGTATATTTTATTAATTTTTGGACTTGAATTCTTTGGTCTTAAAGTGGATTGATGAAAGATGTACTTTGAATCATAAATAAACTTAGCTAAATTCCACCCCTCTTTCTCTATTTTGGAGAGGAGACATATCTGGGTAAAATGTCTTTACTTAGTACAAATTGGCCTACTCAGCCAACATAACAAGACTGGCTTTTCTATTCAAGGACTTGGGTTGGATTCTTGTCCTTAGTCTCCTGGCCCTGGTGTTGGCAGGCATTAGGTGTTTCAGGGGAGCATTATCCACATCCTTGGCCAACATCCCAGAATCTACATAATGCCAAACATAGCTGAAAACTAGAAAACTCAATCAAAATCCATATATTTAAAAAATTGGAATTAGAATGGTTAGTAATTTTTAAAAAATTTAATTGTCTTGCAGGAATTTAAAAACATTTATTAAGTAGTTATTATATGCCAAATGTTGTGTTCTTGTTTGGAGTTATATAGACATAGTTTCAATGTAATTTTAAGGAAAACACAAGACTTTTTCTTATAATAGCTTACCACTGTAAAATCTATACTGTGTCTGAAAACACTTTCCATATTTCTGTCTCAAATACCTTTGTTTACATTATTTTTGAAGGTTTTCTCTTTCCTTTTCTTATCTTCTTTTGCCCTCCTTCTTTCACCTTCTCCTCTCCTCTCTTCCTCTTTCCATAGTTCTCCTCTTCACACCCCTCCTTTGCCTTCTTTTTTTGCCCTTCCTTTCCCTCCTCTCTTCTTTCCTCTTCTTCTCTCTCTCCACTTCACTGGGATTATGGCAGACCACAATCTCTACGTGTGCCAGGCATCTCTCTAAGACTATGCATTTGTGTAGCAGGTGCTGATCTGTATTGGTAGAGGATTTTTACTTATTTGTGTATCAACAAAATTATAGGGTTGTCCAATACACATATACTGTATATACACAACATACATAAATACATACAGAATACAATGCATATGTTATATATGTATATAATACAGACACACACACACACACAGAAACAAGAGAGACAGAGACAGACAGGGAAAGAGAGAAAGACAGAGAGAGTCAGCACAACTAACTATGTTAAGGCCTTTGTTATAGTTATTAGAACAGAACAATTCTGATTTTGCTAGAACCGAAGACTCCATCTTCATAGAACTGCCACAATGGAGGTTGAACAAAATATTTTGATTATTATAATGATTCAATTCAACAAATACTTATTTGTGCCTCCTGAAGGCACTGTGCTGAATTCTGAGAATACAATTCTGAGAATACAAAGACAAAAATGTAATGCCTGCATTCTACTTCATCTGAATATAGGATGTTCAGATAAGTAAATACAAGGTAATATGAATAAGGAAGGGAACATTAGCAACTGGTGAAAGTCTTTATAGAGAAAGTTATATCTGAACTGAGTCTTAAAAGAAGACTCTTAGAGGCAGAGATGAACAGGGAGTATATTCTAGACATGGGGGATGATTTTGGCAAATGCAGAAGACGGAAAATGGAACAAATAGTAGTCAATTCGGCTAGAAAGTAAAGAGAATGTAGAATTGGTTGCAGTTAGGCTTAGTGTTTGTAGTTGGCCCTAGTGAATAGGAAACCACTAAAGGTTGTTGAGCAGGGGAGTGACATGGCTAAGATCTGTACCTTATGAATAGTAATTTGGTGGCTACATGGGAGGTCTCAATTGAAGAGGAGAAAGAATATTAGAATATTCCGGGCGAGAGTCAGTGAAGGACAGAACAAGTATAATGGACTCATGAGTGGAGAGAAGAGGAGAGTTGTGTGAGACAGATATTATAGAGGTAGAACCATCAGACTGGCAACTTAGTGACTATGAGGATGAGGAAGAGGGGAATAGTCGAGGTCCAAAGTTGTTAACCTGGGTGGCTAGGAGCATGGTAATGCCCTTGATAGAAAAAGGAAGGTTTGGAAGAGAGAAAAGATGGTGAGTTCAATTTTGGATATGTGTACTTTGAGTTATGAATGAGACATCTTTTTGAAACTCAGTAGACAGCTGCAAGACTAGAGATTGGTAGATAGATTAAGGCCATAGAGATCTGAGATAATGAAATCACCAAAGGACAGAGTATAGAGCAGAGGTTCTTAACCTTTTTTGCATCTCTGTCTGGTGAAGTCTATGGACTACATCTCAGAGTAATGTTTTTAAATGATAAAACAGAATATGTAGTATTACCAAGGAAGCCAATTATATTGAAATAATCATCAAGACATTAACAAAAATTCACGAACCCCACATTAAGAACCCCTGGTGTAGAGTGAAAAAAAAGAGAGGGCCCAAGACAGAGGCAGGAGGGATATTCATACTCAAGGTATGGGAAATGGATCGGGGGTGAAACAAGGATGTCCATTATCACCTCTGTTGTTCAATATGGTACTGGAAATGTTAGCTTTAGCAATAAGAGAAGAAAAAGAAACTGAAGATATTAGAATAGGCAAAGAAGAAACAAAACTATCACTCTTTGCAGATGATATGATGATATACTTAGAGAATCCTAGAGAATCAAGTAAAAAACTATTCAAAATAATAAACAACTTTAGCAAAGTTGCAGGCTATAAAATAAACCCACATAAATCATCAGCATTTCTATATATTACCCAACAAAGCCCAACTGCAAGAGAAAGAGAAATTCCTTTTAAAGTTACTGTAGACATAAAATATTTAGAAGTCTACCTACCAAAACAAGCCCAGGAACTATATGAACACAATTATAAAACACTTTTCACACGAATAAAGTCAGATCTAAATAATTGGAAAAACATCAGTTGCTCATGGGTAGGCCAAGCTAATGTAATAAAAATAAAAATTCTACCTAACCTAATTTACTTATTCAGTGACATACCAAACTACCAAAAAATTATTTTATAGAGTTAGAAAAAATAATAACAAGATTCATTTGGAAAAACAAAAGGTCCACAATATTAAGGGGGGACTAATGAAAAGAAATGCAGGGCCATTCCAGACATTAAACTGTATTATAAAGCAGCAATCATCAAAACTACTTGGTACTGGCTAAGGAATAGAGAGGAGGATCAGTGGAATATGTTAGGTATGCAGGACACAGTAGTCAATGACTATACTAATCTATTATTTGATAAACCCAAGCTTCTGGGATAAGAACTAACTATTTGACAAAAACAGCTGGGAGAACTGGAAAAGAGTATGACAGAAAGTAGGCATAGACCAAAATCTCACACCATATACCAAATAAAGTGAAAATGGGTTCATGATATAGATATAAAGGCTGATACTATAAGCAAACTGGGAGAGCAAGGCATAGTTTACCTGTCAGATGTATGGAGAACAGAAGAATTTATGACCAAACAAGAGATAGAGAACATCATGAAATGCAAAGTGGATAATTTTGATTACATTAAATTAAAAAGTTTTTGCACAAAGCCAATGCAATCAAGATTAGAAGGGAAGCAGAAAATGGGGAAAGAATTTTTACAACCAGTATCTCTGAAAGGGCCTCATTTCTAAAATATATAGAGAACTAAGTCTAATTTATAAGAATACAAGTCATTCCTCAATTGATAAATGGTCAAAGGACATGAATAGGAAGTTTTCAGATGAAGAAATTAAAGCCATCTATAGTCATATGAAAAAATGCTCTAAATCGCTATTGATTAGAGAAATGCAAATCAAAACAATTCTGAGGTACCACATCACACCTATCAGATTGGCCAACATGACAAAACAGGAAAATCATAAACGATGGAGATGTGGGAAAATTGGAACACTAATAAGTTGTTGGTGGAGTTGTGAAATGATCCAATCACTTTGGAGGGCAATTTGGAACTATGCCTAAAGGGCTATAAAAATGTGCAAACCCTTTGATCCAGCAATATGACTAATAGACCTGTATCCCAAAGAGATTATAAAAAAGGGAAAAGGACCCACATGTACAAAAATATTATAGCAGTCCTTTTTGTGGTGGCAAAGAATTGGAAATTGAGAGGATGCCCATCAATTGGGGAATGGCTGAACAAGTTGTGATATATGAATGTAATGGAATGCTATTGTGTGATAAGAAATGATGAACAGGCTGACTTCAGAAAAACCTGGAAAGATTTGTATGGACTGATGCTGAGTGAAGGAGCAGAACCAGGAGAAGATTGCACACAGTAACAGCCACTTTGTGCAGTGACTAACTTTGATAGACTTAACCCTTCTCAGCAATGCAAGGATCTAAGACATCTCCAAAAGTCTTGTGATGAAAAATGCTATCCACATCCAAAGAAAAAAACTATGGAGTTTGAATGCATATTGAAGCATACTATTTGCTATTTTTTTCCTTCTGCTTTTTTTTTGTTGTTTCTTCTTTCTTGTGGTTCCTCCTATTGATTCTAATTCTTCCTTACAACATGACTAATGTGAAAATATGTTTAATAGGAATGTATATGTATAGCCTACATTAGATTGCATGCTGTCTTGGGGAGGGAGGGAGAAGGAAGAGGGAGAAAATTTAAAACTCAAAAGCTTATGGAAGTGATTGTTGAGAAATCAAAATAAATTAGTAAAAAATTTAAAAATAAGGTATGGGAGATGAATGATGAACTGCTGAAGGGGGCAGAAAAAATACCATATAGTTACAGTGGAAGCCAGGAGAAAGCAGTGCCACAGAATTCAAGTGAGGAGAAGGAAGGGAATTAATAACCAGGATGAGAGTTATGATCAGTCATGACAAAAGTTGCAGAAAGGTTGAGGAAAATGAGAACTGAGAAAAGGTCATTGGATCTAGCAAGTAAGAGGACACTTTAAGTACATATGTAGGGTTAGAAGCTTGATCATAAGGAGGCTTCATATTTGTTATAAGGGCTTTCTTTTTATTTTTCAACAAGAAGAAGCTCTCTGATACTTTAAAGTAGAAGCTGCTAAATCTTGTGTTACTCTGACTCCATAATACTTGAATCATTTCTTTCTGGCTGCTTGTAATATTTTCTCCTCAATTAAGAAACTATGGAATTTGGCTATAATATTCCTGGGACTTTTCATTTTAGGATCTTTTTTAGGAGGTGATCAGTGGATTCTTTCAATTCCTATTTTACCTTCTGGTTCTAGAATATCAGGGCAGTTTTCCTTGATAATTTCTTGAAAGATATCTAGGCTCTTTTTTTGATCATGGCTTTCAGGTAGTCCAATAATTTTAAAATTATCTCTCCTGGATCTATTTTCCAGGTCAGTTGTTTTCCCAATTGAGATATTTCACATTGTCTTCTATTTTTTCATTCTTTTGGTTTTGTTTTTTTTTTTCATTTCTCATAAAGTCATTAGCTTCCATTTGTTCCATTCTAATTTTTAAGGAAGTATTTTCTTCAGTAAGCTTTTGAACCTCCTTTTCCATTTGGCCAATTCTGCTTTTTAAGGCATTCTTCTCCTCATTTGCTTTTTTGACCTCTTTTACCATTCGGCCTAATCTGTTTTTCAAGGTGTTGTTTTCTTCAGTATCTTTTTGGGTCTCCCTTCGTAAGTTGTTGACTCATTTTTCATTCTTTTCTTGCATCACTCTCATTTCTCTTCTGAATTTTTCTTCTATCTCTCTCACTGGATTTTCAAAATCCTTTTTGAGCTCTTCCATGGCCTGAGACCAATTCATATTTTTCTTGGAGACCCTGGATGTAGGAGCTTTGACTTTGTTGTCTTTTTCTGAGTGTATGTTTTGATATTCCTTGTCATCAAAGTTAAGATTCTATAGTCTGAGTTTTTTCTGTTGTTTGGCAATTACTTGACTTTTTAACTCTTTGTTAAGGTAGGGCTTTGTTTCCAGTGTGGAGGGCATACTGTCCCGAGCTTCAGGGGTTTTGTGCAGCTGTTTTTGTGGCTACTTCTAGGGACCTATAAGTTTTCAGTCCTTCCAAGGTGGCATGCTCTAAGGAGAGGTGTTTACTCCTCTCCTGGCTTGTGCTCTGGTCTATGAGTGACCACAAGCGTTCTTTTCTGCGCTGGAACTGTGAGGAGGGTCCCCCCTCACTGCCGCCACGAGGACTGCTATGCTAGTGTTCCTCCTCGCCTTGGGACTGTGACCCAGAATCGAGTATGGGCAAAGTGACAGAGTCCAGCCTCAGTGCTAGCAAAAAAAACTCCTGTAATTTCTTTCTGACCAGTTGTTCGACCTCCTTGCTATCTATGGGCTGAAACCTTTGGAAGCAGCAGCTGCTGCTGCTGATTCAGTCACCATCAAGGTCTGCTCCTGGCTTGCTGTGGATAGCGCTGTGCTGGTGCAGCCTGTGCTGGACTGCACTCCTCTATCACCCAGGTACGACAGACCTTTCCTGCTGACCTTCTGGGGTGTCTTTGGTGTCTGCGAGCTGAGAAGTGTGGAAATCTCCACTGTTGCAAAGGATTTGGTTGCCCTGAAGTCTGGTCCAGGTTTGTTGGACCCTGGTTTGTGCTGGTGTAGCCTGCACTGGACTGTACTCCTCTCTCACCCTGGTGCAACAGACCTTCCCTCCTGACCTTCCAAGTTGTCTAGGCTCGAAATTTGTTTCATTCTATCTTTTTGTGGGTTCTGCCACCCTAGAATTTGCCTAGAGTCATTTTTAGAAAATATTTGGAGGGGTTTGGGGGAGAGCTCAAGTGAGTTCTTGCCTTTACTCTGACATCTTGGCTTCATGTCCTAGGCCTCACTTTCTGCATCTCTAAATAAAAGGTGAGACTGAATAGTCTTTGAGGATCCTTTCATATAAAAATCCATATTCTTATGATTTCTATTGGTGCTTTCTTTGTAAACTTATATGACTGTAGCCATTCTTAACATTTTGGTTTCATGACTCCTTTATACTCTTAAAAATTATTGAGGGAGGTAGAGCCAAGATGGTGGAGTAAAAGCAGTGACAGCTTGCTAAAGGAGACCCAAGAAGATACTGAAGAAAACAACACCTTAAAAAATAGTCTAACCCAAATAGCAAAAAGGTCCAAAAATCCATTGAGGAGAAGAATGCCTTAAAAAGCAGAATTGGAAGAGGAGATTCAAAAGCTCACTGCAGAAAATACTTCCTTCAAAATTAAAATGGAGCAAATGGGAGTTAATGACTTTATGAGAAATCAAAAAAAAAAAAAGAAAACCAAAATCATGAAAAAATAGAAGACAATGTGAAATATCGCATTGGAAAAACACTGACCTGGAAAATAGATCCAGGAGAGAGAATTTAAAAATTATTGGACTATCTTAAAGTCATGATCAAAAAAAGAGCCTAGAATATCATCCTTCAAGAAATTATCCAGGAAAACTGCCCTGATATTTTAGAATCAGAGGGCAAAATAAGAATTGAAAGAATCCAATGATCACTTTCTGAAAGAGATCCCCAAAGGAAAACTCCTGGGAATATTGTAGCCAAATTCCAGAGTTCCCAGGTCAAGGAGAAAATATTACAAGCTGCCAGAAAGAAACAGTTCAAGTATTGTGCAAACCCAATCAGGATAACACAAGATTTAGCAGCTTCTACATTAAAGGACCACAGGGCATGGAATATAATATTCCAGAGGGTAGAAGAACTAGGATTACAACCAAGAATCACCTACCCAGCAAAACTGAGTATAATCCTTCAGGGGACATTCAGTGAAATAGAGGACTTTCAAGCATTCTTGATGAAAAGACAGAGCTGAATAGAAGATTTGACTTTCAAACACAAGACTCAAGAGAAGCATGAAGAAGTAAACAAGAAAGAGAAATCATAAGGGACTTATTAAAGTTGAACTGTTTACATTCCTGCATGGAAGGATGATATTTATAATTCATGAGACCTTTGTCAATATTAGGGTAGTTGGAGGGGGAAAAATTATATGTATATAGATAGATAGATAGATGGATGGATAGATAGATAGATAGATAGATAGATAGATAGATAGATAGATAGATTGATAGAGGGCACAGAGTGAGTTGAAGATGAAGGGGTGATATCTGGAGAATAAAATTAAGGGGTGAGAGAGGATTATACTGAGAGAAAGAGAAAGGGAGAGGTAGAATAGGGTAAATTATCTCACATAAAACAGACAAGAAAAGGCTTTTACAGTGGAGGAGAAGTGGGGGAAGGTGGGAGGGAATGACTGAATCTTATTCTCATTGGATTTGGCTTAAGGAGGGAATAACATACACACTCAATTGGGTATGGAAATCTATCTTACCCCACAGAAAAATAGGGGGGAAGGGGATAAGAAAGTGGGAGGATGATAGAGGGAAGGGCAGATTGGGGAGGGGGTAATCAGAAGCAAACACTTCTAAGGAGGGCCAGGGTGAAAAGAGAGAATAGGCTAAACAGGGGGCAGGATAGGATGAAGGGAAATATAGTTTTTCACAATATGGCTACTAAGGAAGTATTTTGCATGACCACACATGTATAACCTGTATCAAGTTGCTTGCCTTCTCAATGAAGGTGGGTGGGGAGGGTGTCAGGGAGAAAATTTGGAAGCTAAAGTTTTAAAAACAAATGTAAAAATAGTTTTCACATGCAACTGGGAAATAAGATGTACAGGCAATGAGGTATAGAACTCTAACCTGCCCTACAGCAAAACAGAAGGGGAAGGGGATAACAGAAGGAAGGGATATAGAAGGAAGGGCAGATTAGGGGAAGGGTTATTTGGAATGCATGCCATCTTGGGGTGGGGGGAGAGATGAGATGGGAAGAAAATTTGGAACTCAAAAACTTGTGGAAGTGAATGTTGAAAACTAAAACTAAAACTAAATAAATAAAATTATTGAGGACTCTCCAAATAGATTTTTTTATATAAAAAATGTGGATTATATCTATAGACATTAATTGTATTAGAAACAAAGCATCTCAGTATTATTATGAAAATAATTTTGACCTCACAGACCCCCTGAAAGAGTCTTAGGAACCACACTTTGGAAACTACTGTGCTACTCGTTTATTATTATATAAGGGGATCAGAATTTTATTCAACCTGGAAAAAATTAGTCAAAGTCTAAAAGAATTGTTATATCTTAAATCTTTTATTTGTCTTTGCCACATTTTCAAGGATTTTGAACTAGGCTCAGATTATCAGCCTTGGCCTTTTGCTAAAGCACAAAGAGGAAATATTTTTTTCCCCGTATAAATTTGTCTGCTAAGTTTGAGGAGGTATTTTCTC
Source organism: Phascolarctos cinereus (assembly GCF_003287225.1). Taxonomy (NCBI): domain Eukaryota; kingdom Metazoa; phylum Chordata; class Mammalia; order Diprotodontia; family Phascolarctidae; genus Phascolarctos; species Phascolarctos cinereus. The sequence goes on from NW_027555847.1 coordinate 212,916,865, forward strand.
CTATTGTAATCTTAGTGGAAGTTTTTCTTTTAAATGTCCCCTCCCTTCCTCACTAGTTTCACCTCCCCAGAAATTCACTTATATGAACTTTCATGTCCTAGAACAAATGTGAGCTCTTTGAGCAGTGGTACGGTGAAGGGTGCTGAATCCCTTTTTCTCATTTCTATTCTACATGTAGCATTTGAGAGCTGGATACTTGTGAGGCAGGGGTTATAGTTCCCACAAATGGTTTGAATATCTTTATTGTTCTTTTCATAATCTAGGTAAGAAGCAGAGCTAGCATAGTTCAAGGACCTGAAAATAGTCTTTATTCCATTTATCTCTAGTTCAGGAAGTCAAGCTGAGCTGAAGGTTTTAAAGAACAAGAGACCTTGATGTCTCATGGCCAGTTATTGATTGAATGAAGTTGAATTACCAAAAGGATAAGTGTCTGTATTGCAGTGATGAGAAATGGAGGAGAGTATTAGGGAATGAATGCCACTAATCTAGAAGGGAAGGGAGGAAGGAAGGAAAGGGAAGGACAGGAGGGAGGGAGAGAAAAAGGAAGGGAGGGAAGGGAGAGAGGGAGGAAGGGAGGAAGGAGAGAAGGAATAAGGGAGGGAAGGGAGGAAGGGAGGAAGGAAGGAACAAACTACTTGTTAAGCACTTAATATGTAGCAGGCACCATTCTCAACACTGGGGATACATAAAAGCCAACTCCCCCCCAAACCCCCCTCCCCCAACAACAACAGTTCCTACCCTCAAGGATCTTACACTCCAGAAAGTTAGGAACGGTGCTTATTCCCTTAGTAAGGAAATGAAGGTAAGTTGACCCCACCCTCTCCACAAAATGGATGCTCCAGGAGGAACTCACTGTAGAAGAGGGCAGCTCTCACAAAGAGATATTCTAAGTTGAGGAATCTACAAGGACAGGAGAATGTTCCAGGGCAAAAAGTTCCTAAGTGCTGAGGGAAGTTCCAGGATGAGGCAGCCGCATAGGCATGGTTTTGACGCCCAGAAAGTCAGGAACAGGGCTAAGAAAGGAATAGCTGATTTTCTGATGACAGAATAAAGGCAGGTAGGAGAACCAAGAGAGAGCAGTATTGTGAAAACTGAAGTGGAGAGAGTCTTCATTGTCATGGGGTTGCACTCAGTACCACTAAGATCTCTTCCAATTATGAGGTATTAGGATTCTATGATTCCGTATTTTACAACCTGACCAGTGATATGCAGAGGTCCCTTCTGCTAGTGCCCTACTTTCCAAACCACCTTGCATTTAACTACTTTGTGTCTATGTACATAGGTATTTATTAACTTCATGTCTGTGCCACATATATCTATATGTATTTGTTGTCTCCCTCATCAGAATGCAAGCTCACCAGAAGCAAGGATTCTTTTTTTTTTTTTGTACTTGTATCTCCAGGGCCTAGCACTGTGCCTGGTACATTGGAGACATTTTATAAAACTTGTTGATTGAAAACGTGATTAGTATGGCTTAATCAGAGAATAACTGTGAGACTGAAGTTTCATTAACTTAGGGCTCCAGTAACTGCCAAATGGGAAAGAGCGCTAGGCTTGGTATCATAACATTTGGGTTTTAATTCCATTTTGTTATTTTGCAATGAGTCCAATAAGACAAGGAAGGCAGTACGGCAACTGAGCAACTTTAAAATTAATCTAAGTGCTGGTTTGCATCAGGGAAGGTAGCTTTCTTACCAGTAGTTTCTGAAACTCATGAAATAATATTCCAAGACAAAAAAAGTATTGTATTATATATTTAGAGTTGGAAAGGACCTTAAAGGTTATCTTATCTAACTTCCTCAATTTACAATACTTAAACTGAGATCCAGAGAGGTTAATCACTAGGTGGCACAATGGGTAGATTGCTGGACCTGGAGTCAGGGAGTTCAAATCCAGTTTTGGACATACTTCTTAGCTGTATGACATTGGGCAAGTCACTTAACCTTTGTCTAACTCACTCTCCTTTTCTGTAAAAATGGGTCTCTCAAGGTTGTTCTGAGGATAAAATGAGAAAACATTTGCAAAGAGCTTTGCAAACTTTAAAGTGTTTAAACAAAACCAATGCAACTCAAGTTAAAAGGAAAGCAGAAAACTGGGAAAAAATGTTTTGCAACAAGTATCTCTGATAAAGGCCTCATTTTTCAAATACACAGAGAACTGAGTCAAATTTATAAAAAAATACAAGTCATTCTCCAATTAATAAACGGTCAAAGGATATGAACAGGTAGTTTTCAGACAAAGAAATAAGAGCTATCTACAATCATATAAAAATGTTCTAGATCACTATTGATTAGGGAAATGCAAATTAAAACAACTTTGAGGTACAACCTCACACCTTTCAGATTGGTTAATATGACAAAAAAGGAAAATGATAAATGTTGGAGGGAGATGGGAAAACTGGGACATCAATGCATTGTTGGCAGAATGATGAACGGATCCAACCATTCTGGAGCACAATTCGGAAGTATGCCTAAAGTGTATTACCTTTGATCCAGCAATACCACTGCTAGGTTTATATCCCAAAGACATAAAAAAGGGGAAAGGACCTATTTGTACAAAAATACTTATAGCAGCTCTTTTTCTGATGGCTAAGAATTGGAAATTGAAGGGATGCCCATCAGTTGGGGAATGGCTGAACAAGTCGTAGTATATGATTGTGATGGAATATTATTGTGCTATAAGAAATGACAAGCAGGATGACTTCAGAAAAATCTGGAAAAACTTAAGTGAATTGATGCAAAGTGAAGTGAGCAAAACCAGGAAAACATTGTACGCAGTAACGGTTATACTGTTTGATGAAAAATTGTGAATGACTTAGCTGTTCTCAGCAATACAATGATCCAAGGCAATCCCAAAGGACTTATGATGAAGCATATTATCTGCCTCCAGAGAAAGAACTGACACTATCTGAATACAGAATGGAATATGCTGTTTTTTTCACTTCCTTCTTTTTCATTCTTTTTTTTATTTGAGTCTTGTACAAAATGACTAACATGGAAATGTTTTACATGATTGCACATGTATAACCTATATCAAATTATTTAACCATGATAGGGGGAGATAGGGGAGGGTGAGAGGGATAGAATTTGGAACTCAAAACTTTTTTTTTTTGATGAGGCAATGGGGGTTAAGTGACTTGCCCAGGGTCTCACAGCTAGTAAGTGTTATGTGTCTAAGGGCAGATTTGAACTCTCCTGACTCCAGGGCCAGTGCTCTCTCCACTGTGCCACCTAGCTGCCCCTGGAACTCAAAACTTTTAAAAAATGTTAAAAAAATTGTTTTAACATGTAATTGAGAAAATAAAATATTATATTAAAAACACAAATGTTAAAATTTTGGTTTATGTGCAATTGAGAAAAAATACAATAAAAATTAAATGTTAAAAAAACGACTTGCCCAAGGTCACACAGATGATTAGTAGCAGAGTTGGGATTTAAGCTCAGGTCCTCTGATAGCAAATCCAATGTTCTTTCCACTGTACCACACAAAGCACAGGTGATGCAGCCTATTAGTAACAATATGTACAATGATGATATAGTACTCTGTAGCCTTCCACACTGGATAAGCCATGGAATAAGGGGCATGCTGGAGGCTGCTCTAATTGTCTTGGGAGAGTTCACTGTTAAATTTTCAGTGTGAATATTTATACCCCCTAAATGAACAATATCTACAAATCAGGGCTTGATTTATTATTTTGTTGATTGTCTAGAAAGTGTCAATAATGAAGATTAAAATTAAGATTAAAATCATATGTTGTTCACATGATTCCCACCCACCCAGACCCTGGTTGTTAAACATTTCCTAGCACACGCCTGTATTGCTCTGTAAACATTGCTTGTGCTCAGCAGGATTGTGGTAGAAGACTCAGGGAATGAAGTTATCCTCAGATTGGAGACCTGGTGACTATAGGCTGCTGCTGCTGCTGCTGCTGCTAATAATGATAATATTAATAATAATAATAATAACAGCTGGTATTTATATAGTACTTGGGTAGCTAGGTGGTGCAGTGGATAGAGTGCTGGGCCTGGAATCAGGAAGGCTCATCTTCCTAAGTTCAGATCTGGTCTCAGACACTTACTAGCTGTGTGACCTTGGGCAAGTCACTTAACCCTGTTTGCCTCAGTTCTTCATCTGTAAAACAAGCTGTAGAAGGAAATGGCAAAATACCCCAGTATCTTTGCCTTGAAAACCCCAAATAAGGTCACAAAGACTTGGAAATGACTAAAGCATCTGAACAACAACAATAAATATAACACTTCAAGATTTTCAAAGTGCTTTACATCTATTTCTTCATTTGAGCCTCACAACAACCCTTCATGAAATTCAGTATAAGATCAAAATGTCTTTCCCTCTACCCAAGGAGAGTTATTTCTGGAATAGAACTCAAAAGTTGGTAAGGTTCTGGTGTGTCAAGATTTTAAAAATTAGGCTTAAACCTTGCCTATGTTTAATGCTGTCATTTCAGAATGACTACATTCTGACTTTGGGGCAAGGTTTAAGCAATGTGACAGGCTTTATTCTGAAGAGCAGAAAAAAATTAATATGGTGCTGGGAGTTCAAAAAAGTCTTATGAGATGAGAACTCCCAACACCATATTAATTTTTTTCTGCTCTTCATAGTAAGCCTGTCATATTGCAATATGGCCCAGCTGAGCTACTAAATCTTTAAGCTATTTGACATGACCTCCAGGATTCTACACCACAGACAGCAATTCTATATTTCTTTTTTCCAGTGCTTCCATAGGTACTGGAAAAGATTTGAAATTTTGCTGGGCAGACCCTCCTTCTCGCTTTGCTGCTTACAATTCTGTCCTACTCTCTGCATTGGACAGCATGACATGTTGTGAAATTGAGTTTCAATAGAATTCCCTTCAAATCCATCAGTTTAAACACTGAACACAGAACACTGAACACAATATGAAATTTCTTGGCAGAATTGTCCCTGTTTCAGTGTTCTAAAGGCAGGTGCTTTCAAATGAAGACCTAATGCCAAACTCATCCAGATCACCTCCAATTCAGGTTGAGGATGTGAACTTTTACATTGACTAGTTATCAACATTAACTCACTTGGGTTTAGAAATAGAAATAGTTCTTGTCAAACTCAGTTCATCTAGCTGGCCTTAGTATCCCCAAATTATGTTTTTTTTTTAAAAGATGGGAACCAGGATGGTGTAGTGGAAGGAACACTAGACAAGAACACTACAGGAGGGTTAACATGGTAGTGCTGACATTTACTAGCTGTGTGACAGTGGGCAAGTCACTCAGCCTCTATGAGCCCCAATTTTTCCATCTTTCAAAATGGGGATAATAGTAACTTGTTTGCATTAAACTTTATGGTTCTAGATAGATGTGTTATTATTCAGATGCATATGATGGTTGAAAGATGGTTGTTTCTGTTTATTTCCTTATATCTTTGGGTTTATATTTCTAGGCCCCATTCATGTGTATGGTCTCTGGTGGGAACAGGGGATGGATATTGGGGTTGAGATAGAGGTGGAGAAGGTGAGGGTAGAAAGGACAGCTAAGAAGACAGCATGTATTACAAAAGAAATTAGGAGCAATTTGGTACTATGGGTGACTCAGGAATAGTCGTACTCTGTTAAAAAAATGGAGAGGTTAAGAGTCTATTGTTTTTTTCCCTCTTTCAACCTATGTCATTTGTGGTTTGAACTTTCAGTCAGCAGTGGGACATCCATAGGATTGATTTAATTGGCTAAATTTTGGGCTGGCTGAGCTGACACTGGGCAACTAGACTGTGATAAGGCATGTAGGAACACTGGAGGATACTGGACACACACTCCTGCCTCTCTTTTCTCCCTCTCCTCTGAGTATTCACCATAAGAAGACGGTCACAGGTAGCATTCTAAAAATGAAAAAGATGGATCAGTGCCCCCAAACATGGAGAAACCCTGGACAATGCTAAATTTTTAGATGTATCTTGCACTAGGAACTGAGGTGTCCTTAAATGGTAGGATAGTCCTAAATGGCACAATGTAGTCATGACCCTGGCATGAATGGAGGGATAAAATAAAAGTGCTGTAAGATTCTGTGAATAGAAAGGTTCTTGATGCCTTTCATGATGATTTAATGCCCTTTTAAGATTCCAACCACCTAGGCCAATGCCCCTTCTTTGAATGATTCTAGAGTCATCCAGAAGAGGAAGAACTTTCTTGCATCTCCAATTGCTTACTGGACATCTTGAATTAGATGTATTGTAGATGTCCTAAAGTCAACATATTCAGAACTGAGCTCATTCCTTTCCCCCTCACCTTTTCTGAATTCTTCATACTGTAGAGGACACCACCATCCTCCTAGTCACCCAGGCTTGAAACCTTGGTGTCTCTCTGAACTCCTCATTTTCACACTCCAAATCCAATCAGTTGCCAAATACCATTGATTCTGTCTTGGCTCTTGTATATGCCCCCTTCTCTCCTTTGATACTACAACTATTTTGGTGCTGCCCCTCATCTCCTCATGCCTGGAGTATTGCAATAGCCTTCTGGTTATACTCTCTTCTTCAAGTCTCTCCCCACTCTAGTCCATCTTCTACTTAGGAATCAAGCATATCTCTTCCATTAGATTATGATCTCCTTGAGAATATGGACTGTTTTTGCCTTTCTTTGTATCCCTAGAGCTTTGCATAATTTCTGGAACAGAGAAAGTGTTTAATAAATGCCTATTGACTTGTGTTCTAACTTGCTATGGAAATAAGCAATGTGATATTAAAAATACAACACATTAATCTGCCCTTGTAGGTTAGAGAGACATTTTAAGGCTTCCAGAAGCCCCTCAAGGTTAGGGAGTTTGAAGCCCCTGGGTTGAGACAGTAATCTGCTTGTCTATTTTCAGAAACATATTTATTATATGATGAAAAATGCAACCAGCGTTGCATTACAAAGCACCTTTAATTTAACAGCCGATATAATATTTTTTTTTCTGCCAGTCTTCTCCATCAAAACAACCCTGAGCAAAATTTGAAATATCAAGGATCATATTTATGAAATCATTTGAGAAGTTTCTGATGCATAACTATAGAAGTCAATGATAGTTTCCTTTCCCCTCCCTTAGTCTGGGTAGTTTTCAAACCATTGGTTTTGATGGTATTTATTTGCTTAAAATAAAGATTAAACAACAAAACATCAGATGCAGTTTCCAGTAGCATAGTTAATGCATAAACATGCAATATCTTGTTTGGGGGGGGTTTGGAAATGAGAAAAATTCTTTAATCCTGAAGTGGCAAAGGAAAGTACAGAATATAATAAAGAGGATGTTAGATTCAGCATACCACACATCATAAAACTTAGAATCTGCTATCTTCCACATAGAAAGATTTGGGTTTTTTTTGCCACTAAATTGACCTTAACTTCCAAACACAATATAGACTGCAATATAGCATAATGTCTTCATTCTCATAACCCATTTACTGCTTTATGTTGTTTTTAGGAAGTCAGATATATTTTTTCCATTATAATATAGCATTATTTTCCCCTGAAAGATTGTTCTTTGAATGTAGGTTTCTTTAAAAAATGTGTTTCTTGGGAGAAAATGAATCCTACCTGGTATTCATCTGTATTAGAGAGTAAAATTGAGAATTTTTAGTTGAACAAGCATATATATACATTTTTTTTTGACTAGACAATAGGGTTAAGTTGCCCAGGGTCACACAGCTAGTAAGTGTCAAGTGTCTGAGGTCACATTTGAACTCAGGTCCTTCTGACTCCAGGGCTGGTGCTCTAGCCACTGCACCACCTAGCTGCCCCTTCAAGCAGATACGTTTATGACCATAGATTTAGCAATGAAAGGAACTTTAGAGGTTATGTAGTTGAACTTCTTCCTTTTACAGGTGGGGAAACTGAGAGTAAGAAAAGTTAAAACTTACTCAGGGTCACACAAGGAGTGAATATCAGAGCTGGAAGTCAATAGAAACGAGCATTTCTGAAGTAAAGAAGCAGCTAGGCAGTACAATGGATAGAACACTGGCCCTGGAGTCAGGAGGATCTGAATTCAAATCTGGCCTCAGACACTCACTAGCTGTGTGACTCTGGGCAAGTCAATTAACCCTGTTTGCCTCAGTTTCCTCATCTGTAAAATGAGCTGGAGAAGGAAATGTCAAACCACTGTAGTGTCTTTGTCAAGAAAATCCCAAATGAGGTCACAGACAATCAGACACGACTGAAATGAGTCAAATAACAAGCAGAGACCGAGGACAGTGTCCTCTGTAGCAAACCCAGAAACATGATATATATATATATATATATATATATATATATATATGTATGTATATATATATATATATATATAATATGTATATATATGCACACGTATACACATATATCTTTATATATACACACAATACATACATATATTTACAAACATGTATACACATATATACATCATGTATACATGTGTAGATATATTGAAATATATACATATTATATATATACATATACATATGTATATATTCATATTTCAATGCACTATTTATTTGTCAAGGGACGGACTAGAGATAACATGAAAGAATTTGGCATGTAGACCTACATCTTTTCCAAATGGGGGCTGGTATAGATCCTCTTTGACTAATTATCTTCATATGAAATTTATTTGTGTTTCTTATTCAGCCAACAAGGGGCTGGTCCAGGCATGACTATTAGGATTCTAGTGGGGATGGATGATTTAGTTGAGACAAAAGCATTGATAAAAATCTTTATTCAAAACTCAAGGCTAGATTGAATATAAATTTTCGAAGGTTTCAAAAATTGATTCACTTCACTGGAAAATTAGTTTTAACTCTGACACTTTTCTTCTAACTTCAGTTTTTTCTCAGGAAATGGGAGAGCTAAAAAATGTTCAAGAAATCTATTCTATTGGAATTTCTTACACAATTCAGTGCCATAATGTAAAGCTTGTAGATAACAATGATCAAAAATAACCCAACCCACCTCAACAATAATGAAAAGGCTCACTCCGTTGTCGTGAAATTTCCATCTGGATCTCCAGATGAGTGAATTTTAGAAAATTTGGAATACATAGACATTTTAGTTATGAATTCCAAATTTGCTTTATTCAATTCAAAACTGAACATTTTTTATGTTCAACCACTGCTTTTTTATTTTAGAAAATAACTATTCTTAGTCCTTTTCATTCCCTGGCCAAAACTGACACTTTCCTTCCTTTTAGGATCATATGGGAGTAAAGTCCATTGCAATTGACAGACATGTAGACAATTATATTCCTAAAAATAAGTGATGGCTTGGCATGAGTGATCGAAATACTCTTTTTCACCAAAGGTTTTAACTTCCTTCATCCTCTATACTTTCTAACTCTCTAGCTCCTATTGATCTTTAAGAACTTAGTTTAATTCTCAGCTCCTTTAGTAAGCCTTTTTTAATGCTTTTTGAGCTATAGTGATCTCTCCATGATGTAAAGCTTATTGTCAGTAATGTTCATTTTGCATTTAATCACAGATTGTCTTGATGATGCTTCTTGTATAGCATTTCCCAGAAGTCTTAAACTTAAGAGTTAAATGTCATTAGTGCTGAAAACTGCACTAATTTGGGATTCTTTTTTGTATTGTTAAACAAATGTATACTTATTTAACTTTTCATGTGTAAATTAATTGAATCCCTAAATAAATTATGAATTTTTGCAGGGCAGGAGCTTATACTTTGTGTCCTCATCAGAGTCTAATGAAGCTATTACTTCACATCTCATCCACCCATCCCCTCTAACCATCTTCCTGACATCCACTGCCACTAGCCTGGTAAGGAACCTGAAGTTTTCAGTAGTAGAATCAGTCCTTTGACTTGACTTTCCAAAGGCCACTGTTAAAAGTATATATTATTAGACAGAAGAGAAATGAATTGGCTATCCACTTTTCCATGAACATAATAGTGTGAATTACTTTATCAGAATAGAAGGCTAACTTGGATTGGACATTTTTAAGGCCCCTCTTGTAGCTTTAATGCTTAAGCTTTCATGTAAGTAGGTAAATGGCATCCTGTAATCTAGAAAAACTGGAACTTGGAGAGAAATGGGTTGCAAAATGTATGCTATTTCAGTGTATTTAGAAAAAAATCTAGAGTTCCTGAGGAAGAAAATCCAGGTTGGGATGCCGAAGCTGACTGTATTAAACATCTAAGAGGGTGCTGGATAACCTCAGCTTAAAGCTTATGAGAATCTGGGGAAGAGATAGGGGGCTGAAATGAGGGAGGCTTAATTTTAAATTTTGACTAAGGATGGCCCTGCTAGTAAGGAAAAGGTTGTCCCTTTCCAGTTTATTTTTTTTTTCACACTAATAGTTCTCAGAACATGCTATGTGAGTTTGAACTCTCATTGGGCCTGAGGCAAATTTACTCACCTCTAAAATAAGAGAGTTGGGCTAAGTGACCTCCACAATCCTTTTCAGCTATAATTTTTATAATTCTGTGGTCCTTCTAAGCTACCTGTGTTCAATCTTATTGAGATATCAAGCTGAAATATTTTTCATGGCTTATAACCATGTTTTCTTATTCTTCAAATTTGATAAAATTCAGGTCAATTATAGTATTTCCAGAAGGAAGGAATGTTGGTGGCTGGCTTTTCATAAATGCCACCCATCTTAAAAAATTGAGGACTCCACAGCTGGCTGTACACATCGAAGGAAATTTTAGGATGTTCTTATAAAGTGGATCATGTTGGGGGAGCCCTAAAATCCCAAACCCTGAGATAAATTTATAGAAATGGAAGTACAGAACTTATGCTTAGTTGAATAACTTAAGCTCAACCTTGTTCTACTGTTAGAAATATGCTTATATCACATTCAGGATATCACAAGGGGATTCCCTTGCTTATCTTCATTTGTGTTGGAGCAATGAATATTTTCTTAAATTATCATTCAGTCGTCATACGTGACTATGTAATTTGCTCAGTGACATATCTTAAAGCTCAAAATCTCAAAACACAGACTGTAAAAACTGAACTACAAGTATGTTCATCAAGATGAATCAAAATGCTTGTAAGGGAGAATAGTCAATGTTTCCAGGGGCACATATCAGAAGGGAACCTAGAGTAATACAGTCAGAATCCTTGAAAATTGAAGTGCCCACTATATTTTAATTCAATAGGAAGGATGGTTCATATGGTATGTGAGGATGATGTTGAAAAATAGAAAATAAATATGTGGTACCATGAATAAAGCTCTAGGAGTAGAAACAGAAAACACTTGAATTCAAATCCAGCCTCAGACACTTATTAGCTATGTGATTTTGGGCAAGTCACATAACCTCTTTTTGCCTCAGTTTCCTCAACTATAAAATGGGCACTTGGCACATAGTAGGTGCTCTATAAATGCTAGTTGTTGTTGTTGTTATCATTATCTGGAAGAGACCTGAGAGACCATCTGGTCAAAACTCTTTCATTTTACACGTGAGGAAACTGAGGCCCAGAGACGTGAAGTGACTTGCTCAAGATCACAAAGGCAATAAGTTCTGAAAGCATATTCTCTGGCTCTAGACCCAGTATTCTGTACCATGCTAATTCCTAGGTGAAGAAAAGAGCATTTAAAAAAATTATTGAAGCCAGTATTTAATTAATAAACATAATGGCTATCTTCTTTTTTTGAAGTTTGCTTTTTTAAAAAAATAGAAAACCAGGAAATCCTTTTTTTCCCCCAAAAAACCAATGAGGTCACCTGATGTTCTATTCTGTCTTTTCTCCAAGAAGTTGGACTGCACCCATCTGGCCTCCCTCATCAAGTAGAAAATTGTTTTTCAAGAGATATTGCTTCTTCTTGTCTTGGCTAACATTAAAAAGATATAGTAGACAATCAAAGCAAGTTAAATAACATACCCCTTTGCTCCATCTTTCCTTTTGAACTAATAAAAGATTTTAACTTTTTAAAGAAACAGCCTTAACTACCCACAGCTCTGACCTATACTCAGCTACAAATTTGAGGGAAATAAATAGCTAAATCTGATGAAAAGGCTTCTTTGGGAAGGATCCTAATGTTTTTACAAGCCCTCAGGATGGGATAAAATTATGATAGTTGGGGATTTTTTGAGCCTTCATGTTTTACTGTATTTGCACAGAGTCTAACAGAACAATGGTATTTTCTCTTCAAATTGAAATTCAGCACTGAGGACAGCTCCTCAGTCTCATTTGTGTAGAACTGGGTGAACTGTCCTTGAGCCCACTGCTCTCAGGGTTCACACCAATTCTTGAGTCTCCTTCCTCACTGCAATCGACAAGAAAGAAATTAGAAAGAGTAAACTGGGTCCTTTGACAACATAGTGGAAATTAGCACACATCCCAGGAGACCAAAATAAAAATGCATATAAGAAAAATATGGGCAGTGGGACCAAATAAAAAGAACAAAACAGATGGGACAATAAAATAGGGGAGATAATGAGCTAATGAGGTTCCCCTATGCTTGGCTTTGGCCTCACACTCTTGGATTGACCTGACGCAAAGGATAAGTAATAAAATAAGTGGGTGGCTGTTCTGAGACTATAATCCACATATGTCATGACAAGATCAATTATGTAGAAAGACTTGATGAATTTACTCTAGTGATACAAATCTACATAGCTCTAGTAGTGGCAGAAAACCTAACAGCAGTGATCTTTACAGTTTATAAAGTGATTATCCTAAGACATAAGAATAACACTTGAAAAATGAATGAATAAACCAACAAGCATTTATTATGCCCCAAATATGTGCCCGGCACCATACTAAGCTTAAAAGAACCAAAGACAAATATTTTTTAAAAAACTTCTGCCCTCAAGAAGCTTTCATTCTAATGGTAGATACAACATCACATATAAGTAGAATAAACAGTATTGGGAAGGAGTGCACTTATAGTTGAGGTGGGGAATCAGGAAAAGTTTTATTTAGAAGGTAGTGCTTGAGTTATGCTTGAAGGAAACCAGGGATTCCTAGGAGCAGAGGTAAGGAGGCAATAAATTCCAAGCATGAATAATGGCTAATACAAAGGAGCAAAAATGTAAGATTGAATATGTTGGCTGAGAGAGTAGCAGGAGTCAAGGATGATGCTGAGGTTTTGATCATGGGATGACAGGAATGATGGGGATGCCATTGACAAAAGTAGGGAAGTTTGAAAGAAGGAGGATTTGGCAAAGGGGTGAAGGAAGATTGTGAGTTCTGTATTATGGACTTGTTGAGTTTGAGATACCTATAGGAGATCCATTTTGAGACATCCAATAGGCAGTTTATGATGTGGGACTGGACTTCAGGAAAGAGACTATGGCTGGATATTTGAATCTGGATGTCATTGACATAGAGATAATAATTAAATCCTTGGGAACGGATGAAGATGTAAAATGATAGAGTATGGAGAGGAAAGGGAGAAGGCATAGGACAGAGCCTTTGGGGACACCCACAGCTATTGGGCATGGTAGAGATGATGAATAATCTAAGGAGATTAAGGAAAAATCAGACAGGTAGGAGGAGACCCAGAAGAGACTAGTACCACAAAAATCTAGAGGGGAGAGAAGAAGGTAATTAACACTATTAAAAACTTTGGAGCAGTTAAAAATGGGGATTGAGAAGAGACCTTTAGATTTAGCAATTAATGTATCATTGTTAGCTTTAGAGAAAGCATTTTTATGAAGCGATAAGGTTAGATGTCAGCTTGTAGTGGATTTAGAAGAGAGTTATAAGATAAGAAGAGGAAGTACAAAGTGTAAACAGCTTTCTTGAAGAGTCAGTTATCAATATACATTTATTAAGTACCTACTATGTGCCAGGCACTATGCTAAGCAGAAGACAGTCTCTACCCCAAGAGGTTCACAATCTAATGGAGAGGATGATATATACATACACACATACATGTACACAAACATATATATATATATATATATATATATATATATATATGTATGTATGTATATAAATACATATACATAGATAGATAGATAGTGTGTGTGTCTATGTGTGTATGCATAGTATAGCAGGGATAGGAGGATCAAATGAGTTTTTTTTAAAGGAAGGGGAAGATATGAGTATGTTTGCATACAGCAAGGAAGGAACTAGTAAATAGAGAGAGAGTGGAGAGAGAAAAAGAGAGAGAGAAAGAGAGAGAATGATAGTAGAGGCAATCTGCTGAGAAGACAGGAATGAATAGGATCAATGGTGAATGCAGAGGCAATGAGAAGGGACCTCTTCATCTGAGACTTGCAATTGGACCTACACTCTAATTTGTCTGGTGCTGTCTTGTCATGTATGTAAGTTCAATGTGACTTTCAAATGATTGGGAGTAGACTGGAATAGGAGACTATCTGTATGACATTTCAATATCCAGTCAGTTCAGTCACTAGCTTTCCCCTTAATCTATCTGTCCCCCAAGTAGCTATTTCTATCAATGGCACCATCATTCTATCACTCATCCAGTCTCAAAACCTTAAAGTCATTTGTGTTTCTTCCCTCCTCCTCTACCACCCGCATCTAATCAGTCAGCAAGTTCTTTGTAAATTCTGCAGTATCTTTGACATATTTGTTCGAACTATTGTAGTATCTTAATTGGTATGCCTTATAGTCAGTGACTAATAATAATAACGATAATAATAACAATGAACTTTTTGCTTCGAGGTCTTTTGCAAAGCATTTTACAAATATTATTTAATCTGATCCTTTCAATGGCCCTGTGAGATTGGTGCTATTATTATATTCAGTTTAGTTGAGGAAACTATGGCTGGTAGGTGTTTAGTGACTTGCCTAGGTCATGCAACTGGTCTGATGCTGGATTTGAATTCTGGTCTTCCTAAATCCAGGCTTAGCCTCTATTAGAATAAAACAAGTGACATCTAAATTGCAAAGACAGAATTATTTTTATTTGTCTTTAGAGGGTATAAACTTTTATTATTTCCCACTTTAGCACTTCTACTATGTGCAACTAGTGCTATAAATTGTAGAGTAGGTGCTAGTCTGATCTGCATTGGTACAGGGAGTTTCCTCACTTGGAATTCCTTATAACTGTATGTGTGTGTGCATATATACACATAAATATACATACATATACGTATATACATAATACAATGTTGCACCTTTTCTGTGATCTATGGTCTTAGAGAGCTGCATATAGTGCATACCTAATATAGCCCCTTGAATAAAAAATGCATAATTATATAATTTTTTCTTTTTCTTTAACATCTTAGCAATAAGGATACACAACTACAGAATCTCCTCATATGTATGTTCACCAGATTATTCGCATTCCTCCCACTCCCACCCCACTATTACTTCAGGCTTTACCTTCTTTTAGTATACACAAAAGATCTGTAAAAGAAGGTTCCCATCACTAAAATCTTTGGCACTGTCAAATTATTCAACATCATTAATGTATAAGGTTTTATCAATGGAGATGACACTAAATAAGATCTTTGCTGCTATACCCTAAGACCATGGGGCCTTTCCTTCTGACTTCTAGATGAAGCTTCCTATACATATTCTCTCCACTATTAGAATGTAAGCTCCATGAAAGTAGAGACTCTGCTTTTTTCTTTGTATCCCCAGTGCTCAGCAGAATTGTTTGAACATAGCAAGTGCTTAATAAATGCCTTTTCCTCCATTTATTTGATGATACGTGACACTGTTGAGAGCATTTGTTATTATTTGTTATTATTGTATCTTAATCACAAATAACCTTAAATTTTAAATATTCTTCCTGGCAAGAAGAGAATCAAACTAATAATATCTGATGTAGCTGGGGCTCTCTATCACATATGGATCCTCAGTAATTCTACTCTGGATTCCAGGTCAACACACTCACTCAGATTTATAGCTTGCAAACCCCCATTAATGAATTACTTTTACCACCCAACCACACAAGTTCAAAACTAAAGATATTTAATCAAACAATACAGTAAGATGACAAGAATAGATTCCCTCCATGCATATGTAGTGTACACTCTAGCACAAATTAACACACTACCATTGGGGAACAGCAAGCACACAGAGAACATATATGATCAGGCAACACACATAGAGGAAACACATGTAGCCAGGAAACGTGGGGAAGAGGCACTGTCCAGAAATCCACCTGCCAAGGACATACAGATAGAAGGTACACATGTGGCAAATACACTTGTATGGTGCTGTCCTGTTTCTCCTAAACATATCTTTGGGACTCTACCTCCCCTCTTACTTCCAATTTAGGAGCTGTGTAGGAGGCTAGCTGGGATATGAGGTCAACCTTATTTCCAAGATCCTTATTGACATTTAAATGAAGCTAGAGATAAGAAAAAAAGCTAGGAGAAGCAGACAAGATCCATGTTCTAGCCTTTATTATGTACATTAAAAAGAAAGAAAAAAAAACAACCTATGATCTTTCATGGTTAAATACAAACCTTCCTGCTCTTCTTATGTTTCATAGTATAGGATCGTCACATTTTAGAGCTCTAAGAAACCTGAGCTATCATCTAGATCAACTTTATTTTACACATGTGGAAATGAGGCCTGGAAAGGTGTTAATTATGCAAGTCATATTACGTAGTGGCAGATTTAGGAATAAAATTCATATTTTTCTGACTTATTCCAGTGCTCTGTTGGCTTCACTATTTATGGTAACTCTGAATTTTGTTAAACCAAGACCCCACAAAATGATGCTCGGGTTAATATTCAAATAAAAAATAATTATTTTGAATACCTTGGATTTTCATTCTCTGCACCTATATTTTAGTAAGTTTCCTGTTTACTTCTAACATGGTGATTTCTTTGTAGAAGTTTGGAGGTTTTTTAATTTTGAGGTCACTTTTATTTATAGTACTTTCATATACTACAAGGAATTATGGGGAGATGCATATCATCATGTTCTCTGTGTGATAAAATAGGATGAGATAACACTTATATGAAACGTAATATTATGCCATACTGCTGTGAATAAATATTCTTCTAACACCTATGTGTGCTCAATACCAAAAATACAGATTATAACTTAAAAATTCAGACAATCACCTGGGCATCTCCAAGTAGGAAGTTTGGTGTTAAACTGAAGATATAAACCAAGATTTCATGTTTTGTATGATGTTTCACAAAAATCTTACTCTTCTGTCTTATCATGATATAGATGTGTTTCTGGGTTCTGAAAACATGTGACAACAAAGTGCGAATTTCTACTAAACTAGAAAGGCTTTAAAAAAAATTCCCCAGGTGCTTGGAGGCAGCTAGACGGCTCAGTGGATAGAGCATGCTTAGAGTCAGGAAGACCTGAGTTCAATTCCAGCCTCAGATGCTTACCAGCTGTGTGACCTTGGGCAAGTCACTTAACCTCCGTTTGTCTGGGAGGCAGATAGGTGGCTCAGTAAATAGAGTGCTGGGTCTAGAGTCAGGAGGACCTGAGCTTAAATCTAGCCTCAGACACTTACTAGCTGTGTAACCTTAGGCAAGTCACTTAACCTCCACTGGAAAAGGAAATGGCAAACCACTACTGTACCTTTGCCAAGAAAACCCCATGGACAAGACTGAACAACAGGTGTGGATGGATAGAATATATCCATTAGGAATCAGAAAGGCCTGAGTTTAAATCCTGCCTCTGACACTTACTAGTTATATAGTCCTGGGCAAGTCACTTTCTCAGCCTCAGTTTCTGCATCATTAAAATGGGAATAATAATAGCACCTAATTCATAGTGTCTTTGTAACAATCAAATGAGATAACATGTAAATAGTTTTGCAAAACTTAAAGTGTTATATAAATTCATTCATTCATTCATTCATTCATTCATTCATTCATTCATTCATTCATTCATTCATTTGAATGTACTCCAGGGTCCAGCCAAACTGGCTTATTTGCCATTTTTCATACTTGACAACTTACCTCTTGAAAATACTTAAAAATAATTAATTGATATTTAAGAAATATCAGCAGGCTTTTTGGCACTGCCTAGAGGGAGGAATAAGCATTATACTTAAACAAAATATCATTAGTCCTCAAAGTGTAAGGAATAAGGTCTCTCCCTCCACCATTCTCAGTGGTTCTTTATAAGTATCCACATTGTTGTCTGTGTGAAAATTTTAGATGGTGTAAACTGTTATGACATCTCCCACCTCCCACCATCCTCTATGTCTGAAATGTACTTCCTTCTCACCTGTCTTCTGCATAATGCCTTTCCTTATTCCCCAATTGCTAGTGCTCCTCAAAATTATCTTACATTTATTTTGTCCATAGTTTGTAATTTTTACATATTTGTGTTCCTCACCCCACACCTGCCAAAAAGGCATGCTCCTTGATAATATTATTTTTCTCTTTTTATCCTCTAGCACAATGCATGGCACATGGCAAGTGTCTAATAAATGCTTGTTATTTATCAATCCAGACACTGACTGTATCTGTTATCCAAGGGCCACCTGGCTAACTACAGTGAGACTCATCGTCCATGACAAAGCAGACCATTAAGTGATGAATTGTTTTGGATGTGGTGACTGAAGAAAGAAAAGATTGCACCCTTTTCCCACAACCACAGAGATGTTAACAGATATGTAGGAAAGGAGATGGATGTTAAGGATCACACACTTGAACCATCTGTAAACATTAATTTTACCAGTGGTATTTACAATGTATAAGGTGTTGATGGAGTTTGTGTGGTATTCAAGGAAGACTAGCACCTCTGGTGTGGGGGCTTGCTATGGCCTTTTCAGGGCTGCACATCCACCTTTGCCATCTACCTCTCACCCAACTCTCACCTGTGCCACCAAGAAGCTGTAGCAGCCACACCCCACTAAACTGTCTTGGCAGATGGGCTACACCAGATTGAGGGTGACTAGCAGGCCTCAAACCTATCGGTGAGTTAGAGGGGTATCTACCCCAAGCATGTGAAGACTTCTCCCAATGGAATGGGCAGATGGGAACAATTTGTTCCAACTGCCATGAAAGCAGATGAAGCAGGTGCTGTGGAGCACTTTGAGCTTGATCGAACATCAAAGACACCAAAGTCATCCACTGAATCCTGGGCCATCAGCAGTGGTCCTGACTTTTATCCTGCCACTAGATTTTCATGACTCTGGAAAAGGTACTTTATGACTTGGTGAAAATCTGCCTCAATTAAATCCAATTCACAAGCAAGTCAAGACATCACTCTGATATCATTGATCTTTTTCCAAAACAAAAGACAAACAAGGTGATGATACTTGGATAAGAAGTATATAGGAAAATGAGGCACAGTTGCTAATAGTATTGGTGGAGAGAATATCCAAGGATTCAAATTATGTTGATTTCACAACCTTGCTTTGCATTATATTTTACTAGTTGTTATATTCTTTTCTCTGGCCTCCAATTTGACATACAATAGAGGGAAAATTAGGTATGGAAGGAAAAGACTCTGAAAGCATATCTATTGTTTCTCCATTTTTGAAGAGGAGCAATGACACCATGGGGAAATGTCTTGACTCCTGAGTGATTTGGACTCCTGAGTGGGGCAGGATTGCACAAAGGCATCAGCCTTACTCTCTCTTCCAGAGTTATTGAAGTGCAGTGGCAAGACAAAAGGCAGGTTGACTAACAGTGGCCTGGGATGTAGTGAATGACCTTGAACATGTTTATAATGATAAAATGAAGCAGATCCAAGTGAATGGATATGCTGAAGAAATGTTTCACCATCCCTGATTCCCCCACAAAATACTTCATTAGAAGGAGACCTGAAACATCTGAATTATTGCTTCGACTCTCCATGACTTGGTATTGTATAGGCCAAGTTTCAGATTCTGGAGAATTTTCACTATGCAAATCTTTTTATGCATAGTACTTTTTTCCCCTCTGTAGTTTGAAATACCATCCTTGGAAAACCCACGATTATTTACATAACACAAGCTATTGTTTGAAGTGCAAAGCAGGTCAAAGTTTTGTTCCTGGAGATTAATCACTGCAGTCTAGTTTATATTATAATAATTTCATTTATTTCAATATAGTTTGTTTTCTGAATTCTCATGGGCTTCCATGTAAAAGTGACAAATCCATTTATTTCTGGTATAACAGATAATGTAATCAATGACCTTGCAAACAGGATTTCTTAAAAAAAAAACTAGAGGAAAAACAGAAACAGAAACATTTCTATTTATAATGCAGTTAACCAGCTCAGCCTGTAGCTGTGCAGTAAATCCTCCCTGGACTTGACTATAACGAACTGTTCAGGGTTCTTGTAGTGTTGGATTTTCACTTGGACCTTCATCTCTGAGAGCCTAAGAGTGGACAGAAGTTTGAACTAAGAAAACTGCATTCTAACCTCAGCAAGAGCCAGGGGACTCTGCTTTACTCTGTGCCAGCCTCACCAACACAAATCCTAAATATCAATTGCCCATAGCAATGTGCTGGGTAAGAGAGTTTGTGCCATATATATTGTTCACATTGACAGTGATGTAGCCCATTGAGGACCTCGATAATAAATACAGAGGGACAGGTCTCATTCTTTATACTTAGAGTACTATATTTTATTTAAACACAATACTTTCTAATGCTTTTCTTCTTTCTAAGGAGCCCCGAAAAGCCTATTGGTCCCTAAAGACCAGCGAATTATTTTTACATATTTTCAAGAGATGGGACAGTGTTAGAGATGGGGGGAATCAGTCAGTCAGCCAATTAGCATTTATTAAGCAATTAATTTGTGTTAGTCATTGTGTTAAGTGCTGGGGATACAAAGAAAGAAAGTAAAAAACAGTCTGCTTTGAAGGAGCTCAATCTAATGGGAGAGATGTCTTCGATTCCATTTTGCAATCATGTTATGGAGTTGTTAGGATTTATTTTGGTTTTGCTATTTTAAAAATCTTTTTACAGTAGAGCAGATTTGCTGTTGAAAAGCACACATGATGCTACAGAGAAAATAATACTACAAACATTTGTGTTTGAGCAGGAAAATATTCTGGTAGTGTTAGTTTACTGGTTTAAGTGTCAAGGACAGCACTGGTTATCAGTGTTCCTACTGGTAGGCTGCATTTTTTTTTTTTTTGGGAAAGGAAGGGTCTGCTGAGATTGTGGGAGTTTATGGGTGGGTAGGGAAAGCTGTGGATAATCCCTGCTTTCTGAAACCCAAACTAAGGGGAAAGGAGGGCTTCTCAAGATTCCTCTAGGCTAGTGGGTCTTAACCTTTTTTTTTGTGGCATGGACCCCTTCGGTAGTCTGGTGCAGTCTGTGGACCCTTTTTCAAAAGAACGTTTTAAAATGCATAAAATGCATAAAAATTAGGATTGCGGAGGAAACTAATTATATGAACATAATTAACAAAATATTCACAAAGCAAGTCCCGCAGATCCCAGGTTGAGAAACCCTGCGCAGGATACCTGACCTTCCTACACCCACGTTGTTACAGGGGGCAAAATGTCTGGGCAAAGAAGTGACACTACCAGACTTCAGGCCAAGTCCTTTTTAGAGAGGAGGAGGCAATCTGCGTGACTCTTTCCCATCCTTCCTACCCAAGTCAAACCTCTTTACCCAGCTGCTTATTCTCAGAGCTTATGCCCGTGGCTTGGGGGCTGCGTTTGAACCACCCCAAGGGGAGCTTTGCAGAGGCGAATATGGACTGAGCACCACAGGGAAGAATTCCTAGGTTTCCTCTCCCCCTCTTTCGGACGAGATGTATCCAGGGTTCCTCATCTGACTAGCTGTTTTCCTTTCATTTTTACCTAAAGATTTTAGCTTTTAGTGTTTCCCTGTTGAGAGAGGAGAGCCTTAGGGGAGTGAAGGGTAGGACTGGGGTGGGGTGGGGTGGGGTGGGGTGGGGAATAGGAGTGCAGGGAGTGGGGCAGAGAGGAACCGGGAGTCTCATCCTCTCTTGTTTTTACCTTTGGAAATAGATTTTAAGACTAGTTGCTCGTGTTTGAATGGAAGCGTCCTGGCAGTGCGGGAGATGAGATGCACCTGGGTGAAGAGTTCTGTCAAATACCATAGCTACTGGGCTGAAGCCCCCTTCTGCTTCTCTCCTCCTCCGGACCTTAGCCAGCAGGATCCAGGCTGCAGTCACTGGTCCTGCCAACCCGCTTCCCGCCCCTCCTCCCTCGCTCCCAGCATTAGCTCCAGAAAGAAGGAAACGCCGCACTCGGAGCCTCTTGAACCGGTCCCCCTACTCTCTTCCTCCGCCGCTCCGCCCCGCCCCCACCGCCCCCAGCCTGCCCTCCCTCACCATCAGTCCAACACGCGCAGCCTGGGACGCAGCCAATAAGGCCCTCCGCCCCTCCCCAGCCCCCAGCTTCGGTCTTCCCTGCTCAGCAGTGCACAGGGGGCCCAGATGACGCGCGGCCCCAGCCCGGACCAATCAGGGCTCGCCAGTGTCTGCGCCCCGCACGCCTTCCTCTAGCTTTAAGAATGGGAGAGCGCGCGCGCTGAGTCTGACAGGAGAGCATCGCTCAGCGCCCAGCAGATACAAGTCCAGCCTAGCCGCTTTCGAGAGCAAACAAGTAGCCCGCGCAGGAGTGTGAGCTTCGGAGCTTCGTCTTTTCGAGGAGTTTGTCTTCTCAGTTGGAGGGAAGGGACAAGTCGCTTGGAGGAGGGGAAGCTTAGGACCTTTTTGGTGTTTCTGGAAGATTTTGCAAAAGCCTTTACTCCAACGCGAAGTGGTGCCCTGGAGTACAGCGGGTCTGTGGCCAACTTCTTCATCTCCTTTCCCTCTCTTCCCCCGATGCTAAGCCACATCACAGTGGGCTTCCTAGAAGTTTGAGCTCCCCACTCAGTGGGATCAGGCAGGATGCTGGCGCTGCTGGCTACAGGCATAGTGTTCTTGGTGGTCTCCAGGGATGGGTGCGGGGTCGGCGTGCGGAGTCAGGAGAGCCCGGCGACGCCCGGGAGCCGTTTCGTGTGCACCTCACTGCCCCTGGACGCCACTAGCGCGGGCTGTCCACTCCCAGCAGTCCCTATTCAGGGCGGTGCGCTGACTCCGGAAGAGGAGCTCAAGGCTACCGTGTTGCAGCTGCGGGAGACCATCCTGCAGCAGAAGGAAACCATTGGCAACCAGCGGGAGACTATCCGCGAACTGACCGGCAAGCTGACCCGCTGTGAGAGTCTGGCGGGCGGTGCAGACGGCAAGTCCGCCCCTGGAGGAAGGAGTACGGCAAAACTGGAACCGGCAAGGATACCATGGGCGACCTTCCCCGAGACCCTGGCCAAGTCATTGACCAACTGAGCCGGACCATGCAGAGCCTGAAGGACAGGCTGGAAGCCCTCGAGGTATCAAGAGTTAGGGATGGGGGCGGTACCCTGCGGGATGTTAGCTAGCCTGGGCTGGGAATGTTGGAGGGAGAGAAGAGGAAGGTTCCCAGAGCTCAGCCGCGGAGCGGATGGGGAATTGGGATCTTTACCTTCCACTAGAGAGACTAGTTTCCAGGTGCTAAATCCCCCGAAGGTTTCCTATGGCCTGAGCTTGAGGGAAGGGTAGTGACGGAGCGGAGATGGAGAAAGGGCGGTGTAGGTGAGGTCCACGGCAGCGTGGATGAGATTAATTGTGTACGTGTTGGGTTATATATATAGTGCATTTGTATGTGCAGCTAACTTAGAATGCTCGTCTTGTTAACCTGCTTGTGTGACAGGGAGACAAGACACTGAAGGGAAGGAGAAAGAGGAAAAAGGGGAAAAGGGAATGGACAAGAGAAGGAAAGAGATAAAAGGGGGAGAGGTGAAAAGGGGGGAGAGAAGAGAACAAGAACGACATGGAAAAGGGAGTGGAGAGATAGGGAAAGGGAATACAGATAGGCTAATGGGGAAGAGAGATGAAGAAGGGAACGAGAGATAGGTCAAAGGGGAGTATGGGTGGGAAAAAGGATAAAGGGAGAAAGAAAGGGAAGGGAAGAAAGAGGGGAAACGAGAGACAAAGACAGAAAGACGGAAGGACACGTAGAAAAACAGAGGTTCCTAAATGAAAATAGGGCCGAACAAATTGTTATTTGTACAGTTTGGGGGCGGATCGGAGAGGGGGAAACTCTCAGTTCTTGGCTGCGGATCCGTAAATCTACTCTCGCCTCCTAGCTGCCATTCTGAAGTTACATTTGGTTCTCCAAATAGTGGTTGTGAGAAAACTCTTCTGTTTCCTCTCTGCCCCTTCCCCATTCTCTGATCCCAGAATTCCAATAGGTCAAATATTCTTCTCACTGTTCTTCTTGAAAGGAAAGAGTTAATATTCAGTTCCCTACTCTTACCGTGATAATGGGAGTATCTTGTTTTGTTTCCTAGAGACTCTAGTGCTTGAATGTCAAATGCTTTTCTTGAAAATACCAAAACAAAATATATTTTGAATTTTTTCCTGGGTTGAGGGATTTAGTATATGTTTCTGGGTTTCCTTTTTAAAAACATTCCTTGATCTCTCCTATCTGAGCCCAGACTCTCCTCTTGGTTTGTGATACTGACATGTGGAATCATATGACATTGGCATATGGTGTATCCTTTAATAGAGCAGTAGAGGGCTGGAACAGAAGTGGTAAAAAAAAAAGATATTTCAGAAATATGTGAAAATGTGTGTCTGTGTTACTTCACACACTTCACACTGTACTTACTAAAATTAAATTGGAAGGTCTTATGAATGTACCTACCATGAATGGGCTGCCAAGTCTGGTATTGCTAAGAGAAATCCAAGCAGAAAGGAAATTATCTCATTAATTTCAAAGGAAATGAATGCTAAAATGTTGTGAAATTTAACAAGTAATTTGAAGGTGTGATTCTTGATTGCTGAGGAGGGAGAGAAGTCATATCCAATCTTGTTGAAGAAATTATCCCTTAATCTTCAGAGTACTTTTGAACTTTTATGGAAGAAAAAAAGCCTTTGGTCTCTAATTTGACCTGAATTTGTCAGGGAATTTGTCTCAAGTTTGTAGGAATTGAAGTTTTCTGCATTTCAGAATAAATAGAAAATTATTGACAAAATTTCTCTATCAGCTACACATAAGGTTCAAATTACAAACAATAATTAGCATAAAATCACTTCAGAGGTTTCTGTTATAATGTCCAAATACAATAGTAATTGCAGATATTCAACACATCACTTAATGATGGTAGAGAAATCAGTACAAATAAAGATTCAGATTCTTAATAACATTTAAAATATTAATTTCCAGAACTTAAAACATTTCAAATTACAAATGTTTACTTGATGCCTATTCATCTACTTTTGTACAGTATTAGAGATTTAGGTCTGTTGTTATAATTTCTGTATTAATTTTGAGTGAGAATTTTGATTAACAGTTTAAATAGTCATTACTTCGGGGCAGCTAGGTGATGAAGTGGATAGAGCACCGGCCCTGGATTCAGGAGGACCTGAGTTCAAATCCAGCCTCAGACACATAACACTTACTAGCTGTGTGACCCTGGGCAAGTCACTTAACCCCACCTCCTAGCCAAAAAAAAAATCATTACTTCTTTTTTTATGGGGGGGCAGGGAGAGAAGGGACAATTACTCTCCTAAGAGATTGTGGTAAGCTACAACAATTGGTTAGAAGTTTACATATTTAGTGAGGGAAAACCCCCCCCCCCAACTTTTGCAAGAGATAAAGAGGTTCATGAATTTCAAATATTGTAGCAAAAAAAAAATCCTACTCTAGTAAAAGTCATTTTCAACAGAGCATAAGTAAATGATTTCCTTCCCACTGTTGGTATAATTTAATGCTTATGTTTTGGAAACTCTTCTCCCTAGTGGTTGTGCCATTGGATCTAGATTTCACAGTTTTTCTTTTGAACTGGTATAAATACTTCTTTCTCTCCCTCTCTTTCTTTCTCTTAAAGCACCAACTACATGTCAATGTGTCATATGCAGTTCTGCCTAATGACTTTCGAGAGATGCTTCAGAGGAGGCTTGGGGAGCTGGAACGCCAGCTTTTAAGCAAAGTGGCTGAACTTGAGGATGAGAAATCTTTGCTTCATAATGAGACTTCAGCTCATCGACAGAAAACAGAGACAGCATTGAATGCACTCCTGGAAAGAGTTTCTGAGCTAGAAAGAGGTAACTGTTTTTGTTTTTGCATCTCTTTCTTTCTTAGTACTTAACAGATCAATCGGTTCATACACATTAGGATTTGGAGCTTGGATATTATCATCTAATTTAGACCTTAGCGCTTATCTCACCTGACTCCTTCATTTTGCAGGTAAGGAACCTGAGTTCTAGAAAGGAGAAGTGACTTGACTAAGGCATTGTTGTGGAGTCCTTTCGGTCATGTCCAACTCCTTGTGACCCTATCTTGGGGTTTTCTTAGCAAAGATACTGAAGTAGTTTCCTATTTCCTTCTCCAGCTCATTTTTATAGATGAGGAAATAGAGACAAGCAAGGTTATATGACTTGCCCAGGGTCACTTATCTAGTAAGTGTCTGAGGCCAGATTTGAACTCAGGAAGATGAGTCTTCCTGATTCCAATCCACTTGCCACCTAGCTGCCCAAGTTAATTTTGCCTAAGTTGTTATTCTAGGAAATTGTATAGAGACAGGGAAGTTCTGAAGTCCTTGAAGGCCATCTTTGACCAACATGGTCATCTTTGTAACTTTAGGCATTCAGTAAAGATTTTTTTGAATTTATGAATGTGCTAGCTAGAATCTTTGCCACCATCTTTAGTAACTAAATTGCTCAGAATGCTGAAAATCATTTAACTTTTAAAGTTGGAGAAGATATAGCTGTCTCTCTCCAGTTAGGTGGCAAAGCAGATAGAGCACAGGGTCTGGAGTCAAGAAGATGTGAGTTCAAATCTGACATCAGATACTTACTAGCTTTATGACTCTGGGCAAGTCACTTAACCTCTACTTGCCTCAGTTTCCTCATCTGTAAAAAGGAGGGTAATAATAGAAATTACCTCCTCCTACTTCCCAGGATTGTTTTGAGGATAAAATGGGACGACCTTTGTAAAACTCTTTGTAAACCTTAAAACTCTATACAAATGCTAGCTGTAATTATTATAACAATATTATAATCATATTATTAATATATTAAATATATAATATAGTTATTACATAATTATTATAATTATACATGTGATATAATATATAATAATTATATAATGATTATATGATAATGATAATTATTATCTAACCCAACCCATACTTGAACAAAAATATCTTCTATAACATCTCTGACAAATTGATATTCTATTTTACTGTTAGGTAGCTCCAGTTATCAGGAGCCTACATCTCCTTCTTTGCTACTTCAGTTCATAATCCCTCTTCCCAATGACAGCCTTCCAGATACCTGAAGATATCTCTCATGTTCACCCCTCCTTCATCCAAGTCTTCTCTTCTGGAGGCTTAATATCCTCAATTCCTTTCAGCCAATTTTTCCTCACATGCTAGGATCCAAAGATCCCCTTACTTTCCACTTTCTCTGGGTATTCTTCAAGTTCTATCTCTCTTTCTATGTTCTCTCTCTCTCTCTTTTTAAAAGCACATTTAGCAAGTGTCTTATTTGTTAGAACAAAAGTTCTGGATTCTGGAATCTTGGGAGATTCCCAACCCTGTCCTCTGTTTTACTTGGGAGCTCTTAGGTGAATCAATAGACTTCTGTATCTTCCAGAAATGATGAACCTGTTCACACCCCCTGGCATAAGATATAATATTTGTTATCCTTCACCTGGGACAGCTAGGTGGTGCAATGGATCTCTAGAGCACTGGGCTTGGAATCAGGAAGACTATCTTCATGAGTTCAAATCCAGCCTCAAGTCACTTAACCCATTTGCTCAGTTCTTCATCTGTAAAATGATATGGAGAAGGCAATGGCAAACCACTCTAGTGTCTTTGCCAAGAAAACCCCAAATGGGGTCATGAAGAGTTGGACATGGGGCAGCTAGGCATGCAGTGGATAGAGCACCAGTCCTGGATTCAGGAAGACCAGAGTTCAAATCCAGCCTCAGACACATAACACTTACTAGCTGTGTGACCGTGGGCAAGTCACTTGAGACCCCATTGCCTAGCCAAAAAAAAAAAAGAGTTGGACATGACTGAAACTACACAATAAACATCCTTCACCATTAACATCACTGACATTGTAAACAGTGGTATAAGATGGGCCATATTCTTGGAAAGGTGAGTGTAGACATGCTTTCTACTTCTTTTTCACTAAAAGTAGAACATATGGACACATGAAATTATGGATAATATGTATTAGACTTATTGATGGCTGGTTTTAACTTTTGAAAGGGATTGGTCAATATTTGATGTGTTCTTAGCTCTTGTAACAATGATCACCCAAGATTTTCTGATTCCATGACAGTTTACAGCCTTAGGGGCATATCACTCTTTACACAATAAGCTTATTGCCCCTCCCACCAAAATGAGTGTCTATTGGATTTTTGTAGTCTCATCTTAAATGTACTAAAGCATTACTATTTAAAGAAAGTTTATGATGAAGTGAAGTGACAACTTACCTCCTAATTTATCTTTTGTGTGATTCAGAATTTCCAATGAGTTTTCTCAAAATGAAGTATGCCTGTATAAAAAAGCTTAAACTACCTGTCTTCCAATAAATGAAAATTTTACTTTATTTAGAAATGTCTAGTTGAGAATAAAAGGGTTTAGAAAATGAACTCTGATAATAATAATGACCAAGGAGAATGACCCCTAGAGAAAGAGTTAAGAAAATGCACTTTCCCTCATCTCTCTTCTTATGCAGAGGTAGGAGACTGAGTGCAAAATACTGCATTTCCTGTGAGGCTTGATTGATATGGCTGGTTTTGTTTTGCTGAATTACTTTTTCTTTTTTCATTCTTTGTTACAAGGGATGGCATACTAGGTAGGGGAATGAGGAAGGAAAGATTCAGAAAAGAAAGTGATGTAAAAACCAAAAGATGCCAATAAATTTTTTTTTGGAAATAATATAAGAATAACAAAAAGAAAATAAAGGAAGTTTAAGGGGAGATGACGATAGTGTAAAAGTAATGATAAGACACAATTCATAAAAGAAGACAAAGGGGTATACGGGAGCCATAAGAGGAGAGTAAGTAGTTTGTTGGAAAAGCCCCGGTGGGGAGACCAGGAATTCAGGCAAGTATTCTATCATATCTTCTGTTTTGGCATAAATTATTAGTTCAACTGAGGTCAGAGTGTTGTGTTTTGTTTTTTGACCTGACATACCCATATACATGCCCATCTTTTTCTACCTTTCTATCTTCCTACCCTATAGAATTGCCTGGATAGAGAATATGCCACCCCCCTACCCCAATGACAACAAAACCCAAAAAACAACAACCCATGGTGAGAGATCCCAAAGCAATCAAGCACTTAAGTTCCCAGAGAGTCTAATCAAACTAATTTCTCTTCGCTGGAACTCCTGCTCCATCTGTGACAACATTTAGGGCAAACTGAGTACAGGATCCTCTGTGGAGAGAGCCTGGAGCCACAGATGTGACTAAATCGTTTTCTCTCTGTTCCCCTTTCCTTCTGTCTGCTGGCCACCTGCAGCTTCTGATGTATCTGGCTGACCTTTTAATTTCTTAATTGGCCTTCAGTAGATTTCTTTTGGACTCATAAGATTATTGTAGTTACATAAAAGGTACTGGCTATCATATTATTCATAACACCCCACCCCTAGCTGCTCCCAGCTCTAATTAAGCCTGTTGTCACTAAATTACTGATATTTCAGATGGTGAGTCTTATTAAATTAGGCAGTCTACCCACCCGCTAGGGCAGGAAGAATAATTTCTTTTTACTAGATGGCAATATCTTCGTTAAGAACATAATCATTTGCCCTTTGCTGCTAAAAAACAATCTAAGGGTTACATGGAATTAGAGAATATTGGTTCTGTGGGGGACCCTTCCCCCTTAAAAATGATAGGAGTAGGAGTAGACCTGTGATTTCTTTGACACAGGCAACTCCAAGGTGAGGAAACTCCTTTTACTGAGGCAAGTGAGCACCTTCTCTGTAACTTAGAGAGCTTCCTAGAGTTCTGAGATTAAGTGACTCATTCAGGGTCACACAACTCACATGGACCTGAAGGCAAACTTGAACCCAGGTTTTCCTGACTCAGGTCAGCTCAGAGAGCAGCTCTCTATCCACCATGTTAAAAAAAAAGTGTAATATACACACACACACACACACACACACACACACACACACACACACACACACACACACATATATATATACATATATACATATATATACACATATATACATATATATGTGTGTATATATATACACATATATATGTGTATATATGTATATATACACATATATACATACACACACATGCACATGTTATATACACACATATACATAAAATATATAAAACACACTGACATGTACATATGTGTATATTTAAAATTTAAGGCAATTAGGCGATGTAGTGAATAGAGTACTGGCCTATTGCCAGGAAACCCCGAGTTCAAATTTGACCTTTGATACTAGCTGTTTGACCTTGTACGAGATAACCTCTGCCTCAGTTTTCTCAATTGTAAAATGAGCATAATAATAATAATACCCACTTCCCAAGGTTGTTGTGAGGATCAAATAAGTTAATATTTATAAAGCACATAGGATAATACCCGGTAACTTGTAGGTGTTTAATAAATGCTTTTTTCCTTCTTCTCTTCATCTAAATCAAGAAATCAAGGTTGTCTGTTCTACTTTTTTCAGTCTTGTCTTAAACTAGCTTGGGGGAAAGTTACATCTTATTTCTCTGCCTGGATTTTTTTCACCTATAAAATCAAGTCAACACTCTCTATCTTGTCAAGGGCTTAGCAATATTTTGTGCCAAAAAAAAATGACTTGTGTAGGGATGTACCTCGCTTTAGGAAAAAGAGAAGGTGGTTCATTTATTTAACAAACATTGCTCGAGTGCCTACCATGTGCAAAGTCCTGATTCTTATATTGCTAAAGGCTTCTTTTGAGCAAGAACCAACCCTCCTGCTCTTGAGTGCTTGTTTACAGATCACTCAGTCTTCAGCAGGGTTTGGCAGCAGCTCAGATAGCAGGAGATGTTCCAATTTAGATCAATTAAAAGTGAAGATCATCTCCAAAAGGGTGATGTAAGTCAGTGGGGGAAAGAAGCCATTCTCCAAAATTCAGTTGATCTGTAAATTTCGGGAACATTGCTGTTACCTAAAGGCAGACTGACTTGTCTTATGGAACCCTAGTATCAATCAATTAATAAACATTTATTAAGTACCTACTATGTGACAGGCATATGGGGCAGGTACAATGGATACAGTGCCAGGCCTGGAGTTAGGAAGACTCATCTTCTTGAGTTCAAATCTGGCCTCAGACACTTACTAGCTGTGTGACTCTGGGCAAGTCATTTCACCCTGTTTGCCTCAGTTTCCTCATCTGTAAAATGAACTGGAGAAGGAAATGGCAAAATACTCCAGTATCTTTGCCAAGAAAACTCCAAATGGGTTCATGAATAGTCGAAAACAACTAAATAAGGATGTGCCAGGCACAGTGCTAGGCACAAAGGATCATAGATTTAGAACTGTTCTAAGTCTGTTTCCTTTTTGTTGGACCATTAGGATATAATGTATCAAAGTTTACTTAGTTGTGTAAGCTTCTCTCACAGCCCTATTCAGAAAATTATTGCTTAAGTACCTGGGTGGAGCCCCAGGAACTAGCAGCTGTTAGTATCTTCACCAAAGAATAGTTTATTCACTAAGCAACATCTGTACACCATCTCCTCTCACCCCAATGCCCAGGAAAGTTACACTTTTGGAACAAAAACTCATGAACTCTTAATCTTGTTAATTTGGAATTTGTGATAACTGGTTAGAGAGGTTATGCTTTCTTTTTTCTTTTTCTTAGAAAAAAAGAGAATTTGGTAAATAATTTAAAACAAAATTACAGTGTAAATAAGCAGCTTAAGATAAAACTATTTTTGAAACATTTTATTGATACCTTTTGTTTCTTTGTCTTTATTCCCAAATAAACTTACCCTTCCTCTACCCAGTGAGTCATCTTCCTGTGTGACAAAGGAATAAAAAAGAAGAGGGAAAAAATCAGTTTGGCAAAACTAGTCAATATACCTACTAAATCTGATGGTGTAAGCAACATTCTACTCCTATAACCTACCACATCTGCAAAGAAGTGAGTGAGGTACCATGGGACCCAGCTATACTCCTCCTCTTCTGATGATTACACAGAGTTCAGATGAAAGCAACCAGTTTTCCAATATTTTTCAAGCAGCTAGGTGGTGCAGTAGATAGAGTACTGGGAATGGAGTTAGGAAGAAGTGTGTTCAAATCCTGTCTCCGACATTTAGCTGTGTGGCAATGGGCAAATCACTTAGCCTCTATTTGCCTTACTTTCTTCATGTACAAGATGGGCATAATCATGGCACCTACCTCCCAGGGTTGTTGTGAAGGTCCAACGAGATGATAATCTAGAGTACTTAACACAATGCCTGACACACAGTAAGTGATGTACAAACATTAGCTAGTATTACTATTGAAGAAGCACTAGTTTATAGAAACCCTAGAGAATCAGATAATTTTACACTTGAGGGGGTCTTTAAAGATCATCTCCTGCAGTGCTTTTATTTTATAGATGAGGAAACTGAGACCCAGAGAAGAGTCATCTGCTTTGCTCAACCAAGATAACACAGCTAGTTAATAGCAGAGTAGGGACTAACACCTAGTGAATGTTCCATGTGGTAATCATTTATACCTGTATGGTGTAAGCTTTCATGCCCATTATTTTCTTTGATCTTCAATGAAATCCATCCTAGATGCTGATATTTCTGTTTATGGGTGGAGAAGTTGAGGCAGTGACCTGGTGAAATTAACTTGGGAGGAGGCTTTGTAGATATTATTCTCACCTGAGCAAGAAAGTAAATCTTTAATGTCTTTTGATTGGCAAGCTTTCTTTGACAGTGTGGTTTCTTTCTGTCCTTGAAAGTAATATTACTTTTTATAGATATTTTAAGAAGTAGTTTCCCAACCTCTAATTCAGACTGGCCTTCTCCCTCATTTAGTCCAAAGTATAGCAAAATCTCACAGCCCAGGGAACTTTTCACTAAACTGCTATGATAGTGTCTTCTTACATTTTTACAGTGCTCTGTAAGCTTTTGCATTCATTAACTCAATTAGCTGGAACTCTCAGTTAACTGGAAACTTCTCCTCCCTACCCCTTCTTTTAGAGCAAAAAGGGCTAAGTGCCTATTCATGATTTATTTTATTTATTTACTTATATTTGAATAAATGTTATTGATTTTTTTTGCTAGGCTAAATGACTTTATTTCCTTTAACTAATCCTAAGAATTGTTCTTATAATGGCTTCCAGTCCTCATGGCATCTTGGTCATCCTCTGGACACACTGTGGTTGTGAATAAATCTTTTAAAAGGTGTCACTCAGGATGGAATGTGATCCTCCAGATGTGGTCTGACTAGTTAAGAGAAGAATGATTCACTCACCTCACTTGTTCCACACACTCAACTTCTATCAATTCAGTTCCATATCTTACAAACCAGAGTGATTGAGAAATGAACTGTGTAAACTATGCTGTGAACTGAAAAGGTATCTTCCTTTTTCTACAACTCTAGGTAACAGTGCATTTAAGTCACCTGATGCGTTTAAAGTATCTCTTCCTCTTCGCACGAATTACTTATATGGAAAGATTAAGAAGACCCTCCCTGAACTGTATGCCTTTACCATATGCTTGTGGCTGAGGTCCAGTGCTTCCCCAGGCATTGGGACTCCATTTTCCTATGCTGTTTCTGGCCAGGCCAACGAGATTGTGCTAATTGAATGGGGCAATAATCCAATTGAATTGCTAATTAATGACAAGGTAAGACCTACTTATGATTTATTTTTATGTGCAATACAAGTAAAAGTTCATTCTGTGATGATAGAATATGTCTAAAATAAAACTTAAAAAGCATGAAACACATGTAAACTATCACAATAAGGAAGGGAAAAATAGCATTGTTAGAACAGTCCTATAGCTGGGCGTTCATCCATACCACCGTGCTAATAATCACCCAAAGCATCTCAGCCAAAACATGTTTATCCCAGCTTTCTCGCCTATCATGTTCAGAGGCCCTAGGTTCAAATCCCACCTTTGATGCTTGCTACCTTGTACAAGTCACTTTAAAACTCCCTAGGCCTCAGTTTTATCATCCGAAAAATGAGGAAGTTAGACTAAGTAGCTTGTAAGATTCCTTTCAGCCCTAGATCCTATGTAATAATAACAATGACAACTTTTGTCTCCTATCTACAAAAAAAGAAGTTACCAACCCGCTTTGGACAAAGCTGTTTTTATTCCATTAATGGAAATGAGTTTGCTCCATGTTCTCTCCCCTCTCTCTCCTCCACTTCACCTTTCTTCCTTTCCTCCATCCTAACTGTCTGTCTGACTAAAGTTAAGGTTACAGTCTGAAGACACAAAATAGAGCAAAGCTAACTGGCCTACATGGGAATGAAATCCCCAGTGCAGGTTCTTAACCAACTGAGCTAATCAGCCATAACAGTAATAGCTTGCATCAGGCTAGTGGTCTTCTCTGTTTACAAACTCTTGCTTGCCCTAGATTAGAAAAACTTAGCTCATTCTACACTGATCTATTTGGGTACATGTATGTGTATACACATAAAAATGACATAACGATTTCTATGTTGATTCATTATAGGAATAAATCTGACCTTGCATGTAATGTCAGATAGACTCTGAGAGCTGTCTTCTTAGTCAAGAAGCATTTATCAAGTGCTTACTGTGTGCTAGGCACTGTGTTAAGTGCTAAAGATACAAAGAAAGGCAAAAAAAAAATAGTCCCTGTTCTCAAGGAGTGTTCATTCTAACAGGGGATGCAGCACATAAATAATGAGTTACATAGAAGGTATGTACTGCGTAAATGGCATCTCAGCAGTGTAGGGTAGATGATGGTGATGGTGGTAGAGGACTGAGAAGGGCCTCCTGTGGAAGATGGGATTTGAGCTGAGCTGAAGAAGCTGGGAAAACTAGAGTGAGGTCACTAGTTCTTTGATTCAGGTAGAATTCATCCATTAGGTCCAGTCAACTCCTTAGAATACTAAGGCTCTTTGGAATGGAAGTAATTTTTGACTCTGCTTATTGTCTTACCTGAGCAATTTTGTGTGTTCTTGTGTGGAAGTGCATTTCCTTAAGTCTGAGATGTTATAGAATCTTTCCAATGTTATAGAATCTTTCCACTGTGTTCATTATTTCACAAGGCACCTTCTGGAGCAAGATATTAATTGTTTTCAAAATAACATCATTGGGTGCATTCAAATTCACAGTAGGACACAGGACCTTGTTTTCTTCTCAGTGTAGTCCTCTTGTAAACACCTAATCCCTGGGAGGATAGCACCTGAGGGTTGCTAGGAGACATACAGTAGCATTCAGATGCTTCATGGTCATGTTTGCTTGTTAAGAATAATTACAAAGATCCCTTGCTAATGTGTTTTATGGGTTGGAATTTACTTCCTTGAGTTAATTAGAGTTTAAAATCTCTACTTCCTCCCCTTAATTTAAAGGCCTTTTAGTCCATTACACCAATCATTTGTGCAGAAGGACCTTCAATATTTATTGTTTGCACACCCAGTTAGTTAGCTGTCTTTTCATTTGGAGCCTAAGATATAGTGCCAAGATATGGAACTCATAGGCAAGCTAGGGGATTCAGGCCAATGTTAGTAAAAAAAATTTTTTTTGGAACATTGAATACAGGGAAATTGTAAAAAGGAAACTGCTAGCAATTTTTGTAATGAATTTTACTAGAAAGGATGGCTTACTTAGAAAGGCCTAGTCAATGGCTCATGCCAAGTAAAATGACAGTCTTCTCTGGGCAGGCCATGCTTACTTTGGAGAGAGTATATCCTATCCACCATATACATCTCTACTCTCTTTCCTATAAGATAGAAAAGTGTTGTAAGTTTTGGGTCAGAAATCAAGGTGTCTAGAGGGAATCCTTAACGCTACCTTATATTTTTACATTGCTCTACCCTCTTAATATTCTTCAAGGTATAAGTTCATATTTTTTCCCTTGAAGCATTGCCTGTGAGGTGGATAGGGCAGACATTATTTCCATTTTTTGGATGAGGCAACCCAGACTCAAATGAGTCAAGTGATGTCTAAGCTGACACAGCTGGTTATTGGCAGAGTTAGTGCTAGAATCCAGAACTCTTGACTCCTGACCAGTGTGCTTTTTATGCCTAGCCTATATTCTTTCTTATTTGTCCTTCCTCATCTCCCTTGACCTCTTTTGAATCATAGTTGTATTGTAGACTCAGAACAGGACAGACATTATCGCAGATAAGACTTGATCAGTGTTCTACTCTTTAATCCTCTTTCTCTTCTTTTGTTTTTGTACAGGTGGCTCAGCTTCCTCTGTTCGTTAGTGATGGAAAGTGGCATCATATCTGTGTCACCTGGACTACGAGGGATGGGATGTGGGAAGCCTTTCAGGATGGAGAGAAACTTGGCACTGGGGAAA
This sequence comes from Phascolarctos cinereus, assembly GCF_003287225.1. Classification (NCBI taxonomy): domain Eukaryota; kingdom Metazoa; phylum Chordata; class Mammalia; order Diprotodontia; family Phascolarctidae; genus Phascolarctos; species Phascolarctos cinereus. Next base: position 212,953,164 of record NW_027555847.1, read on the forward strand.
ATCTTGCTCCTTGGCACCCAATTAAGCCTGGGGGAGTTCTGATTCTTGGACAAGAACAGGTGAGTGTAGACAGGAGCATTTCTTTCCTGAGGCAAAGATGTTGAACAAGGGAAATTAGGAATTCAGCTATAGTTATTATTATTTCAAGCTCTCAGTAACATGTCAGGGGTTGTGTTGATGGTGGCCTGTCATTTCTTCTATTTTAATCTCCAGGGAACCTGGGTATAATTGACATTTAGCATGCTATGAGGATCTCATTAAACACTCAGTGCATTAAAAGATAAAAAGTGTAAATACTTTAATAGCAAAATAAACTTTTGATGTTAATGATATTTCTACCTAAGTTGTGCCAAATGTCTTGCATTTGGCACATTTTCAATGGCATGTCACTATAAAATGCCTCTACAGGAGCAGAATAATTGAATTGGTCGAATTTAAAGGCATCTAAAAATTAGTCCAGTTTGGCACTTGGGTCAAATTTCTTTTTTGATGTGTTGTTACTTGTTCTTTGAAACTATTTTTTTGTTTCCTGCAATATAGTGAAATCTAGTATAATCTCTCTGGTTTTGTGTCCTAATATTAGTGGAAAATTATAATTTTTTTCTTTTAAAAAAAGACATATGTATGCTTCACATTTGTTGGGGGGTTTTTTAAAATTAAGATTTTTTTTTTTCAATTAACAAGAGTTTATTTTCTCTCCTAATTTCTTTCCCTTACTGGAAAAAAGAAAAAAGAAAAACAAAATTCTTGTAATAAATATACAAATCAAGCAAAACAAATCCCAATATTCGCCATGCCCAGAATATAGGTTGCATTTTAACACCCGGAGTCCATCACTTTTCTATCAGAAGATAGGTAGCATGCTGTTTACTGGTCCTATAGGATTGTAGTTCATTATTATATTCATCAGAGATCTTAAGTCTTTCAAAGCTGTTTCTCTTTATGATTCTATCTTTCTATAGCATGTACTTCACACATTTGGGGTTTAGGAGCCCCACAGAGATTCTTTTCATGTCATAAAACTAATACCCACAATAGCCTGCTAACAATTTTCCCAGCCTTCAGTCTCACCACACTCCCCATTTTACTTCTGAATCCATCTTGCACCCACTGTCAGAAAACCTCTTAAAATACCACTCTTATCATTTCTCTCCTTACTCAGAAATATCTAATAGCTTCATGCCTACAGGGGCAAGTTCAAGCAACTTAGGTTGATGGTTGAAGATATTCCATTATTTTCTCTTACTCTTCCTATCCAATTTTGTCTCCTACTGCTTTCTAATGAAAACACTCTGCTTTAACCAGATCTGTCTCCCTGTTGCCCCCTAAACATATGTCCATTAGACTGTTTATCCTGCTTCTTCTTTTGCATATGCAAATTCTACTGCTCTTTCAATGTGGTGGTCAATGTCCATATCCTTCGGAGGATGGCTGCTCTGCTTCCCTCTTTCCCTCTTTGAATGTCTCTAGCACAAACTGTTGACACATCTCATTCTAATACTAAGATAGTCCCCTCAAGGGACTTACAGTCTAATGAGAGAGGAAACATATGAAGGGGAGTGGTGGCCAGGGATGGGCATTTCACTATTCATTCTATCTGTGAATATTCCATTCAGTGGAGTGACTTGATTATAGTTCATGAGTTCAGAACTGTGGGGATGGAGAAAGGAAGAGGAAGGGGTAGTACAGAGCCAAGAGCCATATCATATAAGGTAGACTATCATTGAAGAAGGGAGATATCAGTAGACTTGTTATAGAAGGCTTAACAAAGAAGGTTGGACGTAAGCTGAACTGGGTTGATTAATTCACTGACAATTGCCCTGAAAATTATGGCAATAACTAATCTCATCATACTCAGAATTTTTATCTTGAAAAACGTGTTATAGATGAATATATGTATATATGCATATATGCACACACACATACACACACACACACACACACACACACACACATATATATATATATATATAAACATATATGTATGTGTATACACACACACATACCACTTTTCAACAACCCCAGAATACTTGCTTGTAACAAAATTTAGTTGCAAAACACAGACCAACATATTGCCCATGTCCTTTCTGTCAAGAAGGGGAAAGCACACTTTATTGCCAGTCCTCTGAAGTCAAGATAGGTGACTACATTGATTAGGGTCCTGATGTCTTTCATTGTGGCTTTTCTTTTTCATTGTTGATGTCATTGTATGAACGTTCTCCTGGTTCTGCTCACTTTTCATTGCATTCATTCATGCAAGTCTTCTTGAGTTTCTCTGAATTCTTTCTAATGGCGCTTCTTACTGTGCAACAGCAGTATAATATATTATTATGCCACAATTTATTCAGCTATTCCCCAACTGATGGTTAGCTTTCCTTTTTTAAATGCCTCAGATCAAGGGAAAGTTCGGCCTTACAGGGAGGCAGCATCGTACATTGTCTAGGATGATTGTCCGACTGTATTTCTACCAATACTCGTGTAAGAGTTTGCTTTGGCTGGATATACCTGGCTTGATCACAGAAATACACAATGCAGGGCTGATGAATTGTGACAAACATCAGCAGATGTGCTTCTGGAATCTGTTTGTACTTTACTTGCCTAGTGACATTCATTTTTTCAGGGCCATTAGCACTTACATGAGCTGCTTTTTGTATTTGTTTTTTGGTTAAAAGCTATTTGGAATGAGATATGAGTTAGATGACCTTGGAAGGCATTAGCTAAAGCTGTGGCAGGAACAGCTCTAATCTCACGAGCTTTATATATATTTTTTTCCAGTGAAGTATGCTGCACATATATCTTAACATGTTATGTATTCAGAGATGTGTTTGTGCCATTGTTAGGAGCTCCTCTTGTCCCTGGAACTAGATCTTGAGTTTTGACAAGTCATTTTTAATGGTGTTAAAGAAAGTCATCCTGGTGTCAAGGGAAGAGTACTGCCCTGGGAATTAGGAAACCTTAGTTCTAATAATGGCTCTGTGACTTGCCGGCTGTGTGATCCCAGGCAAGTTGCTTTGCTTTGGTTTTCTAGCTGTCAGTTGCCTCATCTATTAAATGAGGACGTTGGATTCTATGATGTTTACTAGATTGTAAACTCCATAAGGGCAGGGGCCCATGTCTTATTTATACTTCATATCTCTTCCTGGCACGGACCTTTGTATCCAATAGGTCTTTAACAAACATTTGTTAAATTTAATTTGTTGAATCTCTAAGGCTTCTTCTTGTTCTTCATTGAATTTCAACTTTTTCAAAGACAAAACAAAGACAAAGCAATCCCCACTCCAAAACACCAATGAAACAGTGGGGCTCTTGTTTTGGATCTGGACTGAATACAGAGATGTTTGTGTAAAGATCCCTTGTTTCTTTCAGTACTCAGCTCAGAAATCACCTTTGACTATGAAACCTTCACTGATTCCCCCAGGCTCCTGTTTGGTTGGGTGCATTAATCAATATTTATCAAATGCTAACTTTAAGACATAGTTGATGCCTTAAAGGAACTTACAATCTCTTTGTGAACATGGTAATCCTAAGGAAAAACTGGTCAGATTGATTGTTTGGCATTGTGTGGAATAAACAACTATAGCAGCTGGTTAAGTGAGGCTTTTTTGTGTGTGTGTGTGTGTGTGTGTGTGTGTACAACTGATTTTTTAATTTGCATAGACCCCATCTCAACCCTAAGGTAGAGCAGGGACTAGAAGGGATGCCACATTTGGATTATGAGTATGTGAATAATAATGATAGTTACACACTCCCACCCCCACACACACCCTATATGTGTACTTTACATATATTATCTTATTTGATCCTTACAACGATCCCATTTTACAGATGAGGGCAATGAGGTTGAGAAAGGTTAAATCACTTGCAGAAAAATTAGAATTTAGGTTTTCCTTATTCCAAGCCTAGCACTCTATCCACTTAGCCACTTATCTGTCAGCCAACACGTTAGAAGAAGCTGTCTTTTCTTTTTCAATCTCTTCCTTTCTTTTCCTTCCTTCCTTTTCTCTTTCTTTCTTTCTTTCTTTCTTTCTTTCTTTCTTTCTTTCTTTCTTTCTTTCTTTCTTCTTTCTTCTTTCTTTCTTTCTTTCTTTCCTTCTTTCTTTCTTTCTTTTTCCTTCTTTCCTTCTTTCCTTCTTTCCTTCTTTCCTTCTTTCTTTCCTTCTTTCTTTCTTTCCTTCTTTCTTTCTTTCCTTCTTTCTTTCCTCCATACTCCCTTCTTTTATTCCTTTTTTCATCTATCTATCTATCTATCTATCTATCTATCTATCTATCTATCTATCTTCTTTGGAGAGGAAGCACAATTTTAGAAAGAACACTAAAATGAGAGTCAGGAGAACTGGATTCTAACCTCTGCTCTGCTTATAGCTAGCTTTTATCTTGCTGATCCTCATTTCTTCATTTGTGAAAACGTGAGGGGATTGGCCTGTGGGAGCTTTGAGGTCCCTTCCAGATCTCCAGTTCTTCTTCGTCTGAAGCAGCAGGCAAAGAAATGTGAATTAAAATTAAGAGAAAGAAGGAATGATATTCCAAGGTTCTGCTACTGACACTTCCTCAGCTCAAGACTCTTCCCAAGAAGTAGTTTGCATAGTAGACAAAAATTTTGTTGCTTTTTTTCTTTTTTAAAAATGCAAACAGAACCTATCCTAACCATAATCCAATGTTTTATTTTCAAAGGATACCGTGGGTGGAAGATTTGATGCTACTCAAGCCTTTGTTGGAGAATTAAGTCAGTTTAATATATGGGATCGGGTCTTAAAAGCTCAAGAAATCATGAATATTGCTAACTGCTCCACCAACATGCCAGGCAATATCATTCCCTGGGTCGATAACAATGTGGATGTATTTGGAGGTGCAACCAAATGGCCCGTGGAGACTTGTGAAGAGCGTTTGCTCGATTTATAGCTACCATCATTCTCCACTGAAGTGTCCTAGTTTTTCGAGACAATCTCTTTTGAGGTTTGGTGGGCACTTATTTCCCCAGATGAAGTTCGTTCAAACCTCTCTGAAGTGTGCTGAGTGCAAACTGAGTTCATAGTTGTTGATATGAAACTTTCAGGAGAAAGGAAATACCTCTAAGGCCATATCATAGCATCTTTCGTCTACTTTACCTAATTCATTAGCAAGAATCAAACACCTTTCTTGCCAAGATAGTATATTGTTGATCTTCGGCGGGGGGGGGGGGGGGGGAGAGTCACAAGTAATCATCTTCTGCCATAAGTGACTAAACTGCCCATTTAATAAAAGTATGTGGAGCCAAGAGTCATTAAGCACCTCAGAGGTTTGTAAGAGCCAATATAAATGCTAGTGAAGTCTTTCCTGCCCTGTTCCAGCCCTAATCCTTTATGTGTTATGTGCAGTACTTTTTATATGTCCTTTGAAAAGACTGTGTCACCCTTGGCTGCAGCTACCATTCTCTTTCATGTCAAATGCTTCAGCATCGCAGCAAACTGTCTCCTGTATTGCAAAGATTTTTTCTTTATATTTTTGTGTATTTTAAGTTAGATTTGTGAAACTACAAAGCCTGGCAGAAAGAGTCAGATGTATCTGCCCTGGTTAACCAGGAACTGCTGGAGATGGGCGAGAAGTCCATGAATACAGGCAGTAAGCAGATAGAGTGTTCTCAATGCTGGAAGCTAAGTAGTATGTGCGGACCTTGAAATGTAAAGCTTTGCTCCTGATTGCCTCTGATGCTGTCATCTGCTTTTCATACAAAACACTTTCCAAGTGAATCATCATTTGGTTTGGCTTTGAAAAGCCTTTTTCTGAGCCAGTACCAAAGTTCAGTTTTAGCTCTTACAACCAATCAATATGTTTCTTGCCAACAGTACAAAGAAGTAGCCATTTTAAAGCCTCTTAGTGTGGATTGTTCTCTTCCCACCAAAATAGGTGTGCTTGTTTCTAATTCATGTTTATTTCTGTAAGGATTTGACAATTTCCACACAAAGTATTTTTTTCCCAGCACTTTTGCAGAAATGGTTGTCATTTGGTTGGTGATTGCAGACTGCTTAATGTACCAGACAAAGCTAATATTTTATTCTAAAGATAAAGTAACTAAATGGGAAAAATTTATAAAGCTAAATATTATATATTTTATTTTTCATAAATGTTTGAAGTGTAAATCTGTGAAAATTCCATTTGTAAAATAAAGTTGACATATTCCCATTCAAACATATTATGCTATAAGAATTTTTCTTATGCCAACATTTTAATTAAAAATGCACTGGAAGACTGCTTCTGTATTTATTTTCCACATGGGCCATGCACTGACTTTTTCATAATCTCTGGGAGCAGACTATAGTCTAATATATATACACATATATGTGTGTATGCATATATGTAGTCAAGATAACTGGTATCCTTTTGAAGTTGTGGCTCAAACTTTGAGGCTACTCTCCCAAATCATATTGGATTAACAGGTTGGGTCTTCAGAGGAAAGTTCCTCCTCTTCAAGGTTTTCCAGATAATTGAGAGATCAGGGAGTGTATTTACTACTATAGTTCATAAGCCCCCATCAGTGTTCTCCCTCCATGATTATCAGTTATATCAGTTAGCCAGCTAGATTTAGTTAACTTTAAGAAATGGGTATTTACTTATGTGATATAATAAGAACAGTTGGTACAAAAACATCTCTCACAGCTGGGTATATGTACTTTCCCACAAGTACATGCAGAGTTCAGGTGAAAGTAGGCTTTAGATACGGTGTAACTTTCTGTTATTCTCTTCATAAGAGGCTTCCTTTCCTCAGTGAGTCAAGTTTGTCTTCAGTTCTCAGTACAGACACTTCTGTCATTTGCTATTTTTCCAGGGTCAGTGCTAGGACACCCATGACCTTTCAAAGGTCATGAAATCTTGCTGTGGTTCATAGGAAGTAGGGGAGGACTCAGAGGCTGTATCTCCTCCCTTCTCCCTTCCCCACAAAGCAATTTCCTCTCAGGGACTTGGCTGAATCTTTTCCAATGACTGGCTTGCCATTGGAATCCTGGGTTACTATTTTATGACTGAACCTCTTTAGCCAATCCCATCATACTGCCTGTGAATCATCAAGTGGCTTTCCTCAGTTCCAAATATATTAAGGATTTTTCACACCTAATTTAATGTTTTTGAATGATTAATTCAATAGAGGTGACAAAGATACCAGTGCTAGAACATGTTGTTGAGATTGATTTAACTACTTCTCCCTGAATAGTTATATAATTTCTTTTATACATTATAAACATTTATTAAATACCTACAGTGAGTGAAACATTAAGCTAGGCACTGGGACAAATACAAAGCTTAGATAAGACACAGTCTCTATCCTCATGAAACATAGACTAGTAAGAGAATAAACACAAAAGAACTACAATATATAAGAGAAATTCAAGGAAAATATAAAGTGAGGTATAAAGAGAGAAACGTCATTACCAAGTAGATCAGTTTCTTGGAAGTGGTAGTGTCTGAGCCAGGCTTTTAAAAATGTAATGTAATTCAACAGAAAAAGGAGTAGTGGAGAAAACCCCCCACAAAAGCAGGTTGATCTGGAGGTGGGAATGAGGGAACCATAGGATCATGGGAGGGACCTGAAGAATCACTTAGCCCAACCCCGTCATTTCACAATTGAAGAAGCTATGACCTAAAGAATTGAGACTGGGTAGCCCAGTGTATAGAGCACTGGGCTTGGAATCAGAAAGACTCTTCTTTCTGAGTTCAAATCTGGCCTCAGACACTTATTAGCTGTGTGACCCTGGGTGAGTTACTGAACAATGTTTGTCTCAGTTCCTCATCTGTAAAATGAACTAAAGAAGGAAATGGCAAACCACTCCAGTATCTCTGCCAAGAAAACCCTACAAGGGGTTACAAAGAGTAGGACCCAACTGAAACAACTCAACAACAACAACCATCACCTAAGGAAGTTAAAGAATTTGCCCCAGGTTACACAAGTAGTAAATGGAAAAACCCAGGTCTACTGACTATAGATCCATTGTTCTTTCTCCTGTATTGTTCTGGGAAGGCAAGTAGCATGATTTGTCAGGAGAGAAAATCAATCAATTGATTAACAAGCACTTATTAAGCACCTACTATGTGCTTATTATGTTAGGTCCTGGGATACAATGACAAGGATGAAATCATTTCTGCCCCTGAGGAGTTTTCATTCCATCCAGGGAGACAGTATATATACATATGTGTCTATACAAAATAAATACATGGTGGGAGGAGGACAGGGTGAATGAGGGTGGTTCAAGGGGAAGCTCTAGTAATTGGTGGGATTAGTTCCATGTGGGAGGGATGCTTCAGCTGAGTTCAAGAGAGTGAACTCCTGGCATAGGTGATGATTGCCTATGGAAAGGCATAGGGCAGGAGATGGAGCATGGCATAAGATCAATCAATTAGTCAATAGTTGTTTATTAAGACCCTGCTATTTGTCAGAGACTCTGCTAGGCACAGCCAGTGCAAAGAGTTGGAGAGGAGAAATGAAGTGACGTGTATGAGAAAAAGTATGGAGGCCAGTTTGGGCATTCAAGGCAAAGACAAACTTGATTGTAGTAGTCCTGGAGACATGGTAATGAGGGAGTGCACTCACATGGTGACAAAAGGAATAAAACTTCTTCCTGGCACAATTTTTCCTATTTCTCTCAATACATTTGCTAGACCACCTTTGGAAGAATTTGACTTTGGAGCAGGGCAGACCATCAACTGACTAAATACGCAAGAGAATCCTAGAACATTGCTACTGGAAACAAACTCACAAGTCATCTAGTCTGAACATTTGGTTTTTGCAGTGGAGGAAACTGAGTCTGAAGGAGGACATGAGACAGACCCAAAGTCACATAGTAATGGGAGAAACATTACTTGAAGCTAGTGGTGTTTGAGCTGAATCTTGAAGGAGATCAGGGAGATGAAGAGGCAGAGATGAGGTGGGAGTGCATTGTAGGCATCGAGGACAGCCAGTGTAAAGGCATGGAGATGGGAAAATGAAGTGATGTGTGTGAAGGATATGGAGAACAGTTTGAATACGTAATACGGCTGGAAACGTAGGTTGGGATTAGGTGGTGAAGGACTTTAAATGCTAAACAAAGGGGTTTATGTTTTATCTTAGTGGCAATAGGGAGCCACTGGAGTTTATTGAGAAGAAAAGTGATATGGTTGGACCTGAGCTTTAGAAAAAATCACTCTGGCAGCTATGTGAATTTGTGATTTGATCAGAAAATAAGTAGAGCTTTGGGACAAATTACTTTCACAGTTTTAGTTTCCTTGAGAGATATGCTACAAATAACACACTAACATCTACTAAACAAAGTGTTGAGTCATTTAAGTTTTCTAGAACAAAGATTCAGTGTTGTCAAATTATTTTTATTTGACAAGAATCGAACATCAATAGTCTATTAGGTGTTGGACAGAAAATGTAATTAGGCAAGGTTTCTTGCCTGGGGGCCTTCAGTCTGTTTTGGAGAGAGAAGCTGTTCGAACAATCTACATGGAACTAGCTCCCTTGAACCTCCTTGGTGGTTAATAACCCAACAAAACCCTGAAGAAAAAACTACTCAGATCTGCCCAGTGCAAGGGACTGAGAAATTTTTCAAATGGGAAGTTTACAGAAGTTACTTCTGTAACTAATAAGAAAGATACCAAAGTCATTGATGTGCCATTTGTAAGTAACGAGAAAATTCCTATCTATTCCACATTAAAGCAGTGAAATCCAAATCATTTGGCCAAAATGTTCCTCAGTGATATAATTCAGTTCAGCTTAAGTGTAACCAGCCTGATGACAGGCTTAAAAGGGACCATATCATATCTGTCATGGCCCCAGGCTCTTTATAGGATCATTAGAGTTTTGAGCTGTTGTAAGTCCTCTCCAATGGGGGCTTTCCTAGCATAAAAAGACATACTGTAAACATTTTCATCAATCTCATAAGCTTGCTGTGCTCCATTTCATGTCCTCCATTTTGGAGTCTGAGAGAAACTAAAACCCTAAGTTATCCTTTAATGTCCACCCTAAACTTTTCTCTTCTTCAGAGTTTGATGGCTGGACAAATTGGCCAATCAGTAAAAGCCCAGTTTACCCAGCAGAGTGCTGATATGGAGATAATATTTGTTAAGTGTTTAATCCAATGTCTGGTACATAGTAAATGTTTAATAATTGCTTGTTTCCTCCCTTCTTTCCCCTGGAGAGTTAGTGTAATATGGTAGACCTGTCTGGGAAGGATCTGGTTTTGATTCTCATCTCTGGGACTGACTAGATGTGCAAACACAGGCAAATTCCAATTTCTCCGAGTTGCACATTCCTCATCTGTAAAATGTGGGTACGCTGGATTTGGAGTCAAGAAGACTAGAGTTAAACTCTATCCTCTGACACTGACCAGTTGTGTGACCCTAGGCAAGTCACCTGAGTTCTCTGTGCCTCAGTTTCCTCATCCATAAAATGAGGGGTTAGATTTGATATGGTCCCTTCCATCTCTAAATCTATGATCCTGTGCTGCCTACAGCTCCTACCTCACAGTGAAAATCAAATGAGATAACATAGGTAAAGTTCTTTCCGAACCTTAAAAATAATCATTGGATTGTTGTTTAGTCATTTTCAGCTGTATCTGACTCTTCATGACCCCATTTTGAGGTTTTCTTGATAAAGGTACTGGAGGGGTTTGCCATTTCCTTCTCCAGCTCATTTTGTAGATGAAGAAACTGAGGCAAAAAAGGTTAAGTAACTTGCCCAGTTAGTGTTCGAGGCTAGATCTGAACTCAGGAAAATGAATCTTTCTGATTCCAGACCCGGAACTTCATCCACTGTGCACCTAGCTGCAAAATAGTTGCTTTGTTGTTATTTGCCCTTTGTTTTTAAAGAGGACCAATGACATCATGGGGGATGTCTTGACTTGTGCATAAACTGCATTTAAGTGAGGCAGAGTTGTACAAAGTTATCAGACTTACTCTTACAGTCATTGAAGTCCAAGGGCAAGAGAAGAGTCAAGATAATGGGTGATGGCCCAGGATGCGGTGGATGACCTTGCTGTCCTCGATGCCTGACCAAGTTCTGAGCTCTCCAAAGTGCCTGCTTCACCCACATTCGTGGCCATTCTCTTCCATCCATTCCACTGGGGAACATCTCCATATGCTTGGAGTAGATGTCCTGCTACCTCACTGAAAGGTTTGAGGCCTGTCAGTTACCTTCAACCTGATTTAGCCCATTTGCCCAGATAGTTTGCTGAGGTGTGGCCTCTACGCATACTACAGCTTCTTGGAGCCGCAGGTGAGAGGTGGGTGAAGGTGGACACATTTTATACAAGCTTTTATATAGTGTTTCAAGCTTTGCAAGATGCTTCACAAATATTATCTCATTTGAACCTCACAACAGCGCTGTGAAGGAAGTGCTATTATTATCCCCATTTTATAGATGAAGAAATGAAGACAGAAAGAGATTAAGTGAGGATCACACAGTTAGTAAGTGTCTGAGACTAGATTTTAACTCAGGTCTTCCTTACTCTTTGCCCAATGCCCTATCCATTGTGCCACCTAAATGTCACCAATTATTTCATTTAGATGAGAATTTCCAACTTTTAAAGAATTAGAAAGAGGAAAAAAAAACCCAAATAGTTCTAAAACTGCAGTCAATCACCCAATCATTTATTAAGCACCTCCCAGGATCCAAAGGGAGGCAAAGACCAGTACTTGTTCTCAATGAGCTCACAATCTAATGGGGGAGACACCAGAAAACAAATAGGTACAGATAAACTATATACCTGGCTAATGGAGGGAAGGTAGCAGAATTAAAACGGGCTGGCACTGAACTGAACAAGAATTGATTCTCTGATGATTAAAGCCACTTCCAGGCCCTGTTGGGCCTCAGGGTGACTATCTTGAGCATCAATCCTCAGCAAAAAAAAAAAAAAATCAGTTATTTGAGCTTTTTGGTTGTTTAACTCCCTTCCAATGCAGGCTTATTGTGCCCTGCTATGTTCTTTAGGATGTTCACTGAAGTCCAGGCTTTGTTTTCCCGTGTGATGACGCCATTGGGATCACAGATTTATAGGATCATTGAAGGGAGAGGAGGAGAAGGAAAGTCTTTTTACCTATGAAGTGTCTTGCCCAAGGGAATGTAGATAATTAGGGGCACAGACAGAACTGAAATGTAAGTCCTCTGTTTCCAGATGGAGAGTGGTGTAGCCTGGGGAGAGCATGTAATCTGGCATTGAAGGTTATCTCAGTCCAAATCCCATCTCTGATACTTACTAGCTGTGTGATCACGGGCCAACGTCTTCTTAACCTCTATGACTCCAAGGGGAGTGGTGGCATACTGTTGTAATTCTGCTGCTAGAGGAGGCTGAGACCGGTGGATTGCTTGAGTTTGGGAGTTCTGAGTGAAATCTAAATTTTTTTTTAAGGCAATTGGGGTTAAGTGACTTGCCCAGGGTCACACAGTTAGTAAGTGCCCACCTAGCTGCTCCTGAAATCTAATTGGGCATCCACACTAACTGCAGCATCAATATGGTGGTGGTGGGGGTACAAGCTGACTGAGGGGGGTAAACTGGCCCCAGATGGAAACGACGTGGATCAAAGCTAAAAAGGGGATCAAAAAGTGGAATTTGGCTGTGACCTGGATACAGCGGCTAGGTGGTGCAGTGGATAGAGTGTTGGTTCTGGAGTCAGAAAGACTCATCTTCCTGAGTTCAAATCTGACCTGACACTTAATAGCTGTGGGAACTGGGCAAGTCATTTAATCCTGCTGGCCTCAGTTTCCTGTAAAAATGAGCTGGAGAAGGAAATAACAAACCACTCCAGTATGTTTGCCAGGAAAATCAACCCCAAATGGGGTCACAAAGAGTCAGATATGACTGAAATAACTGAACAAAGACAGAGAGACTCAATCTCCCTTGGCAACTCCATCAAATCACACAAACTATATTTGAGCCTCAGTTTCCTCATCTGTAACTTAGGGACAATAATACTGAGTACCCACCTGTACTAACTACAGCCTTTGTAGAATTGTTGTGAGGATGAAATGTGATCGTGTATGTAAAGTGGTGTGTAAACCTCAAAACACTATGTAAATGTTAGTGGGGTTTGCATCAAACCTCATTCTCCCCAACCCCCTACTCTACCAAACATCATCATTTTGCTCTTGGCCAATAGTGAAGCTTTCCTGTTCTACTTGGGGGTGGGGGCAGGTGTTAGTTTCAACCACCGCTTTGTCTAGTAGAATACTGGGATCCCAGCTTCCAGGTAACCTGGTGGGGACTGGCATCTACAGGAGTGTGGACTTGCACACAGATGTTCAGGCTCTGGGTTATAGCCCTCAATTAGAAGTAATTCAAGCACTTCAAGGGTAGGTCTTAATAATTCATCGCATACCATTCCCCTCCTCCCCCTCTTCTCAAAAAGAGATAACTGATTGAATGCATTTGGTAGAAAGTATACTTCCTTGTACATAGCAATGTCAGGGACAAGGTACTGATGGAGAAAAAGAACCAGAAGGAGGGCAAGAAGGATGCCTAATGTGTTTAGTACTAATGTGCCAGGCACTGTGCCAAATACCTCACAAATATTATCTCATTTGATCCTCACAATCCCTAAGGAGGTAAGTGTCATTATTATCCCCATTTTATGGTAGAGAAAACTGAGGCAAGCAGAGGTTAAGTGGCTTACCCACAGTCATGTAGCTAATTTCATCCACATGTGGTGGATCTGTGTTTCCTTTGGGTCTGAGTCCAGGGAGTGGGATCTCATTTGAAATCTTTCTCTGAAAGTATAGATCTGAGGTTACCTATGAATTAAGTACCTGGAGAATAGTGATGATGATGATGATAGCTAGCTTTTAGTCAGAGGATGGATTTGAACTCGGATCTTCCTCATTCCAGGCTCAGCACCCTATCCACTGTGCCACCTGGCTACCTTTGAGCTTTATATGCTTCTGGAGGTTGTTATCAGCTGATGCAATCCCTCCCTGCCCAAGCCCTGTCTAGCTTCAACTCCATGAAACAAGATGCCCCTGCACAGGGTCCTCCGTTGGCCATCTTGTCTCTCTCTTTCCAGTCTCCTTTGTCTTCCATTAGATAGTAAGTTCTTTGAGAGCAGGGAGTGTCTTTCTTTTTCTTATTTGTAAAATCATTATACACATTGTTGTTGTTCAGTCAATTTGGTCATTCAATCATGTGACCCCATCTGGGGTTGGTTTTCTTGGCAAAGATATAGAACTGGTTTGTTTGTTTGTTTTCCTTCTCTAGCTCATTTTACAGATGAAGAAATTGAGGCAGAGTGGAATGACTCATCCAGGATCACACAGCTAGTGTCTGAGGCCAAACTGGTGCTCAGGAAGATGAATCTTCCTGCCTCAGGCTTGGTGTTCTATCTACTGTGCCACCTAGCTGTCCCTCTGGCACACAGTAGGCCTTTAATAAATGTTTATTGTATTATATTCTATTATCATCAAGCATAGCCTCATACTGGTGATCTGACTACCAGCATGTTACCAGCAGTAGCACAAGCCAAGTGAGTTATCCTTGAAAGAATTTTGGTGCTCTGTAATGAAGCATTTGCAGCACTATGCAAAAGCAGGACTACTCAACCATTGCATTATGAACTCATTCCCCTTTCATCCACATGTAGTAAATCCATGTTTTCTTTGAGTCTGACTCCAGGGATCAGGGTCTCAGGGTCTCAAATATTTCTCTGAGAGTATAGATCTGAGGTATCACTTATCAATTAAGTACCTGGAGAATAATGATGATGATGATGATGATGATAGCTAGCTTTTATATAGGGCTTACCATGTGCCAGGCACTATGCTAAGGACTTTACGAGTCTTATCTCCTTTATATTCTTATAACAGAGCCCATGTCATCTATTTCTTTTGCATTCTTCTACTTAAAAACTCAACTCAGATGCCACTCACTATAAAGGCATTTCCTGATCTCCGCAATGTTTAGTGCTTCTCCCCAAAATGATTTTTAAACTTATTTTGTATATATATTATATTTAATTGTGAATGTTTGTGTCTTATACTCACCCAGTGATATAGATTGTCTGGTAAAAATGTAAGGTCCTTGAGGGCAGGGATGGATTCATTTTTTTCCTTTGTAGGCCTAACATCCAGCACATTGTCTGGCAAATAGTAGGTATTTAATAAATGCTTGATTAATTGGTTGATTGGAGAGTGTGGCTTTGCCAAACAATGTGTGGTTTCAAAAGGCAGTTCCAATTTCTTTCTTTTGTAGCTGGCAGAGCTGACTGAAAACAAAGAGATTGGTTTCCTCCTTCCTAGATATTTCCTACCATGCCTACACCATGGAGAGGTCAGACTTTGTTTCTTTCAAATCTACTCCTGAGGTGGGTCATGGAACCAGGGTAGGGTAGAGTCAGCTCAAATTGGCTTTTATAAGCAGATTGTTCAATTTTCAGTATGAACATTTACATCTAAGAAAAAGTCAAAAGCTACAAACCAGGATCTGATTTATTGTTTTTTTGATTGTCTAGATAAAAAATGTGATGGAGAAAATGTTAATTTTGCAAATTAAATTTTAAAGTGTGTTGTGTATACATTTTTCTTTATCTGAGAGCCAGTTGTTAAACACCAGCACATTCTTGCCTATAACTCTCTGGGGGAATCTGATTATTATTGGGAAGAGTTCAGGGGTATAAACATGTTTGCTAGATACACGTTTACGTTTAATCTGCATTATTGCCATTTTGTCCATCCCTTTCTTAAGTCTATAACATCAATAAAACAATAAATGGAGCTTAGATTTATAGCATTTGCTAAGTTTAAAGTATAAATGCTTACATTGAAAACTTAACAATTGGCTCTCAGTCGGTTTGAGCTGGTTCAGCACACCCTTGGAAGGGCTGATCCTGCTATTTAGAAATGATCCTTACTCTATACAACAATATAGTATTATTGAGCAGCCGCCAGTACCTCATATAAATGAAACAAGTGGATTCAGTCCACAGGAATTAGTTTTCTATTTGACCTGTGAGTTTCTAGCTCTGTGTTTCTCCTACAGTCTGCCTACGTTTGTTTAAGGAAATACAAGGTAAATTTACTGTGTTGCTTTATTTCGTCACCCAGAGTGGCCTTGCTTTCTCTTTTTATCTCTTAGAACCCACAGTCAGTGTAAATATACACGAGTAAATTTTTTAAAATCTTGTTTAAACAGGTACAAACCAAGCAACCTAGTGTTTGATTGAAGTAGACATTATAATAATCTTACTCATTCATCTTTTTGGCAAGGGAGGCTTTTTTTTTCTGGGTAAGAAAGTTCTGGTTTTACTTGTTTATAGATGGATCACTGTAGACCTCAAGGAGCAAACAGGATGGTTAAAAGAAAACAGGAAGAATAACAAGTGAATTGTGGACTGGCAAAGCCTGAATGGTTGTTTTTGAGGATGAGCATAGAGTTGGAAGGGCTCTTGAAGGTGACTAAGTCCAGAGGTGTCAAACTCAAATAGAAAAGGGAGGGAGTGGTGCTGGCACTAAGGTATGCATGAGGTTCTTTGCAGTCTGCACACTGACTTATAAAATCTGATATTCTCTATGTTTTATTGCATGTGGGCAGCTAGGTGGCACAGTGGACAGAGCACTGAGCTTGGAGTCAGGAAGACTCATCTTCATGAGTTCAAATCCAGCCTCAGACGCTTATTTAATGGTTGTGCGATCCTGGCCAAGTCACTTAACCCTTTTTGCCTCAGTTTCATCATCTGTAAAAAGAACTGGAGAAGGAAACGACAAACCCCTCTAGTATCTTTGTCAAGAGAACCCCAAATGGAGTCATGAAGAATCAGACACAATTCAACAATAAGAACAATAATGCCTTATTATATCTTTATTTATTTTGTTAATTATTTCTCAATTACATTTTTATCTGGTTTGGGCAAGCTAGAGAGCAGTCAGAGATGTGATCAGCGACACCTCTGATCTAGTTTATGCCCTTTGTTTGGGCTCCCTTGAGCAGGGTACCTCCCTGCGTCCACCCCTCACTCCCTTTCAGCTTTCTATTGTATATTATCTCCCACCCCCATTAGACTGTAAGTTCCTTGAGGGCAAGGACTCTTTCTTTTTCTTATTTGTATCCCCAGGCTTGAGTACAGTACTTGGCACATAGTAGGTGTTTAATAAGGCAGATAGAGTGGATAGAGTGGTGGGCCTGGAGTCAGAAAGACTCATTTTCCTGACTTCAACTCTGGCCTCAGACACTTACTAGCTGTATGACCGTGGGCGAGTCTCCATCTGTAAAATGAGCTAGAGAAGGAAATGGCAAACCACTTCAGTATCTCTGTCAAGAAAACCTCAAATAGGGTCGCAGAAAGTTGGACATGCTAAGTGGCACAGTGGATAGAGCACTGGCCTTGAAGTCAGGAGGACCTGGGTTCAAATTCAGCCTCAGACCAAACACTTGACGCTTACTAGCTGTGTGACCCTGGGCAATTCATTTAACCCCAACTGCCTAAAAATAAAAAAAAAAGTTGGACATGATCCAACAAGAACAACGACAACAACAATGGTGCTTAGTAAATGTCTATTGAATTGAATTCATTTGAGAGATGAGGTAATTGAGGTCAAGAGAGTCAAAAATTAGTGGCATAAAGGGGACTAGAAATCAGGGTTCCTGACTCCCTGGCCAGTACTCTTCCCATCTTTCCATACCTGACCCTTTCATTTTATTTACTTCTCCCGACCTATTATGTGCCTCACAGCCTCCTGAGAGTAATCTTTCAGGATCCAATAAGATGATAGGTGTAGGTACTCTTCAATGGCTAAGATGCCTGATGTAATGGCTAGAGAGCCCACCCTGGAGTTATGAAGTTCTGGGTTGATTGTATTTTAGGGTGTGCCCAATATGTACAAGCCATATAGTGTCATGGTGTCCAGTTCAAAGGCTGTTACTGGTGGTGAATTCATAAAATTGCAAAAATCTTTGTAAAGGACCTTGAGATATCACTAGCTTCAACCATCTCCAGCCTTTAGGCAGGCAAAGAAGAAATCCATGTGGTGCAGGGAAAAAAGAATATTGGATTTGGAGCCTGGAAACCTGTATTCCTGGTCTGATTCTGTTATTTACTATGTAACACGTATGTTCTCTGAACTTCAGTTTCCTCATTTATAAAATGAAGGGGGGAGAGGCCATCTGTGGTCACATAGAACTGAGACTAGAACCCAGTGTTCTTGACTCCTCAGGCAATACTCTGTTCCTTTCTGCCATAGTATTGCCTGGGGAAGGGAATGAGCATTTATTTAGCACTTACTGTGTGCTAAGGACTGTGCTAAGTACTTTTTTCAAATTTTATCTCATTTGGTACCCACAACCACCCTGGGAAGTGGGTATCATTATCATCCTCATTTTATAGTGAAAGAAACTGAGGGAAATAGAGGTTAAAGGACTTTCCCAGGGTTGCACAGTTATTGCACACATTTTTGGATATGGCCAAAGTGGGAATTCATTACAAATTTTTCCTTTTTTTCCATAACAAATTATAATAAATTCTTACATTGGTTATGTCAAAAAATGTGTGTCTTATTTTGCATGTTTAGTCCATCACTTCTCTTTTGGGAAGGGGATAGCATTCTTTATCATTGGTCCTTTGGAATCATGGTCGGTCCTTGCATTGGTCAGAGTTCTTAAGTCTCAAAGTTGTTCAATTTTACAATATTGGTTTCATAGTGTAATTTGTTCTCCTGCTTCTATTCTCACTTCACTCTTCATCTGTTCATACAAGTCTTTCCAGGTTTCTTTGAAACCAATTCCTTCTGCAGGCATCTATTGTTTCAAAGACTCAATTCAAGAAGACTTAAGACTTCTACCTCTGAAGTTATGAGCCTACGAGGTCCTCATACGTCTAGAGGTTGTGTGTTCTCTACCTAGAAGTCTTCAGGAATTCAAACTCCATGACTTTCTTTGTTGCTCATTCCTCTGTTCCATCTCCTAGTTATCTGAGTAAGACATTGAGGTATAGTATAGTCTCATTCTTGGGGTCTTAGAGAAGGGGAAACTTCCTCATTCATTTCTTTTTCTTTCTTTCTTTCTTTTTTTTTTTTGGTTAGACAATTGGGGTTAAGTGACTTACCCAGAGTCACACAGCTAGTAAATATTATGTGTCTGAGGTTGGATTTGAACTCAGGTCCTCCTGGCTCCAGAGCTGGTACTAAATCCACTGTGCCACCTAGCCTCCCCCCTGTTTATGTTGTTTGTCATAACATTATAGCTTTAGAACTAAAAGGTATCTTAAAGAGTATGTAATCCAAGCCTTTTATTTTATGGATGAGGAACAGAGTCCCTAATTGGTTAAGTGAAGAGCTCAGGCTCACCTGGGTAGTAAATAGTTGAGCCAGGATTTGAACCCAAGTCAATTGCCTCTAATCCAACACATTCCTGCTGTGTCAACATTTCTTCTTTTGGAGCTGGTTTTGAAACTTACTTATTGATTTTATTGCATAAATAAAGCCAACATTAAAACATACTTTGTCAGGTAAGGGATTAACCTCTCTGCGCCTTATTGCCCCTCTTTAAAATGAAGTTAATAATATGTCTCCACTATCTGCACTTGTCAACAACCTATTCCATCCTTCAAGGCCCAGATCAAATGTCACTTCTTCCATAAAGCCCCCTCTTCAGCTAGAAAGAATCTCTCCCTTATCTGGGCACATAGGACTCAGTCCTTTTGTTACTCATGTATAGTATTCTACCTATATTTATTTGTGTGAATACCTTATCAACACTAATAGGCTAGCCTCTTGAAGCAAGGGATTGTGCCTTATTTATCTTTGTATATCTTCCTATCACTCCACTGCAGCTTCTAGTCTACCACAAGTCATTGACTAGTAATAGAAAGTGCTGTATTACCCCGCCTGAGGAAAGGTTGGGACCATGCCAGTCATTAGGGTAAACCCTGGCTAGGAAGAAAAGTAACCCCTGGAACAAGGACGGTGAGGTCTGAGTCAAGAGATGAAGCAGCATAATTGAAAAGTATGGCTGAGTCAATTTTTGGAACAGTTTCAGGGCACTGAGATCCCTGGGATTCAGATGAGTAAGTGAATTATTTGCTGATCAGACAGTTCAGTGCTGAGTAATTCTGCCAAAACAAGGAAGCCAGAATATAGGGAGTCAAGTCCAGTCCAATCCAGGCCAGCCAAGTCAACTACTATTTATTAAGCACCTACTATATGCCAAGCACCATGCTAAGTGCCAGGGATACAAAGCAAGGCAAAAATAGTTGTTTCTTTCTAAGTCACAGTCTAAAGTAGGAGATAATAAGCAAACAACCATATACAAATAAGATACAAAGGGTAGATCAGGGATAATCTTAGAGGGAAGGTACCAGCATTAAAGGGGATTGGGAAAGGAGTGTCAAGGAGTTAACACTTGATCTTGCTCAAGCTACATTTATCTCTGGGGAATGTCTCAGCAGACCTTGAGGCCATGGCTCTAATACAGTATTGGTAGAAGTACTATACCATTGTTAACAGCTTGTGCACTGGCTTTCATTTCCTTTCCTTGGAAACATACTCCTCACTATCCCTTAGGCACTAGGAAGAGTCTAGTCACCTCAGCAAGCTGAGGATATCTTGCCTAAAAAGTTCTTCTTGTCAACCCAACATTATCGATGTTGGACTAGGATTTGGAGGGGAGTAGCTTGGGATCAAAATGAGCCAGTCTTAGCAAAGACTCATGTAAACACAGGATAAATACAGATTGAGGAGGGCAGTTCCCTTCACTTGGTGATGAAGCAGCTTTCTCACTGACAGAAAAATACCTATCCTCTGTTCACCCAGCTTCTAGGAAGGTCTGCTGGTTCAGAATTTGCTGATATATAGCCAACTCTGGTGTCTTACACTCAAGAGCTCCTAGGGATGCAATGGCATTTGGCCCACTGATTTTTGTCACTTGGATTGCTCATGGTGTGTAAGTCATCCAGTCCTTAACTTCAGGCCTTACATTGTATACATGGAATGCAGGAGAAAAAACACAAATCATATGGAGGGTCATGTTTATAGTTGATGAATGGACTGGGACATTGTATCAAGAATCCTGGGCTGGGTAAAAGAGTAGTCCCAATCATTTTGCTAACATCAGATATTCTGTTTTAGGGGTCAATCCATGGACTCTGTCTGCTTTCTATTTCGGGTGCAGTAAACCATGGAAAGGTGAATTTTTACCAAAAATGATATAAATAGAGCACTGTAGAAATGTAGGATAAACTGGTGGTCTCACCCAGTTGGAGATGATGAGAGAGGGAAGGCCATGGAAGCTAAAATTTTCTTTCAGTAGCAGACAAGTTGGTTTCTCTTGTGGCAAAAATTCTAATACGTTGAATGAATGTATTAGATTTTTAGAACTGATTTTTTTTAATTGAATTGTTGAAAGAGAGAAAGCGAGTCATCTTAGTCAAGTTATCTTATTATCACCATGATGACATCACACCTACTGTAAGATGGAGGTGAGTCAATGATGAAATCTAATATTACTTCCATTGAGGGTCAATGAGGCTAGGGGACATTGGTAGGGGTTGCTGTAAATCTGCTGGCTGGTCCACTGGTTTTTTGGGATTTACCAGTTAACGTTATATGGTAGTCATTGTTAATAGAAACCAGAAGTGATAGATCACATGTAAAGATCTTGAAAAAGGCTCCCATGACTTGCTGTCAGACTTTAGTGGCAGACATGGAATAATCTTCCAAGGAAAACACAAACATGAGTGGAATTACAGGAGCATATCAAATAGGCCTTCTCTTGAGTACAGGTGTTATTACCTCTTAGGGTACACATGACTGGGTCTGAGTATATGTATTGCATGCTTGCAGCTGGCAAATTAGATTTAATAGTTCCAATTAGGTTTAGTAGCTGCAATTGACTGTCAATAGCCTGTAGAAGAGTCCATTGAGGGGGAGACTAGGAGATAGTAGGTCCTTTATGTACAAATATTTATAGCAGCTCTTTTGTGGTAGCAAAAAAACTGGAAACTAAGGGGAGATCCATCAGTTGAGGAATGGCTGAATAGGTTGTGGTATATGAATTTGTTGGAGTACTATTCTGCTGTAAGAAATGAAGAAACAGATGTTTTTAAAAAGACATGGAAGGACTTATATGAACTGATGCAGAGTGAAGCAAGTAGAAACAAGAACAAGTAAATGCTGCTACTTTACTGAAGTTACTAATTGTTTCAACTTATTTTTTTTCATCAAATACAGCTAATTAAACCCTCATAGCTTTTTCAGACAAGAGGCTATCTAACCATGTCTCTCCTGTCCTATGAGTAATATTTGTCCTATAAGCTGATCTTTTCAACCCAAATATAACATTTTACTTTTATCCCTATTAGATTTTGTATTATTAGATCCATCACAGTGCTCTGTCTAGCCCACTGAGATATTTTTTGAATGAATTCAATCTATCTTTCTATATTTTGTTCAGTTAAAAACATCCTATTTTAAGGAGCAATTTCAGGAAAGGTGTTGAAGATAAAAATATGACTGAAATTGCCCCTTAAAATAGAATTTTTAATTTAATAAAGTGTAGAAAGATAGATTGAATTCACTGAAAAAAGCCCCACAACATAATACCCACCTATTATCTGAGAATGTAAGGGAGAAACACTCCACCACTCTTTAATTTGTGTATTTCAGTGATTGGAAAATGTTAAGTTTGAAAGGTTAGTGTAGTGGGAAAAGGGCAGAGTTGAGAGTCAGGAGAAATCTGAATCTTATCTCCAAAATGTAGTGAATTTGTGACCACCTCTCTGAGCTCCAGTTTCCCCATCTGTAGGATGGGGATAATAATACCCACAGTATATATGTAATGGAATGGAATGGAATAGAATACTACTGTGCTATAAGAAATGATCTGCATAATGAATACAGAGAAGCATGGAAAGATCTATACAAACTGATGCAGAGTGAAGAAAACAATATATACAGTAACTACAACAATGTAATAAAAAG
This sequence comes from Phascolarctos cinereus, assembly GCF_003287225.1. Taxonomy (NCBI): domain Eukaryota; kingdom Metazoa; phylum Chordata; class Mammalia; order Diprotodontia; family Phascolarctidae; genus Phascolarctos; species Phascolarctos cinereus. Next base: position 212,976,061 of record NW_027555847.1, read on the forward strand.
AATGTCACACCAAAAAAAATTAAAATAAACATAACAAAATTTATAAAGATCAAGTGGGACTCAAATGAAGAGATATGAGAAGACACCCCCAGCCTATCCTTTTTGGAGGTGAGAGGTCCACAGGTGTGACACATTACACACGTTCTCAGATTTTCTTAATGTGTTGATCAGTTGTATTGACTTTTTTTCCCTCAGTTAAAAAAATACTCTTTGTCACATGGGATGGCTCTCAGGGAGGTGGATGGGGAGGAGAAGGGATACGTGGAATACCATGGTGATGTAAGAAACAGAAAAGATTGATAAAATTTATATATACATATATTCATACATATATATACATACATACATAGAATTTGCCTTACAGGATTGTTGTATCCAATAAGATAATAGTGTGAAGAATTTTGTAAACTTTAAAATTTTATACAGATGTCAGTTTTATTAGACAAATTAAGATAATTTATCTAATATGGTGGTGTAGCAGATAGGGTGCTAGGCTTACAGTCAGGAAGACCTTAATTCAAATCCAGCCTTTGCGACCCTGGGCAAGTCACTTACTTCTATTGTCTCAGTTTCTTTATCTATAAAATATAGATAATTGCACCTGGGGTGCTCCTGAGGTTGCTGGAGAATCAAATGAGCTAATAATTATAAAATGCTTATCATACTACCTGGCACATAGTAAGCGCTATATACATTTTAGCTATTTTTATTATTATCACTATTATTTGTTAAAATAGAAATTGAATATTCAATAATTTAAGCAACACAAGTGAATTGTATATCAGTATAAATTGTTAAATGCATGGTAGATAAAAATCGAAGTTAAGAAAAATGATATTAAATTATGTTTTAAATAAAATTGATTTAATTAAATTTTATTTTAATTGTTTTGAAAAACTAAAAAAAAGGTATGTTTAAATTTATTAAATCTCAAGTGCATATTTGTAAAAAAATTGCAATTTGCAGGTAGACGTTATTTGAGCTAAGTTCCTTTATAAAATCTCCTCCGAAAACTAATACCATTTTTCTCAACTCCTATAGCATTTATCTCTCCTGGGCAGCTAAGTGGCATAGTGGATAGAGTGCTGGGCCTACAGTCAGGAAAAATTCTTCTTCCTAAGCTCAAATCTGGCCTCACACATTTACTAGCTGTGTGAATCTAGACAAGTCACTTTTCCCTATTTGCCTCAGTTCTGTCTTTTGTAAAATGGGCCAAAGACAGAGCTGGCAAACCGCTCCACTATTTTTGCCAAGAAAACCCCAAATGGGATCACTAAGAGTCAGACGTAACTGAACATCATAGTATTTATTTCAACTAACAGGTTAAGTGACTTGCCCTCAGGTCACACAATCAGTATGTGTCAGATACCAGACTTGAAATCAGATCTTCCTGACTCTGAGGTCAGGTCTTTATCCATTGTTTGGGTATTTGCAGTGGTATAACGGTAGTTGATGAAGTCTAACTGAGGCATGATTTTTTGCTGGTTCAAAACTTTTCCCCAAAAGTGCCAACCTAAGTAAAAAATACTAGAGAATAAACAAAATCTCCAGATGAGAATATTTCTGCATTAATTACTCCTTTAACCCCCAGAAAAGAGAATGGAATGACCATAAGAACCACCAGAGATGCTGAAAAGCCTAATAAATGAAGTGAAGGAAGACATAAGGAGGGAAATTAGAGCTCTTAATGGAAACCTCACAAGAATCTATGGCTTTTAGCACAGAAGCCAAAAGATATTAACAAATCCATGAATACTCTGAAAAAGAGAATGCATAAGATTGAACTAAAAATAAAAATAAAATAAAAATGTAAAATAAAAGAAAATGAATAAAAAAATTTAAAAATGCAATGACAATCCATAAAAATGGTTTAGGTTCAACCTCTTCCCAGCTTTTTTTCCATCTAATAGGATCTGGACCTAGATTAAGTAACTACTGCAGCTTTACTACTCAGCAACTATGATTTTTGTTGTTGGTTTTTACTGAACATATGACTATGGAGGACTTCCAGTGATGGAACTTCCTCTCCCAACGCAGATAAATACCTACTCTGCTGTTTACAATCTTAGAAAATTACTATGGGTATCCAAGAGATTCAATGACTTTCCCAAGATCAAGCAGTCAGTCTGTGTCAGAAACTTGACTTAAACCTGAATCTTCTTGATATAAACTAGCTCTCTATCCACTGTTCCATATTATGTCTCAGCAATTAGAATAATAACAGTCACAATTGACATTTATGTAGTACTTTACAATTTAGAAAGCATTTAAAATAAATTATCTTATTTGATTCTTACAACAATCTTCTAACATCTATCCAGTTGTCAATCTATGATCTTATATGTGGTGGTACAATTATTATTGTTGTTGTCATTGTTTATCCCCTTTTTACAGATAAGTAAACTAAGCCTAAGAAAGACTAAGTGACTTGCCCATGTTCTTACAGACTAAATATGGAGATGGACTCTCTTCTCACGTTTTCTTCCAGTAATTTATTTGGATCTTTTCTTTGCCTTTTTCACATTCTACCTTGGATAATAGCTCTTTATGTATATCTTAACATGCCATGACATCCATATTAAATTGTTTGCCTTGGGGGAAAAGACTATATTATTTTTCATTTTTGTATCTCCATCATTTAGCATAATGATAACACACAGAGGAAGAAAGGTGGCCCATTTAATAAAATGCTGGACCCAGAGAGTCAGGAAGACCTGAGTTCAAATCTACCTTCAGATTTGTGTGAGCTAGGTAAGCCACTTAATATCTATTTGTCTCAGATTCCTCATCTGTAAAAAATGGGGATAATAATAGCGTCCACCTCAGAGGCTATAAATATTTAACATTTAAAATACATCTTTATATTTAACTAGCTCTCCAGAAAATATGTAATCATAACATTTTTAAGTTTAATCTGAATTCTTAACATTTTCTCTATCACTCTTAAAAGTCTAGACAACAAACAAAACCACAACCAAACTCTGATTTACAGTTTTTGTCAATATCTGAGGGCTAAATGAGCACACTGAAAATTTAACAATAGGCTTTGGCTTTCATGAACTGGTTTGAGTTGGCTCTGGCATGCCCCTGCCAAGATTGTTGTGAAGACTAAATAATATAATACTTATAAAGTGCTTTGCAAATCTCAAAGCACTATATAAATGCTAGCTATTATTATTATTGTTATTATTGCCTTGCATATTTCAGATGCTCCATAAAAAATGTTTAATTCTGACTTCGAATCCATTAGTCTTCAAAAAACTACAGCAATATAAGATGAGAACAATGGCCACACAGACAAAATGAAGTAGAAGTGGATTCAGGTAATTCTATTAACATAGAGGGTTAATTAGCAATATAATTTTGTTATTGTTCATTAGTTTTTCAGTTGAGATTGACCCTTCATGACTCCATCTGGATTTTTTTTGTTTTGTTTGTTTGTTTGTTTTGGCAGAGATGTTGGAGTTTACCATTTCCTTTTCTAGTTCATTTTACAGATGAAGAAACTCTGGCAAACAAGGTTAAATGACTTGCCCAGGGTCTCACTGCTAGCTGTGTTTGAACTCAGGAAGATGAGTCTTCCTGACTGTAACCCAGTGCTCTATCCACTGTGCCGCCTAGCTGCCCCCAGTAATAAATTTAAGATCACTTTATAGATATATGTATGTACGCACATTCACGTATACATATACATACACATCCATGTATGTGTGTAGATAGATAGATGGATAGATAGATAGATAGATAGATAGATAGATAGATAGATAGATAGATAGATAGATATGGGGGATCTATATACTGGGTTTTTGGGAGATGGAAATGAATCATCTCATGTTGCCTGTCTAAAGATGATGGTCAGATTTGCATAAGTAAAAATTGGCTAATTTAGACTTAAAAAAAGTACTAAATAAATGGGGATCACTATGTAGAGGACTGAAGCAAATTTCTTGAGTATTCAGACAAAAAGAAAGAGAGCGTTTTCACCTGAAATGTCCAGACAGGCTTTAGTGACTTGAGACTGAATTATCTAGATAATTGCCTCATTTATCAAGTTCATTTTATAAATGTAGTACTGTTACTTGAAAAGACCCTCTTTGTATCTCCTTGTTGTACAGAACATTACATGCAGCAGTCACCTGTCAGCTGATGATGAGGATGATGCTGTCTGTGGCGGTTTTGTTGGCCTTCAGCAGCCGGAGGGGACAAGAGACACTCTGATCTAGCACAGCACAGGACACAAAGGAATGGTATTTAGGGAACATCTACAGGATTTGAAGGTTTTTCAGAATTTTTGCTCCAAAGTTTTACTTCTGGTCTCTTCCACTTCTTCAGACCATCCTTCACAAGCTGTCAGAATCATCTTCCTAAGGCACAGCTCTGACCATGTCATTCCTGTACCCAAAAGAGGCCAGTGGTTCCCTGTGGCCTCTATTATAAAAGATCAACTGGCACCAAAGGATCTCCACAATCTAGCTCCAGCCTGCTCTGCTGTCCTTATCTTCCTTTGCATGCTCCTCCCTTATCATTCCATCTCTTGCTTCTTGCCCATCCCTTATCCCTGTAATGCCCTTCCTTCTTTTCTTCTCCCTTCTAATTCCTCATCTTCCTCCAAGGTTCCTCTCAGGTATGTATCCTTCAGGAAGCCCTTTTATAATTCTTAATGCTCTTACTTTCCTCAAATTACCTTGTCATTATTAATCTGAGTACATGATGCACCCTCCAAGTAGAATGGAAAGTTGTTGAAGGCAGAAACTATCCTAATATCCTCAGTTCCTAGTGTGTTGTCAGGCACTTTTAAAAAAAGTGTTCAGTATGGGCAGGTAGGTGGTGCAGTGGATAGAGCTCCAGGCCTGGAGTCAGGAAGACCTGAGTTCAAATCCAGCCTCAGACACTTACTAGCTGTGTGACCCTGGGCAAGTCTCTTAACTCTGTTTGCTTCAGTTTCCTCATATGTCAAATGAGCTGGAGAAGGAAATGGTGAAATTGGGTCACAATGAGTCAGACACAGCTGAACAGCAACAAAGGGGAATATTGGACCTGTGATTACAATGGTGGAGGGAACTGCCCATGAGATAACTCTCTAGCAATGCAGATTAACACTTGCTCTTGAGTTAGAGTCTTAGAGAGTTGTTCAGGATACTGAGTGGTTAAGTGACTTAATCACACGGCAGTCTATTTTAGAGATAGGACTTGAATGCAGGTCTTCCTGGCTCTGAGACCTGCTCCCTATCTACTATGCCATGCTATTTTCTTTTTAATAAATGTTTGTTGAATTGAACAGAGGTCTTCAGTTTTTCACCAAGGGTCTGTATTAGAAGTCCTGACCCTTGGCAAGTCATTTAATTTCTGGCTGCCTCAGTTTCCTCAATCTGTAAAATGAGGATAATTATAGTACCCCCCCCCCGCCCAGGGTTATTGTAAGGATAAAATGAGATAGTTACAAAGTGCTTTGCAAATTTGTCATCATCACTATTGCAGTGGGGCTGATGGTGCTGATGAAAATGGTGTTGGTGGTGATAGCAGTGTTGGGGTGATGTATTTTGCTGATAAATCATATAGCTTGATTTGTTTCCTTGATTATTATTAATTACTGATCACAATGACAGAAATGAGGAAATCGGCAGTGATGATGATGATAATGGTGATGAAGAAAACTCAAAGTTTTTCCTTTGTGACTTAAACCTCAGTAAGTTTTTCATTAATTTTCTCCCAGTCTGCACTGTGGGCAAGGAATATAAAGGGTATGTGTATTAACTTTGCCTTTGGGGATTTATTGGCTGTATTGTTGGACATATGGAGCTATTTGGTTAGTTCCACAACGTTCTTTATTTAATTTTGTTAAGGGGCCTTGGGGCTGTTGGGCATGTGGCACTGAAAAAAATAAATATTATTTATCTTGATTAATTTTGAAGGTGCAAAGCTGCAGGTGGGGGTTGGGAGGGGGGCAAAATTTAATGGCTTTTCCATAGAAACTTATTTTGATTAGGCCTGGAAATAAAGATGACTTATAGGTTGAAGCCTGGTATTTCGCCATGTTTTGATTTGGTTTGAGTTAAAGACCCTAGCACCTGATTCAATCACCTTCTCTTCTGTTTTCCAGAAAATTATTGCATGGTCTATCCTTGGATGATTAATGCTGTAATATCTGAAGCTTTATTGAGGGGAGGACCTCAGAGGGAAAGGTCTATCCAGATCTATCTGGATTTGAGGAAGCACAGAGTTCATGTTATTATTTTGTTATTATTTCTAGCACAGGCAATATGACAGTGGACAGAGGGCCAGCCTTGGAGTTAGACCTGGCTGGGTTCAAGTTTATCCTCCGAGACATACTAGTTATGTGACCATGAGCAAATTATTGAACCTTTCAGGGTCCCAAGGAATTTCTCAGTAGAGTATGGACTTAGTAGGAAAAGAAACAAACTTTGTACAGATAAGTTTATCTGCAGCCAATGTACCCTGTGACTTGAATTTCTTTTCTAATTTTAAACTATTCAAAGCTCCTTCTGAGTATGGCCACAGGTCAAACTCGGTAGTATCCCGCAGCCTCAGAGTTCACCTCATTCATAGAATGGGCAATAGCTTGTGTGTTATAGCAGGAAGAAAGCCCCAATAAAAATGCTCTCTGTCCAAAATTATCTCCTTCACCCACCTGTCATATAGTCTGAAATTCACAGTATTTAGTGATATTCCATCTTTAAGGAGGCAGGTGCATTTGATTTAATTTCATTATTTCATTTCATTTTATTGAAAGGTGTGTTTTAACTAGATTAAGGTATTATATAAATACTGGAATTCAATGGTCAATAAACATTTATTGAGTGCCTACTATGTGCCAGGCACTGTGTTAAATACTAGGGATACAAATAAAAAAAAAAAGAAGTATAGTCCCTGCCCTCAAGGAGTCTGAGGGATACGAGGTAAGAGAGTCTAGAACAGTCTGGGGTGGGGGATGGAGAAAATATTATCCCTTCTCTGCTGCATACATATATTGGGCCTGACTGATCATCTTTTAAGCAAATGTTAGGCCAATCCTATAATAAACTCAACTGCAAGTGAATTTCTCAGGCTGCTGGTCGCTTGACACTGTTGATATTTAAAGCTAGTTTAAATTAGGTGTCAACCTGCTAATTTAAAAAATGAATGGTCACTAAAATGTTTTACTTAGTCCCAAAGAAAGCTAAATAGAGCTAGAGGAGGCATTAGGTAGAAGTGGAGGACAAGGATAACTCCTTAAGGGTCAGATTATGTCTTATACACCTTCAGATCCCTCAGTGTTATATGCATATGAAACTATGCATCCATCCCATTCACTCACCAACCCAACCATCCATCTACCTATCCATCCATCCATCCATCCATCCATCCATCCATCCATCCATCCATCCATCCATCCATCCATCTGTCCATCCATCCATCCATCCATCCATCTGTCCATCCATCCATCCATCCATCCATCCATCCATCCATCCATCCATCCATCCATCCATCTATCTATCCATCCATCCTATACAAACTTACTAGTCATTATGTGGAATAATCTATGCTAATTCAAAGTTGTATAAGACACAGTTCCTGCCCTCAAGGAGTTTATTATCTCATAATCTATCTATAGGGAATATTGAACTCAAAAGGAATCTGTCCAGACTTAGTTTATATTACTCTCCCTGGAGCAATCTATATTTCAGCCTTCTGTCTCCAACCTTTGTATCTTTGCACAAGCTGTCAACTATTCCTATAACATTTTAATCCTGTGGGAAGGATATACCATTATGCCAAGGTCAGGCGCCGAGGGATAAGTGTAACAACGCCAGGGAACAAGTGTTTAGACACTAGAATGCGCTCTCCAATGTGAATCTGACACACCCTCTACACCTCCCATTGATGAAATGGCAGAGTCACTCAAGAAAGGTGGAGTTGGGGAATGGGAAACAATTCCTTCCTTGAGAACCATAAAGAATTGGACACTTCCCCAGCACTCCCTCTCAGTGAGGTAGAATCCTGGAACCACCAAGGTGATTAAGGAACTGGTAGCTTCTGATTCTTCTTTTTATTAAATATTCAATCACTCAGGCTAGCCAGATATTTCTGGATCGAAGTGAAAGGAGCTGGCAACCTTTGCCAATCCCTGCCCTTTACCCCCTCTCCCTCTCCTCTTCTCATTGCTTTGCCCAGCTTCTCAGTAAGGAGACTATACCTTTCTATTTAAATTCCACCTCCATCTTAGATTTCTGAGGAATAATTCTATTCTTAATTCTGGTATAAGTGATCTTCCCCAGCAAGGGTACGTGAAGTAAAATAGGTACACTGAGTACAAACATGAATCAGGGATAGAGCAGGTAGTTTTAATAATGATAGAGAATAAAGAATCATGGAATGATGGCAGTTAATTGATAGGATAATATTCAAGTCAAAGTTGAGCTCCCAGGTGGTACCTTCAGTTAAATACTCAGTTAAACACCCCATTCCCCACTTTGTATTCAGTAGAAGGTAAGTTGCTTGAGGTCAGGAACTGTTTTGTCTCTGTATCTTTAACACATAGGTCAGGGGTGGGGAACCTGGGGCTTTAAGGCCACATGTGGCCTTCTAGGTCCTTAAGTGTGGACTTTTGACTGAATCCAGATTTTGGATTCAAATGCCCACCACTGAATTCAAATTTTTGAATCTCAAAAATCTACCAGGGATAGAACCCAGATCTGATGCCTTTTTGGATTTATTTGTAAAACTTGGATTCAATCAAAAGGCTGTCACACTTAAGGACCTAGAAGACCACATGTAGCCTTAAGGCCACAGGTTACCAACCCCTGACCCAGGACAATGCCTAGTGCTTAATAAATATTTTTAATTGGATGAAAACTCCTTTAGTTTGATTGCCTACAATTAAAGGATTCTATAAAGAAGAGTACAAATCTTACATTTGTAGACGTATACATATCTCACTTTATAGTCTTGAGATCCCTCTTAGCTTGGTAGAGTAGAATGAATACTAGATTTGGAGTCAGAGCACTTGAGTTTAAATTCTACTTTTTCCACTTACTACCTTGTATGTATGTTGAATTAAGTCAATGTTTTTTTTTGAAGTCTTTTGCTTTTAAAGAGGACTAATGACATCATAGGTGATGTCTTGACTTGCAAGTGAATTGGATTTAAGTGAGGCAGAGCTGTGCAAAGTCATGGGCCTCACTCTCTCTCTTCCTGAGTCATTGAAGTCCAGTGGCAGTAGAATTAAAAAAAAATGTTAAGCATCTGCTATGTGCCAGGCTAAGTGCTAGTCATACAAAGAAAGGTAAAATATAGTTTTCTACCCTCAAGGAGCTTACAGTCTAAAGGGGAGGGAGGGAGAGACAACTTGTGAACAACCACGTGCCAAATATAGGCAGGATATATTGTAATTTGGCTCAGGCAGAAGACACTGGCATTAAGAGGGATATGGCAAGGCTTCTTGCAGAAGGTGTGTGATCTTGGTCAAATCATTTTTTGGGCCTAAGGTTCCTTGTTTGTAAAATGAGAGAGTTAGAATAGATTATCTGAACCTACAATCCTTTGATGTCTTTAGAAATATCTGTTGCCTCATCTGATCATTGTGATTATCCTGTGAGGTAGGTAGTACTAGTATCCCATTTTGTAAATAAGAAAACTGTGGCCCAGAGAAGCCAAGTATATGGTCTTGCCTGTGATCTCAACAAGAGCTAGAACCCAGATCTGATGCCCTTTGCAACACCATCTCTTCTCCTTCTAGCCCTCAGACTTAAGAGAGCTTGGCAAGTCCTGGAAACAAGGTGGCCCTGGAGCAATACCTAAACAAGGTAAAAGGAAAATAAATACCATTAAACTCAGTGGGAAACTAACTGCCAAAAACGGGAACCAAAAAAGCAGCTGACTGCCAGGGACTCAAGCCGTGTTGAATTTACTGCCTTTGAAAAGATGAAACAGATGAGTATTCTGTGGGGTAGCAGGTGGGCTGGTTAGGGAGAGATTTAAGAGGCTTTTAAGGTACCGCCAGATTCTTTCATTTCTCTTCCTGTAGAGAGGCCTTAGACACCTTCATACCTATGTTTAAAAAAATATTCCATACCCCTCTGGTTTCCAGGTCCTTGGCTAACTCTTTGTTCCACATCGTGAAGGGATGCCCCAGGTGACCAGAGAGGAAGAAGCATCCGAACAAGTGACCCTTCATTCTTAACTTGGGTATTCTGCACTACCCAAGAGCTTGGAACCCAACCATGCCAACACTATACAAGTGGGCACTAGATACGTCATGATATTATTGAAAGTTATGTTGACTCAATGCCATTGTTCCTAAATTGGCTCCTTGACTCTTGGAACAGCATCTGAAATGCCCACCACTGATCACTCCCTTGAAAAGCCCTATTAAAATACACATTGTAGGAGGAAGTTGCTGATCACCATTCACTAATACTTTAGCTTGAGAGAACTCTGGGCCATTAGAGATAAACTTCACCTGCTTCACATTTTGTTTGGGGCCATCCCTGTCTGAACGTACAATTGGAAGAAAAGGAAAAAAAAATATTTCAGGAGGTGGCCACAGTGCAATGTCAGCAGGGTAAATGTTTAGCAACCAGCTCTCAGGGCTGGGAGGGGGGATGTATGGATGACACATTTGATTTTTATTGTTAACATTTTCTCCATCTTAAGTTTAGAAAATCAACAGCAAAAATAAATAAATTGAGCCCTAATTTGTAATATTTACATCCAAGAAAATTTTAACAATCAGCTCTAGGGAGTTGATATGAGATGGTGCCAGCATACCTTTGATTGTGTAGATCTACATCTGGACACTGGGGAGCTGCTTGGCTAAGCTGAATTTCAGTTCCCAACTTCATTTGAGGAGTTTCAGTTCAAAGCCTGCTCCATCGTTCAAGAGTTGAGGCAGCTAATTCTGGAGTAGCAGAGGGCTGGCCTTGGAATTAAAAAAGCTTGGGTTCAAATCCTAGCTCCTCAGCTATATGGCAGCTGGGCAAAATACTTAATCTTTGTTAGCCTCAGTTTCTTCATTTGTAAAATGGGTATGATAATGGCATCTACCTCACAGGGCTGTTGTGAGGACCAAATGACATAACACATGTGAATAGCTATTATTAGAGTTTTCTGCCAGTGGAATGAGTTTCCTTCATTTGCTCATTCAGCATGCACAGTGCCAGGCACTGTGGTATGTTCTGAGGGTAGAAAGACAAAAAAATGAGAACAGCCCCTGCCCTTGAGGGGCTTGCATTCTATTGGGGAAAATAACTTGCAAATATAAGTAATATAACATATTACTTAATACAAAATTAATATTCCCTCTTGGGGTGGGAGAGGGGAGAGATGGGGAGAAAATTTGGAATTCAAAATCTTATGGAAGCGAATGTTGAAAATGAAAAATATATATCTAAATTTCAAAAAAATCAATACATCATATATTGATATAGAAAGTAAATGCAAAGCAATTTTGGCTGAGTTAATAGCAAAGGGGAGTAGTATGGGGTAAGAACCTGAAAAGGCTTCCTGTGGGCAGTGACATTTGAGCAGAACCTTATGGGAAGTCAGAGTTCCAGGGGGAGGTGTTGAAGAGGGAGTAAATGGTGTGTGCAAAGACAGGACATGGAATGTTGTGTGTGAGGAGCACCAAGTTTGGTTATAATATAGAACAGAGGTTCTCACAAGTATGAAAAAAATCTGGAAAGGTAGGCTCAAACCAGAATGGAAAGGGCTCCAGTGCCTTCTGAGGTGAGGCAATGCCTCGCCACTAGTCAAAGAATTCACTTATCGTCTAAACAGATGCTGGAAGACTATCTGCTTGGGATGGGATAGAGCTGTCTTTGTCAAACTAAAAAAGAAAAGGGGGTGGGGCACTAACCATATGCAAGAATCTCTGTGGACCTGCATGTTAACCACGTGAAAACCACACAACGACATTATCTATGTTCCATTGTATTTTTGCTTATTTTGTTAAATATATCCCAATTATAATGTAATCATGTTATCTGGTGTGGGCCTCACTCAGCAGCCGGCAGGTGTGTGTGTGTTTGACACCTGTGGTGTAGAGCAGGTCTATCATTTCAGACGGTCCATGAACTTGGATGGAAAAAAATAAATTGCGTTTTCATTTTAACCAAGCTTGATTTTTTGTTTGTTTTTGGTAATGCAACGTATTTTATTTTAAGCACTTAAAACATTCTTTGGAGAGGGCCAAAGGGATCTTTGACACACAAAAGGTTAAGAACCCCTAAACCTGAGCTGATTTTCATATGCTTATTCTAAATGAGTAATTCTGAATTACCATAGTTAAAAAAACACCTTAAAAAGAGCATTTTCTTGTTTTGCATGGGAAATTGTGCATATGTTATGCATATACACACATGCTATCTTCCCCCATATAGTGCAGATTTCTTAGAGCAGAGAATGTTTCATTTTGTGTTTGTATCCCAGCTCCTATTCCAGCTCTTGATTGTTACATAGAGGCACTCATTAAATGTCTTTTCATTGATTAATTCTAACTCTCAGGCTTATTCTTACTGTAAAGTTCTATGACTCCTCACAGTTGTGTTACATTAAGACCCTAGCACCAACAGATCAGGGCAGACCAAGAGGTGTCAGGACCAAAATCTAGCAGAGAAGGAAGAGCCTAGCAGAGAGACCGCAGATCAAGGAAGGTGAGGGGTCAAGTACAGGGAAGTCAGCTACAGTAAAGGAGAGGAAGTGGGTCTTGAGACTTTTAGAGTCAGTCAAACAATAAACAATCATTTATTAAGTGCCTACCACCTCTCAGGCACTGTGCTAAACACTGAAGGATAAAAAGGAAAAGCAAAGAACAGTCTCTGCCCTCAAGGAGCTCACAGCTTAAGGAGAGACAATATGTATATAAATATGGATGTATATGGTATAGAGGATAGAACTCAGGGCCTGGAGTCATGATGATCTGAGTTCAAATCTGGTCTTGGACACTTACTTGTATGACTCTGGGCAAGTCAATTAATCTCTCTTTGCCTCCTTTTCCTCAATTTAAAATGGGGATAATAATAGCACCTACTTCCCAGGCTAGGCAGGTAGATGGTGCAGTGGATAGAGCACAGGACCTGCAGTCAGGAAGACTCATCTTCCTGAGTTAAAATCTGGCCTCCGACACTTACAAGCTATGTGACCCTGGCCAAGTCACTCAACTCTTTGCCTCGGTTTCCTAAAATGAGCTAGAGAAGGAAATGACAAACCTGTTCCAATAGCTTTGCCAAGAAAACCCCAAATGAGAGTCAGACATGACTGAAATGACTGAACAACAATAATAAACCTCCCAAGGTTGTTGCGAGGATCAAATGAGATAATATTTATAAAGTGCTTAGCCCAGTACCTGGCACATAAATGTTGTAGAGTGCTGTATAAATAGATTAAAAACTGCACAGAAGCTTTTGGGACATCCTGAATATGACACATTCAAGAGTAGGTGTAAAATAACCTTAGAGAAGATGAGATGGGCAGGAGAAGAAAAAGTATCTGGAAAAGGTCTCCTGCAGAAGGCAGCCTTTGAGTTGAATCTTACAGGTCAGGAATTCTAAGAAGTGGAGGTTAGGTATGTTGAACAGTATGGAAATGAGAGATGGTGTTTTAGGTACAAAACAGTAAGTAGAAACAGAAATCAGAGATTCCGGAACTGTAACAATAGCTGCAAAAGTTGATGAAGTCACAGGGAGCATTGGCTCTGTGGTCATAGCCCAACTAGTGTTTATCACAGGAGAACAGAGGTCATAGCCTGAAAACAGAACTCTGCCTTCTGATGAATCAAGGATGAAGGGTCTAGGAATACACTCCAACGGATTAGTTGATATTTGGCTTTGTTGAGGCTATGAATATATTGATGAACTGAATATTGGAAGTCAGAAAACCTTAGGTTTAGTCCCAGATCTGCCTCTAGCTGTGACTCTCTGGGCCTCAGTCTCCCTCTCTGAAAAATGAAAAAAATTGGAATTTTCTCATATATGAAATGGAAAGAGTACTGTATTTGGAGTCAGAGGACCAGGATTCAAATCTCGCTTCAATCAATAATGCTAGCTGTGTGACCTTGGGGAAGTCATATAAACTCTTAGGGTCTCAGTTTCCTTATTTGCAAATGAAGTATGACATCTAAACTCCTGTAATCCCATAGCTATTTATTTTTTAGGTTTCTTTCTATATTTTATACATGCTTATATATACACATTATCTCCCCCTGTTCCTTCCTCAATATGATTTAAACTCCTTATGGGAGAGACTTTCATTTTGTCTTTGCACCTTCAGCTCCTAACCTGTGCTTGGAACATAGAGGCACTTAGTAAAGACTTGTTCATTCATTGATTCCAGATCTTACACTTTATATAACTCTTAGATTGATTTTTGTTTCATAAACCGGAAGCCAAGGAGTGATCAGATAGATAGTTTGTATACTGTGATGAAAAGCACTCGGTTATTCTTCCTTTGGGGAAATACATTTCCAAGTGAGGCCACCTGCGCATCCCATCCCTCCCAGGAGATTATATCTGTTTCTCAGCTCATCAGCTGGACTGTTTCAAAAGAGACTAGAGATTCTTCAACGCACATGGACTATCTCCACAAGGAACAAAAATGTGGTGACCTACAAATGTGTTTTGTGGTGTCTCTAAGAGATGCAGCTTATGGTTCATTTCTGAAGATGGATTACCCTCTGGGAGCAGAGGAAGAGAACAGATATTGCGCCTTTGGGGAAATTTGGTGCCTAAGTTTAGAATCAGGCTCAATTTAGCAACCCAAGGATTCAAACCTTGGAAAGCTGCTGAAAGCTGCATTTGGGAAAGAAAGAGCAGCTGACTTGGTGAGTGATAACTTGTGAAATTCGAAGGAACCAGGGGGATGGGGAAGAGCAGTTGTACTCCAGAGCAGGAGAGATGGAACTAATTTGATGGAACTAATTTGACATTTTCCAACAGGTTCTCAAATTCAAAAGACCCCTTTGGTCAATCCCAAGGAGACACGATGTTCTAAAACATTTCTGCCCCTCCCTAGGACAGTAGATGCCAGAGGCCTATCTGTAGTTGTCAATTACCTATGATGATCGCAGATAGAAACCTCCAGCAACATGGGGCCAGTTCCCATGGCACAAGAAGCTCAAAAGCCACTTTTAGAGATTCATACTGAAACCACACCTGGGATTCAATTTCAGATTTTCCAGACCCAGAGAAAGGAAGGGGAGATAAATACAATGTTTGCTTAACTAAGCAGAGAAGGCCAAGGTTAGAGAGAGCTGGTTGCATCCATTGCCAGAGGCCTGAATATAGCTTTCAAAGCAATATCCTGTATTTTCATTACTTGAGGGATTAAAGGGTATATTGATACTGGAAATAATATTAACATACATTTATGGCATTTTATAATTTATATCATATTTTATATAGTGGAAATATAGGAATGTCCACTGGATCTGTGATTTTATTGCTGTAGGGAATTTTCTCTATTAATGAAAATTATCACTTTCTTTGAAACTTGTAGATTTAGAGAATTGCTTAAAGTATGAAACGTTAATTGACTTGTCCAGGGTCACCTAGTTAGCATATCTTAGAGGTGAGTCCTGACTCGCTTCAAGGTAAGATACCTATCTCTCCATTTTTTCTCTCTCTCTCTAGTTATAAGGCTCATGTTATACACCCCCACAACACACATACACACACACATATATATATATATACACAGATATATATATATATATATATATATATATATATATATATATATATAATAAATATATACATATACACATGGCATAGTAGATAAAACACTGCACTTGGAGTCAGGAAGATTGGAGTTCAAATCCTGTCTCAGATACTTACTAGCAATGTGATCCTAGGCAAGTCATTTAAGATCTGTCAGCCTTAGTTTATTCATCTATAAAATGGAAATAATAACAACACATATCTCACAGGGTTTTTTGTGAGGATCAAATTGTATCTCTATCTATCTATATGTATATATTATATATACATATATATACACACACATATATATGCACATATGTATATCTTTGTAAACCATAAAGTAAGACCTAGATAAATGTTATTATATTATTACTTTATTTGCTTCTCAAAGCAGTCTTATTAAGTAGGTAATATAAGAATTGTTATGTCCATTGACTCTAACCCTAGCACTGTGCCATGCAAATGATAAAAAAAAAAAAACTATAGATGACTTGTCTGTAACTGGTTGGCTTAGTTATTTTGGCTCTATGTAAGAACGAGATTTTCCATGATGGAAAATGCTATCCACATCCAGAGAAAGAACTGTTGAGTCTGAATGCAGATCGAAGCATATTATTTTTTTCATGGCTTTTCCCTTTTGTTCTGTTTCTTCTCACAACATGACTAATGTGGAAATATGTTTTACATGATTGCACATGTATAACCTATATCAGATTGCTTGCTGTCTTGTGGAGGAGGGATAGGATGGAGGGAGAAAAATTTGGAGCTCAAAATCTTATAAAATAATGAATGTTGAAACTATCTTTACATATACTTGGAAAAAAATAAAATACTACTTACTAAAAAATGAGATTTCTAAAATTACAGCTGCCCCCAAATTGAATGGGCTACCTTCTGTGAAGGAATGGGTGCTTTGTTGCTGAAAGTATTCAGACCTAGACTGGATGACCCACCTGTCTTTATTACAACAGGACTGTGGTTGGGGTGGGGAGGGGAGGGGAATTGTGTCAGGTGACCTGTAAAGGTTCTCAAAGATTCAATGATTCGGCTTTTCTGGGTGAATTATAAATGCGAGTTTATACTAATCAATTAAAATCATGTATGATAACAGTTTCTAAAGAGTGTTTAGAATATTGAAGGAGCAATCATGTAATTGGCATGGGCTCCTTCCATGAGGACTGAAACTCCACTATGGCTTTTTACTTTGTTCAGTCTTTGTCCATATTTTCCATTAAATTCTTTTTAATTGATATACGTAGCCTCCTAAAGAAAGACCTTCCTCTTTTTCTTTTAGTAGCTAGGTGGATAGGTGCAAAAGAGGTGGTAAAAAAATATGCTGCAAGAAGAATTGAGAACAAGTGGCACATTTCACATGTAACCTGTGTTACCCTGGACAAGTCACTTAGATTCCAGACAATTCTCTAATACATACTAGTTGGTGGAGGCAGTCTCCTCATGGGGATTTCTTATACCAATGAAATCATAGATCCAGTCTACTAGTATCTACTAGTATCCAGGGATACTAGTCTACCTTGAGGACTATATATATTTTGTTTCTCATTCTCAATATGTATTTGTCCTTCCACCTTCTCCACTCATATGTATCAATGATGATGTCTCATGCCGTATCTCATATTCAAGTCAGAGATTCAAAGATTGCTAGAGCTGGAAGGGATCTTATAATCCATCAGTCCAACTTCAATGGTGTTTTTCTTTTTTTCTGTCCTCATTGTCCTTGACCTCTTTATAGTTTTTGATACTGTGGACCTGACCTTCAGGCTGATTTCTCCTACCAGGGCTTCACAGAAACTATAACCTCCTAGTTCTTCTCACGCTTCCTTAATCACTTTTTCTCTTTCTCCATTAATTGGCTCCCTCTCCTCTTTATAACCCATTAGTGGGATATTTCCTTAGAGTATATCTTTGACCTTTTTTCCTTTCTATGGACTCACTCCTTTGTCAATCTCATTCATTCTCATAGTTTTCTCAATTCTCTTTATATAGAGTTGACTCTAAAAATCCTTATCTGAAATTTTGAAACTTTCTTTGATATTCTAGATCCATAATCCCAAGTACCTGTAGGACGTCTCCAGGTTATTGGTAAAGTACTTCATACTCAACATGTCTCAAACTGAATTCATCCTTTCCTCTAAACTTGTCCCTCTTGCTAGCCTTACAGTTTCTGTCTCTGATATCACCATTTGCTCAGCATTCCACCTACATGTTGACACCAGTGGTAAAATGGATAGGACACTGGCTTTGGAGTCAGGAAGAATTGGATTCAATTCCTACCCTTGGACTTAAAGTAAGATGACTGATACAGGTTGACACTTTTTTCCTCAAAGTTATAGTCTTAGAAAGTTTTAGAAAGTTGCCTATGGCACTGAAAAATTGAATGACTTTCCTGGGTCAACAAGTCAGTATGCATCACCAATAGGACTTGAATTAGCTCCAAGGCAGAATCTCTCTCTCTTTCTCTTTTTCTCTCTTTCTGTGATAATTGTAAAATTTATATTTCTGGTGTTATTATTATTTGATGCTATGAATATTGTTTGATATTATATTTATAATGATAGTGCTCCAAAATGAAGTCACTCAGGCTAAGTGGTTCTAATGCCCATAGAAGTGTATAGGCAAAGGTTTATACCGTTAATCCTGTGTCAAAAGGATAAGACTTGCAGCTTTTTGATTGGATGAATTCTTGACTTTTTCCTCGTCCAGGGGACTTCTGCTTTTCCCTCTCCAGGAGTCATTCTCCTTCTGCAGCCTTAGTTAACATTAGACTCTCCCAATAGTTTTGTGGTCCTGATAAAGAAACTCCTTTTACCCGAGCTTTACCTAAGCTTGGTATTAATATGGGACCTGGAGAACTTTTCCACCACATCCAGGTCTGATTGGGAATTTCTCCTTCTATATCTGGCACCTATTACCTGTTATTAACCAAACCCATTTTAAGGGTATATAAGCTTGTGACCTAACCCCGGCTTTGAATGTGGTTTTCCTTCCCAACACATCTCCCTTATCCTCGGGTTAGGATGAGTTTCTCCCATGTGAGGACAAACCTCTGTTTATATTGCCATAGTGTGTGTGAATATATGCTTTGTTTGCCTGCTTTCTGCATCACATAATAATAAAGCTCATGATTGTATCATTTCCCTGAGTACCAATTTTCTAGAAATCCTGAACCCAGGTGTTTGTTTTAACCCAAGCTAGAGCCAAATAAAGCACTCTCTTTTCCATACTCTCTCTCTCTCTCTCTCTCTCTCTCTCTCTCTCTCTCTCTCTCTCTCTCTCTCTCTCTCTCTCTCCTTCATCGTGATCTATCTACTTGTTATGTAGTGAGTTAGGAAAACCTGAGTTAAAACATCACCTCAGATACTTACTAGCCATGTGACTCTGGCCAGGATATGTCACTTCCCTGAGCCTCAGTTTACTTCCTTTCCAAGGGTTTGGATCTCTGAGGTTCCTTCCAGCCCTCAATCTAGGATCCCATGATCCATTCTTCTCCCTGCTGCTACAATCATCTCTTTATTTCCATGTTGTTTATACCATTAGTGTGTAAGCTCTTGGAGGGTAAGGATTATTTTTGTGCTTTTGCCATTCTTTGCATCCCAAGTGCTTACTTAGCACAGTGCCTGGCTTATAGTAAGTACTTAATAAAAGCTTATTGATTGAATGAGTGTGCATACACCTGATGACTCTCATCTGCTCAAAAAATATCGACTCTTCTTGCTTTCCCAGGTAAGTTCAGACTCCTTTTTCTAGCTTTCAAAGCCTTCCTTCCACCCTGATACCACTCTTCCTTTCCAGCCTTGTCTCATATTAGTTTTTTCTCTGCACTCTGTGCTCCAGACAAACTGAAAACCTTCCTGAGCTCCTAAACACAAACTTATGGGTTTTTGTGTTCTCTGGTCTCTCTGCCTCCTTCACCTATTGAAAGCCTATCCATCTTTTGAAACCCAGCTCAAGACTGAAGGAAGCCTTCCCTGGTTCCCTTGGTTGGTAATGAGCTACCCTTTCAGACATCACATGACACTATTTTTATAACATTTGGATGGCATGAATAGAGGGCCTCAGAACCAGGAAGACCTAGATTAAAGACCTGCCTCTGATACATACTGCCTAAGTGACCCTGGGTAAATCACTTAACTTCTCAGTGATCTAGGCAACTCTCTAAAAACTATATGTTTTGGGGCAGCTAGGTGGTGCAGTGGATAGAGCACTGGTCTTGGAGTCAGGAGGACCTGAGTTCAAATCTGGCTTCAGACCAAACACTTGACACTAGCTATGTGACACTGGGTAAGTCACTTAACCCCAATTGCCTAATAAAATTTAAAAAAAAAACTGTATGTTTAGAGAAGGTGACAACACGCATTGGTTGAGGGAGTTTCCTCATCTGTGAATTCTCTATCCTTATCTTTTGACGTGCTTTTCATATAAGGCTATGTATTATAGCTATTTTTGTTGATATATTATCCTTCTACTAGTTTATAAGTTACTTAAGGTCAAGAACCTTGTTTTAGCCATTTTGGGAGGGGGAAAGCGGAGCTCACTATGTGTGGCACACAGTGGTGCTTAATAAATACTTTTTGATGATGACATTTTCCAATTCCATTCACACAAAATGGATTAAAGACAAATATTGTCCAAATTATGACACACGAAAGGACGGGCAATTTGTTGAATTAGTCCATCAGTATATTTATCTTAGACAACAGTGGTAGATGACTAATGTGGGTCTGGAAGTGAGTAGGAGAAGGTCAGATCAGATGGTATTGAGGATACTGCTAAGTGCTTTCAGTAATCCCCAAATCCTTACCACTGTGAAAGCCTATCTCTTTTACACGAGTATCGCAAATCATGTACTATAAATAATCACGGTTTTAAATACTGAACAAAATGATAAAGCTGGCAATGTGTTCAGTTCCCCAGAGGCCCTCCCTGACCTCCTGAAGCTTAACCAGTCATTTTAAAGCTTCAATAACTTGAATGCTAAAGACACTGTATCTCCAGGAATCAGAGATGTGGGCCTGGGGGTGAGGAGAAAGGTACAGGCCACAGAGAATGAATTTTTCTGTAGGAAGGAGTTTTCCAACTTGGTTACACTTAGGAAAGAAAAAAAAATTCACTGAATCATGCTCCAGAGAAAAACCAAAAAATGAAATTAAAGTGAGGTGGGGAAGATGAGAAGTTCACATAAGTACATTCCTATCACTGGAAAAAGTGACCCAAAGCATATATTTTCCTGGTGTTAGATGATAAGTAGCACTGTCTCCATGTACATTAAGATTTCAGTTCTCTTGAACCTTCAAGAAATGAATTATTACGGATACCTGAATTTTCTGGATAGCAGAGGATTTGCCAGAACTCAAACATTTGTTTTGATGATGTTGGATAGAAATTTTTTCTAGAATGTATAATATATGCCCCCACCTCCCTTCACAGAAGATACTTCATGTAATTATTTTTTCCTTCATGACCCAGGACCATCATCATGAAAATCAAGAACTGTGCTGTGCTGTAATCTAATGATGTCCTCAGGGCATCCTGAGCTGAGCACAACTATCTCTCCCTACCCTAAATGGTCTCAGATTGCTGTGCTTTGGCTTTGTTTGTTTTTGTACCTGTCTCTCTTGTCATCAAGTTATCAACTGTCATTGCTCAGTACTGTCCATGTGCCTTCCCATAGCAGACTATTTTTCCCTTTTAATTTATTATTTGGCTAAGAAACCAGAGAGCTAAACTTATAAGCATTTTGGTTAAAATGAGAGACAATAAGCTCTGAGTGAGGGATTGAAGGACTTACAAAAATAAAGCGTATGAATGTTTAGCGCACAAAATTTGTGAGAGAGTGCAGGCAGGCTTAATAAATGTCTGCCGTTTGTGAAGTACTTTTCCGCTACCTTCTTAGGTTTTAGCTGTGTTATGGACAGGTGAATTTGTTGAGTAGATTAATTTTGGATAAAGGAAGGAAGGAAGAAGAAAGGAGTTGAAATGCCATTGACAGAAAGATCTCTCTAGGAGATTTCTTCCTTCTGAAATTTTTCTTATTCCTTAGATAATTATATGATGTACATTTATATACACACATATATTTATGTTGTTTTTCAGTTGTTCAGTTCTTTATGACTGCATGGACTATAGCATGCCAGGCCCTTCTATCCTTCACTATCTCTTAAAGTCTATCCAAGTTCATGTTCCCTGCTTCCATGATGCTATCTATCCATTTCCTCCTCTGCTGTCCCCTTTTCCTTTTGTCTTCACTCTTTCCCAGTATCAGAATCTTTTCCAATGAGTCCTATCTTCTTATCATGTGGTCAAAGTATTTAAACTTCAGCTTCAGTATTTGTCCTTCCAATGAATACTCAGAGTTAATCTCTTTAGGTATTGACTGATTTCACTTCATTGTCCAAGCAACTCTTAAGAGTCTTCTCTAGCACCACAATTTGAGAGCATCGGTTTTGTGGTGCTTGGCTTTCCTTACAATCCAACTCTCACAGCCATACATCACTACTGGAATAACCATAGCTTTGACCATACAGACCTTTGTCAGCAAGGTAATGTCTCTGCTTTTCAGTATGCTGTCCAGATTTGCCATAGTTTTCCTTCCAAGGAGCAAATGTCTTTTAATTTCATGGCTGTACTCACCATCTGCAGTGATCTTTGAACCTGAGAATATAAAGTCTGACACATTTCCATTTCTCTTCCCTCTATTTGCCAGGAAGTGATGGGACTAGATGCCATGATCTTAGTTTTTATTAATGTTAAGCTTTACACTCTCTTCTTTCACCCTCATCAAGAAGCTTCTTAATTCTTCTTCACTTTCTTCTATCAAAGTGGTATTGTCTGCATATCTGAAATTGTTGATATTTCTCCTGGCAACCTTAATTTCAGCTTTTGATTCATCCATCCTGGCATTTCGTATGATGTACTCTGCATAGAAGTGAAATACTCTGCATAGAAGTGAAATTAACAATATACAGTCTTGTCGTACTCCTTTCCCAATTTTGAACCAGTTGGTTGTTCCATTTTTGGTTCTGTTGTTTCTTGACCCACATACAAGTTCTTCAGGAGACAAGCAGTGTGATTTAGTATTCTCATCTCTTTGAGGACTTGAGGCAATTTATTGTGATCTACACAGTTAAAGACTTTAGTGTAATAAATTAAGCAGAAGCAGATGTTTTTCTGGAACTCCTTTGCTTTCTCCATAATCCAGCAAATTTTGACAATTTGGTCTCTAGTTCCTCTGCCTTTTTGAAAATCAGCTTGTACTTCTGGTAATTCTTGGTTCACATATTGCTGAAGCCTAGCTCATAGAATCTTAAACATAACCTTACCAGTGTGTGAAATGAGCACAATTGTTCAATAGCCTGAACATTTTTTGGCATTGCCCTTCTTTAGGATTGGGTCATAAACTGACTTTTTCCAATCCAATGGCCACTGTTAAGCTTTCCAAATTTGCTGGCATATTGAGCACAACACTTTAACAGCATCATCTTTTAAGATTTTAAACAGTTCAGTAAGACTTCCATCACTTCCACTAGCTTTATTGTTAGCAATGCTTCCTAAGGGCCATTTGACTTTACTCCAGTATGTATGTCTCTAGGTCAGCACTATACCATCATGGTCATCAGTGATATGAAGATCTTTCTCATATAGTTCTTTTGCATATCCTTGCCACCTCTTCTTAATCTAGTTTGTCTCTATTAAATCTCTATATTTTTGTCTTCTATCATGCCCATCTTTGCATGAAATATCCCCTCGTTATCTTTAATTTTCTTGAAAAGATCTCTTGTCTTTCCCATTTTATTGTTTTCTTCTATTTCTTTGCATCATTTATTTAAGAAAACCTTCTTATCTCTCCTTTCTATTCTCTGGAATTCTGCATTCAAGTGGGTAATCTTTACCTTTTGCTTTCCTTCTTTCCTCAGTTATTTGTAAAGCCTCATCAGACAGACATTTTGTTTTCTTGCTCCTTTTCTTTGGGATGTTTTTTTTTTTTTGTTGTTGCTGCCTCCTGCACAATATTGTGATTCTCTGTCCATAGTTCTTTGTTTATTGATATATGTATTCACATAGTTATGTCCAACGTAAATGCAAATATGCATATATCTATAGATACACGTATATACATACATAGATACATACTTGCATTTATGTATGTATATAAACAATAAACAACAAACAAACATTTATTAAGCCCTATGATGTACCAGGCACTGTGCCTAGGCTTGGGATAAATTACTGGGGAGGAGGAGCCTACCTTTCTCGTCATCACCAGCAACACCTGCCCACCAATTGCTACCAACAGGCAGATAAACCCAAGAGCCCTGAGAGTGGCAGTACTGCTCAGATCATCAGTCCTTCTTCCAGCCCAGTCTTCACAGCCATAATCCAGGGAACAATAGACCAGTTCTCTCCACCAACTGCCGCTCATAGGGCAGGCAAGTCCACTTAGCTAAAACTGCAAGGTATCCTGACTATATGAAGGATAGACAAGACTTATGTGTTAGACAGTTCAGACCATCACCACAATCTTGACCACTATCAGCCCAGGACTTTGAACTCAAGGGAAGAGCCTTGGGAATAGCAATGCTTTCAGCTCAGTCCCCCAAAGCCATCATACTAGGAAGCAACTCCTGTGGAGATGTAGCCTGACAACTGCTCCTATATGTGTTACAGATGCATCTGTTGAAGACCCATAGAAGGACATTCTTGCCACCAAAGTCTTTGGCACTGTCAAATTGTTTGACATCAGAAACTGATATCATTTTATCAGTGGAAATCATATCAAAGAAGGGGCATTACCATCTGCTTTGCTGCCACACCCTAAGGACAATGAGAACTTTCCATCTGACTTGTCGCTGAAATTTTCCATAAGTGTTGTCTCCCCCATTAGAATGTGAGACTGTCTAATTTTTCTTTTTGTATTCTCAACACTTGTCATAGAGCTTTGCATATAACAAGCACTTAATAAATGCTTCATTCATTCAGATCCAATTAAATAAAATAATTCCTTTTCACAATGATCTTACATTCTAATGTGGAGATAACAAGGATACACACACATATGCATTTATACATATGTATGTATGCATATATGTTTAAAATATAAACCAACCGTGACTTTAACTATATCTATGCCTAGATAGATATGGATATGAAAATACATAGTTGATCTATCTAGACCTAGACAGATGTAGAAATTTCACAGAGGCTTACTGAAGACAACATCTGTGCCTTTGTTGTTGAGATCAGAGGACTGATTCTGGTTTTCCATTCTAGTGTGAATTTAAAGTCAGGTATGAAGGGTATAGGTAGGGTTAGAAGCCTAAAATCTAGTACTACATTGTGGGGTTGTTGTTGTTCAATCATGTCCAAATCTTTGTGATTCCATTTGGGGCTTCTTGGCAAAGATATTGGAGTGGTTTGCCATTCCCTTCTCTGGCTCATTTTATAGATGAGAAAACTGAGGCCAACAAGGTTATGTGATTTACCCACGGTCACAAGTGTCTGAAGCCAGATTTGAACTTGGGTCTTCCTGGCACACTATCCATTCAACCACCTAGATTCCCTAGACAAGTAAATGCTATCAAGCATTGAAATAGGGTAGTCAGGGAGGTCTTCATGGAAAAGGTGGCACTCATGAATCAAAGGATCTAAGAGTTGGTGGGAACCTCATTGTCCAACCAAAACCTGAACAAAAGTCTCTTCTATAACATCACCTGCAAGTGGTCATGCAGTCTTAATTTGAAGTCCTCCAATGAGGGTGGAGAGGAATGACTCCATTGGGTAGCCTGTTCCACTTTTGGATAGTTGTAACTGTTAGAAAGTTTTTCTTGAAATGTGGAGCTAACTCTTTCAAGTGATCGTGGGATGGGTTCTGCAGTTACAGAGCTTTCCAAAAGAAAGAGGCATGCCTGTGGCTGGGCATGCTGCCATGTTCTCTTTGGGAACATATTCCCCATAAACTTATGAAATAAATCTATTTTGTGGTAACATTCACTTAACTACTATAGTCTCCCATGGGAAGGCTGGTAGGATTTACAAGTTTTCCAGTGGTAGTCATACTGATTCCTTTTGTACTCATGTTGATCCAAAATACATGCATACAAAATACTGCAATTTCTGCCCTTTGTTCCCAGTTCTGGAAATCTCTGGATCCAAGCAGAATAATAGTAATTTCTTATGCACTCCATAGACCTCTGGTGATCTCATCTGTTGAGTTTTAAAGGCAACATAGATTTGATTTGGAAGAGAGTTGTGGGGTTCAGTATTCTCTGTTATTGAGATTGGCAGGATCTCTCCAGAGGACAAAACAGTGATGCATTTTTTCAGTGTAGGGTGGGACTAGTTGAAGCCTGAGGCTGTCAACAGTCATTCATCAAACATTTATTAAGCTTTTACTATGTGCCAAGGAAATACTGTGCTAATGAGCAAGTACAAATGCAAGCAGAAAGAGAGTTCTTATCTCAAGGAGCTTACATTCTTTTCTTTTTATAATAAATTTATTTATTTATTTTTAGTTGTCAACATTCACTTCCATGTAATTTTGAGTTCCAAATTTTGCCCCCATCTCTCTCCTTCTCCTACCCCAAGATGGCATGTAAATTGATATAGGTTCAACATATACATTCATATTAAACATATTTTCACATTGGTCATGTCGTAAAGAAGAATTAGAACCAATGGGAGAAACTACAAGAAGGAAGAAACAACAACACAAAAAAGAGAGCAAATAGGATGCTTTGGTCTACTCCATAGTTCTTTTTCTGGATGTGGACAGCATTTTCCATCATGGGTCTTTTGGAAATGTCTTAGATCCTTGCATTGCTAAGAAGAGCTATGTCTATCAAAGTTAGTCATTGCACAACGTGGTTGTTACTGTGCACAATGTTCTGGTTCTGCTCACTTCACTCAGCATCAGTCCATACAAGTCTTTCCAGGTTTTTCTGAAGTCTGCCTGCTCATCACTTCTTATAGCACAGTAGTATTCCATTACTTTCATATATCACAACTTCTTCAGCCATTCCCCAAATGATGAGCATCTCCTCAATTTCCAATTCTTAGCCACCACAAGAGCTGCTATAAATATTTTTATACATGTAGGTCCTTTTCTCATTTGTGCGATCTCTTTGGGATACAGCCTGAGAAGTGTTATTGCTGGGTCAAAGAGTATGCACAGTTTTGTAGCCCTTTGTGCATAGTTCCAAACTGCTCTCCAGAATGGTTGGATCAGTTCACAACTCCACCAACAATGTTGTGTTCCAATTTTCCCACATCTTCTCCAGCATTTATCATTATCCTGTTTTGTCATGCTAGCCAATCTGATAGGTGTGATGTGGTACCTCAGAGTTGTTTTGATTTGCATTTCTCTAATCAATAGTGATTTAGAGCACTTTTTAATAGATAGCTTTAATTTCTTCCTCTGAAAACTAGTGTTTTTAATACAAATGGGTGTTGCATTTTGCCAAAAACTTTTCCTGCAACTATTGAGATGATCATACAGTTTCTGTTAGTTTTGTTGTTGATATGGTCAATTATGTTGATAGTTTTGCTAATATTGAACCATTCCTGTGTTCTTTCTATAAATCCTACCTGGTCATAGTGTATTATTCTTGTGATAAGTTGCTGTAATCTTTTTGTTAATATTTTATTTAAAATTTTGCATCTATATTCATTAGGGAAATTGGTCTATAATTTTCTTTCTCTGTTTTTGCTCTTCCCAGTTTAGGTATCAGCACTATATTTGTTTTGTAAAAAAATTTGATAGGAGTTCTTCTATGCCTATTTTCCCAAATAGTCTATATTTTATTTCCTGTTCTGTTAATCTGGGCAATTTACATTTTTGTAAACATTCATCCATTTCACTAAGATTGTCATTTATTGGCATACAATTGGACAAAATAGCTCCTAATTATGTTTTAACTTCCTCTTCATTGTTATTGAATTCACCCTTTTCATTTTTGATGCTGGCAGTTGTTTTTATCTTTCTTTTTTTAAAATCAAATTAAACAAAGGTTTATCTATTTTATTGTTTTTTATAAAGCCAGCTCTTAGTTTTATTTATTAGTTTAATAGATTTCTTAATGTCAATTTTATTAATCTCTCCTTTGGTTTTCAGAATTTCTAATTTGGTATTTAATTGAGGATTTTTGATTTGTTCTTTTTCTAGCTTTTTTAGTTGCATGCCCAATTCATTGACCTCTTCTTTCTCCATTTTATTCATGTACGCATTTAGTTATGTAAGATGATACTTGTGTATCATCTTCCCAAGTAAGGATGTAAACAGTGTGCCCTTATTGAATAACGTGGTTTTTTTCCGTTTCCTGTTTACCTTTTTATGCCTCTCTTGAGTCTTATATTTGAAGACCAAATTTTCCATTGAGCTCTGGTCTTTTCATCAGGAAGGTCTGGAAGTCCCCTATTTCATTGAATGCACATCTCCTTGCCTGAAAGATTATGCTCAATTTTTCTAGATAGTTGATTCTTGGTTGTAAACCAGCTCCTTTTGTCTTATGGAATATCATATTCCAAGCCCTCTGATGTTGTAATGTAGCTGCAAGGTCCTGCATAATCCTGACCATGGTTCCACAGTATTTGAATTGTTTCTTTCAGGCTGCTTGCAGTATTTTCTCCTTGACCTGATAATTCTGGAATTTGGCTACAATACTGGAGTTTTCAATTTGGGATCTCGTTCTGGAGGTGATTGGTGGATTCTTTCAATGACTATTTTACCCTCTGGTTCTAGGACCTCAGGGCAGTTTTCTTTGATGATTTTTTGAAAGATGCTGTCCAGGCTTTTTTTTTTTTTTGATCATGGCTTTCAGACAGACCAATAATTCTTAAATTATCTCTCCTGGATCTATTTTCTAGGTCAGTTGTTCTTCCAATGAGGTATATTATGTTTTCTTCTATTTTGTCATTCTTTTGATTTTGTTTGACTGATTCTTAATGTCTCACAGAGTCATTAGCTCCCACTTACCCAATTTTAATTTTTAACAAATTGCTTTCCTCAGTTAGCTTTTGTACCTCCTATTCCATTTTGCCATTTCTACTTTTTAAGGAGTTGTTTTTGTCAGTGTACTTCCCCCCCCCCCATTTTGTCAATTGTATTTTTAAAGAATTTGTTCAATTTTTTCTTCTACCTCTCTTATTCGACTTTTAAAATCTGTCTTGAGCTCTTCCAAGAATGCTTTTTGGGCTTGCGACCAGTTCATATTCCCCTTTGAGATTTCAGATGTGAATACATTGATAATGTTGTCCTCTTCTGAATTTGTGTTTTGATCTTCCCCGTCCCAATAATAAGAATCTATGGTCTTTGTTTTTCTTTGTTGCTTTTTGCTCATGCTGTTTGCCTTTTTCCTGGCTTTCAAAGTTGATCTCTGCTTCTGGGGCATAGGGATCACTGTCCCATGCTTCTTGTGTTGGGGGCCAGGGGCCTGGTTACTGGCTTTGTGTCCTGGAGCCCCAGGTGCTAACAGCTGGAGGCTGTAGGGGTCTGGTACCTTACCTGGTGCTGAACTGGAGCTGGTGGCGGTGGATGGTGTGGGCCAGGCCAGGTGGGTTTTTCTGCATTTCCCTGGTATTACACTAAAACTCTCAGTATGGGGGGTGGGGGCGGTCTGGCCACTGGAGATCCCCTTCTTTCTTGGGGCTGCGCTAGAGAACCAGTAGGTTCAGGTGCTGGTGGATGCCTGCCAGTGCACATGCTGGTTCTGCACACTGGTGTCTACCAGTTCTCCTGGCTGTGCTAAGGCACATGGAGGAGGAGGGAGGTGATGGGGGTATCCTGGTGTTGGCTCTTGCCTGCTCCACCACCCTAGGGCTCAGCATCTGCCACTAATTTGCCAAGGTGGGGCTTGCTGGAATGCCTCCTGTCTTATACTGGTCCCCTTCAGCCATAGCAAGAGGGGCCTTTCCCGTTAATTCCCCTAGACTCATGAGCTGAAAGACTGCTGAACCCTGTCTTTCTGCTGGCTCCACTGTTCCAATATTTCTCCTAGGTGGTATTTTCTGGGTTTTTCAAGGTCAGCAAGGGAGGGGAGAGCAACTTACTGCTTACTCTGCCATCTTGGCTCCACGAAGTCCAAGGAGCTTACATTCTAATGGAGGAAGACAACACATAAAAGGAAGCTGAAAATGTGGTGGTGGCAGATTGGGGAAGATGAAGTTATGTGGATGGGAAAGGACCATGATGGGAAAAGACCACATGGCTACTGTTAACTGATAGAGAGGAGGGCTTCAGGATCCAGCATGCACCAGTCTGCCTTCATTTAGGCATAGCTGGCTTTCATGTGAGATGCTCCTTTTGAGGTACTGTCATGCCATCCCCTAGAACATTCTATCCTGCCCTCCTGGAGCACAAATGACAACCCCTAATTGGCTAGAAGGAGACCCCAGAAGGGAGAGATGATAGAGGAAGTCTGGTGCACAGTCCAGAGAGAAATGAAACATGGCTGGTCTGGGCAGCCCTCTGTAAATGGAGGTTCTTGGAGGAGCCATTCAATCAGAGGGAGAGGCCTGCCACTCTATGTCCTGCCTCTCAAAAACCTCATGGTTCTCTGCAGTGTATGCTATATATCCTCTCTCTTTTTAAAAAATCTTTATTTTGTTAAATATTTCCACATGCAAAATATTTTTTAATATTCATTAAAAAATTTTGGAGCTCCAAATTCTCTCTCCCTCCTTGAGAAGACAAACTGTTTGAAACTCAGGCTAGAATCCTGGCTTCCTGTCCAGCTCTGGGGAGAGGATGCTCCCACCTTGACCCTGACCTTGTTCTCCTATGCAGTTGTTTTCCAGAAGAGGTTTGGGGAGGGCGAGGAGTACAGTGAAAAGACTCGGAGGTTGCCACATGCTGACATAAAGTAGCAAAATTGACTCAGGAAGAGATTAAGAGATTCAGCAAGCAATTTAATTTGCTCAAATTGGACTCGGCTGATACCTCCTTCAACAAATCCCACCCAGATCTCCAAGGGAGAGGACAAGAGTTATACAAGCAGAAGGGCAGCTGGATTAAGCTCTTATCTGGGACTGTTTACCCTTTTTGCGCATTTAAAATGTCTCACTTCAGTCCTTTAACCTCGCATCTTTTTTTTTTTTTACCACCTAGATTCTTCTCTCTTATCTTATACAAATAGTTTACATGTTTCCGAGTTGTGCTGTCATGGTTACCCAGACACTGTTCTCAGCCTTGGTCCAAAAAGGACTTTAAACCTTAAAATCGAAAACTGGAAACAAATTTCTGCTTGTTAAAATCAGAATCATTCCCTGAAAGAGTGATTCAAATTCTTTACATGGGATGTTCATTTCTGGCCTGCCATAAAAAATTGAACAAAACAAAAGAAAAATATTTCAATATTTTTCAAAAATATTTCCTTAGATTCATCCTTGCCTAATATACTAATAAGAAGGAGTCAGATTTGGGGTGGGGTGGGGAGGAGAGAGGGCTGGAGGGGAAGAATATAGCACACATGCCTCAGTCACTAAAAGGGATGCATATACCAGGGTCCTTTTTTCCATGGAACAGAACAGTGAATGTCTCAAGAATATGCATTCTTCAAGATTACCAGGGACAGTCTGCAGGGAAAAGATAAACACACTCACAAATGATGACTATTTATCATGATAGACATTATATTGTAACATTTTGACTAGTCAGTGTCATGGGGAGCCACTCAGGTGTTAATGAACCTTCTTCTTTGGCCACATTTCAGGCATCAGTCTGAGAATTCTAGGAGAGATGGAACATCTGGGTACCAGAGGGTAGAGGGAGGGAGTGGGGAGGCAGTGCACAGATGTTCCCAGCTGTCAATAGTGTCCTGGTTTATTTAGGAATCATTTGTACATACCCTTAAAGTTGGTGTTAGAGGTCTGACAAGAGAAACTAGCCTCTGGGTATGGTAAAGGAAAGATCATGACCTAAGAGTTACGATTTCCCATCAGTTTGAGTCGGTATATAACCTATTTGTTCATGTGTGAAGGAGAGGGCTGTAGACATCCCATGGAAGAGGAGTGTGCAGGAGAGACAAAGAGGGGGAGTCTGATACATAGGGAATGGCTAAGTGTGAGAAGACCCTAACAACCACATGGCCAATTAGAAAGGCTGTCTCAGGCACCACACTTATCATGAGCTATCTGTTCTGAGTAGCTCTATTATCACAGAATAGATGTAATAGAGGAGGGGTGATTAGGGCTTTTCCCAGAGTGATGAAATTAGAGGGAGTAGTTCATCTAGTACTTCATCACCTAGAATTCCTTCAGCTTTGTGGTCCTTTGCTATTTCTACACTGGGTTGTCATTCACTTGTATGAGTTATATCCAACTCCTTGTGACCCCATTTGGAGTCTTCTTGGCAAAGACACTAGAGTGGTTTGCCATTTCCTTCTCTAGCTCATTTTACAGATGAGCAACTGAAGTAAACAGGGTAAGTGACTTGCCCAGAGTCACACAGATACTAAGTGTCTAAGGCTGGATTTGAACTCAGGTCTTCTTGACTTCAGGCAGCTGAAGTGAACAGTAGGTAGAGCGACAGGCTTGGAATCAGAAAGACTTATCTTCCCAAGGTCAAATCTAGCTTCAGAAACTTACTAGCTGTTTGACCCTGGGCAAGTTGCTTAACCCTGTTTGCCTCAGTTTCCTCTTCTGTAAGATGAGCTGGAGAAGGAAATGGCAAACCACTCCAGTATCTTTGCCAAGAAAACCCCAAATGGGGGTCACAAAGAATCAGATGTGACTGAAAAGGACTGAACAACAACAAAATCTGCTGACTTCAGGCCTAGTGCTCCATCTACTATGCCATCTAGCTGCCCATCCACACTGGATACACAGCCTAACTAACTATCCTGTTCTCTTGACTGGGTTCTAGATTACCACTCTACGTCCTGCCTCTCAAAAACCTCACGGCTCTCTGCAGTGTATGCTATATATCCTCTTTTTAAAAAATCTTTATTTTGTTAAATATTTCCACATGCAAAATATTTTTTAATATTCATTTAAAAATTTTGGAGTTCCAAATTCTCTCTCCCTCCTTGAGAAGACAAACTATTTGATATCAATTATCCATCTGAAGACATCTGCTATATATTCTTACCATATTCCTGAGGCTGAGGGAGACGGCTGCAGCTGTAGTTTCTGCCGCCATAGTGGTTTCTGACTGTGGCCTCCTTCTGGCAGTTGAGGGGTTCTCATTTGTGCTGCAGGAATGCAGGTTGGAGGGAGAGGTGGAGCCAAGATGGCGGAGTGAAAGCAGTGACTTGCTTGAGCTCTTCTCCAAACCCCTGCAAATACTCATAAAAAATGACTCTAAACAAATTCCGAAGCAGCAGAACCCACAAAAAGACAGAGTGAAACAAATTTTCAGCCCAAGACAACCTGGATGATTGATCAGAAAGGTGTATCGTGCCGAGCTGGGAGCACAGCGCAGTGTGGCGTGGGCATGCAGGCCACCGGGAACCTGGAGCAGGCCTCAGAGGACTGAATCTCAGGCAGCTGTGGAGGTTTCCAGACTCCTCAATCCACAAATGCCAAAGACAACTTAAAAGGTCAGTGGGAAAAGTCTGTTTCTACCAGTGCTGAGAAAGGAAGGTGGGGTTTCAGCTCCATTCCCCAAGAGCATGGCCCTGGGTGGGGGGGCAGCTGCTTCCCGAGCTTCCGGCCCACAGACTGAGGAGGAATCCAGTGGCTGATCAGAGAGGGATTGCAGGGATCTCTTTGCCAGTCCTGAGGCAGGAGTCTCTTACTTTGCCTGTGTTTGGATCTGGGCCATAGTTCTGGGTGGTGGTGCTGGGGTGAGGAAGAGCACTGGCTTGGTGGAACTTGTAGTGGCTGTGAGGAGGAGCCCCTCCTCACAGTTACAGGACAGAAAGGAGTACTTGTAGTCACAGGCCAGGAAAGGAGTAAACACCTTGCCCCTTATCATACCACCTTGGAAGAACTGAAAATTTACAGGTCCCTACAAGTATCTCTGAAAACAGCTGTACAAACCCCAAGCTTGGGACAGTACATTCTCCACATTGGAAGCAGATTTACCTTAACAAAGAGTTTAAAACTCAAGTAATTGGCCGGGATCATGAGCAAGCAGCAAAAAGAGTCAGACTATATTATCTTACTTTGGTGAAAAGAAGATCAAAATATACAACCAGAAGAAGACAACAAAGTCAAAGCTCCTACATCCAAAGCCTCCAAGAAAAATATGAATCAGTCCCAGGCCTTGGAAGAGCTCAAAAGGGATTTTGAGAAGCAAGTAAGGGAAGTAGAGGAAAAACTGGGAAGAGAAATGAGAGTGATGCAAGAAAATCATGAAAAACAAGTCAACAGCTTGCTAAAGGAGACCCAAAAAAATACTGAAGAAAATAACACCTTAAAAAATAGCCTAACCCAAATGGCAAAAGAGGTCCAAAAAGCCAATGAGGAGAAAAATGCCCTAAAAAGAAAAATTGGCCAAATGGAAAAGGAAGTCCAAAAGCTTACTGAAGAAAATACTTCCTTAAAAATTAGAATAGAGCAATTGGAAGATAGTGACTTTATGAGAAATCAAGACACAGTAGAACAAATCCAAAAGAATGAAAAATTAGAAAACAATGTGAAATATCTCATTGGAAAAACAACTGACCTGGAAAATAGATCCAGGAGAGAGAATTTAAAAATTATTGGACTATCTGAAAGCCATGATCAAAAAAAGAGCCTAGACATCATCTTTCAAGAAATTATCAAGGAAAACTGCCCTGATATTTAGAACCAGAGGGCAAAATAGAAATTGAAAGAATCCACAGATCTCCTCCTGAAAGAGATCCCCAAAGGAAAACTCCTAGGAATATTGTAGCCAAATTCCAGAGTTCCCAGGTCAAGGAGAAAATATTACAAGCTGCCAGAAGGAAACAATTCAAGTACTGTGGAAACACAATCAGGATAACACAAGATTTAGCAGCTTCTACATTAAAGGACTGCAGGGCATGGAATATAATATTCCGGAGGGCAAAGGAGATAGGATTACAACCAAGAATCACCTACCCAGCAAAACTGAGTATAATCCTTCAGGGGAAAAAATGGTCATTCAGTGAAATAGAGGACTTTCAAGCATTCTTGATGAAAAGACCAGAGCTGAATAGAAAATTTGACTTTCAAATACAGGACTCAAGTGGAACATGAAGAGGTAAACAGGAAAGAGAAATCATAAGAGACTTATTAAGGTTGAACTGTTTACATTCCTGCATGGAAAGATGATATTTATAACTCATGAGACCTTTGTCAGTATTAGGGTAGTTGGAGGAAAAAAATTAAATGTATGTATATGTAGATAGATAGAGGGCACAGGGTGAGTTGAAGATTAAGGGGTCATATCTGGAGAATAAAATTAAGGGATGAGAGAGGATTATACTCGGAGAAGAAGAAAGGGAGAGGTAGAATGGGGTAAATTATCTCACAAAAAAAACACAGAAAAGAAAAGGCTCTTACAGTGGAGGGGAAATGGGGAAGGTGAGAGGGAATGAGTGAATCTTATTTTCATAGGATTTGGCTTAAGGAGGGAATAACATACACATTCAATTGGGTGGAAATCTGTCTTACCCTACAGGAAAATAGGGGGAGAAGGGGACAAGAGAGCAGGGGATGATAGAGAGGAGGGCAGATTGGGAAAGGGGTAATCAGAAGTAAATACTTCTGAGGAGGGACAGGGTCAAAAGAAAGAATAGAATAAATGGGAGGGCAGGATAGGATTAAGGGAAATAGAGTTAGTTTTTCACAACATGTCTACTATGGAAGTGTTTTGCATAACTGCACATGTACAACCTATATTGAGTTGCTTGCCTTTTCAATGAGGGTGGGTGGGGAGGGAGGAAGACAGAAAATTTGAAACCTAAAGTTTTAAAAACATGTTTTTTAAAAAAATGTTTTCACATGCTACTGGGAAATGAGAAATATAGGAAATGGGGTACAGAAATCTTTCCTGCCCTACAGGAAAATAGAAGGGGAAGGGGATAAGAGAAGGGGAGAGACATAGAAGAGAGGATGGACTAGGGGAGGGGATATTCAGAATGCATGTCATCTTGGGGTGGGGGAGGGAGGAGATGGGGCAAAAATTTGGAACTCAAAAACTTGTGGGAGTGAATGTTGAAAACTAAAAATAAACAAATTTATATTAGGAATGCAGGCTGGAATGTTAGGGGAAGAAATGTCCTTTCTCTGGAATGACTGCACCCCAACAGGAGTATCTCCCATGAAAACCATTTATGACTAGATGAGGACAAAGGCTGCTGGAGGAGGGATCTTGAAGTCCTCCTATATATCAGCCAGCAATACCAATGCAATTTCTCCCCCATACTTGAACATTTATTCTAGGCAGCAGAATTCCTAGTTATGACTCTGATCACAAAACAGACATGTAGAACCAGAAGGTACTTTAGGGAACATCTCCTCCAATTCTATAATTTGACATGTGGGGAAACTGAGACCAAGAAGGACGGGCCCAAGTTAACACAGGTAGCAAGTAACAGAGTTGAGATCCAAGCCCAGTCTTTGGATTTTGACTCCAAATCCAATATCCCTTTCATTATACCATGCTGATCCTTATAGATAGCCCCAATTACTATTTTAAATTAAATTAGATTAGATTTGGAAATGGAAGAGACCTTCTAGTCTTCATTTTATAAAGGAGGAGCTGAGACCTACTGAGGTACTGACTTGCCCAATGTCACGCAGGTAGAAATGATCAGAGACAGGATTAGAACTCAGGATCTCTGACTCCAAATTCGGCCTACTTTCTGTTGTATCTGCTGCCTCTAAATAAAAAAAAGAAAAAGAAAAAGAAAAAGAAGATGGCTGGAGGGAAACCTCTTCTCCTGGGGAAAACTAACAGAACAACCCAAATCTCAGGCTATTGTTGATGGGGGCAGAGTGGAGGTGGTGGGGAGAACAGAGCATTCCAGGCTGCAAGTCACTGGATCTGAATCATGAAGCATTCTGTTGGTTATGCTGAGTGCATCTGGGGAGAAAAGCAAGCCTGGGAGCAGGAGAGAGAGGGGGTGCCCATGTTAAGCTATAGTGCGGGGGTGAATCTGCTAATGAGCAGCACCAGTATCCAGAAGACCTAGACACTGAGGGGAGGGGAAATGATCATTGACATGCAAATCATCAGTCAAACAGGGAGGAGGGCTATGTTTTGCCAAAATGCTCGAGTTTGGGTTTTTTCCATTCTGTGGTTTCCCCTCTCCCCACTCCCTTTCTCTTATTGACAGTAGGCTGCACTCAATTTGGGCTTTCTCTGTCCTGTGCATATTAGGAGAGGCCTCCTGAGCCTTGGTTTGTTTTTCCCTTTTTCTTTTGCTTCCTCGAATACATTCACTGGTGAGCTGGGGTGAGGGTGGGGGTGAGAAGTAGCCTCTCCATTCATTACCCACTTTTTAATAAGCCCGTGTTACTGGTTTGTTCTGTGGTTGGTTGAGGTTCGCTGTCATTTGGACCGATCAGTGAATCCAATAATTACCCATCCATTTGAAAAATGCAAAATCCCAGTAATTAGATCGCTCTTCAATACCAGGGCTGACAAGTGAATTAAAATCACAAAATTGTTTCCCTCTTGAGGGATCTTCATTTCAACACACTCGAAGTGGGGCTATCTCCAGTGTGCCTCCACACGGCTGCCTGGCTGGCCACGGGAGCCAAGATGTGCTTTTTCCTAAAGCAAAATTGGATTTCACCAACTTGTCCCCCGGGCACAGCATTTCACTGGTGAGTGTTCCCTGAATAGGGAGGGAGGGGAGCTGCCCTTGGAGTGGAGAGAAGGAGTCACATCGAATTTGACTGGCTTTTCAGGGAAGATCTAAATCATTCTCTTGTTCTGGGCGGTAGGCCTCGACTGGCTTCTAATTTAGGAGCAGCGTGAAGGTCATTTGTTCTCTGGCACTTGGTTTCTTGGAGGGGGTTAGCTTTACTCCAAGATTCTGTCACCTAAAACCCCAACAAACACCTTCCTTCCCAGGGCTAGAATCGCTTCCTTCTTAAGTACTCCACCTCGAGGGTAGCTGGGTAGAGCAATGGATAGAGCGCTGGGCCTGGAGTCAGGAAGACTCATCTTCCTGGGTTCAAATCTGGCTTCAGACACTAGCTGTGTGACCCTGGGCAAGTCACTTAGCCCTGTTTGCCTTTGTTTCCTCATGTGTAAAATGAGCTGGAAAAGGAAATGGCAAACCACTCCAGTAGCTTTGCCAAGAAAACCCCAAATGGGGTCATGAAGATTTGGACATGAACAACAAACCCTACCAGGCAGTCCCAGTATAAACTGATGCCAGAGGAGGTAGCATAATGCAATATAGAAAGACAGAGTATTGATCTCGTAATCAGGGGACTTGAGTTCAAATTCTGACTCAGCCACTTTTTACTTGTACTTTTACTTTAACTTCACTGGGCCTCAGTTTCCTTCTCTGCAAAATGAAGGGATAAGACTA
The DNA here is from genome assembly GCF_003287225.1 of Phascolarctos cinereus. Taxonomy (NCBI): domain Eukaryota; kingdom Metazoa; phylum Chordata; class Mammalia; order Diprotodontia; family Phascolarctidae; genus Phascolarctos; species Phascolarctos cinereus. Next base: position 213,014,198 of record NW_027555847.1, read on the forward strand.
GATAACCTGGTACATCAGAATAAGCACTGACTTGTTAATCAGAAAACTTGGATTCAAATCCTGCAGTTTATGTTATTTATGGCTGGTATAGCCTTGGACAAGTCACTTAACCTCATTCTCTTCATCTGTGAAATGAGAAGTTATACTGGGATACTTTCTGGCTCTAAATTTATAAACCTTTAAGGTGTCTCTTCTAGCTCTGAACCTGTGCAGCAAGAATTTATTTCACCGAATCCATATTGTCTGCTGTCCTTTGAATTTCTTATGTTTTTACATTATACAGAGACATCCATGGGACCCTTTGCTGGGTTCCGTGTTCATTTTTTATACTCACCCTGAATCCCTTTCCATTTAACATGTATTAGACCTAGCAGTTATTAACTTATTTTATTCCATAATAAAATGTAATGGGAATGATCGGGAGAGCCCCTGATCAATTTGAATCCCCCAATTGACTTTATGAGATTACAGAGCATGGAACTTTGTCAGAATGGGCACCTCCCATAGAACTGGAATTGAAGCCCAGTGAAATTAAAGGCCTTGCCCAAGCCTCTTGCTGAGAGGACATAGGGAAATCCCCTGATTTGACTGCCACAAAATGGCTAGTGCCTGAGGATCAGTGGGGATGGCCTCTGGATACAGATTGGTCTCTGTGAGACCTATGAAATGGCCCACCTCTTTTGACTTTTTTTTTTCTTTTTATGTACTTTCTTTCCCCTGGATTTCCAGATCAGATTGCAGAAAGGATGGAAGAGGAAATCCTCCCCCACCCAACTGCAGGAACAGAAAATAGTGAGATGGAGACCATGTGGAGAGTAGCCTGGACTTGCCAAGGAGGTCCTGAGAGGGGAGTTTCTGGGCCTCCCAGTTCTGTTTGGTTTCCTCTGCCTTTCTGTTCCCTTTTCTGAGGACAGGTCAGAAACCAGCAATCCTGAGAATAGACGTTTCCAGCCTTTGAGACTACCTTGTTCTGAGTTTGAGAGCTTCCAAATTGAAGAGTGTCTTAGTTGGAGAGTGGGGAATTGGCCTCCCAAAGTGATACTGCCTGACAGCATGTGTCCCAGGGGAAACGAGGACTGTCAAAAGGGGAATGAAGTGAGATGGTGCTTTGTAAGGCGCTTTGCAAACCTTAAAGCACTATGTACCTGTATGTTAGCTTCTCCTTCTGTTATTGTTGGCCTGCAGCCAGAAGGCTAAAAGCCATGCCAGGATGGGGCAGGAGATCTAGACTTAACCAGTCCTCTATGCTACTGCCATGAATTTCTTGGGCAGTTCAGGCCCAGGGTGAATTTGTTCAGCAATCTCACAGAGGGCCTTCACCTTCCAGAGGGAGTCTAATGGGTTATTTAACTGGTTGCTAAAGTGTTTTATGCTTCTATTTGTGTTCATGGGTGAATTCTTCACGTCTTGTGCACTCTCTGTGGTGGAGGAAATGAAAAGCTGCCCTGTACCTCACATCCATATCACACATTGAGTACCTTTGCAGGAGGGAACCCTGCTACCCACTTTTAGGGGAAATGCTAGGCTTGAGTTATAGCTAAGCTTTGTTTTAGAGATCTCCCTGTGGTGTTAATCTGGGGTGGCAGCAGGTCCAAAGATAGAACCTGACCCATTTGGGGAGGATGACAGGAAGGAAGGAAGGAAAAAAGGAAAGAAGGAAAGAGAAACAAGTATTTATTAAGCACTTATCTTGTGCCAAGTGCTATGCTAAATACCTTATAAATATGCTCTGATTTAGTTCTTTCAACAAACCTGGGAGGTAGCTGCTATTATTCTTCTCACTTTACAGTTGAGGAAACTGAGACAGACAAAAGTGACTTGCCCAGAGTCACACAGCTAGCAAGTATCTGAGGCCAGATTAGAACGTGTCTCCCTGACTCTAAGCCCAGCATTCATTTGGCTGCCTCTAGGCACAGGAGATTGGCATTCTTAGTGTACAAATGAAGAAACTGAGGCTCAGAGACTTGTCTATGGTCACAGAAGCCAGTGAGCCATTGGAGGCAGGATTTGAACTCAGGTCTTCTAAGCATGAAGTCTAATGCTCAAGCCAGCAGGTTCTGCTGAATAAAAGTCCTCTTTTTATGTTTAAAGCCAGCTTTGTCTGTCATGGTGGGTATTTTTCTAGCTTGCTTTGATGAATTTGTCCCATCCTGACTTGAAGATTCTAGTGAAATTAAGGTTCTGGAGAAGTCTGTCTCACACCTGCAAATCCTCCTTCCCAATAAAGGGGTGAAACTGTATGATGCTTTTCCCCTAAATGCTGCTGAGCCAGGATAGTCTGACATTCTACTTGTACAAAATATTATTTGCTGCAATGTATTTATAATGTATACTGCATCTTCAGACACAACTGTGCTCTCCTTCCAAGACAAATAGACTCTGCTGGATCTTTGAATGCTGGGGTTGGGGAGGAAGGAGGGAAGGCAGAAAGACTTCAAATAAGATCCAAATTTACTTCTCTAAGGAAAATGGGAGCCCCGAGTTGATAGTTTCATAGAGGAAAAGATATTAATGAAGAATGCAACAGAAGATAAATAGCTTTGATGGAAAATGAGTATTTGTAAACAACCTCTCCCAAACCCCCATTAAAAAGCAGATAAATCCACGTCATTTTTTTACTCCTGATTTTTTTTTAAATCAAAGATGCATCTTGCATCATTCAATTTCCATTTTAAAATTCTTTCCACTTATATCCTCCTTTGGTGCCTCATTGTGCCATGGAGACTGGGTTCTCAAAGGCTAGTTACAAACTCTGGCAGATGAAACTAAGCCGGGTTCCCAAACTCCCAGCTCCATCTTCTAGCCACTATTCCAAATTATAATAATAAATCCTACTTCAGACCTTCATCACATGTTGCTTGCAAGGTTGAAATTACCTCCCAACTGGGCTCTTTGCTTTAAGTCTCTTCCCATTCCAATCTATCCCCAACACAGCTACTCTAATGGCATTCTCAGATACAGGTCTGACCATGTCACTCCCTTGCTCAAAGAGCTCCAGTAGCTCCCTATTGCCTTGAAGATATAATACAAACTCCTCTGGAATTTAAATCACTTCACAACCTGACACCCCCCCCCCAATCTGATTTCATATTACTACCCTTCACTGAACTGAGAGTTAAGGGTTATAAATATGGAAGAAAGCTAGGAATTTTGAGAAACAAAGGTGAGGGGGAAGCATAGTCTAACCCCAGGGGACACAGAAATAGATGGTAGATCAGTTTGGTGCACATGGGGGACAGCGTGTGATGGAAGACATCCTCATCTATTTCCAGTCGAGCAGTTTAGGGATTTAGAAGAAGTCTTTACCAATCAGACAGGCTAACGATGCATTAAAAAACTAATAGGCTTTTAAATTATGGTGCATTTTAACTCATCTAAGCAACTAAGTGGCTTAGTAGATAGAGAGTTGGGCCTGGAGTCAGGAATACTGGAGTTCAAATCCAGCCTCAGATACCTACTAGCTGTTTGACTCTGGGTAATTCACTTAACCCCTGTTTGCCTCAATTTCCTCTTCTGTAAAATGCAAAATAATAGCACCTGCCTCCCCAGGTTGTCATGATCAAATGAAATAATAATTGTAAAGCACATAGCATATCATGTAAACATTAACTATTTTTATTATTATTTACATTAATTATTTTATTTTTAATTTATGAAATAAAAGAAGCATTTCCATAATATAATATAATAAAAAGATGATTGTACATGAAACTGCACCTGTTATATACAACTTGCTATTCCTTTTCAATATATAATTGTCATGTAAATTTTTTTCTTCCCTCATCCATCACCCTCTAGAGATGACTATCATTAGACACAAATATGTATACATATATGTAAACCCCTTCTATATATACATTTATCAATTCTTTCTCTAGGTACAGCAAACATCTTCCTTCATATGTCCTTTGTAGTTAATTTGAGTATTTATAATAGTCAAAATGACTTAGTCATCTCAAAGTTGTTCTTAAAACAATATTGCTGCTACTACTATTGTTATTATTATTAATCTCAAGCAATGGACACATCCAGGACCCAGTTACTAGCAAGGCAAGGAACAACTGTGTCTCCATAGCTGGAGAGAGGTCATATCTGGAGCCTTGGGCATAATGACTTTCAAGACTATGGCAGAAAGAGGGAAGGGAATGGGTATGGTCCCTTAGAGAGGGTTTTCTTAGACTCAGAGCACCTAAGGACCTTGCTAAGCTCTCCCTCTGTGTCCTGGTGAACATATGGCATGCCTGGGTCCTCTGTCTCTCTGCACCAGGGAAATGAAAACTTGAAAAGGCCATGAAAACCTCAGGTTTTACAGGTAAGGGGCAGGTTCTCATTGAAGTATGTCTTGGTGATTTCCCATCTCTGATGTCACTGACAGACTGGTGGTAAATCCAATAGGGACTAGAAAAAACACAGTACATAGAAATTTCCAGGGAAGGGAGGAACAGATGGGGTAGCCATAGAGCAAGTTGGACTTAGGGGTCTCAGAGAGTCTTCAAAAGCCATGGAGGCTTTTCAAACTGTAACAGGCACAGGGACTGCTTGTGATTTCCTTGGTATAGAGAACTAACTATTAATAGAGGAAATTCCCTTATTCAATGTAGATTGGCAACTTCTCTGGAACTTATAATTGCCAATTACATTAATATATCAATTATAATTATAAATTAATGTAATTGATATAGCAATACCAATTAATTATATTAATAATAATATAAATTATATTAATACAACATATAATTATAGAATATACAATAATTATATATTCATAGAATTATGTTAATCATCCTTATCAGTTATAATAAGAACATTAAATTAATATCAAATGAGATAACACATGTAAAGCACTTTGCTAACCTAAAAACTATAAATGCTGTCTATTATTAGAGCACTGAGAAGTTAAATATTTGCTCTGAGTCACACAGGCAGAATGTGTCAGAGGCAAGCCTCAAGCCCATGTCTTCCTGGTTCTGAGGCCTTCTCTGTATCCACTTCACATTACCTCTCTTGTCACAGAAAGTGATATAAAAGAAAGTGGCAGAGAAGGAGTCAGATTTTGGAGGGTTTGAAGGGTTTGTATTGATCCTACAGACAACAGGGAGCCACTGAAGGTTTTTGTGTAAGGGAGTAATATGATCAGATTTATGTTATAGGAATATTAATCTGGCAGCTGAGTGAAGGATGGCTTAGAAAGAAAAGTGGAAAGCAAGGAAACCAATCAGGATGTCATTGCAATAGTACAAGTGAGAAATGGATAGGGACTGAAGTAGCTTAATAACCACAGACCTGAGAGATATTAAGAAGGAAGAAATGGTTGTTGCCCTTCATTCTCAAAGAGGTCCAAAATGACATCACCATGTTGGAGTAAAGGTAGAGTGTGTCTGACTGGCTGATCAGACCAATATGAGCTCAGAAGGCTTTACCACAGGAAAGGCACAAATAGGCCAAACAAACATTTGGAGTGATATCTCTAAAAAATATTATTATTATTATTATTATTATTATTATTATGAGATGTCCTGAAAAAAAAAAGTGATGTTTGCATCAGAAATATGCAACTCCAATGCTCTAAAGATTATCCTTCTAGTGCCTTTGGTTTCTGATTCTTAGGATTTTGCTTCTTATGACATTTAAAATCCTTTAATGTAGAAGCTATTTGTTAAAATAAAGACCTCTTTTAAAAATGAGTAATTTTCATTTTCATTTTCATGGATCTAGACAATTTTACACTCAGAAAGCCCTTCTAATAAGGTGTGGTGACACCAATATTAAATTTCAATTGTTTGGGAAGCTGAGAAAAAGAGGTGCGCACAACTGAAATTTAAAAGGAAGGGACTGCCTCATACATCTATAGCATGGACAGCAGAACTTCTATCTCTACCAGTTAGGAGAGAGTCCCATACCAGTGAGCTGTGGGACAGGGGTTACACTGATATGTTCCCTCCCTCCCCATCCTCCTCTGTAAATGACTGGGCAGTTGGCTGCTAGTAAAAGCAATTTCACATACCTAGTGGAAGCCCCTGCCCTGCCCTGGGGAAGGCAGCAGAGTTCAGGGTAAAAGAATTGATGTTGGAGTCAGAAGACTTGGGTTCAAATCTCACCTCTGTAGTTTGCTATCTGTGTGACTTTGGGCAAATCATTTAACTCAAGTTAAGAGAGCCTTGGTTTCCTCATTTATAAATGAGCAGGTTGGATTCTATGGCATCTAAAATCCCTTGAAACTCAAAATCTATGATCCTACAAGGAGCCATAGGGGAATTTGGAGTGGGGGGATTGAAACTAACAGGCTTTCTTTTCCTGACTGCAAAGAGTATTATTTTCCTTTGACCACTCCCTGGATGGATTGGGGTTAAAGGCTTCTCCTACTCTGGTCATATGGCTAGCAACTGCTCTTAGATGGCAGCTAAGGAAGGTCGACTCGACCAAAGCTAGCTCATCACTGACCTCTGGCTGCCTCTTTCTTCTGCTTTGTTTCTTGGCTTGATGATAAGTGACTGAATAGGAACCTGCAATTGACATGTACAGTCCTGGAGACAACCTCATGAGTTCAAGGGGTTAGAAATACCGGGTCCATCATTTGGAACCCTCTGGCAGGTAGCCGGGTAATTTATGCATCAGAAAGGGGAGTTTATTGCAGCAGAGAAAATGCCCCCTGACAAGAGGTCTGATGTGGCTTGATGTGGACCCGAAGTAGAGTACAGAGATGAGATGAAATGTAACAATGCTTATTCAGCAGATCCCCAAGCTGTTTCAGGTTCCAATGTTTATCTCAGTCTCCTAGCAGAGCATAAGAGTGATTAGTATTGCTACTTGCTATTTGTTTATATTTCTGTCAATGTGCGCAGAGCATATACTAGTTACCAAGTCATTGAATCCTTTTTCAAGTCTTTCTGTCAGTGTGCTATGGTGGCAGTCTTTGTATGTGGTATTTCTTTTGTTTTGGGGTAAAATAAAAGCTTCTCTCATACTTGATTTACATCGTGCATTGTAAATGTACTCCTCCCTTTAGGAAAACCTCAGACATGAGCCAAACTTATTTTTTTCAAAAACATTGTGGTGGCAGGTATGATGAACCAAATAGTGTGATGAAAAGAGCTTAACCTCTTTTACCAGAGGGCAGGCTGATGCCTGATTCATCTGCCCGGGAGCCATGCATGTGGTTGGAGATTATAGTGCCTCAGCCTCTTGGATCCAGCAGCATGTTAATGGCCAAACTCTGTTAGACAGCCTAGGATCAGACTCAAATCCCCATGGCACCCCAGTGGAGTCTTCCAAACTGACATCGAATCACTAATCTTGGAGTCCAGCCATTCAATTTATGGGCCCGGTTTCCAACCTCATCACTCAACAAAAAATGTTCTCTTCAAAGATAACAGTGAACGTGTGATTGCCATGTCCAGTGGTCTTTTTTCGATCCTCATTCCTCTTCACCTGTGTGAAGTATTTGATACTGTTAACCAACTTCTCCCACTAGATAGTCTTTCTTTTCTGGGTGGTGCAATGGGTAGAGCAATGGGCCTGGAGTTAGGAAGAGCTGAGTTCAAATCTGGCCTCAGTCACTGTGTGACTTTCAAATGGGGTTGATCTCTTGAAGATTTGCTGTGAGGATCTAATGAGATAATATATATTCTTTTAAGTGCTTAGTGCAGCGTCTGGCCTGGCACATAGTAGGTGCTATGTAAATGCTTGTTCCCTCCTGTCTTCATGCTGCTGTTCTCTCTTGGTTCTGCCACTTGTTTGGTCAGTCCTCAGCCCCCTTGTTCTATTACCATCCATGCCATGTCTACTAACTGTGGGTGCACTTTTCACGTGACCTTATCTTGTTAGATTTTCTCATTTGCTGACCTCAACAGCTCCCATGGATTCAATAATCATTCCTATGCATGTAATTCCAAGACCTGCGTATCTATTCCTAGTCTCTCTTCTGAGCTCTGGTCTCACATCACCAACTGCCTATTAGACGTTTTGAATTGGATGTCCTGGAGACATCTCAAACTTAGCGCGTCTAAAACAGAACTCATTATCTCTCCTCAGAAAGCCATCCTTCTTCCAAACTCCCCTATTGCTGTTGACAGCACCATCGTTCTTCCCAGTCATCCAGGTTTGCAACCTCAGTGTTATTCCTAACGCCTCATTCTGAACTCACTACGTAGGTATGTCCAATCAGCTGCAAAATCTGGTTGTTTCTATATCCATGCCACTTCTTGGATATTACCCCTTCTCTCTATTCACTTAGGCCCTTGTCACTGATCACTTGTACAATTGTAATAGCCTTCTATTTGATCTCCCAGCTTCAAACCTCTTCCTACTCCAATTTAGCCTCCACACAGCTTCCTAAGTGATTTGATTTGATTTTTTTTTTGGCTAGGCAATGGGGTTAAGTGACTTGCCCAGGGTCACATAACTAGTAAATGTTATATGTCTGAGGCCAGATTTGCACTCGGGTCCTCCTGAATCTAGAGCTGGTGCTCTATCCACTGTGCCACACAGCTGCCCCTACCAAAGTGATTTTATTAAAGCTCATGTCTGGCCATCTTATCCCTCCTAATCAATAAACTCCAGTGGCTCCATATTATCTCTTTTTGTTGTTGTTCATTTGTGCCCAACTCTTCATGACCTCATTTGGGGTTTCCTTGGCTAAGATACTGGAGTAGTCTGCCATTTCCTTCTCCAGGTCATTTTACAGAAAAGGAAACTGAGGCAAACAGGGTTAAGTGACTTGCTCAGGATCACACAGCTAGTAAGTATCTGAGGTCACATTTGAACTCAGCTCCACCTGATTCTAGGCCCAGTACTCTATCCACTGCATCACCTAGCTGCCCCAGCATTCATACATATGTATTAAAATTTGTAAGGGGCAGCTAGGTGGTACAGTGGATAGAGCACCAGCCCTGAAATCAGGAGTACCTGAGTTCAAATACACGTTCAGACACATAACACTCACTAGCTGTGCAACTCTGGGCAAGTTGCTCAACCCCAGTTGCCTCACCAAAAAAATATAAAAATCAAACAAAAAAATCATCATCACAAATAACAATACTGGGGCAGCTAGGTGGCAAAGTGGCTAGAGCACCAGCCCTAAAGTTGAGGGGACCTAAGTCAAATCTGGCCTCAGACCAAACACTTGACACTGACTAGCTGTGTGACCATGAACAAGCCACTTAACCCCATTGCCTAGCCAAAAACAAAACAAATCAAAACAAAAATTGTAAAGCAATGTTATTTCATTTGATTTTTGTCACAGCCCTGTGAGAAAAGTGCTGTTATTATCCTCATTTTATAAATGAGGAAATTGAGGCTGAGGGAGATTAAATGGCTTGCTCAGGGTCATACAGTTAGTGCTATCTGAGGCAGGATTCCAAGGCCAGCTCTCTCTTTACTACTTCACCTAGCTACTTCTGTATAAATAAAAGCATACATGAGGATGTATGTTTATGATTAAAAATAAAAAATGAGGTAGTTAGCAAGAGAGGGATTATATTTTAATTATATTTATATTATAATTATAGTTAGCAAATAGCTGAAGCTATCAGGAAAGGCTTTGTGTGAAAGGTATCACTTGAGCTGAATCTTAAAGAAAATAAGGTTTAACAAGTGGTATTTCATTGACACAGAGAAATTGTCTGTTGGGAGCTGAAGCTCTGTGGCAGAATAGAACCTTGCCTGCATTGCTATGGCTAGTAAATGTTCACCAGAGCCCCAAGATGGAAGGAGAAGTCAGGGCAGGGAATTTCATGTTCAGTTTTGCCTGTGGTAGGAGATACTGCAGCACTGTAACACATTGGGAGAGAGGAGAGAGAAACTCCAGCAGGGTTATATGACAGTTATCCAAAGACTAGAGGTTTGGTGTTGTGGACAGCTGTGCACTTCCTCCTTCCCATCCCCCATCAGTCACAGCTTCCCTCTCACTAGGATCCCTAATAAAAATTGTGGCTGGAATAGACTAGAGATTATGTCTCTCCAGAAGGCCAGGAAAACATTGTGATATACCTTTACTTCCCTTCCCCTCTCCCTTCCTCCATCTGAGGTAGCAGAGACTTGCTCCAACATTTCTCTGCTCCATAAGCTTGTTCATAATTCCTAATTTAATTAATAATTTAAAGCCAGCTCATTTTAGCTAAAAATAAGATTGATCTTAACTGCTTTTAGATTCATGTATATTCTTAAATGCAAATGGAGGGCAATAAAGGATTGGAGGAATAGCATAGGTATTGGTATACTGACAGAAATACAGAGGTATGACCCCTCTGTCTAAAATATGAGTTAAAAAAACTGCAGCTAGGATTTCTGAGCTAAAAATGAGGGAGAATCTTATGGGTTTAATTGCTAGTACTTTTTAGATAAACTTCCCAAAAGGAAGAACTAAACTGGATCTGGGTTTTTTTTAGCTTTTGGGCTAAAATGAGCCAATATACCATTTTACTGCCTGAGACATAGCTGGGACTATAGGGTCATGCTATGTCATTCACTTCTTTTTCTCTTCCCTCCATGCTTGTTGTACAGACCAAGCTCTCTATAGAGGTAGAATCGAGGGTGGTGAACTCCTTGATGGGAGGAGAAAAGGTATGAAATGGTTGGAACTGGCTGGTAATATCCACATTCCAATGGTGGGGGCCAGAGGAAGAAGAGAGTACTTTTCCCTTTTCATTTTTGTCTTCAACGTCAAGCATATTTGTTGTTGTTTTCGCTCAGTTGTTTTCAGTCATGTCCGACTCTTTGTGACACCATTTGGGGTTTTCTTGGCAAAGATACTAGCATGGGTTGCCATTTTCTTCTCTAGCTCATTTTACAAATGGGGAAATCAAGGCAAGGAGGATTAAGTGACTTGCTCAGGGTCACACAGCTAGTAAGTCTGAGGTTAGATTTGAGCCCAGAAAGATGAGTTTTTCTGGCTCTAGGCCCAGCACTGTGCCACCTAGCTGCAAACCAAAGATTCTACTGAGACTATATACCTGAGGGACTGGAAGAATATCAGCGCCTTTGATAAAAATGGGGAAATTCGGAAGAAGGGAGGGTTTGGGGAGAAAGATAACAACTTCTGTTTTAGATGCGTTGAGTTTGAGAAGTCTCCAGGATATCTGAAAACATTCTTTGAAATGTCCATTAGATGATTGGGAACACAGAACTAGAGCTCAGGGCAGAGGACTCAGGACTCAGAACCGGACAGATAGACCTGGGAGTTCTCTGCACATAGATAATTAAACCTATGAAAACTACTGAGGTCACTAAGAAAGGAGATGTAGAAGGAGAAGGGCAGATGGTCCAAGACACAGAGCCTTGGGTTTACGTGTAGGGGATGGTATGGATGATGTTCCAGCAAAGGAGGCCGAGAAAGATCGGTTAGATAGTAGGAAGACCAGGGGAGAATAACACACACATACACACGAACGCATGCACACCCGCACACGGCCAGAAAGGAGAGAGAGAGAATCCAGGAGGAAAGGATGTAAGGCAAATTGCCAGCTGGCTGAGAAGGCAGTGGTGGCACGCTTGAATGAGAACTTATGAGCCACCTGACTCCACTACACAGCTGTGTGCCTCTGAACCTCATTCCTGTCTTGGATTCCAAAGAGAAAATTTAACGGTGGGTGGTCTTCTGGCATAATGTTGACAGTCACAGATAATTAAAGGTGGCCCCAAGAAACAAAATGCCCTGTTTTATACGAATATGTGAAAAACCAAATTCTCTTATGATGCACATGATTCTTTATTTAATCAATGCAATGACATGAATCCCCACCCAAAGGATTTCTATTCAGCTTAGTTATTTATCTGAATTATGCCTTAGGGGTGGTGCATGAAGGGAAAATTGTGCCTTTTCAAATTTGGATGCAAGAGATGTGTGCTGTGAACTCTCCTGAGCTGGAGAGCTCACCGTGGAAGTACTCTGAGCTTGCCTATGCTAATATGTTACTTACAGTCTACACATGCAGAGTGAAAGGAAGGGGTGAGCAATTCTCTGGTAAACTGTATTAGTGAAGGTGGCCAATCTAATACGTTCAGAATATCCCTTCTATACAAATTTAGCCTGAATTATTGAAAGGCAGCAGGTCTTAGTGGAGAGAAGGCTGAGCAATAGTCAGAAAGACTTGGGTAAGTCCAGTCCCCGACACATACTGGCTCCCTGACTCTGAGCAAATTGCTTATTTCTCAGTGCCCTGAATAACTCGCTAAGAGTATAAGCTGTTGATGAGTCACCAATCTCCATGGGTGAAGGGAGTTTTTACACTAGAAATTCCCTGTGCTAATGAAATTATAGGCCTGAACCCTCCCATTCTCTATATCCTAAAACCCAAATACAGATTATTATTTCACATCTCCCTGTTGAAATAGCCAGATGATTCCTTAGGTGAGAACTATGAGTTCCATTTCATAGGGTCATAGTTTTCAGGCTAGAATCTACCTTAGAGGTTATCTAGTATATTCCCTTCTGTTTTTACAGAAATGGAACCTGAAGCCCAGAGAGTGTAAATGATTTACCAAGGTCACAGTTAGCAAAGAGCAGATGTCAGATTCGAACACAGGCCCTTCGACTCCAAATCCAGTTCTCTTTCCATATTACCAGACTGACCTGCAGCAAGGAAACATGGACCCACTGAGTACAAACTTTATCCAGCTCTGGTTTGGGTGTGTTATAAGAATAAATTAAATTAGTAACTAAAATGTTTGTGAAACATTGTAATGAGAGGGGCAAAAAGAGAACTGAAGCTATAGAAAGATAAAATTGCAAGAGAATGTTTAAATGATACAGAAAAGATAGAATGATAATGTAGAAAAAATGGGGAGAAATCATGGCTAAAGGGGTGTTTAATAAGTATGGCCCCAAGATCGTGGCATAGTGGGAAAATGAGTGAGTGAATAAATGAATGGATGAATAAATAAAAAGGGATTGGGAAGGCAGTATTTATTAAGCACAAACAGAAAAACCAAGATGGTCTTTGCACTCATGGAGCTCATGCTCTGATTGAGAGAGACAACATAGAAAAGCTACGAAGGCCTGGTAGTCTAAATGGTGGAGCTGAGGATCACATGACAAGGCCCAAGGCTCGTTTGGTTCTATCAGGAGGTCAGTTGACAATGCCAGGGGTCTACAGGGAGTAGAGGTAAGGCAGGTGGTCGTCCTCCATTTCATAGAGTTGGTGACTCTCACCTCACCCGAACCATATGAACAATCTAGCACCTCAGATGGGAAAAGTACTGAATCAGTTCCTCCTTTCCCTTCCCAAAAAATACTCTACAACTGTAAAGGAGTTACATTATGTAGGAAACTTGGCTTGCTTAGCTTAGCTTAGCTATTTGCTCATTTGAACCACTCTGCTCATTCCTCTCCCCATTTACACCACTGTCCCTGAGCCTGACCCAGAATCCTCAGTGGAAGACTTTTTGTAATAGCTAACATTTACATGAGAGGATACATTTCCCTTTTCCCTAAAACACGTGTTGGCTGCCTTTATCATTCTGCACTGCATGTTAATTAGGTCTGGCTGCTTAGGTTTGGGCCCTGAGAATGGGAGTGAAGGACAGAAAACGCTTCTGTTTTTATGATGATTCATCCTACATGACCCAAAGAGGGGATTAACAGATACTGAATTTCTAGGAATGAAAAGCAGACAATCAGTTTCTTTTCACGTAATCAGCTTGAAAAAAGCTCTCTGGATTTGAGTGAGATGGACAAAAACATTCAGCTCTGTCTTTAAATGCTGCCTGAAGTCTGCTACTCAAGTTTTGGTAATAGCACTTATTGTTAGGAATTTGTTTGAAAAAATTTTTTTAAAACAAAAGAGTAATGCTTTCAACAAATACATTTAAGCAAGTATTAAATGAGTTAGTCAACAAGAATATATTAAGCTCCTACTATGCACCAGGCATTGTACCAAGCACCAGGGATACAAAGAAAGGCAAAAGACAGCCTGTGCTTTCAAGGATCTCACAGTTTAGTAGGAAAGACAATATACAACCAGCTAGTAAAATAAAATCTCTCTCTCTCTCTTTCTCTCTCTATTTCTATAGAGAGAGATACAGATATAGATACACACACACACACACATATACATACATATATACACATGTATGTAGGTAGATATAGATATAAATAGATTATTGATCTACCCATATAAAGCATAAATTAGAAATAATCAACAGAGAGAAAGTACTGGAATTAAGAGGGATCGGGAAAGGCATCTTGTAAAAGATGAGAATTTAACTGGCACTTGAAGGAAATCGGGACTGCAGGAGACAGAGATGAGGAGAGAGAGAATCCCAGACATGGGGCGGCAGCCTGGAAAATGCCCTGAGTCTGAGCAACAGTGTATTTCTTATTCAAGGAACAGCAAGGCAGTCAGTGTCACTGGATTGAAGAGAATGCAGTGTGGGATGTAAAGTGTAGAAGACTTAGAAAGGTCAGAGGGGACCAGACTATAAAGGGCTTTGAGTGCCAGACAGAGGATTTTCTATGTGATCCTGGAGGTCATAGGGAGCCACTGGAGTTTTTGTTTTTGTTTTTTGAGTAGACCTGTGCTTTAGGAAGATCAGTCTCACAGCTGACTGGAGGATGGACTAGAGTGGGGAGAAACTTAGAATAGAAATTGAATTGAACTTCAAATAAAACCCGTAAAATAGGAATTATTAAAATTTTTTATTTAAAAAAGAGAAAGAAAATATAATGTAAACTTTAAACCAAACGAGACTAATTGATATGATCTTTACTTTGATCTCTTTTTTTGTCTGTGAATGTACAGTTTTGTGGCCATTTCTCTCGCTGCATTCTTGTTTTTTGTTTATTTTGGCATATTCAATCACATTCCTGCTTTTTCAGGACTAGCCTAGCAAAGTGCAGAAAGACCCATCACCAGGAAGTTGACCACTAAGTAATGAATTCTTTGACTCAGCAACTCACAAAACAAAGGAAAGAAGACAGCTAGGTAGTTCAGTGAATAGAGTGCTGAATCTCGCTCAAGCCAAGAAAACTTGAGTTCAAATTCAGCCTCAAACAATAAGTACTCATGTGGGCAAGTCACTTAATCTCTCTCTGCCTCAGTTTTCTCATCTGTAAAGTGTGGCTAATAAAAACACCAATGCTTCGGGGTTGTTGTGAGGATAAAATGAGATAATGTTTGTAAAGGATTTTGTAAAACTTAAGGCTCTATAGTAACTGTTAGCATTATTATTATCTCCATGCATAATCAAATTCTGCTCTCCTCATTTTGCATTATTTAGCATAGATCTTTCTACATTTCTTTGCATCCTTCATAACTGTCATTTTAGTGACTTAACAGTATCCCATTCTATGGGTATATCAATCAACAAGTATTTATTAAGCACCTACTAGGACAATTTCTTTAGTTGTTACTTCATCTTTAAATGTTGATTATTCCTGTGTTTTTTTTTTTGAACCATCACATATAAAATAACTGAATATTTTTTATACAAGGTCCCTTTTCCTTTTAAACAACCTCCTTAGGCTACAATCAAAATTCTTAGTAGCAGATTTCCTGGGACTATTTCAATTAATATGTTGGTAAATTCTCCCCCAGGATAATAGGAGTCCCTGCCTGATGAAGGAATGAAAAAGACAATTGTTTCTAGAGATGGAGGTGTGAGGCAGAAGACGGAATTGACAACTAGACATGTTGTTCCTGGGGAGCAAGGCCTGCCTGAAAGAAATTAGGTAAAGCTAAAGCTGTCCTCATTGGCACGGAAGTGAGCCTATGTTCTCAAAGGTGCTGTCAGTGGAACGCAAGGTCTGACTGGGGTTACCAAGATGGAAGGCCTTCCAGTATACCCTAGCTAAGCTTGTAGATACTCCTCACTAACTTAGTTGTGGGGAAATAAATCTTTTATGCCATAATGGCTCCTGAAGACTATTGATTGAGTTGCAAATAGGTTGTGGCCTGTGAATTGCTTTGGTGATGGGAGTACTCACATGGATAATTGATGAAATCTAAGCTCCTAGAGATATGGCATGGCCCAGAAAAAAGTCTGCTGGCTTTGTAGTTGATGAACCTGGGTTCAGCTCCCAGCTAGGCCATGTACTAGTTAAGGACCTTGGGCTAGTCACTTAAATTGGCTATGCCTCAGTTTCCTCATTTGACAAATGAGGAAATCAGACCAGATGGCCTCTAAAATCCCTTGTAGCTCTAAATCTATAATCTTGTGAAGTATTAGATATCTCTCAGTGATTGGGAAAGAATTTTTTTTAAATAGAGTTTATATTTCAAGACTCCAATTTGTCTCTAGTCTTGCCCATCTATCCTGATGACAAATTAATCTCCCTAAAGCTTATTACCCCGCTCAAAAGTCTTCAGTGGCTCCCTTTTGCTTATTGAATAAAGTCCAAACTCCTTTAACAAGAGAATAGGGTGGGGACCAAGAAGTCCACATAGACCCTTCAAAGCACACTGTGAAAAGCCACTGCCAGAGTCCACTTCCATGTAGGACTTCCTACCTGGCCATTTGGCTCACTGCTCTGCTTCTGCTTCACAAACTTGTCTGCCTGACTGCTCATTCCTGGCCATTCTCCTTGGCTGTCTTCATTGCTCTCTTCAGCATCCTTTTCTATTCAGCTGAATGGCTTCCTGACCCACTTTTGAACAGCCTTCATTTGGACTCTGATCCTGGTGGTTCTCTTGGGCTTTTCTTCTGCTCCCAACTAGTCCTCAGCTGCCCTGGCCTTTCTACTCATCAGGGCCCATTGCCTGCTGTTACCCCCTCTTAGTCCTCCTCACCCTTTAGGATATGACAGTGGGAGGGTAGCAAAGATAAACTCTTGCTATTGCAAAAACTTGCCTGCAGCCAACCCAATAATCAGGGTTTTTTTCAGAGTTGTTTTATTTTTCTCTTTTTTTTAGTGTCTGTGTATTCCTTGAAAGTCTGAGTATAAAACTGAATTTTTATAAATTGAATTCTACTTTTTCATTGATTGACACTATCATTTCAGAAAAGTTTTGTCTTCCTTTCTGATTCTTTTCATTTGTCACAGCCAATGAATGCTTGAGCTTTAAGTGTGGAGATAACATGGGATAGAGACAAAAGCACCAGGCTGGAATTTATGAGACCCATATTCTAGTCCCAGCTTTGCCAGGACATTCATGTGACTATGGGTGAAAGTCACCTTACTTCTATGGGCTTTGATTTCCTCATTAGCAAAATAAAGAGAGATGATTTTGAGATATTTTTTAAGGTCCTAAAGTGCAGATTTGACCATGTCACCCCTCTCCCTTCCCTGCTCAATAAATTCCATTGGTTCTCTATCATTTCCAGGATCAAATATTAACTCATCTGTTTGGTATTCAAAGCCCTTCATAACCTTCCCCTCTCTACCTTTCCAGTCTTTTTACATTTTGCACCCTCTATCCTCCTTATACTCTGAGATTCAATGACATTGGCTTTCTCTCTGTTACTTTCATAAGACACTCCAGACGTTTTCATTGGCTGTATCTCACATATATAATGTTCTCTCTCCCCATCTCCTCCTCCTGGCTTCCCTGGCTTTCTTCAAGTCTCAGCTAAAATCTTACCTTCTACAGGAAGCCTTTCCCAATCCCCCTTAATTCTAGACCCTTTCTTTTCTTGATTATTTCCAATTTATCTTGGATGGCAAACTTTTTGAAGGCAGGGACTGTCTTTTATCTTTCTTCATGTCCCTAGTACTTAATACAGTGCCTAGCACTTGGTAGGTACATAATAAATGTTTATGGAGTAATTAGTTCTTTGAACTGTCAGTTTGTCTATTTTTTTCTTGAGCTGTGAGCAGTTAAATTTTTACTGTATTTACACCTTGGAAATTAGCAAATGAAAAAAATCAGGACTTGATTTATTATTCTGTTACTAGACTTCCCTTCCCTTCCCTTCCCTCCCCTTCCCTTCCCTTCCCTTCCCTTCCCTTCCCTTCCCTTCCCTTCCCTTCCCTTCCCTTCCCTTCCTTCTTCCCTTCCCTTCCCTCCTTCCCTTCCCTTCCTTCCTTCCCTTCCCTTCCTTCCTCCCTTCCTTCCTTCCCTTGCCTTGCCTTCCCTTGCCTTCCCTTGCCTTCTTGCCTTCCCTTGCCTTCCCTTCCCTTGCCTTCCCTTGCCTTCCCTTCTCTTCCCTGTCCAGTGGTGTACTGAAGCCAGAACATAACAGCAAAATTCAGTTAAATTTTCACTGCAAGTATTTACATCTTGGAAATTGGCAAATGCAAAAAATCAGGACTTGATTTATTATTCTGCTACTAGACTTAAGAAAGAGATGGAGAAAATATTAATAATTCATATTGAACTTAAATGTGTGTTGTAGATACATCTTTTTTTTTTTGAAAGCTAGTTGTTAAACATTTACCAGCACATCTCTGCCTACCTTCCAGGGTTTTTGTGAGAATAAAATGAAATCATATATATAATATATAAAGTACTTTGAAAATCAGCCCTCGATTATTATATTTATTTTGTATATATTTTGCATGTACTATATATGTATATATTTTGTATCTATTTGCATATGTGTTATCTTCTTTCATAGCTCTTTGAGGGTAGGCCTGTCTCAATTTTATTTTTGTATTCCCAGTGTCTAGAACAGTGGCTGGTTTGTAGAAGACACTTAGTAAATTCTTTTGATTGATTTGTTAAATATCTTTACTTTCTTCAGTCTATCCCTGTATTAAATATTATTGGATTAGAATTACTAGGAGTAGATATGCCATGGATTGAAGGTTGTTCATCATCCTCATTGCCCTCCTCTGGATGCTCTCCTTCTTATCAACTTTTCCCTAAAATATGACACCCACAACTGAGCACAGTTTTCCATATGTGGTCTGACTAAGGAAGAGTCAGTGTTGCTATGTCCTTAGTCTTAGACTCTCTGCTTTTCTTAAGCAAAGATGCCTCAGATTGCCTTTGCTTTCTTGGCTACCATTTGTTGACTCATGTTGAGTTTATAGTCCACAGAAATCCCAAGGTCTTTTTTTCCACAGATATTCAGTCTTGCCTCCCCCATTGTATATTTGCAAAGTTGATTGTTAACCCCTGAGTGTAAAACTTCATGCTTATCTCTATTAAAATTCACTTTATTTAATCCAGCTTGCTCTATGAAGATCTTTTTTAATCCCGATTCCATTTTTTAGTGGATTAGCTCTCCCTTCTTGCTTTGCATCATCAGCAAGTTTATAAAAACACCCAAACCTTTTATAAAAAAGTTAAATAACACAGAGCCAAACATTGAGCCCTGGGACACTCCATTGAAGATATCCTTCAACTTGACACAGGTCATGGAAAAAGACCCAAAGATAGGAATTTGAGTGCTGTATGTATGAGGAAAAGCAAGAAGGGCAGTTGGGTGGACCACAGTGTGAAAAGAAGTCTGGAAAGACAGTTTGGATCCGTATTAAAGGCCAAACAGAGGCTCTTTTATTTTATTCTAGAGGTAAGAGGGAGTCACTAGTGTTTTTTGAACAGGGGTCTAACATGATCAGATTTGTGCTTTAGGGAAAACACTTGAGGGACAGAGCCAAGATGGTGGAGTGAAAGCAGTGGCTTGCTTCAGCTCTCCCCAAAATCCCTCC